>NC_058524.1:174456380-175706380 GCF_904849725.1 Hordeum vulgare subsp. vulgare
CCACACACTTGGGGGGTATAAGGACCCCACGGGGCAAAACCCTAGGCCCCCGCTGCTCCCACTTCTCCCTGCCCGCCGCTGCTCTCCCCCACGAGAGCTCCGCTCCCCCCACCTACCCCCTCGTCAGCCACCCCTCTCTGCCTCGCTAGCTCCCTCTCCCACGACCGACGCTCCCTCCCTGCTCGATCTCCCTCGCACCAGAAACCACCCACGACCGAGCCCCTCCCCTCGCTCACTAGATCGGCCGGTCCAGCTCACTCTTGCCTCTCCTCCCTTCGCCCTGTCCCTCCCACTCGCCGGCACTCCCTCCCTACCAGATCGCGCCGGCCCTGTACATCACGCCACCCCGTCACCCCCATCGGTTGGAGCCCCTCCCTCAACCAGCGCCGGCTCGCCTCCCACCTCGGTGTCCCTCCACCTCGCTCAACCCCGCCTCCAGATCCATCCCCACGCCGCGCCGGCCCTCCACCTCACCCCCACGGCTCGCCCCTCCCCTCAACCAGCACCGCCCCTACCTCCCGCCGGCCATCACCATCACCGGTCGGAGCTCCCTCCCTCTGGCGGTCCTCCGGCGGCCGCCTCCCCTCCTCCGGGCCGGATCCGACTAACCCCGGCCCCCCTGCATCATCGGAGCCTCCTCAACGTCGTCACCACCACTGGAAGACTCATCCTCGTCAGAACCACGCCGACTCCCCGTGTACTCCGGCTTCACCGGGCCTTCCCGTCAATGCCGGTGAGCTCCGGGCCCCGGCCATGCTCTCCAACTCCCTCTCCCGGTTTCGTTCCGGCGATCACCGCCACCTTCCGGCGCCATTGGGTTCGTGACGGTGGAGGTTGCCTCCTCCCTCTCTCTGTTGAGATGAGAAGGTTCCTGTGAGAGAATGTTTGTTAGCAGAGAGGTTAGAGAAAGAGTTAGAAACAACAACAAAAAAATAATATATGTATAAAGGATGTATGTATGTATGTATTATTATGTATGTATGCATGTATGTAAGAAAATACATTATGCATGATTATGTGTATGTGTGTTTTGTGCGTATGTGGCCAATGCCACTTACCGGTGGGGCCAAACCCCACTCCCACTTACACGGAGGCCCCACACGCAGTTAAATAAAAAGATAATAAAAATATAATATAAAAATAAGTATACGTTTTTATTAAATAAATAAATAATTAATCAATTAGATATATTATTTAATTAATTAAATATATTAATTAGAATAATTAGAGTTTGACACGTGGGTCCCCCACTAAATTAATCTGATTAATTAATAATTAAACCTAATTAAAAATGTGTGTCTATGACGCATGGGACCCACTGGTCAGTTGACCAGTCTACTGTTGACGTCAGCATGACATCATGCTGATGTCATAATTACATTTAATCAAATTAATGAAATCTGTTTTTAATTCCTAATTATTGAATAAAACTTTAAAAGTTAATATAAAATAATGTGTAAGTGAGATCAAAATACTTTCAACATGAAAGTTGATTAGCAGAACGAGACGAACCCGGATACACGGTCCATTCGTCTCTCACGCGTCCCTAGCATAGCAAACATGGAACTTTTCCATCGTTTTCAGTCTGACCGGTAGCAGCGAGAGACCCGGGAAATATCGTCAGATATTCTTCCGACCCGTCTATGACGGTTGTTATTGCTTTAGCTCATGCCTAGTCTGCATATTGCCATGTCATGCTTAGTGTTGCACCTGTTACTATTATTTATTGTTTCTCCCCCCTCTTCTTACCGGTAGACCCCGAGACTGATGTTGCTGCCGGGTACTTCTACGACCCCGTCGACCGGCCCTTTGCTATAGAGCAACAAGGCAAGCAAACCCCCTTGATCATCCCTATATCGCCTATGTCTTTCTTCCTCCTTCTTGCATTAGAATTTCGCTACTGTTATTGTTAGCTCCTATATCTGATGCATAGCCTATTTTTTGTTGAACTGCTACTTTCAGTACTGCACCTTTAATCTGCTTAGTATAGGTGGAGCAGTCATCCCTTCTGACCCCGTAGTCCAGTTGCCCCGCTTTGTTTCAAATGTCGATCCCTCATCAACGAGCCAGACCCGGTAGAACACTTACACACCCCTTAGTTGTGCGACGCTAGAGAGATAATATCGGTTACTGAGGGTGACACCTCGCTAAGTACTCCTGATGATATCTCTGTAGTACAGCTAGTCGGTCGTGGTTATCGAGGGTGATTCCTCTTTCACCATTCCCGACGATGCCTCAGTCGTGCAACCCCTCAAGTGTGGGACCCTCCAGGGTGATTCCTCTAAGTCCATCCTACTTCTCAAACAACAACGCCCAAATTTGACACGTTGACGGAGACTTGCTTGCGTTGGTTTTTCCCATGAAGAGGAAAGGGTGATGCAGCACAGGAGCAGTAAGTATTTCCCTCAGTTTGAGAAGCAAGGTATCAATCTAGTAGGAGAATCTCGTCAAGTCCAGAGTACCTGCACAAACACAAAAGAGCTTGCACCCAACGCTATAAAGGGGTTGTCAATCCCTTCAAGATTGTTTGCAAAGTGAGATGTGAAGGCGGAAAGTGCAACGAAGTAAAAAGTGTAAGGCTGAAAATATGGTGTGGAGTAGACCCGGGGGCCATAGTGTTCACTAGAGGCTTCTCTCAAAATAGCAAGTATTACGGGGGCGAACAAATTACTGTCGAACAATTGATAGAACCGCGCAAAGTCATGACGATATCTAAGGCAATGATCATACACATAGGCATCACGTCCAAGACAAGTAGACCAATACTTTCTTCATCCACTACTATTACTCCACACATCGACCGCTATCCAGCAACCATCTAGTGTATTGAGTTCATGACGAACAGAGTAACGCCTTAAGCAAGATGACATGATGTGGAGGGATAATCTCAAACCAATGATGAAAACCCCATCTTTTTACCCTTGATGGCAACAACACGATGCGTGCCTCGCTATCCCTTTTGTCACTGGGTGAGGTCACCGCACGGTATGAACCCAAAACCAAGCACTTCTCCCATTGCAAGAATCATAGATCTAGTTGGCCAAACAAAACCCACAACTTGAAGAGAATTACAAGGATATGAAATCATGCATAAGAGAGATCAGAAGAAACTCAAATAAGATTCATAGATAATCTAATCATAAATCCAAAATTCAACGGATCTCGGCAAACACACCACAAAAGAAGATTACATTGGATAGATCTCCATGAAGATCATAGAGAACTTTGTATTGAAGATCCAAGAGAGAGAAGAAGCCATCTAGCTACTAGCTATGGACCCATAGGTCTATGGTGAACTACTCACGCATAATCGGAGAGGTCATGGTGTTGATGAAGAAGCCCTCCGTATGCGAATCCCCCTCCGGCAGGGCACCAAAACGTGCCCCAGATGGGATCTTGCGAAGACAGAAGCTTGTGGCGGCGGAAAAGTACTTTCGATGATCTCCTGATTTTTTTTGGATTTTTAGGGAATATATAGCCGCAAAACCTAGGGCAAAGGAGCCTTAGGGAGCCCACAAGCCAGGGGGTCGCGGCCTCCCCCCTGGCCGCCTCATGAGGGCTTGTGGGCCCCTGTCGCGATTCTCCGGCTCTCCGATCTTTTTCTATTCCGGAAAAAATCTTTTTGGCAGTTTCAGTCCGTTTGGACTCCGTTAAAAATCCTCCTCTGAAAGGGGTAAAAAACATGGAAAAAATAGGAAGTGGCACTTGGCACTGAGTTAATAATTTAGTCCCAAAAAATATATAAAAGGTATACAAAACATCCAAAGTTTGACAAGGTAATAGCATGAAACCATCAAAAATTATAGATACGTTTGAGACGTATCAAGCATCCCCAAGCTTAACTCCTGCTCGTCCTCGAGTAGGGAAGTGATAAAGAATGAACCTTTGATGTGGAATGCTACCTAGCATAGTTGTCCTTTGCAACTTCTTTCACGTGACATGAATGTTCAGATCCGTAAGATTCAAAACAATAGTTTGCTATTGACCTGAAAACAATAATACTTCAAGCAAACTAGCAAGGTAATCATGAACTTTCAAAATAACAAGGCCAAAGAAAGTTATCCCTACCAAATCATATAGTATGGATATGCTCCATCATCCTCACACTACTAATGTAAATCATGCACAACCCCGGTATTGGCCAAGTAATTGTTTTCGCACTCTTACTTTCTCAAACTTTTTATAACTATCACGCAATACATGAGCGTGAGCCATGGATATAGCACTATAGGTGGAATAGAATGTGGTGGTGGTTGTGAGACAAAAAGGAGGAGATGGTCACATTGACTCGGCGTATCAAAGGGCTATGGAGATGCCCATTAATGGATATCAATATGAATGAGTAGGGATTGCCATACAAAGGATGCACTAGAGCTATAAGTATGTGAAAGCTCAAAAGTAGAACTAGTGGGTGTGCATCCAACTTGCTTGCTCACGAAGACCTAGGGAAATTTTGAGGAAGCCCATCATTGGAATATGCAAGCCAAGTTATATAATGACGATTCCCACTAGCATATGGTGGTGACAAAGCAAGAAGCTCTAAATCATGAAGAACATGGTGCTATTATGAAGCACAAGTGTGGAAAAAGATAGTAGCATTGTCCCTTCTCTCTTTTTCTCTTTTTTTTGTTTGGGCTCTTAGGCCTCTTTTTTTTTCTTTTTTTCTTTTCTATTTTTATTTTTATTTTTGGGCTCTTTGGGCTCTTTGGCCTCACATGGGACAATGCTCTAATAATGATGATCATCACACTTTTATTTACTCACAGCTCAAAGCTTAGAAATGACTCTATAGGAATTGCCTCCGGCAGTGTACCGGGATGTGCAACGATCTAGCTTGGCGTATGACGTTGAAACATCTCGCTAGCTATCTTACGATCATGCAATGGCAATATGAGAGTGACGACACAAGTCATGAGACGGAACGGTGGGAGTTGCATGGCAATATATCTCGGTGGTTATGAAAATGGCATAGTAGGTAGGTATGGTGGCTGTTTTGAGGAAGGCATCTGGTGGGTTTTGTGCACCGGTGAGAATTGTGCGACACTAGAGAGGCTAGCAATGGTGGAAGGTGAAAGTGCATCTATACCATGGACTCACATTAGTCATGACGAACTCACATACTTGTTGTGGAAGTTTTTATTAGTAATCCAAACAAAGTGCTAAACGCATAATCCTAGGGGAAGGGTTGGTAGGTGTTAACCATCGCGCGATCCCGACCTCAACGCAAAGGATGACAATCAATAGATCAGTTATGCTCCGACTTCCTAACATAGCAGTTCACCATACGTGCATGCTACGAGAATCACTAACTTCAACACAAGTATTTCTAGATTCACAACACCCTACTAACATAACTCTTAATATTACCGAATCCCCGTCTCAAAACTAATTAAGAGGAATCAAAACTTCTCTTTCTACTCAATGCACATGAAGATGGAGGTTTTTGTATCCTCTTGGGGTACCTATCACCTTTGGGACTACTTTCATAGCATAAGCCAACTACCAAGTCACGCACCGCCATGCTCTAAAAGATATAAGTGAAGCGCATAGAGCAAAATTATCTAGCTCAAAAGATATATGTGAAGCACTATGAGCATTCTAGCAAAATCATGATGAATGCATGTCTCTCTCTGTCAAAAAGGTGTGAAGCCAGTATGATTGTGACACAACAACAAGAAAAGACTCCTACGATACAAGGCGCTCCAAGCAAAACACATATCATGTGGTGAATAAAAATATAGCTCCAAGTAATGTTACCGATGGATTGAAGACGAAAGAGGGGATGCCTTCCCGGGGCATCCCCAAGCTTAGGCTTTTTGGTGTCCTTGAATTTGTCTTGGGATGCCTTGGGAATCCCCAAGCTTGAGCTCTTTCCACTCCTTATCTCTTTGTCCATTAGAACATCACCCAAAACTTGCGAACTTCACAACACAAAACTTAAACAGAAACTCGTGATAACATTAGCACAAGAAACTAAATTACCACCTCTTTTGGTTCTATAGCAAACTTGAATTCTATCTATATTGGTGTTGGGATACTGTATTCTCACTTTTCCATGGCTAGTACCCCCCGATACTATCCATAGTTTCATCAAAACAAGCAACCAACTCAACAAAAACAGAATCTGTCAAAAACAGACCAGTCTGTAGCAATTTGTATACTTCGTATATTTCTGGTACCTCAAAAATTCTGAAAAACTACGAATGCCTGTGCAAAAGGCATATACACCAGCAGCAAAAAGAATCAACTCAAAATCTCTTTCTGAATAAAAATGAAAAATCATCTCGTGAGCGAAAAGTTTCTGTCTTTTTCCAGCAGGATCAAACAACCATCACCAAGATTAGTCATAAAGGTTTTGCTTGGATCAAACACAAAAATAAACACAAAAAACACAATCACAATAGAATTATGAAAGTGTGGACGCAACAAAACAGAAAGAAAAATATAAATTCAGTGGGTTGCCTCCCAACAAGCGCTATTGTTTAACGCCCTTAGCTAGGCATAAAAGCGATACAATCACGTATCGTCGTCTTTGGTGATAAAATCATAAGTGGCCATCATCATGGATTCATAAGGCAATCTTATTTTCTTTCTAGGATAGTGTTACATGCCCTTCCTTCAAGGAGATTGAAATCTAATACTCCCTTCCTTCATATTGATGATAGAACTGATAGTCCTTAGGAAAGGTCTACCAAGAATAATAGGGTGTGTAGGATTGCAATCAATGTCAAGCACAATGGAATCCACGGGTACATAGTTCATATTTTCAATAATAAGAACATCATTGATCCTTCCCATGGGTTTCTTAACAATAGAGTCCGCAAGATGCAAATTAAGAGAACACTCTTCAATCTCATTAAAACACAGAACATCACATAAAGACTTTGGGATCGCAGAAACACTAGCACCCAAATCACACAAAGCATTGCACTCATAGTTTTTGATTTTGATTTTGATGGTAGGTTCCCACTCATCATGAAACTTTCTAGGGTAGAGACTTCCAATTCAAGTTTCTCTTCGAGAGATTTTATCATAGCTTCGACGATATGATCGGTAAAGGCCTTGTTTTGGCTATAAGAATGTGGAGAGTTTAACATGGATTGCATCAAGGAGATGCATTCAATCAAGGAGAAAGTATCATAATTCAATTCCTTGAAATCCAAGGTAGTAATTTCAGTACTACTCAAAGATTTAATATCTTCTACTCCACTTTTAATGCTTTTAGCATCAATATAGATGGACTCCGAATCATTGGGGCACTTTTCAACAAAAGTGGATTCATATCCAGCCCCATAATCATTATGTTTGACTCAAGAAAACAAAGATTCAATGGGAGTC
This sequence comes from Hordeum vulgare subsp. vulgare, assembly GCF_904849725.1. Taxonomy (NCBI): domain Eukaryota; kingdom Viridiplantae; phylum Streptophyta; class Magnoliopsida; order Poales; family Poaceae; genus Hordeum; species Hordeum vulgare. The sequence goes on from NC_058524.1 coordinate 174,463,719, forward strand.
ACACCAAGCACATTAAGACCTTCGTGATTCTTATCACGAGAACACGCCTTTTTAAGCATTCATGTCTAGCACGAATTTGGGCGGTTCTTTCTTTGCTCTCAATCATGGAAACACGCATAGCTTTCAAAGTTTCATCCATATTGATCTTGGGAGGAGCACATCTAACTTTCAAAGCATCAACATCACTAGACATTCTATCAACGCTCTTAGCAAATTCGTCAATTTTGAGTAGTTTTTCCTCTATGGACGCATTGAATTTTTTTTGTTAGGTGATAAACTATTTGATATTACTCTCTAAATCAGAGGGTAATCTATTATAATGTCCATGAGTATTGTTCTAGGAGTTACCAAAGTTGTTAGAGGAGTTACTAGGAAAAGGCCTAGGAACAGAGTTTCCTCTAAAAGCATTGTTTTTGCCAAAATTATTCCTACCAACAAAATTAACGTCCAAGCTAGCGTTGCTACTCTCAATCAAAGAACACAAGGGCATATCATTAGGATCTAAAGGAGCACTTTTACTAGCAACCAAATTCATTAACTCATCCATCTTAGCAGTCAACGAGTTAATTTCTTCTATAACGTGTACCTTCTTACTAGTAGGTGACCTTTCAGTGTGCCACTAAGAGTAGTTCGTCATGATATTGTCTAGGAGCTTTGTGGCCTCCCTTAACGTGATTTCCATGAACGTTCCATGTGAGGAGGTGTCCAAGATATTTCTAGAAGCGAAATTCAAGCCAGCATAAAAGATTTGTATAATCATCCAAAGACTCAAGCCATGAGCGGGACAATTTCTAATCATCAATTTCATTCTCTCCCAAGATTGTGCAACATGTTCATGATCAAGTTGCTTGAAATTCATGATATCATTACGGAGAGAGATGATCTTCGCCAGCGGAAAATACTTGGAAATATAAGCATCTTTGCACTTATCCCAAGAATCAATACTATTTTTGGGAAAAGAAGAAAACCATGTTTTTGCGCGATCTCGCAACGAGAAATGGAAAAGCTTCAATTTAATCACATCTTTATCCACATATTTCTTCTTTTCTATATCGCAAATCTCAATGAAGGTATTGAGATGGGATGTGGCATCTTCACTAGGAAGGCCAGAGAATTGCTCTTTCATAACAAGATTCAGCAAAGCGGCATTGATTTCGTATGACTCCGCACTAGTGGCGGGAGCAATCGGAGTACTAATAAAATCATTATTATTAGTATTAGAGAAGTCACAAAGTTTGGAGTTTTCATTCATGGTGACTTCAGCAAGAAAGAAAGCACACAAGCGAACAAAGAGCAAGCGAGAAAAAGGGCGAACGAAAAGGCAAACGAAAAAGGCAAACTGGTGAAGTGGGCGAGAGGAAAACGAGAGGCAACTCGCAAGCAAAGTAAATGTAAGAGATGAGTTTGCGATACTTACTTGGATGAGTTCTTGACTTGATCCTCCCCAGCAACGGCGCCAGAAATCCTTCTCCTACTTCTCAAACAACAGCGCCAAAATTTGACACGTTGACAGAGACTTGCTTGCGTTGGTTTTTCCCTTGAAGAGGAAAGGGTTATGCAGCACACGAGCAGTAAGTATTTCCCTCAGTTTGTGAACCAAGGTATCAATCCAGTACGAGAATCTCGTCAAGTCCAGAGTACCTGCACAAACACGAAAGTGCTTGCACCCAACGCTATAAAGGGGTTGTCAATCCCTTCAAGATTGTTTGCAAAGTGAGATGTGAAGGCGAAAAGTGCAACGAAGTAAAAAGTGTAAGGCTGAAAATATGGTGTGGAGTAGACCCGGGGGCCATAGTGTTCACTAGAGGCTTCTCTCAAAATAGCAAGTATTACGGTGGGCGAACAAATTACTGTCGAGCAATTGATAGAACCGCGCAAAGTCATGACGATATCTAAGGCAATGATCATACATATAGGCATCACGTCTGAGACAAGTAGACCGATACTTTCTGCATCTACTACTATTACTCCACACATCGACCGCTATCCAGCATGCATCTAGTGTATTGAGTTCATGACGAACAGAGTAACGCCTTAAGCAAGATGACATGATGTAGAGGGATAATCTCAAACCAATGATGAAAACCCCATCTTTTTACCCTTGGTGGCAACAACACGATGTGTGCCTCGCTACCCCTTCTCTCACTGGGTGAGGTCACGCCACGGTATGAACCCAAAACCAAGCACTTCTCCCATTGCAAGAATCATAGATCTAGTTGGCCACACAAAACCCATAACTCGAAGAGAATTAAAAGGATATGAAATCATGCATAAGAGAGATCAGAAGAAACTCAAATAAGCTTCACAGATAATCTGATCATAAATCCACATTTCATCGAATCTCGACAAACACACCGCAAAAGAAGATTACATCGGATAGATCTCCATGAAGATCATGGAGAACTTTGTATTGAAGATCCAAGAGAGAGAAGAAGCCATCTAGCTACTAGCTATGGACCCGTAGGTCTATGGTGAACTACTCACGCATCATCGGGGAGGTCATGGTGTTGATGAAGAAGCCCTCCGTATCTGAATCCCCACTCCGGTAGGGCACCAGAAGGTGCCCCAGATGGGATCTTGCGAAGACACAAGCTTGCGGCGGCGGAAAAGTACTTTCGATGATCTCCTGATTTTTTGGGATTTTTAGGGAATATATAGGCGCCAAACCTAGGTCAAAGGAGCCTCACGGAGCCCACAAGCCAGGGGGTCGCGGCCTCCCCCTGGCTGCGCCATGAGGGCTTGTGGGGTCCCTGGTGGGCCCCTTCCCTGATTCTCCGGCTCTCCGATCTTTTTCTATTCTGGAAAAAATGTTTTTGGCAGTTTCATTCCGTTTGGACTCCGTTCAAAATCCTCCTCTGAAAGGGGTCAAAAACATGGAAAAAACAGGAACTGGCACTTGGCACTGAGTTAATAAGTTAGTCCCAAAAAATATATAAAAGGTATACAAAACATCCAAAGTTTGACAAGATAATAGCACAAAACCATCAAAAATTATAGATACGTTGGAGACGTATCAGTCCACCTTGACGGTTACATCGTTCGGGATCCAACGAGGGTGATACCTCGGATTCCCCCCTATGTTACCACCACACGGCTACTTGACCATGTTACTGGGATCATTGGTGAATAGATGTTAGGCGGGTGGATTCCCGCGTGTTTGTGTCGATGGCCTAATTAAAATGATAATGGATTTGGGTATTTGATCTGGGTTGGTCGGAAGGCCTTATTACAAACTAATCGTCTGTGTGGGAAGAATTATGGGTAGTCGACGTCGCGGTATCAGCCGAAGCTCTTAAGACGTCAGCGATGTAGTGGCGCGCGCCCGAGTGCTCCCTAGATGCATCGCTCTTGTATTAAGGGGTGCTAGGACTGACATCAGCCGCCATCGCATCATGCTGGAGCGTGGAGGGCAAGTGGGCCCACGACCCCTTTGTGCTTAGGAGTTAGACCGGCAGGCGGGCCTCTCTGTTGAGCTTAGGTGGGGCTGCGACGTGTCGATATTCCAAGGCCAGGCATGACCAAGAAAAGTATGTCCGGCCAGAGTGTTATCTAGCGCGTCGGGGAATATGTTGTGCACCCCTGCAGGGAAGAACTTATCTATTCTAATAGCCGTCTCCACGGTTAGAAGACGACTTGGAGTTGTGCCCTGATCTTATACAACTACAATTGTTAATTAACTGGTTCTAGTTGCCCGGGATTGGTTCCTCGCAGGGAGTCGAGGGAGGATCTCTGGGCGTGATCTCATTTTAATATTGCTTCAACAATATAACTATTATTTGTGTTACCTTATTCTAATCTCGTCTTTTGCTGCAAGACCATGAAGATGGTAGTCTTCGATAGGACTAGGCCTTCTCTCTATTCTTGCATTGCTGCAGTGAGTCCACATATAAACCCCTTCTTTGATACTAATGCATACTTAGAATAGTTCTCATGTAAGACTTGCGAGTACTTTGGATGAGTACTCACCGTTGCTTTGCTCACTCTTTTCCCCTTGATCCGTTGCTGCGACCAGATGATGGAGCCCAGGAGATGGAGTTTCCTACCGACGTCTGCCCCCCAATGGTGTTTTCTTCGTGGAGGCCGTTGAAGACCAGGAGTAGTTTAGGAGGTTCCCAGGGAGGAGGCCTCGCCTCGTTCGATCGTGTTTCTTTTGTGCTAGCCTTCTCTAAGGCACCCCATGTTTTATGTCTGTACTCAAATATTGTTGCTTCCGCTAACTCGTGTGTTTATCGAGCTTCTGTATTCTAGCCCTCGAGGCCCCTGTCTTGTAATATGAAGCTTGTATTATTTTATTTGTGTCTAGAGTTGTGTTGTGATATCTTCTCATGAGTCCTTGAGTTTAATCTTACACATTTGCGTGAATGATTAGCGTACGATTAAATCGAGGGCGTCACAACTTTTCATGAGGACGGAGACGGAGCACTGGCTGCCAGTCTCGCTGCCTCAAATGGTGTTCGACGTGTGTCTGGTGTCTCTCTCTCTACCTCAACATCTGGAACCTCTATCTCTCGGTGGGCTGAGGTGAGGCTTTATAGTGTAGCCAGGGGTACAGTGGTAAGGATAAGATAGGAGGTGGGGGGGCAGCTCCCAGCCTTTGGGTCGACTTTGGGGCCCACCTGTTGTGGAGTCTTTTCACGGGCCCCACCGGCCGTGTGCACCAGCAGCCGACGCGCCGGCAGGGTGCAGGCGAAGGGGGAGGAACATGGCTACATGACCGTCTCGCCTGGTCAGGGTCGGCAGTGACACGGGCCCTGTAGCCTCACTGACCCTCCCATCACCACACTGCAGCAGGGCCGAAAATGTCAGCTCGTACTGCTGCCATGATTGCCTCTCACCATTCGTCTTGTCTTTTCTTCGTACGATGGTACAGACAGATGGAACGGGAGCCGGCCGTCCGGCTGGCCTGCGCCAGCCGACCGACACGCGTTGGATAAGTGGCCGGCTATCGTGAGCCGACCGGGCACGTGTGGGCCAAAGGGGCCGGCTATCGCCAACCGGCCGGGCATGTACGGGCCAAAGGGGTCAGCTATCGCCAGCTGACCGTTCTTGAGTTGCCCGAAGGGGCAGGCTATCGCCAGTTGGCTAGACTTGTGTTGCCGAATGGGCCGGGTGTCGTGAGCTGGCCTAGGGGGCTAGACGGCCCCCAAATGTCTTGGAGATGGCTAATCTCCGCTCTTGGTATACCCATGGTTAGTATCCCCGTGAGCAACTTTGCGTGATGTTTTGCCGATTTTGCTGGAAATTACTCACCACTAACGATGCTAGTGGGATGAGCAATTTGTCCTTCAACAAGTGGAGGTCTTGGGCATGGAGGATCCAATGCGAATTTCTTCACGTATTTTAGAGTCACATATGTGTACTCCTTGCATTATCTCGCCCATCTTCTCTCAATTTTTTGTATGCCTGTTTTGCACTTTTATTTTATTTCCTTGCCATATATTTCCTCATCTTGTGTGCAATATTCATCATATATGTCACGAGGTGTCACATCCCTAAACCTTAAGCTAGATAGCATTGTGCTCATGTCTTCCTTGCATTTGCATCCAAGAAGTTCCAACAAAAACAACAAAGTGGCAAAGGAAAAACTCTAAACCCTAGCCACCATTTCAATTAAAGGAAAATTCAACTAGTTCAAAATCAATGAACCCAAAATGGCCTCAAGAAATGTTCAAACTTTCTGATAAATCATGAAAGCAAATGAGCATTGGAGAAAACTATTTTCTTGACACTTTAAGCATTTTAGATAAATGCAAAAGCCACTGGTTTCAAATTTAAAAATTTGAAATCAGAAACTATAATTTTCCAAAAATGTTGAAAGTCTTGGAAATGAGTGGGGATATTATAACAAATATTTCAGGAGGTCAAAATTAGTTTTTACTTTTTGTTTTGGAGCTGAAATAAATAGCAAAGCAATAAATAGAAAAACAGAAAAACAGAAAAGGAGAAAATAGAGAAAATCTTACCTCACGCCCAAGCCAGGCCCAGCCCAACTCGCCGCTCGTCCCCTTCCCCGCGCCAGTAGGCAGCAGGAGGTGGCCGCCGCCTCCTCCGGCGCGGCCACGCACCTGCGTGCCTTCCTGGCCGCCGGTTCGCGCTGGCGACGACGGGGATAAGCTCCCCAGAGCCTCCCCTATCCATTCCTCGCCTCGGTTCTCCTCCTCCGCCCGGATCCCCTCCTTCTCCCTGCTGCCACCATTAGAGCCGAGCTCGAGCTCGAGCTGGCCGTGCCCCTGGCCATAGGATCTCCTCCGCGAGCACGCCATTAGCTCCGCCTCGTCGCCCTGGTCATCTCTGCAGAAGCCGAAGTCCCCTCGAGCCCTGCAACGCCCGCAACGCCGTCGTCTTCTTCCTCCGGCCGCCGGACATCTCCCGTCGATTCGTCGCCCCCAGGCCTTCCCCGAGCCGTCTGAGCTCTTCTCTGCACTCCCTGTGAGCATGCGGTGGTTTCCCCTAAGCTTTCCCCTTCGATCCCCTCCTCTAGCCCTAGTTTCACCGGAGCCCGATGAGCACCGCCGCTGCCGCTCGTCGCCGGTAGCCCTCCGATGTCCAGCTCGTCCTCCCGTGAGCACCAGAAGCTCCAGGACGACGCGTAGATGCCGTAGCAGCTAAGAACTAAGCGTGGATCCCCCTGATTCGAAGCCCCCGACGACGCCCGAGCTTCGGCCGCCGCTCCGGCTCGTCGCCGACGCCTCTTCCGGCGACCCTAGCCTCCCCAGTTAGTCCTGCCAGATCGGCCACTTCGCGAGCTTGCTTTAGCTGCCAACCGCGTGCGTTTCGTGCGGAGCAGCGCCGTCTAGGTCGCCTCCGGCGAGCCCTCCGCCGCGGGTTTGGTCGCCGGCGACCACCCTCCGGTGGCCGTCGACGTGGCCGGCCATTAGGGCCTAATCGCCCTCCTCTAAGTCGCTGAGAGAGGGCCCCACGCCTGGTCAAACCCCAATTAGGGGCTGGTCAGCGCGGGATTAGTCCCAGAGAGGCTGACCAGTGGGGCCCCCCTGTCAGGTTTGACCTGCACAGGTCGGCTGACCTGCTGACGTCACCTGATGCAATAAATGGAATTTCCAGTATAAAAATAATTCAGGAAATTGCTAAAAATTGCAAAAATCATAGAAATTAATCTGTAACTCCATTGAAAATAATTTATATATGAAAAAGTATCCAAAAAATTCAAGGATTCTGATTATGCTATTTTCAACTATGTTTGAAAAAGTTACAGAACCCTAAATTGTGAAATAAGGAATAATTCAATTCTTTTAATCACTTTATAAATGGAATTTGCAAAAATATCCAAATTTCATTATAAATGCAATGATCACACACTGCCTAGATGTAAATCAGTACCATAACATGACATTTCATGCATGTTAACATTAGGTTGATCTGAGCATCAGGTCGAATCAATTAAACCGGTATCCGGGAATACCCGTTTGAATTGCTATTCGAATGTGATTCAAATCAACTCTAAACCTAAAACATCTTGATTATAATAACTTATCACTTTGCATTCTCATGCCATGCTCATGCATCATTTTGATTGCATATGATTGTTATTGAATGCTGCCGTTCATTTCGATAGGCTCCGCACCCCCGGATTCCACCGAATATCCGTCCGACAGATATCGTTCCTCCTCTGAGCAACAAGGCAAGCACCCCTTTTGATCATCCCGATAACACCTATGTTCTTGCTCCTGCACCTATTTAATGCATTAGGATCAAATGCTTCAACTGCTTTTGCCACGATAGTTGGACCCACTTCCTTTGCATGACTTAACCTTGTCACAGTAAATAGCCGAACCTTGCAACCTAGCATACCTGGTAGTTGCTTGAGCTATGATGTGCCTTATCCTGCTATGCATGCTATGCTTAGAGTTGTGTATGGTCTGTCATCTGGGAGATGAACAGAAATGTGGAATGTGTTCGGTAAGCAAAGGTCGTGTGTTAAACTTGATTTGGTAAAGGTACCGGTGAAAGGTTGTGTAGGAGTACATGGCGGGTTGTTTCATTGGAACCGTCCTTAGGACCTGAGTTCCGTGTATGTAATCCAAGACTAGATACTACCACATGCTGGGCCCTGAAATATGACCCCGCTCGGCCTATTAATCGCGTAGTACTCGGTCCAGGAGTTGCAAGTAGTTTCTGGTGTTTATAGTAATGCTGGAGGCCGTGCATGGTGCTGACCTGAGAGGTGGACCGTGATGCGGTAGGCAGTGGCACGGTGTACCAATTGGCACCCGGATGGTGGGCTTGGGAACCCTGCGCACATCGTTTGAGGCCGTGGCGGAAACCTCGGCCGGACTTCCGTACGGGTTAGTCTCAGATAGGCGATAAACCTGGACTAGGTACTAGCGTGGTTAACGGTCGTGGCCGACTCCCTCGCTGGGCTTCCGCTTGAAGGTTGCCGAGGTGCATGACGTGCACATGGCGATAAGTGGCGGGAGCGTGTGTGACAAAGTACACCCCTGCAGGGTTATGATCTATTCGAATAGCCGCGTCCACGGATATGGACTACTTGGAGACATATGTTGTTCATAGATAACTTCAATGGCTACTCCTAAAATTGTCAAGATAAGCGTGAGTGTCGTGGACGGCATTTCCGTATGGAGACGGAATGACTCCACGATGGTGTATTGTTGTGGTGTTAGTGGACTCGTGTGCGAGAAATCAAGTTGTCAAAACTAATTTCAAAAGCAAGTTGTCTAGCCACGAGTCAAATGCTGGCTTTCCGCTTGAAACCCCACGATACCTTCTTGATACCTTGCATGAGTAGTTAGCCATCCTAAAGTCTTGCTGAGTACCTTCGTACTCATGTTTGCTTAATAATGTTGCAGAGGTTGCTAATGACCCTAATGGAGGGTTCTTCGTAGACATCGACGACGACGAGTAGCTGGTGTCCCAGCTACGATCTGGCCCTACGTCGGCTCTGTAGTATAGTCAGGCCATGTGCCTTCTAGTTGCTCTGTCTGTACCTAGACAGTTTATAACTCTTCCGCTGGCTTGTATTGTGTGACTGATATTATGGGTCGTGAGACCCTTAATGTGTAATAATATGTGTGTGGCTCTTCCAAGCCTCTTAAATAAAGCTTGTATGTTTATGGTTATGTTGTGATGCCATCGATGTATCTATACATATCGGTATGCCATGCGTACGTGTGTATTACTTGATATGTATGGGGTTCGAATACCTAGTCGTGAACTTTAGTAGCACTCCTTACAAGGAAATGCCCCTTTGTGATCCAACGAGCCTTGGTAGTTCGCTACTGCTCCGGACACATTGGTTGACCGGCATGTGTCCTTCTTAGCTGTTGTGTCTGTCCCCTTTGGGGAAATGTCACGCGATGTAATGGAGTCCTTGTAGCTTGCTACGACTTGTCTACGTTCGTTGATGACCGACACCTGCTTTGTTGGGTCATGTATGCCTGTCCTTGTGCGGAACTGCCACTTTGGTTTATGACTAGACATGTCGATCTGGGTTCTTTGACATTGGAATGCCAGCGACACTATCGCATACGTGAGTCAAAAGACGCAAAAGGTCCCGGCTAAGGTAAGGCTGCAGCCGTGGAGTTAACCGTGCGTGAGACCACAAAGGGATGCAATGTGTTACAGGCTGGATTCCTATGGCTTAGGATCGGGGTCCCGACACGAGGGATTTCAAAGGTAGTGTTGGCCTCTAGCTTCTTTCCCCCTTTCTCCTGTCTCTTCCCTTCTGCCATTTTCTTCACTTGAGGAATTTGAACTTTTGACGATTCTAAGTAGGTGTGCAAAGTTTCTTCAAGAAATGCTGCAAATGAGTTAAGTTGATGAGAACCTAGAGATTTGTCAACATACATTTTATACGTGTGAACAGAGTATAGGTGCAAAGAATTTGAAGAGGTCATATGCATTCTCAAAATATTTTTCAAAAGTAAATCAAGTTTAGGAATTTGAGCAAAGATGTCTTCAAGAATTTTGCTAAGTGTTCTTGACTTAGATTCCAGAGTTTTGCAGCCAAAAATTAACACAATTGAGGAATCTTTTGAAGAATAACATGTCTTAGTGAAATAGATCAAGTGTTCTAAGCTTAGGAGGTGTTAATATGATGAATCTGTTGAAGATAAAACACTTATTGAAGATTTTATGGAAACATAAAGATCCACAAGGGTAGTAAAATGAGATTATAATTACCCTTGCTGATGAACAAGACAAAACGGAGAAGTGGGGGAGAAGTTCGTCAGTTTAGATCTTTTGCGCCCTAACTCGACAGCAGAAGACAACTAAGGCGACGATGGAGTGAAGATGTCCGCAGCCGGCACGAGTACGGCGGCGAGGAGGTCTAGGCAGTGAACCTCTTCCTCTCCGGTGGCGATGAGTTCCAGCGGTAGTGCTAGGTCTAAGCTCTCGCAGTGAAGAGTGAGATCGAGAGGAAGAGAGTTACTGAAGGGGGTGAATGGGGTATTTATAGCCCAAGTGAAAATGGTCTGGCCCGAAGTTTTTGGACCAAACTGCCCGTGACTCTTCCTCTCTGTGCGACATGTGTCAGCGGTTTGAGCATCAATGGCCGAAAAAATTTATAATGTATTTTTGAGGATTTTGTTCGCCAATTCTTCAGCTCTCAAGGACTGAGTGAAGACTTTTAACGGGTTTCATGTAGAACGCATATAAAGAATTTTAGATATTAGCATAGAGGGGGAACGGGTCCGATCACATTCACTTATAAGAAAAACTAGCTTGAAGACTTAGCAATAACTGAATGTTTATGAGGACTTTGAAAGCTCAAATATAAACATATAGAGGAATTTCCAAAAAGATCAATTTTGAAGAATTTCAACTGTGGTTGGTGGCGTCATCCATCGTATATGAATGATGGTTTCACACACCGTGTACAATTGTTCTAGGGTATCGAGAACCAAATTATTTATTAATTTCTTCACATTTCGAAGGTTAGTCTTAATTAATTGAAGAAAAGTTTATTTCGTTTGTTGCACCTCCAAGTCATACATTTTTTGTAAGTGTTAGGATGTGTGTTATTTCACAGAACATTCAAAGATTCTAGGATATTTAGCTCTCACCGCAACTTGTGAAATCTCTTTTCATCAAATGGCATAGTGAAGATATCTGCGAGTTGTTCTTCAGTCTTCACGTAGTCAAGAAAGATGTTCCCCTTGAGTACATCATCACGAAGAAAATCATGACGAATCTCTATGTGCTTGGTCTTCGAGTGTTGTACTGGATTGTTCACAATCTTGATTGCACTCTCATTCTCGTAGTAGAGTGGCACATTATTCACATTGATGTCATAGTCCTTAAGGGTTTGCTTCATCCAGAGTAGCTGAGCACAACACGAACCATCATCAATATACTCAGCTTCGGCAATGGGAAGTGACACGTAGTTCTGTTTCTCCTAGGACCAACAGACTAAGGATTGTCTGAGGAAATTGCATGTGCGTGATGTTGACATGCGATCCAGACGGTCACGAGCATAGTCTTACATGCCGAATTTCTTCAGGACAACCTTGAGGTATTTCTCATGAGAGATTAATATGCCATTTCGTAGTTGCCGAAATTGAATGCCTAGGAAGAATTTCAACTCGCACATCATGGACAATTGATATTCTTCATCCATCATCTAGCCAAATTCGTCATTGTAACGTTTGTCACTACAACCAAAGATAATATCGTCCACATATATTTGGCACATGAATAGTTCATTGTCATAGGATTTTGTGAAAATACTTGGGTCAAGTGAACTGGATTTGAAGCCTTTCTTCATGAGGAATTCCTTCATCGTGTCACACCACGCCGAGGGTCCTGCTTGAGGACATAGGGAGCGTTGTTGAGCGTGAAGACTTTGTGAGGATGCATTGGGTCTTGAAAACCTGGGGGTTGAGTAACATATAGTTCTTTCTCAATCTTACCATTGAGGAATGCAATTTTCACATACATTTGATATAAGGTGATATTGTGATGGTTAGCATAAGCAAACAATATACGAATAGCTTCAAGTCTAGCAACAGATGCAAAAGTTTCATCCAAGTCAATTCCTTCAACCTATGTGTAGCCGTGTGCCACAAGCCATGCCTTTATCCTCCCTACTTAACCATCTTCATATTTCTTGTTTTGGTAGACCCACTTGGTACCGATGATATTGTGTGTGCGAGGATCAGACCGCTTGACAAGTGCCCACACATTGTTAACCTTGAGTTGATGGGGTTCCTCTTGCATTGCTTGAATCCACCCATGCTCCATAAAGGCTTCATTAACCTTTGAGGGTTCTATGATAGACACAAATGAGTAATGCCCACAAAAGTTAGTTAAATGTGATGCTTTTGGGAGAGTGAGGGGACCCGGTGCATTGATGTCATCGAGGATTTTGTCAATTTGCACATCATTTGCAACCATTGGATGCTGAAGTTGATGAGTTTGTTGGGGTTGAGGAATTTGATGAGTAGCAATTTCCTCAGGTGCATCGACCCGAATTTATTCGTTGTTTGGAATGACTTCTTCAACAGGTAGAGATTCTTCAGTGGGCATAATATCTTCAGTAGCCTTGAACCTAATGGATTCCTCAGGAGGAATTTCATCAAGAACATGAGATGCATGCTCTCTTTGCGAGCCGTTACAACTTTGTTGTGGTAGTTGTTGAAGACATTGTAGGTATGCGAGTCCTTTCCGTAACCAAGCATAAATACCTCATGTACTTCCGGTGCAATTTTAGAACTATGGTGAGGATCTCTAATCCAACATCTTACATCGAAGACTTTGATATAACTTATATCGGGTTTCTTGTGAGCGAGGAGTTCATATGAGGTCTTTTTGAGGAATTTGTGAAGATATACCATGTTGATGATGTGGCAGATAGTGTTGATTGCCTCAGGCCATAAATGACGAGGGGTCTGATATTATTCAAGCATAGTGCAAGCCATCTCAACAAGAGTCACGTTCTTGCGCTCGACGACACCATTTTGCTGTGGAGAATATGGGGCAGACAACTCATGAGTAATACCAAGTTCATCAAGATAATCATCAAGACCAGTGTTGTCGAACTCTGTCCTATTATCACTCCTGAAGTGTTTGATCTTGACATAGAAGTTCGTCGAGGCCCTTGAGTAAAATCATTTGAAGACTTCCTGCACTTTAGTTTTGTAACAGTTAATATGCACGCAAATGTAATGTGTATAATAATGAACAATGACAAATCCATATAGAGATGCTATATTGGTTAGTGTGGCATAATGAGTAGGGCCTAAGAGGTCCATATGAAGTAATTCAAAGGGACGGGTATTAATCATGATAGTCTTTGAGGGGTGCTTGGATCTAGTCATTTTTCCGACTCACAATCAAGACACAGATGATCCTCGAAAATTTGACACCCTCGATGCCAATGACATGTTTCTTTTTTGCCAGAGTGTGCAGGTTCCTCATGCCAGCCTGACCAAGTCGTCGATGCCATAGCTAGCCCTCTGAGGCTTTTGCAAGTAGACACGTGGACGACTATGGACGTGTAGAGAAATCAACAATGCACAAATCTTCTCTCCTAAAGCCTTTGAAGACTTTGGATTTGTTAGATTCCATGATGACTATGCAACGATATTTGCCAAAGATGATAATCATATCATGAGCACAAAGCATTGAGACTTACATGAGTTTGGACCCAAGGGATTTGACAAGCATGACTTTTTCCATGTGTCAGTCCTTGGAGATAGCAACCTTACCAAGACCCAATACCTCATTTTTTTTCCTTTGTCTGCGTAGGTGATATACTTTAGTGGTGATGGAATTAGTGGAATGTTCATCAATAGACTCTTGTCATGAGTCATGTGATCAGTGCATCCACTGTCAAGAACCCACTCACTTGCTTTAGGGGTGTCATACTAGAGATGAATTAGCACAACTTACCGTCAACAACATTGATCACAAATTCATCAGACTTGAATTTCATCAAACAATGTAGAGTTAATACAACACGAGGACATGTGAAATGATTATCATTTCATCATGATTAGCTTGCGTCCTTTCAAGCATTTCTTTAGGTCTCCAGCAAATTCTTCACACGATTAAGTTCGTTTGGAGACCTGACGTGTATAAATGGTTAGTTCAATTTCTTAACCACCCGCATCTGAAGTGGTGGCAAAGATTTCATCATTCTTGAAAGTGTGTTATATCGAATAGAGAGGGAGGGTGAATAGGCCATTTTCAGAAATTCATCACTCAGGAAATTCCTAGTGAGGAAAGTCGTGAGTCATGAACCGAGTGCAACGGAAATAGTACTTAAACAGGTATGCAAAAGTAACTACAACAAAGTACTCAGAGTGAGTTAATAGGATCGGTTTGCACATGTCACGTAAAGAGGATAAGCAGGTGATGAATAACTCAGGTGAAGAATTTGAAGTTAGGAATTCAGAGAAAGTCTTTAGTCAAATTCTTCACACTCTATAGATGAAAGTCTTCAACATGCAATTGAGAAAATGAAAAGAGTTGAAGAAATAGAACCCTAGCTCGATGAAGACAATGGTTGATGACCTAGTTCCAGCTGCTGTGACAATTGTATGTCTGGTTTGGAGCGGCTTGGTATTGAAACCAAAGGAAACACACGGTCTTGAGGACCACTTGTGATCCACCACAATCAAAATCAGAATATCCAACAAGGTGAAGATTTGAGCCCTTGGGGTACCATAATCCAAGTGTTGGTGTGTGAGCTAGATATCGAAGAATATGTTTCATAGCCTTATGGTTTGATTCCTTCGGTTTTGCTTGCAATTGTGCACACATGAAAACACTGAGCATAATGTCTGGCCTAGATGCACATAGGTACAATAAAGAGCCAATCATAGAACGATATACCTGCTGATCAAAATCAATACCATTTTCGTCAGTAGAGAGGTGACCATTGGTAGGCATGGGAATGTTGACGCCTCTTCACTCATTCATGCCGAATTTCTTCAAAACATCCTTGAGGTATTTATCTTGAGAGATGAATATACCATTGCATTGTTGACGAATTTGAAGTCCTAGGAAGAATTTTAGCTCCCCGATCATGGACATTTGATATTCTTCACCCATCATGTAGGCAAAATCATCACTATAACGTTTGTTTGTACAACCAAAGATGATATCGTCCACATATAATTGGCATACAAATAGTTCAATATCATAGGATTTTGTGAAAAGAGTGGGTCGAGTGAACCGGGTTTCAAGCCTTTCTTCAGTAGGAATTCCTTCAATGTATCATACCACGCCCAAGGGGCTTGCTTGAGGCGATAGCGTCCCTTTTTGAGTGTGAAGACTTTGTGTGGATGCTTCGGATCTTCAAAACATGGGGGCTGGGTAACTTATACTTATTCCTCAAGCTTACCATTGAGGAATGCACTTTTCACATCCATTTGATATAGTGTAATATTGTGATGGTTAGCATAAGCAAGCAATATATGAATAGCTTCAAGTCTAGCAAGAGGTGCAAAAGTTTCATTAGTCAATTCCTTCAACCTGTGTGTAGCCTTGGGCTACAAGCCGTGTCTTGTTCCTCACAACCTGACCATCCTCATCTTGCTTGTTTTGATAGATCCACTTGGTGCCGATGATATTGTGCTTGCGAGGATCGCGTCTTTTGACGAGTTCCTAGACATTATTTAGCTTTAACTGAAGAAGTTCATTTTGCATGGCTCAAATCCACTTAGGTTCCATGAAGACTTCTTCAACTTTTGAGGGTTCTGTGATAGAGGCAAAGGAGAAATGCCCACAAAAGTTAACTAAAAGTTAACTAAATGCATTGATGTCATTGAGGATTTTGTCAATTTCCACTTCATTTGCAATCCTCGGATGCGTAGGTTGAAGACTTTGGTTGGGATGAGGAATTTGATCTGGAGCAATTTCCTCAGGTGCACCCGCTTGAATTTCATCATTGTTGGGGACGAGTTCTTCGACAGGAGGTTGTTCCTCAGTAGGAATGGTATCTTCTGTAGCCTTGTGCTTAATAGCTTCCCTATGAGTCAATTTGTGTGGCACAGGAGGCAATTGCTCTCTTTGCGAGCATTTAGTTTCATCAAACCGCACATCTACAGTTTCAACAACCTTGTTGTGATAGTTGTTGAAGACTTTATAGGCATGCGAGTCGTTCCCGTAACTGAGCATAAGACCATCATGTTCTTTTGGTGCAAATTTCGAGCTATGGTGAGGATCTCTAATCCTACATCTTGCATCGAAGACTTTGAAATAACTTACATTGGATTTCTTGTTAGTGAGGAGTTCGTATGAGGTCTTCTTGAGGAATTTGTGAAGATATACCCTGTTGATGATGTGGAAAGCAGTGTTGATTGCCTCAGGCCAAAAGCGACGAGGAGTCTGATATTCTTCAAGCATAGTCCATGCCATTTCAACCAGAGTCCTATTCTTGCGCTCAATAACGCCATTCTGTTGAGGAGTATAAGGAGCAGATAATTCGTGAGTAATACCAAGTTCATCAAGATAATCATCAAGGCATGTATTATTTAATTTTGTCCCATTGTCACTCCTGATGTGTTTGATCTTGACGCCGAAGTTCGTCGAGGCCCTTGATGAAAATCATTTGAAGACTTCCTGCACTTCAATTTTATACGTAATGATATGCACCCAAGTATAATGAGAATAATCATCAATGATGGCCAAGCCATATAGAGAAGTTGCATTGGCTAGAGTAGCATATTGAGTAGGTTCAATGAGATCCATACGAAGCAATTCAAAAGGACGAGTAGTAGTCATGATAGGGTGTTTGGATCTGGTCATCTTTCCAGACTCACAAGCCCCACAGAGATGGTCCTTGAGGAATTTGACGGTCTCGATGCCAATGTCATGCTTCTTCTTTGCCAGTGTGTGCAAATTCCTCATGCGTGCATGATGAAGCCATCGATGCCATAGCCAACCTTCTAAGGTTTTTGCAAGTAGACACGTGGCTCGCTAAGGACCTGTAGAGAAATCGACAATATACAAGTCTCCTCTCCTAAAGCCTTCTAAGACTTTGCATTTGTCAGATTCCATGATTACTACATATCTATATTTTCCAAAGATGACAATCGTATTAAGATCACGAAGCATTGAGACTGACATGAGGTTAAACCCAAGGGATTCGACAAGCATGACTTTGTCCATGTGTCGGTCCCTAGAGACCACCGTACCAAGTCCCAATACTTTGCTTTTTCCTTTGTCAGCGTAGGTGATATCTTAAGTGGTGATGGAGTCAGTGGGATATTCATCAATAAGCTTTTATCACCAGTCATGAGATTTGTAAACCCACTGTCAAGAACCCACTCTGTGGTCTTGGGTTGATCATCCTTTGAACCTTTTGCCATGAAGCAATAGGTGGGAGCAAAATCATCATCATAGTCATTAGTGTTGTTGACATTGTCATTTTCTTCAAGGTTGAAGATGGACTTGTTGACGAATGTGGTAGCAAGTTCCACACTTGCCACACCAGACTCTGAATCTACTTCAGAACCTTCCTCTTCATCACATTCCTCAGATTGTTCTTCAGAATCCATTTCCTTGCCAATGAGTGCACGAGACTTTCTGAAACTGGTTATCTTGTGCGATGAGGACTTTCAAGATGAGGACTTTGAAGATTTCTTCTTTTTCTTTGAATCGTCGGAACTGACATCCTTGTACTTCTTCCTTGATTCCTTCACCCAACGAGGACAATTAGCAATGTAGTGACCAAATTTCTTGCATTGATGGCAGGTTCTTTTCTAGTAGTCCTTAGGTGAAGATTCTAATTTCCTCATGTCTCTTCTTGAAGACTTTCCGAAATGACCACGCCTTGAGACCTTCTGGAATTTCCTCACGAGCATAGCAAGTTCCTGACCAAGTTCTTCAGGATCACCAAGACTTTAGTCAGATTCTTCTTCTTAAGATGAGGAAACAACATTTGCCTTTAGAGCACGAGGTCTTGAATAGCTTGATCCATAAAGGTCTCTATTCTCTTCTTGTTGGAACTCATGAGTATGGAGTGTTTCAAGTATATCAGCAGGATCAAGCATCTTGTAGTCTCTTCGTTCTTGGATCATCAGTACTAGTGTGTCAAATGATGGATCAAGAGATCGTAGCAGTTTCTTCACAACTTCATGGTCAGTGATGTCTCTGGATCCAAGCGTCTGAAGCTCATTGGAGATGTCAGTGAGGCAATCAAAGGTATCTTGGTAGCTTTTAGTATCCAGTTTCTTGAAGCGGTTGAAGAGATTGCGAAGAACATCAACTCGAGAGTCATGCTGTGTGGAGACTCCCTCATTGACATTGGACAACCTTTCCTGGATAAGCTTGGCACAGCCCAAAGCACTCACTCTGCCACACTGACCTTTGCTCAGATGTGCACACATGATATTATTTGCTTGCGAGTTGAGTTGCTTGAATTTCTTCACATCAACGACAGTGATAGTTGAAGTGACACAAGCAACACCATTTTCCACAATATACCAGAGATCGTTGTCAATTGCTTGATGGTGCATTCGCATCTTATTCTTCCAGTAGGGGAAATCCTTTCGTTCGAAGGTAAGACAATCCGTAGTAACCTTGATCATACATGCAGTCAACATAACTAAAACTCTAGGCGGTTAAACCAAAATCAGACAAAACAAGGGAGTACCTTGCTCTAATACCAATTGAAAGTGTGTTATACCGACCTAGAGGAGGAGTGAATAGGCGATTTTAAGAAATTCATCATTGAGGAAATTCCTAGCAAGGAAAGTCCTCATTCATGAACTGAGTGCAGTAGAAATAATACTTAAACAGATATGCAAAAGCGAATGCATCAAAGTACTCAGAGTGAGTTGGTAGGTTCGATTTGCACACGTCACGTAAACAGGAGAAGTAGGTGTTGAATAACTCACGTGAAGAATTTGAGGTGAGGAATTCAGAGAAAGTCTTCACTCAAATTCTTTAGAAGGTACAAATGGAAGTCTTCAACATGCAATTGAGGAAATGAAAAGAGTTAAAGCAATAGAACCCGTAGCTCGATGAAGACAATGGTTGGTGACCCAGTTCCAACAGATGTGATAGTTGCACGTCCGGTTTGGAGCGGCTTGTATTGAAACCAAAGGACACACAGTCCGTACCGTAGTCTCCTTGATCTAAGGACACACATTCCTCACCCAACACTCGTGGTAAGTCTGCAGGACAGACTTCCAAGCACTCACAAACTCAGTCACCCAGCGATCCACACTTGACTGCTGGATGCTCTAGGCCATGAGCCTAACCACCTGGAGGATGCATAGTCCTCAAAGGTAACAAGCGTCGGTTCCGCACAGGAAAAATCTCTTCATTAATGCTCTGTCACTTCGGGTTTTGGGTTTGGGTTTGGGTGTTTGGGGTTTTTCCTCACTTGATGATTTTCGCTCAAAGTCCTTGAGGGATTGGGTTGCTCTAAATGACAAGTATCAGTTTCCCTCAGAGCAGCCAACCAGCTAGTGGTTGTGGGGGACGGCTATTTATAGCCAGGGAGCATCTCGACGTGATATGACATTATTGCCCCCAATGCTATGACCCTTGTGTGGATAAGATTGGAGACAGGTGGCACGTGGCGCGGCAACAGTCGGAACTTTCAACTATGAAAGTCCTCATATCTCTCATGTTTCTCACTTGGAAGATTTGGTATGCTAGGTTTGAGTTGAGCATCATAAGGAAATTCCTTCCCTAGTTTTACCTCAACCCCCTTTAACAGTATGGTGTTCCTATGGCTCAATAATGAAGAAAATAAAAAAGAAAGAGTAAATCTTCAAGCTTCAAATTCTTGAGAGCATTTTCTTTGGGACACACCAAATTCCTCGGCTTCAATGTCTTCATGAGTAATAGAAATTTCTTCGCTATCAAAGTCTTCAAGGAATAACCAAAGTCTTCACTTGAAGACATACATTTTTAGGGGTCGATATTCTTCAAATAACTGAAACTCCTCAGAGACTTATAGAGCGTGTGTACACTCCCGAACATATCATTCTCTTAACCTATAAGTCTTCAATCCACTAAAATCACTAAGGGGCACTAGATGCACTTACAATTCTGTGAGCACCATATGGAAACTTCGACATTGAACCTAATGCACTTCGTTTCCTAGCAGGGGGGTTAGTGTACTCGAATGCATATGCATAGAAATTCTTCGAGGACTTGTGAACATAATGATTTGAGGGATAATGCACATATTCATGACCCTTGTAGTTTACCTGGATATTAGAAGCATTATCACGAGTATGATCAAAATTTTGAACATATGAGGAACTTGATCCTTTTGAAGACTTTGGTGCACTTGAGAAATTTGATTTGCGGTAACTGTTCTTCACGTGTGGTGTCACGAGGACATTCACGTGAAAACTTTCCAAGTTGCTTTTGGGAACGCGGATTTTCCTCAAGGGTGGTCTATTCCTGTAGTTAGTTCCAACATATCTCGCAAATACTTCACCATTCTGATTTTTGAATAGTTTATAGTTGGAGTGAAGTGACTCATCAGAGGAATATGAAGTTTTAGATGCAAAGCAAAATAATGTGGATGCTTCTACAGGAGGTTCTTTCGCAGCAATCCATGAGGTTTTGGGATACTGCTCAGATATCTAGTATTATCCATCAGCATTCAATTTCCTCTTGAATGCAATACCCTCTTTCCAAGGGTATCTGTCCAAAATCTGCTTTTTGAGCACGTCACAAAGGGTTTGATGCCTTTTGAGACTTTTGTATATGTGTGTTACATACAATTCCTTCAACCCTACATTTTCGTTAGTGTCATTTGTGGGTTCCTCAAGTGAGGAATTTGTGATGATACATATAGTTGAAGAATTTGTAGCAATAGAAGCATTTGAACTTTTAGGTTAAGAATTAGTAGTTTCGTGTTTGATGCATTTTATGCATGGTGGAATGAACACTTTTGAACGGAACTTATCCATTGAGCGAGCAAAGAATCTTTTTCACTTTGCACATCATCATGAGATGCTCTTAGTTTCTCAACATCTTGCTTTCTTTGAATAAATTCATAAGAAAGCTTCTCATGATTAACCAAGAGAGTCTTATGACATTCTTGAAGAAGTTGGACCAGAGACTTTGAATATCACAAGTCAGAGTTTGATTCAGATCCATTTCCTCATTCAACAGGTCATCACTTTTGTCTAGCAGTTTCTAAAGCTTTTCAAGAACATTCTGTTGCTTAGTGGCAATATTAGCAAGTTTGTAGTAACTAGGTCTGTGATAATCGTCAACATCACTATCACTTGAGTCTGAAGAGGAAGTGTGTTTAGGTACCTTGGAACCTTTTGCCATGAAGCAATAGGTGGTAGCAAAGTCATCTTCATAGTCATTAGTGTTGTTGACATAGTCGGATCCTTCCACTTCATCACATTCCTTAGATTCTTGCTCAGAATCCTTTTCCTTGTCAATAAGAGCCCGAGCCTTTTTTAAACTATTCTTCTTGTACAATGAGGACTTTGATGATGAGGATTCTTAATATTTCTTCTTTTCTTCGAGTCATCAAAATCAAATCCTTGTACTTCTTCTTCTTTGATTCCTTTATCGAGCTAGGACAATCAACAATTTACTGACGATACTTCTTGCATTTATGGTAGGTTCTTTTCTTGTAGTCCTCAGATGAAGATTCTGATTTCCTCATATCTCTTATTGAAGATTTTCCGAACTGACCTCGTGTGGACAACTTCTGAAATTTCCCCACAAGCATTGCATGTTCCTCACCAAGTTCTTGAGGATCACCAAGACTGCAATCAGATTCTTCTTCTTGAGATGATGAAACAACCTTTGCCTTCGGTGCCCGAGATCTTCCATAGCTTGGACCATAGAGATCTATCTTCTCAGGTTCTTGAAATTCATGATTATTTAGTCTCTCGAGAATATCAGCATGATCTAGTGACTTGTAGTCTCCACAATCTTGAATCATCAGAACGAGTGTATCGAATGAGGAATCAAGAGATCTCATCAATTTCTTCACCACCTCATGGTCGGTGATGTGAGTGGCCCCAAGAGCGTGTAGCTCATTGGAGATATTAGTGAGGCGATCAAAGGTTTGCTGACAATTTTCAATATCGAGTCTTTTGAAGCAGTTGAAGAGGTTGCGAAAACATCAACCCGAGAGTCATGTTGAGTAGAGATTCCTTCGTTCACTTTGGAAAACATGTCCGAGATGAGCTTTCCGAATCCCAAGGAACTCACTCTGCCATACTGACCTTTGCTCAGATGGCCACATATGTTATTCTTCGCTTGAGAGTCGAGTTCCTTGAATCTCTTTAGATCAACAACGTTGATAGTTGGGGTGACGGAGGGAACAACATTTTCGACAACAATACCAAAGATCATTGTCAATTTCTTGAAGATGCATGCACATCTTGTTCTTCGAGTAGGGGTAGTCTGGCCCTTCAAAGGTGGGACAACCCACAAATACCTTGATCATACTTGCAATCGACATAACTAGAACTCTAGGTGGTTAGACCGAATTCACACAAAACAAATGAGTACCTTGGTCTGATAGTGATTGAAAGTGTGTTATATCGAATAGAGTGGGTGAATAGGAGATTTTTATGAATTCGTCACTAAGGAAATTCCATGTGAGGAAATTCCTAAGTAGCGAACAACTTGCAGCGGAATAAGTACTCAGGTGTAAGTGAAACATGGCACAAGCTTGGTCATCATGAAGGAATGAAACAAACACTTAGCATGATTAGCGTGACCAGGATAAGCAGGTGAAGAACAAGTGGGGTGAATAATTTGAGATGAGGAAATTGAGAAAGTCTTCAGTCAAATTCTTCAAACAGTAACGATCAATTTCATCAACACATAAATGTGGAAATAGAAGGGTTGAGGAAATAGAACCAGGTATTCGGTGAAGACACTGATGCGATGACCCAGTTCCAACTGCTATGACAGTCGTATGTTTAGTTTGGAGCGACTTGGTATTTAAACCAAAGGACACACACTCACAGGACACTTAGTCCTTACTGTATTCTCCTTGAGCTAAGGACACATTGTCCTTTCCGATCACTCGTGGTAAGTATTCAGGGTAGACTTCCAAACCCTCACATACTCGGTCACCCAACAATCCACAATTTACTGTTGGATGCTCTAGACCATTCACGCTTAACCGTCTAGAAGATGCACAGTCTTCAAAGGTGACAAGTGTCGGTTCCACATAGGAACAAGCTTTTCAGTGTTGCTCAATCACTTTGGTTTTTTGGGATTTTGGTTTGGGTGTTTGGGTTTTTCCTCACTGGTGATTTTCTCTCAAAGTCCTTATAGGATGGGATGCTCTCAAATGACAAGTGTAAAGTTCTCTCTCAGAGCAGCCAACCAGCAAGTCGTTACGGGGCCGGTTATTTATAGCCTGGGAGCAATCCCGACATGATTTGACATAAATGAACCAATGATATGACCGTTATGTGCATAAGTTTTGGGACACCTCTCGCATGGCACATCAACAGTCGGAACTTTCAAGCTGTGAAAACCCTCATGTCTCTCATGTTCCACACTTGTAGGCAACTCAGAGTGGCAAAATCCTAAATTCTCAGTTAGAGAAGTTTCCTCAGAGACCAGAAGATCTTCATCTCTGTCACCGAAGAAATTGACTAAACTGCAAAAGATTTCCAAAGGCTTCACTTGAAGGATTGGGTATGTGTAGGATTTGAGATGAGCATCAATTGGAAACTTCTGCTTAGTTTTACCTCGACCTCCTTTAAGAGTGCGGCGTTCCTATTACTCAAAATACGGAAATGCAACTACAAAAAAAATTCTTCACACGTCAAAGTCCTTGCTTCAATATCCTCGAGGATACACCAATTTCCTCACTTCCAAAATCTTTAGGAAAGTATCAAAGTCTTCAGTTGAACAGATTCATTTTTAGGGGTCGATATTCTTCGAATAAGTTAAACTCCTCAGCGACTTATAGAACCTGTGTACACTCACAAACACATTAGTCTCTTAACCTATAAGTCTTCAATACACCAAAATAACTAAGGGGCAATAGATCCGGTTACACAATTGTGTCATCGCGTCAAAAAGACGAGTATGGGTGGCGTACAACTCAATAGTCAATACGATCCAGCACCTGAGTGTACCGTGCCCGAACCTATCGGTCGTAGCGGCGGCTCGCGTAGGGTGTACATACATCGGTGAGGGATCGGTCATTACACTACCGCACGTAAGGAATGTAGGCTATGATGTTAGATCTAGTCTCATCCAAGTGGGAGCATACAAGATGTATGTTAATCTAGTCTCCTCCAAGCAGGGGTACTCTTCATGGAGATGAGTGATAGTAGTATAGGAAACATCATGGACTGCCATAGCAATAGTCACTCCAACACCCTAGAATGTGTGCATCTCAGTGATGGAGATGTCCTGTTGATTGAAGATACGAACAACAGCCTAGTACTGCTCCTCGTTGAACTCGTGGTAGTCCTCGTAAACAGAGTACTCGGGATACCAGCGATATCCCAGCTTGGTCAAGAGGTCGACCAGAATGGCCGGGAACCCAGTCGCATCGACATCCATTGTCATGCATATGGGGTGTCTTGTAGGACACATTTTTAACATGGAAGATCAAAGATGTCAAAATTCAGTGTGTGCAATAGACTTTCAAAAGAAAAGCAGTAGATAATCCACATCTTCAGGTTGATGTGATCACGAGAACCTAATGTTATAGTTAGCAAAATCGTTAACACACAAGAGGAGAGAGATCAGAACCCAGAGTATAGAAGAGGAGTAAAAGATCCTAATACCACCCGATTGAGATGTGGGCCCGTAAGCCACACAACAATGTTAGTAAAAGTTTTTCAAGTACTAGACTCAGCTTCCGCCAAGGAGTTGGAAAGGGGGCTACCTATAGACAGTTGGCTGTGATACCAACTTGTGACGCCCCCAACCTAATTGTATGCTAATCATACACGCAAATGCGTACGAGCAAGATTAGGGACCCATCGGAACATATCACAACACAACTCTAGGCACAACTTAAAGTCATACAAGCTTCATATTACAAGCCAGAGGCCTCGAGGGCTCGAATACATAAGCTCGGAAACACACGAGTAAGCGGAAGCCAATAATATCTGAGTACAGATATAGAAAAAATGTTTTCCCTAAAGAAGGCCAACACAAACATAACATAGATCGAAGAGGCGAGGACTCCTGCCTCGGAACCTCCTAACTGCTTCTGGTGGTTAGCAGCCTTCACGTAGTAGTAGGCTCCGTGTTGGTAGTTGTCATCGGTGGGATCCGCCATCTCGTGGGCTTCATCATCTGATGAAATGAGAGGATGCGGATGTCACCTAGAGGGGGGGGTGTGAATAGGCGCTTGAAAATAATTACGTTTTAGGCTTGAATAGATGCGGAATAAAACTAACGTTTAATTAGTCAAGCACAAAACCTAAAACAACTAGGATCACCTGTATGCACCAACTACTTATGCTACGCAAGATAAACAACTAAGTGATGGCAAGATATATAACAGGGAACAATATGGCTTTCACAAAGTAAAGTGCCTAAGTAAAAGGCTCGGGTAAGAGATAACCAAGGCACGCAGAGACGATGATGTATCTCTAATTTAACACCCTTGCGAATGCTAATCTCAATTTGGAGCGATGTGGAGGCACAATGCTCCCCAAGATGCCAATAAGGCCACCATAATCTCCTCGAGCTCTCGCACAATGCAAGATGTTGTGATTCCACTAAGGGCCCTTGAGGGCGGTCACCGACCCCATGCAAACAAAATTGGGGCAATCTCCACAACTTAATTTGAGGCTCCCAACAACACCACTAAACTTCACCACAATGTAATATGGTTTCGAGGTAACCTCAAATGCCTGGGGCAGTCTCCACAACCTAATTGGAGAACCTGATGCTTGCTCGGAGCTATACACCACAATCATTGAGCTCTGAGGCACCACCAAGCTTCTAGGATGCCAAAGCACCCAAGAAGAACAAGTATAAGGCTACCAACGACCCAAGAGTAATAAGCTTCTCAAACTTCACTTCCACGCATCACTGTGGAGAACTCAAACCTATGCACCAATTACAATGGCAAAGGCACACGGAGTGCCCAAGTCCTTCTGTCCCGAATCCCTCCACAACAACTAATGCTATGTTAGAAAATGAGAGGAAGAACAAAGAAGAACACAATGAACTCGACGATCTAGATCCAAGGGGTTCCCCTCACAACGAGGAGAAAGTCATTGGCGGAAATGTGGATCTAGATCTCCTCTCCCTTTTCCCTCAAGAACTAGCAAGAATTATTGGAGGGAATGAGAGTTAGCAAGCTCAAAGAAGGTCAACAATAGGGGGGGGGGAATATGAGCTCAACGGATGGGGACCACTCGGGAAGAAGACCCCCTTAAATAGGTCCCTCGAAATCCAACCGTTATGCACTCAGCGTGTGCACAAGCGGTAGTACCTCTCACGCGAGCGGTACTTCCGCTGGAACGGAATTTGTAGGGAAAACGTGCAAAACGATAGAAACCTCGAGGTGGTAGTGCCGCGGGAGCAGTACAACCGCGCTGCCCGGTGGTACTTCCGCTCGGAAGTAGTAAGACTCCAGAACCCAAAGATAAGCGGTAGTACCGTGGTACCGAGAGGGTAGTTATGCTCAGGGTGGTACTTCCGCTCAAGAATAATTGCTAAACAGAATTGAAAAAACGAAAACATAAACTGATGTAGCAGAGGTAGTACACAACGGAAGTACCGCCCAAGCGGTACTACCGTCGGATTAGAGAAAAACCGCCCGCCCACTAAATCTGCCATAACTTTCGCGTATGAGCTCCGAATTGACCAAACTCAAGGTTGTTGAATAGCACACGACAAGTACTATCAAAACAACGAATGATATAGAGATATGAAACCTTTGTGAATGCATAACCAGCAAAAACTCCAACATCAAAAACATCATAGAAGATGCACATGAACTTCGTTTTTGATGAACTCGAGCTAGTCATAAAGAGAAACACCAAACAAGAACCAAGAAATATGATGCAAGGATGCAAATGGTCTGAGCTCCCAACGAATGATGCAATCAAGCTACTCACTTGAGAGCCCCCTTTGATAGTACGACAATCTATCCTAAATAGAAAAACCTATCAACGACAAACCTATGCCTTGCACATAGTCCACTTGAGCTAGATGATGACAATCTTGACTTACTCAAAATGGACCAACTTTATTGATTGTGTTGGCTTGATGAAGACTAGTTGATTTCTCCCCCATACTCACTATGGGTGAGGCACTCTTTAGCACATCTTCACAAGTCCATTGCCACCACAACGGACGGTAAACTTCAATCATGATATCTTCGTGATGCTCCACTTGAACCTGCACACCACAATCTTGATGACGATCACCACTTGATGTCATCCTTCATGGGTTGAATGAGATCTTCCTCTTGACGCAAACCCATGGGAACACATCTAACCCTACATAGAACTATCACGAAGACCATGGGTTGGTACACAGAGCGTAATGGACAACCTCGTGTCTTTATGACCATTATTTGGATAATAGCTTGAATACCACCTTGGTCATTGACTCTGTGACAACGGACCTTCCCCTGCAACGGCACTAGAAGAATGCTGCTAGCACTCCCCGGCAACAAAACTAGAAGAATGTTGTTGACGGCCCACCAACGCGTGGGATCGAGACAATTTTCGAGGGTAAAGTATTCGACCCAAATTTGTTGATACGCCAGTAGGAGGTGAGCGGATACTCTCAAGTATTAGCAGCTGAATGTGTCAGATCCAACCACACCTGAAAGATTAGTATCTGCAAGCAAAGTATCAGCAGCAAAGTAGTATGATAACAACGGTGTCAGAAACGATATGTTGACGGCACACTATTCCTAACGATTGTATCAATGCCGCCAGAAGTTGCCCGTTGACAGAAATTGTCTTTACCCGTCAACTACCAGCAAATAAAAATTGTAGCAGGTAGCAGCAGTGTAACGAGTAACAACAGTGGCAAGGAACAGCAGTAGTGACAGCAGTAGCAAGTAGCAACAGTAGCAAGTACTAGCAGTAGCAAGCGACAGTAGTAACAACAGCAGCAAGTAGCAACGATAGTAACAACAGCATAGCAAAACAAGTAACAACAGTAGTGGGACAAACTCGTAGGCAATGGGTCGGTGATTTGTTTGGATGATATTCATCATGCAACAGTTATAACACGGAGAGATATGTGGCTAGCTCCCGTTCATCAATGTGATGTAGGCATGCATTCCGTGTGTAGTCATACGTGCTTAGGGAAAAGAACTTGCATGACATCTATTGTCCATCCCTCCTGTGGCAGCGGGGTCCAAAAGGATACTACAGGATATTAAGGTTCTCCTTTTAAAAAAGAACCGGAACAACACATTAGCACTTGGTGAACACATGAACTCCTCAAACTATGATCATCACCGGGAGTGGTTCCGGTTATTGTCACTCCGGGGTTGCCGGATCATAACACATAGTAGGTAACTTCAACTTGCAAGATCGGATCTAAAACACACATATATTGGTGACAACATAATAATTTCAGATCTGAAATCATGGCACTCGGGCCCTAGTGACAAGCACTAAGCATGGCAACGTAGTAGCAACATCAATCTCAGAACATAGTGGATACTAGGGATCAATCCCCGTCAAAATTAACTCGATTACATGATAGGTCTCATCCTACTTATCACCGCCAGCGAGCCTACGAGTAGATTACTCATGAACGATGAAGAGCTTCATGGAATTGGAGAGGGAAGAAGGTTGATCATGACGATTGCGACGATTTCCCCTCTCCGGAGCCCAAAACGAACTCCAGATCTATCCTCTAGATGAAGAACAGGATGTGGCAGCGCCTCCGTATCGCAAACGCGACAAAATCTTCTCTTCTTATTTTTTTCTAGGCGAAAGTGAATTTATAGAGCTGTGATTGGGGGCGGCAGAGCCACGTGGGCCCCACAAGCTTGGTTGTCGTGGCCAGGGGGTGGCCGCGGCAACAGGGCTTGTGGCCCACTGGCCCACCCCCTCTGGTGGATCTTTGCGCAGGTATTTTTCATATTTTCCAGAAGAAATCTCCGTAAATTTTCAGGACATTCCGAGAACTTTCATTTCTGCACAAAAACAAGACCATGGCAATTCTATTGAAAACAGCGTCAGTACTGGTTAGTTCCATTCAAATCATGCAAATTAGAATCCAAAACAAGGGCAAAAGAGTTTGGAAAAGTAGATACGATGGAGACGTATCAAACTCCCCCAAGCTTAAAACCTTGCTTGTCCTCAAGCAACTTAGTTGACAAACTGAGAGAGAAAGAAAAAAAGTTTGATAAACTCTGTTTGATCTTGTTGTTGCAACTATTTCTAACTCATAACCAAAATTTCAGCAAGATCACAAGTTAACCACATAAGCAAATGACACAAAGGTCTCATGGTAAACTAATATCAATGGCATAGTCAGCTAGCGAGCAAATAATAATGAGTTTCAGATACCAACAATTCAATCAAAACAAGCATGAAGCAATATGAATAGGTGGTATCTCGCTTGCTCTTTCTGAGACCGCAAAACATAAATGCAGAGCACTTTCAAAGATCGAGGGCTGACTAAACATTGTAACTCATAGCAACGAAGTTCTAGTCATAGTCATACTCAATATCAATCAAAAGCAAAGCATAAAAATGATAGAGGTGCTCTCTAATTGGTGCTTATATAAGAGGAGGATGACTCAACAGGAAAATAAATAGACAGGCCCTTCGCAGAGGGAAGCATTGATTTGCAGAGGTGCCAGAGCTCAAGCTTTGAAAACAGAGATAATAATTTTGGGTGGCATGCTTCCATTGTCAACGCAATGACCAAGAGTTCTCAATATCTTCCATGCTACTCATGCTATAGGCGGTTCCCAAACAGAAAAGTAAAGTTTTAACTCCCCCACCACCAATCAATCACACTCCACGGCTAGTCGTATCCTCGGGTACCGTCCATACTAACATCAATCCAGGGGGAGCCTTCTTTTACAGTTATGTTTTCGATTTAAGCGTAGAACTGGGCATTCCAATTACCGGCCCCTTTCTCGTGAATGAAAGTGAATAAACACATGTCGAGGATAACATGCCTAACATGGAAGATACCAATAGCCCCCTGTCACCACATGAGCGGTTCGGGCATGCAAAACAGATTATTTCTTGAAGGTTTAGAGAATGGCACATGAAAATTTACTTGGAACAGCAGGTAAATACCGCAAATAGGTAGGTATGGTGGACTCTCATGGAAAAACTTTTGGGTTTATGGAAGTGGATGCACAAGCAGTATTCCGCTTAGTACAAGTGAAGTCTAGCAAAAGACTGGGAAGCGACCAACTAGAGAGCGACAACAGTCATTAAGATGCAATGAGTTTGACTAACATGGAATGCAAGCATGAACAGGATATAAATCACCATGAACACGAACATCATAGAGGCTATGTTGATTTTGTTTCCACTACATGCATGAACATGCGCCAAGTCAAGCCACTTGAATCATTCAAAGGAGAATACCATCCTATCATACTACATCATAGTCATCTCAAAATCTATGTTGGCATTCAAGACAAACCATTATAAGCTCCTAGCTAAATAAGCATGGCATCAGAAACTATGATCTCTAATTTTTCATTGCAAACATGGTTTTGTCACAACAAAGTTGAATCTCGAACGACAAGCTAGTCATATTTACAAAAACAAAATAGATAGAGTTCAGACCAGCTTTTCCAGTCTCAGTCACTTCATCATATATCATATTATTACCTTTCACTTGCACGATCGAACGATGTGAACAATAATAAGCGTGCTCGTGCATTGGACTAAGCTGAATCTGTAGGCAAACACAAAGGAGAAGACAAAGTAATATGGCTCTTTGAAAGCTAAACAGGTATGCATGCAAGAGCCACTAAACATTGTAACCAATATCTTCTACCTTGACCCAAAGAAAAAGAAAACTATTTACACGGGAAAGCTGCCAACAAGCAAAAGAAGAAAGGTAAATCTTTTTGGGTTTTCTCAAAGGGACACAAAACAAGAAAACGAAAATAAACTAGCATGGATAATACAGTGGCAAAGTGTAAACATCGGCTAACAAAGTGAAAGCATAAGCATGAATGTAAAGTCGGTGAGAACACGTACTCCCCCAAGCTTAGGCTTTTGTCCTAGCTTAGTCTACTCCCAAGGACGGTCCTGGCGAAACCCAAAATCATAATCGGGGTTATACGGGAGCGCTGCAGCCACTGCCTGAACAGCTGCCTCACGAAGACGGGCAGCCGTCGCCTCCCTCTCATACTCCTTTGCCTCTCCTATGGTTATGTAGTATCTCCGTTTTACCTGAAAGTCAAAGAAAGCAGGAGTAGGAAGGGTAATATGGAAGACACGCTGCCGGTTAAATATCAATCGGTATAGGAGGGATTCATCATCCCTCTCAAGAAACTGGTAGCGTGTCAAAGCGACGCGGTCAAGGAAAGCTGTATGGAGCGGGGGATCTCCTGAGCGGATGGGTACTCCAAGAAAATTTGCTATGCGAGTGGCATAGATGCTGCCAAAGAAATCTCCCTCAATAGCATTTTTATTCAGCCTCCTTGCTATAATGGCTCCCATGTTGAAGATTTTTTCACCCGTAACTGCGCTCTTAAGGATAGTAAGGTCAGATGCGCACAGGTGACAATGTTCAACCTTACCGTTAATGCATCTACCTATGAAGAGGGCAAATTAGTGCAAGGCAGGGAAATGAATGCTTCCTATGGTAGCTTGCATAATGTCTCTAGTTTGTCCAACAGATATACTAGAGAAGAAATCTCTAACCGAAGATTTAGCAGGATCTTTAAGATTACCCCCATCGGGTATTTTGCAAGTCCTATTGAAATCCTCCAAATCCATGGCATAAGATTTAACATACAGGTCAAACAGTATGGATGAGTCACGGCCAACTAAAAATTTAAATCTATGCACGAAAGAGGCAGTGAGCATAGCATACTGTTCACATTTATCTGAGAGGAATTCTTCTAACCCGGCATTGCGGACAAGTGTATCAAACTCATCCTTGAAGCCTGATTCGATCATGAACTCATCGGAAGGCCATTCACATGGTTGTACCGGTGCGTCCCTTAGTTGATAAGGATCGGGCTCCCGAAAAGAAAGACGGGGACCCTTCTTACTTGAGGAACCACCATGAAACTTCCTCCTGAACATAATTTCTCTTTGCTGAAATTTTGAAGTTCAAGAGAAAAGTGAATAAAGATCAACCACACCTTGTAGCAACTACTCCTGCTAGTGCCTAGAGACCATATCACGCGCTAAAACTACTTGGGACCAGCTAAAATCAACATTTCAAGCTCAAGAACAGGGTCACCAAGGTAGTAAGAATACACGAAGGATAAAGCACTAGAGCAAAAACTAATTGGACCAATGGAGGAGTCACTTACCAAGGAGCAATTTCCCCAAAACAGTTCAGAGAATGATGCTTTGAGCAAGGAGATCGAAAATTACAGCCAAATGAGCAAAAACACTGGTTTGAGCTGCGAAACTATTTTTTCTGGAGGAAGAAGAAGAGGATGGGAGCTGGAGTGAGTGGAGGGGGCCCCTGTGGGCTCCACAAGCTTGCTCCCCGCGGCTAGGGGGTAGCCCGCGGTGACAGGGCTTGTGTCCCACTGGGGTGGCCCCCAGGCCAGCTCTCTGTCCCAGTATTTTTCAAATATTCCAGAAAAAATCATACTAGATTTTCAGGACCATCGGAGAACTTTTATTTTGGAGGTATTTTTCTCCGGGACACTAAAACACAAAACAGGAAAAGACTAAACTAAACCCATCATTTTTCTTCTAAGCAAAAGAAAGTGAAAGCTTAAAATAGAGGTATGTGACTCTTTGATTCATCCATTTCATGGTCATCGAAAGAAATGAGTCAATGGGGTTGATCAAATCCTTATGACAAAACTTTCTCGAATCGCAAGAGAGAACGGAGAATTTTCGAATAGCCACTAAGTCACCTCAATGGGGATATGAATCTCCTCAACAAGCAAATCATACTTCATCTTGACACGAGGAATAGGGCATTCAAAGCTCCCAATAAGAATCGATGAAGTTTTTTCGATAGCATTGATGCAATGTACTGGATATCGTTTCTTCAGAAAGTGCACGGTATGCTCATTACCGTTGACATGGAAAGTGACATTGCCTTTGTTTCAATCTATAACAACCCCTGAAGTGTTTAAAAAGGGTCTTCCGAGGATGACAGCCATGGCATCGTCCTCGGGAATATCCAAGATAACAAAGTCTGTTAAGATAGTGGTGTTAGCAACCACAACAGGCACATCCTCGCAAATGCCAATAGGGAAATCAGTTGATTTGTCGGCCATTTGAAGAGAGATTTTAGTGGGTATCAACTTTTCTAGTTCAAGTCTACGATAAAGAGAAGGGGCATAACACTAACTCCAGCTCCAAGGTCACATAAGGCAGTTCTTACGTAGTTTTCTTGAATGGAGCAATGTATAGTGGGCACTCCGGGATCACCAAGTTTCTTAGGAGTTCCACCTTTGAAAGTGTAATTGGCAAGCATGGTGGAGATCACAAGATCTGGTATCTTTTGTTTATTGGTCATGATATCTTTCATGTACTTGGCATATAGAGACATTTTGAGCATATCAACTGACCACTTCTGCAGAAAGACGGGTCTTATCATTTCAATAAAGCGCTCAAAATCCTCATCATCCTTTTTCTGGGTTGGCTTAGGAGGAAAGGGCATAGGTCTCTGAACCCATGGCTCCCTTTCTTTACCATGCCTCCTAGCAGTGAAGTCATTCTTATCGTATCTCTTAGGGTGTGGATTATGAGGATTAACCGTAGGTTCAATCTCCACATCCTTATCATTGCTAGGTTGAGCGTCATTATGAACCTCACTGTCCATATTGTCACCAAGTTCATGTTCATCACTAGATTGCGTTTATGCATCAGACGCAGAAATATCATTTGGTTCCTTAGGTGTGACAGTATTTGGTGAACTAACATGCAGGTTTCTATCATCCTTCTTCTTCTCCTTAGGATGACTGGGTGCATCTGCATTAATTCCTTGAGAATCTTGATCAATTCTCTTAGGATGAACTTCAGGATACAAAGGTTCCTGAGTCATTTTGCCTCCTCTAGTAATGACTCTGACAGAGTTGTCATTTAATTCATTGAGCAAGTCATTCTGAGCTTTAAGTACTTGTTCTACCTGAGTAGTAATCATAGACGCATGTTTACTCAGAAGCTTCAGATCATTGACATTTCTGTCTACCCAAGCACTTAAATGGCTAAGCATATGAGTACTTTGTTCCAAATGTCTGCTAACATAATCATTGAAACTCTGTTGTTTGGCAAAAAAGTTGTCAAATTCATCAAAGCATAGGCTAGCAGGTTTATCAAAAGGAATATCACTCTCATCAAACCTACGCAGAGAATTTACTTCCACTACCTGTATCGGGTTATCGAGACCATGGATATCTTTGATAGGTGGTAGATTTTTGACATCTTCAGATCTAATGCCTTTCTCTTGGATAGATTTCTTGGCTTCTTGCATATCTTCAGGACTGAGGAATAGAATACCTCTTTTCTTCGGAGTTGGCTGAGGAGGTGGTTTGGGAGTAGTCCAAGCATTATCGTTGATCAAGATGTTATTCAGTAGAGTCTCAACTTGTTCTATAGTTCGTTCCCTAAAAACACAACCTTGCACAACTATCTAGGTGGTCTTTAGAAGCATCAGTAAGTCTGTTATAGAAGATATCAAGTACCTCGTTCTTCTTAAGAGGGTGATCAGGCAAAGCATTCTGTAGCTGTACGAGCCTCCCCCAAGCTTGTGGGAGACTCTCTCCTTTGAGTTGAGCAAAGTTGTATATTTCCGGCAAGGCGGCTTGCTTCTTGTAGGTAGGGAAATATTTCTCACAGAAGTAATAGACCATATCCTGGGAAGTACTAACACATCGAGGAGCAAGAGAAGCGAACCAGGCTTTAGCGTCATCCTTTAGAGAGAAAGGAAAGAGCTTAAGGATATAGAAGTGGCGGATCTTCTCCTCACTAGTGAAAACGGTGGCTATATCGTGAAGTTTGGTAAGATGGGCTACGACCGTCTCAGACTCATAACCGTGGAAAGGATCAGATTCGACTAGAGAGATTATCTCAGGATCGATAGATAATTCATAATCCTTATCGGTGATAAAGATAGGTGAAGTGGCAAACTTCGGGTCGTATTTCATCCTAGCTTTCAGAGATTCTTCCTTCCACTTGAGAAGTAATTTCCCAGCGTCATAGGCATCCTTACACACAAGAAAATCCTCAGCTATCTCTCCCTCCATAACGTAACCCTCAGGTATATCAGGCAATTCATATCTAGGAGAGCTAGATCTAGCAGGAGCAAAAGCAGGTTCTATCTCAATAGTATCGGCAGTTTTAGAAGCATCACGAGCATTGGCAGTAACTCTAGCAGTATGAGCATCAAGGAATACCCCTAGTGGTATATCGGGCAAAATAGCATCTCTAGCAGTATCAAACATAGCATCATCAGTCAAAATAGCATCTCTATCATCATCAGGCAAAGCAGTATCAAGCATAGTATCTCTAGCAGTATCAGGCATAGCATCAGGCATAGTATCAAGCATAGCATCTCTAGCAGTAGCATCATTAGCATCATCAAGCACAGGTGACATATCAAGATTTCTAGAAGGAGGTGATGTCGCAAACTTACTCATAACTGAAGGTGAATCAAGTGCAGAGCTAGATGGCAGTTACTTACCTCCCCTCGTAGTTGAGGTCAAGACTTTGGTTTTTGGATCCTTCAGATTCTTCATAGTGATCAGCACATATAAATCCCAAGTGACTCAGAGAATATAGCAATACCTCCCCGGCAACGGTGCCAGAAAAATGTTGACTCTGTGACACTAGACCTTCCCCTGCAAAGACACCAGAAGAATGCTGCTAGCACTCCCCGGCAATGAAACTAGAAGAACGTTGTTGACGGCCCACCAGCGCGTGCGATCGAGGCAGTTTTCGAGGGTAGAGTATTCGACCCAAATTTGTTGATACGCCAGTAGGAGGTGAGAGGATACTCTCAAGTATTAGCAGCTGAATGTGTCAGATTCAACCACACCTGAAAGATTAGTATCTGCAAGCAAAGTATCAGCAGCAAAGTAGTATGATAACAATGGTGTCAGAAACAATCTGTTGACGGCAGACTAATCCTAACGATTGTATCAATGGCGCCAGAAGTTGCCCGTTGACGGAAATTGTCTTTTCCCGTCAACGACCAGCGAATCAAAATTGTAGCAGGTAGCAGCAGTGTAATGAGTACCAGCAGTGGCAAGCAACAGCAGTAGTGACAGCAGTAGCAAGTAGCAACAGTAGCAAGTAGCGGCAGTAGCAAGCGATAGTAGTAACAGCAGCAGAAGCAAGTAGCAATAGTAGTAACAACAGCAGAGCAAAACAAGTAACAACAGCAGTGGGACAAACTCGTAGGCAATGGGTCGGTGATTCGTTTGGATGATATTCATCAAGCAACAATTATAACATGGAGAGATATGTGGCTAGCTCCCGTTCGTCAATGTGATGTAGGCATGCATTCCGTGTGTAGTCATACGTGCTTAGGGAAAAGAACTTGCATGACATCTATTGTCCATCCCTCCCATGGCAGCGGGGTCCAAAAGGATACTACGGGATATTAAGGTTCTCCTTTTAATAAAGAACCGGAACAACGCATTAGCACTTGGTGAACACATGAACTCCTCAAACTATGATCATCACTGGGAGTGGTTCCGGTTATTGTCACTCCGGGGTTGCCGGATCATAACACATAGTAGGTAACTACAACTTGCAAGATCGGATCTAAAACACACATATATTGTTGACAACATAATAATTTCAGATCTGGAATCATGGCACTCGGTCCCTAGTGACAAGCATTAAGCATGGCAAAGTAGTAGCAACATCAATCTCACAACATAGTGGATACTAGGGATCAATCCCCATCAAAACTAACTCGATTACATGATAGATCTCATCCTACTCATCACCGCCCAGCGAGCCTACGAATAGATTACTCACGAACAATGAAGAGCTTCATGGAATTGGATAGGGAAGAAGGTTGATGATGACGATGGCGACGATTTCCCCTCTCCGGAGCCCAAAACGGACTCCAGATCCGTCCTCCGGATGAAGAACAGGATGTGGCGGCGCCTTCGTATCGCAAACGCGACGAAATATTCTCTTCTTATTTTTTTCTGGGTGAAAGTGAATTTATAGAGCTGAGATTGGGGGCGGCAGAGCCACATGGGCCCCACAAGCTTGGTTGACGCGGCCAGGGGGTAGCTGCGGCAACAGGGCTTGTGGCCCACTGGCCCACCCCCTCTGGTGGATCTTTGCGCAGGTATTTTTGAAATTTTCCAGAGATATTCTGTGTAAATTTTCAGGACGTTCCAAGGACTTTCATTTCTGCACAAAAACAACACCATGGCAATTCTGCTGAAAACAGCGTCATTCCGTGTTAGTTCCATTCAAATCATGCAAATTAGAGTCCAAAACAAGGGCAAAATAGTTTGGAAAAGTAGATACGATGGAGACGGATCAGTCATCATTTAAACTCCTGGAAACCAACATATGGACTTCAAGAAGTGCCTTTGGACAAATCCTTCGAATAAAATTTAAGAAATCAATTAGTCCATAGGGATTATCATCAATTACCAAAACCACATATGGAGAAATATGTTCTAACATCGCGACAATCGTATGAAGAGGAAAGGGGGAGCAAAGAAATGGTGAGTACTCATCCAAAGTACTCGCAAGACTGACAGCAGAACTAAGCTAAGGTATGCATCAGTATCGGAAGAATGGGGCTATATCTTTCGACTGAGTGAAGAAATGCCAAAATAGGCAGAAGGCCTAGTCCTATCGAAGATTAGCATCTTCAGTGTCTTGCAGCATTAGAAGAGTACACATCAGTAACACATATGTAGTCATATTGTTGCAGCAAATTTATTAAGTCACACCCAGATATCCTTTCTCGACTCCTTGCGGGAAAGCAATCTCGGGGCCAAACATTCAAATTAAGTCACGGTTCTAGTTGTATTAGATGAGGGTACAACTCCAATTCGTCCTCTAACTGTGGACACGGCTATTTCATTAGTTTAATCATCCCTGTTGCGGTGCACTACATTTCCCAACATAGTCGAGATGAACTTCGTTCGTACATGCTTTCCTAGGTCATGCCCGGCCTCGGGAGATCAACACATCGTAGTGAAAGCAAAATTGCTCCCTAGGTTGGTTTTGATAATTGATCACAACATATGCATCGTTGTACTAACATGTTTATCCAAGTATATTTCAGAAAAGTTCAAAATATGCTTTGGCTAAAGGCTTATATGGAGATGCCCCTTGGTGCAAGAAAGGAATAGGATTGGCCCAAGCTTCAAGCTAGAAGACTCCTCATTTTATATTTGTGAGAAATAACTTTTGAGTCCAAACAGAAGAGAATACTATTAAAAGGGGGTAAGGTATTAAAATGAACTAGTTGCTCAAGTGCTCAAAGTTAGCCACCAAACTACCAAGTCATTTTTCCCACATAACCATTCTATCCATTTCCACACACTCAAATTCGGCGCCACCAACTTTCCTATTTCGGCCCTACCGAGTTTGATGCCACAGAGAACCCTAGGAATTCCCACCAAATCGGTGCAACCGAGTTTGAGGTGACCAACTTTCTGTTGTCTCGGTACACAAAATTGGAATTTCCGAGTTTGTGTATTGTTGTCACCGATTTGTGTCATCTGACCGTTAGCCACCTTTTCGGTGCCATCGAGTTGTGTATATAGGTCCCACCGAGATCAAAAGTTGTTGCCTTTAGTGCATGTCGGTACCATCAAGTTTATGACTTTGGTGTCACCGAGTTTTCCACTTTGGGTGTAACGGTTGGATTTTGTGTGCTGCCTATATATACCCCTGCACCCACCTCTCATTCGTGGGAGAAGCACTCGGAACACACACTTCATTGCCAGATCTATTTCTTGAGAGAGAGCCACTTACTCATGTGTTGATACCAAGATATTCCAATCCAATCAGGTGAAACTTGATCTCTAGCCTCCCCAAGTTGCATTCCACCAAATCACTCTCTCCAACCCATGTCTATTCTGTGAGAGAGTGATTTTGTGTTGAGGAGACTATCTTTAGAAGCACAAGAGCAAGGAGTTCATTGTTCTACCACATCTATTACCTTTTGGAGGGTGGTGCCTATTCGATTGGTTAGTTGTCGCTTGGGAGCCTCCTACTTCGTGTTGTGGAGTTGAACCAAGGAGATCGCATACTTTGTGAAGATCTACCGTGAGTAAGGCTAGCCCTACGTGGGTGGAAGCCGTGGTGAAATAGACAAGGTCGTTTCTTCGTGGACCCCTTGTGGGTGGAGCTTTCCATGGACTCTCGTAGTCGTTACCCTCTCTGGGTTGATGTCTCCACTAACATGGACGTATGATAGCGCCACCTATCGGAACCATGCCAAAAATCACCGTGTCAACCTCATGCTTTTGATCTCTCTACCTTACTCCTTACTTTACACTTGCATGTTTTACATTCCGCTGCTACACGCTTAGAACTGCATGTGAGGGTGTACTTGACTTGCCATAACTGCCAAAACTGCCCCTCAACTGAAATTGGGAAAAGGCCAAATTTTTATCTTGTCAAGTAGTCTAACCCCCCCTCTAGTCATACCTACGATCCTACATGTAGCCCTACCTAGGCTCAACAGAGACGCCAACCTGTCGTTCTACATCCTAAGGGCGCAGTGGTCATGGCCCATCCCCCTTTGCACTCCTGCATGTTGCGAGGGCGGAAGAGGTCAGTCCTCGCACCTCTTATACAAGATCAATGCTTACATGGACCGCTCGAGCGCACGCCACTCCAATGTTGACGTCCTAAGAGCTTCGACTGACACCATGATGATGAGTGCCCATAACTGTTCCCACATGAAGGTTAGTGCCAAAAAGGTCAATCGACCAATCCAAATCAAATACCCAACCCATTAATGTTTTGTGAACTACGACGACAATCAGCGATACACAATATATGATCCCGTTGCCCCATCTCGAGGATGTGTGGCAAGGGCCGAGAATGCCCGGCCACACCTCATCACAACCACATGGGAATCCACCTGCACCACACATTTCATCATGTCCCATTAGTTGAGTGAAAGTAACCGTGTGTCTGTAACATCAGAGGAATCCGAGGTATCACCCTGGACGGATTCCAATCGATGTAACCGTCAAGGTGACCATGGAGGAATCACCCTCGATGGTTCAAACTTGAGGGGTTGCACGACAAAGTCGTTATCGGAAGTGGTGAAGGAGGAACCACCCTCCGTAATCCACCTCTGGTTAAATTCACTACAGAGCTAACATCTGGAGTATATAATGAGGTGTCACCCTCGGTACTCGATAGTATCTCTATAGAGTCGTACAACTAAGGGGTGTGAAGTGATGTGATGGGTCATGGCTTGTCGATCAGTTGATCGAAACTTCGGGTCTCCGAGTCATCGAGTCTTCAATGATGAAGTAGGGGCAATCGGAATAAGGGGGGATGATTGGGATCACTAATCCACTTATACTAAGCATTTAATATGCAGTAGGGTACAACAAAAATTTACCAAAAATGGGGTATGCATCAGAATAGGAGCTATCTACAACAGTAGCAAAATCTAATGCAAGCATGAGGGGGAAAGAATGGGTGATATAGGAATGATAAAGGGGAGTTTGCTTGCCTTGTTGCTGTGTCGCAAAAGGCTGGTCGTTAGGAGGGTAGTCATGCCCGGTAGTAGTGTTAGGTTCGGCGTCTACTGGAGAGAAGAGGGGGAAGAAACAATAAATAAAAGCAAGCATGTGCATCACGATGCATGACATGGCAATATGAAGTGCTAGGCATGTGCTAACGCAGTACTACACATCATGGACGAAGCGGGAAAATATCTGACGATATTTCCATGGTCTCTACCAACTATCGAACAAATGTATGAGAGAGGAAAGTTCCATGTTCATCACACTAGGAGCATGTGATAAATGAACAAAAAATGTATTTGGATTCATGCGATTTTTCTAAGAAACTTCCATATATAAATTATTTTCATCTAACAGATTTAATTTTATAATAATTTTCAAAGTTTTATTCATATTCCAGAACTAACAGATTTAATTTAATTAGAAAAGGCTATTATGACATCAACATTACATCATGATGATGTCGGCAGCCAACGTGGCTATTGACTCGTCAAACATGACCATTGGGTCCCATCTGTCATAGACAGAGGGTTAACCCAGGGATTTATTCAATTATAATTAGTAATTTATTTACATGGGCCCCACGTATCATACTTTGTTTAATTATGAGTATTTAAACTAATCTAATTAGGGATGGGACCCGATGTCAATGGTTGTTAGCTATTTTAATTAATGCCTAAGCAAATTGCTACTGGTGGGCCCCGATGTTAGTGGCTATTAAGCATGGTTAGCTAGCTAATGATGGGGGGGCACCTGTCCTCGACCCACTAGAGTTTTAAATGTGACGGCATGCCGACACAACTGCAGCGAGCTCCAGAAATGATGGTGTGGCCCAAAAATGGTGCTTTTGCCACCATTTCCTGTGTCGTGACCTCTCACGAGGCGTTGGTGGTGTTGCACATTGATCTGGGCCATGAGCAGCACCGGTGGTGGTCTGTAGGGGCGTCGGCGATGAGCCGTGATGGACAAGCTTTCGGGCATCAGTGAACTAGCAGCAGAGAACGCGGTCTACACTTTGGAGCGGCATGGGACAATCTACGTGTGCGCACGAAGTGACACGACCCCGGCGCACGACCAAATAGTTACTCGTGGGTCATCGGCGATGAGCTGTTGTGAGGGTGGACCTGGCACTAGAGCTCGATTCCGAGCGCAAGGAGTGTGGGGAATGAAATAGGGGCTCACGGGGACTTGTAGGCAAGCAAAATGGGCATGGGGGAGGCCCAGGGCAGCGGCTCGACGTGGCGGAGGCCCGATGGGTGGAGGTTGAAGAAGAAGGCATCGACGGTGGAGCAGGGGCTCCCGTTTCGCTTGCATGCGTGAGGGGAGAGAGAAGACCACGACGGAGTGAATGGTCACGATCCTAGTGCTCGGGGGTGGCGGTGGTCATGGGGGCGACAGTGGCCATGGCGATGGCGGCGCAGATGTGTGTGTGGGGAGGAGCAGCGGTGCGAAGGGGAAGAAGTGGAGGGGGAAGCTCAGGTTCCACGCGTTAGGGGCATCTTGTAGCCACTATGGAGGGACTAGATTTGTTCCACGAAGATGTTCATGGCCACTACCGGCTATCGTCCATGGCCACGAGGTCCCTTGCTAACAAAGGAAGGGGAAGGGGGTTTAGGTGGGATGGGCCACCGGTTGGGCTCCTAGGCCTAAGTGCACAATGCACTTAGGCCATTTTATTTTATTTCTTTTCTTCCTTAGTTTTTATTTTTATTTGTTTCAATTTTCATTTTATTTTGTAACAAAAATTCTATTTTCAAAATTGTGGTCCCTAATTCATATTGTAATTTTTGGGTTCTGCCCCAAAAGTTTGGGGCTCTAGGATCGAAAGTATGTCTAGAGGGGGTGATTAGACTACTTGACAAGATAAAAACTTAGACTTTTCCCAATTTTCAGTGTGGGACAGATTTAGCAATTATGAATAGTCAAGTACACCCTACACATGCACATCTAAGAGTATATAGGAGCGGAAAGTAAAACATGCATGTTTAAAGTAAAGAAGGGTAGGGAGATCAAATGCATGAGGTTGACACTATAATTTTTGGCATGGTTACGATAGGTGGCGCTATCGTACGTCCATGTTAGTGGAGACTTTAACCCATGGAGGGTAACGACTGCAAGAGTCCATGGAGGGCTCCGCCCACAAGGGGTCGACGAAGAAGCGACATGTTTTATTCCGCCACAACTTCCGTCCACACAAGACTAGCCTCACTCAGGGTAGATCTTCACAAATTAGGTGATCTCCTTGCCCTTACAAAAATCTTGGTTCAAATCCACAACACGATGTAGGAGGCTCCCAAGCGACACCTAACCAATCTAGGAGGCACCACCCTCCAAAATGTAATAGATGTGGTAGAACGATGAACTCCTTGCTCTTGCGCTTCAAAGATAGGTTCATCAACACTCAATCACTCTCTCACAGATTCCACATGGGTAGGAGAGATTGATCTTGTGGAAAGCAACTTGGGGAGCCTAGAAATCAAGTTTCAAATGATTGGATTGGAATATATTGATCTCAACACATGAGTAGGTGGCTCTCTCTTAGAAAATTGAATCTTACAATGAATTGTGTGTTCTGAGTGCTTCCTCTATGAATGAGAGGTAGGTGGAGGGGTGTATATAGGAAGCACCCAATATCCAACTCTTACACCTAAAGTGACCAACTTAGTGACACCGAAGTTACAAACTCGGTGGGACCAACTTGCTCAAAAGGGGAAACTTTTGAATCTCAGTGTAACCAATATACACAACTCGGTAGAACCGAAAAAGGTAGCTAACGGTGAGATGACCCAACTCGGTGACACTGATACTCAAACTTGGAAATTACGATTTTGTTGTACCGAGGCAACAGAAGGTTGGTCACCTAAACTCGGTAGCACCGAAGCAGAATCGGTTGTACCGAAATTGTAGGTTTGGCTAGGGTTCTATCTAGGATGAAAATCGGTAGGGCCGAATATGGAAACTTGGTGGCACCAATTTTGGATATATGGCTTGGGAAAGAAGTGTTATGTGGGAGAGTGGTTGAGTATTTTTGGTGG
The DNA here is from genome assembly GCF_904849725.1 of Hordeum vulgare subsp. vulgare. Taxonomy (NCBI): domain Eukaryota; kingdom Viridiplantae; phylum Streptophyta; class Magnoliopsida; order Poales; family Poaceae; genus Hordeum; species Hordeum vulgare. The sequence continues at coordinate 174,507,468 of NC_058524.1, forward strand.
CTATCTCTGAGAACTTGAGCCACCAATTCATTTTAATACCTCACCCCCCTTTAATAGTATTGGCTTTCCTATGGACTCAAATGTGATTTCTCACAAAGTGTAAAATCAAGAGTCTTATTGCTTGAAGCTTTAGCCAATCTTATTCCTTCCTTTATTAAGGGGGATATCCACATAAACCTTTATCCAAAGCATCTTTTGAACTTTTCTGAAATATACTTGGATAAGATCATTAGTCCAATGATGCATATGTTGTGATCAATTATCAAAATCACCTTAGGGAGCAATAGTGCTTTTCAATCTCCCCCTTTTTGGTAATTGATGAAAACATATAGATCAAAGCTTCGACAAAATATATAATCAATGATTAACATCGACGCTTTGAGAAGTATGTGAAAATAAAGAGCTCCCCCTAAATTTGTGCATTATTTTAAATTTGCGTTTCAATGAAAATGCACAATCGATTGGGATCATGGGTCACTCTTCCATGTCACATACAACTTGGTGGTGCGCATAGAAGATAAAAATGAATAGTAATGCACACAACACCAAAAGGATAAGTGAATAATCATGATGTATATAGCTCAAAGATAATAATATGGTATCATCAAGCAATCACATCGTACGATCAAACACACGTCTAAGCAGATAATGTCATCCAAAATATCAAATAAAGTTTTGAGAACCAAACGAGAGCAAATAAAGTCAAATGATCTCCCTCTCTCGAAGCCCTATGATCTATACACTTCTACCCCTTTGGCAACAAGTACCAAAAAGTTCAAAGGTCTAATCTAATAGTATCTCGGTAGCAGATGTTAGAGTAGACAAGAGAGCATCAACGAAGGCTTCGATTGATGTCGCTAGAGTAGGAGCTGGAGGTGTAGACACTAGAGGTGGTGGAGCACGAGCTAAAGCTTGTGCTGATGAAGACAGTCTATCTTCTAGTACTGGCACGACTGTTGACCTAGTTTGGGTCGGGAAACAAGTGGTAGTATGAAGAGGTGAATCATCATCATCATCATCGTCATCGTTATCATTTTATCTAAGCGTGGAATATGCACTGAGTCAACTTCATGTTGAAGCTGTTTGACTGTAGTGGTCAACTTCGTAACCTTCACATCCAGGTCATGGAACTATGTTTCCACGATCCTCTCTAGGCTCTTATGGTTCACCATGATCTCAAAAATATTCTTCTCCATTCCTTGGATGATGCTGACCAAGAACGACCTATGTTCCTCTCTGGTTTTGAGTTGTGGTGGTGGAGCTGGAGCATTCTCAGCGACCTCTGCAGTAGCTTCCTCTAGAGCCTCTGTAGCTGTAGCTAAATCTGGATGAGTGTCATCGATCACAACTACATTATCCTCGAGCTATGGATGTAGTGGAAAATGAGGATGATCAAGCTGATATGCATGCTTGCCAATATTGGCATTGATGAGCATCTGATTATATGGTGCATATCGCAAGATCTCTTCTGATGTGCAGAAGTTCTTCACATAGTCTCAACAATAAAATCCATTACTTTGAAGCGAGTGTGGGTGTCTAAATGAATTAGCATATTGATGGAATATCCTCCAATCCTCTTGTCATCACCTAATTTGGGCATCAAGGTATGCCTCAAAATAGTGTTGGTAGTGGTTATTCCAGCTTGTAAGAAAATAGACAGACCCAAGTTTGTGAGATGGCAGGAAGTTATTTGGCACAGTTTTCTACATATTGGCCATGGAGTTGTGATTGTTCTTTGGTTCTGAATACACATCCAAGTCCTCTGCTCGTGACTTTGGAGCACCAATAATATTAGCCCATTCTTCAACTATGGCTTCATATCCATGGCCATCAGTCATCCACACAATTGTGCCATCTGAATAGAAATGAACCATTGAATATAATTACATAATTATTTCGTCATTCCATGCAGTCATCTCTCTGCCAACAAACTCTTCAATGTCAACAAGATTGAAATTCTCTCTCGCATGAGGAAAGAAATTTTCATTGGCTTTGATATAATTCCATTCAACATATCTCATATCACTAACTGTTGGACTTTTATCATACAAATTTGTCTCATAAAAGTCTTGTTGTTCTCTTGTATGAAATTTGGGATCAACTGCAGTCCATCTCCTTGCAGCATATGGTTCAATAGCTCTCCACTTCCTTAGCCCGACATCTCTTCTCTTCTTCATGCCTTCAGCTATTTGATGAGCCTCATTGTGAGTTGGCAAGTGAGGCCTTAACTTCATGAGAATTGGTGCATTCTCAACATCTTCATCTGCAGCAAAGCCTCTGGAAGCAGTGCCTTTCTCTTCTCTTCTTCATGTCCTTTGTAGTCCTCTTGGGAGCTACTGGTTTCTTTGGAGATGAAGGCTTTGGAGCAGAAGGTTTCATAGCATCTGCCATAAGCTTCTTTTTCTTGTTCACGGGAGGGGCCTTAGCTGGTACTTCCTCTTCCTCGGCATCAGCAGTTTCAGTCGGGTCTTCATACATGGAAGTTTGTCTACCAATAACAGGAATCACTCCCTTCCTAGCTCTCTTTACACCAACCTTCTTAGGAGGATTGTCATGGGAAGGTGTCATCCCTTGCCTTGCAAACTCTGGAGCTCTCATGTTAGAAGGTTTTGAGTATTTCTTCTTGACAGTTTTCTTGGCAGGAGCCTTCTCTTTCTACTTTTGAGGAAAAAAAACTTCAGGAACAAAATCTGAATCATCTTCATCTGAATTCAGTTTCCTTCGTGTCCTTGTAGCAGCCTTGGGCAATCCATGGCAACTGGGGTGTGACACCCTCGATTTGATCGTATGCTAATCATACACGCAAATGTGTATGACCAAGCTCAAGGACTCACAGGAAGATATCACAACACAAGTCTAAACACAAATGAAACATACAAGCTTCATATTACAAGCCACGGGGCTCGAGGGCTAGAATACAGAAGCTCGATAAACTCACGAGTCAGTGGAAGCAACAAATATCTGAGTACACACATAAAACAAGATAATGCCTTAGAGAAGGCAAGCACAGAAGAGGTAATGATCGAACGAGGCGAGGCCTCCTGCCTGGGAAACTCCTAAACTACTCCTGGTCGTCCATGGCCTTCATGTAGTAATAGGAACCGCCGGGGTAGCAGTCATTGTTGGCGGGATACGCCATCTCCCGGGCTCCATCAATTGGTCGCAGCAATCGTATGAAGGGAAAAAGGGGGGAAAAGCAACGGTGAGTACTCAGCCAAAGTACTCGCTAGACTAACATAAAAACTATGCTAAGTATGCATTAGTATCAAAGGAATGGGGTTATATGTGGACTGACTACAACAATGCGAGAAAATAGAGAGGGTACTAGTCCTATTCATGACTAGCATCTTCAGTGGTCTTGCAACAATAGACCAGAGTAGAGCAAACAACACAAATATATAGTCATATTGTCACAGGAAAATTAATAAGGTCACGCCCAAAGATTCTTCCTCGACTCCCTGCTAGGAAGCAATCCCGGAGGAAACATTCTAGATAAGTAATAGTTGAAGTTGTATACGATCGGGGCACAACTCCAAGTCATCCTGTAACCGTGGACACGACTATTCAAATAGTTAATTTCAACCCTGCAGGGGTGCACCATCTTACCCGTCACGCTTGATAAACTCTAACCATACACACTTTCCAAGGTCATGCCCGGCCTCGGAACATCAACATGTTGCAACCCTACCTAGGCTCAACAAAGAGGCCAGCCAGCCAGTCTAAATCCGAAAGGCACGGGGTTCATGGGCCCATCACCCTTTATGCTCCTTCACGTTGTTGGGTGGCCGATGTCAGTTCTGGCACCTCTTATACAAGAAAGATGTTTATCCAGACCACTCGGGCGCGCGCCGCTCCAATGCTGACGTCTGAAGATCTTCGACTGATACCACGACGTCGTGTACCATAACTTGTCCCACGTGGACAGTGAGTGCGAATAGGTCTACAACCAACCCAGATCAAATACCCAAATCCATTAGCATTTTAATTAACACATCGTCACATCCATGCTGGAATCCACCTGCAACACACAATCCATCAAGTTCCCAGCAACAAGGTCAAGTAGCTGTGCGGGTGTAACATTAGAGGGATCCGTGGTATCACCCTCGATGGATTCCGAATGATGTAACCGTCAAGGTGGCCAAGGAGGAATCACCCTCGATGGTCCATGCTTGATGGTTTGTACGACATAGTCATTTATCGGAGGTGGTGAAAGAGGAATCAACCTCCGAGAACCAACCACCGGTCAACTACATTACAAAGCTAAGATGAGGAGTATGTATCGAGGTATCACCCTCGGTACTTGATAGTAGCTATAAAGTGTCATACAACTAAGGGGGTGTGAGTGCTGTGACGGGTCTTGGCTCGTCGATCAGATGATCGAGGCTTGATGAAAAACCAGGGGCAACTGGACTAATGGTCAGAGGGGATCATTGCTCCACCTATACTAAGAAGTTTAAAGTATGGTACAATAAGGTAACAATTCATCAAAAACAGGCTATGCATCAGATATAAGACCTAACTATAACAGTAGCAAAATCTAATGCAAGCATGAGGGAGAAAGAAATAGGCGATGTAGGAATAATCAAGGGGGTTTGCTTGCTTGGTTACATTGCACACAGATACGAATCCTCGACTAGGAAGTAGCTGATCACCGGATCATCATCGGTATCGGGGTCTACCGGAAAGTAAGCAACATAGGGGAAATGCAATAAATAACAGAGCAATCAAATTCATCACAAAGCTTGAAATAGCTGTATGCACCGCTAGGCATGAGCTAACGCAGTATTAGTCGTCATGGACGGATCGGGAAAATATCTCGTGATATTTCCCGGGTCTCGCGCTACTACCCTACAGGCGAAAACGATGGAAAAGTTCCATATCCGGGTTCATCTCGTTTTTTGATCAACTTTCATGTATAAAACTTTTTCATACGGATTACAGATTATTTTTTATAATTTAATAATGATTAAAAAATATTCTGAAATTATTATTAATTAGAAAGGTAACAAAACTACTTTTTATATCCAATGTGGGCTAACCACAGTGTTTGACAGGTGGGTCGTGGGGTGTCCCAGTTGACCTAGTCAACTATCTAGTCAGCACTCAACCGTTTGACTCTTTACATGGGCAAACTCACATGTGGGGACACTTGTCATATGCATAATTGACTAACCAGTATTAACTAGGTTAACTATCTAATTCATTGATTAATTAACTAATTAGTTAGCTAATTATTAATATTATATATTTATTTTTTTATTATTGTCATTCATTTTTAAATTTTTTTCTTTTAGTAAGTGTCGGGCCCATGGTGGAGTGGCACAAGGCCACCACACCTGTTGTCGGGCTTGTACGTGCCCACGGTAGGGGCTGGACATGAAGAGCGCTCCCCTAGGGAGGCATTAAGCGACGACCGGTGACCACGGGGTGCAACGGTGGTGGCCATCAGTGAGCCGACGGGCGCAGGGGCAGCACGCATCAGTGAGCCGACGGGCGCGGCCACGTGCCGGGCGGTTAGGGAGCTGACTAGGCGGTAGCGGTTATGGGAGATGCGGGGGGCTCGCCAGAATGGCTTGGCACGCGGTGGCCAGACTGCTACGGCCGGAGGGGGAAGGAAGGAGGAGTGAACGATGCTCACCACCAGTGTCGTGGGGAGGCCTTGGGAGGCCGCTTGGGGAAGGGCAAGGAGGATCCGGCGGTTGGTGCCGGCGGGAGGGGAGCAGCAGGGGCTGAAGTGAGGCACGTCGTTGAGAGGGAGGGCGGTTGTGGCCGGCGACGACGCACAGGGGTGACAGGGCACCGGTGGGGAGGGCCCGCGAGGTGGACGAGGGCGGTGGGTGACGGTGGTCGGTGGCCGTGGTGGTGCACCAGATTCAACCGGTGTCGGCAAGGCGTGAGAGAGCCAGATGGTGGCCTCTGCCGACGGGTGTGCTGGAGGGCTCGGGGGGATCGATGGGGGGAGCCGCTGCCAGGTGTGAGGGTAGTCGGGGGAGGGGGAGGGAGCGTGGGGGTCAGTGGAGCACGGGGAGTGTTAGGGTTGCGTGATTGCTTGTGTTATACCCCCGGATAGGGCGGTTGGTGGATTACGCCGGTCGGGTGGTATGAGGCCGAGGGGAGGGGAGGGCCTTTCGTTTATTTCTGTTTTTTCTTTTGTTTTATTTATTAACTCTGTTTTGCATTTTATTTTAAAAGCAAATGATGTTAGTTGTGGGTGAAAATATGCACAAAAATACTTTGTGTCATACAAGAGGTGCACAAAAAGTTTCACATCATTTTGAAAGATTTAAACATTTTTAGAAATTAAAATGATCAAGTTATTTGTTGTTGAACAACTCATTAATTTCCTAGGGATTTATTTGTGACTCAAATGATGCTTGTTTCAACACGACAATTACTTAGTCAATATTTGCATCTCACACAACATTTTTTTTTACAGTTTAATAAAACAATTTATTTGACTTTGTTTTTAATTTGAAATTTGCTTTGATTTTTATCAAGTGGAAATTTAACTTAGTTAAACTTGATGACTTGGCACCATTAGTGTGGGGTTACTATCGCTCAACTACTGGGGCGTCACAACTCTCCACCACTAAAAGAAATTCTCGTCCCGAGAATTAAGAGGTAGAGGTAAGGTGGAAACGTTTGGTTATGAAATTCTAACGAGTCTTCTTGTCTTGGTTGCTCTCATCGACGGGGTTGGTCCTTGTTGAGGTATTCATTACTCTCATTAAGTCCAACCTGATAGAGTCGTCGTCCTCCCTTCGGGGTCTTCATCACCCTACGAATGCGATAATATGGAAAACTTTGGAAGAACGTAGCTACACGAAGTTGGGCATCTGACGGCGACCTCACACGAGAGGACATGAATTATTCCTCAAGTTGTTACTCAAGGAAATCATTAGGAATAATACGTGATGGAAAAAATGTTTCAAACGCTTAGGCAATCGTTTGATGCCTAAACAGGTATGAAATGGGTTTAGAGCTATGAAAATAAATAATGCGTCTGATACAGAATTGATCATCCCATTGGACGGTGGTTCGGAAATTTGACATGAAACCAAGTGCAAAGGTACGTGGGAGTCGAATGTGTACTGGAGAGTCAGGTTTCGATCCTGTGGAACTTTAGGTTATGGGACCACCATGCGGGGAAAGAGTATGCACAGGGGTCACATCTTGTATGGTCTTGGTAGCAAGACCTGTTAGAGGACAGCCTGTCAGTTATGTTGGAAATAATGCCAGTACCAAGGGCCGGGGACGAATCAAACATTTTCCTGCTCGTTAAAACGAGGTGGACCAATAGGAAAAGTTCTCTTCCACCGGCGGCTACCGGAATGTTATCCACAATAGTAACAGGGTCTTACTCACAGAGTTGTACACCGAGGTTTTTACCTAAGCAGGGAATTATCACTATGCAGATAATTAGAATACAAGAAGGGTTAAACAAACCATTGGGAAAGCAGAAATGTGTTCATGCAGAATTATTGAGTATACCTTTCCCAATGTATGTAGATCATGGTATACATGATAGGGCATCAAGTACGTAACCATTTAGGGTAAAGGAGAATCATGATTCTTACCCATACAACACTGTTTGGATAATTGGTCAAGACCATTCAAGCATTGCACTTCCAATGTTCCTCTAGACATTTGAAGTACCACATTCGTGCTTCGGGGTAGCACCGACAAGCTCATCAGGTACAGGTCGGACTTTTGGTATACAAAAGGACCCATGAGGAACAACTTCAAAAATAGGTCATATGATTTCCTCATGGAAGAATGGCGAATCTTGGTGAACAAGATATTATAACAATAGGTCCCCCGACCAGGTGTGCTAGACAAGACATCACCGTACCAGGCTACATAAAGACCAAAGTTATAATTATTGGTAAATGTTCCAACCACCATATTCGCCCGAGATTCAGATCTAATTGGTGTCAGGTTACCTAAGGCTCAGGATGCCTCAGAAGAAAAGATGATGATACAAGATTCTCGGGATATGAACTATAGAAGCAAGTCTTGAATCATGAGCTGGACTATAAGACACATGAACACAATGTCAAGGCATTCTTGTCCACATGTAATCTTACAACGAAATGCATCTGAGTTATGATTTCAGAATCATCATTGAGGATATCAAGGCCCTTGCGTGAGCGTGGATTAGCTCTTAGGAAGGAACTCTATTTCCTTGATCAAATGAGTTAGTGGCTTGGCGTGCTAAGCATGTTATATGTAGTGAGGGTAGCAAATCTTCAAAACATATAACACTCCGCACAGGCAAGAATGGTTTGGGATGATCCCAGAGAAAGCGAGGGAAAAACTTTCTCATATTCATGGCGGCAAAAATGCACGTGAACTTTGGGGAAAACACGTCTTCTACCAAATGTATTCTTCATGATCTAGGCACATGGGTAACACTTTCAGGAGCATCATCATGAAACATGGAGAAGTTGAGGGTGTGACCGATGGGCTCAGAAACAACCCCTCAAGATTTTGATAGGGATGAATTTCCAAAATTATAAAATCAAGGAGATAGCCTTTGTTAGATCAAATGATATAATGACGTATGCTCTAGGAAACAACAACAATTAAACATTGATTGAAGGGTGCACTCGGAGATACGGGATGAGTAGCACGACCAATGCTAGAATGGTGAGTCAACCACCAACACACCAAGAATGAAACTATGAGGCATTAACTTTGGGGCAATAGGGTTGCCCGAAGTATTAGAATCACACATCACAGTTCACTTGTTGGTATTTCGGTTAGAAACAACACGGGGACCAAGAAATGAAGGGTGATGGTGAGAAGTATCACTATATCCATAATTCTTTAAGAGGTGCAACAATCCTCACAACATCCTTGTCATAAAAGCCGGTAATACTACAAGGTAGAAGACAAGATAAGATGGATACCAAGGAACTCAAGGGACAACACAAAACATGAACAACTTTGTGTTGGAAGGAAGGCAATAAGGATGTCGATGATAATAAAAATCATAGAGGGGAAGGGATGGTATTTCTCATCATGAACTCGGTTGATATCGTGGAAGACCTCAGAATGTTGATGATGGTCACGACACATTTCTCAAGAAGTTTCATGAAGATGTAATCGATCAACGACGACCTCAAGCAAAGGAATGGTGAAGCTAAAGGTTGTTGGAAATACAAATAAGATTGCTAGATCGAAATCGAAATTTTTTGTCTAGACAACATACATAAAGATGAAATCTCGATGTAAGCTTAACGCACAGTTGGGAATGTGTTCCGGGGATGAAGGACATAAGTAGCATGGTCAACCTCCAGCATGACGATGATGATGTTTCCTAACAACTTGGAAGGACATGATTGAGTACAAACTCCTAAGCAAAGAATATTAGTAAGAGTTGTTGAATCGTAATGCATACTCGATTCAGTTATATGTGTCCTTGAGTGTACAATAACTTAGAACACGAGGAGAACTGAAAACAATAAAATATCATAGCTGGCGAGGAACTCATAAGAAGTTATAGAGCTCTGTGATATTCTCGAGATACTAGGGACAACACTCACAGGTAGATCAGAATAGAGGTTAAACTATGTATTGATCTACGGAAGACAAGAACTATAACTTGTCTACATAAGGGATCAAAGAAGAACAATCATGGTCGGAACAACAATTGCAAATTACCAAATCAAGATGCAAGATCAAATCATACAACGAATGATTATTGATACGAGAAGTTTCTATGGTAAGACATACATCGTCTCCATGGGAATGAACACAAAGTTCAAGGTCGACTCCCACTTCATCAATGTGTCACCTACCATTTACTTATTGCTTTTGATGAAGTCATAGTTTGGAAAGATTATCTGGCAAAACACACAAGTGTAAGACTCATGAAAACTCTTGGGATTACATTGATTTAGGAAGTCATAGGTTCAACCCATCGGGGCATCTTAGGAACATATACCACAACTTGAAGAGTAATTAACACATGCTTGAAGAGCATGGCTAACAAAAGTATAGGATACAACCTATTAGAGGTAAAAGACACAATTTACCAATGGCACTATGTATCAGGGGGATTATATCACAAGAACTTTTGAAAGTAAAGGATGTCGTCGGATAATAACCCAAAAATGGGCCCGACGGTCCACAAATGACGTGATGTGAGTATCGGTAGTCAATCAGAGGGAGGTACAATGGAAGGCAACAAATTATAGAACATCGGAAAAATACCGATACTTAATTACAAAAGGAATTATGATTTCTAGGTTGGTGTATCAGAATCAGATGTTCCGATCAAGTACAAGCAAGTTGAACGGACATAGATTGGACAATCTATCAAGGTTGATTTGTCGAGAACCAGTTCCTCTTTGAAAAGATGTGTGAATTGGAAGGATAATTGATGAGAATCAACTCATGATTGTGTGCATTCACACAAAGGATGAATCAGTAAGATCAAAGGAAAATCACAAAGGATTTTAACGAATGTTGCTAGACATATGGATTTAACCATAATGCAAGCTTGTGAGGAAGGTCATGAACAGTTGGCTACAGAGGATTTCGGAAGATCAAATAGAAATTCGAGGGACTTGTGAAACCATGACAATTGGGGATGAACAAATCCCCGATAACATAATTTGTTGTACCTTCTATAACAAGAGCAACTGGAAAAAATATGAACGACATTTGTATGTAGTCATCCATAGGGGTTGATGGAGGAAGGGAAGTCGCAAAAGAAATGAGCATAAGTTCTCGAGGGAACATCAGAGAGTATCTACATAGTGTTCTGACAAATCAAGCCATCATCACGAATGCGGGGTTCTCCGGGGGGAAGTATTTATGAGAACCAAGAGTTAGTTAGCAAAATATTTAACTCGAAGGAGAAGAGAGATTAGAACCCACAGTATAGAAGAGGAGTAAAAGATACTAATACCACCCGATTGAGATGTATGCCCGTATGCCACACAACAATGTTAGTAAAGTACTAGACTCAACTTCGGCCAACGAGTTGGAAAGGGGACTACCTACAGGCAGTTGGCTCCAATACCAACTTGTGATGCCCTCGATTTGACCATACGCTAATCATACATGCTCAAGGACTCACAGGAAGATATCACAACACAACTCTAAACACAAATAAAACATACAAGCTTCATATTAGAAGCCAGGGGCCGCGAGGGCTAGAATACAGAAGCTCGGTAAACACATGAGTCAGCGGAAGCAAAAAATATCTAATTACACACATAAAACAAGGATTATGCCTTAGAGAAGGCTAGCAGAAAAGAGATAACGATCGCACGAGGCGAGGCCTCCTGCCTGGGAACCTCCTAAACTACTCCTGGTCGTCACCGGCCTCCACATAGTAATAGGCACCACCGGGGTAGCAGTCGTCGGCGCCGGGATACACCATCTCTTGGGCTCCATCAACTGGTCGCAACAATCGTATCAAGGGAAAAATTGGAGCAAAGCAACGGTGAATACTCATCCAAAGTACTCGCGAGACTGACATCAGAACTATGTTAAGTATGCATCAGTATCAAAGGAATTGGGTTATATGTGGACTGACTGCAGTAATGCGAGAATAGAGAGAGGGGACTAGTCCTATCGAAGACTAGCATCTTCAGTGGTCTTGCAGCAATAGACGAGAGTAGAGCTAACAACACAAATATATAGTCATATTGTTGCAGCAAAACTAATTAAGGCCACGCCCAAGGATTCTTCCTCGACTCCCTCTGAGGAAGCAATCCCGAAGAAAACATTCTAGTTAAGTAATAATTAAAGCTGTATAAGATCGGGGCACAACTCCAAGTGATCCTGTAACCGTGGACATGACTATTCGAATAGTTAATTTGATCCCTGTACGGGTGCACCATCTTACTCGTCATGCTTGATAAACTCTGGCCGGACACACTTTCTAGGGTCATGCCCGGCCTCGGAACATCAACATGTCGCAACCCTACCTAGGCTCAACACAGAGGCCAGCCCTCCGGTCTAAATCCTAAACGTGCAGTGTTCATGGGCCCATCACCATTTGCGCTCCTCCCCATTGCATGGGCGGACAATGTTAGTCCTGACACCTCTTATACAAGAACAATGCTTATCCAGAGCACTCGATCGCGGGCCGCTCCAATGCTGACGTCTCAAGAGCTTCGGCTGATACCACGATGTCGAGTACCCATAACTTCTCCCACGAGGACGGTGAGTGCGAAAAGGTCTACAACCAACACAGATCAAATAACCAAGTCCATTAGCATTTCACTTAACACATCATCACATACACGCGGGAATCCACCCGCAACACACCATTCATGAAGTTCCCAGTAAAAAGGCCAAGTAGTTGTGCGGCTATAACATCAGACGGATCTGAGGTATCACCCTCGATGGATTCTGAACGATGTAACCGTCAAGGTGGCCAAGGAGGAATCACCCTCAATGGTCCACGCTTGATGGGGTGTGAAAGAGGAATCACCCTCTAAGAACCAATCGTCGGTCTCCTACACTATAGAGCTTAGATGAGGAGTACGTATGGAGGTGTCACCCTAGTTACTCGATAGTAGTTTTACAGTGTCATACAACTAAGGGGGTGCGAGTGCTGTGACGGGTCTTGGCTCGTCGATCAGGTGATCGAGGCTTGATGAAAAAGCACGGGCAACTGGACTAATGGTTAGAGGGGATCACTGCTCCACCTATACTAAGAAGTTTAAAGTATGGTACCATAAGGTAACAGTTAATCAAAAACAGGCTATGCATCAGATATAGGAGCTAACTACAACAGTAGCAAAATCTAATGCAAGCATGCACTACTAGGGAAAACCCTAGCAGTAGCGCGGGTATTTGGTGTATTAGTAGTGCGGGTAACCACGCTACTGATACGAAGCTATAGCTAAAGTTTATCAGTAGCGCATCTTGACACGCGCTGCAGCTATCCCTAGTTAGCAGTGGCACTTTCTGTACCGGCGCTACTGCTATGTGTATCAGTAGCGTGTTTTGACATGCGCTACTGTTACTTTAGCAGCAGCGTTTTCCTGTCCAGCGCTAAAGAGCTCTACTACTATATTTCCTCATATCATTTTTTTCTACGTATTTGCGATGTTTCTGTACAGGTTTCATACAGTATTCTAATCATATCATAAACATGCAATATGCTCATCATATCATACACATAATAGTCTCATCATATCATCCAACACAAATCATGTCATCACGTCATAATCACGATATAGCTATACAAGTTACATGACATGTCTCATCATACATAATGTAGTACTTCTTGAGCCGTCGGTTCGAATCCCTCTCTTGCACTAGCGCGAACCTAAACTAACTACTGGCTGTCGCTCGGAAACCAAAAACCGGTACACCTGGGCCTGACACTCCGTCCACTCATCGTGTACCCCTAGGGTAGCACTCTTCGCCATCGATGATCTACGCACCTGCATGTTGATGATATGCAACATATATAGTTGAACAACACAAAGAGACAGACTTCATATCATAAGCAACATATCATAAGCATACAAAGTTCATCGTACAAAGAGACAGACTTCATATCAAAGAGACAGACTTCATATCATAAGCAACATATATAGTTGAACAACAACAAAAATAGAAGCAACATATCATAAGCATACAAAGTTCATCGTACCCAAAATGCCCTAACTAGAGTGATCTTCGCTAGTTGAGGAGGATGGTTTAATTACATCACAAATAAAGTTTCGCCGTGCATAACTCAAAGTTTCGTCATAGAGAAAGTATGGACTAAACGGACACATTTTCATATATCGTTAATCACTCCAACATGTTGTGCCATCCATGCAAGTCAGGGAGATAGTCCCCGAGCGCAGTGAAAGGCTTCAGGTCGAGACGCTGAGCGGCTACATGTGTTTGGACGTCTTCCCGTGACATTTGTCCTACTTCGTAGTATATCCCTGTTTTTTCAAGGACCTCCTTCATGATGATTTGGGCAAGTTCACGATGGATGTGATAGAACTCAACTCAGGGTCGATGATCTGGGATATCTCCTAGGTTCTTTGCCCATTGTAGAATATGGGCATCGCCGGATCTAGGTGACATGCGAAGGTTTTGCTGATCCCGTCTAAACTCTTGCATGTGGTGGAGTACATAGAATCCATCACTCATAGTACCACTCGGTTGCTGGATGCAGCAGAAGTCGGTGTTATGGCCGAAGCAGGGCGCGTGGTTCCTTCTCTTCCTATGCGAGATCTCACCACCTTGTACGCCGTACATAAAGATAGCACTGTCGAGAACAGACTTGATTTGGTTTCGGTTCTATACCGGCTTCGCCAGTCTCGGTGCCGGTGTGAGTCTCAGTGCCGGTCTCGGTGCCGGTGACAGTCTTGGCGCCGGCGTCAGTCTCAGCGATGGTCTCGGCGCCGGTGTCAGTCTCAGCGCCGGTCTCGATGTCGGTCTCAGTCTCGGATGTGACAGGTGGGCCCTGCAACAATCGTTGCTCATCGAGAAGGTTCAAATAGGCGTCTGCCGCCACGTAGACGTTGCAATCACCAGAACCCTGTCCTTCATCGTTGCTAGCCATGTTTCGTACAATTAAATCTATTCAATTAATTCTAGACCTGATAAAATGAATAATGACATAAAAAAGCCAATGTTTTGCATGAATGTTGATTCATTCTCGTTGCGGCAAATCCCGGGCTCTCGATATTTCCTAGTTTGTAGCACATGTTATGCTGAAATTCATGGAAAATTTCGGCATGACCTTTGCTACAAACTAGACAAATAGAGCGCGTGAAATTTGTCGGAACATAAATGAATCAACATTTCGGCAAAACATAAGCCACTCGAAATCATTCCCTGCAAACAACAAAAGGCCACTTGGGCACAATCGAACCACTTCAACGAAAAGATATAACATGACCACTTCAATGAAAAGATATAATCAACAAAAATGGAATATGCAAATGAACATCAATGACATATATCATATAACATCATGTCTGTATTTTGTTTATAGCTAAATGCCATAGCTACTGTTTTTGTTTTTAGTTAAATGCTTTTGTTTTTTGTTTAAAGCTAAAACTCTAGGAAGGGGTCATCTTTAAAATAAAACTTGCCTAAATTATTTTCCTTGAAAAATAGTGCTCTTTTCAAAAATTAAAAACCTTTGCAAAATGACCTCACTAAGCACTTCTCTGCCTAGGACAGAACCCAAATTATGTTCTAGCTATTCCTAACTCTCTCACACACACATTATTTTCTCTAACCCTTATGTGCCTAGGACAAAAAAATTAAATTATAAAGGAACTCCATTTTCTCTAACCCTTCTGACCTCACCAAAATTTCCATAGTCCAAATAATTCAAATTTTGTTTGAATGAAATTTGGACCAAATTCAGGTCCATAGTCCAAATAAGTTTTGCTAGTTAACCTAGTTAGTTAACCCAGCTAGTTAACATAGTTAGTTAACCTAGCTAGTTAACCTAGTTTACCTAGACAATTAACCTAATTAAACTAGTTAACCTAGATACTCTGTCAAAGCCCTAACTATATTTTTGCACTAACCTAGATAATTAACCTAATTAAACTAGTTAACCTAGCTAGTTCTGTGTCAAAGCCCTAACTAAAATTTTGCACTAACCTAGATAGTTAACCTAATTAAACTATTTAACCTAGCTAGTCTACTGTCAATGGCCTAACTAAAAATTTTGCACTAACCTAGATAATTAACCTAATTAAACTAGTTAACCTAGCTAGCTAGTTCTCTATCCAATGTTTGTGCTATGCATGAGAGAGAGAGAGAGAGGAGGGGTGGGGGCTTACGGAGGATGGCTCTGGTGGTGGCGAGGGAGGTAGTGGTTGCGAGGGAGGCAAGGTCGTCTCTGGTGACGGCGAGGGAGGCTCTGGTGGCGAGGGAGATAGGGCCGTCGAGGGTGGCTCCGATGGAGGCGAGGGCGGCTCCGGTGGCATTGATGAGGCCGCGCGGCTCTGGTGGCTTCGGGGGCGTCGACGTCGGCAGGAGATGGCGGCGAAGTGGGGAGACAACGGTGAAGTGGGGCCAGGGATTTGGAGAAGAAGTGGTGGCCCAGGGGGGAGAGAAACTGCGCGGGGGTTAAGTCAAACGTAGCGGTAGCGCTGGTAGACAAACAACGCTATAGCTAAGTTAGCTATAGCAATTTTGGCACAACGCACTACTTCTATAGCTCTTTATT
Organism: Hordeum vulgare subsp. vulgare; assembly: GCF_904849725.1. Lineage (NCBI taxonomy): Eukaryota > Viridiplantae > Streptophyta > Magnoliopsida > Poales > Poaceae > Hordeum > Hordeum vulgare. The sequence continues at coordinate 174,523,633 of NC_058524.1, forward strand.
TTCCTTTTATTTTCTTTTTTCCTTTTCCCTTTCTATAGCGGGGGTTTACAAAACGCGTTGCTGCTACATTATCTATAGCGCCTGTTCTGAATGGACGCTACTGCTATGCCTTTCTCCTTTATTTTTCTTTTTCTTTTATTTTTCTTTACATTTTCTTTTCTCCTTTCTTATTTTTCTATTTCTTTCATTTTCATTTACTTTTCTATTTGTTTTTCATTCTATTTTCTTTTCATTACGAGTAGCGCTTTTCCCGGAAAATGTGGTGCTACAATAATCTTAGCGGTAGCCGGTTTTTCGAAGATCGTTACTGCTATTCGTAGCCTACCGTCTTAGTAGTGGAAATTTCAGTAGTCGCGCTCTCCTGAGAAAACATGCTACTGCTACACACCTATGTGTAGCGCGGTTCACGTGCATGCGCTATGGGTAATTAGCAGTAGCGCTTTCTTTTAAGAGGCGCTACTGGTAAGATTCTGTGTATATGCTTTTCCCTAGTAGTGATGAGGGATAAAGAAATAGGAGGTATAGGAATTATCAAGGGGGTTTTCTTGCCTAGTTGCTCTGCACACAAATACGGATCCTAGACCGGAAAGTAGCCGATCACCGGATCGTCATCGGTCTCGGTGTCTACTGGAAAGGAAGCAACGTAGGGGAAACACAATAAATAATAGAGCCATAAAATGCATCACAAAGCATGACATAGCTATATGTAGTGCTAGGCAAGAGCTAACACGGTATTAGTCGTCACGGACGGATCGGGAAAATATCTGACGATATTTCCCGGGTCTCTAGCTACTAACGGACACGCGAAAACGATCGAAATGTTTCATGTTTGCTATGCTAGGGACGGGTGATAGATGAACGGACATCGTATCCAAGTTCCTCTCTATTTTCGGATCAACTTTCATGTATAGAACTTTTTCATAGGGATTACAAATTATTTTATATGATTTTATAACGATTAAACAATATTCTAAAATTATTATAGATTAGAAAGATAACATAAATACTTTTTATATCCACTGTGGGCTAACCATAGTGTATGACACGTGGGTCCAAGGGGGTCCCAGTTGACCCAGTCAACTATCAGTCAACAGTCAACCTGACTGTTGACCTGGGCAAACTAACATGTGAGGACCCTTGTCATAGGCACAATTGAGTAACCAGTATTAATTTAGTTAACTATCTAATTCATTGATTAATTAGCTAATTAGTTAGCTAATTATTAATATTGTATAATTATTTTATTATTATTGTTGTTCGTTTTTTATCTTTGTCTTCTTTCAATAGGTGTCGGGCCCATGGTGGAGTGGCACAAGGCCACCACACCTGCTGTCATGCTTGTACGTGCCCACAGTAGGGGCTGGCCATGGAGAGCGCTCCCCTGGGGAGGCAACAAGCGGCGACCGGTGAGCGCGGGGTGCAACGGTGGTGAGCGGAGGTGGTGGGCACAGCGGCAACACGCATCAGCGAGCGGATGGGCGCAGCCACGCGCGAGGTCGGTCAGGGAGTTGGCTGGGCGGTAGGGGTTACGTTAGATGCAGGGGGCCACCGGAATGGCGGGGCACGCGGTGGGAGGATTGCTACAGTCAGAGGAGGGAAGGAAGGATGAGAGGACGAGGGAACGGTGCTCACCCCCGGAGTCGGAGCATGTCGGCGAGGCCTGGGGAGGATGCTTGGGGAGGGGCGAGGAGGATCCGACAGTTGGTGCCCGCGGGAGGGGAGAAGCAGGCACTGCAGCTTGGCGGTGGTGGCCTGCGATGGTGCGTAGGGCGACACGACACCGGTGTTGAGGGCCGGCGAGGTGGACGAGGGCGGTGGCCGACGACGGTCGGTGGCTACGGTGGGGCATCGGATTAGGCCTGTGCCGGCGAGGCGCGAGAGAGCCCGACGGTGGCATGTGCCGGAGGGGCATCGAAGGGCTTGGGGGACTCGATTGGGGGGGGGTCTTGATAACCCACAAGTATATGGGGTCGCAACAGTTTTCGAGGGTAGAGTATTCAACCCAAATTTATTGATTCGACTCAAGGGGAAGTGAAAGAATATTCTCAAGTATTAGCAGCTGAGTTGTCAATTCAACCACACCTGAAAATTTAGTGTCTGCAGCAAAGTAACAACAGTAGCAACAGAGTAACAACAGCAGCAGTGACAGTAGTAGCGGCAAAGTAACGTAGCAAGGACCAGTAGGAAAAAATCGTAGGCATTGGATCGGTGATGGATGATTATGCCGGATGTGATTCATCATGTAATAGCTATAACACGGAGAGATAAGTAACTAGCTCCCGTTTGTCAATCTAATGTAGGCATGTATTCCGTATGTAGTCATACGTGCTTAGGGAAAAGAACTTGCATGACATCTATTGTCCATCCCTCCCATGGCAGCGGGGTCCTAATGGAAACTACGGGATATTAAGGTTCTCCTTTTAATAAAGAACCGGACCAACGCATTAACACTTGGTGAATACATGAACTCCTCATACTATGGTGATCTCCGGGAGTGGTTCTGGCTATTGTCTCTCCGGGGTTGCCGGGTCATAACACATAGTACGTGACTACAATTTGCAAGATAGGATCTAAAACACACATATATTGGCGACAACATAATAGGTTCAGATCTGAAATCATGGCACTCTGGCCCTAGTGACAAGCATTAAGCATGGCAAAGTAGTAGCAACATCAATCTCACAACATAGTGGATACCAGGGATCAATCGCCGTCAAAACTAACTCGATTACATGACAGATCTCATCCAACCCATCACCGTCCAGCAAGCCTACGATGAGATTACTCACGAAAGGTGAAGAGCATCATGGAATTGGCGGTGAAGGAAGGTTGATAATGACGATGGCGACGATCTCCCCTCTCCGGAGCCCAGGACGGACTCCAGATCTGCCCTCTAGATGAAGAACAGGAGGTGGCGGCGCCTCCGTATCGTAAAACACGATGAACTCTTCTCCTTGATTTTTTCGGATGAAAGAGGTTATATAGAGCTGGAATTGGGGGCGACGGAGCTCCGAGGGGCTCACAAGCCTGCCAGCCCCGGCCAGGGGGGGGGGGGCCTGGTGGGCTTGTGGGCTCCTGGCTCCGTCCCTCCAGTTGATTCTTGCGCCAGTATTTTTTATATATTGCATAAAAAATTCCTCGTAGATTTCTAGGTCATTCCGAGAACTTTTATTTCTGCGCAAAAACAACACCAGGGAAATTCTGCTGAAAAGAGCGTCAGTCCGGGTTAGTTCCATTCAAATCATGCAAATTAGAGTCCAAAACAAGGGCAAAAGAGTTTGGAAAAGTAGATACGACGGACACGTATCAACTCCCCCGAGCTTAAATCCTTTCTTGTCCTCAAGCAATTCAGTTGAAAAACTTAAAGAGACAAAAGAAAAACTTTGACGAACTCTCTTTGATCTTGTTGTCGCAAGTATGTCTAACTCATATCCAGAATTTCAGCAAGATCACAAGCTAACCATATAAGCAAATGACATGTAGGTCTCATGGTAAACTCATATGAATGGCATAATCAACTAGCGAGCAAATAATAATAAGTCTCAAACGTCAACACTTCAATCAAAACAATCATGAAGCAGCACGAATAGATGGTATCTCGCTAGCTCTTTCAGAGACCGCAAAACATAAATGCAGAGCACCTTCAAAGACCAAGGGCTGACTAAACATTGTAATTCATGGCAAAGAAGATCCAGTCACAATCATACTCAACACAGTTAAAGGCAAAGCATAAAAATGACAGAGATGCTCTTATAAGAGGAGGATGACTCAACAGGAAAATAAATAGACAGGCCCTTCGCAGAGGGAAGCATTGATTTGCAGACGTGCGAGAGCTCAAGCTTTGAAAACAGAGATAATAATTTTGGGTGGCATGGTTTCATTTTAAACGCAATGACTAAGAGTTCTCACCATCTTCCACGGTACACATGCTATAGGCGGTTCCCAAACAGAAAAGTAAAGTTTTGACTCCCCCACCACCAATTAATCACACTCCACGACTAGCCGAATACTCGGGTGCCGTCCATACCAACATCAATCCAGGGGGAGTTTTGTTTGCAATTATCTTTCCGATTTGAGCATGGAACTGGGCATTCCAATTACCGGCCCCTTTCTCGTGAATGATAGTGAATAAACACATATCAAGGATAACACGCCTAGCATGGAAGATACTGATAGCCCCCTGTCACCACATGAGCGGTTCAGGCAAGCAAAACAGATTATTTCTTGAAGGTTTAGAGAATGGCACATGCAAATTTACTTGGAACGGCAGGTAGATACCGCATATAGGTAGGTATGGTGGACTCATATGGAACAACTTTGTGTTCATGGGAAGTGGATGCACAAGCAGTATTCCCGCTTAGTACAAGTGAAGGCTAGCAAAAGACTGGGAAGCGACCAACTAGAGAGGGACAACAGTCATCAAAATGCATTGAGATTAACTAACATTGAGTGCAAGCATGAGTAGGAGATAAATCACCATGAACATGGATATCATAGAGGCTATGTTGATTTTGTTTCAACTACATGCGTGAACATGCGCCAAGTCAAGCCACTTGAATCATTCAAAGGAGGATACCATCCTATCATACTACATCATAGTCATCTCAACATTCATGTGGGCATCCAAGACAAACCATTATAAGCTCCTAACTAAGTAAGCATGGCCTCAGCAACTATGATCTCTAAGTTGTCATTGCAAACATGCTTCTTTCACAACAAAGCTGAATCAGGCACGATCGGCTAGTCATATTTACAAAAACAAAATAGATCGAGTTCATACCAGCTTTTCCAGGCTCAGTCACTTCATCACATAGCGTCATTATTGCCTTTCACTTGCACGACCGAATGATGTGAACAATAATAAGAGTTCTCGTGCGTTAGACTAAAGCTGGAATCTGCAGGCAAACACAAAGGAGAAGACAAAATAATAGGGCTCTTTAAGAGATAAACAGATATGCATGCGAGAGCCACTAAACATTGTAACCATGGTCTTCGACCTTGACCCAAGGAAAAAAAACTATTTACACGGGAAAGCTCCCAACAAGCAAAAGAAGAACAAAAAAATATTTTTGGGTTTTCTCAAACTAGACAGACACATGAAAAGAAAACGAGAAAAAGAAATAAACTAGCATGGAAGATATAGTGGCAAAGTGTGAACACCGGCTAACAAAATGAAAGCATAAGCAAGAATGTAAAGTCGGTGAGAAACACGTACTCCCCCAAGCTTAGACTTTTGGCCTAAGTTGGTCTACTCCCATGGATGGTCCGGGCGATATCCGAAATCATAATGGGGGTTGTTCGGGAGCGCTGCAGCCACTGCGTGATTAGCTGCCTCTCGGAGACGAGCAACCTTTGCCTCCCTCTCATACTCCTCTCCCTCTCCTCTGGTTATGTAATATTTCCATTTTACGTGAAAGTCAAAGAACGTAGGAGCAGGAAGGGTAATATGGAAAACACGCTGCCGGTTAAATATTAAACGGTATAGGAGGGATTCATCATCCCTCTCAAGGAACTGGTAGCGTGTCAGAGCGACGCGGTCAAGGAAAGCTGTTTGGAGCGTGGGATCTCCTTCGCGGATGGGTACTCCAAGGAAATTTGCTATGCGAGTGGCATATATCCCACCCAAGAAATCCCCTTCATTAGCATTATTATTCAGCCTCCTTCTCTTATATCTCCCATGTTGAAACTTCTATCACCCGTTACTACGCTCTGAAGAATACTAAGGTCTGGCGTGTAGGGATGACAATGATCAATCTTGCCATTAATGCATCTGCCTATGAAGAGGGCAAAGTAATGCAAGGCGGGAAAACGAATGCTCCCCATGGTAACCTGCAAAATATCTCTAGTTTCTCCCCAGTTATACTAGAGAAAAAAATATCTAACCGAAGATTTAGGAGGATCATTGAGACTACCCCAAATAGGTATCTTGCAAATTCTATTGAAATCCTCTAAATCCATGGTATACGATTTGTCATAGAGATCAAACAGTGCACATGTATCACGGCCAACTGAAAATTTGAATCTACGAACAAAAGAGGCAGTGAGCGTAACATACTGTTCACATTTATCGAAGATGAATTATTCGAGTCCAACGTTGTGAACAAGTGTATCAAACTCGTCTTTGAAACCTGCCTCAATCATGAATTCATCAAAAGGCCATTCACATGGTTGTACCGGTGCGTTCCTCGGTTGGTAAGGATCGGGCTCCCGAATCGCAAGACGGGGACCTCTCTTGCTTGGGGAACCACCATGATAGTTTCTCCTGAACATCTTCCTTTTCTGAAATTTTCATATACCCAAAGAAGAAGTGCACAAAGCTCAACTAAACTTGTAGCAACTACTCCCACAAGTGCCTAGAGGTCATATTACGCATCAAAACTACTTGGGACCAGCTACAATTAGCATGCAAAGCTCAAGAAAATGGTCACCAAAGCAGCAAAAATACGCGAAGTATAAGGCGCTAGAAGAAAAACTAATTGGACCAATGGAGGAGTCACTTACCAAGGAGTAATTTCCCCAAAACAGTTCGGAGAATGATGCTTTGAGCAAGGAGATCGAAAATCCCACCAAGAGGAGCAAGAACACGGGTTTGAGCTGCGAAATGAATTTTTCTGGAGGTATGAGAAGTGGATGAGAGCTAGAATGAGTGGAGGGGGTGCCTGTGGGCCCCACAAGCCTGCCAGCCCCGGCCAGGGGAGTGGCCGGGCCTCCTGGGCTTGTGGCCCACTCGCGCATCTCCCATACTACCTTTTCGTCTCAGTATTTTTCAAAAATTCCAGAAAAAAATCATACTTGATTTTCAGGACGTTCGGAGAACTTTTATTTTCGGGGTACTTCTCTATGGGACGCTAAAACAGAAAACAGGGAAAACTAAACTAAACCTATCATTTTTATTCTAAGCAACCGAAGGTGAAATATTGGAACAGAGGTTTTGTGACTCCTCGATTCATCGTTCTCATGGTCATCGAAAGAAATCCGTCAATTAGGTTGATCAAGTCTCCTCGACAAACCTTTTCGAATCGCAAAAGAGAACGGAGAATTTTCGAATAGTCACTAGGTAACCTCAATAGGGATGTGTATCTCCCCAACAAGAAAATCATACTTCATCTTTAGAGGAGGTATAGGGCATTCAAAGCTCCCAATAAGAATCGATGAAGTTTTTTCGATAGCATCGATGCAATGTACTCGATATTGTTTCTTCGGAGAGTGCACCGTATGCTCATTACTGTTGACATGGAAAGTGACATTGCCTTTGTTGCAATCTATAACAGCCCTTGCAGTATTTAAAAAGGGTCTTCCGAGGATGACTGCCATGGCATCGTCCTCGGGAATATCCAAGATAACAAAGTCCGTTAAGATAGTAACGTTAGCAACCACAACAGGCACATCCTCGCAAATGCCGATAGAGAAAGCAGTTGATTTGTCGGCCATTTGCAGAGAGATTTCAGTGGGTGTCAACTTATCCAGTTCAAGTCTACGATAAAGAGAGAGAGAGGCATAACACTAACACTGGCTCCAAGGTCGCATAAAGCAGTTCTAATAATGGAGCAAGGTATAGTCGGCACACCGGCATCACCTAGTTTCTTAGGAGTTCAACCCTTGAAGGTATAATTAGCAAGCATGGTGGAAATCTCAACCTCATGTATCCTCCTCTTATTAGTCACAATATCTTTCATGTACTTAGCATACGGAGACATTTTGAGCATATCTGTCAAACGCATTTGCAGAAAGACAGGTCTAATCATTTCAACGAAGCGCTCAAAATCCTCATCATCCTTTTTCTTGGATGGTTTGGGAGGAAAGCGCATGGGTTTCTGAACCCATGGTTCCCTTTCTTTACCATGCTTCCTAGCAGCAAAGTCATTCTTATCGTATCTCCTAGCCTTAGGTTGTAGGTTATCAAGATCAACAGGTTCAATCTCCACATCCTTATGATTGCTAGGTTGAGCATCATCATGAACATCACTATCGATATAATCATTAGGCTCATTTTCATCACCATATTTTGTTTCAGCATCAGAGACAGAGACATCGTTTGGACTCTCAGGCGGAGCAGCAACAGGGTTGCTAGCGTGCAGGTTCCTATCATCTTTCTTCTTCTTTCTAGGTTGACTAGGTGCATCAGTGCTAACTCCTTGAGAATCTTGTTCAATTCTCTTTGGATGACCCTCAGGATACAAAGGTTCCTGAGTCATTCTACTGCCTCTAGTAACGACTCTGACAGAATTGTCATCCAACTCATTGAGCAAGTCATTCTGAGCTTTAATTACTTGTTCTACTTGAGTTGTAACCATAGAGACATGTTTACTCAGCAGCTTAAGATCATTGACGTTTCTGTCCACACAAGCATTTAAATGACGAAGCATATGAGCATTCTGTTCCAATTGTCTGCTAACACAATCATTGAAACTCTGTTGTTTGGCAACAAAGTTATCAAATTCATCCAAGGATAGGCTAGTAGGTTTATTGAAAGGAATATCACTCTCGTCAAACCTACACAGAGAATTTACTTCTACTACCTGTATCGGGTTATCGACACCGTGGATCTCTTCGATAGGTGGTAGATTCTTGACATCTTCAGATCTAATGCTTTCTATTTCATAGATTTCTTAGCTAATTGCATATCTTCAAGACTGATTTCTTAGATTCTTGACATCTTTTCTTTGGAGTTGGCTTAGGAGGTGGTTCGGGAATAGTCCAAGCATTCTCATTGCCCAAGATGTTATTCAATAGGATCTCAGCTTGTTCTACAGTTCGTTCCCTAAAAACGCAACTCGCACAACTATCTAGGTGGTCTTTAGAAGCATCGGTAAGTCCATTATAGAAGATATCAAGTATGTCATTCTTCTCAAGAGAGTGATCAGGCAAAGCATTTAGTAGTTGGATGAGCCTCCCCCAAGCATGTGGGAGACTCTCTTCTTCAGCTTGAGCAAAGTTGTATATTTCTTACGAGGCAGCTTGGTTCTTATGGGTAGGGAAATATTTTTTAGAGAATTAGTAGACCATGTCCTGGGGGCTATGCACACAACCAGGAGCAAGAGAAGTGAACCAGGTCTTAGCATCATCCTTTAGCGAGAAAGGAAACAACTTGAGGATATAGTAGTGGCGGATCTTTTCCTCACTAGTGAATAGGGTGGCTATATCGTGCAGTTTGGTAAGATGGGCTACAACCGTTTCAGACTCATAACCGTGAAAAGGATCAGATTCGACCAGAGTGATTAACTCAGGGTCGACAGAGAATTCATAATCCTTATCGGTCACAAAGATAGGCGAAGTAGCAAACTTCGGGTCGTATTTCATCCTAGCGTTCAGAGATTTTTCTTTCCACTTGAGCAGTAGTTTCTCAACATCATAGCTATCCTTACACGCAAGAAAGTTCTCAGCTATCTCTCCCTCCATAACATAACGTTCAGGCATATCAGGAAATTCAGGCATAGGAGAGCTGGTTCTAGCAGGCAACATAGCAGGTTCTACTTCAATAGTATCAGCAGTTTCAGAAGTATCATCACATCTAGGAGCAACTCTAGCAATTTGTGCATCAAGGAATGCACCTAGTGGCAAAGCAGTATCAAGATAGCATCATCACGCAAAGCAGTAGTAGCATCATCAAGCACAGGCGACATATCAAGATTTCTAGCAGGAGGTGGTGTCGCAAACTTTCTCATAACTGAAGGTGAATCAAGTGCAGAGCTAGATGGCAGTTCCTTACCTGTCCTTGTAGTGGAGGGCAAGACTTTAGTTCTTGGATCTATCGGATTCCTCATATTGACTAGTAGACATAAATCCCAAGTGACTCAGAGAATATAGTTGTGCTTCCCCGGCAACAGCGCTAGAAAAAGGTCTTGATAACCCACAAGAATAGGGGATCGCAACAGTTTTTGAGGGTAGAGTATTCAACCCAAATTTATTGATTCGACTCAAGGGGAAGTGAAAGAATATTCTCAAGTATTAGCAGCTGAGTTGTCAATTCAACCACAATTGAAAGATTTAGTGTATGCAGCAAAGTAACAGCAGGAGCAACAGAGTAACAGCAGCAACAGTGACAGCAGTAGCGGCAAAGTAACGTAGCAAGGACCCGTAGGAAAACATCGTAGGCATTGGATCGGTGATGGATGATTATGTTGGATGTGATTCATCATGTAACAGCTATAACACAGAGAGATAAGTAACTATCTCCCGTTCATCAATCTAATGTAGGCATGTATTCCGTATGTAGTCATACGTGCTTAGGGAAAAGAACTTGCATGACATCTATTGTCCATCCCTCCCGTGGCAGCGGGGTCCTAATGGAAACTATGGGATATTAATGTTCTCCTTTTAATAAAGAACCGGACCAACGCATTAACACTTGGTGAATACATGAACTCCTCATTCTATGGTCATCTCCGGGAGTGGTTCTCGCTATTGTCACTCCGGGGTTGCCAGGTCATAACACATAGTAGGTGACTACAACTTGCAAGATAGGATCTAAAACACACATATATTAGCGACAACATAATAGGTTCAGATCTGAAATCATGGCACTCGGGCCCTAGTGACAAGCATTAAGCATGGCAAAGTAGTAGCAACATTAATCTCAGAACATAGTGGATACTAGGGACCAATCCCCGTCAAAACTAACTCGATTACATGACAGACCTCATCCAACCCATCACCGTCCAGCAAGCCTACGATAAGATTACTCACGAACGGTGAAGAGCATCATGGAATTGGCGATGAAGGAAGGTTGATGATGACGATGGCGACGATCTCCTCTCTCCGGAGCCCAGAACGGACTCCAGATCGGCCTTCCAGATGAAGAACAGGAGGTGGCGGCGCCTCCGTATCGTAAAACACAATGAACTCTTCTCCCTGATTTTTTTTGGATGAAAGAGGTTATATAGAGCTGGAATTGGGGGCGGCGGAGCTCCGAGGGGCTCACAAGCCTGCCAGCCCCGGCCAGGGGGCGGCCTGGTGGGCTTGTGGGCTCCTGGCTCCGTCCCTCCAGTTGATTCTTGCGCCAATATTTTTTATATATTCCACAAAAATTTCTCGTAGATTTCCAGGTCATTCCGAGAACTTTTATTTCTGTGCAAAAACAACACCATGGCAATTCTGCTGAAAACAACGTCAGTCCGGGTTAGTTCCATTCAAATCATGCAAATTAGAGTCCAAAACAAGGGCAAAAGAGTTCGAAAAAGTAGATACGATGGAGACGTATCAGGCGGAGCCGCCGCCACGGGTGAGGTTAATCGGGGGAGGGAGAGGGAGCGTGGGGGTGAGTGGGGCACGGGGAGGGTTAGGGTTGCGGGGTTGCTGGGCTTATACCCCAGTTGAGCCGGTTGGAGGAGTGGGCTGGCCGGGTGGGTTGAGGCCTAGGGGAGGGGAGGGTCTTTCTTTTATTTCTAGTTTTTTTTTCTTTTGTTTTATTTATTACTCTATTTTGCATTTTATTTTAAAAGCGAATGATGTTAGTTGTGGGTGACAATTTGCACAAAAATACTTTGTATCATACAAGAGCTCCACAAAAAGTTTCATGACATCTGGAAAGGTTTAAACATTTTACAAATTGAAATGATCAAGTTATTTGTTGTTGAACAACATATTAATTTCCTAGGGATTTATGTGTGAGTCAAATGATGCTTGTTTCAACATGACAATTACTTAGTCATTATTTGGAACTGAGCCAACATTTTTATTTTACGGTTTATTGAAATCATTCATTTAACTTCATTTTTAATTTGAAATTGGCTTTGATTTTTATCAAGTGGAAATTTAATTTAGTTATACTTGACGATGTGGCACCATTAGTGTGTGGTTACTGTAGCTTAACTATCGGGGCGTCACATGGGGGTACCTCGATCAGAAGGTGTCCTCTCAGGACTTGTGTCTCAATCCATTTCAACACTGCCCTGACTGAAGAGTTATTGGCTATCATCACATATTATATAACACAAAATAATTTCAAAATTTTGAACAAAGAAATCCTTAGTTTTAGCTTTGTGCAGTACAAATTTCGGTAGCACCGAGTCTAAATTTTTGGATTCATCGAGACAGATGAACTTCTTCACACAAACTTGGCAATCACTTCGGTGGAACCAAAAGTGATTACTCGGTCTCACTGAGTCCATTCTCACGAAACCTAGACTCAAAATCAATGGGTCCTTGTGCAAACGCGATGACTGGGGGTCCTTGTGTGACAGATTAGGGTTTGGGGTTGAAGCATTTGAAGCGTTTGAAGAAGTATTTTCAAAATGTTCGATCCCCCAGGCTTTACACCTGTCACTCTCGGTGTCACCGAGACTAAGATTTCAGTGCCACCGAGTTCCTCTACTGCCAGTTGACAGGGAAAGTCGGTGAAGCTGAGATGGTGGTTTCGGTGGTACGGAGATTGAAAAACCGAGATCAACTTTGGAATTCGATGGAACCGAGATTGTGGGGTTGGTAACACCGAGATTGACAAAACCCAAATCAACATTGGAATTCGGTGCAACCTTTGTCGATACAGAACTCCAAGTGCTCCTTCACACACAGGGATCGAGAAGTGCTTGTTCAAGTTTTGCTGTGAAGCATGAATAGAACATGAGACGAGAAAGCATAGATAGCTAGAGTAGGGTCCTAGGCATTCTTGTCCATCCAATTGGCAAAAGATAAATCAAAAGCCAAATTACAACACTTGGATGTTCTCAAACGAGAAACTATATGTAGACCAACATGTTCACACAAAAATATGAACATGCACAAACATCCTAGTATCTATGAAGCAGTTGGGCGATGACGAAGTCATCTATATATGAGTATATTGGCTTAGGAGTCAAGTAAGAATACTTGATCATTGGTCATACTCATTGTTTAGGCACAAGTGGGGTTACAACTTTTACATAAAGCATTAATGTGTTCATATCCTTAGGAGATGCTTATAATGAAGATTTGGAGTAAAGCTCACCCTTGATATGACATCCCCCTAAGAGGGACAAACTAACCTTGGGTTTTGTCGTAGAAGACTTCAAGTAGTTGAAGTAGTGGTGGGTGCACAATGTTGATGAAGATCATCTTGAGTCGGGAGAAATCCTTGTTGTTTCTTACTCTTCTCTCCCACATGGGTTAGTCCCAAAGCACAGGGAACAAATATAAAGATATCTATGTACATGGAGTGAAATTCATGGGAGTTGATGTCCAAAGATACATTAAGTACCTTGTGCCTTGCTCACCTTCGAGGGAATGTGTGACTCCTTGAATAAATGCATATGGTTGAGATTGATTTCATATAATTCTTGCCAAAATGAATGGGAGTGAATTTCATTGGCGGAGTCACCCCTAAAGAAGTTTCTAGTTCTTCCTCTTGAGGATCCACATCACTTTGATGGGAATCCTTGGAGTTGTGGTAGCACTTGATGAGGTAGTACTAGAAGTTTCCTTGGGAACCCACTCAACCTTGGCTTGGGGTCTTCTTCAAATGAGTCAATGTCCTCTTGAAGCTTTCCCTTGCCCTTGTGGTCTTGTGGTAGAAGGCCATCTTGTTAGATTGTTCCCTTGGGAGGAGTAGGATCACACTTCTCCTCTTGAGGAACAAACTTGGGAATGGGATATGGACCTTCTTCCAAAACATATGCTTTGATGTTGAAGTAGCCAACACCATGTTTCTACCGATGTCCCCCTTGCTTGCGCACAATTTCCTCAAATTTATTACTTACGGCAAGACTCTTGAAGATACCTCTCTCTATAATCCCTTTCAATAAATCTTTTTCTTGATCAAGTGTAACTTGGCTAAGAGAATCATTAGTGGAGTCGAGAGAGCTACTAGCAACACCATCATTAGATTTAACTTTAGCATTGTTGTTACTAGAAGAAGAAATTTTCTTGCCTTTGTTACTAGTGTTCTTAGGTTTAACATGTGGAACAAAAGTCGACAATAGTAATCGTTTTGCTAGATAAGAGGAACTCTTCTTTCGAATATCATCATTGATTGCTTTTAGGAACTCATGCTCTTTCTCTAAATTTAGCTTCTCGTAGCGTAGCTTCTCATGAGTTCTTGCAAGCTCTCTATGATCTTCTAGGGTAGTTTCATGAGCTAACTTAAGAGTCTTTAATTCTTTAGTTAGTCGTTTCATTTCTCTCTTATCACCATCATTCAATTTCTATTGACTAGCATCACAGTTATCATGTTCATTTTCAGCATTATCACTAGTCTTATCAAGAAGCAAGTCATTTTCTCCTAACAAGTCATCCTCATCAGTATCAAAGTCAAAGTACTCGGGGTGTGATACCTTGGGGCCTTTTGCCATGAAGCAGTTTCTAATCCCTTCATTTGGTGAATCAAATATTATTTAGGAGTAGGAGGAAACAAGTGCAATGTCGGCAACACCTTCATCTTGAATATAGTTGGAGTTGGAGTGATAGCTTCTCTCGGATTGGTTGTCAGACTCGGAGCGAGAAACCCATTCACCAACAAGAGCTTCATGTCTTCTTCTAGAGCTGCTCTTGGTGTATTTGTCCTTCTTCTACGATTTCTTGCCTCTCCGAGAGTGTCTTCGTTCATAATGATCTTCTCTAATCCTTCTCTGTCTGTGAGGTGACTCATCTCTTGAGCTTCGTCTTCGAGGTTACTCTTCTCTTCCAATGTAGGAAGATGAGCACTCATCGGAGTAGTGTTTGGGCTTCCCACAGTCGTAGTAGTTTCGGTCACAACTAGACGAACGCTTCTCATCATATCTTGAGCTTGAGATTCTTTCTTTGCTTCTACTCTTGTAGAAGTTGTTGAATTTTCTCACCATGAGGCTTATCTCTTCATTGGTTAAAAGGTTGTCACTTGAAGTAGCGGGAGCATTGACTGAAGCTTTGTAAGCACCACTTGAATTGTTGTGCACCTCATCTTTGTCTTTGAGGGACATTTCATGAGCAACAATCCTTCCAGTGACTTCAACGGGGTTGAAATATTTTTAATTGGGCATCATTTGGATTAATGTGCACATGGTGTCATATATTCCATCAAAATCTCTAAGTATCTTCTTGATGATTAATTTTTCATCTCTTCGCTTCCTAAGCCGGTAATCTCCTTTGTGATGAGAGCTAGCATACAGTACATTTTAGCGACTCCTTCACCATCCTTCATCTTGAACTTGTCAAGCTGACTTTGAAGCACATCCAACATAGATTCTTTGACATAATCGGTATCTTCGTGCATATCGATCAAAGTATCCCACATTTTCTTTGCATTCTCAAGGCGACTGATTTAGTTGAATTCTTCGGGGCATAGGCAGTTGAATATGATGTCACAGGCTTGTGCACTGTATTGCAACATCTTCAATTCTTTCGCTGTCGCATCACGATGCAGTTCTCGCCCTTCTCTGAAGAAATCACCTTGCACACCAACACGAACAATGCCCCATTCAACAGGATTATAACCAAGAAGATGCATTTTCATCTTATGCTTCCAACTAGCAAAATTAGTGCCATCAAAATATTGACCTGTGCGGTGATAACTTTCCTCACTAGACGCCATACTCTCCTAGGTTGTGAAACCAATGCAATGGAAACCTGGCTCTCATACCACTTGTAGGATCGAAAGTATATCTAGAGGGAGGGGGTGATTAGGCAACTTGACAAGATAAAAACTTAGCCTTTTCCCAATTTTTAGTGTGGGACAGTTTTAGCAATTATGTGTAGTTAAGTACACCCTACACCTGCACATCTAAGAGTATATAGCATCGGAAAGTAAAACATGCGATTTTAAAGTATATAAGGGTAGGGAGATCAAACGCATGAGGTTGACACTGCAATTTTGGCATGGTTCCGATAGGTGTTGCTATCGTACGTCCATGTTAGTGGAGACTTCAACCCACGGAGGGTAACAACTGCAAAAGTCCACGGAGGGCTCCACCCACAAGGGGTCCATGAAGAAGCGGCCTTGTCTATTCCACCACGGCTTCCGTCCACACATGACTAGCCTCACTCACGGTAGATCTTCACGAAGTAGGCGATCTCCTTTCCCTTACAAACATCTTGGTTTAACTCCACAACACGAAGTAGGACGATCCCAAGCAAGACCTAACCAATCTAGGAGGAACCACCCTCCAAATCGTAATAGATGTGGTAGAACGATGAACTCCTTGCTCTTGTGCTTCAAAGATAGTCTCCTCACCACTCCATCACTCTCTCATAGATTTGGCATGGGTAGGAGAGATTGATCTTGTGGAAAGAAACTTGGGGAGGCTAGAAATCAAGTTTCAAATGATTGGATTGGAATATCTTGATCTCAGCACATGAGTAGGTGGCTCTCTCTCAGAAAAATAAATCTGGCAATGAAGTGTGTGTTCTGAGTGTTTCCCCTATGAATGAGACGTAGGTGGAGGGGTATATATAGGCAGCACCCAAAATCCAACCATTACACCTAAAGTGACCAACTCAGTGACACCGAAGTTACAAACTCGATGGGACCGACTTGCTCAAATGGGGCAACTTTTGAATCTTGGTGGAACTGATATACACAACTCAGTAGAACCAAAAAGGTGGCTAACGGTGAGATGAACCAACTCGGTGACACCGATACTCAAACTCAGAAATTCTGATTTTGTGTACCGAGGAAACAGAAGGTTGGTCACCTAAACTTGGTTGCACCGAAGTAGAATCGGTTGTACCGAAATGGTAGGTTTGGCTAGGGTTTTGTCTATGATGAAAATCGGTAAGGCCGAATATGGAAACTTGCTGGCACCGACTTTGGATATATGGCTTGGGACATAAGTGTTATGTGGGAGAATGGCTGAGTAGTTTTGGTGGTATCTCTGAGCACTTGAGAAACCAATTCATTTTAATAGCAAATCCCCTTTTAATAGTATTGGCTTTCATATGGACTCAAATGTGATCTCTCACAAAGTGTAATATGAAGAGTCTTTGTAGCGACCCGACTCAAGACGAGTCAAGCCTCTGTGTATCTGTGCCATCCCTGGATCAGTATGCTGGCACACACACAGTACATCAATGTATATATCAAAGTGCAATCACATGTAAATAGCGTAAAACTGATATATACCTTAAATATCTCAGCGGAAGCAGTCAAGGGAGTGGAGTCCCAATAAACACCAATGGCAAGTTGAGTGTAGACCGTAACCCTGAATCGTACTCTTACTCGTCGAAGAAAAATATCTGCAACATGAGACGTTGCAGCCGTGTAGGTCAGCATATTGAATATGCCGGCAAGTCACATAAGAGAGGTGTAAAATGTCATCTATACTATATGCATATATGGCAGGTGGGGTTGTAAGTTTTAGCGTAAAGCAAAATTTTCTCCTACAACAAGAGAGGGCTAAAAGCAAAGTGTTACTACATTGTTGGTTGTTAACGAGATGGTTCCGCCAACCACTTTTCGTACCCGAGTTGTCAATAATTACCCTCATCAAATATATTTAATGGTGTTGAGAAACCCAGATAACTTCAGTTCCTTTGGCTCAAGTTGTCCATGACCGTGGACACGGCTAATCGATTAGGTTTGAGTACTCTGCAGAGTTTTGCACACGTTCCCCACAAGATTTGATCGCCTCCGTGTATGTCCTCGCACTTCAGGGTGTGTGAAGACCGGATGATCAAAACATGGTCTTTCAACGGGTCCCTCTGAATCCCTGTCGGTGCCCATCCATTCCTACCGTCCGTCTACATCTGCTAGCACCGCCTGTCCAGAGTCGCCGCGTTGTCCAACCAAGCCAGAGCCCATAATGACTTGTGGCTGTGCAGGTAAGCCTTGGGTCTTGAAAATATCCGTCCGTCTCTTTGAGCCTGGGTGAAGCTTTCCGCAGGATGTAATGGCCTCTCCAGCATCCCGGGTCATCCACTGGGTTCTCCAGGGAGCCGATCAACCGTCCTTCACCCAGAGTTGCATTGCGTCCGAGGTCTTGAAAATCTTGTCTTAACCGGTCTTGATTATTTAATCAACCTCGCATCACTCGTGTTATGCACTCAACCGAAATCCCGTCTACTCAAGCATAGCAATATGAAATTTGTTGTCCCGGGGCCAAGTATCGGGGTTGTTGTGTGCCTACCACATGATACTACAATCTATACTAAAATTTCCAATTACCACTGATACATAAGATCACTAGTGATCAGTACCAAAAGGAATCAAACTAAAAGCTATTTTTAAACTCCTGGAATAAGAAAAACAAGGTTTAAAGTAAATCTAATCTAACTTATATTTGAAAATTTCAAACATAGACAAATTATATGTTTTTAAACACTACAGGAAATTTGTGAGCTACTGGAAAAAGAATCAACTCTATTGGACTTCGGGATCAAAAGCTATGGCCAAAACAAAACTTAAACTCTGTTGTTTTTGGAACTAGACAGAAAAAGGGAATAATTGCTATAGACAAGTGGCGCCCACTGATTGGCTAAGGGTGTTTGATGCATAGGCTAAACAGCGGATGGTCGTTAAATAATAAAATGCCTTGGTTCACTTAACTGATGGGCCGGTTCTTTTTAGAAAACCGAAGGGGTAAGTACTTCCTAATCTACACCGTGGGATCTAGATCTAACGGTAGAACTAAAAAAACAAAACAAGTAAAAAAAAAGGGGTGGGAGGCGCGGTGGAGGGAGTGCAGGGGGAGGAGGGGCCGAAGTGGTGGAGTTCCTGGCGATGAGAAAAGTTACTGGCGAGTTTTCCGGTGACGACTCCGGCGAGGGGTGCGCGAGCTAGAGGCGAGGAGAGGAGAAGTTTTCATCGGGAATGGAACGAGGAGGCGCACGGGGTTCTTATAGAGGCGACGGGAGGCGCTGGGAAGGAAAGGATTTCGCGAATCCCGGAGTTGGGGATTCTTCTCTCCATGGATGGAAAGTTCTGTCACGTGAGAGGAGGGTAGAGGAGGAAGAAGATGATCTGGTTGGGCCAAGTTTGGAAAGTGCTTAATGGGCCAGCAGGTTTTTCCTAATAAAAGTGATCTGCTTCCTATTTTTAAAACTAGGAAACTAAAACGATAAAAGGAAATCAAATCAATTCGGAATAAAGAGTTTTTATATACTAAAATTATCAGAAAAATAAAATATAGATGATGGGCATTTTTCCACGGCAAAAATAAAAACTTCAGAAAAAATTATTTTCACAAAATTGCCTAAAAGGTTTATTTTCTTTTGCAAATAATTTTCAAATGACCCTCCAAGTTTGAGGGTTCAAATAACTTTCAAAATGCCCGTGGGTTCGAGGGTCATGTTCCTCCTCTCTAGAATGTATTTCCCGGTATTTCTTGCACGAAGAAAACGAATGGAAATGCAAAAGAATTCAAATGCAATTATCTCCGTTCAAATTCTTTATAGTTGAAGAAGTCATGTCATCTTCTCTCTTTGCTTCTAAAAGATTGAATTTGAATTCACCGGAGAAGGGGAAAGTCATTTTATTCCCTCTCATTCAAAAGTTTCGAAAAGTTTCAAATTTCACACAAGTTTCAGTCACTCAGGCAAACAAACAAACAATCAAACTATAATTATATTAACATTCCAAAATTTATAATTTTGGGATGTTATAAACTACCACACTTAATATGAATCTCGTCCTCGAGATTCGAAGAGGCTAGAAAGAAAGGTTAGGGTTTGGGGGTCTTCTAACAAATCCAATCTCCGGCAAGGTGGGATGCTACCACACTTAAAATGAGAGATACTGGTCCCTCAAAATGCTTTAACGATCCTCTAGGGTTTTGGCAACTGACATCGCACAGTCTTCATATTAAATCCTTTGGTGATGTTCTCCCGTTATATAAGCTTCTTCCGTTACTGGGTCTTCTTTAACTGACAGTCTCGTGGTCAATTCTAAATAACATATCGATGGTTCTCATGGTGGTCTACCATTTGTGGTTATCCTGCAAAGAGAGGGGTCTTGTCTTCATCCTCACCGTAAAATTTCCTACGCGTGACAACAAGTGCCATGTACATGGGCTTTCATTATACCATTCTAAGGCTCAAACAAAATCTTCAAAGAACGTCGTCTCTCTATATGGGTAAGTCTCTCAGATTTACCATTCCGAATAGCAAGATAAATGATAAGAGTAAGTCGTCATGGTGATCAATCCATTCCGCACCCAAATCATTTCTGTGTATAAGGTTTAGCGAATCTCGCATTCTAACACTTGGGCATCCTTACAAGCATTGCAGAATTTCTCTTGTCCACGAACGAAGTTCGGATAATCCATTGGTTCTGCAAGCTGAACGAAACATCTATCGTATCTTCACAACTCTCAGGTTTTCGTATGCTCCTAAGAAAATGTTTGCTGATCCATCATAACTTCCTCCATAAATCATATTCATTTCATAATCAATCCTTTATTACATCCTTAATTTATCCTCAAAAACTCCAATTCAAAAGTACTCTATTACAAATGCTGCCATCCACATGGTTTGGTATGGTCGAGCATTTCTGCCAACTTTATTCATCTGCCTCTCTTGGAGGTACTTAGTTCCACTCGAACTTTCCAATGTGCTCCTTGAATTCATCCAAATTTTGCTTCATCATGGTGGTCCTGAGCTTCATCTCCATCATCTCCGCACGTACTTCACTCAGGTATTCCTGGGTATGACGGAGTCTTGCTTCAAGGATTTCTCCGATCTGACGTATGGCTTCCATGGCAGCTTCACGAACAGCATCAAAGAAGGTTGCTCGTGGTACACGTGAAATGAAAAAGTATTGCCCCATAGTCTTTGGACAAACTCCTTTCACATGGTGGAGGTGTACTTTCACGTACCAAAGTTCCACTCCATTTTTCATGAATGGGTAGCCTTTGTAGACTGCATCTCCTTCAAGGTGAATGTGCTTCATCATGTCCTTCAGGATTTTCGGGTAATCATGATCACTGGTCAGGGTCATGATTGTTTCTGGGCCCTTGAGGAATGACTCGTAGAGAGTTGTCATCTGCACGTGTCAGTAAATAGGTATTCAGAGGAATGTATATGTCTCCTTGGTAATCATGGTACACTCCTACTCAATGGATCATGTGGGTTTACCGATTACTACCACACTTAAATGAATTATACTCATGCCTGCATAAACCATATTTTCTCTTATCCTCATAATTGTTCAGAGATCTTTGTTCGAAGAGAAACAACGCATACAGTTTCAACATAGACAATCATGAGACAATAAATTCCATTTATTCATGATGTTATTACAATCTCACGGACTTCTGTTACAAAAAATTTCACTCCATGATCTTATGAAAAACAAGAGTGCTTCAGATTACACTTATTGCCATGGTCAAAACTTAACTACTCCATTCTAGCTTTCTTCCTTTGTGGACAATCGCTGGCAAAATGTCCTGCTTCCTTGCAACAAAAGCAAATGATTTCTGACAAGTCTCGAGGCGTCTTAGTGTTTGCCTTTGCTCCTTGGATTCCCGGCTTCCTTCCTGAGCACATGTATTTGTGGTGGCCAAATTTCATACACTTGTAACATCTGACATGGCTCAGGTCTATGTCTGCAGAGATTTGGTTCTTCCGAGGGTACTTTTTCTTCTTTCCGGACTCCTTCATCTTGGCTAGTTCTTCTATTTCAAGAGGATCAAACTCCACTTCTTCCGTCGGGAAGTTTCCCAGATACTCTTGGCTTCTCTTCGTGCAATCCTGTGAATAATGTCCTTCTTCTCCGCAGGAGTAGCATGCATTGGAGAAAAATCTGGTCAGACCTTGTCCATCAGGGTCTTCAATATATTAGTTCATCACCGGTTCTTCTAGAATCTTCTTCTTGAGGGTTTCCTTCACTGCATCTTTCTGCTGCTTGACAACTTGTTGCACCTTGGGTAAATGTGACACTGAGCTGGGTAGTGGGTGGTTCCTTCACAAAGGAAACAAGTCACCTGACTACTTGGGCACTCCTCAGTTGGGTGATTTTCTTCACAATGAGTGCATCCATCCGTGTGTTCTTCCTGGGTGTGTCCTATTTCTCCATAGATCTTGCATGCACAAGTCTTCTCCTTCGGATTATCATAGCACTTCTGAATAAGACGGGATCTTAACAAAGTCTTCTTGAATTTGTCCCAGGTTTCTGCTCCACTAAATCCTTGTATGGCATGATGCATTTTCCACCAGATTGCAGCACTTTGTGTAAAGTACTGAAGAGCGTGTTCCACTTCATACTTCCTTGAGATCAAGTTGCTCCCGAAGTGGTTCTCCATGTTTTGAATCCATATATCAGCCTCCAGCTGGGTCATTGGTCCAGAGACTACAAATCCAGCTTCATACTCCATCTGGTAGGGTTGAGGTTTTGGGGATGAGACGGGTAAGAGAGGGAGGAAGATACACACAATACAAACAATAATTTTGAGAATAGATTTTAGTTGTGGCCGTCGGAAAACACACACCAATGACGGCTCACAATTCATCGTATCTAACGTGAGTATATAAAAGGGGTTTGGACTTCTAATGGTCATATAATTATTCGGACACTTCAGGGTCTTCGAGTTCTTCGGGTCTTGAGAGTCTTCTGTTGGTGCAGCTTCAACTCTTCAAATGCATGGTGAGATCCTCTTTACTTTGAAGTACAACTCCGTTGATTCTTCATGAGGTCGAAGGGGTAAGGGGATTGTATAACTATTTGAGGTGAGAGAGAACATTTGATGAAATCAGAAGAGATGAGAAATGAAGGATGTTCTTGAAAAATAGAAAATTTTGAGAGATCCTTTCCTAAGAAATTTCCAGTTTCTAGGGGTCACGTCCTACATTCAACATGTACTCTGATACCATTTCTATAGCGACCCGACTCAAGACGAGTCAAGCCTCTGTGTATCTGTGCCATCCCTGGATCAGTATGCTGGCACACACACAGTACATCAATGTATATATCAAAGTGCAATCACATGTAAATAGCGTAAAACTGATATATACCTTAAATATCTCAGCGGAAGCAGTCAAGGGAGTGGAGTCCCAATAAACACCAGCGGCAAGTTGAGTGTAGACCGTAACCCTGAATCATACTCTTACTCGTCGAAGAAAATATCTACAACATGAGACGTTGCAGCCGTGTAGGTCAGCATATTGAGGCCCAGTTCTTTTGCCAGAATCTAGGGATTCTCCCAGAATCCGACCCCTCCCCAGCTTCTCCCAGAATCTTTGACCCCCATTTGTTTTACAATCCTAGCTAATTAGACCCTAACTAGATAGGATTGTAAAATAAATGAGGCTCCAAGATTCTGGGAGAAGCTGGGGAGGGGTCAGATTCTGGGAGAATCCCCAGATTCTGGAAAAAGAACTGGGCCTGAATATGCCGGCAAGTCACATAAGAGAGGGGTAAAATGTCATCTATACTATATGCATATATGGCAGGTGGGGTTGTAAGTTTTAGCGTAAAGAAAATTTTTCTCCTACAACAAGAGAGGGCTAGAAGCAAAGTGTTACTACATTGTTGGTAGTTAACGAGATGGTTCCGCCAACCAGTTCTCGTACCCGAGTTGTCCATAATTACCCTCATCAAATATATTTAATGGTGTTGAGAAATCCACATAACTTCAGTTCCTTTGGCTCAAGTTGTCCATGACCGTGGACACGGCTAATTGATTAGGTTTGAGTACTCTGCAGAGTTTTGCACACGTTCCCCACAAGATTTGATCGCCTCCGTGTATGTCCTCGCACTTCAGGGTGTGTGAAGACCGGATGATCAAAACATGGTCTTTCAACGGGTCCCTCTGAATCCCTGTCGGTGCCCATCCATTCCTACCGTCCATCTACATCTGCTAGCACCGTCTGTCCAGAGTCGCCGCGTTGTTCAACCAAGCCAGAGCCCATAATGACTTGTGGCTGTGCAGGTAAGCCTTGGGTCTTGAAAATATCCGTCCGTCTCTTTGAGCCTGGGTGAAGCTTTCTGCGGGATGTCATGGCCTCTCCAGCATCCCGGGTCATCCACTGGGTTCTCCAGGGAGCCGATCAACCGTCCTTCACCCAGAGTTGCATTGCGTCCGAGGTCTTGAAAATCTTGTCTTAACCGGTCTTGATTATTTAATCAACCTCGCATCACTCGTGTTATGCACTCAACCAAAATCCCGTCTACTCAAGCATAGCAATATGAAATTTGTCGTCCCGGGGCCAAGTATCGGGGTTGTTGTGTGCCTACCACATGATACTACAATCTATACTAAAATTTCCAATTACCTAAGCAGCATGCAATTGGGCATAGGATGGTAGAACTACGATGCATAAAACATAGGTGATACATGGTCAAATGACTTGCCTGTGATGTTGACGAAGAAGAATTCCTCGAGAAAATAACTTGATAGACTACTCGTCACTCTCCGATGAAATCTATATAGCAAACATATCATTCACATAAGCACTCATACTAGCAATCATTCTAGCAATCAAAACAAAAGTGAGAGAGGGAATAAGAAATCCGAAGGAAACTTCAAATAAGACTAGAGAGTCTTCTACTACATCAAACACTAAATGATTTTTTTTGTCCAACAGAAAAATAATAACAAGGAACTAAGATATAAATCTAACTAAGATAAAATAAAGTATTTTTCACAAAATTATTTGAAAGTATTTCCAAACGGGATTTGAAACAATGGTGAAAACAATTGCACGTTACTACGGAACTAGAATTGATTTCATGAAAACAAATAAAAGTAAAATAAAAACTTGTTGCAAAACTACTGTTAACTAACATAAACAAAACAATAATGTTTCTGAAATAATAAATAAATATTTTTAAAAACAATTCTAGAAAAGGAATTAGCCGAAATCCTAAAAGAGGTGAAACAGAAATTGTTTCACATTAAACAGTGAGCTAAAATACTCAAACAAATCGGAAATTTTTACCACTGATACATAAGATCACTAGTGATCAGTACCAAAAGGAATCAAACTGAAAGCTATTTTTAAACTCCTGGAATAAGCAAAACAAGGTTTAAAGTAAATCTAATCTAACTTATATTTGAAAATTTCAAACATAGACAAATTATATGTTTTTAAAAACTACAGGAACTTTGTGAGCTACTGGAAAAAGAATCAACTCTATTGGACTTCGGGATCAAAAGCTATGGCCAAAACAAAACTTAAACTCTGCTGTTTTTGGAACTAGACAGAAAAAGGGAATAATTGCTATAGACAAGTGGCGCCCACTGATTGGCTAAGGGTGTTTGCTGCATAGGCTAAACAGCGGATGGTCGTTAAATAATAAAATGCCTCGGTTCACTTAACTGATGGGCCGGTTCTTTTTAGAAAACCGAAGGGGTAAGTACTTCCTAATCTACACCGTGGGATCTAGATCTAACGGTAGAACTAAAAAAACAAAACAAGTAAAAAAAAGAGGGAGGAGAGGTTACCTCGGCTGGGACTCCCGTGGCTGGCTATGGTCGATGGTGGGAAGGGGGTGCAGGGGGTGAGCTCCGGTGGGGAGGGGGTCCGGCGGAGGGGGCCAAAGGGTGGAGGGGCTCCAGGGAGGGGAGGGAGGCGAGGTGGAAGGGGGGGCTGCAGGGGTGGCGGGGTGCAGGGGTGAAAACTGCTGGTGGTGCTGCTGCTCGCTGGCAGTGGCGATGGGGATGGGGAGGAGCAGCAGGGGGGCGGTGGAGGGGGCGAAGGGGTGGGAGGTGCGGTGGAGGGAGTGCAGGGGGAGGAGGGGCCGAAGTGGTGGAGTTCCTGGCGATGAGAAAAGTTACTGGCGAGTTTTCCGATGACGACTCCGGCGAGGGGTGCGCGAGCTAGAGGCGAGGAGAGGAGAAGTTTTCAACGGGAATGGAACGAGGAGGCGCAGGGGGTTCTTATAGAGGCGACGGGAGGCGCTGGGAAGGAAAGGATTTCGCGAATCCCGGAGGTGGGGATTCGTCTCTCCATGGATGGAAAGTTCTGTCACGTGAGAGGAGGGTAGAGGAGGAAGAAGATGATCTGGTTGGGCCAAGTTTGGAAAGTGCTTAATGGGCCAACAAGTTTTTCCTAATAAAAGTGATTTCCTTCCTATTTTTAAAACTAGGAAACTAAAACGATAAAAGGAAATCAAATCAATTCGGAATAAAGAGTTTTTATATACTAACATTATCAGAAAAATAAAATATAGATGATGGGCATTTTTCCACGGCAAAAATAAAAACTTCAGAAAAAATTATTTTCACAAAATTGCCTAAAAGGTTTATTTTCTTTTGCAAATAATTTTCAAATTACCCTCCAAGTTTGAGGGTTCAAATAACTTTCAAAATGCCCGTGGGTTCGAGGGTCATGTTCCTCCCCTCTAGAATGTATTTCCCGGCATTTCTTGCACGAAGAAAACGAATGGAAATGCAAAAGAATTCAAATGCAATTATCTCCGTTCAAATTCTTTATAGTTGAAGAAGTCATGTCATCTTCTCTCTTTGCTTCTAAAAGATTGAATTTGAATTCACCAGAGAAGGGGAAAGTCATTTTATTCCCTCTCATTCAAAAGTTTCGAAAAGTTTCAAATTTCACACAAGTTTCAGTCACTCACGCAAACAAACAAACAATTAATCTAGTAATTATATTAACATTCCAAAATTTATAATTTTGGGATGTTACAGTCTTCTTTCTTGAATCTTTAGCCTATCTTATTCCTTCCTTTATCAAGGGGCGTCTCCACATAAACCTTTAGCCAAAGCATCTTTTGAACTTTTTTGAAATATACTTGGATAAGGTCATTAGTCCAATGATGCATATGTTGTGATCAATTATCAAAACCACCTTAGAGAGCAATTGTGCTTTGAGGGGCCCATTGGGAAAGTGTGGGAATTTTCATAATTAGAAAGTTATTTAAAATATTGTTTTGGCCTATGTTATTATTATTTTGTGGTACCAAAATACTTGCAAAAATTATGGTTCATATTTTATAATTACTAAGTGAATAATTGCAAGGCCACCATGATTTTAGTTTTTTGGTTGGCAAAAATAATAAAAGTACTTAATATTTGAATTTTAGATTTCAAGGGGAATTTGAAATGAGATATGATTCTAAGATTGATGAAGCATAGTTTAGCAAAATCATTTAGCTTAATCTTGGCCATCATTGTAGATTAATTACAATCATTGGTGTAGCTCAATCCAGGAATGTCATAGTAGGAGTCGGCCTATTTGTTTATGGACGTGATGCCTATATACACATGATAATTGCCGTGAATACCGCATAACTATCCACTTTTCTATCAATTTCCCAACAGTAATTTGTTTACCCACTGTATGTTGTTTTCATGGGAGATGCCACGAGGGAAAACTATGCCCCCGGGTCTGTTCACCATACATTTACAAAACCTTTAATACCTTTCTGCCACTTACTTGTTTTCATTTTATTTTGAAATTTATGATTATCTACTATTATCTACATATCTCACTCTCTTGCAAATAATGAGACCAAGGGGACTAACAACCCTATTGCTTGTGTTGGGCGCAAGTTTTTTGTTCTTTTGTGTGCAGCTGCTGAAGACGGTTGTTGTTGTTATTCTTATTGGTTTGATAATCATTGGTTTCACAACTGAGGGAAATACTTACCCACATCGTGTTGTGATAATCTATTCCACTTTACAGAAAACTCTAGGTAGATCACAAGTATCAACGTTGAGGGAGATCTAGCTCCCACTGCCCCAAAAAAGCAATGTATGGCCAAGGTGTCCCTATTCGATGATGGCTGAGACTCTCACAAGGAGTATGAGGCTTTTGAAAGGGTTCCTTGAAGGAACCCCACGGTGAAGCCCCCGACGCAAAGGTATGAATCCGAAGATCATAACATTTTTCCGCATTGAGGTTTTATAATTAACTATGGGCATATTTTTCATATTGTTGCCCACCATGTGATTAACCGACCGGTCAGGCTTCGGAGGGGGACTCCTTACCAGCTGATTTGGCGAAGAGCAGGACTACATCACACAACGCGCCTTCCCCAGACGCCGAGGAGATCAGGGAGGTGGTATCCCAAAAGACCCCCTAAGCCGGATACTAGGGTCGGGGGTGATGACATAATGGTGGAGGCTAACACCTTGGTCGCCGAAGACTAGGAGGGTGAATCCCTTCTCGCAAGCAAAGAGGGAGAGCCCGGACGACTCGAGCTCTCTCTGAAGATAGTTTCGGAGACCTCCAAGCCTCCTGAATCGTCTACACCGGTGATACGTCTCCAACGTTTTGATAATTTATGAAGTATCCGTGCCATGTTTACCTATATGTTACCATACTTATATATGGTTTTCATGCACTTCACATGATTTATTTAGAACTAACCCAGACTAACACTACTTTGAGGAGAATTACCATGGTGTTGTTGTTGTGCATAAAAAAAGTTCTAACAGTCGCTCGTAACTTTTCTATAAATTTTTTGAGGAAAAAAGCAATATTGGAGCGAAGAACCACCGGAGGGGAGCCAGTTGTGGGCCACAAGCCAACAGGGTGCACCCCCTAGGTCGCGGACTGATGGCTTGTGGGGCCCATGTGACTCCGTTTGGCGTGACTCCAACGTTGAAAAATCCTATATATACGAAAAACACCAGAAATAAAGAGGGAACTTTTGCTCCGCCGACGCTACTGTGTGTATCAAAGAAAAACTCATCTAGAGTGTTTACAGTACCATGCTGGAGAGGGGAAATCATTTTTGGTAGCCACCTTCATCATCCTGGCGGAGGCCATGTCGAGGGGGGGTAGTTCACACTCGGGGCTAAGGGTTTGTACTAATAGCTATGTGTTCTTGAGATGTCCCGATCTTGATGTATCGTGGGCCATGTTAATCTAGTTGTATCATATGATGTTATTCCCTTGCTACTGATTAATTGAATCTTTCCCTTTAAGATCTCATTATGTTGGATTGAATATTTTGGTTGGAGAACACTTGATGTATGTCTTGCACGTGGATACCCGTAGTGACATTGGGCTATTAAAGCGATTGACTTGATATATGGTATGGCATCAACTAGCAGATTGCGTTGACCTTGGGGATCTATGCATAGGGGTTGATTGCACGTTCCATACAAGGTTCTTCGATAGAAATCTTGGGGTGCTCCATGAAGTTCTTTGTATTGGATTGAATATGATAGATCTGAAATTGTTTGATGCATGCCGCATAATTTACCCACGGATACTTATGGTGACAATGGAGTATCTAGGTCACATTAGGGTTGATTGATATGTATCTTGGGTGTTATTCTTGTATGAACTCTAGGGTTGTTTGTGACACTTATAGGAATAGTTCAAAAGATTAGTCAGAAAAAATAACTTTCAGGTGGTTCTATTACCTACACCAATTTCATCTTATTGTTCTCTGCTAAATATTAACTTTGGAGTGATTCTTTCTTACACGTTGAGGGATGATCATATGGTTCTACTATGTTAGCATTGTTAAGAGATTGCACAAGTGAAAGTATGAACCCTAGGCCTTGTTACCAAGCATTTATACAAAATGTTGCTTGTTGTTTTACACTTCCTACCTTGCTATTTCTATATTTTCAGATTAGAAAATTCTATTTATACTATCCATACTACACTTGCATCGCCATCTCTTCGCCGAACTAGTGCACCTATACAATTTAACATTGTATTGGGTGTGTTGGGGACACAAGAGATTTCTTCTATTTGATTGTAGGATTTAATTGAGAGAGGCCACCCTCATCCTACACCTCCCATGGATTGTTAAACCTTACGTCATCCACTTGAGGGAAAATTGCTGATGTCCAATAAAACTCTATGCTTGGAGGCCCAACATAGTCTACATGAATAAAGTTGTGTAGTAGACATCAACCGGCTTCTCCGAAAGGAGAAATTGCAATGTCGCACCTAGAGCCGCTCGTAATAGAGCGGCCCCAAATTGGGTGGCCGGACATGACACATGATAGTTTGAATGACTCCTCCATTGCTGAAGAACACCACACTCTTGTGGATGCGGTTTTACAATGTATTTGATCTGTTGAGAGCGGATTGAAGGAAGCTTTGGACGGCCTATTGATGGGCTTCAAGATAATTTTCAAAATATCGTTTTTACAAACTAATTTTTAATTATGGGTTTATATTCAATCCTCATATTTAGTAGCTCCGGAGCCATATATGAGTACAAAAAACTTATGTGGGGGTCAAAATAGTGTGGAAAACACACTTATAATATTAAAATGAGTCATAGCCCCCAAGACTCTACGAGGATGATAGAAAAACCTGGTTGAGGGTTCAAAATCCAATAACTTGGGAGTCTAACACATATGAATTGCTTATGCATGCCTCGTCTTCGATAACAGCCCCCACAACCGTGGAGTTGGCGGAAATAAATCAGAAGCTTAAGAGCTCCGAGGAGGATCTCGATCTTCTCAACAAGAGGTTCGACGACGCACAAGGTAAGTCCAAACTAGACTACTATCATTATTTTCCTCATTTAAATCAGGTACATTAATTTGCATCCTTAAGTGCGGAATGTTTTTATGACAGCTGTAGTTGTCGCTGCGGAGGTCGAGAATCTCAAGGCCAAGCTGACCAAGGCGAGGCAAGAGGTTGCCGAACAAAAGGCGACAAATGAGCTAGCAACTACCGAGTTGTTGACGACAAAGTTTTCCTATGACAAGCACGAGGCTAGAGTTATTGAAGTGCATCAAGAGCACAAGGATGCCTTCACTAAATGTGAGTTCCTTAAGCAGAAGAATAAGAAGCAAGCTTCCGAGCTATCCTCTTTTACTTAAGTGATCTAGGAGGAGCAGATGGAGGCGCAAGGACACCAGAGGGAGATCAAATAAATCAAATGAATTGCGGATGGTAAGTGATACTTAGAGAAATGTGTCTTTGGTGGGAAAAGGTTCGCGTTGCTCACCTGAATATGGCATTCTCCATGTGCATTTGCGGACCTCCCAAAGAGTGTGACGGATGCGTCAAGGCACTATGCATCCCAAGAAGGGGATGCCGAGCTCAGGTTGTTCTAGGCGTAATTCCAAGCCCGTGAGGAACATCTCCTCGTCTTCAGTCAACTGAAACAGCTGATGGAGTTGCATTGGATGGTGGAGCCAGCCATGAAAGACCTCTGCATCAGGTTATGTCCTACAGAGCTACTGCCAAGCAGCTACTTCAGATTGATGCGGAAGTTGATCACCGTTGCGCCCTGGTTTGAGGTCCTGAAGCGCTCCATATGTATTGAGGGAGCTCGGATGGCGTTCGCAAAGACCATGGTGCATTGGCCGAAGTTAAAGCCAACTGAGATGTCCACCGGACCTCCGCCACTTGGAAAGGAGCATATGCGCCGTGAGTTGTACTTTCCCACTATTATGGATGGTGCTCGAGCGATAGAAACCCAGTGCTTGAAAGATGTAATTCTTGAGTGAAAATACTATCCTATGTTGATCGTTATACTTTTGTGCAATATATTTGAGGGAGTCCGGGACTAAGGGGCCCTCGGGCTGTCCGTTTGTTCTCATGGTCCGGACTCCCGGGCCTGTTCGGTCATCACTCGAAGTGTTGGAATCGGGATGGACTCTTCCAAAGACTTGGCGTATGATCCAAGATAATATAGTAATCGACATATTCCTTCTCTATTAAAACCTACCCCGTGTAACCCTAGTACCCCTGGTGTCTATATAAGCCAGGGGCCATAGTTTGCAGGACACATTAAACTCATTACGATTAGGGTTTAGACCACAACATCCGATCTCGAAGTTGATTGCTACGGCGATAGAAATCTTCTATCGTCTCTCGAGCTTGCGTTGGTTTTTTCCTTGAAGAGGAAAGGGCGATGCAGCACATGAGCAGCAAGTATTTCCCTCAGTTTGAGAACCAAGGTATCAATCCAGTAGGAGAATCTCGTCAAGTCCAGAGTACCTGCACAAACACAAAAGAGCTTGCACCCAATGCTATAAAGGGGTTGTCAATCCCTTTAAGATTGATTGCAAAGTGAGATCTGAAGACGGAAAGTGCAACGAAGTAAAAGTGTAAGGCCGAAAATATGGTGTGAAGTAGACCCGGGGGCCATAGTGTTCACTAGAGGCTTCTCTCAAAATAGCAAATATTACGGTGGGTGAACAAATTACTGTCGAGCAATTGATAGAACCGCACAAAGTCATGACGATATCTAAGGCAATGATCATACATATAGGCATCACATCCGAGACAAGTAGACCGATACTTTCAGCATCTACTACTATTACTCCACACATCGACCGCTATCCAGCATGCATGGGATCTTGCGGAGACAGAAGCTTGCGGCGGCGGAAAAGTAATTTCGATGATCTCCTAATTTTTTTGGGATTTTAGGGAATATATAGGCGCAAGACCTAGGGCAAAGGTGGCCCAGGGAACCCACAAGCCTGAGAGGCGCGGGCACCCTGGCCGCGACTAGGGGGCTTGTGGGGTCCCTGCTGGCCCCTGCCCTGATTCTGAGGCTTCTCGATCTTCTTCTGTTTCGGAAAAAATCTTTTTGGAAGTTTCGTTCCGTTTGGACTCCGTTTAAAATCCTCCTCTGAAAAGGGTCAAAAACATGGAAAAAAACAGGAACTGGCACTTGGCACTGAGTTAATAAGTTAGTCTCAAAAAAGATATAAAAGGCATACAAAACATCCAAAGTTTGACAAGATAATAGCATGAAACCATCAAAAATTATAGATACGTTGGAGACGTATCATTGATCAACTATGTACTCTGTACTACCCCAACAATACCAACAAGAGTAGGACATAGGGTTTTACCTCCATCAAGAGGGCCTGAACCTGGGTAAACACCACCTTCTTCGTGTCTTGTTACCGACCAACCCTACATCCAAAGTTCGGACCCCTTCCTCGAGATCATACGATTTCGACACTGATATTGGTGCTTTCATTGAGAGATCCCTTGCAGGGTCGCAAAGGATCGATGGCTCGCCTCATCATTAATAACGACATCCGTGTCGGGGACGTCTTTGTCCTTGGGAAGATCTTCGCGTTCAACAGCATGGCGTTGCATGCCAATCCCACATGTCGCTTAGAACGGGTCGGAAGCCTTGCCTCCGGTCAAGAGATCAGGTTTGCGAACTTAGAGTTTGTCACCGATCCCTGGGGAGACTTTATTCTAACAACACCCCTCACTTTTGATGCATCAGCTTTAGAGGGGTGGATATCGTCCTCGAGGCGGCTCCTGACCAGGCTGCACTCTAGAATCCCAAGCAGGACGCGCTATGCAAGTCACGAGAAGGTGAACATAACTCGAGCACAGCTCTGAATACTCCAAAGACGACAACACCTCTAGTTGATCACATATACTCAAGACATACGGATGCCGTAAATGTTAAGGAATTAGACGAGGTGCTTGGCTGTATCCAGGCCATGTGTGATTCCCATGACCAACCATCGATCTACCACCAAATTAGGATCAGACCCAATGACACGGAAATCTATGTCCCACTTATTACTCACCTGATCACCATGATTGAAGAATTAGTAGGAGGCTCGCCCTTCTGACCACCGGAACTAAGAACCATTGGCGTCTTGGTATCCGGTAACCAAGATTCCCCATCGATCGAGTTATGCCCCGAACTCAATTCAGCACTTGAGCAGTTGTGTCCGGCCAACTGTACGGGCTCGGAACCCGACACTGCGAACTCCCCAATGGTATCAGATACAATTAGCTATACCAGAGGCACGTGTTTTGTCGAAATACCAAACTTCCCCCACCCACCTCCCAATCTAGGAATCATATGAACATCACATAAAGTCCTAGCGTATAGGACATCCATCGTGTCCGGCAGCAGCCAGGAGAATCAGTCCAACACTTCTGGGCCAGATTCCTTCTCACCATAAACCAGATACCGGATTACAAAGGCCAAGATATTACAAACATACTCTAGCATAACTACCAAGAAGATTACATCGGATAGATCTCCATAAAGATCATGGAGAACTTTGTATTGAAGATTCAAGAGAGAGAAGAAGCCATCTAGCTACTACCTATGGACCCGTAGGTCTGTGGTGAACTACTCACGCATCATTGGAGAGGTCATGGTGTTGATGAAGAAGACCTCTGTATCCGAATCCCCCCTCCGGCAGGGCACCAGAACGTGCCCCAGATGGGATCTTCCGGAGACAGAAGCTTGCGGTGGCGGAAAAGTACTTTCGATCATCTCTAATTGTTTCTGGGATTTTAGGGAATATATAGGCGAAAGACCTAGGGCAGAGGTGGCCTAGAGATCTCACAAGCCAGGGAGGCGCCCCCCCTGGCCGCGGCTAGGGGGCTTGTGGGGTCCCTGCTGGCCCCCTGCCCTGATTCTCAGGCTTCCCGATCTTCTTCTGTTTCGGAAAAATCTTTTTGGAAGTTTCGTTCCGTTTGGACTCCGTTTAAAATCCTCCTCTAAAAGGGGTCAAAAACATGGAAAAAAACAAGAACTGGCACTTGGCACTGAGTTAATAAGTTAGTCTCAAAAAAGATATAAAATGCATACAAAACATCCAAAGTTTGACAATATAATAGCATGAAACCATCAAAAACTATAGAAGCGTTGGAGACGTATCAAGCATCCCCAAGCTTAACTCATGCTCGTCCTCGAGTAGGGAAGTGATAAAGACTGAATTTTTGAAATGGAATGCTACCTAGCATAGTTGTCCTTTGCAACTTCTTTCATGTGACATGAATGTTCAGATCCGTAAGATTCAAAACAATAGTTTGCTATTGACATGAAAACAATAATACTTCAAGAAAACTAGTAAGGTAATCATGAACTTTCAAAATAACAAGGCCAAAGAAAGTTATCCCTACAAAATCATATAGTCTGTCTATGCTCCATCATCCTCACACAACTAATGTAAATCATGCACAACCCCGGTATTGGCCAAGTAATTTTTTTCGCACTCTTACTTTCTCAAAAAAATTATAACTATCACGCAATGCATGAGCGTGAGCCATGGATATAGCACTATAGGTGGAATAGAGTGTGGTGGTGGTTGTGAGACAAAATAAAGGAGGAGATGGTCACATTGACTCGGCGTATCAAAGGGCTATGGAGATGCCCATTAATAGATATCAATGTGAACGAGAAGGGATTGTCATACAAAGGATGCACTAGAGCTATAAGTATGTGAAAGCTCAAAAGGAGAACTAGCGGGTGTGCATCCAACTTGCTTGCTCACAAAGACCTAGGGCAATTTTGAGGAAACTCGTCATTGGAATATACAAGCCAAGTTATATAATGAAGATTCCCACTAGCATATGGTGGTTACGAAACGAGAGGCTCTCAATCATGAAGAACATGGTGTTATTACGAAGCACAAGTGTGGAAAAAGATAGTAGCATTGTCCCTTCTCTCTTTTTCTCTCTCTTTTTTTATATATTTTTTATGGGCTCTTAGGCCTCTTTTTTGTCTTTTTTTATTTGGGATCTTTGGCCTCTTTTTATTATTATTTCCTCACATGGGACAATGCTCTAATAATGATGATCATCACACTTTTATTTACTCACAGCTCAAAGCTTAGAACGATGATGACTCTATAGGAAATGCCTCCGGCAGTGTACCGGGATGTGCAACAATATAGCTTGGTGTATGCCGTTGAAACATCTCGCTAGCTATCTTACGATCATGCAATGGCAATATGAGAGTGACGGCACAAGTCATGAGACGGAACGGTGGGAGTTGCATGGCAATATATCTCGGAATGGCTATGAAAATGCCATAGTAGGTAGGTATGGTGGTTGTTTTGAGGAAGGCATATGGTGGGTTTGTGCACCGGCGAGAATTACGCGGCACTAGAGAGGCTAGCAATGGTTGAAGGTGAAAGTGCATTTATACCATGGACTCACATTAGTCATGAAGAACTCGCATACTTGTTGCGAAAGTTTTTATTAGTAATCAAAACAAAGTGCTAAACGCATACTCCTAGGGGAAGGGTTGGTAGGTGTTAACCATCGCGCGATCCCGACCTCAACACAAAGGATGACAATCAATAGATCAATTATGCTCCGACTTCCTAACATAGCGGTTCACCATACGTGCATGCTACGGGAATCACTAACTTCAACACAAGTATTTCTAGATTCACAACACCCTACTAACATAACTCTTAATATTACCAAATGCACGTCTCAAAACTAATTGAGAGGAATCAAGACTTCTCTTTCTACTCAATCCACATGAAGATGGAGGTTTTTGTATCCTCTTTGGGTACCTATCATCTTTGGGACTACTTTCATAGCATAAGAGAACTACCAAGTCACGCACCGCCGTGCTCTAAAAGATCTAAGGGTGTATTTGGTTGGAGGGATATCCTCCCAGGGACAGGGATAACCACTTTTTCCTGTGGTTGCCATGCGTTTGGATCTGGGGCGAGGAGGGACAGAGTCAACAAGATGCTGGGAATATTATCAAAAAAATGGGATGTGGCCAACGGCCAAAAACGGGCTGGCGGTGGCAACCACTCTGGGGCGGGAGGCGGCCGGCGCGGGAGGTGGCCGGCGCGGGCGCGGCCGGTGCGGGAGGCGGCCGACGCGAGAGGCGGCCGGCGCGGGAGGTGGCCGGCGCGGGCGGCGCGGGAGGATCCATCCTCCCAACCAAACAAAAAAAGGATAACCCTACCCTTACAACCAAACAAAAAAAGGGCTATCCCCAGCCACCTGGTTGGGGATACCCACAACCACCCTAGCCTATCCCTCCAACCAAACACACCCTAAGTGAAGCACATAGAGCAAAATTATCTAGCTCAAAAGATATAAGTGAAGCACTATGAGCATTCTAGCAAAATCATGATGAGTGCATGTCTTTCTCAAAGGGCGTGCAGCAAGGATGATTGTGACACAACAAAAATAAAAGACTCCTACGATACAAGACGCTCCAAGCAAAACACATATCATGTGGTGAATAAAAATATAGCTCCAAGTAATGTTACCGATGAATTGAAGACGAAAGAGGGGATGCCTTCCCGGGGCATCCCCAAGTTTAGGCTTTTGGTGTCCTTGAATTTGTCTTGGGATGCCTTGGGCATCCCTAAGCTTGAGCTCTTTCCACTCCTTATCTCTTCGTCCATGAGAACATCACCCAAAACTTGAAAACTTCACAACACAAAACTTAAACAGAAACACGTGATAACATTAGTACAAGAAAACAAACTACCACCACTTTAGGTACTGTAGCAATCTTGATTTCTATTTATATTGGTGTTAGATTACTGTATTCTCATTTTTCCATGGCTAGTAACCCCCGATACTATCCATAGTTTCATCAAAACAAGCAAACAACTCAACAAAAACAGAATCTGTCAAAAATAGACCAGTCTGTAGCAATCTGTATACTTCGTATACTTCTGGTACCTAAAAATTCTAAACAATTAAAACTGGCTGGGAAAAAGTCATATCAACCAGAAGCAAGAAGAATCAACTCAAAATCTCTTTCTGAATAAAAATGAAAAATAATCTCGTGAGCAAAAAGTTTCTGTCTTTTTTCCAGCAGGATCTAACAACCATCACCAAGACTACTCATAAAGGTTTTGCTTGGCTCAAACACGAAAAGAAACACAAAAGACACTATCTTAACAGAATTATGATGGTGTGGACGCAACAAAACAGAAATAAAAAGATAAATTCATTGGGTTGCCTCCCAACAAGCGCTATTGTTTAACGCCCTTAGCTAGGCATTGATAAATCAATGATGCTCACACAAAAGACAAGAATTGAAACACAACGAGAGCATCATAAGGCATGTGAAAATCACATCTAAGTCTAACATACTTCCTATGCATAGGCATTTTATAGGAGAACAAATTGGCAAGACAACCAATAGTTACCAAATGCAAGGAAGAAGAAAGAGACAATAGCAATCTCAACAAAACGAGAGGTAATTTGGTAACATGAAAGTTTCTACCACAATATTTTCCTCTCTCATAGCAATTACATGTGGGATCATATTCAAATTCAATAGTATAGCTATCACAAAGGATATTCTTTTCATGATACACATGCATGCAAATTTGACGCTCTTCAAAAATAGTGGGATTATCATCAACTAAAGTCATTACTTCTCCAAACCCACGTTCAAAATTATTGCAAACCCACTTTCAAAATTTGCATATTTTTAGCATGATTGACACTAATAAGATTTATAGTGAAACCATTGCAATCGTGCTTTCCATTCAAGGAGCCCTCGTGAATCACTTCATGAATTTCTTCATCACGATTTTCAGATTCATGAATCTCAAGCAAAACTCCATAGAGAAAGTCAAGTGCACTCAACTCACTAGCAATTGGATCAACATAATTGGATCTCTCAAAGAGATTAGCAAGTGGATGAGGATCCATATCAATAGATTTTCAGCAAGCGAAGATGCAAGCATATTGAAGGCACATAGCACACAAGCAAAGGAAAGACAAACGAAAAAGGCAAACGAAGAAAAGGGAAATATTTTTGTAATTTTTTGTTTTTCAGAAGTGGAGGAGAGGAAAACAAGAGGCAAAAAAGTAAATGCAAGAGATGAGTTTGCGACACTTACTTGGATGAGTTCTTGACTTGATCCTCCCCGGCAACGGCACCAGAAATTCTTCTGCTACAGCGACAGAAATCTTCTGTCGTCTCTTGAGCTTGCGTTGGTTCTTCCCTTGAGGAGGAAAGGGCGATGCAGCACAGGAGCAGTAAGTATTTCCCTCGGTTTGAGAACCAAGGTATCAATCTAGTAGGAGAATCTCGTCAAATCCAGAGTACCTGCACAAACACAAAAGAGCTTGCACCCAACGCTATAAAGGGGTTGTCAATCCCTTAAAGATTGATTGCAAAGTGAGATCTGAAGGCGGAAAGTGCAACGAAGTAAAATTGTAAGGCTGAAAATATGGTGTGAAGTAGACCCGGGGGCCATAGTGATCACTAGAGGCTTCTCTCAGAATAGCAAATATTACGGTGGGTGAACAAATTACTGTCGAGCAATTGATAGAACCACGCAAAGTCATGAATATATCTAAGGCAATGATTATACATATAGGCATCACGTCCGAGACAAGTAGACCGATACTTTCTGCATCTACTACTATTACTCCACACATCGACCGCTATCCAGCATGCATCTAGTGTATTGAGTTCATGACGAACAGAGTAACGCCTTAAGCAAGATGACATGATGTAGAGGGATAAACTCAAACCAATGATGAAAACCCCATCTTTTTACCCTTGATGGCAACAACATGATGCGTGCCTCGCTACCCCTTCTGTCACTGAGTGAGGTCACTGCACGGTATGAACCCAAAACCAAGCACTTCTCCCATTGCAAGAATCATAGATCAAGTTGGCCAAACAAAACCCACAACTCGAAGCGAATTACAAAGATATGAACTCATGCATAATAGAGATCAGAAGAAACTCAAATAAGATTCATAGATAATATGATCATAAATCCACAATTCATCGGATCTCGACAAACACACCGCAAAAGAAGATTACATTGGATAGATCTCCATAAAGATCATGGAGAACTTTGTATTGAAGATCCAATAGAGAGAAGAAGCCACCTAGCTACTAGCTATGGACCCGTAGGTCTGTGTTGAACTACTCACGCATCATCGGAGAGGTCATGGTGTTGATGAAGAAGCCCTCCGTATCCGAATCCCCCCTCCGGCAGAGTACCAGAACGTGCCCCAGATGGGATCTTGCGGAGACAGAAGCATGCGGTGGCGGAAAAGTACTTTCGATGATCTCCTGGTTTTTTCTGGGATTTTAGGGAATATATAGGCGAAATACCTAGGGCAGAGGTGGCCCAGGGAGCCCACAAGCCTGGGAGGCGCGGCCCCCCTGGCTGCGGCTAGGGGGCTTGTGGGGTCCCTGATGGCCCACTGCCCTGATTCTCAAGCTTCCCGATCTTCTTCTGTTTCATAAAAAATGTTTTTGGAAGTTCCGTTCCGTTTCGACTCTGTTTAAAATCCTCCTCTGAAAGGGGTCAAAAACATGGAAAAACAGGAACTGGTACATGGCACTGAGTTAATAAGTTAGTCTCAAAAAATATATAAAAGGCATACAAAACATCCAAAGTGTGACAAGATAATAGCATGAAACCATCAAAAATTATAGATACGTTGGAGACGTATCATTGATAACCTCTGTACTCTATACTACCCCATCAATACCAACAAGAGTAGGACATAGGGTTTTACCTCCATCAAGAGGGCCCGAACCTGGGTAAAACACCACCTTCTTCGTCTCTTGTTACCGACCAACCCTATATCCAAAGTTCAGACCCCTTACTCGAGATCATACGATTTCGACACCAACATTGATGCTTTCATTGAGAGATCCCTTGCAGGGTCACAAAGGATCGATGGCCCGCCTCATCATTAATAACGACATCCGTGCCGGGGACGTCTTTGTCCTTGGGAAGATCTTCGCGTTCAACAGCATGGTGTTGCATGCCAATCCCACGTGTCGCCTAGAATGGGTCGGAAGCCTCGCCTCCGGTCAAGAGATAGGTTTGGGAACTTAGAGTTTGTCACCGATCCCTGGGGAGATTTATTCTGACAACACCCCTCACTTTCGATGCGTCAGCTTTAGAGGGGGTGGATCTCGTCCTCGAGGCAGCTCCTGACCAGGCTGCACTCTAGAATCCCAAGCCGGACGCGTTATGTGAGTCACGAGCACGTGAACGTAACTCGAGCACAACTCTGAATACTCCAAAGACGACAACGCCTCTAGTTGATCACATAGACTCAAGACATACGGACGCCGTAAATGTTATGGAATTAGACTAGTTGCTTGGTTGAATCCAGGCCATGGGAGAATCCTACGACCAACCATCAATCTACCACCAAATTAGGATCAGACCCAATGACACGGAAATCTATGTCCCACTTATTACTCACCTGATCACCATGATTGAAGAACCAGTAGGAGGCTCGCCCTTCTGACCGCCGGAACTAAGAACCATCCGCGTCTTGGTATCGGGTCACCAAGATTCCCCATCGATTGAGTTATGCCCCGAACTCAATTCGGCACTTGAGAAGTTGTGTTCGGCCAACTGTACGGGCTGGGAACCCGACACTGCGAACTCCCCAATGGTATGAGATACAATTAGCGATACTAGAGGCACGTGTTTTGTCGAAATACCAAATATCCCCCACCCACCTCCCAGTCTAGGAATCATATGAACATCACATAAAGGCCTAGCGTATAGGACATCCATCATGTGCAGCACGAGCCAGGAGAATCAGTCCAACACTTCTGGGCCAGATTCCTGCTCACCATAAACCAGATACCGGATTACAAAGGCCAAGATATTACAAACATACTCTATCATAACTGCCAAGAGGAGGGAATCTTAAATGCCCTCACCCGTCACCACATACAAAGCCTTCCCGAGATTTATCCATTGATTCATAAATACTGCGCCATGGAAAGCACCAGGCAGTCTCAGCAACTGCAGGTGGAACCATTCCATAGCGAGCAGCCACAGAATCTCGGAGGAAGCACGTACTCCAACAGCGACTGATCGAGTGCGGGCCTTCAAATAAAAAGAACAAGCTGCTTGCCGGATCCCAAATCGTACTTGACAAGCTATTGGACAGCCCATGTCCCATACACTCCATACTACCTAACATTGTCTCCACCCACATGCTTCGACCCACTTGGGTCATCACGCATGTGGCTAAAAGCGGAGAGGCTATTTTCAGGACGCGGCCACCACAGTGGCATGGATTCAAACTGCCCCAAAACAGTGTTGAGATACTCACAATTTGCAAGACTTTCTCCTCGAATAATCAAAGGAAAAGAGCTCTTTGAGAAACTGACCATGTATTAATGGTGGCAGCAGCACATCCATGGACAAGCACATCTATTACATTTACAGAGAAAGACCAGCCTGGAATACCTTCTAACCAAACACCCGTCGCATTAGTCCTTAATCGCATTATAGATGGTTTCAAACTATCCAAAGTGCTAATGGATGGCGGAGCAGCCTAAACCTGATTTATGAGGATAACTTGGATACAATGCAGTTCGATAGACCCCGCATTGAATGCAGCAGCACAACCGTTCGAGGAACCATCCCAGGAAGAGAAGCACGATGCATAGGCTGAGTCTCCCACGATGTACTATTCGGCACCTACTAGAATTACAGGTTCGAGGAACACACCTTCCATATCACAGCCTTCAAAAGCGGCTATCACGCCATTCTCGGACGAGAGGCCTTCACCAGATTCTAGGCCGCAGCACATTATGGGTATATGAAACTCAAAATGGCTGGACCTAACGGTGTGATTACCCTCATAATAGACCCGGATAGGGTTGTGTGGGCTGAAAATAAAACCGCGGCACTCGCCCTCGAGGCACTTTCAGAGGCCCTTGCGGCAGAAGAACTCACTAAACTAAGATCAATGGTCGAAAGAGATGATGTAACTCTTAGCAAGAGACCCAAGTCTATATCCTTCTAGCGTGACGATGAAATATTCAAATTCCAAGTGCACCCGACGTTCCTTGCTAGAACAACATCTATTAGAGCACAGCTCGACCCTACGGTCGGTGAAGCA
Organism: Hordeum vulgare subsp. vulgare; assembly: GCF_904849725.1. Taxonomy (NCBI): domain Eukaryota; kingdom Viridiplantae; phylum Streptophyta; class Magnoliopsida; order Poales; family Poaceae; genus Hordeum; species Hordeum vulgare. The sequence continues at coordinate 174,565,963 of NC_058524.1, forward strand.
TTGTGGACATTCTTGCGAGAAAACTGCGATATATTCGCGTGGCACCCTTCGGACATGCCAGGAATCCCACGAAGACTAGCCGAGCACAGCTTGAACATAATAGATGGCTTCAATCCCGTCAAACAAACACTATGCCGCTCCTCCGAACCCAAGCGTCAAAGCATGCTCGAAGCTAGATTCATTTGGGATGTCAGACATCTCGAACGGTTGGCAAATGTGGTCATGGTTCCAAAAAAGGACAAATCGTGGCGATTATGCGTTGATTTCAAAGACCTCAATAAAGTCTGGCCTAGGGATCCATTCCCTTTGCCTCACATAGAAAGAATCGTCGATGCCACCGCAGGACATGACTCACTATGTTTCCTCGATGCTTACTTCGAATACCATCAAATAAAGATGAAGGAATCTGATCAAGCCACAAATGCTTTCATCACTCCCTATGGGCCATTCTGCTTTAACACAATGCCCTTTGGGTTAAAGAATGCACGTGCCACGTATCAACGCATGACTCGAACATGCCTAGAAAAACAAATCGACAAGACAGTCATCAAGACCAAACAAGTCAGCCAGCTAGTGGACGACCTCACACAAACCTTCGACAATCTATGATAATATGAATATGACTCAATCCAGAGAAATGTGTCTTCCGTGTCCCTGCAGGTAAACTGCTTGGTTTCATCGTTTCCCATAGGGGAATAGAGACCAAGCCGAAAAAGATTCGAGCTCCATCTGAGTTGGCGATCCCGATGGAGCTGAAACATGCTCAAAAACTGGCGGCTTGCATGGCGGCGTTAAGACATTTTATCTCTGATCTGTGCGAAAAGGCACTAACGCTCTATCGACTCCTCAAGCGAACCAAAAACTTCAAGTGGACAGAAGAAGCAACACTAGCCCTAGGGGAAGTGGAAATATTGTTGGCCAGCAACCCAATACTGACAACACCTACAACAGGGGAACCAATGCTATTGTACATATCGACCACAAATTAGGATGTCAGCGCAGTACTCGTGGTTGAACGAGAGGTAGCGAACCACAAATTGCGGATACAAAAACTAGTTTATTATGTGTCTGAAGTCCTCACCCCATGCAAAACTCGCTATCCTCACAACCAAAAGATAGCCTATACAGTCTTCATGACATCTCGCAAGCTCCGACAATACTTTCAAGAGTGTTCGGTGAGAGTAGCATCTGAGGTACACTTGAATGATATAATCAATAATAAGGATGCCACTGGATGCATAGCTAAATGGGCTATAGAACTCTTACCCTTTGAAATCATTTACAATCCACACCGAGCTATTAAATCTTAGGTGTTGGCTGACTTTCTAGGCGAATGGACGAAAGCCGAACTCCTTAAAGAGTATAGTACATATTCGCATTGTACGATGTACTTTGATGGCTCCAAGACGCTTGCATCCCGAGTGGTTAGTGTCATACTTACACCCCCACCGGTGATAGTATTCGGTATGTGTTAAAAATCATGTATATTGATTCTAGTAACGCGACCGAATACGAAGCATTGTACATGGCTTAAGGATGGCAATTTGGATGGGCGTAGAAAGGCTTGAGGTACGAGGGGACTCGAACCTCGCTATCTCTCGAATCAATATCGAATTTGATGCCAAAAATCTGAAGATGGTTGCTTATAGGAACGTCGTCCTCAAAATATCAGCTCGGCTCGAAGGCCTTGAGTTCCACCATGTCTGTAGAGACAATAAATAGGTGGCTGATATCCTTGCTCGTATGGGTGCCAGGCGTGACCCCGTCCCTAAAATACCTTCCTGGAATGACTTTTCAAGCCTTCTGTGGTATGGCAGGATGAGAACGAGGATATTGAAACCATGGGAAAGGAGAAAATAACTCTTCCTAAAGTTGATCCAGGTGGTCAAATCATCGGTGGCTCCGCATTAGAGGAAACACTCTCGGCTCACGAAATGATGTCCATAATCACGCCATGGGACGAACCCTTCCTGGCTTATCTTCTTTCCCAGGAACTCCCCGATGACCAAACAGAAGCAAGACGAATAGTTTGACGATCCAAGGCTTACAAAGTTCACGAAGGGGAACTCTATAGAAAAAGCACTACCAGCGTCCTCGAGTGATTATCCAAAGAATAAGGTAAACAACTCTTGGCTGAAGAACACGCACGTATGGGCGGCCATCACGTAGCAGCTAGAGCTCTAGTAAGCAAAGCGTTCCAAGTTCGCTTCTTTTGGCCAACAGCTCGAGTTGATGCTCATTCGCTTGTCCAACATTGCATTGGATGTCAACTCTTCGCAAATCAGAGCCACATGCATGCAATAGGTCTTTGGAAAATACTGATTACTTGGCTGTTCGCGGTTTGGGGGCTGGACATGGTCTGACCTCTGAAAGGGGGATCCAAGAAAAAGAAATACTTACACGTTATGGTCGATAAATTCTCTAAGTGGATCGAAGCTAGACCAGTAACTTCTGCCAAGTACAAACTAGTCATCGATTTTATATCATTTGTGGTTCACCATTATGGCATTCCACAAAGTATAATCACGGATAATGGGTCTAATTTTACAGCCCTGGAGGTTAAGGACTGGTTCGCGAACTTGGGCATTAACCTCGACTATGCCTTTGTGTATCACCCACAAATAAATGGACAAGTCGAACGGGAAAACGGTCTCAACATGAGCGGCATCAAACCTCGTTTAGTTCGATCTCTCAAAGAAACTGATTGACATTGGGTAGAGGAGCTCGACTCTATATTGTGGGGTTTGCGCACAACTCCGAACAAGTACACGGGTTATACGCCATTCTTTATGGTGTACGTGACAGAAGCAGTCCTCCCGTGTGACATTATCCATGATGCACCTAGAGTGCACATGTATGAGGAAAAATAAGCCGAGTTGGATCGACTGGATGACTTTGACGCACTAGAAGAAGAGCGCGATATAGCTCTGGAACGATCTACCTTCTATCAACAATAGGCTCAGCTCTATCAAAGCAGGGAAGTTTGGGTAAAGACTTACAACATGGGTGAGCTTGTGTTGCGCCTCCATGACAAGAAAAAGAATAAACTTGCACTCAAATAGGAGGGCCCCTTCATCATCGACGACATAGTTACTGGAGGGGCGTATCGTTTGTGCAACTCGTTGGACAATCGTCTTGAACCAATCCCGTGGAACATGGCCGTCTTCGGCATTTCTACTACTAAGCTGGTGCAGTTACGCTTATTCATTTCCTTGTTATCTTTTTTCAATTTTTCAGGTATCCCAGTTTGTGTTTGAATTAATTGAACTATGTCCCTGAACATGTAATTTTTGTAGACACCTCGGGGCTTTGTAAAGCCGATAATAGTATATTTGTGCATCCTTTTCCTGATGCGTCTATCCTTTCTATACTTAAGCCTCAATATGCACTTAATTTGACTTAAGATTTTTGCCAAGCTGGGTTGCCTGGCTCCTGTGTTTATCCTCTACATTCCCAATTGTTTGGCTAGAGGATAAAGGGAGCACCTTTGCGATTGTTACAACCGGGTAATCGGGATACGTACCTTAGATGGGTGAAAGACGAATGCTAGGGTTCTGAATGAAAAATTGGTCTAGCAAAGGGAAGGTGACAATGTTGGAAATATGCCCTAGAGGCAATAATAAATTAGTTATTATTATATTTCTTAGTTCATGATAATCGTTTATTATCCATGCTATAATTGTATTGATTGGAAACACAATACTTGTGTGGATACATAGACAAAACACTATCCCTAGTAAGCCTCTAGTTGACTAGCTCGTTGATCAAAGATGGTCAAGGTTTCCTGGCCATAGGCAAGTGTTGTCACTTGATAACGGGATCACATCATTAGGAGAATCATGTGATGGACTAGACCCAAACTAATAGACGTAGCATGTTGATCGTGTCATTTTGTTGCTACTGTTTTCTGCGTGTCAAGTATTTATTCCTATGACCATGAGATCATATAACTCACTGACACCGGAGGAATGCTTTGTGTGTATCAAACGTCGCAACGTAACTGGGTGACTATAAAGATGCTCTACAGGTATCTCCGAAGGTGTTAGTTGAGTTAGTATGGATCAAGACTGGGATTTGTCACTCCGTGTGAACGGAGAGGTATCTCGGGGCCCACTCGGTAATACAACATCACACACAAGCCTTGTAAGCAATGTAACTTAGTGTAAGTTGCGGGATCTTGTATTACGGAACGAGTAAAGAGACTTGCCAGTAAACGAGATTGAAATAGGTATACGGATACTGACGATCGAATCTCGGGCAAGTAACATACCGAAGGACAAAGGGAATGACATACGGGATTATATGAATCCTTGGCACTGAGGTTCAAACGATAAGATCTTCGTAGAATATGTAGGATCCAATATGGGCATCCAGGTCCCGCTATTGGATATTGACCGAGGAGTCTCTCGGGTCATGTCTACATAGTTCTCGAACCCGCAGGGTCTGCACACTTAAGGTTCGACGTTGTTTTATGCGTATTTGAGTTATATGGTTGGTTACCGAATGTTGTTCGGAGTCCCGGATGAGATCACGGACGTCACGAGGGTTTCCGGAATGGTCCGGAAACGAAGATTGATATATAGGATGACCTCATTTGGTTACCGGAAGGTTTTCGTGCATTACCGGAAAAGTTTCGGGCTCATCGGTAGTGTACCGGGAGTGCCAGGAGGGGTGCCGGGGACCATCGGGAGGGGTGTCACGCCCCAAGGGGTCTCATGGGCTATGGGAAGAGATAAACCAGCCCCTAGTGGGCTGGAATAAGTTCCCACTAAGGCCCATAAGGTTTGAGAAGGAAAAAACACAAGGTGGAAAGAGTTTCCAAGTGGGAAGGTGGAATCCTACTCCAAGTAGGATTGGAGTAGGACTCCTCCACCTCCAATTTCGGCCAAACCTTTAGGTTTTGAGGCTGCCTCCTCCCCTCCCTCCCACCTATATATACGGAGGTTTTAGGGCTGATTTGAGACGACTTTCTCACGGCTGCCCGACCACATACCTCCATAGTTTTTCCTCTAGATCGCGTTTCTGCGGAGCTCGGGCGGAGCCCTGCTGAGACAAGATCATCACCAACCTCCGGAGCGCCGTCACGCTGCCGGAGAACTCTTCTACCTCTCCGTCTCTCTTGCTGGATCAAGAAGGCCGAGATCATCGTCGAGTTGTACGTGTGCTGAACGCGGAGGTGCCGTCCGTTCGGTACTAGATCGTGGGACTGATTGCGGGATTGTTCGCGGGGCGGATCGAGGGACGTGAGGACGTTCCACTACATCAACCGCGATCTCTAATCGCTTCTGCTGTACGATCTACAAGGGTACGTAGATCACTCATCCCCTCTCGTAGATGGACATCACCATGATAGGTCTTCGTGCGCGTAGGAAAATTTTTGTTTCCCTTGCGACGTTCCCCAACAGTGGCATCATGAGCTAGGTTCATGCGTAGTTGTCTTCTCGAGTAGAACACAAAAGTTTTTGTGGGCGGTGATGTGCGTTTTGCTGCCCTCCTTAGTCTTTTCTTGATTCCGCGGTATTGTTGGATTGAAGCGGCTTGGACCGACATTACTCGTACGCTTACGAGAGACTGGTTTCATCGTTACGAGTAACCCCCTTTGCTCAAAGATGACTGGCAAGTGACTGTTTCTCCAACTTTAGTTGAATCGGATTTGACCGAGGAGGTCCTTGGATGAGGTTAAATAGCAACTCATATATCTCCGTTGTGGTGTTTGCGTAAGTAAGATGCGATCCTACTAGATACCCTCGGTCACCACGTAAAACATGCAACAACAAAATTAGAGGACGTCTAACTTGTTTTTGCAGGGTATGATTGTGATGTGATATGGCCAACGATGTGATGTGATATATTGGATGTATGAGATGATCATGTTGTAATAGAAATATCGACTTGCACGTCGATGGTATGGCAACCGGCAGGAGCCATAGGGTTGTCTTTATACTAACGTTTGTGCTTGCAGATGCGTTTACTATTTTGCCAGGATGTAGCTTTAGTAGTAATAGCATAAGTAGCACGACAACCCCGATGGCAACACGTTGATGGATGATCATGGTGTGGCGCCGGTGACAAGAAGATCGTGCCGGTGCTTTGGTGATGGAGATCAAGAAGCACGTGATGATGGCCATATCATGTCACTTATGAATTGCATGTGATGTTAATCCTTTTATGCACCTTATTTTGCTTAGAACGACGGTAGCATTATGAGGTGATCTCTCACTAAAATTTCAAGACGAAATTGTGTTCTCCCCGATTGTGCACCGTTGCGACAGTTCTTCGTTTCGAGACACCACGTGATGATCGGGTGTGATAGACTCAACGTTCACATACAACGGGTGCAAAACAGTTGCACACGCAGAACACTCGGGTTAAGCTTGACGAGCCTAGCATGTGCAGACATGGCCTCGGAACACATGAGACCGAAAGGTCGAGCATGAATCGTATAGTTGATATGATTAGCATAGAGATGCTTACCACTGAAACTATTCTCGACTCACGTGATGATCGGACTTGAGATAGTGGATTTGGATCATGTACCACTCAAATGACTAGAGAGATGTACTTTTTGAGTGGGAGTTCTTAAGTAATATGATTAATTGAACTAATTGTCATGAACATAGTCTAATGGTCTTTGCGAATTACGATGTAGCTTGCGCTATAGCTCTACTGTTTTTATATGTTCCTAGAGAAAATTTAGTTGAAAGTTGATAGTAGCAAACTTTGCAGAGGATTGTCCTCGTTGCTGCGCAGAAGGCTTATGTCCTTAATGCACCACTTGGTGTGCTGCACCTTGAGCGTCGTCTGTGGATGCTGTGAACATCCGACATACACGTTTCTGATGACTACATGATAGTTCAGTGCAAAATACTTAATGGCTCAGAAGCAAGGCGCCGAAGACGTTTTGATACGTCACGGAACATAAGTGATGTTCTAAAGAGATGAAATTGTTATTTCATGCTCGTGCCCTTGTTGAGAGGTACGAGACCTCCGACAAGATTCTTTGTCCACAAAGTAAAGGAGAAAAGCTCAATCATTGAGCGTGTGCTCAGATTGTCTGAGTACGACAAACACTTGAATCAAGTGGGAGTTAATCTTCCAGATGACATAGTGATGGTTCTCCAAAAGTCACTGCCACCAAGCTGTGAGAGCTTCGTGATGAACTATAACATATCAAGGATAGATACAATGATCCTTGAGCGATTCGTGATGTTTGACACTGCGAAAGTAGAAATCAAGAAGGAGCGTCAATAGTTGATGGTTTGTAAAACCACTAAGTTTCAAGAAAGGCAAGGGCTAGAAGGGATACTTCGTGAAACGGCAAAACAATTGCTGCACTAATGAAGAGACCCAAGATTAAACCCAAACCCGAGACTAAGTGCTTCTGTAATGAGGGGAACAGTCACTGAGGCGGAGCAACTCTAGATACTTGGTAGATAAGAAGGCTGGCAAAAGTCGAAAGAAGTGTATTTGATATACATGATGTTGATGTGTACTTTACTAGTACTCCTAGTAGCATGAGGGTATTGGATACCGGTTCGGTTGCTAAGTGATTAGTAACACGAAATGAAAGCTACGGCATAAACGGAGACTAGCTAAAGGCAAGGTGACGATACGTGTTGGAAGTGTTTCCAAGGTTGATATGATCAAACGTCGCACGCTCCCTCTACCATCGGGATTGGTGTTAAACCTAAATAATTGTTATTTGGTGCTTGCGTTAAGCATGAACATGATTGTATCATGTTTATTGCAATACGATTATTCATTTAAGGAGAATAATGGTTACTCTATTTTCTTGAATATTCACCTTCAATGGTTTATTGAATCTCGATCGTAGTGTTACACATGTTCATGATATTGGTGCCAAAAGATACGAGTTAATGATGATAGTACCACTTACTTGTGGCACTGCCGCTTGAGTCATGTTAGTATAAATTGCATGCAGAGGCTCCATGCTGATGGATCTTTGTACTCACCTGATTTCGAATCACTAGTGACATGCAAATCATACCACATGAGCAAGGCCTTGTTTTCATTGAGATGAAATAAGATAGTAACTTGTTGGAAGTGATACATTTTGATGTATGCAGTCCAATGGGTGCTGAGGCACGCAGTGGATATCATTATGTTCTTACTTCACTGACGATTTGAGTAGATACAGGAGTATTTACTTAATGAATCACAAGTCTGAAATGTTGAAAAGTTCAATTCCGTTCCAGAGTGAAGTTCATCGTAACAAGAGGATAAACTGTCTACGATATGATCATGGAAATGAAAATCTGAGTTACGGGTTTTTGGTACGCAGTTAAGACAATGTGGAAATTGTTTCGCAGTTCATGCCACCTGGAACATCATAGTGTGATGATGTGTCTGAACGTCATAGCCACGCACTATTTGGTATGGTGCATACTATGATGTCTCTTATCGAATTACCACTATCGTTTATGGGTTTTGCATTAGAGACAACCGCACTCACTTTAAATAGGGCACCGCGTATTTCCGTTGAGATGACACAGTATAGACTGAGGTTTAGAGAAATCTAAACTGTCGTTTCCTGAAAGTTTGGGGTTTCGACACTTATGTGAAAAAGTTTCAGTCTGATAAGCTCGAACCTAAAGCGGATAAATGCTTCTTCATAGGGTATCCAAAACAGTTGGGTACATCTCCTATCTCAGATCCGAAAGCAAAGTGTTTATTTCTAGAAACGGATCCTTTCTCGAGGAAAGGTTTCTCTCGAAAGAATTGAGTGGGAGGGTAGTAGAACTTGATGAGGTTATTGAACCATCACTTCAACCAGTGTGTAGCAGGGCGCAGGAAGTTGTTCCTGTGGCGCCTACACCAATTGAAGTGGAAGATGATGATGGTGATCATTGAGCTTCGAATCAAGTTACTACAAACCTCGTAGGTCGACAAGGTCGCGTACTGCTGGAGAGTAGTACGGTAACCCTGTCTTGGAGGTCATGTTGTTGAGAAACAATGAACCTCCGAGTTATGGAGAAAGCGATGGTGGGCCCAGATTCCGACAAATGGCTGGAAGCCATGAAATCCGAGAGAGGATCCATGTATGAAAACAAAGTGTAGACTTTGGAAGAATTACTTGATGGTCATAGGACTATTGAGTAAAGATGGATCTTTAAAGGAAAACAGACGATGATGGTGATAAGTCACTATTAAGAAAAGCTCGACTTGTCACAAAGATGTTTTCGACAAGATCAAACAGTTGAATATGATGAGACTTTCTCACTCGTAGCGATGCTAAAGGTCTGTTAGAATTATGTTAGTTGTTGATGCATTATTTATGAAATATTGCACGTAGGATGTCAAAACATTGTTTCCTCGACGGTTTCCTTGAGCAAACATTGTATGTGATACAACCAGAAGTTTTTGTCGATCCTAAAGATGCTAGCAAGTATGCAAGCTCCAGTGATCCTTCAATGGACTGGTGCAAGCATCTCGGAGTTGGAATAAGCACTTTGATGAGATGATCAAAGATTTTGGGTGTGTACAAGGTTTATGAGAAACTTGTATTTCCAAAGAAGTGAGTGGGAGCACTGTAGAATTTCTGATAGGTATATGTGGTTGACATATTGTGGATCAGAAGTAATGTAGAATTTCTGTAAAGCATACAAGGTTGTTTGAAAGGAGTTTTCAAAGGAATACCTGGATTGCGCTACTTGAACGTTGAGCATCAAAGATCTATGGAGATAGATCAAAAGCGCTTAATGAAAGTTTCAAAAAGATGCATGCCTTGACAAGTTTTGAAAGAGTTCAAAATAGATCAGCAAAGAAGGAGTTCTTGGTTGCGTTGTAAGGTGTGAATTTGAGTAAGACTCAAAACCCGACCCCGGCAGAATAAAGAGAATATACGAAGGTCGTCTTCTATGCCTTAGCCGTAGAATCTAAAGTATGCCATGCTGTGTACCGCACCTGATGTGTGCCTTGACTCAAAGTATGTTGAGAGGTACAGAGAGTGATTCATGATTGAATCACTAGCAGCGGTCAAAATTTATCCTTAGTAACTAATGGACTAAGGAATTTTTCTCGATTATGGAGGTGGTTAAAGAGTTCGTCGTAAAGGGTTACGTCGATGCAAGCTTTGACACTAATCCGAATAACTATAAGTAGTGAAACGGATTCGTATAGTAGAGTAGATATTTGGAGCATTTCCGAATAGCACGTAGTAGCAGCATCTATAAGATGACATAAATATTTGTAAAGAATGCACGGATCTGAAAGTTTCAGAACCGTTGACTAAAACCTCTCTCACGAGCAAGACGTGATCAGACCCCATAACTATATGGGTGTTGGATTCGTTGGAATCACATGGTGATGTGAACTAGATTATTGACTCTAGTGCAAGTGGGAGACTGTTGGAAATATGCCCTAGAGGCAATAATAAATTAGTTATTATTATATTTCTTAGTTCATGATAATCGTTTATTATCCATGCTATAATTGTATTGATTGGAAACACAATACTTGTGTGGATACATAGACAAAACACTATCCCTAGTAAGCCTCTAGTTGACTAGCTCGTTGATCAAAGATGGTCAAGGTTTCCTGGCCATAGGCAAGTGTTGTCACTTGATAACGAGATCACATCATTAGGAGAATCATGTGATGGACTAGACCCAAACTAATAGACGTAGCATGTTGATCGTGTCATTTTGTTGCTACTGTTTTCTGCGTGTCAAGTATTTATTCCTATGACCATGAGATCATATAACTCACTGACACCGGAGGAATGCTTTGTGTGTATCAAACGTTGCAACGTAACTGGGTGACTATAAAGATGCTCTACAGGTATCTCCGAAGGTGTTAGTTGAGTTAGTATGGATCAAGACTGGGATTTGTCACTCCGTGTGAACGGAGAGGTATCTCGGGGCCCACTCGGTAATACAACATCACACACAAGCCTTGTAAGCAATGTAACTTAGTGTAAGTTGCGGGATCTTGTATTACGGAACGAGTAAAGAGACTTGCCAGTAAACGAGATTGAAATAGGTATACGGATACTGACGATCGAATCTCGGGCAAGTAACATACCGAAGGACAAAGGGAATGACATACGGGATTATATGAATCCTTGGCACTGAGGTTCAAACGATAAGATCTTCGTAGAATATGTAGGATCCAATATGGGCATCCAGGTCCCGCTATTGGATATTGACCGAGGAGTCTCTCGGGTCATGTCTACATAGTTCTCGAACCCGCAGGGTCTGCACACTTAAGGTTCGACGTTGTTTTATGCGTATTTGAGTTATATGGTTGGTTACCGAATGTTGTTCGGAGTCCCGGATGAGATCACGGACGTCACGAGGGTTTCCGGAATGGTCCGGAAACGAAGATTGATATATAGGATGACCTCATTTGGTTACCGGAAGGTTTTCGTGCATTACCGGAAAAGTTTCGGGCTCATCGGTAGTGTACCGGGAGTGCCAGGAGGGGTGCCGGGGACCATCGGGAGGGGTGTCACGCCCCAAGGGGTCTCATGGGCTATGGGAAGAGATAAACCAGCCCCTAGTGGGCTGGAATAAGTTCCCACTAAGGCCCATAAGGTTTGAGAAGGAAAAAACACAAGGTGGAAAGAGTTTCCAAGTGGGAAGGTGGAATCCTACTCCAAGTAGGATTGGAGTAGGACTCCTCCACCTCCAATTTCGGCCAAACCTTTAGGTTTTGAGGCTGCCTCCTCCCCTCCCTCCCACCTATATATACGGAGGTTTTAGGGCTGATTTGAGACGACTTTCTCACGGCTGCCCGACCACATACCTCCATAGTTTTTCCTCTAGATCGCGTTTCTGCGGAGCTCGGGCGGAGCCCTGCTGAGACAAGATCATCACCAACCTCCGGAGCGCCGTCACGCTGCCGGAGAACTCTTCTACCTCTCCGTCTCTCTTGCTGGATCAAGAAGGCCGAGATCATCGTCGAGTTGTACGTGTGCTGAACGCGGAGGTGCCGTCCGTTCGGTACTAGATCGTGGGACTGATCGCGGGATTGTTCGCGGGGCGGATCGAGGGACGTGAGGACGTTCCACTACATCAACCGCGATCTCTAATCGCTTCTGCTGTACGATCTACAAGGGTACGTAGATCACTCATCCCCTCTCGTAGATGGACATCACCATGATAGGTCTTCGTGCGCGTAGGAAAATTTTTGTTTCCCTTGCGACGTTCCCCAACAGACAATAGTTAGGTGGTTATCACTAGTGGTTAAAATTCCCTAGCATACACTAAATCCGCACACAAGGGATGTTCACAAACCCTAAGAAAAGAACCTATCAAGGAACTATGTTCTTGGGAAGATGTTTCTTACTAAGTTAAAGTAATAATCCCTCCGTCCGGAAATACTTGTCCTAAAAACTGATATGATGGATGTATGTATAACTAAAATAAATCTAGATTCATCCATTTCTAGGACAAGTATTTCTGAACGGAGGGAGTATGACATAAGTCCACGATAATTATCTATCTATTGGCACCACTTGGCCGGATTGCCTGGTTCAAGGAACTGTTTACCTGTTTCACCGGTTACAGAGTACAGAACACTTCCTGATGTCTACCAAGGGAGGCAGAAGTGGATAGTCGGTTAAGATAGTATTAACACATCGGACGTAGAACAAAGTGATATAAGTACTTAGTTACATAAAATCACGCAATGGGCTGCTAATCTAGGTTACCTATTATTGAATCGATGCGGCAATCTTGTTGTGACAAGCGTGCAACAGGCATTACTTGGTCATAAACTAGATGAAGATGCACCTCCTGACCATCACGCACCGCCGGCCCGACTCGTGCGAGTTCTTCAAGATTAAGTTTCATAAAGCTCGTCTTCACCAATGCCCATGCCTCCTGAGTGCCTTCCTGGCAAGCTGATGTTTTCCACAATTCAAATCGACGCCGGGCTCCTTTAAAGCACTCAGCCAATTCCGGCATCCTTTCCGAATGCTTCTCGGCCGGCCATAATGCCTTAAGCATGCTCTTCATCGCTTTTCGCCCGCGCTCATGACCTATGGACATTTACTTTAGAAGGCCACCACTAAACGAACTGGCTTCTTCCTCAGGACACCCAATCAGGAGTGCTAAACCAAGGAATGAAATTTCTGATTAATATCAGGACTTATATTCATATATTTACAAAGTTCGGCGTATTACTTACCGAACATTCCACGCTTTAATCTCTTGTTTTCTTTGGAGATTTGTCCAAACTGAGTATTTAAACTCACAAATTGGCTTATATGTTCTCTTTTTCTGCCTTAAGCTTTTTATTTTCATCTACACTTCAAAATGGGGAGTTGCAGCTGGCCTCATTCTAAGATTCGGCGTATCTTTGTGATTATCTGGTTGTCTTCAGATCTTTTTGCAGTTGACCTATAGATTCAGCTGCTACAAAATATACTTTTGTTTAAGAAGTACAATAGGAAAACTATGCATATGAGTTCAAAAAAACTCTTACCATGTGCGTGTCTTGTGAAACTCTTCACTTGTTCTAATTTGGATTTAGCAACCTCAAGTTGTGTTTGGTACAACCCAATCTACTAGGGCAACTCCTTATTCTTGTCCCTCACAGCCTAAATAGCATGTCGATAGTTGGCGTTAGACCCTTAGATCGGCCATATTGCCCAATCGAGGGTCGGGGGCTACTGGCTTGGGATTTGTACACAATGGAAAAAAATTGAATATATACCTCAAGGCTTGTTAACATACGACCGGCTACTCCTTCAAGTACTGCTCGGGCGGTTCCGAGGTGCGCATCAATCAAACTCAAGGCGTTAAACTCGTCTTCGGAAAATTCAGGATGACGCAAGGATTCTTTCCGCCGATGATGGTTCATTATGCTCTCCACTTCAGGGTTGGTAACCAAAACCTCATCATGGTCCTCGGTGGACTGAACTACAGGAGGGACCTAAGCATTATCCATTGCCGCTGAGGGGGGTTGCTGTGTTCTATTCCTGTAAAATTTGGCGATGGATGTAAATACTTGTCATTTATTGGAAAAGCAACGCTTGTTTTAAAATTTGCACTTCTTGGAGGGGCTGGCAGTTGGAACTATTCCTGTAGATGCTCGACGTTTAGACGATCGGCCTTTGTTCGATGCGGGTTCGGTAGACCCTACAATGTAGGTGTTCAACGCGTGGACCGAAGACCCATTGTTGCAGGAGGGGTTGTTGCAGCAGTCGTACGACCTTTTCTGGAAGGTGCTTTCTTCTTTTCTTGGTTGATGAAGGTGGTATATTAGGATAATCACCTATGAGGGTGACCTCGGTGTCGGGGAAATCGACACCTATGGGAAGCTCTAAGGGCCCCTTGATCGTTCGACGGAGGGAGAGAGGTGGCACCAAGAGCGGAGCTAGTGATCAACACCGGCAAAATATCGTTTACCCAGGTTCGGGCCGCTTGGCGCGTAAAACCCTACTCCTACTTGGTTTGTATTAGGGGTTTACTATAAGGTTATTTGCTACAGTAACTTAGCTGGTGATTAGGGAGTCTCCAAACCCAAAAGGTCCAACCTCCAGAAAATGAACCTTGGGCCTCCTTTTATAGGCAAAGGGGTCACCAACAGTGCGCTCGCGGGTTGCATAGTGAACACGGTTCACCGCTTATCTTTCTACTCGGGTGTCAGGGGTAGTAAATGCTTTTTATGGCCCGTGACCTGCATCAAGCTAGCTTCGACACGTACTCAGGTGGATAGACACCTGGGTCTTGTGCTGGCGCATGAGGGAGGCACTGGAGCGGTGGGACTATGGTAAAAACGGGGGGGCATGTTGCGAGCGAAGGGAGCTTGCTTGCTTGGTGTCCCTGTCGGTGGACTAGATTATCTTCCCGGCATGGAGGGCTTGCTGGGGGCTTGAACGTTTTCGAAGCAAGGAGGGCCTGTCGGGGCCTTGCGAGTCTTTGCGAGTCTTCCCGGCAAGGAGGGCTTGCCGGGGCCTTGCGAGTCTTCGCGAGTCTTCCCGACATGGACGGCTTGCCGGGAGCTTGTGAGTCTTCGCGAGTCTTCCTCACAAGGAGGGCTCGCCGGGGCCTTGTGAGACTTCGTGAGTCTTCACGGCAAGGAGGGCTTTCCAGGGGCTTGCTAATCTTCCCGGCGAGGAGGGCTCGCCGGGGCCTTGTGAGACTTCCCGGCAAGCAGGGCTTTCCGGGCCCTTGTGTTTGGAACTTTTGTACTCTACGCCCTTGGAGAGGGGGCGTGGCCTCGGTGGGTTTTGGTTTATCTTCCTGCCAGTCTTCCTTGTGTGCTGCCGCCAAGGGCGTAGCCAGTGCCCATGCACAAGTTTGGGGCACAGGAGACCCCAGTATTTAGTGCACCGAAGGGAGCCCCTGGGCCTGGGCCACGCACGCGCGCTGGGCTTTGCTGAGCCACGCCCAAAGTGGTGCACGGGCTTCTATTACAGGGTACTATGTAGCTTTGAAGCTGTTGCGAGTGGCCCTCCCCACGTCGCACATTGAGCGCGCGAGGTGGGGAGGCGCGCGCGAAGTGGCCTCCCCACCTTCCGAAGCATTATTGCCACGCGTGAGGCATGCGCAGTAACGGTCAGGCAAGTGGCATTCTTGCCTTAAACGCTGCAGTCGTGGCAAGGCCCACCCCGCATGCATTGGTGCAGCAAGGCGGTTCCCTGTTCGGCCGTGATCATGAGTGATTGGGCGAGAGGGGCGGCGGTTTCTGGAGTGAGGAGAGCTAGCCCCCGCGCCTCGCCCTATAAATTAGGAAGTTTGCGAGGGGGTGTTGCTCATCCATCCAACTCCTGAAACATTCAGCATCCCCGGCTTGTGTGTGCACTGTCTTCTTCAGCATCAGGAGGCGCCCGCCCTAACCATGTCTAGGGGACGTGGGCGGCCACCATCAGCTACACATTTGGATCATGCAACAGCTTCGGGGGCCACAGCTGCGGAGGCCGGCCCAAGCGCCTGAGGCGGCGGAGGGGCGAGGGTCCGCAGTCGCGGCGGAGGCCGTGGCCCAGGAAGGCGGAGTGCTACTCCAGCACCCCCGTCTTCTCCCCCAGCGCTAGCTTCTCCTTCATGGGGGAGGCATTCGGACGGGGCGGCACTAGAGTTTGTCGTGGAGCTGCACGGCGTTCCTCGGGGCCATCTACGCCTCCCTCGCCCTTTTGCTAGGGCGATGGAGGCCCCCAAGTCTCCTATCTTGTGGTTGCGCGCGTACGGTTGCTCCCACAGCGCCATGCAGGTGCATGTGGAGTACCCGAAACGCCGCTCCATGTTGCTCGGACGGGACTGGAAAGCCTTCGCCCGCGCCAACAACCTCTTGGATGGGCATGTCCTCCGCTTCAAGCTAGCGAAGGGTAATATGCTATCCGTCATGTTTTATGGGCGCTCAGGTGTGCGTCTCGACGGCTGCGAAGAGAGCTCGAGCGGCGCCGAATGTCCCTCCTCGCGTGATAGCGACGAGGACGACAGCGGTGGCAGTGGCGATCTTGTCAGGTCAGGATTTTGGGGGGTCAAGCCGGAGCACGACACCCCGAGCTCTAACTGGCCACCGGTCATGCCGCCGAGGCTAGCTCACGCCTCTCCCCCACCCGGCGGGGTTACATTGCCAGAGCTGGCGTCGGTGCCTCGCCTTCAAGGAAGAGGCACCTCCGCAAGCTCTGACTTCTCCACCCACCCACCCACCCCCCCCCCAGCTGTTGTTATCTTGCCGAGCGCCAGTGCCTTTTCCTCCAGGGGGAGGCGCACTCGTGGGCTCTGGATCCTTCGCCCCTTTCTGTGTCCCTGTCCTCCGGTGCAGAACCGGAGAGACCGGGTGGTGCTTTTCTGAGCTGGTCCCGTTCTCGTCAGCATAGTGCTGGTCCTGGAGGAGCCATCCTAAGTCGTGCCGCGAGCCCCGCTTTTTGTCTTCTTGAACTTTTGTCCGGCAAGCATGTCCCTCGCCAAAAGACAGTATCATAGGTTAGAGTAGTAAAAATCATCCATGTAATATGTCTGAGTTTGCCACAAACAGATGAATGAAATGTTGTTTCCTCTGTGTCTGATCCTTCTCTTTGTATGGTACAGCCTTTGCGTTTTCCCGAAGCTTGCCAGTGTGACTGGTTGTTCCGCTAGTGCTTTGAGGAACGGATCCTTAGTAGTTCATCGGAGGGGCGTTATCGGCAAGGCTCCTTGTCGTACTCAGTGCAACCATTAGATCATTGAGAGCATCTCGAGCCGAAATAAGGCGTTGCGTAGCCGCTTGGCCTATTGAACTAGTTCAAAACAGTGTGAAGGCACTCTGTGGCCATTCAGGTCGTTGAACGAGTTCAAAACAGAGAAAAGGTGCACCGATCCTGACAAGGTTTCATCTGCGCACATGTTTCTCAAACAAAGATTGGAAATTCTAGAAAGGAAACAACTTATCTACTCTAAAATTTCATCTAGAATCTCTATCACTTATGTGTTGTGCCGCGGCACTTCTTCCCGCGGAGTTTAGGTCTTTTCCCGGGGCCTCACATCCCCGGCAAGCAGGAGGTTACACTCTCCCGGCAACTTCCCCTTTGGCAAGGTTCTTGTCGATAGTCCTTGACTATCGTATAGGAAAGGGAATGCCGGAGTATAACTCCTTTTCTTCTTTTGCCACGCTATGCTGGCGGAGCCCCCGAGCGCACCTTTGGTGGCGACGCGACGCTTCCAAGGGGGGAAGCATTTCCGCTGGAGTGCATACCTGGGCTTCGGGGCCTGTTGCCGCATCCTCGATGGCTATGCATCACTCCACGGAGGTGCGTCAGCCGGAGTATGCGCCGGAGGCCTTGTGGAAGCCCCTATGCACACCCTCGATGACAACGCAGTGTCCTGGAGTGGCGCATCAACGTGATGTCATCAAGCTCGGGGTCTCCGCCTCCTTGGCCTGCGTTCGCGCAGTGGCACGCTCGTGATGGTGTTAAGATGCCATATCAAAGTGGAGCGACCACCGCCGCGTTCCGCCTCTCGGAACCGCGCCGGTGCGCTCAACTTCCCAAGATCTGGTGCGTAACTTGCTCGAATCCGCGAAAAAGCTCTCAGCAGTCGCGCCTCCCCTACCTGGCGCGCCAAAGATGTTAGGGAAATCGAAACCTATGGTAAGATCTAAGGGTCCCTTGATAGTTCGACGGTGGGAGAGAGGTGGCGTCGAGAGCGGAGCTAGCCACCAACACCGATAAGGTCATTTACCTAGGTTCGGGCCGCTTGGCGCGTAAAACCCTACTCCTACTTGGTTTGTATTAGGGGTTTACTGTAGGCTTATTTTCCATAGTAACTTAGCTGGTGATTAGGGAGTCTCCAAACCCAAAAGGTCCAACCTCCAGAAAAAGAGCCTTGGGCCTCCTTTTATAGGCAAAGGGGTCACCAACAGTGCACTCACGGGTTGCAAGTGAACAGGGTTCACCGCTTATCTTTCTACTGTGGTGTCACGGGCAGTAAATGTCTTGCATGGCCCCTCACCTGCATCAAGCTGGCTTCGACACGTACTAAGGTGGCTCGACACCTGGGTCTTGTGCTCGTGCATGAGGGATGCGCTGGAGTGGTGGGACTGTGGTAAAAACGGGGGAGGATACCTAGCGAGCGAAGGGAGCTTGCTGGCCTGGTTTCCCTGTCGGTGGACAAGATTATCTTCCCGACAAGGTGGGCTTGTCGGGGGCTTGAACGTCTTCCTGGCAAGGAGGGCCTGACGGGGCCTTGCGAGTCTTTCTGAGTCTTCCCAGCAAGGAGGGCTTGCCGAGGCCTTGCGAGTCTTCACGAGTCTTCCCGACAAGGAGGGCTTGCCAGGGCCTTGCGAGTCTTCGCGAGTCTTCCCGACAAGCAGGGCTTGCCAGGGCCTTGCGAGTCTTCGCGAGTCTTCCCGGCAAGGAGGGCTCGACGGGGCCTTGTGTGACTTCGCGAGTCTTCCCGGCAAGGAGGGCTTGTCGGGACCTTGCGAGTCTTCCCGACGAGGAGGGCTCGCCGGGGCCTTGTGATACTTCCCAGCACGAGGGCTTGCCGGGGCCTTGTGTCTGGAACTTTTGTACTCTACGCCCTCGGAGATGGGCGCGGACTTGGTGGGTTTTGGTTTGTCTTCCTGCCAGTCTTCCTCGTGTGCTGCCGCCAAGGGCGTTGCCGGTGCCCGTGCACAAGTCCAGGGCACAGGAGACCCGAGTCTTTAGTGCACCGACACTCGGTGTCATTAACGCTCATCTGATAAAAGAACCCATTTTCAAAGATAATGGATATATTTGGATCATCATGGAATAATAGGTCTTCATCCTTGGCATAGTTCTCTGGCTGAGGAGGAGGGCAGCTGATTTTCTCTACCACATGCCTCCATTCCTGTTTGAAACAAAATTCACGGATTTTGTCGGACAAGGGAAGATATAAAAATCCGAATTAGGGGAGTTAAACTATACTAACCCATTCGATGGGGTTATTATTACAGTATCCTTCCTTGGTGTTTTGACTCATAAAGTCTTCCTTTTCTCCTTTACAATGGTTGGCCAATACGGCAGCCAATGCTGCTGGATTAGACGGACCCTCCCGTTTGTATCGAGTAGCGTCACTCGAATCGTTGAATTGCCATATCGGATGAGACCTTTGTTCAACAGGTTTAACACATCGTCCTATGGCCTCGACCATTACATCAATCATAGTAAGCCGGAAATGTTCAATAGTTTTACATTGGGAGCAAAGTGTCTCAGCTCCGAGCCATCTTCTTTATAAAGGCTTCTTGGACACTACTTGAACCGCTTCTTAAGAGGAGTAGTTGAGAATTTGGGCAGACCCCTTCGGACGGGATCAAACAAAGGCACGTCTTCGATATAGAACCACTCTGAGGTCCATTCTTCAGAAGCTTCCCTTGGGGTCCCTACAAGATACCCAGTCCCAGCTATACGCCATACTTAGTGTCGTGGTTTTGTCATGACACATGTCCTCATGAACAGACTTAGCGGTGAGGCCATTGTCGTAGTGTGGCGACTCGAAGGGGTTGATTGGAAAATGGGAGGCGTATTTACCCAGGTTCAGCCCTTTCAGTGGAAGTAAAAGCCTATGTCATGCTTTATATCTGTATTGATGGGAATCTCTATTACAAGGTTACGGAAATCACTAACCTAGCTCTCAAATCCCGGAAGAGCTCCCTCCGAAAACAAAACTCCACCTTGCGATTGTCCCACGGTGGGTGCCAACTGTCGTGGTTTTGTCACGACAGATGTCCTCGTGAACGGACTTAGTGGTGAGTCCATCGTTGCGGTGTGGCAACTCGAAGGGGTTGATTGGAAAACGGGAGGCAGATTTACCAAGGTTTGGCCCCTCCTGTGGAGGTACAAGCCTACGTCCTGCTTTATATCTGTATTGATGGGAATCTCGATGGGAATCTCGATTACAAGGGTATGAAAATCGCTAACTTAGGTCTCGAGGGTTTCTTACTCGATCTTTCTGCCTTGAGGGTTCTCCTTTATATATAAGTACATGCCCCAAGTTTACAAAAGAGTCCGGGCCGAATAATACCCATGTCCTACTTAATCTACCTTCTCTTTGTTCACAAGTTAGGAAAGCTTCTCGTGTCTCTTGCCTTGTACGTATTCAAGCTCCGTCTTTTGGTGATGTGTCGCTTCGTGGCTTTTCGACTGAGTCCTCCGACACATCTTCTCATGTTGTCCTTACGGCTTGACACGCCCCCATAGGACAGGTTAAATCCTAGGGCTATATCCTCGACTTCGCAAATAGTCCCGCCCTCAGTTCGAGGGACAAGGTAGAAAAAATTCTTCCACAATTCAAAATGGGTTTCGAAGCCAGGAACATCTCACGGAGAGCGACAAACCACGCGATGTGGAGGATGGATCCGGGGGTAAGGTGATAAAGTTGGATTCCATAATACTCCAACATGCCCCGTAGGAAGGGATGAATAGGAAATCCCAGGCCTCATAAGAGGAATGGAATGAAGCATACCCTCTTTGTCGTGTTGGGCCTAGGGAATCTCTCTGCAAAGGCCTCACCATTGGCGTAGGTTAGCCCAGGGCGGGAGGGTGCCACATCTGAGTCAGGCAAATACCCTTGCACCTGCGTGACACTAAGCAACTGGCCCAATCTCCTCTAAGAGATCCATGATGGCGTGATGATGAGGTTCGGGCAGTCGCCATGCCTTCGTTTCTCTGGTGTTCTTCTCGACACGTTGGAGGGTGCTAGCTCTTGAGCTTGCGTTGGTTTTTCCCTTGAAGAGGAAAGGGTGATGCAGCATAGTAGCAGTAAGTATTTCCCTCAGTTTGAGAACCAAGGTATTAATCCAGTAGGAGTATCAAGGCAAGTCACCAATGTACCTGCGCAAAAACAAACAAACTTGCACCCAACGCTATAAAGGGGTTGTCAATCCCTTCACGATTAATGGCGAGGTGAGATTTGAAGGTGGAAAGTGCGACAAAGTGAAAGTGTAGAGCTGAAAATATGATGTGAAGTAGACCCGGGGGCCATAGTGTTCACTAGAGGCTTCTCTCATGAAAGCAAGTATTACGGTGGGTGAACAAATTATTGTCGAGCAATTGATAGAACCGCGCAAAGTCATGATGATATCTAAGGCAATGATCATACATATAGGCATCACATACGAAACTAGTAGACCGATACTTTCTGCATCTACTACTATTACTCCACACATCGACCGCTATCCAGCATGCATCTAGTGTATTAAGTTCATGACAAACGGAGTAACGCCTTAAGCAAGATGACATGATGTCGAGGGATAAATTCATGCAATAGATATAAACCCCATCTTTTTACCCTTGATGGCAACAACATGATGCGTGCCTCGCTACCCCTTCTGTCACTAGGTGAGGACGCCGCACGTATGAACCCAAAACCAAGCACTTCTCCCATTGCAAGAATTATAGATCAAGTTGGCCAAACGAAACACACAACTCGAAGAGAATTACAAGGATAGAAAAGCATGCATATAAGAGATCAGAAGAAACTCAAATAATTATCATAGATAATCTGATCATAAATCCACAATTCATCGGATCTCGACAAACACACTGCAAAAGAAGATTACATCGGATAGATCTCCATGAAGATCATGAAGAACTTTGTATTGAAGATCCAAGACAGAGAAGAAGCCATCTAGCTACTAGCTATGGACCCAAAGGTCTGTGGTGAACTACTCACGCATCATCGGAGAGGCAATGGTGTTGATAAAGAAGCCCTCCGTGTCCAAATCCAACCCTCCGGCACGGCACCAGAATGTGCCCAGATGGGATCTTGCGGAGACAGAAGCTTGCGGCGGCGGAAAAGTATTTTCGTGGCTCTCTCTGGTAGTTTTCGATTTTTATGGAATTTATAGGCGGAAGAAGTAGGGCAAAGGAACCACGGGGGCCCCACAAGCCTGGTAGGCGCCCCCAAGGCCGCGGCTAGGGGGCTTGTGGCCTCCCCGGGGATCATTTGCCTTGGTTCTCAAGTTCCCTGCGTATCTTCTATGACGGAAAAAATCATTCCGAAGATTTTAATCCGTTTGGACTCTGTTTAATATTCTCCTCTGAAAAAGGTCAAAAAAAATTAAAAACAGAAACTGGCACTTGGCACTCAGTTAATAGGTTAGTCCCAAAAAAGATATAAAATGCATACAAAACATCCAAAGTTGACAAGATAATAGCATGGGACCATCAAAAATTATAGATACGTTGGAGACGTATCAAGCATCACCAAGTTTAACTCTTGCTCGTCCTCGAGGAGGGAAGTGATAAAGACTGAATTTTTGATGTGGAATGCTATCTAACATATTTTTCCTTTGTAACTTCTTTCTTGTCACATGAATGTTCAGATCCGTAAGATTCAAAACAATAGTTTACTATTGACATGAAAACAATAATACTTCAAGCAAACTAGCAAAGTGATCATGAACATATGAAATAACAAGGCCAAGGAAAGTTATCCCTACAAAATCATATAGTCTAGCTATGCTCCATTTATCCCCACACAACGAATTTAAATCATGCACAACCCCGGTATTGGCCAAGTAATTGTTTTCGCACTCTTACTTTCTCAAACTTTTTCAACTCTCACGCAATACATGAGCGTGAGACATGGATATAGCACTATAGGTGGAATAGAGTGTCATGGAGGTTGTGAGGCAAAAAGGAGGAGATGGTCACGTCCACTCGGCGCATCAAAGGGCTATGGAGATTCCCCTCAATAGATATCAATGTGAATGAGTAGGGATTTCCATGCAACGGATGCACTTACAGCTATAAGTGTGTGAAAGCTCAAAAGGAGAACTAGTGGGTGTGCACCCAACTTGCTTGCTTACGAAGACCTAGGGCAATTTTGAGGAAGCCCATCATTGGAATATACAAGACTAGTTATATAATGAAAATTCCCACTAGTATATGGAAGTGTCAAAACAAGAGACTCTCTATCATGAAGAACATGGTGCTATTGTGAAGCACAAGTGTGGAAAAAGATAGTAGCATTGTCCCTTCTCACTTTTTCTCTCTCTCTCTCTTTTTTGTTTGGGCTCTTTGGCCTCTTTTATTTTTTTTGGTGGTCATCTTTGGCCTCTTTTTTTATTTCCTCACATGGAACAATGCACAAATAATGATGACCATCACACTTTTATTTACTCATAGCTCTATGCTTAGCACAATGATGACTCTATAGGAGATGCCTCCGACAGTGTACCGGGATGTGCAACGATCTAGCTTGGCCTATGATGTTGAAACATCTTGCTAGCTATCTTACGATCATGCAATGGCAATATGTAAGTGACGGCACAAGTCATGATATGGAACGGTGGGAGTTGCATGGCAATATATATCGGAATGGCTATGAAAATGCCATAATAGGTAGGTATGGTGGCTGTTTTGAGGAAGGTATATGGTGGGTTTGTGCACCGGCGAAAGTTGCGCGGCACTAGAGAGGCTAGCAACGATGGAAGGTGAAAGTGCATCTATACCATGGACTCACATTAGTCATGAAGAACTCATATACGTATTGCGAAAGTTTTATTAGTAATCGAAACACAGTGCTAAACGCATACTCCTAGGAGAAGGGTTGGTAGGTGTTAACCATCGCGCGATCCCGACCGCCACACAAAGGATGACAATCAGTAAATCAATTATGCTCCGACTTCCTAACATAGCGGTTCACCATACGTGCATGCTACGGGAATCACTAACTTCAACGCAAGTATTTCTAGATTCACAACACCCTACTAACGTAACTCTAGTACTACCAAATCCATGTCTCAAAACTAATTTAGAGGAATCAAACTTCTCTTTACTAATCGAGGCACTTGAATATGGAAGTTTTTATTATATCCTCTTTGGATGCCTATCATCTTTAGGACTACTTTCATAGCACAAGCCAACTACCAAGTTACTCAAAGAGAACACTCTCAAAAAGGTATAAGTGAAGATCGAGAGTTCTTATTTCTCCAAAATATGACACCGCCATGATCTAAAAAGATCTAAGTGAAGCACTAGAGCAAATTTATCTAGCTCAGAAGATATAAGTGAAGCACATGCGAGCTAAATCGCCTAACTCAAAAGATATAAGAGAAGCTCAATGAGTATTCTAGCAAATTCGCGATGAGTGCATGTCTCTCTCAAAAAGGTGTGCAGCAAGGATGATTGTGACACAACAAAAAGAAAAGTCTCCTATAATACACGATGCTCCAAGCAAAACACATATCATGTGGTCAATAAAAATATAGCTCCAAGTAACGTTACCGATGGATTGAAGACGAAAGAGGGGATGCCTTCCTCGGGCATCCCCAAGCTTAGGATTTTTGGTGTCCTTGAATTTGGCTTGGGATGCCTTGGGCATCCCCAAGCTTCACCTCTTCCCACTCTTTATCCCATTGTCCATGAGAACATCACCCAAAACTTGAAAACTTCACAAAACAAAACTTAAACAGAAACTCGTGATATCATTAGCACAAGAAAACAAACTACCAACTCTTTAGGTACTGTAGTAAACTTGATTTCTATTTATATTGGTGTTATATTACTGTATTCTCACTTTTACATGGCTAGTACCCCCCCCCCCCCCCCGATACTATCCATAGTTTCATCAAAATAAGCAATTAACACAACAAAAACAGAATCTGTCAAAAACAGACTAGTCCATCAAAATCTGTATACTTCATATACTTCTGGTATCTCAAAAATTCTGAACAATTAGGGCAATTAGGGCAATTGGCATATCAACCAGCAACTAGAAGAATCAATTCAAAATCTCTTTCTGGATAGGAATTAAAAATCATTTCATGAGCGCAAAGTTTCTGTCTTTTTCAGCAAGATCAAACAACCATCACCAAAACTAGTCATAAAGGTTTTGCTTGGCTCAAAACAAAAAGAAACACAAAGAGATCAATCATAATAGAATTATGATGGTGTGGATGCAACAAAACAGAAAGCAAAAAAGCAAAGATAAATTCATTGGGTTGCCTCCCAACAAGCGCTATTGTTTAACACCCTTAGCTAGGCATAAGGCGATAGAATCAAGTATCGTCGTCTTTGGTGGTCAAATCATAAGTAGCCCTCATCATGGATTCATAAGGCAATCTTATTTTCTTTCTAGGAAAATGTTCCATGCCCTTCTTTAATGGAAATTTAAATCTAATATTCCCTTCCTTCATATCGATGATAGCACCAATAGTCCTAAGTAAAGGTCTACCAAGAATGATGGGACATGTCGGATTGCAATCAATATCAAGCACAATGAAATATACGGGTACATAATTCCTATTTGCAATAATAAGAACATCATTGATCCTTCCCATAGGTTTCTTAACAGTAGAATCCGCAACATGCAAATTAAGAGAGCACTCATCAATCTCGTTGAAGCCTCAAACATCACATAAAGACATTGGAATAGCGGAAACACTAGCACCCAAATCACACAAAGCATTGCATTCATAGTTTTTAATCTTGATTTTGATAGTAGGTTCCCACTCATCATGAAATTTTCTAGGAATAGAGATCTCCAACTAAAGTTCCTCTTCAAGAGATTTCATCATAACATCAACGATATGATTGGTAAAGTCCTTATTTTGGCTATAAGCGTGTGGAGAGTTTAGCATGGATTGCATCAAGGAAATACATTCACTCAAAGAGAAACTATCATAATTGAATTCCTTGAAATCCAAAGTAGTAATTTCATTACTACTCAAAGTTTTGATATCCTCTACTCCACTTTCAGTGCTTTTAGCATCAAGATAGATAGACTCCGAATCAATGGGGGCATTTCTCAATCAAAGTGGATTCATATCCAGCCCCGTCATCATTAGGTTTGACATTAGAAAACAAGGATTCAATGGGAGTCACACCAAGCACTTTAAGATCTTCGTGATTCTCATCACGAGAACACGCCATTTTAAGCCATTCATGTCTAGCACGAATTTGGGCGATTCTTTCTTTACTCTCATTCATGGAAACACGCATAGCTTTCAAAGTTTCATCCATATTAATCTTGGGAGGAGCACATCTCAATTTCAAAGCAATAATATCAAGAGATATTCTATCAACGGTCCTAGCCAAGTCATCAATTTTGAGCAGTTTACCTTCTATGGACGCATTGAAAATCTTTTGTGAGTTGATAAACTCTTTAATATTACTCTCAAGATCAGAGGGTAATTTATTGTAATTTCCATGAGCATTGTTGTAGGAATTGCTAAAGTTATTAGAGGGATTACTAGGAAAAGGCCTAGGAAAAAAGTTTCCTCTATAAGCATTGTTGTTGCCAAAATTATTCCTACCAACAAAATTAACGTCCAAGCTCTCATTGCTATTCTCAATCAAGGAAGACAAGGGCATATCATTTGGATCTAAAGGAGCACCTTTACAAGCAAACAATTTCATTAATTCATCAATCTTAGGACAAGAGTTAATTTCATCTATAGCATGCACTTTTTTACTAGTAGGTGACCTTTCAGTGTGCCATTGAGAATAGTTTGTCATGATATTTTCTAGGAGTTTTGTAGCTTCTCCTAATGTGATTTCCATGAAAGTACCACCAGAGGCGGAATCCAAGGTATTTCTAGAAGCAAAATTCAAACCAGCATAGAAAATTTGTATAATCATCCAAAGACTCAAGCCGTGAGAGGGACAATTTCTAATCATTAATTTCATTCTCTCCCAAGATTGTGCAACATGTTCATGATCTAGTTGCTTAAAATTCATGATATCATTACGGAGAGAGATAATCTTAGCCGGTAGAAAATACTTGGATATATAAGCATCTTTAAACTTGTTCCAAGAATCAATACTATTTTTTGGCAAAGATGAAAACCAAGTTTTTGCTCGATCTCGTAATGAGAACGGAAATAGCTTCAATTTAATCACATCATTATCCACATCTTTCTTCTTTTGCATATCGCATAATTCAATGAAGGTATTAAGATGGGATGCGGCATCTTCACTAGGAAGGCTGGAAAATTGCTCTTTCAGAACAAGATTCAGCAAAGCAGCATTGATTTCATATGATTTCACACTAGTGGCGGGACCAATCGGAGTACTAATAAAACCATTATTATTAGTATTCGAGAAGTCACACAATTTGGTGTTTTCAGTCATGGTGACTTCAGCAAGAAGACAAGCACACAAGCGAACAGAAAGCAAGCGAAAGAAAAGGGCGAACGAAAAAGGCAAATATTTTGGTAAATTTTTGTTTTTCAGAAGTGGGGGAGCGGAAGAGCTGAGTTTGCGACAGTTACTTGGATAAGCTTCACTTAGAATAGTCCCCGGTGCCAGAAATTGATACGTTGAAGGAAGACTATTCTTGACTTGATACTCGCCGGCAACGGCGCCCGAAATTCTTCTTGCTACCTCTTGAGCTTGCGTTGGTTTTGTCCTTGAAGAGGAAAGTGTGATGCAGCATAGTAGCAGTAAGTATTTCCCTCAGTTTGAGAACCAAGGTATCAATCCATTAGGAGTCTCAAGGCAAGTCACCAATGTACCTGCGCAAAAACAAACAAACTTGCACCCAACGCTATAAAGGGGTTGTCAATCCCTTCACGATTAATTGCAAGGTGAGATCTCAAGGTGGAAAGTGCAACAAAGTGAAAGTGTAGAGCTGAAAATATGATGTGAAGTAGACCCGGGGGCCATAGTGTTCACTAGAGGCTTCTCTCATGAAAGCAAGTATTGCGGTGGGTGAACGAATTACTCTCGAGCAATTTATAGAACTGTGCAAAGTCATGATGATATCTAAGGCAATGATCATACATATAGGCATCACGTACGAAACAAGTAGACAAATACTTTCTGCATCTACTACTATTACTCCACACATCGACCACTATCCACCATGCATCTAGTGTATTAAGTTCATAACAAATGGAGTAACGCCTTAAGCAAGATGACATGATGTAGAGGCATAAATTCATGCAATAGATATAAACCCCATCTTTTTATCCTTGATGGCAACAACACAATGCGTGCCTCGCTACCCTTTCTGTCACTAGGTGAGGACACCGCATGGTATGAACCCAAAACCAAGCACTTCTCCCATTGCAAGAATTACAGATCAAGTTGGCCAAACGAAACCCACAACTCGAAGAGAATTACAAGGATATGAAATCATGCATATAAGAGATCAGAAGAAACTCAAATAATAATCATAGATAATTTTATCATAAATCCACAATTCATCGAATCTCGACAAACACACCGCAAAAGAAGATTACATCGGATAGATCTCCATGAAGATCATGGAGAACTTTGTATTGAAGATCCAAGAGAGATAAGAAGCCATCTAGCTACTAGCTATGGACCCGAAGGACTGTGGTGAACTACTCACGCATCATCGGAGAGGCAATGGTGTTGATGAAGAAGCCCTCCGTGTCTGAATCAACCCCTCCGGCACGGACCAGAACATGCCCCAGATGGGATCTTGCGGAGACAAGATTGCGGCGGTGGAAAAGTATTCTCGTGGCTCTCTGTGGCAGTTTTGGATTTTTAGGGAATTTATAGGCGGAAGAAGTAGGGCAAAGGAGCCACGGGGGTCCCACAAGCCTGGTAGGCGTGGCCCCCCCCAGGCCGCGGCTAGGGGGCTTGTGGCCTCCCCCGGGATCCTTTGCCTTGGTTCTCAAGTTCCCTGCGTATCTTCTGTTACGGAAAAAACCATTCCGAAGATTTTATTCCGTTTGGACTCCATTTAATATTCTCCTCTGAAAAAGGTCAAAAACACGGAAAAAACATAAACGGCACTTGGCACTGAGTTAATAGGTAGTCCCAAAAAAGATATAAAATGCATACAAAACATCCAAAGTTGACAAGATAATAGCATGGAACCATCAAAAATTATAGATACGTTGGAGACGTATCAGAGGGCATGGGGAGCATTGCTCGGGGGCACGCGTAGGTTATATGATGAGTAACTTCTTTTTGGGAAGGAACCGCTTATTTCATTGGCACACACGGATCGAGGAGGTAGTTAACTGTGTGAAAGGAAAATATTCATTTTCTGGGGGGCCGTGTGATGTTTCATCAGTCGTAGATAACAAAACAATGCGGAAAAGGATCAGCCGAATATAAGATAGAACTCGCCTCGCAAGCCGAAGAACGTAGAAACGAGAAGATGGTGAGCCTAAACCGCGACATTCGAGGCTAGTAGGGGGCTACTAAGTGAGTCCGGGACTAAGGGGTCCTCGGATTGTATGTTTGTTCTCATGGGCCGAACTCCCGGGTTTGTTCAGTCATCATTGGAAGTATCGGAATCAGGATGGACTCTTCCAAAGACTTGGCGTATGATCCAAGACAACATAGTAATCGACATATTACTTCTCTATTGTAACCGATCTTCTGTAAACCTAGAACCCCTCGTATCTATATAAGCCACGGGGCCATAGTTCACAGGAGAGATTAACCTCATTACTATTAGGGTTTAGATAACAACATCCGATCTAGAAGTAGATCAACTCTGTACTGATCCATCAATACCAACAAGAGCAGGACGTAGGGCTTTACCTCCGTCAAGAGGGCCTGAACGTGGGTAAAACACCGCCTTCTTCGTCTCTTGTTACCCATCGACCCTAGATGCACAATTCAGATCCCCTACTTGAGATCACCCGGTTTTGACACCGACAATAATATTGTTGCTTTGCATGGTATATCATGCCTTGCTTTATTTAATTTCGACTCGTCTGTGGCTGTTTGAACCCAAAAGTTTCCAGTCGTCGGCTTCAGCCCCCTCGTAGATGCTATCAGGGGTGTTTTCAACTTCCACACTATTACCCTTAGCCAACGTCTTGGTGCCCGAAGGAGGTAGTGAAGAAGGAAACAAGTCATCCAGACTATGCAACTTTAATGCTTTCACTTAATTGTAGGAGCTTGACTACGAGGACTAGTTACTTGCCCCTTGTATTTTGTGATGTTCGGATATATCGCGGTTAAAAACCATTGTGACTTGATTTGTGTAACTTCAAACCCTTCATATAACACGGTGAACCTACATTGATTCTTAGTTTAACACTTGTCATCGGATCATAGACCGGTTAGCGCTTGTTATGACATCCAGTTTTCGGCTTTCTCCACTGAGGTACTTAACCAGACGACCTAGAAGTACAATCGCACAAGTTCTCCCTTTACCATTATAGATGAACATGTGGAATGTAAAAGGGTAAGCATAGGAGCCGGGCAATCCAACTATTGACCCAAGACATAATTCAGAACCAATGCATATAATGCTATATCCAAGACGCCGGACACAGAGGGTAGAAAATGGTGTCAGGGTGATGCTTAGGGCGAGCTTTATAGTCAATCCCTTGATCGATTAGCAGATCACATCGAATATATGTATCGCACTAGCTTGTGTTGGTGTCGAAGAGAGGAAGGGAAAAAGGAAAAAAGGCTATACAATATTAATGACTGCAATGGACCCATAGAAATTTCTCCTTATTTCTGGTGAACTCGTGACATTTATCCGTACAATTCTATCTGCCAAAGCAACTATTATTGATACTATAAATCTTAAATTTACAGAGGAAAGGTTTACACAGTGTCTTTTGCGGATGGCTTGATGTCCTTTACTATACCCTGCTGCATGAGTGCGCCTTCGCTCTCTAAGAAGTGCCCCTTTAGAGGAGGTAGTAGTCAGCGGCGGGGCCTTTTGTGAGGGAAGCTCTTGAGAAATCGCCGAAGTATGTTTAGCTTGATGTTGAGTAGGTCCTTTATGGTACCTGATATTGTCCGAAGACATGTTTTGACCATAGCTCGATCAAGTCGGATACTTGGTCGTTATGTATTCGGCCCCCACAGCTGCCCATGGTATTTTGAGCATGAAATTATGGATTCGAGGGATGTGTTTTACGACTAGCAAGGTCCTGTTGTGATATCACTATTTGTTTTGAGCGTGGGAAGAACCCAGGAACTATTGTGGGACTCAGGCTCGCTTATTCACCCCTTTTTCCTTGATGGCGAGCTGGGGTATTGGAGCATTCTTGCCGGTCTGGGATTCGTCTAGCAAAGCCGATGTATGTTCCTCGGTTCGGAGTGACCGCTCGGTGTTACCATTGTTAGTAAGAACACCCTTGGGTCTTGAAATTTTAAGCTTTAGGTATGCATAGTGGGGAACTGCGTTAAAGAGAATGAATGTTGTATGGCTGAGAAGTGCATGATAGCCACTGCAAAAGGGGACAATGTTGAAGATCAAGTCTTCACTACAGAAGTTATCGGGCAAGCCGAACACTACTTCCAAAGTTATGGTGTCCGAGGAGTAGGCCCCGACGCTCGGGATTATTCCTTTAAAGGCAGGCTTGATTCTTGTTGGACCGATACACATTTTCCTCATCATATCTGCGTAAATCAGATTGAGCCTACTGCCTCCGTCCATGAGGACTCTGGTGAGGTGGTACCTATCAATAATGGGGTCAAGTAACGAGGGCCACCGAACCCCCGTGTCGAATACTAGTCGGGTGGTCGGTGTGACCAAAGGTGATCGGGCATGCCGACCATGGGTTATACTTCAGGGCCACTCGCTCTATGGTGTAGACATCCCGAAGCACATGCTTCCTCTCCTTCTTTTGTACGGGTGTGTGACGTACAACATGTTCACATTTTTGACCTCATGAAGGAGTTGATTTTAGCGTCCTGTGTTTGGCCTGCGAGGTTCATCATCGTCCTTGTTGTGGGGACTATTGCCTTGTCCTTGGTTGTGGGTTTTCTCGCCAGCTTGATCACCCAATAGCTACGGTTGGTGTGGGTAGCGGGCTTGTTTGAGGTGGTGTGGATCTAGCACATCATGTCTAGTATTTTTGCTAGCACGGTCGGTCCATCCTGATCCCCCTTAGAGGGTTTCTTCCGCGGTCCAGACCTTGAGTTGTTGAATATGGCATTGACTGTCATGTCTTCGGCTTCCCCGCTGTTGTGTCAATGCTTGTTCTTATTGCGTCATGGCTTCCCGTTACCGTCTTGAACTTCAGAAGTGTCGGGGTTTCTGGGAGTGTTGCTCCGACGGGCTAGCTAGCTTGTTGGGGAACGTTGCATGGAAACAAAAAAATTCCTACACACACGCAATACCTATCCATGGTGATGATCATCTACGAGAGGGGAGTATGAATCTACATACCCTTGTGGATCGCTGAGAAAAAGCGTATATAACATGGTTGATGTAGTGGAACATCTTCGTGATCCAAATCGCAGCCCGTCCCGCGATCTCATCACGATCCGTCCCGTGATCCAATCACAATCCATCCCGATCTAGTGCCGAACGAACGACACCTCTGCGTTCAGCACACGTACAACTCGATGACGATCCCCGCCTTCTTGATCCAGCAAGAGGGGAGGAGAGGTAGATGAGTTCTCCAGCACGGTGGCATGGTGGTGGTGGTGGTGGTGGATCTATTACAGCAGGGCTTCGCCTAAGCGCTGCTGAAAACCGATCTAGAGGAAGAACATATCTAGAGAGAAGTAGAGGGAGCACGTGCCAATTAGGGTTAGGGATGCCTCTAATTCCTCTAGTATATATAGCAGGGAGGGACGGGAGGAGGCAGCCTCAAACCCTCAAGGTTTGGCCGAAATTGGAGGTGGAGGACTCCTACTCCAATCCTACTAGGAGTAGTATTCCTCCTCTCCGCTCGGAAACCCTTTCCTCCTCTTCCACCTTTGGGTTTTCTCCTTCTCAAACCTCATGGGACTTAGTGGGGGCTTAGTCCAGCCCACTAGGGGCTGGTTTTTCTCCTCCCACAGCCCATGAGGCCCCTCGGGGCATGACACCTCTTCCGATGGTCCCCGGTACCCTCCCGACACTCCCGGTACACTAACGATGAGCCCGAAACTTGTCTGGTGACCAAAACAGGACTTCATGTATATCAATCTTTACCTCCAGACCATTCCGGAGCTCCTCGTGACGTCCAGGATCTCATCCGGGACTCTGAACAACTTTAGGTTACCAATACCTAGAACTCAACTACACTGAAACGTCACCGAACCTTAAGTGTGCAGACCTTGCGGGTTCGAGAACTATGCACACATGACCGAGACACCTCTACGGTCAATAGCCAATAGCGGGACCTGGATGCCCATATTGTCTCCTACATATTCTACGAAAATCTTTATCGGTTGAACCTCTATGTCAAGGATTGAGTTAATCCCATATGCTATTCCCTTTGTCATTTGGTATGTTACTTGCCTGAGATTCAATCGTCGGTATCTCTATACCTAGTTCAATATCGTTATCGGCAAGTCTCTTTACTCGTTCCGTTATACAAGATCATGTAACTAACTCCTTAGTCACATTGCTTGCAAGGCTTGTTGTGATGTTGTATTACCGAGTGGGCCCCGAAATACCTCTCCATCACACGGAGTGACAAATCCCTGTCTTGATCCATGCCAACCCAACAAACACCTTTGGAGATACCTGTAGAGCAACTTTATAGTCACCCAGTTATGTTGCGGCGTTTGATAACACACAAGGTATTCCTCCGGCGTCCGGGAGTTGCATGATCTCATGGTCATAGGAACAGATACATTGACATGCAGAAAACAATAGCAATAAACTGACACGATCATATGCTACGTTCATAGTTTGGGTCTTGTCCATCACATCATTCTCCTAATGATGTGATCCCGTTATCAAGTGACAGCACTTGTCTATGGCTAGGAAACCTTAACTATCTTTGATCAACGAGCTAGTCAACTAGAGGCTTACTACGGACAGTGTTTTGTCTATGTATCCACACATGTATTTGAGTTTCCAATCAATATAATTATCGCATGGATAATAAACGATTATCTTGAACAAGGAAATATAACAATAACCAATTTATAATTGCCTCTAGAGCATATTTCCAATACAGCTGTCCTTGCCCACTCAAAGGCGGGTCATAAGCGTGGTAAGGGCTGACATTTTTCTTCGCCTACCCTGTCCAAGCTTTTGGGCTACCAATTCGTCCTGGATATTGTTCGTGAAGGAGGCTAGTGCCTTGGCATCCGAACAGTTTGATTTTTCTTGCTCACAAATCGGTTCTAGAATTGCCGGGATGACTGACCAACTTGTTGGACGATGTGGCTCAAGTCATCAGAACTCACGGGTCGGACATAGGTGCTTGAAAGTTAGCTCAGAAAGCATCTTCAAGCTCTTCCCAACTCCTAATGGATTTTTTGGGGAGGCTGTTCATCCAATGCCGTGCTAGTCCCTTGAGCTTCAATGGTAAGTATTTAATGGCATGGAGGTCATCTCCTTGGGCCATAGGAATGTGGACAAGAAAGTTTTCGATCCATATGACCGGGTATATTGTCCCATCATATTGTTCTATATTTATGGGTTTTAACCCTTTGGGGAATTGGTCCTGCATCACCTCGTTCATAAAACGCATGTGAGTGGCCCCCCTCACCCGAGTTACATAATGCTGGAGGCCGGATGGAGTCCTCGCCCGATGCGGTTCCCGAACTCTATCGTTTTGATCGAGCCGACCTTGGTACCCGTCCCATCTAGCGGGAGTGTGCGCTCTAGATCCATAAATGGATCTTGGATGTACTGTTTTAACATTCAAGTTGTGTCGCGGGTTGAATGTGTCTCGAGGCTTTGTTGGCTCTTTCCTTCTTCTGCGAGGGTGTTCGGGTTGGTCTTTGACTTCTCTAGTCGTCCTATCCCGTCCTCGAGGGGCGCGGTCCGGCTGGTCGCCCTGAGTGCATCTTAGGAGTGCGGGATCGAAGGCCTCGTCTTCAAATTCTAACAGTAACTGGCGGTTCAGCTAACTTTTTTTCTCCTTGACGTTCATGGTCGTGCCCTTCTTCGGCGGCTAGGACATGCATCCATCTGCCATTGAGGGTGTCTTGTTCGGATTTGATTTGCTTCTGTTTTATCTTGAGGCTTCGAGTAATGGCTATGAGTTACCGCTTGAACTGTTCTTGATCCAGTGGGTCTTCGGGGACGATGAAATCCTCGTCTCTAAGACTATCCTCCTCTTTGGAATGATAGAGGTAGTTTTCGTCTTCGGAATCATCGAGATCCTCGTGTTCTTCCAGATCCGTACGCCCCTCCGAATCATTGAGCTTTTCTTCAGGAGAAGCGGGGTCAACGGGGTTTTGTAGGTTGTCCGTGGTAGCATTTTCTTCTCTGCCCGTCTTGCATTCACTGCCCTTGCACGCCTTGGTTTTTTGCGCTCACGCCGATGCTTTGGTAGTTAATCGCATGTGTTCTTTATCGGGGTGTTGTCACTGCTGCTCCCTATGACGCCATTGTCCTTATCACCAGGTGTTTCCACCATGTACACATCTTAGGTGGAGGTGGTTGTCCATCGTCTAGTTGTGGGAGGAGCAGGTGCGTCGACATCCGCATATGTATTTTCGGCCTCATCCGAGGATAAGTCCAGCATATCGGCTAAATCTTCAATAGTGTCTATCAAGTGGGCGGTGGGTGGGATACAAAATTCCCTATGACCGAGCTCGATATTGAACTAAACATAGGTCGAGACTAGGTCATCTGAAATTTCCATAGTTTGGATCCGGGCGAGCGACTCGTTTGATAGCGAGAGGTCAGCCATACTAGTCTTTGGGGTTTGGGCAGAATTGATCTTCGGCACGTCGGCATAGGGAGTGTTCTTGGCGAGGGTTGACCTTTGACCTTCGAATGCCACGGTCGGATCCGTGCTCGAGGCCGGAACCAAGGTGGGTGCCAACCAACACACGAGGTGAGGGAGGAGACCTAAGTCAAGGCTTCGAGGTTTCCGCGCTCATCGGATGAAGCCGAGGGCCCCGTGAGGACCAGATCACCTTGCACATAAATAACATAATCTAGATCACCGAACTTGATTCCTTGACCCTGAGCGAACTTGACAATCTGGCCGAAGCGACTTGTCGCCTTGACATGCGGAACAACGCTCCCGAACGCGAAGAGCTGGCCAGGGACGAAGATATCCCCGATGCTGATGCCATCACTGGTGACCAAGCGAGCCATCGATCCTTCTAACAATCCTAGAGTGGAACTCTAAATGAAAGCACCAATGTCGGTGTCAAAACCGGCGGATCTCAGGTAGGGGGCCCCGAACTATGGGTCTTGGATCGAAGGCTAACAAGAAACCGGGGAGACGATGTTTAACTAGGTTCGGTCCCTCTTCATGGAGGTATTACCCTACGTCCTACTTCGTTTGTATTGATGATGGTTTATCAAGTACAAAGTTGATCTACCTCGGGCTCATATGATATGGTCTAAACCCTAGGAGTAATGCTCTCAATCTGCATTACGGACTAAAATTCTCTGGTTTATAAAGATACCAGCGGTACCTAGTGTTACACAACGTCGGTTACATCAGGGAGTAAACATGTCGAATCCATCGTCATGCTTTGGAGCACACACCAAGGCTTTGGAAGATTCCATCTTGGACATGGCGTCGTCTTGTAGTTTGTCCCTCCAATGATGATCATTGGGCGTCCCATGAGTACGGCCTGTGAAGAAAGGTCAACGGCCCGAGGACCCCTTATCCCCGGACTCCCTCAATGCCAATCATTATCTTCCCAATAGTCTTCTCCCGCACAAGAACACCCCCTCCTTCCTCTGCTGTAACCAAGAAGAAGTCCAAGCAAGCTGAGCCTAAAGCCAAGAAATGCAAGTCTACACATGCTTCTGAAGCTGAAGCTCAACCTGTCAAGAGGCTATAGACAAAGAAGAAAAAGTCTTTGGGTTCGAACCAAGTGCCCAAGCCCCCTCAAGTTCCATCTGCAACACCACCTGCACGAGAGGAGGCCCTCGCTTTTATGCTTATCTCCATGGCTCCTCGTGCCTCTGAAAATGTTGATAGGAAAGTTGTTCTTCATAAGTCTGCTACCACAAAGGCTCTGACAACTGATGATGTACCAGCTGCTGAAACTACCGCAGCTGAGGACAATGCATGTGATGCTGCTGAAAACACTGGTTGTGCCGAATACAATGTTGAAAAAGAAACTGAACCCATACCTCAACTGGATGCACCAATGGTATCATCGCCACTCCATGAACACAGTGAATATGTGGATGTTGGCACCGCCTCAAAGCCAATTGTGTGTGAAGCCAATCCCAGCACTCTACTTATTCTGTTTTGAACACTAGTGGCAAGATCACCCGAGTCTCTATTTGTGCCAATGGACGTTGAAACCACTCAACATGTTTCATTTTCTCCATCATAGTTTTTTCTTATAGTTTGCAAAGTAGTTTCTTCAAATCATCTCTATCTTCACAAGCAAGAAAGTCCCTATCTACTTTCCTATCCATAACATAACCTTCAGGTACATAAGCCAATTAATATCTATTAGGCGAGCATGGTGTAACACGCGATTCAAAATCTTCACCAGTTTCAGCATTTTCAAGTTCACTAGCTTTACCAAGATGAGCATCAAATAATTCATTCAGTGGCGCAGTTTGAGTTTCATAAAATATAGCCATAGTATCATCATTATTTTCAGAAGTAGCATCATCAAGTTCATGACATATCAGGACGAGTAATAGACGGTGGTGTAACAAGCTGATTCAAAACAGTGGATGAATCAAAAGCAGAACTAGATGGCAGTGCCTTACTTCCTCTCGTGCAAGGGGGATGATCTTTTTTGGAGTATATTTTAGATTCTTCATAGTAGAAATTGAATAATCTCAAGTAAACACAATAAATATAGATATGCTCCCCGTCAACAGCGCCATAAAAAGGTATTGATAACCCACAAGTATAGGAGATCGCGACAGTCTTCATGGGTAGTATTTAACCATCATTAATTGATTCGACGCAAGGGGAGCAAAAGAATAATTATAGGCCTAGATAGTTGAGATGTCAATTCAACCACACTTGGGATATCTCTTTACAGCAAAGGTTTAGTAGCACAACAAATGGTAGTAGTAACGGTAACTGCGATAGTAGTAATTTTGGTAACAACAGTAACAGTAGCGATTGAGTAACAAGTGTGACAGTAACAACAGCGGTAGTAACTTAGCAAGATTCAGTATTTGTAAAGCATAGGCACATGGATCAGTGATGAAAAGATATGTATGACATCAATCATGTAACAGTTACACACTAGAGCGACACACAACTAGCTCCAATTCATCAATATAATGTAGGCATGTATTCCATATATAGTCACACATGCTTGCAATAAGAACTTCCATGACATCTTTTGTCCTTCCCTCCTGATGACCCACAAGTATAGGGGATCAATCGTAGTCCTTTCGATAAGTAAGAGTGTCGAACCCAACGAGGAGCAGAAGGCTCTGATAAACGGATTTCAGCAAGGTAATAACTGCAAGCACTAAAAGTAGCGGTAACAAGTGATTGTGTAGCGAGGTGAAACGTAGCAAGCAAAGAGTAACAAGCAACAAGTAGTAGGAATGGTGCAGCAAGTGGCCCAATCCCTTTTGTAGCAAGGGACAAGCCTGAACAAAGTCTTATAGGAGTAAAAACGCTCCCGAGGACACACGGGAATTTCTGTCATGCTAGTTTCATCATGTTCATATGATTCGCGTTCGTTACTTTGATAGTTTGATATGTGGGTGGACCGGCGCTTGGGTACTTCCCTTACTTGGACAAGCATCCCACTTATGATTAACCTCTCTCGCAAGCATCCGCAACTACAAAAGAAGAATTAAGACAAACTCTAACCATAGCATTAAACTAGTGGATCCAAATCAGCCCCTCACGAAGCAACGCATAGACTGGGGTTTAAGCTTCTGTCACTCCAGCAATCCATCATCTACTTACTACTTCCCAATGCCTTCCTCTAGGCCCAAATATGGTGAAGTGTTATGTAGTCGACGTTCACATAACACCACTAGAGGAAAAAGAACATACAGCATATCAAAATACCGAACGAATATCAAATTCACATGACTATTATTAACATGACTTATCCCATGTCCTAAGGAACAAAAGTAACTACTCACAAGACATAATCATAATCATGATCAGAGGTGTAATGAATAGCATCAAGGATCTGAACATAAACTCTTCCACCAAGTAATCCAACTAGCATCAACTACAAAGATTAATCAACGCTACTAGCAACCTTACAAGTATCAATCGGAGTTGCGAGACGAAGATTGGTTACAAGAGATGAACTAGGGATTGGAGAGGAGATGGTGCTGATGAAGATGTTGATGAAGATGCCTCCCCTCCGACGAGAGGAGTGTTGGTGATGACGATGGCGACGATTTCCCCCTCCGGGAGGGAAGTTTCCCCGGCAGGATCGTCCTGCCAGAGCTCTAGATTGGATCTACTCAAGTTCCGCCTCGTGGCGGCGGCGAAACCACGAAAAAGCTCCCGATTGATTTTTTTTTTCCAGACCAAAACCCTTCATATAGCAAAAGGGGGGAGCTAGTGGGCCGCCAGGCAGCCCACAAGCTTGCCCTACGCCACCAGGGGGTGGTGGCGGAGTGGGGGCTTGTGGAGCCCTGCTGGGCCCCCTCCGGTAGTTCTTTCGCCCTGTATTTTTTATATATTCCAGAAAAAAATCCATGTAACTTTTCAGGGCATTTGGAGATGTGCAGAATAGTGGACTAGGATTTGCTCCTTTTCCAGTCCTGAATTCCAGCTGCCTGAATTCTCCCTCTTCAAATAATCCTTGCAAAATAAGAGAGAAAGGCATAAATATGGTACCACAAGTAATATAGCAGCCCAAAAAGCAATAAATATCAACATGAAAGCATCATGCAAAATGGACGTATCAACTCCCCCAAGCTTAGACCTCGCTTGTCCTCAAGCGAAAACCAAGTTCCATAAACATGTCCACATGTTTGGGGACGAAGGTGTCGATAAAACATAATACAGACATGAGGGCATCATGATCACACATAGAACAGCAATACATCATAAAGATTCTTATGGGAAAGTAACAATTCCTTCACATGACAAAGCATGAAGTAAAAACCTTACCGAGAAGTAACCAACAATAGTCCATAGTCATTGAAGCAATTGCAATTTATTATAACATTAGAAAGAGTCAAATAAGAGCTTGTAAGGCAAACACACATACTCAATCATCTCTTTTGTTTTCCACAATTGTTACAACTCACGTGGTACTCATGGTGTCAAAGTTTCAGCTGGACACAGAGGAAGATAGGGGCTTATAGTTTTGCCTCCCAACCATTCACCTCAAGGGTAAAGTCAACAACAATAAAGCATAAGTACTCAACTCGAAGTTGATATATGAATATAGATCTTTCCCAAGCATGTGATGGTAGCCAATGCAAAGGCAAAAAGGGAATTGGTGATGATCACCATGACTCTTACAAGGGCAAAAAGTAAAGGTACAAGATAGGCCCTTCGCAGAGGGAAGTAGAGGTTGTCATGCGCTTTTGAGGTTTGAATGTGTGTCCTCTTAGTGCGGAGGAACGTCACTTTATATTGCCTCATGTGATAAAGAACTTTATTATCCAGTCTGTCGCTTTTATGTCTTCCTCATCACAGGTTCGTACAAAGCTTATTTTCCACACACTAATAGATCATACATATTAGAGAGAATTTTTTATTGCTTGCACCGATGACAACTTACTTGAAGGATCTTATTCAATCCATATGTAGGTATGGTGGACTCTCATGGCAAAACTGGTTGGAGGTTTATGGATGCACAAGTAGTATCTCTACTTGGTGCAGGAGTTTTGGCTAATATGAGGTGGAAGCAATCGTCACATGCTAAGGGATCTCTAATCATATAACATTGTTTGGAACCAAGCAAACACAATTTATTATGTTGTCTTCCTTGTCCAACATCTAGTCCTAGGCATGTAATAGTTTGGTGAGTGCTCACAATTGTAAAAAGTGTCTAAGATGATATATTTATATGTGAACCTCTCTTTCCTTATTACTTATTATTAATTGCAACAATGACTGAGGTCTATGTTGATTTATTCTCAACAAGTTTCAATCATCATATGTGTCATAAGTGAAGTTATCACTTTCCATAAGATCGTTTCATGATCTTTCATGCTATCGTTCTTTTCATACTTTTGATCATGGCACAAAGCAAAGCCCTTGACTAAGACACTCTTTATTATATAGCTCGTAAGCTTG
This sequence comes from Hordeum vulgare subsp. vulgare, assembly GCF_904849725.1. Lineage (NCBI taxonomy): Eukaryota > Viridiplantae > Streptophyta > Magnoliopsida > Poales > Poaceae > Hordeum > Hordeum vulgare. The sequence goes on from NC_058524.1 coordinate 174,607,348, forward strand.
AATACATCGTGGGAGAGACAAAAGCAAAAGACTCAAACTAAAAACTAAAGACTTATTCCTCTAAAAGAAGAAATAAAACTGAAAAGGAAAGAACTAAAACAAAGGTAAAAGCAAAAGATATAAAGGTGATACGATACCTGGGCAACTCCCCCAAGCTTGGCAGAAGCCAAGGGGATTGCCCATACCAATGCTTAGTTGTCTTCCTTTGGTGGTGATGGTGGTGTTGTTGTCGCCTTTGATTCCAAGAGAGCTATCAATCTTTGATTTATACCTTTGAGATTTGTGTCACGGTTTTCCAGCAAAACAATTTCACGAGAAAGAGAAATATTGCGAGCACGAGTTGTTTCGCAAAACCTCAAGAGTTCAATCAAGGATGGAGACAGCACGTGGAGGAAGGGTTGGAGAAAATCTACTCCTTCAAAGTCTTCAATGTTGAACGTAGGTTGAACTTCCTCCCTAGCTTGGGTTTTCTCCTTGGCTTGGTCCCTGGCTTCCGTGACTTCTATTCTTTTCAGATCAACATCTACTTCCTCATGAACTTGGTGAAGATCATTCTCCCCCAACAGATTCCTGAGACATCTCTACTCTAAAACTGCGGCAGACAACAAGCTCGAAACGAAAACAGAGGAAAACTACGCGATACGGAGATCAAAACCTTCGGACGACTATATATTGATTTTTTTCTGGGCCAGAAGGAGTCATCCGCAAGATAACAGAGTCCGGGAGGCACACGAGGTGCCCACAAGCTTGCCCTCCGCCACAGGGGGGTAGGGGGCGGTGGCAGGGCTTGTGGCCGCCTCGTTCGCTCTCCGGACTGCTTTTTGTTTTTCTAATTTTCCTAAAATTCCAAAACGGAAGAAATTTCCTATTGGAAAAGTATCGGAGTCCAATTTCTTACCGAAACATATACATCTTCGTTTTCAAGGTCTGAAATAGGCTGATAAACATCCCTTATGTACTCCTCTGGAGTTATGACATTGATGATATTGGTCTCAACATTTATGGGAGTATGAGAGATGTAATGCTTGATTCTTTGCCCATTTACCACTCTAGGAAAATTTCCTTCCGTGTTATTGATTTTGATGGCACCGGAACAATATACTTCCTCGGCAACATAGGGACCTTCCCATTTAGAGAGAAGCTTGCCTGCAAAGAATTTCAAACGAGAATTGTATAGCAAGACATAATCACCTACATTGAACTCTCGTTTCTGTATTCGTTTGTCGTGCCATCTCTTAACCTTTTCCTTGAACAACCTGGCATTCTCATATGCCTGGGCTCTCCATTCATCTAACGAGCTGATATCAAACAACCGCTTCTCACCGGCAAGTTTGAAATCAAAGTTGAGCTCTTTGATTGCCCAATAAGCTTTGTGTTCCAGCTCAAGAGGTAAATGACAGCCCTTACCATAAACCATTTTATACGGTGACATTCCCATGGGATTCTTATAAGCAGTCCTATAAGCCCATAGTGCATCGTCAAGTTTGCTAGACCAGTTCTTTCGAGATCTATTGACGGTTTTTTGTAGGATCAACTTGATCTACCTATTACTCAACTCCACTTGACCACTAGACTGAGGATGATAAGGAGATGCAGCTCTATGGTTGACATCATACTTAGCTAGCATCTTGCGGAAAACGCCATGAATGAAGTGTGAACCTCCATCAATCATCAAGTATCTAGGGACTCCAAATCTTGGGAATATGACTTCTTTAAGCATCTTAGTAGAGGTGTGGTGATCAGCATTTTTAGTGGGGATAGCTTCTACCCACTTAGTAACGTAATCCACAGCAACTAAGATGTGAGTGTACCCATTGGAACTCGGGAAGGGTCCCATATAATCAAAGCCCCAGACATCAAATGGTTCAATGACGAGTGAATAGTTCATAGGCATTTCCTGACGCTTACTGATGTTCCCTATCCTTTGGCATTCGTCACAAGACAAGACAAACTTACGAGCATCCTTGAAGAGAGTGGGCCAATAGAAACTTGATTGCAATACCTTATGGGCAGTTCTATCTCCAGCATGGTGTCCTCCGTAGGCTTCGGAATGACACTTCTGCAGGATATGTCCCTGTTCATGTTCAGGAACACAACGTCTAATAACACCATCTACTCCTTCCTTATAAAGGTGAGGATCATCCCAAAAGTAATGTCTCAAATCAAAGAAGAATTTCTTCTTTTGTTGATAGGTGAAACTCGGTGGTATGTATTTGGCTACGATATAGTTTGCATAATCGGCATACCACGGTGCACTAAGTGAAGTGCGGATGACATTTAATTGTTCATCAGGAAAGCTGTCATCAATAGGTAGTGGGCCATCAAGGACATTCTCTAGCCTAGACAAGTTATCTTCTACAGGGTTATCAGCACCCTTTCGGTCAACGACGTGCAAATCAAATTCCTGTAGCAGGAGAACCCATCTGATCAGCCTAGGCTTAGCGTTCTTCTTCTCCATGAGGTACTTAATAGCAGCATGATCAGAGTGAATAGTGACTTTGGAGTCAACTATGTAAGATCTGAACTTTTCACATGCAAACACGACTGCTAAAAATTTCTTCTCCGTAGTGGCATAGTTTCTTTGGGCACTGTCTACAGTTTTACTAGCGTTGTGAATGACATTCAACTTGTTCTCAACTCTTTGTCCTAGAACAGCACCAATAGCATAATCACTAGCGTCGCACATGATTTCAAAGGGCAAGTCCCAGTCAGGTGGTTGAACAATAGGTGCGGTTATCAAAGCCTTCTTAAGTATTTCAAAGGCTTCCTCACAATCCTCGTCAAAGACAAAAGGAACATCCTTCTGCAAGAGGTTGGTAAGAGGCCTAGAAATCTTAGAGAAGTCTTTAATGAACCTTCTATAGAAACCAGCATGACCTAGGAAACTTCGTATACCTCTGATATCTGTGGGGCAAGGCATTTTCTCAATTGCATCAACCTTAGCCTTATCAACTTCAATGCCTCTCTCAGAAATTTTGTGTCCTAAGACGATACCTTCATTAACCATAAAGTGGCACTTCTCCCAATTCAAGACGAGGTTGGTTTCTTCGCATCTCTGTAAGACTCGATCAAGGTTGCTGAGGCAATCATCAAAGGAAGACCCGTAAACGGAGAAGTCATCCATGAAAACCTCGACAATCTTTCCACAAAAGTCAGAGAATATAGCCATCATACATCTTTGGAAGGTGACAGGTGCATCACATAAGCCAAAAGGCATACGTCTATAGGCAAAGGTGCCGAAAGGGCAGGTCAAAGTGGTTTTCTCTGGATCAGATTGTGCAACAGGTATCTGCTAGAAACCTGAATAACCGTCTAGAAAGCAGAAGTGTGTGTGTTTTGATAGCCTTTCTAGCATTTGTGTAGCGACCCGACTCAAGACGAGTCAAGCCTCTGTGTTTCTGTGCCATCCCTGGATCAGTATGCTGGCACACACAGTACATCAATGTATATATCAAAGTGCAATCACATGTAAATAGCGTAAAACTGATATATACCTTAAGTATCTCAGCGGAAGCAGTCAAGGGAGTGGAGTCCCAATAAACACCAACGGCAAGTTGAGTGTAGACCGTAACCCTAAATCGTACTCTTACTCGTCGAAGAAAAATATCTGCAACATAAGACATTGCAGCTGTGTAGGTCAGCATATTGAATATGCCGGCAAGTCACATATGAGAGGGGTGAAATGTAATCATCTATCCTATATGCATATATGGCAGGTGGGGCTATAAGTTTTTAGCGAAAAGCAAGTTTTCTCCTACATCAAGAGAGGCTTAAAAGCAAAATGTTACTACGTTGTTTGTTGTTAACGAGATGGCTCCGCCAACCAATTCTCGTACCCATGTTGTCAATAATACCCTCATCAAATATATTTAATGGTGTTGAGAAATCGAGATAACTTCAGTTCCTTTGGCTCAAGTTGTCCATGATCGTGGACACGGCTAATCGATTAGGTTTGAGTACTCTGCAGAGTTTTGCACACGTTCCCCACAAGATTTGATCGCCTCCGTGTATGTCCTCGCACTTCAGGGTGTTTGAAGACCGGATGAACAAAACATGGTCTTTCAACGGGTCCCTCTGAATCCCTGTCGGTGCCCATCCATTCCTACCGTTGTTCTACATCTGCTAGCACCGCCTGTCCAGAGTCGCCGCGTTGTCCAACCAAGCCAGAGCCCATAATAACTTGTGGCTGTGCAGGTAAGCCTTGGGTCTTGAAAATATCCGTCCGTCTCTTTGAGCCTGGGTGAAGCTTTCCGCAGGATGTCATGGCCTCTCCAGCATCCCGGGTCATCCACTGGGTTCTCCAGGGAGCCGATCAACCGTCCTTCACCCAGAGTTGCATTGCGTCCGAGGTCTTGAAAATCTTGTCTTAACCGGTCTTGATTATTTAATCAACCTCGCATCACTCGTGTTATGCACTCAACCGAAATCCCGTCTACTCAAGCATAGCAATATGAAATTTGTCGTCCCGGGGCCAAGTATTAGGGTTGTTGTGTGCCTACCACATGATACTACAATCTATACTAAAATTTCCAAGTACCTAAGCAGCATGCAATTGGGCATAGGATGGTATAACTACGATGCATAAAACATAGGTGATAGTATGATCAAAGTGACTTGCCTGGTGATGTTGACGAAGAAGAGTTTCTTGAGAAAATAACTTGATAGACTACTCGTCACTCTCCGATGAAATCTATATAACAAACATATCATTCACATAAGCACTCATACTAGCAATCATTCTAGCAATCAAAACAAAAGAGAGAGCGAATAGGAATCCGAAAGAAACTTCAAATAAGACTAGGGAGTCTTTTACTACGTCAAACACTAAATAGTTTTTGTCTAACAGAAAATAATAACAAGGAACTAAGATATAAATTTAACTAAGTTAAAATAGAGTATTTTTCACAAAACTTTTTCAAAGTATTTCCAAACGGGTTTTGAAACAGTGGAGAAACCACTTGCAAGTTATTAGAGAACTAGAATTGATTTCATGATAACAAATAAAAAATAAAATCGAAACTTGTTGCAAACCTACTGTTAACTAACATAAACAACACAATAATCTTTATGAAATAATAAAGAAAATAATTTAAAACAATTTACAGAAAAAGGAAATAGCCATAGTCCTAAAAGACGTGAAACAGAAATTGTTTCACAAGAAATAGTGAGCTAAAATACTCACACAATTCTGAAATTTTTACCACTGATAAATAAGATCACTAGTGATCAGTAGCAAAAAGAATCAAATAAAAATATATTTTTAAACTCCTGGAATAAGCAAAACAAGGTTGAAACTAAATCTGATCTAATTCAAATTTAAAAATTTCAAACATAGACAAATTATATGTTTTTAGAAACAACAGAAAATTTGTGATCTACTGGAAAAAGAATCAACTCCATTGGAGTTGTGGATCAAAACTTATGGGCTAAACAAAATTGGAACTTTTCTGTTTTTGGAACTAAACAGAAAAAAAAGAATAAAAGCTAATTAATGAACGGGCCACGTGGCGAGCTCTGGTTGGCTTAGACCTATGCGCTGCGGTGCTAAACTAACAAACGTCCGCACATTAGAAGAAAACGGTTTGGCTAGTAAGTGATCTATTAGGGGCCTTAGGATCAAGATCTAACGGTGACCTAAATAACAGAATGCAAGGAAGAAGAAAAAACAAAAAAAAAACAAAAGGGGGTTACCTCGTGCTTCAGGGAACTCCCACGATGGCAGGAGGTGCAGCGGTGAGGGCACTTCGGCGATGAGGCAACTCTGGCGGGGTGGGGTGGCGAAGGAGGGGGCGGTGGAGTAGGGGTGGGGCTCCTGGGGGGAGGCGAGGGGGAGATGGAGAGCGGTGCAGGGGGGCGACGGGAGGAGTCCCTGGCGAAGTGTTCCTGGCAGGAGTTTTCGTGGGGATGGGGAGGGGGTGCAGGGGGGCCGACGGGGTGGGGTGGTGGAGGAGGTGCAGGGGGGTGGGGAAAGTCGGCGGGGTGGGGAGGGGGTGCAGGGGCGATGGGGTAGGTCGCCGGCGAGTTCTCTGGTGGCCGACTCCGGCGAGGTCCACAGGGGGAGGAGGAGGTGGGGAGAGGCGGCGATTCCAGCGGGAATGGAACGAGGAGAACGTGGGGCTTCTTATAGGGGCGACGGGAGAGGCTAGGAGGGAAGGAACTTTGCGAATCCCGGAGGTGGGGATTTCTGTATCCATGGCTAAGGAAAGTCCAATGCACGTGAGGAACAAGATAGAGGAAGAAGAAGATCTTGTTGGGCCAGTTTAGGAAACCTCTTAATGGGCCAGCAAGACCTTCCAAATAAAAGTGATTCCTTTCCTATTTTTAAAACTAGGAAACTAAAACGATAAAAGGGAAATCAAATCAATTCGGAATAAAGAGTTTCTATATACTAAAATTATCAAAAAAATAAAATCTAAATGATGGGCATTTTTCCACGTCAAAAATAAAAACTTCAGAAAAAATTATTTTCACAAAATTGCCTAAAAGATTTATTTTCTTTTGCAAATAATTTTCAAATGACCCTCTAAGTTTTAGGGTTCAAATAACTTTCAAAATGCCCGTGTGTTTGAGGGTCATGCTCCTCCTCTCTTTTCTGTTTGACAGAATGTATTTCCCGGCATTTCTTGCACGAAGAAAACAAAGAGAAATGCAAAAGAATTCAAATGCAAATATCTCCGTTCAAATTCTTTATAGTTGAAGACATCATGTCATCTTCTCTCTTTGCTTTTAAATGATTGAATTTGAATTCACCGGAGACGGGGAAAGTCATTTTATTCCCTCTCATTCAAAAGTTTTTTTGAAAAGTTTCAAATTTCACACAAGTTTCAATCACTCAAGCAAACAAACAAACAATCTAATAATTATTTTAACATTCCAAAATTTGGGATGTTACAATTTGGAGGATGAACGGCAAAGGATAATGATCTTTCCTGGTTGCCTTGTTAAGTTTCCGGAAGTCTATCACCATTCTATAGCCGGTAATAATCCTTTGTGGGATTAGTGCATCCTTATCATTAGGAACGACGGTGATACCTCCCTTCTTAGGTACGTAATGTACTCGACTTACCCAATCACTATGAGCAACAAGATAAATGATTCATGCTTCCAGAAGCTTTAATATTTCTTTTCTAACGACCTCTTTCATCTTATGATTTAATCTCCTTTGATGATCAGCAACTGGTTTAAAGTCAGGATCGGTTTTAATCTTGTGCTGACATAGAGTAGGACTAATACCCTTAAGATCATCAAGAGTATATCCAATAGCAGCGCGGTGCTTCCTCAGAGTTTTTAGTAACTTCTTATCTTCGCGCTCTGAGAGGAGAGCACTAATAATGACAGGATAAATCTCCTTCTCATCAAGATAGGCATACTTAAGAGTATCAGGCAACTATTTAAGCTCTAACACAGGATCACCCTTTGGTGGGGGAGGATCCCCAAGCAGTTCAACACGCAGATTATTCTTGAGAATAAGATATTAGACAATTTTATCTATCTCATCTCTCTCCTCCATATGCATATCATTTTCATGCTCAAGCAGATATTTCTCTAAAGGATCCGTAGGAGGTACGACAATAGAGGCAAGAGCAATGAATTCATCTCTACCAGACGACTCTCTTTCATGGGTTTGTCTTCCAAACTTGGAGAAGTTAAATTCATGAGACACACCCTCGAAACTTACTGTGACAGTCTGCTTAATGCAATCAATGTGAGCATTGACAGTGTTGAGAAACGGTCTACCAAATATGATGGGACAAAAGCTATCTTGTGCACTACCAAGGACGAGGAAATCAGTAGGATACTTCGTCTTACCACACAGGACTTCTACGTCTCTCACAATTCCCAGGGGCAGATAGTGTCTCTATTAGCTAGCGTAATACTGACATCAATGGGTTCTAACTCAGCAGGTGCAATCTCATCTTTGATTTCATCATATAGAGAATGGGGTATTGCACTAACACTATCCTATCTTAACAGAAACAACGGGCAGGCCAACTACAGGTCTGTGTTTGTCTTTCACGTGAGGTTTAGCAACTCTAGCAGAGTCCTCATAGAATTTTATAACATGCCCGTCTATGTCTTCCGCTAAGAGATCTTTGATAATAGAAACACTAGGTTCAACTCTAATCTCTTCAGGGGGTGCAAGTGGTCTAATGTAACCCCTACGTATCACAGTTGGAGCTTTATAATAATCCTTTATCCTAGCAGGGTATGGTGGTTTCTGAGTGTAAGCACAAGGAACAACAGGATCACTAAAAGCAATGACTTTCTCCTCAACTAGATTGGTTTTGTCTATGTTGCTTTCTATAGGAGGATGATATTTAAACCACTTCTCTTTGGGAAGATTAACATGAGCAGCAAAAGATTCACATAGAGAAGCTACTATCTCAGTGTCAGGTCCATACTTAGCGCTAAAATCTCTAGAAGTGTTTGTCTCAACAAAAGATTTAACGCAATCAAACTGGAAATTCATACCTCACTCCTTACCTTCCTCCAGCTCCCAATCTTCAGAGTTGCGTTTGATTATCTCCAATAAATTCCACTTGTGATCAATATCCTTCTTCATAAAAGAACCACCACAAGAAGTGTCAAGCATGGTACGATCTTCATGAGAAAGCCGAGCATAAAAGTTTTGAGTGATGATTTCTCTCGAGAGCTCATGATTGGGGCATGAATATAGCATTGATTTAAGCCTCCCCCAAGCTTGAGCTATGCTTTCCCTGTCACGAGGCCAAAAGTTATAAATAAACTACCGATCACGATGTACTAAATGCATAGGATAGAACTTTTGATGAAATTCCAATTTCAACCGATTGTAGCCCCATGATCCAGTATCATCACATAGCCTATACCATGTCAACGCCTTATCCTTCAAAGATAAAGGAAAGACTTTCTTCTTTACCTCATCCACGGGCAAACCTGCAAGCTTAAATAAACCACAAACTTCATCTACATAGATTAGATGCAAGTCTTGATGTGAAGATCCATCTCGTGTGAAAGGATTAGCCAGCAGTTTCTCAAGCATACCCGAAGGAATTTCATAAAAGATATTTTCAGTAGGTACCTCAGGTTGAGGAGCAACTCCTCGTGCTTCCGTTCGTGGTGAAGATACCCCGAACAAACTCCTCAAAGGAACAGTTTCCATAGTGACAAGTGACAATAATTTCAGCACAGTATATAAATGTTTCCTTACCAATTTCCACTTACCAAAGGCGCTTCACTCCCCGGCAACGGCGCCAGAAAAGAGTCTTGATGACCCACAAGTATAGGGGATCAATCGTATTCCTTTCGATAAGTAAGAGTGTCGAACCCAACGAGGAGCAGAAGGCTCTGATAAACGGATTTCAGCAAGGTAATAACTGCAAGCACTGAATGTAGCGGTAACAAGTGATTGTGTAGCGAGGTGAAACGTAGCAAGGAAAGAGTAACAAGTAACAAGTAGTAGAAACGGTGCAGCAAGTGGCCCAATCCCTTTTGTAGCAAGGAACAAGCCTGAACAAAGTCTTATAGGAGGAAAAACGCTCCCGAGGACACACAGGAATTTTTGTCATGCTAGTTTCATCATCTTCATATGATTCGCGTTCGTTACTAGAGGAAAAACAACATACAGCATATCAAAATACCGAACGAATATCAAATTCACATGACTATTATTAACATGACTTATCCCATGTCCTCAGGAACAAAAGTAACTACTCACAAGACATAATCATAATCATGATCAGAGGTGTAATGAATGGCATCAAGGATCTGAACATAAACTCTTCCACCAAGTAATCCAACTAGAATCAACTACAAAGAGTGATCAACACTACTAGCAACCTTACAAGTACCAATCGGAGTTGCGAGACGAAGATTGGTTACAAAAGATGAACTAGGGATTGGAGAGGAGATGGTGCTGATGAAGATGTTGATGAAGATGCCTCCCCTCCGACGAGAGGAGTGTTGGTGATGACGATGGCGACGATTTCCCCCTCCGGGAGGGAAATTTCCCCGGCAGGATCGTCCTGCCGGAGCTCTAGATTGGATCTGCTCAAGTTCCGCCTCGTGGCTGCGGCGAAACCACGAAAAAGCTCTCGATTGAATTTTTTTTCCAGACCAAAACCCTTCATATAGCAAAAGGGGGGAGCTACTGGGCCGCCAGGCAGCCCACCAGCTTGCCCTACGCCACCAGGGGGGTGGTGGCGAAGTGGGGGCTTGTGGAGCCCTGGTGGCCCCCCCTCCAGTAGTTCTTTCGCCCAGTATTTTTATATATTCCAGAAAAAATCCACGTAACTTTTCAGGGCATTTGGAGATGTGCAGAATAGTGGACTAGGATTTGCTCCTTTTCAAGTCCAGAATTCCAACTGCCTGAATTCTCCCTATTCAAATAATCCTTGTAAAATAAGAGAGTAAAGCCATAAATATGGTACCACAAGTAATATAATAGCCCAAAAAGCAATAAATATGAACATGAAAGCATGATGCAAAATGGACGTATCACCTCCCGTGGCAGCGGGGTCCTATTGCAAACTTATGGATATTAAGTCCTCCTATTAATAGAGAACCGAAACAAAGCATTAACACATAATGAATACATGAACTCCTCAAACTAGAACAATCACCGAAAAGAATCCCAATTATTGTCACCATGGGGTATGCGTATCAAGACACATAATAGGTGCATAGAAATTGCAAGATAGGATCCAAATCACTCTTATATTCATGAAAACATAATAGGTTCAGATCTGAAATTGTCGCACTCGGGCCCTACTGACAAGCATTAAGCATAGCAAAGTTATAGCAAAATCAATCTCAGAACATAATGGATACTAGGGATCAAGCCCTATCAAACTTAAATAGATTACATGATCAATCTCATCCAAACCTCATCACCATCCAGTGAGCCTACTAAGGAATTACTCACACCGGTGGTGAGCATCATGGAATTGTTGACGGAGAAGGGTTGATGATGATGGCGTCGATGAATCCCCCTCTCCGAAGCCCCAAACGGACTCCACATAAATCCTCCCGAGGAAGAAGGCGAGGTGGCAGTGGCTCCGTCTTGTGAAACGCAATGAAATCTTCTCTCTGATTTTTCCTTCGGATATGTGAATTTATAGGACTGGAATTAGGTTGAAGGAGCCATGTGGGAACCACAAGCCATCAGGGCGCGCCTAGGGGGTGGGCGCGCCCTATTGGCTTGTGGCCCATACGCAGACCCCCTTTGGTGGATCTTTGCTCCAAAATTCATTATATATTCTAGAAATGATTCACATAAACTTTTGTCCAATTTTGAGAGCTTTTACTTCTGCACAAAAATAACACCAAGGTAGTTCTGCAGAAAACGACATTAGTCTAGGTTAGTTCCATTCAAATCATTCAAATCAGAGTCCAAAATGAGAGCAAAAATGTTTGGAAAAGTAGATGCGTTAGAGACGTGTGAGTGCTCACTGTTGCTTCGTTCCCCTTTTTCCCCTTCGATACAATTGTCGCGGTCAGATGACGGGGTCGAGGGGCCAACTGATCCTGCTAACGGCTACTACTACCCCGATGACAACCCACAAGCGTATGGGATCGCAGCAGTTTTCGAGGGTAGAGTATTCAACCCAAATTTGTTGATTCACACAAGGGAAGCGAAAGAATATTCTCGAGTATTAGCAGTTGAGTTTGTCAGATTCAACCACACCTGAAATATTAGTGTCTGCAAGCAAAGTATCAGTAGCAAAGTAGTATGATAGCAACGGTGCCAGAAACGATCTGTTGACAGCAGACTATTCCTAACTGTTGTATCAATGGCACCAGAAAAAGGTACATTGACGAGCAACTATTCTTCCCCGACAACAGTGTCGGAAAAGATCTTGCAACGAGTAACAGCGGAGTAGCAAGGAACAGCAGTAGTAGTAGAGTGGCCCAATCCCTTTTGTAGCAAGGGACAAGCCTAGACAAAGTAACGTAGCGAGGACCAGTAGTAAAAGACTCGTAGGCAGTGGATCGGTGATGGATGAGTATGACGGATGTGATTCATCATGTAACAGCTATAACACGGAGAGATATGTGACTAGCTCCCGTTCATCAATATAATGTAGGCATGTATTCCGTATGTAGTCATACGTGCTTAGGGAAAAGAACTTGCATGACATCTATTGTCCATCCCTCCCGTGGCAACGGGGTCCTAATGGAAACTACGGGATATTAAGGTTCTCCTTTTAATAAAGAACCGGACCAACGCATTAACAAGCGGTGAATACATGAACTCCTCATACTATGGTCATCTCCGGGAGTGGTTCCGGCTATTGTCACTCCGGGGTTGCCGGGTCATAACACATAGTAGGTGACTACAACTTGCAAGATAGGATCTAAAACACACATATATTGGCAACAACATAATAGGTTCAGATCTGAAATCATGGCACTCGGGCCCTAGTGACAAGCATTAAGCACAGCCAAGTAGTAGCAACATCAATCTAGAACACAGTGGATACTAGGGATCAATCCCCGTCAAGAACTAACTCGATTACATGATAGATCTCATCCAACTCATCACCATCCAGCAAGCCTATGATGAGATTACTCACGAACGATGAAGAGCATCATGTAATTGTCGATGGAGGAAGGTTGATGATGACGATGGCGACGATTTCCCCTCTCCGGAGCCCCGAACGGACTCCAGATCTGCCCTCCAGATGAAGAACAGGAGGTGGAGGCGCCTCCGTATCGTAAAACGCGATGAAACCTTCTCTCTGATTTTTTTCCGGTGAGACGGAAGATATAGAGTTGAGTTTGGGGGCGGTGATGCCACGTGGGCCCCACAAGCCTAAACGGAGCGGCCTAGGGGGTGGCCGCGGCCTGTGGGCTTGTGGCCCACTAGCACGCCCCCTCCGGTGGATCTCTGCGCACGTATTTTTCTTTTATTCCAGAAAAAATTCCGTAAATTTTCAGGACATTCCGAGAACTTTTATTTCTGCACAAAAACAACACCATGGAAATTCTACTGAAAATAGCGTCAGTCCGAGTTAGTTCCATTCAGATCTTGCAAATTAGAGTCCAAAACAAGGGCAAAAGAGTTCAGAAAAGTAGATACGACGGAGACGTATCAACTCCCCCAAGCTTAAAACCTCGCTCGTCCTCAAGCAACTCAGTTGTCAAACTGAGAGAGAAAGAAAAACTTTGACAAACTCTGTTTGATCTTGTTGTTGCAACTATGTCTAACTCATAACCAGAATTTCAGCAAGATCACAAGCAAACCACATAAGCAAATGACATCTAGGTCTCACGATAAACTCATATCTATGGCATAATCAACTAGCGAGCAAATAGTAATAAGCCTCAAGTGTCAACACTTCAATCAAAACAACATGAAGCAGTACGAATAGATGGTATCTCGCTAGCTCTTTCTGAGACCGCAAAACATAAATGCAGAGCACCTTCAAAGACCAAGGGCTGACTAAACATTGTAATTCAAGGCAATGAAGATCCAGTCATAGTCATACTCAACACAGTTAAAAGCAAAGCATAAAATTAACAGAGGTGCTCTCTAATTGGTGCTTTTGTAAGAGGAGGATGACTCAACAGGAACATAAATAGACAGGCCCTTCGCAGAGGGAAGCATTGATTTGCACAGGTGCCAGAGCTCAAGCTTTGAAAACAGAGATAATAATTTTAGGTGGCATGCTTTCATTGTCAATGCAATGACTAAGACTTCTCAACATCTTCCACACTCCACATGCTATAGGCGGTTCCCAAACAGAAAAGTAAAGCTTTGACTCCCCCACCACCAATCAATCACACTCCACGGCTAGCCGAATCCTCGCGTACCATCCATACCAACATCAATCCTGGGGGAGTTTTGTTTGCAATTATCTTTTCGATTTGAGCATGGAACTGGGAATTCCAATTACCGGCCCCTTTCTCATGAATCATAGTGAATAAACACATATCGATGATAACATGCCTAGCATGGAAGATACCAATAGCCCCGTGTCACCACATGAGCGATTCGGGCATGCAAAACAGATTATTTCTTGAAGGTTTAGAGAGTGGCACATGCAAATTTACTTGGAACGGCAGGTAGATACCGCACATAGGTAGGTATGGTGGACTCATATGGCACAACTTTGGGTTTATGCAAGTGGATGCACAAGCAGTATTCCCGCTTAGTACAAGTGAAGGGTAGCAAAAGACTCGGAAGCGACCAACTAGAGAGCGACAATGGTCATCAAAATGCATTGAGAGTAACTAACATTGAGTGCAAGCATGAGTAGGACATAAATCACCATGAACATGAACATCATGGAGGCTATGTTGATTTTGTTTCAGCTACATGCATGAACATGCGCCAAGTCAATCCACTTGAAACATTCAAAGGAGGATACCATCCTATCATACTACATCATAGTCATCTCAACATTCATGTTGGCAACAAAGGCAAACCATAATAAGCTCCTAGTTAAATAAGCATGGCATAAGCAACTATGATCTCTAAGTTGTCATTGCAAACATGTTTCTCTCACAACAAAGCTGAACTAGGAACAGTGAGCTAGTCATATTTACAAAAACAAAATAGATCGAGTTCATACCAGCTTTTCCAGGCTCAGTCACTTCATGATATATCATCATTATTGCCTTTCACTTGCACGACGGAACGATGTGAACAATAATAAGAGTGCTCATGCATTGGACTAAAGCTGGAATCTGCAGGCAAACACAAAGGGGAAGACAAAGTAATATGGCTATATGAAAGCTAAACAGGTATGCATGCAAGAGCCACTAAACATTGTAACCACGGTCTTCTAACTTGACCCAAAGAAAAAGAAAAACTATCTAACACGGGAAAGCTCCCAACAAGCAAAAGAAGAAAAGAAAATCTTTTTGGTTTTTCTCAACTAGACAGACACACGGAAAGAAAACGAGAAAAAGAAAATAAACTAGCATGGATGATACAGTGGCAAAGTGTGAACACCGGCTAACAAAGTGAAAGCATAAGCAAGAATGTAAAGTCGGTGAGAACACGTACTCCCCCAAGCTTAGGATTTTGGCCTAACTTGGTCTACTCCCAAGGAGGGAAATAACCAGCTCCGGGGTACTCCGGAGTGGATTGAGGATGCCACTGCTGTGTGAGCTCCTCTGGCTCCCACTAATAAACTTGCGTCTGGTACTCAAGTGGCGGCTCGGGCACGGGCACCTGTGGTTGGGCTAAGCCCCAATATGCGTAGATGTTTGAGGACATAATAATGTACCTGCCTGCATGAAGATTGAACAAAGCAGGAGCAGGCAAAGTAATAGTCTCACGAGTACCCTGACTAAATACCAGGTTATAAATCATCCTTCTATTTATATCTCTATCAAGAAAGTCATGGCGAACCATGCTATCGTAATCTAGATATCTCTCGGGAAGAAGAATCTCTTCTTCCTCGTCCAGTCTAATAGGTATCTCAAAGTGTCTAGCAAGACGAGTAGCGTAGATACCTCCATAGACAACACCCTTCGAACGGTTCAGGTTCAACCGTTGAGCTACCATAGCGCCCAAGCTATAAGTTTTATAGTTATAAAGGGCTTCGTGCAAGACCGCAAGATCTGGGGAACTAAGTGACCCAGCTTTCCCACGGCAAATCAAACATTTTCCCACAAATAGTGAGAAGTACCGAAGCACGGGAAAATGTATGCTAGCAGCTCTAGCGCAAGACACTCCTCTCTCCTCTCTACAGCAATTGTACTGATGAAATCTTCCAAGTCCCGTGGACGAGGTTCATGAATATCCCCAACGTAAGGCAATTTGCAAACATTGCAAAAATCCTGGAGTGACATGCGTTGGGGGATATCATAAAGTTTAAACTCAACCATAGGAGGATTCTTCCTCGGATAGAAGTTAAAGCTTTGTACGAAGATATTAGTGAGGAGGAGGTATTGCAGACACTTATCTTCAACGAAGGCGGTAAGGCCTGCGTTCTCCACCAAGTGATAAAAGTCCTCATAAATTCCAGCTGCGCGTAAGAACACGTCGCTTGGCCACTCGCATGCTCGAACTTCTGCGACTCGAGGGACCAAATGCTTGGGCTTCTTCTCACTCACATCATCCTTGGGGTCACGGCTTGACGAGCCTCTTAAGAACCTCCTCATCTTTCCCCTTTTCTATCTCTGAAAATTTCTGAAATTTTTAGTGATTTTAAGGAAAAGTGAATAAGGCTCAACTAAACTCGTAGCAACTTACTCCAACTAGTGCCTAGAGACCATATTACGCATCAAGACTACTTGGGACCAGCTAGAATCAGCATGCAAAGCTCAAGAACATGGTCACCAAGGCAGCAAAAATACGCGGAGTATAAGGCACTAGAGAAAAAACTAATTGGACCAATGGAGGAGTCACTTACCAAGGAGTAATTTCCCAAAACAGTTCGGAGAATGGTGATTTGAGCAAAGAGATCGAAAATCCCAGCAAGAGGAGCAAGAACACGGGTTTGAGCTACGAAACGATTTTTCTGGAGGTAGGAGAACCAAATGAGAGCAAGAATGAGTGGAGGGGGTGCCTATGGGCCCCACAAGCCTGGGTGGCGCAGCCAGGGGGTGCCCGCGCCCCTAGGGCTTGTGGCCCACTGGTGTGGGGCCCAGACAGACTCTTTGTCTCAGAATTTTTCAAAAATTCTAGAAAAAATCATACTTGATTTTCAGGACGTTCGGAGAACTTTTATTTTCGAGGTACTTTTTTCTACCGGACGCTAAAACAGAAAACAGGGAAAACTAATCTAAATCTATCATTTTTCTTCTAAGCAACCTAAAGAGAAAGCTTGAGACAGAGGTTTGTGACTCCTCGATTCATCCATCTCATGGTCATCGAAAGAAAATCCGCCAATGAGGTTGATCAAGTCTCCTCGACAAAACTTTTCAAATCGCAAAAGAAGACGGAGAATTTTAGAATAGTCACTAGGTCACCTCAATGGGGATGTGTATCTCCCCAACAAGCAAATCATACTTCATCTTGACATGAGGAATAGGGCATTCAAAGCTCCCAATAAGAATCGATGAAGTTTTTTCGATAGCACTGATGCAATGTACTCGATATTGTTTCTTCGGAAAGTGCACCGTATGCTCATTACCGTTGACATGGAAAGTGACATTGCCTTTGTTGCAATCTATAACAGCACCTGTAGTGTTTAAAAAGGGTCTTCCGAGGATGACAGCCATGGCATCGTCCTCGGGACTATCCAAGATAACAAAGTCTGTTAAGGTAGTGACGTTAGCAACCACAACAGGCACATCCTCGCAAATGCCGATAGGGAAAGCAGTTGATTTGTCATCCATTTGCAGAGAGATTTCAGTGGGTGTCAACTTATCCAGTTCAAGCCTACGATAAAGAGAGAGAGGCATAACACTAACACCGGCTCCAAGGTCGCATAACACAGTTTTAACGTAGTTGCCTTTAATGGAGCAAGGTATAGTGGGCACACCGGGATCACCTAGTTTCTTAGGAGTTCCACCCTTGAAAGTGTAGTTAGCGAGCATGGTGGAAATCTCAAACTCAGGTATCCTTCTCTTATTAGTCACAATATCTTTCATGTACTTAGCATACGGAGACATTTTGAGTATATATGTCAAACGCATTTGCAGAAAGACAGGTCTGATCATTTCAACGAAGCGCTCAAAATCCTCGTCATCTTTTTTCTTGGATGGTTTGGGAGGAAAGGGCATGGATTTCTGAACCCATGGTTCCCTTTCTTTACCATGCTTCCTAGCAGCGAAGTCATTCTTATCGTATCTCCTATTCTTAGGTTGTGGGTTATCAAGATGAACACTAGGTTCAATCTCCACATCCTTATCGTTGCTAGGTTGAGAATCTTCATGAACATCACTATTGATATTATCATTAGGCTCATGTTCATCACCATATTGTGTTTCAGCATCAGAGACAGAGACATCGTTTGGACTCTTAGGTGTAGCAGCACCAGGGTTGCTAGCGTGCAGGTTCCTATCATCTTTCTTCTTCTTTCTAGGATGACTAGGTGCATCAGTGCTAACTCCTTGAGAATCTTGTTCAATTCTCTTCGGATGACCCTCAGGATACAGAGGTTCCTGGATCATTCTACCGCCTCTAGTAACGACTCTGACGGAATTGTCATTCAACTCATTGAGCAAGTCATTCTGAGCTTTAAGTACTTGTTCTACCTGAGTAGTAGCCATAGAGGCATGTTTACTCAGAAGTTTAAGATCATTGACGTTTCTGTCCACACAAGCACTTAAATGACTAAGCATACGAGCATTCTTTTCCAATTGTCTGCTAACATAATCATTGAAACTCTGTTGTTTGGCAACGAAGTTATGAAATTCATCCATGCATAAGCTAGCAGGTTTATCAAAAGGAATGTCAGTCTCGTCAAACCTACGCAGAGAATTTACTTCTACGACCTGTATCGGGTTATCGAGACCATGGATCTCTTCGATAGGTGGTAGATTTTTTATAACTTCAGATTTAATGCCTTTCTCTCGCATAGATTTCTTGGCTTCTTGCATATCTTCAGGACTTAGGAATAGAATAAATCTTTTCTTCGGAGTTGGCTTAGGAGGTGGTTCAGGAATAGTCCAAGCATTCTCATTGCACAAGATGTTATTCAATAGAATATCAGCTTGTTCTACAGTTCGTTCCCTAAAAAAACTACCGGCACAACTATCTAGGTGGTCTTTAGAAGCATCGGTAAGTCCATTATAGAAGATATCAAGTATTTCATTCTTCTCAAGAGGGTGATCAGGCAAAGCATTCAGCAGCTGGATGAGCCTCCCCCAAGCTTGTGGGAGACTCTCTTCTTCAGCTTGAGAAAAGTTGTACATTTCCTGCAAAGCAGCTTGCTTCTTATGGGCAGGGAAATATTTCTCAGAGAAGTAGTAGACCATATCATGGGGGCTACGCACAAAATCAGGAGCAAGAGAAGCGAACCAGGTTTTAGCATCATCCTTTAGCGAGAAAGGAAACAACTTGAGGATATAGTAGTGGCGGATCTTTTCCTCACTAGTGAATAGGGTGGCTATATCGTGCAGTTTGGTAAGATGGGTTACAACCGTTTCAGACTCATAACCATGAAAAGGATCAAATTCGACTAGCGTGATTAACTCAGGCTCGACAGAGAATTCATAATCCTGATCGGTCACAAAGATAGGTGAAGTGGCAAACTTCGGGTCGTATTTCATCCTAGCATTCAGAGATTTTTCTTTCCACTTGCGCAGAAGTTTCTCAACATCATAGCTATCCTTACACGCAAGAAAATCCTCAGCTATCTCTCCCTCCATAACATAGCACGTATCAGGCATAACACGCAATTCAGGCATAGTAGCAGGTTCTACTTCAATAGTATCAGCAGTCTGAGAAGTATCATCACATCTAGCAGCAACTCTAGCAATTTGTGCATCGAGGAATGCACCTAGTGGCAAAGCAGTATCAAGCATAGCATCATCAGGCATAGTATCAAGCATAGCATCATCATAAGCATCATGGGCAGCAGAAGTAGCATCATCTAGCAGAGGAGACATATCAAGATTTCTAGCAGGAGGCGAAGTCGCAAACTTACTCATAACTGAAGGTGAATCAAGTGCAGAGCTAGATGGCAGTTCCTTACCTCTCCTCATAGTGGAAGGCAGGATTTTAGTTCTTAGATCTTTCGGATTCCTCATAGTGACAAGAAGACATCAATCCCAAGTGACTCGGAGAATATAGTTGTGCTTCCCCGGCAACGGCGCCAGAAAAGGCCTTGACAACCCACAAGCGTATGGGATCGCAGCAGTTTTTGAGGGTAGAGTATTCAACCCAAATTTGTTGGTTCACACAAGGGAAGTGAAAGAATATTCTCGAGTATTAGCAGCTGAGTTTGTTAGATTCAACCACACCTGAAAGATTAGTGTCTGCAAGCAAAGTATCAGTAGCAAAGTAGTATGATAGCAACGGTGCCAGAAACGATCTGTTGACGGCACACTATTCCTAACTGTTGTATCAATGGCGCCAAAAAAAGGTACGTTGACGAGCAACTATTCTTCCCCGACAACAGTGTCGGAAAAGATCTTGCGACGAGTAATAGCGGAGTAGCAAGGAACAGCAGTAGCAGCAGAGTGGCCCAATCCCTTTTGTAGCAAGGGACAAGCCTAGACAAAGTAACGTAGCGAGGACCAGTAGTAAAAGACTTGTAGGCACTGGATCGGTGATGGATGAGTATGACGGATGTGATTCATCATGTAACAGCTATAACACGGAGAGATATATGACTAGCTCCCGTTCATCAATTTAATGTAGGCATGTATTCCGTATATAGTCATACGTGCTTAGGGAAAAGAACTTGCATGACATCTATTGTCCATCCATCCCGTGGCAGCGGGGTCCTAATGGAAACAACGGGATATTAAGGTTCTCGTTTTGATAAATAACCGGACCAACGCATTAACACGCGGTGAATACATGAACTCCTCATACTATGGTCATCTCCAGGAGTGGTTCCGGCTATTGTCACTCCGGGGTTGCCGGGTCATAACACATAGTAGGTGACTACAACTTGCAAGATAGGATCTAAAACACACATATATTGGCGACAACATAATAGGTTCAGATCTGAAATCATGGCACTCGGGCCCTAGTGACAAGCATTAAGCACAGCCAAGTAGTAGCAACATCAATCTAGAACATAGTGGATACTAGGGATCAATCCCCGTCAAGAACTAACTCGATTACATGATAAATCTCATCCAACTCATCACCGTCCAACAAGCCTACGATGAGATTACTCACGAACGATGAAGAGCATCATGGAATTGTCGATGGAGGAAGGTTCATGATGACGATGGCGACGATTTCCCGTCTCCGGAGCCCCGAACGGACTCCAGATCTGCCCTCCAGATGAAGAACAGGAGGTGGCGGCGCCTCCATATCGTAAAACGCGATGAAACCTTTTCTCTGATTTTTTTCCGGGCGAGACGGAAGATATAGAGCTGAGTTTGGGGGCGGTGGTGCCACGTGGGCCCCACAAGCCTGCACGGCGCGGCCTAGGGGGCTGGCCGCGGCCTACGGGCTTGTGGCCCACTGGCACGCCCCCTCCGGTGGATCTTTGCGCAGGTATTTTTCTTTTATTCCAGAAAAAAAACTCCTTAAATTTTCAGGACATTCCGAGAACTTTTATTTCTGCACAAAAACAACACCATGGCAATTCTACTGAAAACAACGTGAGTCCGGGTCAGTTCCATTCAAATCATGCAAATTAGAGTCCAAAACAAGGGCAAAAGAGTTCGGAAAAGTAGATACGACGAAGACGTATCACCCGACGGAGCCTACTAGTACATGTAGGCCGCCAACGGCCAGGAGTAGTTAGGAGGCTCCCAGGCAAGAGACATGCCCCTTTTCGATCCAGTTGTTATTGCTTTTGCTAGCCTTCTTAAAGACAGACTTGTTTGTTTATGTGTATACTCACATATTGTTGATTCCGCTAACTCGTATGTACTCGAGCCCTCGAGGCCCCTCACTTGTAATATAAATCTTGTATTATTTTATTTTTGTCTAGAATTGTATTGTGATAACTTCCATTGAGTCCTTGCTCTTGGTCGCACGCATTTGCGTATATGATTAGCGTTCGATTAAGGTGGGGTGTCACACTGACCGTATACAAGCATTCCTTCAAACATACCGACAAATTGAAGACTTAGACACCCACTATCAGCTTCAAGAGGATCTCATTGAGCACGACTGCGAAAGGCATTTGTAGTTAAACCGGTCATTTTTTCCATTCATTTCATTCAATCCATGTGTAATTTGTATCATTGTTGTATTCGGGACAATTCTTGTATCGAACTATTATTATAATTTAGTTATCTGAATAATTATTGTCATTTGGATGGTTGTTATATTATAATATTAACATTTTACATTATGTTTAATTTATAATACTGTGTAATATGTGGCATATGAGTCAAATTCAGAAAGTACCACACATTTTGCGGGCTGTCGCGGGGTGCGGCCGAGGAGACCCTGCATCACAGAACTGTAAAATAGAATATGCTTCTACGAATATTTTATTTTATAGTTCCGTGATGCGGGGTCTATTCGGCCACATCCCACACTAGCCCGCAAAGTGCATTTTGCGCGAACTCTAAACGCACTATAAGAGTCTGCAATATAAGGGGTCTCCTATAGTTGCTGTGAGGTTTTGGGACAAATATTGAATACAAGAGATGAACTATGATTTGAGATGACATGGTGTTGATGAAGATGTTGATGGAGATGAGCCCTCCCACGATGGAGGAAGCATTGGTGATGAAGAAGGCTTTGATTTCCCCCTCTCGGAGGGTGGAATCAATCTGCACGACAACAAAAGTGCTTCTACCCAGGTTCTCCCTCGAGACAATGGCGCTTCCTCTCGAAAAAGTTCTTCTGATTTTTTCAAGGCCAAGTACCATCATATAGGAGAAGTAGGAAAAGTAGAAAAAAGACAAAAGAAAATAGAGAGAGATCTAATCTCGGAGCCCCCCCCCCCCCGACGCCATGGATTCCAAGGAACATAGGGGAGAACCTCTCCCGTCTAGGGGGAGGCCATGAAGGATCAACCCGGAGGGGGGCTTCTGTGCCGGTGGCATGAGAGTGCCGCCAAGGGAACCATCTTTGCAGCAATTGTATTCATCAACATCGTCGCCTTCACCAACATCTTCATCACATTCAGGGGTCCAATCTCCCACAACCCATTGTAATCCCCTATTCAAACATGGTGTTTTGGTGCTATGAATAATTAATGATTTTAGTAGATTATTATTGCCCTATGGGTTAATTGGTAAATTGCTATGATTAGTTTAAATTTCTTGTGGGTATGTTATTATCCTTTGTTGCCCGTCATATGAACGTGCGCGTAGGTCACACCATAGGGTTAGTTGTATGTTGATGGGACCATGCATACGAGAGGAAGAGTGACAGAAACCTCTCCTAACTATAGAAATTCATACATACGGGAATGAAGGGAGCCAATATATCTTATTTGGTTGGGACATACCTTAATGAACGTGTTAGTAGTTGTGGATGCTTGCTAATAGTTCTAATCATAAGTGCGTTGAATTTCAGGTAGGGGATGACATGATATAAGAGGTATCTCCCACATATAAACTTGCGATCGGTTTAGTAACTTAGCTAGTTGCCTAGGGACAATTCTGGACACCACACCACCACCACTATTCAACACTCGTTATTAGTATTATGGTGTATTATATCATATCTATATTTTGGTAGCACTTACTTTTATGTTTATGTTCTTCGTTATCTTGAAAAGCTATCCCTTTTCATAGGATCGATATGATTGACTCGAGGGGGTTGAATAGGAAACTAACAAATTTTAAGCTTTTCTTTAAACAAATTAGGTTAGCAACAAATAGGTTGTCTAGATATGCAACTAGGCGAGCAACCTATATGATGCTAACACAACACTAATAAACAAGGAGTAAATACAAGTAAGGTAAGAGATAACCACAAGTGGAACCGATGAAGACGAGGGTCTATTCCCGAAGTTCCTTCCCTTTGAGGGGAAGTATGTCTCCGTTGTAGCGGTGTGGAGGCACAATGCTCCCCAAGATGCCACTAAGACCATCATATTCTCCTCACGCCCTCACACAATGCGAGGTGCCATGATTCCACTAAGTGATGCCCTTGAAGGTGGCAACCAAACATTTACAACAAGGTTGGGGCTCTCTCCACAACTTTAT
Organism: Hordeum vulgare subsp. vulgare; assembly: GCF_904849725.1. NCBI lineage: Eukaryota > Viridiplantae > Streptophyta > Magnoliopsida > Poales > Poaceae > Hordeum > Hordeum vulgare. The sequence continues at coordinate 174,631,027 of NC_058524.1, forward strand.
TGGAGGCTTCCAACAAAACCACGGAGCTTCACCACAATGGAATGTGGCTCTGAGGTGACCTCTTCCTTCTAGGGTGCTCAAACACCCAAGAGTAATAAAATCCACACAAGAACTTGGGGGGAATCAATTTTCCTTTCATGGAAGTGTAGATCTAGGTCTCCTCCTTCAGTCCCTAGCAGGACAACAAGTTTGGGTGGCTAGGAAGAGAGATCGGGCAAGAAAACTTTAGTGCATCAATGGAGGAGAGAGAGAGGTAAGAGATACGGGGGAGGAAGAAGAACAGCCCCTTTATATAGGCCCCCAGTTTTCTAACCATTACATCAAAAGTTACACTAGGCGGTACAACCGATGTTCCTATTTTAGCAGAACAACCGGCGACCACCGCCCTACAATCGGGTCAAAACAGGAAGTTGGCCCATGGGTGTCACCAGCCATGGCTGTTGGGCGTGCCTAAGTCCCAAGCGGTACAACCGCTTGGAACACCGGTAGTACCGACTATATTTAATATAGTGGTACAAACGGACCACCACCGCCTAATAACCGTAGTGAAACAGAACTGTGTCTGGTGGTGACCCGGTGTAGGGCCGGTACAACCACCCAGCCACTGAGCGGTATAACCGCCCATAGCACCGGTACAACCGGTCAGTATAGAAAAACTGGGATTCTCTTCTCTCCAAGATGCGATGAAACACGATGGGTGCAACAGAGTTAGAGAAGAATTGATTCACCCATAGCCTTCCAATGTGGATTCCCTCTTAATAGTAAGGGATCCCTACGACCAAAGAAATTAAACACAAAGGGACCACGTCTTCGATCTTTTCCGTTTGGAGGGAATGCCTAACCGTCTTGTGCCTTAAGAAATGATACATGCATACTTGACACCCGGTTAGATAACATAGTGAGTTGTCATCATCACCAAAATACTTAAGCAGGAGAATGCCCTTACACCTTTATACCCACTTCATAGTTTTATTCCGTGTTTCTAGATAAAAGTAAATGTCCAGTGTACATAGAGTTGTATCACTCGGTGATAGGAGCTGAGAGAATATTGACCTTATCTTTAGCTCCTTGTGGGTTCGACACTTCATACTTACGACTTCCCTCTTTGGAAAGTGTTACGATGATTCCTTGCACTTGAGGATTATCAATACATGACCATTCATTTCTACCTTATAGGAGGTGTTTGGTTCAATGATTTGTAACAAAACCCGATAACCACGAGATCTAAATACGTTAGTTTCTGTTTGTCTCGACTTCATCGTAATGAGATCGTGTGTAATCATATTACATCGTTATACAAATCTCACTCCGTCCACATGTGCTTATTATTCGTTTCCTCTCTCTCGTGTGATTTTCTGGCAGTTGTTTTATTTTTTTCTCGGCAAAAGGAAGAGCATGCCCTAAAGGCGTGCGAGATCGGGGCCTGGCTGGCGGTGCTTGAGAGCGTACCTGGCGACGTTCGAGATCAGGGCCTGGCTGGCGGTGCTTGAGTGCGTCCGTGGCGGTGCGCGAGATAGGAGCATCCGGCAATGCTCATCCTCATGGTCATCCGGTGGCACACATGCTCAGGGGGGTCGAGGGCGCTCAAGATTAGGGACGGTCGGCGGTGGGCATACTCAGGGGCGGCTGGGGTTGAGAAGGTCGCTGGCGTGGATAAGGGCAACCGGAGAGCGACACACGCAAGTCCGGGAGTCGGGGAGAGAGATTTCTCATGCATAGGTGAAATAAGAACACAACAATGGTATCTAATTACGTTACCCTGGACGAACCAAACAAAGTAGAAAAGAACTCATTACACCTCCTAATACTCTTTGACCTGATTACGTTAATGTTGTCATTAACATCCCTATAGTCAAACACCTCCTTAGTTCCAAAGCTTTGATCTGCCTACAATTTTTCTATCTTGCTCCGTAACGTGCACTTCAAAGTTAGGTAACAGGCCTCTGAAAGCGCGACCGCTGCATTATCCTTCGCCATGGATGTGGATGGTTACTTCCTAACCGATGACCCCTTTGATGATATTTCGACCAACGCGGCTATGTGTTTTTCCTCCACACTATATGTGTTCTTCTTACTTTTGTTAAGGATTGGGTTTGGTCTTCTACTAGCATCGTTCAATATGGTAATGGCATTCGTCCTTCTTGCATCCAGTGACTAGTTGCATCATTGTGCCATCTTTATTATGATTCTCGTGTATTTATCTATTTTCTTATTTAAAATTTACTCAAATATTCAACAAAAATGTTATCTTCCATGGAGCGAACATTAACAAAAAAAACACAAAGATCCAGATTAATGGAAGCACTAATCCATATCTCCCCTAATAATAAAGCGCGCAGCGCTTCTGTCGACCGTCACGGCTTTTTTGCAAAAAAGCCCTTCCACTTTCTGTTAATAAACCCGCAGTCCTTTTTAGAGTGAAAAAAATAAAAGGATCCCAGCTCTCCTCTGCCTGCCTCGCCTCCCGATCCCAGCCGCCAGAAGGCGCCCCACCCCGTGCGACGCTCGATCTGGTGCAGCGCCGGCCGTCGGCCGCGCCCGACCCAGCCATCGTTCGTCGCCAGCACCTGCGGATCCGGCTACCCCTCGCCTACCCCATCGGCTGCACCTCCCAGCACCGCCACCCTTGCGAAGCTCCGTCGGTAGACGATCTCCGCCGCGGGGATCCACATCCCCACCCCCATGGCCGGAACGGGTCCTCCTCGAGTTCTGTTCGCCGAATCGCTCGTTCGTAGGACCAGACAGACGCAACACCCGGTCTCCGTCTACCCCAATCGAGCGCTAGATGAGCGGCACCCGAAACCCTACCCGCCGGCCATGGTCATCGCCGTGGAGGGGAGCTTCGTTTACCAGGACGAGGGGAAGGACGGGGACCACCCCATGCCCTACCTCCGCCTCGGCCGCGTCTACTCATCCACCGCCCCCTGCCCGCCCCCCAAGAAGCCCCGCAGCTCCGCCTCCGCCGCCGCGGGCGGCAAGCCGCCCGTGATCGTCTACTACCGCCATCGCCGCAAGAAGCCACGGATCGAGGAGCCACGGCCGTCCTCGCCCGCGACGGCGCCGCGGCAGCCGGAGGAGGGGGCGCTGGGCACGGGCTCGCGGCGGAAGCGCCCACTCAAGCACGAGCTGCTCAGCCTCAGGTCCGCCCCGCCTGCATTGGGCTCGGATAGAGACGGGGAGGAGCTGCTGCGGCGACGGCAGCCGAGGCGCAGAGGGGGACTAGAGAAGGAGAGCACTTCGGCGCCCCGGAGGCGACGGCGCCGCAGCAGCCAGCTGGAGGCCGCCTCTCCGTCCGAGAGGAGATGGGTAGAGTAAGTTGGATCTGTGCTTGCTTCACAAGGAAATTCTCCTCACGGCTTCAGCAACAAGGAACGGATAGCGAGGGTACTTGTTTTCTGTGTAATTTTGACGCTGGCTTTGTCACAAGTTGGAAATTCAGGGTGTGGATCCCCAGGCGTTCGTCGGATTAGTGTGCAAGGTAAGCTCTCGACCACGTCTTTTTGGAGCATCTGGTTATTCTATTACTATGGAATGCAGTAAAACCAGGGCGTGAATTTTGATGGTGAATGCAGGTTTTCTGGCCCCTAGATGATGATTGGTACAAGGGTTCCATCACGGCCTACACAGGATACAATTTTCCATTTCATCTGAGGAAATGAAGTGCGAGAACCTGAAATTTGGAACATCTAACCTGGATAAGCAGGGATACGATGAACTGCTTGCACTTGCTGTCAGCTTTCATGACTACCAAGGTCTTGATCACATGGACGTTGCTGGATTTGAGGTTGTCTTGGGTATTTAAATGAGATCAGCTGGATTCCAGGAGGTATTAAAGGAACGATAAATTTCAGGAATAAAATGAATTATACTTTGCATCCTCGGTAGAGATCGGAAAAACAAAAGCAGCATATCACCACTCAATCGATTTGGTGTATTCATCTACGTGCTTGTGTGTTCCAGCTGGCTGCATAGATCAATCAACATGTGCATGTTCAAAAACCAAACCGAGCCAAAGGCAATGTAAAGCCCAGAAACTATTGGTCATGTTCTGAACTCTGGTAATGTTGATTGGCATAATGCAGGGAAAGAGATTAGAGGACGGATGAAGAGATGGTGACGGTGTTCTAGATATATAATGTACAAATTTCAAGGGAGTGATGGTAAAATACCTTGACGTTGCTACCTCTCTGTGTGCTTAATTATGAAGTAAATCAATTTCTTAGTTTATCAAAGTTGCTACATGGCATTGTTCTTTTGGGTCTACATGGCATTGTTCTTTTGACGTCAGATTTCTCCTACTCAGCAGAAAGTAACCACAAATTTCTAATTCTTTGCAGAAAGTAACCTCAACTTGTTTGACTACCATAATTGACAGTTGTTTAAATCTTGTGTGAACAAGACACAAAAACACACAATTGCGTGATTAAGTTAAAAAAAATTGGTAGATTTTGTTTGAATTTCCTTGACGAATAAAATTGACTATAAGGTAATACCAATTTCTTAGTTAACAAAGGTCAGAGGCAAACCATCCGCAACATGCCAAATATGTGGATTAATTTCATGTTTATTCCCTTTTTGCCAACTTGACATACAACAGCTTTGCAAATCCTTTCTGGTAGCTTCAATCGAATAGTTCTTGATTTTTCAGCAATTCATCCCATTCAACAGTTTGATAGATTTTTTATAGACTAGAAACAATCTTATGATATTTAGTTGTCATTCAAAAAAACAATCGTGTACCAAACTGAAAACAATTGGATGTTGATGTAATGTCGAAGTTCACCATCCAATCCAAGCATCTAAAAAGATAATCCTTACTATTCAAAGGAATACAATAAAACTATTATAAATTTTTAGAGGAATTAAACCGTTTGGCACACGAAAAAAAGAATTAATCAGTTAGAATCTAACCCAATATAACTGAGACAGCTATTATTTTGAAATGCAGTGGTGCTGAAATAGAGAGGGGCACATTCATGAAGTCTTATGACATGCTTGTCAGGGATGTGTGATATTGTTTTTCTTCCGTTGCAACGCACGGACAAGTTTTGCTAGTCTACTAATAAAGAAAGATGATATTCTTTATTTGGTCTAACATTTTTTAGCTAAAAGCCCGTGGTCCTTTTGTCCATCCGTACATAGCGTACTTATATAAACGCGTTGCACGCCTCGCCTTGCCAATATCGGGCCACGTCGTTCCATCGTTGGGCCTTTTCTTATGGGTTGCAGGGTGAGGCGTGAAAAAAAAAAGACTAGTGCTGGTTGATCGAGCTCATGCTAAATTGTTCCACCTTGTTTATTTAGTCCAATTCATACCTACTTATATACGCAAGTTAATTACCTACAATATCAGCAAGACGGTGAGAATGCACGAGGGGCTTCACAATGAGCCCATATGTGCATATTATAGTTTATAGCAAAAGGAGCCGTGCGTTGCAACGGGAGAAAAAAATACCACACGTTTTTAATCTTTTTATAATTATTTTGATTTATTAAAATAACTAGTACAAATGCCCGTGCGTTGCACCGGACGAAAACTAATAACATCAAAATCCATCACCGCACACACAATCTGCTTCATCCACTTGAATACGGCCACCCATCCATCTTATAGTTATCCTTCTTTCTGCCGTCGATGACGTAGGTCGTTCACCTTATCGCACATGTGCGAATATGATTAATCTTGAGGCGATAAACTCACCCACTGCAATGTCATTTAATCACACTGGCACAAGAGAACATTTATAACTTTGAAAACTAATCTTGCTGAGCTAGACCGTGAGGGCCGCCTTTCATGAATTGCTTCCTAATGTTCGTGATTGTTACATACTGAAAAAAAATTCACAACCAATATTTGTTAATTTGGTATAATTTATATAATATCAAGAAACCAAGTAAAAAACAGTGAGACGTGGTAAGCAATCCCCACCCAACTACTCTTTCGACGATTATGTAAATCATGTACCTTTTTCTTCCATTATTGTTCAGCTCGAATGCAAATCATCAAATGGGTAAGATGTACCTTTTTACCATACCATAAAAGGATGTAGTTACTTACCATCCTGCCATAATTCAGTTACACAACAACCGTGATTAGGAGAAGTATGATATCCCCTTCTCTGAAAGATAAAATGTTTAGAAGGATGACTGTAATTGTAGCATTCAGCAACCAGCATTCCAAGACGATTTACTTCATACAATTCATCTACTACATGTGTGTTGCGTTTCCACATCAATACCACTTCTATTTCTAACTGGCATATCTACAGGACAGTTTCTATAATACATACAACGCTCTGCCTCTATCTTCCTTGTCATGCGCACCTTATCCATCAGCAAGAGCCACTCCTCCACTTCTCCATCCAGAGATGGCCATTGATTTGTTGAGAAGATGGACGAGCTTGGAGAAGCGATCCGTCTGTTGTTCCGTCGGATCCGCCGCCCGTACCATCAAGCGGGGTGTGTTCCGTCGGATCCGCCGCCCGTACCATCAAGCGGAGTGTGTTCCTCCGCCTTGATCCGTCCACCCCCTCATAGGATCCATGCTGGAGGAGTCGCCTCTTCGCTTGCTGTGAGCAACCGCCCCCCGTCGGCCACGCCGCCGCTGGTGAACCCCGTCCGAACCTTCCTGCCTCTCTCTCTGGTCCTTCTTTTCCCCCTGGTTCCTTCTCTTCCCCCTCGTTCCTTCTCCTTCCTGTAACACTTGTCTTGTCTTCTACTCGTTCCATTCCTTGTTCCCCTGGAGTGGATGCCGACGGCAAGCGCCGGCACGATGGATGGCCGGAGTCGGGTTATCATGGTGGATGGATAAGACGCAACTGTGAAACTGGGGTCGATGGGGAGGGGGGAGTGCGGGTTGATTATGTATAACATTAGGGGCTTTTTTGCAAAAACACCGATGACGTACGGCAGAAGCGCTCCGCGCTTTATTATTAGGGGAGATAAGCTAACTAACTAATGTAGTGAGTCCTATCCTATTTTGTTGAGAAATCAATCCGTCCATTGTTAATTCCACCATGATGAGAAATTGAGCGAGACAAGCAAAGCAAAACAAAGAGGCTACGTGAATTGATCAATGGACTGTTATCTTATTTCACTCATGGGGTAGAGAATGTGGGATCAGATGACAAACTGAAGGTGGTGTTCCATTTTGTCTCTACAACAATGCAATCTTACATTAAATACATTCATTCATCAGCAAACAAATTCCCACAAAACAAAATTTCTTGCCGGTGCTTAGCACACGGTTGAAGGCATGGGGAGGGGATCTCACCAGATGATGAGTTCCTGTCGGAGGACGGGATACGGTGAGGGGAGCAAGGGTTAGGCGCCTCTATCTGGCCATAAGGAGTCGCCATTGCCGCGTCATAACCTCGGATTTCCCCGTGTGAGCCATGGAGGCCCGCCTTCGCCTGCAAGTACTTCGCTACGCCGCGCCGCCGCCGTTCTACATCGAGCAGACGCATCATTCCAAGTCGTTGTAGCTGTCGCGTTGATTTGATCCAGAAGCTGTGCTCGAGCGCCGAAACGGGGACAGCAAGCGGGCAGAGGTACGGCCGCGGAGGCGGGTGGGTTGAGATCGGCAGCGGTGGTGGTTGAGGTCGGCCGCGGCGGCGAGTGGTGTGGCAGCTGCCTGGGCACACGCCAGGGTGGACCAGGGTCGACGCGATGCGCTCGAGCACCGCAACGGGGGAAGTGAGCGGGGAGAGGTACAGCCGCGGAGGCGGGTGGATTGAGATCGGCAGCGGTGGCGGTTGAGGTCGGCCGCGGCGGCTAGTGGTGTGGCGGCGGTGGCACATGCCAGGATGGCCCAGGATCGACGGAAGGAGGCGATGCGTATGGGTACAATTTTTGCAGCGAATTATTTTTACGTTGCAGATAAATGATGAAGCGTGGGTTGAATAACAAAAATTACACGGTCTTTTTTTTAGAAAATGTCGTGATGGGTTTTCCGACGAAAGCAATAGCCTCTTTATTATTAGATATAGATTTTCTTTTTCACAAATACGCGTAGTGCGTATCATTTCATTAATAGAAGGGGAAGAAATTACAGAATTGCAAGCCTCGTTGAGCGTTCACCGAAGGCGCTCGCGAGGACGGCATTTGAGCAGCGGGTGGAGGGATTTCTAATGACGGATTAATCTGGGAGCTGATAGCGGTAGCAAGGAATACACCCCAAAGGAGAAGCAGACCTTTGTACATGGGCGCACGTGTGTCGTACATGATGGATTTGACGGAGGCGAGTCCCTAATCAAGATAATGAAAAACCAGCAGGTGAAAAACATTAGCCACATTGCCAACGATACATCCTCCTCTGCCTGACGCCCGCCTTCGCCTGCATGTTATAAATTGTCTGAACAACCAAACACGGCTTGCAAGCATGTTCATGTGAAGACAAAATTATATTCTTCACATAGGCTGTTGAAGGCTGGCCAGATTTGTTGTGTAAAGATGTGCATGACGTATGACGCCTGAGCTCCTGGTTCTCTGCGTCATTTTTTACATTTGGACTGAATATGGAACAAAAGATAATTTCAAAAAATAATTTTAGTTGAAGAGAACTAAGAAAGGAACACTTTTTTATTGTACTCGGCTTCAAGAAAAACGGATAAGGATACGAAGCCCCTAGCTCCGGCCAGCGGGACTCACGATCTAGCCCCGCCTTTGAGTAAAAGGCGATGTCGGTATGAGAACTTGCGTTGCGGGTGCATTTAAATCTCACTACTTGCAAACCAGAAAAACCCGTCATAGAAATTGCGTTGCGGGCTTATCTAGGTCACAACCTCCATTTGGACCGGTCGACTGCCCGGTTTTCTCCGTTCGAGGTCACGCGAGGTGCACGTGTGGGGTTATTTTTGCACAAAAGACCCTGGTGATTAACTATGAGGGGTGTATTGCACATTTTACATTGGATAAATCAGTCCCTTGCTTCCTCTGTTTGGTAGTTCCCAAATCCAAAATCGGTAGTTCCTTCCTTCCAGATCTGAAATCATCGCCGGCGAGATGGGAGGCGGCATGGGTGGCAGTGAGCCCTCAAGCTTTGGTGTTGTCCCTTCTGTTTGGAGCACGCTAGCTCTCCCGTCGGGAGTAGCCGTGCCGCCGTCGATGTGGTGGGCAGTGTGGCGAGTGGCAGTGTCAGTGAGGACAACGTGCAAGTCCCCGCCTTTGTTGGAGGTGGAGGCGGCGCTACAACTTCAGGGAGTTCGTCCGCATCTCGCATCCCGGACTCGCGGATCTTCCCCCAAGAGGTGTGTAAGCGTGGTGAACCGGAGATGTGGCCCGAGCGCGGTCGCGTTCTCATCGCTCGCACTTCTGGCATGGCGGCGCTCGAGCGGGCGTTCCTCGGGCGCGCATTGTATGTCGTCATCATTGGGCAGCCACTGAGCAAGGTGACGTCGGAGGCACTCACCGCAGCGCTAGAGTTTGACTGTGGCATCATGCCATCGAAGATGAAAGTGGAGGTAACCGGCCCACCATTCCATTTTTTTGTGCGGTTTCATTCACTGGAGGATTGCACTCGTGTGGTGCACGCATCGGAACATCTGCGCTGCGGCGGCAGGAGAATTTGTTTTCAGAGGTGGTCAAGGTGGTCGCGTGGCAAGCCGTCGAACCTGCCATACAATACGACGCTTAGTTTGGAGGGGCTACCAGAAGAGGCATGGGATCAAGACACCGTAAACCTGGTGCTCGCAGGTGGAACCCAACATATAGTCAATCATATCATTGCAGAAAGTGTTCCTATCAAGGTTATCAAATCATGATACTTTTTCATCCAAATATGCCAAATTAATTCCTTTTCCAATGAAAAACCCCCCATGATGCATCTCTATACTGAACTTTACTGAATCCGAACCTACATTGCGAAAAACATGATACATTAACCCTAAATCGATCGGTGAGGGGAGGATCGCTAACCGTACGGGAGGGGAGGGGAGGGGGAGGAGAATGAGAACTAACCGTAGATCGGCCGGGGCCCCCTCTTCTGTCCTCAACTTAGGCAGCATCTCCATCACCTCCATCGGTAGACTTGCCGCCGACGAGCTCGACGGACCCGAAGCGCAGCCGCCAGTCGCCTCCCGCATCGGGAAACATGTCAACGAAGGTAGGCACAGACGTCCCCAACTGATAGCACAGGGAGCAGGGTCTTTTGTGCAAAAATAACCCCACACGTGAGCCTCGCGTGACCTCGAACGGAGAAAACCGGGCAGTCGGACGGTACAAATGGCGGTTGTGACCTAGATAAGCCCGCAACGCAAGTTCTGTGACGGGTTTTTCCGGTTTGCAAGTAGTGGGACTTAAGTGCACCCGCAAGACAAGTTCTCAGACCGCCAGCGCCTTTTACTCCCCGCCTTCGGATCCCTCCTTCGCCGCCACCTCATCCCGACGCACCTTCCTCCTCTCGCCGTCGCTTGAGGCGCCCTTCGGCGAAGTCTAGATGGCTCCAAGAAAGTCGAGAGCGAGGCCCTTCTCCGGCTGCTCAGTCTTGGTACAGCGGCTGCGATCCATGGATCAGGGATGCGGTCCTGTTGGTTAGGCTTCCCCATCCGGTGGCGTGACGGGGCGGGTGGGTTGTCGGGGACCGGGTGGCCGGCGATTCACCGGTGGGTTGGTTTCGCGGCTTGCTGCCCCGACAGCCAACGGCATCGAGCTGCTCCTTCCTCCAACCCATGTTGCGTGCACTCCGTCTTACTGGACATGGCCGTGATGCTAGCTAGTTACCGAATAGACAGAGCAGGAGGTGGGGATGCAGATTGGGATAATTCTCAGGTCGGCTCATACCGGCCGCGCCGGCGGCGACACTCGAGGGTGTCATTTTTCTTCTTGAAGACGCCGTTCACCTCATAGTCTCTCGGGCGAAAACCCTAGGGAGGCGACGACGCTTTTGATGTTGTGTCCTTACTGAAGATGTCATCATAAGAGCTATGTGGCCGCTTGGGTGCGACGTCGGTTGCAGATGGTGTGCCCCTCTTCCTCCAGGTGGCGGCTATTTCTGGGTCTCCCATATCGGATGGTGATGGAGACTTTGGTGCCGTTCTCTCTCTTGAGGGCATCATTTTGGAGAAGAGGTTAACTGGGGGCCAACAAATGGAGCGGTGTTTCATCGATCGCATTGGAGATGGTGGGTCTGAGCGGCACGAAGCAATGGAGTCTCGACGTTGGCGCGGTTTGATGGACGAGTGCAGGTTGATGGCGATGTTTACCGTTGTGGTAACATCGAATGCAGTTGAAACTAGAAAGATCTATGCAATGACCCCGCGTGAAGATGGAACGACGACGACAGATCCTAAACGTGTGCATGTGATGCGCGTTGTGGGACGCCTAGACCAGATAGTACTATCAGTTTGCTATGCGAGCGGTTCCTTGAGTCAAGAGGATTAGATAGTGTCTGTTGCATGAGGGCACATCTTTATACGTGTAGGTGTAACGATTTTATTTGTCTCGAAGGTGGCACTGAATTGTAGGTGTAACGATCTTGTTTGTCTCGAAGGTGGCATTGAATTGGTCGTTGTATTCATTTTGTCACGCACTCATGAATAATTAATAAAATTGGTTGCATGCATCATTTTGATGCAAAGGTCCCGATAATCCTTCTTTTCAAAAAAAAATCCAAATATTATCACAATCGTATATAGTAATCCAAAATGAAAATAGAATTATAACACACATAAGTCACTCTTCTTTTTTATGTTCAAACATGCTATGATCTCTACATCGTGCATATGAAATTTTCATTGTACATTTGATATTTTCTTCTCCCTACAAATTTAAAATTAGTATATTGCACATAAATCATTCTCTATATGTTGTCAAACATATAGCTACGCATGAGACATTTTTTTTCTTTTGTTGCAATATACTCCCTCCGTATCTAAATATAAGTCTTTTAAAATATTTCACTAAATGTCTACATACGAAACAAAATAAGTGAATCTATACTCTAAAGTATGTCTATATACATTCGTATGTAGTCCATTAGTGAAACTCCTAGAAAGACTTATATTTAGAAACGGAGGAAGTACGATTTTTCTCCGTCTTAAAATAAGTTTATTAACTAGACAGAGGAAGTATGTGCTAGTAGTACCAAATCTAAAAATTAAACCGAATTGAATGGTTCTACCGCACGAAAACTCACCGCCTCACTCTCACTCCATTGCATACTCGGGCGTTGCGCAACGCCCAAGTGACGTAGAGATTAACACACGTTATCTTCGACGCACTCATCCTACGAGACGGAAGACGACAAAAGATCCAGGAAAGGAGCCATTATCGCCGTAACGTACGTGGATGTGTACATGCAAACAAAAGACGTGCACCCAGCCGAACCGGATTAGGACCAGACAACCGCGCCGCATTTAGAAGCAAACACAACGCCGTCGTGCAACCGGAAAAAGGAGGGGAAATCACACAACCGACGTGACGGGAGCATGACATGGGCCGCGACGTCGTCGTCGTTGGTTTGCAGCAACCACAAAACTAAAGATGAACCCCCGGTAACCTAGGAGGAGTAGGAAATCAGGGATACTTTTCAGTTTGCAAATGATTAGCTAGTGGATAACATATGGCTTACAATTAGCACGGGGCGTTGGTCAATGGCTGCCTCGATATGTGCTACGGACGGACGCATCATTGCTGCACCGGAGCCTACTACCCCTACCCTGGTTTTCGTATGTTACCACGAGTTGGGCATGCGTGTTTGTTAAAGGCGTCCAGCCGTCCACGCTGCGTGCAGCTGGATTAGGGTTTGACTGGCGACACGTGATTGTTTAATGAGTTTTTTCTTTGACTCTTAGCAATGGTTTTTCTTTGACTATCGATCCTCCGGAGATGCACAGCACAGACGTGGACACGTCGCTTTACCGGAGAATTCGAGGTGCACAAAGAGAGGGAGTGAAACGGAGCCGATTCCTGTAACAAACTCTCCATTCACAACCCAATACGGAAACAATTATTCCGAGCGATATGGAGTGTATGTGCCAAATCTTAGCGCATGTAGAGTCTTAAACGTCCCGTCAACTCGTGTGATGAATGACCGGTCTGGTCATAATACCATGGTTAATAGTATAGCCAACTGCTGGCTATAAGTCATCTTATAGCTCATCTTATAGCTAATTTGTACAATAGTTAGCTATAAAAAATACTCATTCCGTCTCAAAATAACTGTCTCAAGCTTAGTATAATTTTGTACTAGAGCTAGTACAAAATTGAGACACTTATTTTAAGACGGAGGAATTACTATTTTTATCATATATGACCCACCTTTCATTCTCACAAAGCACCTAGGAGCACGTGCTAGAGCTAGCTCTTCACGAAGAGCCCGCTTTCCTTCTCTCCCCTCTTCTCTTTCATCCAACTCAGCAAAAATATAGTATTCTAATCCTTACAGCCTGCTGACTCTATGTTATTGTACTTGCTCTAAGAACAACTACAGCTCCTCAAACGCCTACGGACGCGTCCGGGCGTGTCCGTGGACATTGACCGGACGCGTCTTATTTTTTGCCTTCCACATTCGCACCTCATATTTAAATCTTCACATCCATAAAAACGCATGCAACGCTACGTAAAAAAAGAGATCAATATCTTACATCCAATGGGATTGCTTCATCGGACAAGAGGATCAAAGTTTATCGGACTTCATCCGCAAATTCATACTAGAAACTACTTAAGCATAATTAAAATGTACACAACACGGGGAAGGGCGGAGGAAATCGCCATTTCATCGCTGCCCCCTTACCCTATCGGTCCTCCATGCAGTTGTGCCCATCCTCCATGTAAGCGTGTGTGTGTGTGTGGTGGAACGTCATCGTTGTCATTGGAGCCAGAGGTGGAGGCGTTGATGTCGTTGTCGGTGTCAAAACCGGCGGATCTCGGATAGGGGGTCCCGAACTATGAACCTTGGATCGATGGTTTTGACGAGACGAAGGAGACAATATTTACCCAGGTTCGTACCCTCTTGAGGAGGTAAAAACCTACGCCCTACTTGATTATATTGATGGTGTATGAAGATTACAGAGTTGACCTACCTTGAGATCTTATGAACTAAACCCTAGATGAGTCAACTTGCCTCTGCCAATGGAACCCTCTGGTTTATATAGACACAAAGGGAACCTAGGGTTACATACAACCGACCTTGAGTCGGGGGTAGGGGCTGCTACTGCAACAAAAGACCTTCCAATGGCGCCAGAAATAGGCACGTCGATGGGAGAATACTTGGCTTGATCCTTCTGCCGCGGCTACGCCATAAGGGACTTCCTAGGCAAGTATGCAAAGGATTTCCCCCGTGGCCTTGGAGCCTTGCGTTGGTGTTCCCTCGAAGCGGAAAGGGTGATGTAGCGTAGCGGTGGTAACTATTTCCCTCAGTTTGAGAACCAAGGTATCAATCCAGTGGAGGAGTATCTCAAGATCCTGCACAAATACGAAAGCTTGCTCCCAACGCTATGAAGGGGTTGTCAATCCCTTATAGATTGTTTGCCAAGTGAGAACTGAAAGCAACAAAGTAACAAAGCAAAGTAAAAGCGGAGGTGTAAACGATGGATGTGAATAGACCCGGGGGCCGTAGTGTTTACTAGTGGCTTCTCTCATGAAAGCAAGTAGACGGTGGGTGAACAAATTACTGTCGAGCAATTGATAGAACCGCGCAAAGTCGTGACGATATCTAAGGCAATGATTATATCTATAGGCATCATGTCCAAAACAAGTAGACCGATACTTTCTGCATCTACTACTATTACTCCACACGTCGACCGCTATCCAGCATGCATCTAGTGTATTAAGTCCATAAGAACAGAGTAACGCCTTAAGCAAGATGACATGATGTAGAGGGATAATCTCAAACCAATGATAAAAACCCCATCTTTTTACCCTTGATGGCAACTACTTGATGTGTGCCTTGCTGCCCCTACTGTCACTCGGAAAGGTCACCACATGGTAGAACCCAAAACCAAGCACTTCTCCCATTGCAAGAATCATAGATCTAGTTGGCCAAACGAAACCCAAGACTCGGAGAGACTTACAAGGATATCAAATCATGCATATAAGAAATCAGCAAAGACTCAAATATATATCATAGATAATCTGATCACAAATCCACAATTCATCGGATCTCGACAAACACACCTCCAAAGAATATTACAATGGATAGATCTCCATGAAAATCATGGAGAACTTTGTATTGAAGATCCAAGAGAGAGAAGAAGCCATCTAGCTACTAACTACAGACCTGTAGGTCTGAAGTGAACTAATCATGAGTCATTGGAGGGGCGATGATGATGATGAAGAAGCCCTCCAACTCCAAAGTCCCCTCCGGTAGGGTGCCGGGAAGGGTCTCCAGATGAGATCTCGCGGAAACGGAAGCTTGCGGCGGCGGAAAAGTATTTTCGAGGCTCCCCTGATTTTTTGCTGAATATTTGGGAATATATAGGCCAAGGATCTAGGTTAGGGGCGGCCAGGGAGGCCACAAGCGCTGACACCGCCTCCTCCCCCCTGGTGGCGGAGTGGGAGCTTGTGGGCTCCCTGGAGCCCACCTGGCTTGGCCCAGAGGCCCCCTGATCTTCTTCCGTTCGGGAAAAAATCATTTCGGGGTTTTTATTCCGTTTGGACTCCGTTCCAAAATCAGATCTGAAAAGAGACAAAAACACACAAAAATCAGGAACTGGCACTTGGCACTGAATTAATAAGTTAGTCCCAAAAAAGATATAAAAGGTACATAAAACATCCAAAGATGACAAGATAACAGCGTGAAACCATCAAAAATTATAGATACGTTTGAGACGTATCAAGCATCCCCAAGCTTAACTCCTGCTCGTCCTCGAGTAGGGAAGTGATAAAGAATGAATTTTTGATGCTTTCATGCTACCTAGCATAGATGTCCTTTGTAATTCCTCTTATGTGACGTGAATGTTCAGATCCATTAGATTCAAAACAATATTTTGCTATTGATGTGGAAACAATAATAATTCAAGCAAACTAGCAAGGTAATCATGAACTTTCAAAATAACAAGGCCAAAAGAAAGTTATCCCTACAAAAGCATATAGTCTGGCTATGCTCTATCATCATTGCACAACGAATTTAAATCACGCACAACCCCGATATTGGCCAAGTAATTGTTTCACACCTTTACTTTCTCAAACCTTTTCAACTTTCACGCAATACATGAGCGTGAGCCATGGTTATAGCACTATAGATGGTGTGGAGTGTGGTGGAGGTTGCAAGACAAAAAAGGAGAAGATAGTCACATTAACTAGGCATATCAATGAGCTGTGGAGATGCTCATCAATAGATATCAATGTGAATGAGTAGGGATTGCCATACAAATAATGCACTAGAGCTACGAGTATGTGAAAGCTCTTAAAGAAAACTAGTGGGTGTGCATCCAACTTGCTTGCTCACGAAGACCTAAGGCAATTTTGAGAAAGCCTATCATAGGAATATACAAGCCATGTTATATAATGAAAATTTCCCACTAGCTATATGGTGGTGACAAAACGAGAGACTCTCAATCATGAAGATCATGGTGCTTAATATGCACAAGTGTGGAAAAAGTGGTAGCATTGTCCCTTCTCTCTTTTTCTCTCATTTTTTTTGGTGGGCTCTTTGGCCTCTTTTTTTATTTTTTTTATTTTGGTGGGCTTCTTTGGCCTCTTTTATTTCCTCACATGGGAAAATGCTCCATCAATGATGATCATCACACTTCCAACTCAAAACTTAGAGCAACTATGACTCTATATGGAATGCCTTCGGTAGTGTACCGTGGCAATGATCTAGCATGGCATAGACATTAATGGAAACATCATGCTAGCTATCATACGATCATACAATGGCAATGTAGACGTGATGGCACATGTCATGGTGGTAGTTGCATGGCAATATATCTTGGAATGACTTTGAAAAAGCCATAGTAGGTAGGTATGGTGGCTGTTTTGAGGAAGGCTAATGGTGGGTTTTGTGCACCGGCGAAAGTTGCACGGCACAAAGAAGATAGTGATGGTGGAAGGTGAAAGTGCATCTAAATCATGGACTCAACATTAGTCATGAAGAACTCATATACTTGTTGCAAAAGTTTTATTAGTAATCAAAACAAAGCATTCAACACATACTCCTAGGGGAAGGGTTGGTAGGTATAAACCATCGTGCGATCCCGACCGCCATGCAAAGGATGACAATCAATAGACTAATCATGCTCATATTTCATCACATAGCGGTTCACCATACGTGCATGCTACGGGAATCACTAACTTCAACACAAGTATTTCTAGATCCACAACACCTTACTAGCATGACTTCAATATTACCATAACCACAACTCAAAACTAATTGAGATGAATCAAACTTCTCTAACTACTCAATGCACATGAAGGTGGAAGTTTTCGTATCCCTTTGGATAACTACCCCTTTTGAGACTACTTTCAAAGCATAGATCAACTACCAAGCCACACACCGCTGTGCTCTAAAATATATAAGTGAAGCACATAGAGCAAAAGTATCTAGCTCAAAAGATATAAGTGAAGCACATATGAGCTGAATTGTCTACCAAAAGATATAAGTGAAGCTCGACAAAATCACGGTGTGTGCATGTCTCTCTTTCTAGGTGTGCAACAACGATGATTGTGACACAAATAAAATAAAAGACTCCTACGATACAAGACGCTCCAAGCAAAAACACATAACATGTGGTGAATAAAAATATAGCCCCAAGTAACGTTACCGATGGATTGAAGACGAGAGAGGGGATGCCTTCCCGGGGCATCCCCAAGCTTAGGCTTTTATGGCAGCCTTGAATCTCTTGGGGTGCCTTGGGTATCCCCAAGCTTGATCTCTTGCCACTCTTTATCTCTTTGTCCAAAAGAACTTCACCCAAAACTTGAAAACTTCACAACACGAAACTTAAACAAAAACTCGTGATAACATTAGTCTGAGAAAGCAAACCACCACTTCCTTAGGTACTGTAGAAAACTTAAATTCTACTTGTGCTGAAGTTAGTTTACTGTATTTTCAATCTTCCATGGCTAATACCCCCCGATACTATCCATAGTTTCATCGAAATAAGCAACCAACACAACAAAAACAGAATCTGTTAAGAGCAGACCAGTCTGTAGCAATCTGTATATTTCGTATACTTCTGCTACTCCAAAAATTCTGAAAAATTACGGAAGTCTGAATAATTTGCGTAGAAATCATCATAAGAAAGAATTAACTCAAAATCTCTTACATAAAAAAAATAAAAATTCTTTTCGTGAGCAGAAAGTTTCTCTCTTTTCGAGCATGACCAAACGATCATCCCCAAGACTAATCATAACGGTTTTGCTTGGCACAAACGCAAAAAGAAACACAAAAAACACAATCATAACAGAATTATGAAAGTGTGAAAAACAGAAAACAGAAAGAAAAAAGGATAGATTCGTTGGGTTGCCTCCCAACAAGCGCTTTTGTTTAACACCCTTCGCTAGGCATTAATGATGCTCACACAAAAGACAAGAGTTGAAGCACAACGAGAGCATCATAAAGCATGTGAAAATCACATCTAAGTCTAACATGCTTCCTATGCATAGGCATTTTATAGGAAAACAGATTGTCAAGACAACCAATAGTTGCCATATGCAAGGAAGAAGAAAGAGACAATAGCAATCTCAACATAACGAGAGGTAAATTGGTAACATGAAAGTTTCTACCACAATATTTTCCTCTCTCATAGCAATTACATGTGGGATCATATTCCAATTCAACAATATAGCTATCCACTAGGATATTCTTTTCATGACCCACATGCATGCAAAGTTGACGCTCTTCAAAAATAGTGGGATTATCATCAAATAAAGTCATGACTTCTCCAATCCCACTTTCAGTATTGTTGCAGATATCATATTCATCATGAGGTTTGAACAAATTTTCAGGATCATAAGAAAGATCATCACCCCAATCATGACTATTGCAACAACTAGGGGACATAGCAAAACTAGCATCCCCAAGCTTAGGGTTTTGCATAATTTTAGCATGATTGTCACTAATAGAATTTATAGTGAAACCATTGCAATCATGCTTTTCATCCAAGGAGACCTCGTGAATCACTTCATAAATTTCTTCCTCACAATTTTCAGATTCACGCATCTCACGCAAAACTCCATAAAGATAGTCAAGTGCCCTCAACTCACTAGAAATTCATTCCACATAAGTGGGTCTCTTAAAGAGATTAACAAACGAAGATGCAAGCATATTGAAGGCACATGGCACACAAGCGAACAGAAAGCAAGTGAGAGAAAAGGGCGAATGAAAAAGGCAAAGGAGAAAGGCAAATAAAAACGGCAAATGTGAAGTGGGGGAGAGGAAAACGAGAGGCAACTGACAACAAAAGTAAATGCAAGAGAAGAGTTTGTGAGACCTACTTGGATAGATCTTGATTTCTCCTCCCCAGCAACGGCGCCAGAAATACTTCTGCTACTGCAACAAAAGACCTCCCAATGGCGCCAGAAATAGGCACGTCGACGGGAGAATACTTGGCTTGATCCTTCTGCCGCGGCTACGCCTTAAGGGACTTCCTAGGCAAGTATGCAAAGGATTTCCCCCGTGGCCTTGGGGCCTTGCATTGGTGTTCCCTCGAAGCGGAAAGGGTGATGTAGCGTAGCGGTGGTAACTATTTCCCTCAGTTTGAGAACCAAGGTATCAATCCAGTGGAGGAGTATCTCAAGATCCTGCACAAACACGAAAGCTTGCTCCAACGCTATGAAGGGGTTGTCAATCCCTTATAGATTGTTTGCCAAGTGAGAACTGAGAGCAACAAAGTAACGAAACAAAGTAAAAGCGAGGTGTAAACGATGGATGTGAATAGACCCGGGGGCCGTAGTGTTTACTAGTGGCTTCTCTCATGAAAGCAAGTAGATGGTGGGTGAACAAATTACTGTCGAGCAATTGATAGAACCGCGCAAAGTCGTGACGATATCTAAGGCAATGATTATATCTATAGGCATCACGTCCAAAACAAGTAGACCGATACTTTCTGCATCTACTACTATTACTCCACACGTCGACCGCTATCCAGCATGCATCTAGTGTATTAAGTCCATAAGAACAGAGTAACGCCTTAAGCAAGATGACATGATGTAGAGGGATAATCTCAAACCAATGATAAAACCCCATCTTTTTACCCTTGATGGCAACTACTTGATGTGTGCCTTGCTGCCCCTACTGTCACTGGGAAAGTCACCACATGGTAGAACCCAAAACCAAGCACTTCTCCCATTGCAAGAATCATAGATCTAGTTGGCCAAACAAAACCCAAGACTCGGAGAGACTTACAAGGACATCAAATCATGCATATAAGAAATCAGCAAAGACTCAAATATATATCATAGATAATCTGATCACAAATCCACAATTCATTGGATCTCGACAAACACACCGCCAAAGAAGATTACATCGGATAGATCTCCATGAAGATCATGGAGAACTTTGTATTGAAGATCCAAGAGAGAGAAGAAGCCATCTAGCTACTAACTACCGCACCGTAGGTCTGAAGTGAACTACTCACGAGTCATTGGAGGGGCGATGGTGATGATGAAGAAGCCCTCCAACTCCAAAGTCCCCTCCGGCAGGGTGCCGGGAAGGGTCTCCAGATGAGATCTCGCGGAAACGGAAGCTTGCGGCGGCGGAAAAGTATTTTCGAGGCTCCCCTGATTTTTTGCTGAATATTTGGGAATATATAGGCCAAGGATCTAGGTCAGGGGGCGGCCAGGGAGGTCACAAGCCCTGACACCGCCGCCTCCCCCCTGGTGGCGGAGTGGGAGCTTGTGGGCTCCCTGGAGCCCACCTCACTTGGCCCAGAGGCCCCATGATCTTCTTCCGTTCGGGAAAAAATAATTTCAGGGTTTTTATTCCGTTTGGACTCCGTTCCAAAATCAGATTTGAAAAGAGTCAAAAACACAGAAAAAACAGGAACTGGCACTTGGCACTGCATTAAGAAGTTAGTCCCAAAAAAGATATAAAAGGTACATAAAACATCCAAAGATGACAAGATAACAGCGTGAAACCATAAAAAATTATAGATACGTTTGAGACGTATTAGGGGCACCGACCTAAACTACTAAACTTGGAGGATACGCGGGTCTTCGGAGCTTTCCTTCTCGAATACGAGGTCATCATGCAGTTCGGTCTTCAATAATACAACACATACGGTCGACCTATAAGAGATGGGCCGACCATATCAGGACCACTTAGGCCAAGACTCCTTCAGTAGCCCTCGAACTTGCATCCAACGCCGATGTACGTGGTCTTCGGCCCCTTCTCACGCCCAGAGTGATCGGCTTGCGAGGCGAGTTCCTCCATCCCCTCTGATTTGTGGAACGACGATCCAGTCATTGACCAGTTCTCAATTACCGAAACAACCAGGGCCCACGGCTTCCAAACTTTTGCTCGAGAATCGATAGCAGCACTTGATTCCTGTGCGCATTAATGAGGACAAGCAATCTAGCAGTCCCTTGCAGAACCACTTCTTGTAACCACAGGGGAAAATACTATTTATAAGTAGACCAAATCCGTCCTTGGGTGACCATCACCCCTGAGAGACCACCAACAAAACCCTAGAGCTCCAGTGCCCAGAGCCATGGCGGGTTCCTCCTCGCGACCCTTTGACCCCCTCCGGGTAGATTGGGCAAGCTTTTCTATTTCCCTCCTCCAGATGCGCAACCTTGAAGTACAAGGGTATCTCCCCACGTCAGATCTCGCGTCTACTCATGCTGGATCTGCCACGCCCTAGCTTACGATAGTACATGTGTCAAACCTTAGAGCATCTACAGTCTCAGAACGCCTGGACAGGCCATCTGATCAATGATCGATCAGAAAAATGCAACCCAACCAGACCTCTTAAATCTGTTTAAAATGGTCGGATTGATCGACATTACTCCTATCCAATCCAAATCTAGGACAATTATGAGGCAGCCCGATCAAGCCCGGGCGCGTCCGCCACGCACTAGCTTAGGGCAGAACATGTGCCAAATCTTAGAGCATCTAAAGTCTCAAACGCCCAGCAGGCCATCTGGTCAGTGACCGATCACAAAAACGCGACCCAATTGGATCTCTCAAACCCGCCTTAAACGTTCGTACTGATCAGCACCCCTCATATCCAACCCAAATCTAGGATGGGTATGGGAAGGCCCGATCATGCCTGGGCGCCTCCGCCACACCCTAGCTGATAGGCCCACCATCTACCCCATCGATGTCCCATAAAAAAATCCAATCCGAGCACCTCGCTTTGAACCCTAGTTCACTCTCTCTCCCTCCATCCTCTCCTTTCATTCTCTGATTCTGATCCCATCCACTCCAATGTGCAGCTTGGGCAGTCACTCTAGCTCTGACCTCGACTAAGACGAGGAGATGGCCCTCCGAATTGCCCTGGAGCGGTCCAAGGTGGACACTAGTGGCAGCTCAGGATCTGGAGCGCCATCGCAGCTCCCACGCCGGTGTAGCATGGACGCTCGAGCTGGACCCTCCCAGCCCGCGCGCAGCTCTACTGGGACAACACAATCCGCACCACCCACTGATAACCCACAAGTATAGGGGATCGCAACAGTTTTCGAGGGTAGAATATTCAACCCAAATTTGTTGATTCGACACAATGGGAAGTCAAAGAATATTCTTGAGTATTAGCAGTTGAGTTGTCAATTCAACCACACCTGAAAGACTTAGTATGTCCAGCAAAGTTTCAGTAGCAAAGTAGTGCGATAGTAATGGTAGCAACGGTAACAATAGCAGTAGTGACAACAGTAGTGGTGACAGTAGCAGCAGTGACAACAGTAGCGGTAAAGTAACGTAGCAAGGACCAGTAGGAAAATCTCGTAGGCATTGGAACGGTGATGGATAATTATGTCGGATGACATTCATCATGTAACAGTTATAACATAGGGTGATATGTAACTAGCTCCAGTTCATCAATGTAATGTAGGCATGTATTCTGTATATAGTCATACGTGCTTATGGAAAAGAACTTGCATGACATCTATTGTCCATCCCTCCCGTGGCAGCGGAGTCCTAATGTAAACTAAGGGATATGAAGGTCTCCTTTTAATAGAGAACCAGAACAAAGCATTAGCACTTAGTGAATACATGAACTCCTTGTACTATGGTCCTCTCCGGGAGTGGTTCCGGCTATTGTCACTCCGGGGTCGCCGGGTCATAACACATAGTAGGTGACTACAACTTGCAAGATAGGATCAGGAACACACATATATTGATGGAAAGATAATAGGTTCAGATCTGAATTCATGGAACTCGGGCCCTAGTGACAAGCATTAAGCATAGCCAAGTAGTAGCAACATCAATCTCAGAACATAGTGGATACTAGGGATCAAACCCCATCAAAACTAACTCGATTAGATGATAGATCTCATCCAACCCATCACCGTCCAGCAAGCCTACGATGAGATTACTCACGAACGGTGAAGAGCATCATGGAGTTGGCGATGAAGGATGGTTGGTGATGACGACTGCGATAATTTCCCCTCTACGGAGCCTAGAACGGACTCCAAATCTACCCTCTAGAGGAAGAACAGGTGGTGGCGGCGGCTCCGTATCGTAAAACGCGATGAACTCTTCTCTCTTAATTTTTTCTGGGCGAGAGAGACTATATAGAGCTGGAGTTGGAGGCGGCGGAGCCACGAGGGCCTCACAAGCCTGCCAGGCGCAGTCAGGGGGGGGGCCTCCTGGGCTTGTGGGCTCCTCGCTCCGTCCCTCGAGGTAATTCTTGCGCTAGTATTTTTTATATATTCCACAAAAAATCCTTGTAAATTTCCAGGTCATTCCGAGAACTTTTATACGTCAGTCCGGGTTAGTTCCATTCAAATCATGCAAATTAGAGTCCAAAACAAGGGCAAAGGAATTTGGAAAAGTAGATACGATGGAGACGTATCACCCACACGCAATCTCTCTCCCGTGCGGGCCACTCCTTCACGCGGGTAACAATGTGTGCTATTACCCACGCCGTCAACCCAGGCGCGTTCTCCCAAATCAAAGGCGCCCGCCGCTCGCTGCGAGAGGAAGCGAGCAAGGGAGAGGAACGCAACGGAGCACTCTCTGCATGGATCTACCACCGGTCCCTCATGATGGTTGATATGGACACTCGCTGCCTCTGAGGAAGAATGCCACACGATGAAGGCAACGACTGGTGCAGCGAGGGTGGCAAAGCTCACGCGCAAGCAGGACCACGCGGTGTTGCGTTTGAAGGGATGCATCGTCATCTCCTCTTTCGATGACTCCTCTGATTTGCCTCGTGCCGCGGACGCATGCAACAACATCGACGAATGGAAAGGCAAAGGGCTGGCAAGGAAATGATGAAGATATGTTGTCTTCACCTTCAATTTTAAGTTTTTAGTAATGTAGTTTAAGTGTGTTGATCGTTTACATAGATTATGTGAACATTGATGATCTTTTCCAGATTCTTTAATGATTTCTTGATGATTGGAATGTATATTCCATGTCCATTTTATGTATGTTTGATGATCTACGTAGTTTCATTCACGTTGCATGCGTGGACGCTATGATTTGAGGGTTTTCCAACGGACACATTGGAGGCGTCCGCGAGATTTTGAGTCCCGGATTTTATGGACACTTCCAAAGAAAGAGCATCGACAGCCAGACTTCGCAATGTTGGAAATATGCCCTAGAGGAAAATGATAAAATAGTTATCATTATATTTCCTGTTTCAAGATAAACGTTTATTATCCATGCTATAATTGTATTGAATGAAAACATAGGTACATGTGTGGATACATAGACAAAACAATGTCCCTAGCAAGCCTCTAGTTGGCTAGCCAGTTGATCAAGGATAGTCAAGGTTTTCTCACTATGTGCAAGTGTTGTCACTTGATAACTGGATCACATCATTAGGAGAATCATGTGATGGACTAGATCCAAACTATGAACATAGCATATTGATCGTGTCATTTTGTTGCTATTGTTTTCTGCGTGTCAAGTATTTATTCCTATGACCATGAGATCATATAACTCACTGGCACCAGAGGAATACCTTGTGTGTATCAAACGTCGCAACATAATTGGGTGACTATAAAGGCACTCTACATGTATCTCCGAAGGTGTCCGTTGAGTTAGTATGGATCATGTCGGGGGCATAACCCCGGGGTAGGCTCAACGAGTCTGCTCCTTTACCTTCAGCCCAGAAGGAATGACCAAAACAATTCTACAAAGCCCAAGTCCCCTGGCCGGCTAGGAAGCACCTACCGGCTGGGGGGCAAGGCGGCCAACTCTGTGGCCGACCAGGAAGCACCTGCCGGCTAGAGGCGAGACGGATACCTCCCCCTGGCCGCCTAGGCCAAGCCAGTCGGCTAGGGACGAGGTGACCGTGCCCAGGCCGGCTAGTCAAGCAAGCTAGCCGGCTGGGGTGTAACGACTAAGATGCAGCCCTTTCCTATTTAGGGGGCGATGCCCCAAAAGGGAAAGAGGCACATCTAAGCGTCTCGCAAGCGAGATAATAATAGCAAATACATAAATTAAGATTGACAAATAGGGCATACATTTTCCATCTAACTTAGTAATATAAGGTTTACATCCACACAATTATTCAGACAAGATAGTCCCGCTACGGGCTACATGAAACAAGGAAAAGACTATGATATCCCGCATGCTCGCCCACGATCACGACCACGCCCTCAGTCTTCCGGATAGTTCACGTATAGACGGTCGTTCTCCTCATCGTATTGCCACTACCGCTGCGTGCCATCTGGATCTCCTGCGTCGGGCGTACCTGTACCTGTTGGGGTGTTGTAGTAAACTGTGAGCCACGGGGACTCAACAATCGGATGACCTTGGTACCGAAACTAGTCAAGTTATTAGGTGAGGAAGGTTCAATGTTTAGGTTGCAGCATCCTAAGCATATATGGGGTTAACTTACAAAGATGAGAGGTATAAATGTGGTAGTCTATGCGAGCGGTCGAAGACTAGGTGATCATTAAGTGACCCTTAAAACCTACTTACGTCAAACATAAACCCACCGTGTTCTCGATCGAAGAGAGGTCTTCGAAGGAGACAGTCACGGTTACGCACACAGTTGGCAGTTTTATTAGAGTTAATTCAAGTTATCTATAACTGGATGTTAACAAATTATCCATGTTGCCACATAACCACGGGCACGGCTTTCCGAAAGATTAAACCCTGCAGGGGTGCTCCAACTAGTCCATCACAAACGGTCACGGGCCGCAAAGTAATCCTCTATCACGAATCTCGTGATCTCGTCGGATTCCTTAGAGGAAAACCTCAACTTTGAGGAGACCCAAAGTTTCACCGGGATTCCTATACGCAAGATATATCGCTAAGGTAAGACAAATCTAGCAAGACCTCCCGTCGTGTCGACGACCCCGATAAGAGCCGCGTATCTCAGTCTCAAGACACGACGGATGAGCGATGGTTACCACGCCAAAACACCGAGTTGCCCCGAGGAGCGTAATAAGCTGCTCTGGGTTGGACCAACACTCATGAGGAGCACTGGCCTGGGTTGTTGATTAAATCCTCGGGGTAGCTATTCCCTATGCAAAATTATTATTAGGTGGTTAGCAAATTAAAACCAATGTTGGGTCCTGCCGGACAAGTCTTAACACTACACGATTTATCAAGGGGGTCCCCATAACAACCCCGAACGTGTTCGGAGCAATCAGTTATGGAATCAAACACCGGTAGCCGAAACTAAGGCCACAATAACGGAACAAATCACCCGGCAAAAGGCTAGGCCTTCCGTCATTTACCAAGTATATAGGTGCATTAATTAAATAGGAGTTTAAACATAATGATATCAAAATACTCATGTTATCACATGAGACAGCTGGCACGTGCAACTAGCAAAGCTAATCATTAGAAGCTGAGCAAGCCTACTTAGCCAAACAACATTAGCTAGGAGGGGAAGGTGTTTGGGTTTCATGGCAATATCAGGAGGCAATTATATCAAGTGGTAGGCAGCGAGCATATATCGAAGGAAACGTGATTCTAAGCATAACAAAGCTAGATACGCTATCAAGGTCACGGTCATCTTGCCTGTGATGTCTTCAGCTTGGAACTGCTCTAGATCGTCCTGCACGTACTCTCCAGAATCCACGTACTCGCTCTTTGATCCCGGTGCTACCCAAGATAAAAATAACAGCCAATGAACTCCAACACAACATGATGCAACAAACAACATGATGCATGAGATGAGAATGAAGCATGCGTCACTATTCTAGTCACTTGCATATGCATGAGAAGAGAAGATAAACTTCTGGACAGAACTTCACACTAAGCTATCTTGACATGCATGAGGATGACATGAACTGGTGCATCACGAGAAAACAATGCAAAATCATATAAAGAACGTAGAGAACGGAGCTACGGATCAACCGGAAACTACGAGACAAGATATGGAGTCCTACGGTTCAAATCAACCACAACCACACTCCAATGGCACTCCTCTGGTGTAACCATGTTGCCACATGATCACACAAACAACTAGAGGTGGGGTGGTTCTTGGAATCACACCACATCATCAACTATGTACTCACAAGATTCAAAAGAACAAAACTATGCAATCTGTTTTTAACAACATCATGGTAGTTTGTCTACAACATTGAAAGTACCTACAACCACCCAAATGAGCCAAACAATATATGTGGCAAAAGCCATTCAAAAGCTCCACAAGCCTGAGCAAGAAGCTACTGCAAAGTCATCACACATGAGAAGATCTATGGACTCAAACTTGGACAAAAATAACAGATTTCTCGGACTTAGTGAAAATCTCAGATTTTCACCAGCTGCTTATGCTCTGAAGCATTTTGGCAGCCTCCAAAATGATATCTACAGGAAGTGAAAGTGCATGAAATTTAACAGAGAGCTAGAAAAACCCAAAAGCTCACAAACCATAGTTTTTTGCATGGGCTGATTCCCAACACATGAGCTTGTGCAACCCCAACAAGAAGGGAAGAAAATAACAGCAGTTTCTCAGACTTAGTGAAAATCACAGATTTTCACAACGGTGACAATTTCAGTCAAGGTTCAACTTTGACAAGGCACAACAAGTTCATATAAACTCCTGTGTATGAAATAAAGACTCCATGTTGTAGAGGGGTTCACTCACTACTGCCACATCAAGGATTCATCCTCATAGGCCCAAGACACCACATGGCACCAAGCTCTAAACATAGCATCAAGACAGAAAAATGACAGTTTATGAAGTTGCTCCAAAGTGAAATCTGATTCCACCAGTGGATTCCTGGGATGATTCTACCCCAAATCCATATATAATACATAGGCACTTGCATGGGATAAATAGGCACAAAGCTAGCTCGAAAAACTACATGAAATCAACATAAGCATATGAGGGCATTATCTCATGTGAATCAAGCCTACATGGCATCTCTATACCTACCTATGCACACACCCAAGGTTATACACCACCAACAACAACATAAGGGCAAGCATGAGGGGTTAGCCCTCATGCTCAAGTACATAGTGCACTCATGCCCACACACACATGCATATCCACACACACATGCCTACACTCACAAACTACTACATACAATCAATCACATACCCTAGGGGTTCAAAAGAACACCCCATGTTTTCCAATGCAACCATGGACACAAATGCTCATGTGTGTGAGACACCACACACACACATACACCACCACTACTCACCAAGCACATGTATAACTTCACACCTACACATACTCACACAAGCACATATACTCCCAATACATGCACATACACACACACATAGATCCATGAGGTTGTGCAACTTGCACAAGTATGGGGGGGAGGTAACCCACACACACATACGCACATACACAAACTAGTGCATGTGCCCTCACACACACATATATATGGTTACACACACATACACACAACTCACTACACATGCATCAACCACACACACCATGCAAGAGCTTGCCTACACACATATATATATATGTATACACTCATATACACATACTCTAGCTAAAAGGAGCACTAGCTTGCTACCCAAGGCAAAGCCAAGCTTACTACAAAGCAAAACAACACAAAAAAAAATAAAGGGCGGCCCTGGGATCGAACCCAGGCACTCCCTAGAGCACAACCAGCACATGTACCACTAGGCTAGCCACTCCACATCGACAGGGAAGGGGAGACATGCAAGGCTAAGCCCTCTGTCGAGCCACTGTTCTATGAAAAACTAAAATTAAAAGGGGCGCCTTGGGGTATCGAACCCACGACCACTCGCGCCCAAAACACCACTGCTACCACTCGGCTACACATGCGACACTTACGAGAGAGGGGAAGGTAACTCTCTCGAGTAACCCCCTTCTGCTACTCCTACAGTCGAGGCGACCAGAACAAGGGAAGATCACCGCCGATGCTACGGACTAAATTGGGCGGAGCGAGCTGGCGGGGAGGAAGAGGGGTTCGAAAGGGACCCATTTTCCTCCTAAGCACACCGAGAGGTGCACTACTGCGGCGTTCCTACGACACGACGGCGACAGCAACACAGGAGCACGACGGCGGCACTGCTACGGTTCTAGGAGGGGATCTACTAGCAGGGAACGGGAGGAGATCGGGGGCTAGCCCACCCTACGCGTCGAGGAGGACGGGCTCGACGTGGAGGAAGAAGACGACGAAGAGGAAGAAGAGGCTGCAGTCGATCTCGTCAGAGCAGAGGAGGTAGAAGTTCGTCGTGGACATCGAGGAAGAAAGGCCTACTTGCTATGGGAACGGCACCTCCGGAGACACCGCGTCCTCCTGGTGCTGTCAAAGGGGCGAAGGGGCTTCATGATCTGCTGCTGCTCGAGCTCACCGAAGACCTCTCATGGTGTTGGCTAGGCGAGGGGCCTTCCCGACGACGCGAGGGGGAGGAGAAGGGGGGAATGGGTCGACCTAGGGTTGGAGAGGACGGCGAGCAACTTATATCACCTCGGGAGGCGCGCTGGAGCCGCGGGATCAAGGGGAGGATGTATCGGTGGTGGGGAAGCGTTCGTATAGTGGTGACGACAACGAGGAGGAAGAAGGGTTCACCGGTTGGGCCGCGCTAACGCTGATAGAGAGGAGATGGGCGGACGGGAAGGAGGAAGCCCACCCTACTGGTGCCACTTAAAGAAAGGAAAAACCCATTGGGTTTTTCCATTTAAACCAAACACACCAAGAAATAAACTTCTAGGGAAATCTAGGTTTGCAAAAATAAAAAATAAAATGTCCCTGGTCATAAGGGAATTATGACCTAATTAAATAAAATAGAAAGATAATTTTTGGAGCACTAAAATATTTACAAAACAGAATTATTTTAATCTGTTTTGTGAATATGACCCCACTTAGCAAAGTTTGAAAAAGCCCTAGACACAGCACTACACCCACAAGAAAATGCTCTAAATGATCTACATTTTAAAATCAGGGTTAGAGCAAGTAAATCTTGAGCTTAAGAAAATAAAGAAGGAGGGTTTTGTTGAAACCTAGTTTTTGGAACAATAAGCAAAGTTGAAACCCAAGCTTTGCACATCACTTCACACACCACATGCACTCATCACACCACACATATGGATCAACACAACAACACCACAACAATGGCATGAATGCTATGGATGGCATGATGCAAAGGGGAAGACAAGGCATGACCACATGAAATGATAACTTCCATAACCATGACATCATGGACCCAAACATGAAGGTTCCAAATGAGGCAATGTTACACTTGGGGCCTTACATGGGGATCTCAAGTCACATCACATCGTAGATCATGACGAGACCCTACGATTAAAGGTGGCTACGCGTCAGCAAAGGTACTGGATCGGAGTGCACGACAGGTACCAGCGTCGGCGGCCACGCCACTGTCCTCCTCCGGCTCTGATCCATCACCCTGCACAGTGTCGGCCGTCAAACTTCCACTCCATTACTGCACTCGGCGCGGGAACAGTGGAGGCGGCCGTACTGTATGCCCATGAAGAATCTCGCTGGACGACGCCAGACGTACCATACGTATCCTGCGTCAACCTTACGCGAGAGTCTCATTGGCTAGCCGGCGGGTCCCATAGCCAGACGGGACCTCGCAGCTGGCGGGCCCCTCAAGCGACAAGACGAGACCCCCGTGGGCCCCCTGGCCAGCCGGCGAGGCTGCCAGCCGGGTCCCAATCTTGTACCCTTTATCCATATTGTAGGCCGGTGGGTTCGTCTATAAAAAACCCCCGGCCCCCTCCATGCAGAGGGTCGGTCAACTTAGCGCACACACACCAACCACATAGGAGAAGCAGACACGAGCTGGCTGCTCCTTCTTCCTCCTCCGCATACATCTCCAGGAGCACCTTGTAGTCCCATTCATACATCATACACTCCGGCAGGATTAGGGGTATTATCTCTACGGAGATCCCTGAACCTAGGTACATCGTGCGTTCCATGCTTGTACCAACCTCGTTCCCAGCGTTCTCCGGTGCCACTTCGGTTCCCACCATCTTTAGCCTACCCATGGCTTATGTTGTGAGTATTCACCTATAGATCAAGACTGGGATTTGTCACTCCGTGTGACGGAGAGGTATCTCGGGGCCCACTCGGTAATACAACATCACAAACAAGCCTTGCAAGCAATGTGACTAAGTGTAAGTCATGGGATCTTGTATTACGGAACGAGTAAAGAGACTTGCCGGTAACGAGATTGAAATAGGTATGCGGATACCGACGATCGAGTCTCACGCAAGTAACATACCGAAGGACAAAGGGAATGACAAGCGTGATTATATGAATCCTTGGCACCGAGGTTCAACCGATAAGATCTTCGAAGAATATGTGGTATCCAATATGGGCATCCAGGTCCCGCTATTGGATATTGACCGAGGAGTGTCTCGGGTCATGTGTACATAGTTCTCAAACCCGCAGGTTCTGCACACTTAAGGTTCGATGATGTTTTAGTATAGTTGAGTTATATGTGTGGTTACCGGATGTTGTTCGGAGTCCCGGATGAGATCACGGGCGTCACGAGGGTTTCCAGAATGGTCCGGAAACGAAGATTGATATATAGGATGGTTTCATTTGGTCACCGGAAAGTTTCGGGCATTTCCGCAGTGTACCGGGAGTGACGAATGGGTTCCTAGTGTTTACCGGGAGGGGCCCACCCACACGGGAATGATCCCATGACCTTAGGGTGGTGCACCAAGTCCTTAGTGGGCTGGTGGATCCAGCCCAAGAGGGCTATGGCGCCACAAGTAAAAATACCAAAGAAAAGAAGAAGAAAAGGAAAGAGGGGGGTGGGAAGGAAGTGGAGGACTCCTCCTTCCCAAACCGAATTGGAGGAGGAGTCCTCCTCCCCCTTCGACGGGCGCACCCTTGGGGCCCTTGTGCCCCAAGGCTAGCCCCTACCCTCCTCCTATATATATTGGTGGTTTAGGGCTTTTTGAGACACAACTTTGCCACGTGCAACTCAAGCCTATTCCATATAGTTTTGCCTTTAGATCAGATTTCCGCGGAGCTCGGGCGTAGCCCTGCAGGAGTAGATCATCACCACCACCGGAGCGTCGTCACGCTGCCAGAGAACTCATCTACTTCTCCGTTTGTCTTGCTGGATCAAGAAGGCCGAGATCGTCATCGAGTTGTACGTGTGCTGAACGCGGAGGTGTCGTCCATTCGGCGCTAGATCGGAACGGATCATGGGACAGATCGTGGGACGACGGTGATTTGAATCACGACGTTGTACCACTACATCAACCACGTTTCTTAATGCTTCCCGCTTAGCGATCTACAAGGGTACGTAGATCTAATCTCCTCTTGTAGATGGACATCACCATGATAGGTCTTCGTGTGCGTAGGAATTTTTTTGTTTCCCATGCAACGTTCCCCAACACGCAAATCCTATCCTCAAACGCGTGCGGACGTGTCCAAGGGCGTACGCAGACGGTGACCGATCACACCTCGAATAATCCATTCTACAATCGAATATCTCATATTAGAAACCTTTAGTCCATACTATTACATGCAACATAAACCGATCTTTTATCAGAGTTCATCTGGCTACGACATATCCATGTCCGGCGGCCGGCTATGCTTTCGGGAGTGTTGGTCTCGCCGTCGGCGAGGTAGAGTAGGACCGGCTGACGGGACTCGGGGCGTCGCCGTCTCCCATGCCCTACTTTTTCTTATTGGAGCACGGAACCGTGACGGTGGACGTCACATCGATGATGGATCCATCCCGGGACAGGTCAACGACATCCACCACGATGCGGCTGCAGTACATGAACTGGTGCACCATACGGGGCGTCGGAGAATCTGTCTCCGCCTTGCCAACATCCACCGTCGTGTGGGCTACCGCCGCCTCCCGTGCTCGCTACCTCGCACGACAAGCACGTCGCGCCATGTTTGCATCGGACGAAGCCCATGGTGCGTCCCTTGCCAACGCGTTCGGATGCCAGATGGACCACACACACTCCGGTGAGTTTGCAATGACACACCTCGTGACGGATCCATGCGCCATTTGGGCGGACGCAATGGATTCCTGATGGAAGGAGTCCGAGTGTTGTCGTCGGACGGCTTCCTCACGGAGCTCAAACCTGACGGTCAACTCCTCCTCAACACCGCGTGTATAATTCGAGGTCGACGAACGTGAAGATGTAAGACTTGGATCTGCTGTCCATCATGCAGAGAAGGTCCTAGATCGTCAAAGGAAGCTTGGGGACGGAATGAAGTGAAGAAAAGGGGAGTGGCTAGGGTTTGGTCCCGGAAGCGAATATGGACGATTATATATGGGTCGGGTGAACCATCGTAGATCGGGTTCGATGTGACAAACGCGTCTGGTCGTCCCCGAACCTCTTTACATCCGTCTCATATTTGAACTGAATATGAAAAATGTTAGTTAGTCCGGTCGTTTGAGGCCGGTTTGAAGCATTTGTTTGGATCGGGTTTTTTGTTTGATCACTCACCCAACCGTCCATTCAAACTTACGAAGGGGTTTAGGACGCCCGGCTATAGATGATTAAGCAACAACCAGGGTCGGTGTTAGACAGCCGTTTGCAAACGCGGGCTCGAAGGTCCCCGGCCGCGCGCTGGGGGCAAAAGGCGGCCTTGAGTTGAACCCACGGCGTCCCTACGCCCCCGCGCTCTCCTCGCAGTGGCGTGCAGCCGTGCGCTGTTAATCTAATCATTGGTTCTTTGCGAACAAACAAACGAACCCGGGCCGGTCACGTGGAAGCGTGCGCCGCGCGTCGTTAGCAGCGGACGCTTCCGCGCGCAAAAGCGAGCACCGCTTGCTTTCGCATTCGCCGCACGGGCGATTCGTTTTTTTTTTTCTGGACGATTAAAACTTGCAAGGGAGAACAAACCTCCTGGATCGATTGTTCCAGCTCGTGGGTCACATCTACCTACCTGCAGACATGGGGAAGTAGTTCTGGATCTATCTATTATCACGGTTGGGCGATGACCTACCACAACACAAGCTAACAACTTATTAGGCAGCAGGAGTCGATTGCTCCAATTATAGATGGACGGATCAGGGATGCCATCTCCCAACACCTGAGATGCGCCACATGTGGACGACACGGCCAGAAAGGCGATTTCGATCCGGGCGAGCGCCTGAACTGGTGTTCTTGGGTTCGGGGACAGCCGCTTCAAGGCCACAGCTCACTTTGTCAATGGCTGCTTACCTCCATCGTACTAGCACTAGCAGGTTGGCCATGTTTCGTGTCCACGGAATCATTTTTCGGTGCTGGTAACATGAATGTTGGCACATAGTTTCCGTCTCTCCTTCGACGCTAGCTGGGTATGGGCGCAAGATGCGATCTACAGATCTATTTCCAGACGAAGGGACTCTGAACTTACTGACAAATCTGCTGAATTGTCCTTAACTGAGACGACACGGTGCTGAAACTGAAGCACAACCTAAAGTGCGGGTTAGCCTGAAGAAGAAAGAGATCAGAAAAACAAAAGCAACGGGGATGAGAGACGGGGACACGGAGATCCAATCTCCTGCTGCTGCCGGATCTCCCGGGAAAAATATTCAGGGGACGAGATCTCGGAACTCCTGCTGATGGAGTAGTAAAGTTAGCAGAAGGAGGGGTCACGTGGGCTGCACGTGCGGCGTGACAAGAGGAAAATGCTCTGCATCTAGGCAATGCAGGCATACCTGCATTAGTGCATCGAACTCTACCATCAAATCCAAGTCATTTCAGCATTTAAAAGTAGTTGCAGACTTCTAATCATGCATATACTTATTAGGGCATCTCCAATGGTTGTAAGATAGTTGTTGGTAATTTTGACACATAGGATTTTTGATGATGTGTCATGCAATAAATGAGAAAAGAGAGCAAGGTTGTATGTAAATTAACCAACACCCTTGCACAAGCTCCAATGTAGAATGAGAGAGCACCTTATTTATTACATCACATCTTATTGGGCAAACTAGATACAACCCATTGGAGTAGTTGTATGTTAAGGTGTTGGTTGATGACATGGCATATTTTACCAACAACCTAACCAACAAACTGTTGGAGATGCCCTTAGGGATCCCAGAGGCTCACTGGCTTGCGGGGTCTATATCGACGCTTCAGGCTCCGTATATTGTGGCTGAAGAACTGAACGTACGACCAGATGGACTTTTTTTTAGATTAGAAGGGAAGACCAGAGGGCCCAGGTTTGTTATTGCTATGTGAGCAGTGGTAGGGTGTCTCTCAGCTGATTCCATTATGAGTTGCTCTCCGAGAGTCTCAGGCCACAAAACAGCTTGATCTGCGTCTGGCATTAGGACCACGACTTGTCTCTCTCACTGGTACAAGAAAACTAATGATAACTCACGCGCCGCGAGACAAATCTTTTTCCTGAAATATGTTGTCACATATTCTCACACTGCAGAAGCATACTCCCTCCGTCCCAAAAAAATGTCTCAACCTTAGTGTTACAAAGTTGAAAAACTTATTTCAAAACAAATAAAGTATATAATACGGCCTAAAATGGAAATTATACAATATAATAGATCATCGTGTGTATAAGATGAACATTTTTTATATTTGGGTTATTGCATTTGATCTCATCTCCAGGCCGAAGTTGTGTTTAAAGTATTAATATTTGGTATTACCTCCAACACGGCCTTATATGAAAGCATGTTTTACACAGATTGTTTTGGTCTCGTCGAGTCAATCGATTTTTTTAAGGGTACACTACTGATGTACCAACCTTTATAGAAGACGAAAAATATGTATAAGAGATTACATGCAGCTAGTTAGCGAGCACACACCGATCCTAACCAGCATAAACCCCCTCCCCTCGACTCATACGACTAACTACTCAGCTAATGGAGTGACTCCAAAGGCTCCAGCTCTCGCCCAAGAGCGCAATTCATCGAAAATTAGGTCAGTCGTGCCCCATTCATTCTTGATCTGATTCCTTCCAAACATCCTACCATTGCGCTGCTTCAAGATGGTCCAACAGATGAGTATGACAAATGTGTCAAAACTTCTACGGGTAGGCTTGGTGATACACTTCCTGGCCATCAGCCACCATTTAACCAAGGTGTCGTGAGGTAGGGGCACACAGAGTCCCGCAAGACCCATCCTGATGAAACAAATGTGCCAGACTTGCCGAGCAAAAACACACTGCATGAGGATGTGTTCAACCGCATCTTCCTCCTGGTTGCACAGATAACACGGGGAGCTGTGATCTTGCAAACCATGGCGGACCCTCCTATCAGCAGTCCACAAGCGGTGTTGCACCGCCAGCCACATGAAGATCTTGCTCGCAAGCGTACTCCAACATTTCCAGATGGCAGCGCAAAGGGGGAACCTGAATCCTCCCTCGCACATCATCATGTACGCCGAAGAGGCAGAGTAAACACCAGTGTTGTTCCAAGCAAAATCGGTCTGTCCTCCGTCTCGAGATCAGGTTGCATGTTTATGAAAATCTCCCAGAGGGAGATGAATTGAGCAAGGCCCTCCGTGCAAAGCTCCCCAACAATGTCGTTAGTCCAGGCGTGAGACATGAGGGCATCCTTGACTTTGCGACGATTGACAACTTGTGTCTTGACCTTTGCCACCACCAGAGGGGCAATCTCCTTAGCCATGGCACCATGAATCCATCTATCTTTCCAGAACAAGATGATGTCGCCCGCTCCTAAATCCTAACTGACTAGACTGTCAAAAGTCTTGGACACACGCTTGTCAGCAGTTAGATTCAAACCTTGTCGTGTCCTTTCCCTGTCTGTGCGCCATAGCCACTGCCAGCGTAGCCTCAAAGCAATCCCATGCTTGAATAAGTCAATGACACCAAGCCCGCCAAGATGTTTCGGTCGACCCACTCTAGCCTAGGAGACCATACACTTGCCACCATGCACCTCCTCTGAACCAACCCAAAAGAAAGCGCGACACCCCTTGTCGACGCGATCCAGAGCCCACTTGGGTGCTTCAGCCACTAAAAGGTGATGTGTAGCGCGCGCTCGCATGACCTAATTCACGAGAACGAGCCTGCCAGACCTAGTAACCAACCCTCGCTGCCATCCAGGCATAATGTGCACAGTAGTATCCACGATTGGCTGTCATTCAGACCTCTTCATCTGCTTGATACTAAGCTGTAGACCAAGATATTTGCAGGGGAACTTGTCAATCCTCCACGGGAGGGCTGTCTTAACAAGTTCCTCATCCCCATTCTCCGATCTAATCATGATTGCCGCGGATTTGAGAAAGTTCACCTTAAGGCCCGAAGCCAGTCCGAAAATATGCAATGCCTCTTTCACGAAGAGTAGATCCGGCCTAGCCGGCTTCATGAAAAGTACCATGTCGTCCGCGTACAGCGCCACCCGCTGCATCGGCCCACACCCATTCATGGTGCTAAGCACATTTGCTGCATGAGCTTTGATGATGATATCCGTAAGCACATCCATAGCAATGACAAAGAGCAAGGGGAGACGGAGTCCCCTTGCCTTAGACCTCTTGCATGCTTAAATTTGTTGCCGGCGCAACCATTCACCACCACCCTAGAGCTGGCCAAAGTGAGCAGGGTAGCAACCCAAGATATCCATCGCTCCGAAAAAGCTTTAGCCCGAAGGACTTCGTAAAGGAACGGCTAGGACAGAGAGTCAAAAGCCTTAGGAATATCGAGCTTGAGAAGCACTCCTTTCGCCTTTCTCCGATGCAATCTCCGCGCCATTTGCCGGAGCAAGAGGAAATTATCATGATGACTCCTGCCTTTAATGAATGATGACTAGTTAACATGGACAAGATCTCCCATGCGTTGCCTCAGCCTAGATGCCATTAACTTGGAAGCAATCTTAGGGAGGCTGTGAACAAGGCTAATAGGCCTAATGTGAGACACCGATTGGGCTTCAGGAGTCTTGGGGATGAGCGTGATCAGGGCTTGATTGAGACGCCGAAACCACACCCGTTTCCAATGAACAATTTATGCAACACTGCAATGAGGTCCGCTTTCACAATCTCCCAAGCTTTCTGAAAGAAAAGCCCAATGAACTCGTCCGACCTAGGATCCCGATCCAAAGGCATGTCCTTCACCACAGCCTGAATCTCGTCTTCGTAGAAAATGCCATCCTGGTCCGTGTAAGGACTAAGATGCGACCCTTTCCTATTTTGGGGGCAATGCCCCAAAAGGGAAAGAGGCGCATCTAAACGTTTCGCAAGCGAGATAATCATAACATTACATAACTGAAGAATGACAAGTAGGGCATACACTTGCCATCTGACATAGTATAACATAAGGTTTACAACCACACAATTATTCAGAGCAAAGTTTGGTCCCGCTACGGACGACATGAAACCAGTAAAAGAACTATGACATCCCGCATGCTCGCCCACGATCACGACCACGGCCTCAGTCCTCCGGATAGTTCACGTACAGTCGGTCAGACTCCTCATCGTACTGCCACGTCAGCTGGGTGCCATCAGGATCTCCTGCGTCGGGCGTACCTGTACCTGTTGGGGTGTTGTAGTAAACTGTGATCCACGGGGACTCAGCAATCGGATGACCTTGGTAACGAATATAGTCAAGTTATTATGTGAGGAAGGTGTAGTGTATAGGTTTGCAACAACCTAAGCATATATGGTGGCTAACTTACGATGATCAGAGTAATTGATATGGTGGTCTATGATGTCTACTACGCAACCTTGTCCTTGTAGACGTTGTTGGGCCTCCAAGTGTAGAGGGTTGTAGGACAGTAGCAATTTTCCCTCAAGTGGGTGACCTAAGGTTTATCAATCCGCGGGAGGCGTAGGATGAAGATGGTCTCTCTCAAGCAATCCTGCAACCAAATAACAAAGATTCTCTTGTGTCCCCAACACACCTAATACAATGGTAAGTTGTATAGGTGCACTAGTTCGGCGAAGAGATGGTGATACAAGTGCAATATGGATGGTAGATATAGGTTTTTGTAATCTGAAATTACAAAAACAGCAAGGTAACAAATGGTAAAAGTGAGCACGAACGGTATTGCATTGCGTGGAAACAAGGCCTAGGGTTCATACTTTCACTAGTGAAGTTCTCTCGATAATGATAACATAATTGGATCATATAACTAGCCCTCAACATGCAACAAAGAGTCGCTCCAAAGTCACTAATAGCAGGGAACAAACGAAGAGATTATTGTCGGGTACGAAACCATCACAAAGTTATTCTTTCTGATCAATCTATTCAAGAGTCCGTAGTAAAATAACACGAAGCTATTCTTTCCGTTCGATCCATCATAGAGTTCGTACTAGAATAACACCTTAAGATACATATCAACCCAGACCCTAATGTCACCTAGATACTCCATTGTCACCTCAAGTATCCGTGGGCATGATTATACGATATGCATCACATAATCTCAGGATCATCTATTCAACCAACACATAGAACTTCAAAGAGGGCCCCAAATTTCTACCAGAGAGTCAAAACGTGTGCCAACCACTGTGCATAGGTTCCCAATGTCACGAACCCGCAAGTTGATCACCAAAACATACATCAGGTACTCACATGAATTCACGTGTGCCAACCCATATGCATAGGTTCCCAATTGTCACAAACCCACAAGTTGATCACAGCAGATAGACACGTGCAAGACATACATCAAGTGTTCTCAAAGACTCAATCCGATAATAACTCCAAAGGGGAAACTCAATTCATTACAAGAAGGAGAGGGGGAAGAACATCATAAGATCCAACTATAGTAGCAAAGCCCATGGTACATCGAGATCAAGACATCTCAAGAACACGATAGAGAGAGATCAAACACATAGCTACTGATACATACCCTCAGCCCTGAGGGAGAACTACTCCCTCCTCGTCATGGAGATCGCCGGGATGATGAAGATGGCCACCGGAGATGGATTTCCCCTCCGGCAGGGTGCTGGAACGGGCTCCAGATTGGTTTTTGGTGGCTACAGAGTCTTGAAGTGGCGGAACTCCCGATCTAGGTTTATTTCTGGGGGTTTCTGAATTTATAGGAATTTATGGTGGCAGAATTGCGTCAGTTGGGCCCACCGGGTGGGGGGTGGTGGCGGCGTGAGGGCTTGTGACTCCCTCGTGGCCCATCTGGCCTTCTCCCAAAGCTTCGAGGGTCTCTTTTGGTCCAAAAAAAATCATCGTAAAGTTTCATTCCATTCGGACTCCGTCTGAAAATGGGCCAAACACATGGAAAAAACAGAAACTGGCACTTGGCACTGAGTTAATAGGTTAGTCCCAAAAAAGATATAAAATAGCATATTCATGCATATAAAACATCCAAAGTTGACAATATAATAGCATGGAACCATCAAAAATTATATATACGTTGGAGATGTATCAAGCATCCCCAAGCTTAACTCATGCTCGTCCTCGAGTAGGGAAGTGATAAAGAATGATTTTTTGATGTTGCATGCTACCTAGCATAGTTGTCCTTTGTAACTTCTCTCACGTGACATGAATGTTCAGATCCGTTAGATTCAAAACAATAGTTTGCTATTGACGTGGAAACAATAATAATTCAAGCAAACTAGCAAGGTAATCATGAAATTTCAAAATAACAAGGCCAAAAGAAAGTTATCCCTACAAAAGCATATAGTCTGGCTATGCTCTATCATCATTGCACAACGAATTTAAATCATGCACAACCCCGGTATTCGCCAAGTAATTGTTTCACACCTTTACTTTCTCAAACCTTTTCAACTCTCACGCAATACATGAGCGTGAGTCATGGTTTTAGCACTATAAGTGGTGTGGAGTGTGGTGGAGGTTGCAAGACAAAAAAGGAGAAGATGATCACATTAACTAGGCATATCAATAAGCTGTGGAGATGCTCATCAATAGATATCAATGTGAATGAGTAGGGATTGCCATACAAATGATGCACTAGAGCTAAGAGGATGTGAAAGCTCTTAAAGAAAACTAGTGGGTGTGCATCCAACTTGCTTGCTCACGAAGGCCTAAGGCAATTTTGAGGAAGCCTATCATTGGAATATACAAGCCAAGTTATATAATGAAAATTTCCCACTAGCTATATGGTGGTGACAAAACGAGAGACTCTCAATCATGAAGATCGTGGTGCTTAATATGCACAAGTGTGAAAAAGTGCTAGCATTGTCCCTTCTCTCTTTTTCTCTCATTTTTCATATATATATATATATTTCTGGTGGGCTCTTTGGACTCTTTTTTTGGTGGGCATCTTTGGCCTCTTTTATTTCCTCAATGGGACAATGCTCCATCAATGATGATCATCACACTTTCAACTCAAAACTTAGAGCAATGATGACTCTATCTGAAATGCCTTCGGTAGTGTACCGTGACAATGATCTAGCATGTCATAGACATTAATAGAAACATCATGCTAGCTATCTTACGATCATGCAATGGCAATGTAGACGTGGTGGCACATGTCATGGTGGTAGTTGCATGGCAATATATCTCAGAATGACTTTGAAAAAGCCATAATAGGTAGGTATGGTGGCTGTTTTGAGGGAGGCTAATGGTGGGTTTTGTGCACGGGTGAAAATTGCACGACACTAAGAAGATAGTGATTGTGGAAGGTGAAAGTGCATCTAAACCATGGACTCAACATTAGTCATGAAGAACTCATATACTTGTTGCAAAAGTTTTATTAGTAATCGAAACAAAGCATTCAACACATACTCCTAGGGGAAAGGTTGGTAGGTATAAACCATCGCGCGATCCCGACCGCCACACAAAGGATGACAATCAAAAGACTAATCATGCTCAGACTTCATCACATAGCGGTTCACCATACGTGCATGCTACGGGAATCACTAACTTCAACACAAGTATTTCTAGATCCACAACACCTTACTAGCATGACTTCAACATTACCAAAACCACAACTCAAAACTAATTGAGATGAATCAAACTTCTCTAACTATTCAATGCACATGAAGGTGGAAGTTTTTGTATCCCTTTGGATAACTACCCCTTTTGAGACTACTTTCGAAGCATAGATCAACTACCAAGCCACGCACCGCTGCGCTCTACAAGATATAAGTGAAGCATAGAGAGCAAAAGTATCTAGCTCAAAAGATATAAGTGAAGCACATGTGAGCTGAATTGTCTACCAAAGGATATAAGTGAAGCTCGACAAAATCATGGTGAGTGCATGTATCTCTCTCTAGGTGTGCAGCAAGGATGATTGTGACACAACAAAAATAAAAGACTCCTACGATACAAGGTGCTCCAAGCAAAAACACATAACATGTGGTGAATAAAAATATAGCCCCAAGTAACATTACCGATGGATTGAAGACGAAAGAGGGGATGCCTTCCCGGGGCATCCCCAAGCTTAGGATTTTACGACATCCTTGAATCTCTTGGGGTGCCTTGGGCATCCCCAAGCTTGAGCTCTTGCCACTCTTTATCTCTTTGTCCATAAGAACTTCACCCAAAACTTGAAAACTTCACAACACGAAACTTAAACAGAAACTCGTGATAACATTAGTATGAGAAAGCAAACCACCACTTCCTTAGGTACTGTAGCAAACTTAAATTCTACTTATGATGATGTTGGGTTACTGTATTTTCAATCTTCCATGGCTAGTAGCCTCCGATACTATCTATAGTTTCATCAAAATAAGCAACCAACACAACAAAAACAAAATCTGTTAACAGCAGACCAGTCTGTAGAAATATGTATATTTCGTATACCTCTGGTACTTCAAAAATTCTGAAAAATTACGAGAGTTTGAAGAATTTGCGTAGCAATCAGCAGTAAAAGGAATCAACTCAAAAACTCTTACAGAAAAAAAACAAAAATTCTTTTCGTGGGCAGAAAGTTTCTGTCTTTTCCAGCATGACCAAGTGATC
The DNA here is from genome assembly GCF_904849725.1 of Hordeum vulgare subsp. vulgare. Classification (NCBI taxonomy): domain Eukaryota; kingdom Viridiplantae; phylum Streptophyta; class Magnoliopsida; order Poales; family Poaceae; genus Hordeum; species Hordeum vulgare. The sequence goes on from NC_058524.1 coordinate 174,674,242, forward strand.
ATCCCCAAGACTAATCATAACGGTTTTGCTTGGCAAAAACGCAAAAAGAAACACAAAAAACACAATCATAACAGAATTATGAAAGTGTGGAAAACACAAAACAGAAATAAAAAGGATAGATTCGTTGGGTTTCCTCCCAACAAGCGCTATCGTTTAACGTCGTTAGCTAGGCATTGATTTCAATGATGCTCACATAAAAGGTAAGGATTGAAACACAATGAGAGCATCATGGAGCAAATGTCTAGCACATTTAAGTCTAACCCACTTCCTATGCATAGGGATTTTGTGATCAAACAATTTATTGGAGCAAGAATCAACTAGCATAGGAAGGCAAAACAAGCATAGCTTCAAAAATTTCAACATATGGAGAGGAAGCTTGATACTATTGCAATAAGTAGAAGCATATGATCCTCTCTCATAGTAATTTTCAGTAGCATCATGAATGAATTCAACAATATAACCAGCACCTAAAGCATTCTTTTCATGATCTACAAGCATATAAATTTTACTACTCTCCACATAAGGAAATCTATTCTCAAGAATAGTAGTGGGAGTATCGTAAAAGACTTGAGCACTACAAATTGTGTCCACAATGAAAAAGCAAGGTTTAGCAAAGGGGTTTTCGAAAGTATGACAAGTTTTATCATCCCTTTTCTTCAAAGCATAAGTAGCCTCACAATAATCATCATAGATAGGGGGCATGCTTTCATCAAAATGATTTTGATCATTCAAAGTGGAAGAACTAAAAAGATCATCATTATCAAATATAGCATCCCCAAGCTTGTGGCTTTGCATATCATTAGCATGATGGGTATTCAAAGAATTCATGATAAGAACATTGCAATCATGCTCATCATTCACATATTCTATGCCAAGCATTCTATGTAATTCTTCTTTCAGCACTTGAGCACAATTTTCCTTCCCATCATGCTCACGAAAGACATTGAAAAGATGGAGCATATGAGGCATCCTCAATTCCATTTTTTTGTAGTTTTCTAGTGAAAGAACAAGAAACAAAAATATTCGATTGCAAGATCTAAAGATATACCTTCAAGCGCTAACCTCCCCGGCAACGGCACCAGAAAAGAGCTTGATGTCTACTACGCAACCTTCTCCTTGTAGACGTTGTTGGGCCTCCAAGTGCAGAGGGTTGTAGAACAGTAGGAATTTTCCCTCAAGTGGGTGACCTAAAGTTTATCAATCCACGGGAGGCGTAGGATGAAGATGGTCTCTCTCAAGCAACCCTGCAACCAAATAACAAAGAGTCTCTTGTGTCCCCAACACACCTAATACAATGGTAAGTTGTATAGGTGCACTAGTTCGGCGAAGAGATGGTGATACAAGTGCAATATGGATGGTAAATATAGGTTTTGTAATCTGAAATTACAAAAACAGCTAGGTAAGAAATGGTAAAAGTGAGCACGAACGGTATTGCAATGCGTGGAAACAAGGCCTAGGGTTCATACTTTCACTAGTGAAGTTCTCTCAACAATGATAACATAATTGGATCATATAACTAGCCCTCAACATGCAACAAAGAGTCACTCCAAAGTTACTAATAGCGGGGAACAAACGAATAGATTATTGTGGGGTACGAAACCACCACAAAGTTATTCTTTCTGATCGATCTATTCAAGAGTCCGTAGTAAAATAACACGAAGCTATTCTTTCCGTTTGATCCATCATAGAGTTCGTACTAGAATCACACCTTAAGATACATATCAACGGAGACCCTAATGTCACCTAGATACTCCATTGTCACCTCAAGTATCCGTGGGCATGATTATACGATATGCATCACATAATCTCAGAATCGTCTATTCAACGAACACATAGAACTTCAAAGAGCGCCCCAAAGTTTCTACCAGAGAGTCAAAACGTGTGCCAACCCGTGTGCATAGGTTCCCAATGTCATGAACCCGCAAGTTGATCACCAAAACATACATCAAGTACTCACATGAATCCACGTGTGCCAACCCATATGCATAGGTTCCCAATTGTCACAAACCCGCAAGTTGATCACAGCAGATAGACACGTGCAAGACATACATCAAGTGTTCTCAAAGACTCAATCCGATAAGATAACTCCAAAGGGGAAACTCAATTCATTACAAGAAGGAGAGGGGGAAGAACTGTTGGAAATATGCCCTAGAGGCAATAATAAATTAGTTATTATTATATTTCTTAGTTCATGATAATCGTTTATTATCCATGCTATAATTGTATTGATTGGAAACACAATACTTGTGTGGATACATAGACAAAACACTGTCCCTAGTAAGCCTCTAGTTGACTAGCTCGTTGATCAAAGATGGTCAAGGTTTCCTGGCCATAGGCAAGTGTTGTCACTTGATAACGGTATCACATCATTAGGAGAATCATGTGATGGACTAGGCCCAAACTAATAGACGTAGCATGTTGATCGTGTCATTTTGTTGCTACTGTTTTCTGCGTGTCAAGTATTTGTTCCTATGACCATGAGATCATATAACTCACAGACACCGGAGGAATGCTTTGTGTGTATCAAACGTCGCAACGTAACTGGGTGACTATAAAGATGCTCTACAGGTATCTCCGAAGGTGTTCGTTGAGTTAGTATAGATCGAGACTGGGATTTGTCACTCCGTGTGACGGAGAGGTATCTCGGGGCCCACTCAGTAATACAACATCACACACAAGCCTTGCAAGCAATGTAACTTAATGTAAGTTGCGGGATCTTGTATTACGGAACGAGTAAAGAGACTTGCCGGTAAATGAGATTGAAATAGGTATGCGGATACTAACGATCGAATCTCGGGCAAGTAACATACCGAAGGACAAAGGGAATGACATACGGGATTATATGAATCCTTGGCACTGAGGTTCAAACGATAAGATCTTCGTAGAATATGTAGGATCCAATATGGGCATCCAGGTCCCGCTATTGGATATTGACCGAGGAGTCTCTCGGGTCATGTCTACATAGTTCTCGAACCCGCAGGGTCTGCACACTTAAGGTTCGACGTTGTTTTATGCGTATTTGAGTTATATGGTTGGTTACCGAATGTTGTTCGGAGTCCCGGATGAGATCACGGACGTCATGAGGGTTTCCAGAATGGTCCGGAAACGAAGATTGATATATAGGATGACCTCATTTGGTTAGCGGAAGGTTTTCGTGCATTACCGGAAAAGTTTCGGGCTCATCGGTAGTGTACCGGGAGTGCCGGGAGGGGTGCCGGGGACCATCGGGAGGGGTGTCACGCCCCAAGGGGTCTCATGGGCTATGGGAAGAGATAAACCAGCCCCTAGTGGGCTGGAATAAGTTCCCACTAAGGCCCATAAGGTTTGAGAAGGAAAAAACACAAGGTGGAAAGAGTTTCCAAGTGGGAAGGTGGAATCCTACTCCAAGTAGGATTGGAGTAGGACTCCTCCACCTCCAATTTCGGCCAAACCTTTAGGTTTTGAGGCTGCCTCCTCCCCTCCCTCCCACCTATATATACGGAGGTTTTAGGGCTGATTTGAGACGACTTTTCCACGGCAGCCCGACCACATACCTCCACGGTTTTTCCTCTAGATCGCGTTTCTGCGGAGCTCGGGCGGAGCCCTGCTAAGACAAGGTCATCACCAACCTCCGGAGCACCGTCATGCTGCCGGAGAACTCTTCTACCTCTCCGTCTCTCTTGCTGGATCAAGAAGGCTGAGATCATCGTCGAGCTGTACGTGTGCTGAACGCGGAGGTGCCGTCCGTTCGGTACTAGATCGTGGGACTGATCGCGGGATTGTTCGCGGGGCGGATCGAGGGACGTGAGGACGTTCCACTACATCAACCGCGTTCACTAACGCTTCTGCTGTACGATCTACAAGGGTACGTAGATCACTCATCCCCTCTCGTAGATGGACATCACCATGATAGGTCTTCGTGCGCGCAGGAAAATTTTTGTTTCCCATGCGACGTTCCCCAACAAGAACATCATAAGATCCAACTATAGTAGCAAAGCCCATGGTACATCGAGATCAAGACATCTTAAGAACACGAGAGAGAGAGATCAAACACATAGCTACTGGTACATACCCTCAGCCCCGAGGGAGAACTAATCCCTCCTCATCATGGAGATCGCCGGGATGATGAAGATGGCCATCGGAGATGGATTCCCCCTCCGGCAGGGTGCTGGAACGGGATCTAGATTGGATTTTGCTGGCTACAGAGGCTTGCGGCGGTGGAACTCCCGATCTAGGTTTCTTTCTGGGGGTTTCTGAATTTATAGGAATTTATGGCGGTGGAATTGCGTCAGTTGGGCCCACGAGGAGGTCACAAGCCTGCGCGCCACCACCCGGGGGGGGGGGGGGGGGTGGTGGCGGCGGCGTGAGGGCTTGTGACTCCCTCGCGGCCCATCTGGCCTTCTCCCAAAGCTTCGGGGGTCTCTTTTGGTCCAAAAAAATCATCGTAAAGTTTCATTCCATTTGGACTCCGTCTGAAAATGGGCCAAAAACGCGGAAAAAACAGAAACCGGCACTTGGCACTGAGTTAATAGGTTAGTCCCAAAAAAGATATAAAATAGCATATTCCTGCATATAAAACATCCAAAGTTGAGAAGATAATAGCATGGAACCATCAAAAATTATAGATACGTTGGAGACGTATCAGTCTACGCGAGCGGTCGAAGACTAAATGATCACTAAGTGATCCTCAACACCTACTTACGTCAAACATGACCCCACCGTGTTCCCGATCAAAGAGAGGTCTTTGAAGGAGACAGTCATGGTTACGCACACAGTTGACAGTTTTATTAGAGTTACTTTAAGTTGTCTAGAACCGGCTGTTAATAAATTATCCATGTTGCCACATAACCGCGGGCACGGCTTTCCGAAGGATTAAACCATGCAGGGGTGCTCCAACTAGTCCATCACAAATTGCCACGGGCCGCAAATTAATCCTCTATCAGGAATCTCGTGATCTCGTCGGATTCTTTAGAGGAAAACCTCAACTTTGAGGAGACCCAAAGTTTCACCGGGATTCCTATACGCAAGATATATCGCTAAGGTAAGACAAATCTAGCAGGACCTCCCGTCGTGTCGACGACCCCGATAAGAGCCGCATATCTCAGTCTCAGGACACGACGGATGAGCTAGACGTCGGGTTGGCTAAACCCCTGGGTGACCAGGGGGGCCCCGGAGGTGGGACCAACACTCATGAGGAGCACTGGCCCAGGTTGTGGATTAAATCCTCGGGGTAGGTATTCCCTATGCAAATTATTATTAGGTGATTAGCAAATTAAAACCAATGTTGGGTCCTGCTGGACAAGTCTTAACACTACACGATTTATCAAGGGGTCCCCTTAACAACCCCGAACGTGTTAGGAGCGATCAATTATGGAATCAAACACCGGTAACCGAAACTAAGGCGGCAATAACGGAACAAATCACCCGGCAAAAGGCTAGGCCTTCCATCATTTACCAAGTATATAGGTGTGTTAATTAAATAACAGGTTAAAATAATGATATCAAAATACTCATGTTATCACATGAGACAGTTGGCACCTGCAACTAGCAAAGCTATTCATTGGAAGTTGAGCACGCCTACTTAGCCAAACAACTTTTGCTAGGACAGGGAGGTGTTTGGGTTTCATGGCAATGTCAGGAGGCATTTATATCAAGTGGTAGGCAGCGAGCATATATCGAAGGAAACGTGATTCTAAGCATAACAAAGCTAGATACGGTATCAAGGTCACGGTCATCTTGCGTGTGAATTCTTCAGCTTGGAATTGCTCTTGATCTTCCTACACATACTCTCCAGAATCCATGTACTCGCTCTCCGATCCCGATGCTACCCAAGATGAAAATAACAGCCAATGAACACCAACACAACATGATGCAACAAACAATATGATGCATGAGTGTAGAAGGAAGCATGCATCACTATTCTAGTCACTTTCGTATGCCTTAGTTGAGTCAATAAACTTCTGGATAGAACTTCATATTAAATTATCTTGACATGCATGATGATGTCATGAACATGTGAATCATGAGAAAACGAAGCAAAAACATATAAAGAACGTAGAGGACGGAGCTACGGATCAACCGGAATCTAGAAAACAAGCACTACAAGAAATATGCTCATATGTGATGTTTTTTAAAATGTCGTTGACGAATTCGTCATAAATCTATGACGATTTCATCCGAGATCGTCGTAAACCATTTGAGGGGATCAAATCTACATATAAATTACGACGGTGTGAGTCAAAACGTCGTAACCGCATAAGATGAGATCGTCATAACTTTTACGACGATTGTAAAAATGTCGTAACATGTTCTAACTATGTTGACATGTCACTCGTGGGTCCATTCTATCCCACCTGATCCTAGTTTGTGAAGCAACCTACTATTCTATCATTCTGAAAATTCTCGAAAAATTCTCATAAATACATTGGACTATATATTTCTCAAATATGTGAAAACCATCCCTTCCATAGTTCAAAAATAATTCAAAAATATTCATTTTCCTATTATGTTCAGAATAGCACTTTGTGAAGGAAGTGCTATTTCTATTTCTTTGATTACCCTCATATTGTTTGGTCACTCTTTCCTATCCAAATCATTGCCTCATGAAAACTTTCGTAACGATTTGCCTAGTAAATCTTTCTCAGCAAATTTCCAAAGTTTGTGTTCACCTAACAGCTTTGTGAAGGAAGTACTAGATAGGAATATCCTGATGAGTTGAATTTTTTCCACATCATCTATGTGCCCAAAACGTAGCTCTCCATAAAATTTTAGCCACATCTAACAATTCATGTGAGCTCATCATCCAATCTTTGTTTTTGGTAATATTTTGATTTTATGAAGCAACTATGTTTTATATTGCTTTATAGTTGATGAAAAATTTACCACGGGATGATACTGACCATATAACCTCACTGCACCAAATTTTAGCTCATTTAATTCAGCCAGTTTCTCTCAATATTTTTCCCAATATTCTGTTCAGTAGAGAGAATTGTGAGGGAAAAATAACGAGCAAACTATAATGCAGCTGTAGTTCAAATTTAACCCGCTTCCAGCTGAATCGACATAAATTTGTCTTTTTCATGAGAGGTGGATAAAATCTTTTAACACCCAACCATTTTGTCAATTGTACATTAAATATGGACTAGTATTTTATAAAAATGATTTGATCCAATTTTGAAACAAATATATGGTAGATCCTTCACAAAAAAACTCATTTTGGTCACTTGAAAAATGGAAAATGAATTTTTCATACAAGGAAAATGAAAACTTCCTTAATCAACATTGTTTGTCATTCCAATATGCACCCTTGTGCATAATATTATATCATTTCAACAAACTATGTCATGAATGTGGCCATAAGATTGATCATTTGGCTTGAAAGCCATGAATCTTCACACATGATAGCCCATTTCTAAGAACACTTATTTAAAATAGTTGTCGTATTACTAGTTTATTATTTTTCCTGGTAACTTTGTCACATATAATGACACAATGCAATGGTTTTCCATTTTTTTGAATTTGTTTTGAATTTTTCATGGTCATTTCAAAACGCAGTCAAAACAACGGGTATGACCGTTCATTGAATATGGCATAGTATTTTAGAAAAACTAGTAAGCATGCACGTGAAATTCACGTGCATCAACAAGATGAGACATTGTCTCCCAAAAGTATGCATGTCTGGCTTGGCGACCTACTTAGTGCATGCTGATGCATCTTTGTATCCTAGTGAAGCATCAAAATTGTACCGAGGGAAATACTTGCAAGTGTTGTTGGCTGTTGATCCTCCTCGTTCGAACCAGCTTTCCCCCCTATCTGATATTGGTTTACAGGAGTTTTATTCAGGTTATTGTGTTGTGAGTTTGAGTCTGGACTTGTGTTAGACAAGTATGGTATGAGTACATCCTAAACATGTCGTAATAAGATGTATATGCTTCATAGCTAGCTGTTGCATGACCTGAATTTCAAAATATCTTTCTTGTACAAAGGTTTTACATGTCAAGTTACAAGAAGATGGTTATGCTTCATATATAATTGTTGTTTGATTTTTCAAAGAATTTACATCCATCCATAGTCGTGCCCACAACATGAACCGAGGAGATCGTGCCTTGTCATGCCTTGGAGTTGCCGCCCTGCCTGTTGTGTGCCATGTTGGACTCCACGGGAGGAGGCGCCTTCACGGGCGGTGGTGACACGGGAGGAGGCGTCACGACGGGCGGCGACGCGGACACGGGCGCGACAACCGGAGGCGGCTTGACCGGCGCGACTGCGGTCAAAATGGCCATTTCAAAATGCGGTCAAAATGACGGGTATGGCCATTCATATTATTTGAAAATGTAAACAAGCTCTCATGTTTATGAAATTCGGTGTGGTATTGGTTTATAGTCTCTAGAAGGCGTGGAAAATTTGTGAATTTTTTTACTAATTTTTAACATGTTTATTTTGATAAAAGTAATAGTCTAAAGAAACACAAATTATTTGAAGCTTTCCTATTAGATGGAATATAACTCTCCTGGATCGATGACGTGGCGGACAGATCCACACCCCACATCCACCACAGATCCCAGCCCGGCCCACCGGAGAGCGAGCAGTGTACGGGGTCAACCCAACCCCTCGCTCTCCCAGTCTCCCTCCCCACGACCCCCTCCCCCTTCCAGATCCGCGCCGCCACCTCCCTTCCAGATCCATGCCATCACGAGATCGCCGCCGTCCTCCTCCTCTTACCCATGGCCTCCCCCATGGCCCTCCCTTACCCACCAGCGGAACCCGACGGCTACGACCATGGCGCACGCCGTGCTCTTGCTCTTGGCATGGCACCCGGATCTCATCGGGCCGACGCTCACGCTCCACGTCGCGGCCGTCGGCATCTAGAAGTACCAGCACAGGCCGCGCGCGCCGGCGCCGCACCCGTGCGTGCGCACGTCCATGGTGGAGGCGCCTGACAGGGAGGAGCTGGACGAGGAGTTCGACACGATACCAAGCGCGAAGTCGCGGAGGTGGTGCGCCAGCGGTACGACCGCGCTAGGATGGTCGGAGCACGGCTGCAGGCCATGGTCGGTGACGTGGCGACACAGGCGGAGAGGCTGCGGGCGCTCATGTCGTGCCGCGACCCACGCGCTACAGGGATGTTCGTGGTGCTCTGCTCCGTCGCTACGTCCTTGCTTACAGAGATCAGGTGGGTTCTTTAGTGGTTGGTTCCGCAGATGAACAAGGAGAGGCTCATGAAGATGGTCGGCGCCGTCCCGCAACCCACCGCCTCCCCTATCCACGTCCCTCGCCAACAACACACACCGCCGGCGTAAGTCCATCCCCCACCCCCTTCTCTCCCACATCTTCTTCCTTCCTTGCTTCCTTCGGATTAGATAGAATAGAATAGGTTAGTTCTCTCGGTTCCAATGGTCGATTCTCTCCTCTCCCAAGGATCACTTCTTCTAACAGATTTGGATGTATGTGCGGTGTACCATTTGGCTAAGTTTGACGACGAAGGATTGGTTGCTGGTTTGAACATTGGGGAATGCTTTTCAATACCGCTTATTTAGTCCCATACTGCTTACGGAGCAGAAATTTAAAAGGGGAGCCGGTAATATTTGCTAAAGAAATCTTCCATGAAGTTTTGGAGGAGCCTGAACGATGACTGTTGGGGATTTTACCATTCATTCACAGCATCGTATGGAAAGTACTGTTTGGAAATGTAATCTATTCTGCATACTTGTCATTGCACTGAGTGACACAGATTTGACTAACATACTGAAGTCAGCTTTTAGCATTAGACTTCTGCCATGGAGCTGGCGCTTTTTTGTACTGATTTAATTCATACATGGGAAACAATGATATTATAAATAGACCCGCACATGACCACAGTCGTTAAAATGACCTCGAGCCATTAAATCATTCTCCCAGCTCACATGATCATCAGTTCATCACACAAGTTTAGAGAATACCTTCACTGTTCACAAGATAACAAGTTAAAATAATGTCCCAGAATAAAATAATATCCAGCTAATGCATTCCAGGAAAACATAAAAAATATTGCAGAAATCAGGATGCTGGAAATAGCATGGAAGTCATGTTCGGATGTATACTTTTTTTTATAGTTAACCAATTTTATCATATTAACTAAGTTGAATTCCTTATCCTGATTGGTGTACATTCCCTTGATGGTAGAAGTAGTTGTTATAATTCGGAATTAAACAATTGGTGCAGTTTGATGTGGTTTGCCCGTGGTTCTCTCTTTTGATGATTCTTTCATACTTTTGTTCCTATTAGACATTAGTTTAGCTTACAACTCTGTTGCAAATTAATATATAGGGTTTTCAATTTGATTCTTCTGGTATGTGGTTTCAGGACTGCAGTTCTCTGTGTTGTCACTTGTTTCCAATATTAACAACAATTTTGTATCCCTCCAACACCATATTTATTAAAGATAACATTATAAATTCTTGAAGTCTATTTACTTATAGACATGGGGTGTTCCCAAAGTTAATCTTATATATAGGTTCACTTGATCAGACCAAGAAATTTCATCTGAGCAGATATTTTCCTGAATCAACTTTTAGTTAATCCTTTCATGCAGGCGAGAACATATTGTACCACATCACCATTTATTGCTAGTTAACAAGTATTGTTGACCTGGCTAGTCTCAGATTTGTGCTCCAGGTTTAATCCAAAGTACAAATGAAATGCTCGTACTGGATAACGGTCCTGGAGAGTAGGAATTTTTGTTTCCTAGCTTAGCACCCGAGTTAAAGTGACGTCTTGGAGAGGCACATTTTTGTTCAATTTTGTAGCACTGATTCCCTGATTTCTAGTGTTTATGATGGATGGATGGATGGTCTGTGCTGCCATATTTGAAGTTGAGATCATTCATATAGGATCACAACCTACTTCTCCTACTTCTCTTAGTCACATTTGTTTTTGTACAATGAGGCTAGGGGCATATATGACTCTAGACTCCTAAAACTTTTTAGTCCCTTACATACTTTTGGCTAGCTCTTGTCGCACTTCAAGCAATTCAATAATGTGATATCTGAAACTACTTTACCATCTCTTACAGGCAAGGTGCATGGAGGTAGGCTCAACTTCCGCGTCTTCCATTGGATTGCCCCGCTGCTGCCGGCGACGCTGTTTGGCATCGACACGGTGAGCTCCTCTCCCTCCTCTGCTCTGTGCCTCCTGTCCCCGGTTGCTCTGATGATCCTCGTGGCCTTCGAGCCACGGTTATGGTGTGGGTCTATAGCCATCGTTCCATGGCTGTCTGGTTAGGCTGCTAGAGTCCTTTCATAATCATCATGCCACTGTTTGTTGTTAAGTTTGCTCGTTTTTTTGCTTACCATGTTTGCTAACACTGGCCTACCTGATGCAAACTTGCTGAATATATGTATGGGTAGTTCCTGGTGGTCACTTATTATCCAAGGGAGTAGTTTTGGTACTTAACGAATGGTGTTTCAGCTAGCTTGCACCTTATCTAGGTACTCACTGTTATTGTTACCTAAAATAAATTTGCTTGGTGTTGGATAGACATTGTTTTGCATGACGAAATCCTTTAGTTCGCGTATGATGGATGGGTGGTTCCTACCCGTGGAGGTCCTGTATGAGCCTAGTTTTTTTTGTAGTACAAATTAATTTGTAGTGGCTATCAATCTAATAGTGGCTATCAATCTAATAGTGGCTATCAATCCAATAGCAGACAATGCTTACAAATTAATTGGTGTAGTGCTGCTGTGTACGCATACTATAGCTTTATTCTACTCTAAAATTAATTAATGTAGCTTTATTCTACTCTAAAAGAACCCAGAGAAGATTAATCTGCATCAGTTTTCTCGCCAACTTTGGTAACGAGAGTATATCTGTTACTTAATATTACTGAAGATCTGAACATTTTCTTTTATTTCTGCCTCATATTTTGTTTAAACTTACGCTACAGTTTCACTTTAGATGATATTTTGTTCTTCGAAAGACGTTTTACAATTTAGCATTGCCATCTAGTTCCTGCGCCTCAACAATACATTACTTTGTTTGGATGCAGGTATACTAGAGCCCATAAAAGTTGGTATCAGGGATGCAAAACTAGGAGTGGGGAAGCAAGAGCAGGATGACTTCTTCACAGTGAGTGCTAATTTCTGTATTTTCTTTTGAGATTCTTCTGGCTTGATGCTTCAGCTGTGAAAACTCGTATCTGATTGTCAACTCTGAACCAGATGAGTTATTGTGTTATGTAAACGTGGGAGATGTATTATGTGATGTTATATGATGGATGATTTTAATTCGACTTGGAGTTTTCTTAATTTGAATATGAAATAGTGCTGCATTTAATATTGGACAAATAATTGGTTGAAAAGGCCCAATAAATAGAAATGAAACCAAGTTCTTGAAAAAAAAGTTGCTGAATTCAAAAATGAAAAAAGGCCAAAACTGAAACTAGACCAAATGTATTTGGGCACTAAAAGGCCAGGGCCCAAAAAAATTCGAAAAAGGAAAACTAAAATTGGCTGAAAATAGGCCAAGGCCCAAAAGAAGCCCAATAAGAAAAGCCCCAAAAAAAAACGAGCCCATGTGATCAATTGAAATGGGTTGGGCTGATTTCAGCCATGACGTTTTGATTTCGTCGTAATTTTGCCACGTAGGATTGCCACGTAGGACTGGGTTTGATTGTCAGCGATGATTTAGGATCGTCGTAAAGGTTACGACAATCCAGGAATCATCGTAAAGTTACGACGATTTTGACCAAAACGTTGTTGCTGTTCATTTCTGACGCTCCGTTTTCGACGCTTGGTTTTCCGTCGTGCGATCGTCGTAAATGAAAAACCGTGACGATGTAGCGACGAAAAAATAGCGTCGTGTACTAGCATATTCCTTGTAGTGAAGATATGGAGACCTACGGCTCAAATCCACCACAAGCACACTCCAATGGTACTCCTCTAGTGTTACCAGGTTGCCACATGATCAAACAATCAAATAAAAGTGGGGTGGTGCATGGAAACACACCACACCAACAACAATGCCCACACAAGCTTCAAAACAACTAAAACATGCAATCTGTTTTTAACAGCATCATTGCAGTTTGTCCACAACATTTAAAGTACCTACAACCACCCAAAAGAGCCAAACAAGATATGGAGCAGAAGCCATTCAAAAGCTCTACAAACATGTGCAAGAAGTTTATACAAGGGAGTCACACATGAGCAGATCTACACACACAAACTTGAAAAAATAATAGATTCTGGGACTTAGTGAAAATCTCAGATTTTCACCAACTGTTTATGCTCTGAAGCATTTTGGCAGCCTCCAAAATGATATCTACAGGAAGTGAATGAGCATGAAATTTAACAAGGATCTAGACAAACACAAAGTCTCACAAACCTTAGTTTGTTGCATGGCTTATTCCCAGCACATGAGCTTTTGCAACCAAAACAATAAGGGAAGAAAATAATAGCAGATTCTCAGACTTAGTGAAAATCACAGATTTTCACAAAGCTGTGAGTTTCAGCCAAGTGTCAACTTTGACAAGGCACAAAAGGTGCATACCTATTCCTATGTATAAAAAGACCCCATGTTGTAGAGAGGTTCACCCAGTACTGCCACATCAATAATTCATCCTCATAGGGCCAACACACCACATAATACAAGGCTCTAAACATGGCATCAAGACAGAAAAATGATAGTTTATGAAGTTACTCTAAAGTGAAATCTGATTTCACCAGTGGATTCCTCGGATGATTTTACCCCAAAAGCATGTATAATACTTCGGTACTTGCATGTAACATGTAGGCACAAAGCTAGCTCAAAAAACAACCTAGAAATCAATATGACCAACTAGGAACATTATCACATGTAATTTAGCACTTGTGGTATCCACTACTCCTACATAAGCACACACACAAGGCCCACACACCACCACATCACCATAGTGGCAAGCATGAGGGGTTAGCCCTGATGCACAAGTGCATATGTGCACTCATGTCCACACACACACATGCATGAACACCCACACACAAATATATGTGCCCACCCACACACACTACAAGAGGTGCATCAAGAGGGGCTAGGCCCTCATGCACATGTGCATGTGCAACCACATGCACACACACACACTCACATGTGTATTCACACACCCACACACTAGTGCACACAACCTCTACACACACTAGTGCAAACATCATCTAATACACACACAAGCACTTGCACACACCCACTACATGCACACACCTATACTTGCACACACACAAACACAGTCACATGTAAACCTAGGCATTAAAAGGGATGCATTCCACTGGATTGATAAAGGAAACAAGGCTTTCTTGTTGCCCAAGAATGGAATAGTGAAAATAAACTACAAGGCAACAAAAAAATTAAAAGGGGAGGTCACTGGAATCGAACCTAGGACCCCCCTGGTGCACTGACAGCACCACACCACTGCGCTAGCGCCAGCTCTTCGACACACAAGGGAAGGGAAGCAGTTTAACATCCCTGTCGAGCTACTACCACGCGAAAAACAGGAAATATAAGAGGCCTTCGGGGATTCGAACCCACGATCACCCCGTGGCAAAACCACTACACTACAATGCGGTACTTAAAAAAGAGGGGGGCACTACTCTTTTCAGTATCCCCCACTGCTCCTACTGCAGATCAACGGCGCCGGAACAGGGGATCACCTCCGGCGACCCTACGACATCTAATCGACACGGCGGCGCTAGCGGGGAGGAAGAGGGGTCATCAGGGGACCCATTTTTGCCCCGAACTCGCTGGGAGTTGCACCACCACGGTGGCTCGATGTTCATCTATCTACGCAAAGGCTGCTGCTACCCGTACAACAGAGCAACATCAGCGATGATGCGGCCAAGCACTGCAGAGGGAAGGAGAAGGCAGAGGGGAGAGGGGGACGGCTCACCTAGGGTGCCGAGGAGAGGAACTCATCGCTGGAGACGAAGCAGAGCGACGAGTCGGTCTGAAGGAGCTCGCCGGAGAGGAGAGGAAGGAGCCGTTCGTCGTGGACGTCGGGGAAGGAGCGATCGGCGCCGGTTCTTCGCGAAAATGGATCCCCACCGAGGTCCTATTGCTCCTGACAGGGTCGGGGAGGAGGCGATGGCGACGATCCGTCGACGACGACCTCAACAGGGGCCTTCCATGGCGGAGGGGAGCTCGAGAGCGCCTCCAGCGGCGACAGAGAGGAGAGCAGGAGGAAAATGGAATGCCCTAGGGTTGGGGAGGGCGACGAGCTCCTTAAATGGCCTCGGGACGCGTGCTTGGAGCCGCATGATCGAGAGGGGGGGGGGGGATCTGTGGCTGTTTTGCGGTCGTACAAAGGGTGACGTCACGAGGTGGAAGACGGCCATCGGATGGGCTGAGCGCGAGGGAAACAACAAAGATGGGCCAGGGAAGGAGGGAGCCAGCCCACATGCGCCACTCCGTTTAAAACAAAAGGTTTTCACCTTTTTAAATATCTCCTGCACATAAAAATACACAACCTCCCAGGGGTTTGAAGAAAACAAAGTAAAAATATCTAGGGAATAAGGGAATTATGCCCTATTTAAATAAAATAAAACACTGATTTTTGGAGTATTTAAATTAAATCCCAAAACAGAATTAATATATTGTTTTGTAGATAAAAACCCCGTTTCACTTAAATTTTTAAAAAACCCAACACAATACCCCCAAGATCAAGATAACACACTAAAATAACAACATTTTAAAAACAGGTTTTGAGCAAGTTAAACATGAGCTCAAATATATCATGGAGAAGGTGTTTTTGAAACCTAGCTTGAAAAACAATCATAGTTTGATCCTAGCTTGGGATTCACCACCTCATCACATCAACACTCACACTTGCACCAACATGGATCAAACAACAACAACAAAACAAGGAAGTGACATGAATGCAATGAATGACATGATGCAAAAGTGATGACATGAAATGAGCACATGAAATGATAACTCCATAGGATTGACATCAAGGTCCCAAAATAGGAAAGGGTTCCAAATATGGCAAGGGTTACATCTGGGGCATTACAAACTCTCCCACACTACAAGAAGACCTTGAACCAAGATCTAGGACTGAATGAACTCTAGGAATTCAGAACGGAGGTGATCCTCGCGCTCCCAAGTGGCCTCTTTATCAGAATGATGTGACCGCTGCACCTTGAGAAACTTGATTGACTTATTGCGGGTCTTGCGCTCAGTCGTCTCAAGAACGGCAACTGGATGCTCACGATAGGATAGGTCGGGTTGAAGCTCGATATCCTGAAGATCAACTGTGCGCTCGGGAGTCTTGAAGAATCTCCGGAGCTGAGAGACATGGAACACGTCATGCACATTTGCGAAGTTTGAAGGGAGCTCTAGTTGATAAGCAAGGTCGCCTCTCTTGCCAACAATTCTGAAAGGCCCAACAAAACGAGGAGCAAGCTTGCCTTTGATGCCAAAATGCCGAGTGCCCTTCATAGGAGACGCTTTGAGATAGAGGAAGTCATCGAGCTCATAAGACATGTCACGATGCTTGCTATCATAGTAGCTCTTCTGACGGGACTGCGCTGCTCTGAGATTATCCCGAATGACACGACACATCTCCTCAGCTTCTTCAATCAAGTCATTCCCAAGATTTTGACGCTCGCCAGTCTCTGACCAGTTGAGTGGGGGTACGAAACTTCCTGCCATAGAGAATCTCAAACGGAGCTATGCCTCAACTTGCGTGATAGCTGTTGTTATAAGAAAACTCAGCAAAAGGTAGGCAGTCTTCCCACTTCATGCCAATGGAAATGACACAGGCTCTTAGCATATCCTCGAGGACCCGATTGACTCTCTCAACTTGCCCACTAGTCTGAGGATGAAAGGTTGTGCTGAATCGAATCTTAGTACCCATCGCAGACTTAAATGAGTCCCGGAACTTGGAAGTAAAGATGCTTCCGTGATCCGAAGAAATCGGCATTGGAACACCATGCAAAGAGACTATCCTCGAAGTGTACAACTCTGCAAGCTGAGCTGCCGAGATAGACTCCTTGACTGGAAGTAAATGAGCCACTTTGCTCAAATTGTCGATGACGACAAAGATGGCATTGTTAGCCTTCTTGGACTTCGGAAACCCGGTGACGAAATCCATCTCAATATGGTCGAACTTCCACTCGGGAATGGGCAATGGATGCAAAAGACCTGCTGGACGTTGATCTCTGCTTTCACCCTTCGACATACATCACATTCATTTACGAACTGAGCAATTTCACGCTTCATGCGAGTCCACCAGAAGGTTTGTTTCAAATCCTGATACATCTTGGAACTTCCTGGATGTATGGAGAGAAGAGAGTTATGAGCTTCTTCCATGATAACCTTTCTGAGATCCCCTTTTGGAATGACAAGACGATCCTCAAAGAATAATGTATCTCTGTTATCAACACTGAAGCACTTATATTTGGGAACTCCCTTTGACAAGCTAATCTTAACTTTCTTCACCATTGCATCAAGAAGTTGAGCTTGTCGGACCTGGTCTTCCAAGGTAGGAGAAATCTGAAGATTAGCAAGAAATCCCTGAGGTACTAACTGAAGGTTGAGCTTTCTGGAAGATTCACAAAGGTCAGGCTAGAGAGGCTTCAGAATGAGACTGTTGCATTAAGCCTTCCTGCTCAAAGCATCTGCCACGACATTAGCTTTGCCTGGAGTGTACTCAACGCTCGGATTAAAATCTTGGAGCATTTCCACCCAACGAGTTTGCCGAAGATTGAGGTTAGGCTGGGTGAATATGTACTTGAGACTCTTGTGATCGGTGAACACTTCAACCTTTCTTTCCAACAAGAGGTGTCTCCAAGTCATCAGAGCATGTACCATTGGCGCCAACTCAAGATCATGAGTGGGGCAATTCTTCTCACTTGGCTTCAACTGCCTCGAGGTATAAGCTACCACTTTCTTGTCTTGCATCAACACTGTACCAAAACCTTGAAGAGAGGCATCGCAAAACACTTGATAAGGTTTGGAGTTATCAGAAGGAACCAAGACTGGAGTAGAAGTGAGCTTCTCTTTGAGCGTGTCGAAAGCCAACTAACATTCTCGAGATCAGACATACTTCACACCCTTCTGAAGAAGACTTGAGAGAGGCTTAGCAATCTTGGAGAAATTCTCAACGAATCTTCTATAATAGCTTGCAAGCCCGAGAAAGCTTCGAAGATGCTTCACATTTTGCGGAGGCTCCCACTCAACAATGGCCTGCACCTTCGACGGATCAACCTTGATGCCCTCGGCAGAGATGATGTGCCCAAGGTAGACAACTTCTTTCAACCAGAACTCACATTTGGAAAACTTAGCATAGAACTTATGCTCCCTTAGCTTATCAAGAACAAGCCTGAGATGTTCTTCATGCTCTTCCTCAGTTTCCGAAAAGACCAGAATATCATCAAGATACAACAAGATGAATTCATTCTTGAATGGGGAGAAGATATAATTCATCATTCGACAGAAGGTCGGGGGAGCATTTGCTAGACCGAAAGATATCACTGTATACTTATATGAGCGAAAGCTTCTTCTAAAAGCAGTCTTTGGAATGTCCTCTTCGCGAATGCAAATCTGATGATAACCCATTCTGAGATCAAGCTTCGAGAAGATCTTAGCCCCTTTCAATTGCTCGAACAACTCATTGATGTTAGGAAGTGGATACTTGTTTTTAGTCGTCTTCTTATTAAATGGGCGATAATCGACACAAAGTCGTTCCGTACCATCCTTCTTTTGATGAAAAGAGCTCCACAGCCCCAAGGAGATGAGCTTGGTTTGATCAGACCCAGACGCTCCTGCTCATCAAGTTGTTTCTTCAGCTCCTTCAGCTCTTCTGGACCCAGTTTGTATGGCCTTTTGCACAGAGGCTCAGTACCCGGTTCAAGCTCAATTATGAACTCAACTGCTCAGTGCGGAGGCATTCCTGGCAGTTCTTCTGGAAAAACATCTTCATATTCGCAGACCACTGGGACTTTTGAAATTGGAGAGATCTCACCCTTCTCATTCAAGGAAAACAAACGGACCGTGTCATCACGCGCTGCGAAGATAATCACATCCTCCGAAGAATGAGTTAGCTTCACTTCTTTAGCTTCACAATCAATAGATGCCTTGTTCATGGCCAACCAATGCATTCCAAGTATCAAATCAATATCGGACTTGCCAAGGACAATAGGAGAAGCCAGAAAAGCATAATTACCCATCTTGACAAAGACATCTGGGGCTCGGGTACTAGCATGCATGAACTTTCCCAAAGATACTACTAACAACGGTCTAGGAAGATCCTCTACATGAAAATTATGCTTGGGTGCAAATGGAATGGAGAGGAACGAATGGGAATCACCAGAATCAAACAAAACCTTAGCAGGAATATCATTAACCAAGAGATTACCCAAAATCACGTCTGAGGAGTTGTCTGCTTCTGCTGCATTCACCATATTGACTCTCGCAGACCTAGGGTTGAACTTCACTATAGCATTGCTTGAAGGCTTGCCTAGAGGAGGAGGCAGAAGACGCAGTTGAGAGGTGCACTTGTTGGCATAGTGACCCTTCTGCCCACACTTGTGACAAGTAACATCTGCCGGCTGACGGAACTGCGTCTGAGGATTCCCTTGCTTCTGCTGCTGAAACCTCCACTGGAAAGATGGGTTGGGTGGGTGGGAAGAACCATAACCACCTGATTGCTTGAACTGTTGAGTGTGACGAGGAGGAGGAGGAGACACCCAATACTTCTGCTGCTTCTCGACCACCTGAGTAGAGGACGTCGACCTGGAATCTCTGAAACGCTTCTTCGAATTCTCCACCCTGAGGAAAGCTGCCTCAGCCCTGAGAGCCAAGTTATAGAACTTATCAAACTCATCAGGATCGTGCAAGGCGAGGGCCAGCTGCAAGTCCTCTTTCACACCACCTCTGAACTGATAGATCTTGCTCTTCTGATCTGGAATGTCCTGCAAGGCATATCGGGCTAGCTCGTGGAACTCGACGTTGTACTTGTACACGGATGAACCACCTTGCTTCAAGCGTATGAACTTCTCACGCATCTCTTCCACAAAGCTAGACGGGATATAGTGGAACCTGAAATCTCCGCAAAACTCATCCCAACTGATCAATCTGGCACCCCTGGAGTCCTTCAACTGTTGCCACCAAACTGCTGCCCGCCCCTTGAGCTGAAACGTTGCAAACTTGATGAAGTCCTCTAGACGGACATTGACGCACTCAAAGTGTTTGTTCATGTCCAGAATCCAGTCCTCGGCGTCAAACGACTGATCACACGACGTGAAGGTCTTCGACTGATTTACCAGGAATTGACTCAGAGATGCAAACTGATTACCACCATGGTTGAAATTGCCCCGCTGCTGATTTGTCCTCTCTTGCAACAGCTGGAGTAACATCTGGGTGTTAGCATTTGTTGCAGCCATCACCACTTGCCAAGCCTCTGCAGGAGGAGGCGGCGGCAGCGGAGGAGGTGGTGGCGGCATTTCAGCACCCTCACGACCCGGATTCTGACGAGTTGGTGGAGCCATCCTGAAGACGGACAACACATTAGACCAGAGAACAATATTGAAGGTAAAGCTGAATCAAAAGGCAGGAATATCTGAACAAGAATATTAGCAATTGCACTCGAACAAAATAGTAAGAATGCTTCCTCAAAGTGACTGTCGAAAAAATCTGATTAAAGACCACTTGCAAACCAAGTATGAGCTAAAACTGCTCGAAACAAACGTATGATCCAGATTCCATTTGAAATCTTCATGGAAATGATCGCACGGGCTCGATTTTACAGTAGCCATCCTATGCAAGGCAGTGCACACGACTTACGAAGCATCCCTGAGTCGTAGCGAGCTACAAGGACTCTTTAAGACACAACGAGAACCACTGTAAGATGACCGTGAACAAACGAACCCACTGAATGTCGAATCCCAACCTCACATCATGCATCTGTAGGAAGATTGTCCTATAAGTCACTGCTTGATATCCCAACTATGAATTCCCGAAATATCTGGTCATGCAATCTGGTATACGGATACAAGGAGTAATATTTCACACAACTCCTGTACTAACCAGTCAAGTGTATCACATCCGTCAGCACATAACCAGAATCTCGGACCTTCATCTACTACAGACCCTCGTGATCACAACGATACAAAGTGTGGTGATACATCCGGAACTCTCTGCACCAGTACTAGGGAAGCTGGACTCCTCTCGTCACAACTAGTATTGAAGCAATTACGAACATCCTCCAACCTGAGATACTAAGAAATCTGAATGATAGTGATGTGCACAAGAATCCCGTGGAGCTCAACTCCCCGGAAGAAATCAAGTCAGACAAGAGGCACCAAGACAGAACTCCGTCACATCGATATCATATAGATTTCAAAATACCTGTGTGATCCTAAATTTTTTTTGAGCGAGCAGAGGAGTAGAATTAAGATTTCCTAAGTCGAGAACCTCATCAGAGCATAGAAGAGGAGAAAAAAGAAACCTGCTCTCCGATATAACTAAGACTCAAAACATTTTACTAGACTTGACTCGGACAAGTTCGATCACACAAAGGCTCCTATGGTCGTAAGGCTCTGATTACCAACTTGTAACGACTAAGATGCGGCCCTTTCCTATTTTTGGAGCGATGCCCCAAAAGGGAAAGAGGCGCATCTAAACGTTTTGCAAGAGAGATAATCATAACATTACATAACTAAAGAATGACAAGTAGGGCATACACTTGCCATGTGACATAGTATAACATAAGGTTTACAGCCACACAATTATTCAGAGCAAAGTTTAGTCCCACTACGGACGACAAGAAACAAGTAAAAGAACTATGACATCCCGCATGCTGGCCCACGATCACGACCATGGCCTCAGTCCTTCGGATAGTTCACATACAATCGGCCAAACTCCTCATCGTACTGCCACGTCAGCTGGGTGCCATCAGGATCTCCTGCGTCGGGCGTACCTGTACCTGTTGGGGTGTTGTAGTAAACTGTGAGCCACGGGGACTCAGCAATCGGATGACATTGGTAACAAATCTAGTCAAGTTATTAGGTGAGGAAGGTGTAGTGTATAGGTTTGCAACAACCTAAGCATATATGGTGGCTAACTTACGATGTTCAGAGTAATTGATATGGTGGTCTACGCGAGCGGTCGAAGGCTAGATGATCACTAAGTGATCCTAAACACCTACTTACATCAAACATAACCCCACCGTGTTCCCGATTGAAGAGAGGTCTTCGAAGGAGACAGACACGGTTATGCACACAGTTGGTAGTTTTATTAGAGTTACTTTAAGTTGTCTAGAACCGGATGTTAACAAATTATCCATGTTGCCACATAACCGCGGGAATGGCTTTTCGAAAGATTAAACCATGCAGGGGTGCTCCAACTTGTCCATCAAAAACTGCCACGGGCCCCAATGTAATCCTCTATCACGAATCTCGTGATCTCGTCGGATTCCTTAGAGGAAAACCTCAACTTTGAGGAGACCCAAAGTTTCACCAAGATTCCTATACGCAAGATATATCGCTAAGGTAATACTAATCTAGCAGGACCTCCCGTCGTGTCGATGACCCCGATAAGAGCCGCGTATCTCATTCTCAGGACACGACGGATGAGCTAGACGTCGGGTTGGCTAAACCCCTGGGTGACCACGGGGCCCCGAACATCGCTCAGGTGGGACCAACACTCATGAGGAGCACTGGCCCGGGTTGTGGATTAAATCCTCGGGGTAGCTATTCCCTATGCAAATTATTATTAGGTGATTAGCAAATTAAAACCAATGTTGGGTCCTACCGGACAAGTCTTAACACTACACGATTTACCAAGGGGGTCCCCATAACAACCCCGGACGTGTTAGGAGCGACCAGTTATGGAATCAAACACCGGTAACCGAAACTAAGGCGGCAATAATGGAACAATTCACCCGGCAAAAGGCTAGGCCTTCCATCATTTACCAAGTATATATGTGCATTAATTAAATAACAGGTTAAACATAATGATATCAAAATACTCATGTTATCACATGAGACAGTTGGCACCTGCAACTAGCAAAGCTATTCATTAGAAGTTGAGCACGCCTAATTAGCCAAACAACTTTTGCTGGGAGAGGGAGGTGTTTGGGTTTCATGGCAATGTCAGGAGGCATTTATATCAAGTGGTAGGTGATACGTCTCCAACGTATCTATAATTTTTTATGGTTCCATGCTATTATCTTGTCAAATTTGGATGTTTTATATGCATGAATATGCTATTTTGTATCTTTTTTGGGACTAACCTATTAACTCAGTGCCAAGTGTCAGTTTCTATTTTTCTGTGTTTTTGACCTTTTTCAGAGAAGAATATTAAATGGATTCCAAATGGAATAAAACATGCGGGATGATATTTTCCATAGCAGAAGATACGTAGGGGACTTGAGAACCAAGGCAGGAAACCTTAGGCGAGATCACAAGCCCCCTAGCCGGCATGGGGGGGGGTGCCTGGCAGGCTTGTGGGCCCCACGTGGCTCCTTTGCCCTACCTCTTTCGCCTATAAATTCTCTAAAAATCCAAAACCACCAGAGAGAGCCATGAAAATACATTTTCGCCGCCGCAAGTTTCTGTCTCTGCAAGATCTCATCTGGGGTACGTTATGGTGCCCTGCCGGAGTGGGATTCAGACACGGAGGGCTTCTTCATCAACACCATTGCCTCTCCGATGATGCGTGAGTAGTTCACCACAGACCTTCGGGTCCATAGCTAGTAGCTAGATGGCTTCTTTTCTCTCTTGGATCTTCAATACAAAGTTCTCCATGATCTTCATGGAGATCTATCCGATGTAACTTTCTTTTGCGGTGTGTTTGTCGAGATCCGATGAATTGTGGATTTATGATCAGATTATCTATGAATATTGTTTGAGTCTCCTATGATCTCTTATATGCATGATTTCGTATCCTTGTAATTCTCTTCGATTTATGGGTTTCGTTTGGCCCACTTGATCTGTAATTCTTGCAATGGGAAAAGTGCTTGGTTTTGGGTTCATACCGTGCGGTGTCCTCACCTAGTGACAGAAGGGGTAGCGAGGCACGCATCATGTTGTTGCCATCAAGGGTAAAAAGATGGGGTTTATATCATATTGCATGAATTTATCCCTCTACATCATGTCATCTTGCTTAAGGTGTTACTCTGTTTGTTATGAACTCAATACACTAGATGCATGCTGGATAGCGGTCGATGTGTGGAGTAATAGTAGTAGATGCAGAAAGTATCAGTCTACTTGTCTCAGACGTGATGCCTATATGTATGATCATTGCCTTAGATATCATCATGACTTTGCGCGATTCTATCAATTGCTCGACAGTAATTCGTTCACCCATCATAATACTTGCTATCATGAGAGAAGCCTCTAGTGAACACTATGGCCCCCGGGTCTATTTCACATCATATTTTTAGATCTTCAAAATTACTTTGTTGCACTTTTCACCTTCAGATATCACCTTGAAAATAATCGTGAAGGGATTGACAACCCCTTTTTAGCGTTGGGTGCAAGTTTGTTAGTTTTTGCGCAGGTACATTGGTGCCTCATCTTGATACTCCTACTGGATTGATACCTTGGTTCTCAAACTGAGGGAAATACTTATCGCTACTATGCTGCATCACCATTTCCTCTTCAAGGGAAAAACCAACGCAAGCTCAAGAGGTAGCAAGAAGAATTTCTCGCGCCGTTGCCGGGGAGTATTCAAAGTGAAGCATATCCAAGTAACTATCGCAAACTCATCTCTTGCATTTACATTATTTGCCTTTTGCCTCTCATTTTCCAGCCCCCACTTCTGAAAAAAAACAAAATTTACAAAAATATTTGCCTTTTTCATTCGCCCTTTCTTTCGCTTGTGTGCTTGTGTGCTTGCTAAGTCACCATGACTGAAAACACCAAATTGTGTGACTTCTGGAATACTAATACTAATGATTTTATTAGTACTCCGATTGCTCCCGCAACTAGTGTGGAATCATATGAAATCAATGCTGCCTTGTTGAATCTTGTTATGAAAGAGCAATTTTCCGGCCTTCCTAGTGAAAATGTCGCATCCCATCTTAATACCTTCATTGAGTTATGCGATATGCAAAAGAAGAAAGATGTGGATAATGATGTGATTAAATTAAAGTTATTTCCGTTCTCATTACGAGATCGAGAAAAAACTTGGTTTTCATCTTTACCCAAAAATAGTATTGATTCTTGGAACAAGTGTAAAGATGCTTATATTTCCAAGTATTTTCCACCAACTAAGATTATCTCTCTCCGTAATGATATCATGAATTTTAAGCAACTATATCATTAACATGTTGCACAATCTTGGGAGAGAATGAAATTGATGATTAGAAAGTGTCCCACTCATGGCCTAAGTCTTTGGATGATTATACAAATATGCTATGCTCGTTTAATTTTGCTTCTAGAAATATCTTGGATTCCGCCTCTGGTGGAACTTTCATGGAAATTGATACGTCTCCAACGTATCTATAATTTTTGATGGTTCCATGCTATTGTCTTGTCAAACTTTGGATGTTTTGTATGCCTTTTATATATTTTTTGGGACTAACTTATTAACTCAGTGCCAAGTGCCAGTTCTTGTTTTTTCCCTTTTTTTTGACCCTTTTTCAGACGGAGTCCAAATGGAATGAAACTTTACGATGATTTTTTCGGGACCAAAAGAGACCCCCGAAGCTTTGGAAGCAGGCCAGAAGAGCCACGAGGGAGTCACAAGCCCATGGGGCGCGACCTACCCCCCTCGTCGCACCGTGCGGGCTTGTGACCTCCTCGTGGGCCCAACTGACGCAATTCCACTGCCATAAATTCCTATAAATTCAGAAACCCCTAGAAAGAAACCTAGATCGGGAGTTCCGCCGCCGCAAGCCTCTGTAGCCACCAAAAACCAATCTGGAGCCCATTCCGACACCCTGCCGGAGGGGGAATCCATCTCCGGTGGCCATCTTCATCATCCCGACGATCTCCATGACGAGGAGGGAGTAGTTCTCCCTCGGGGCTGAGGGTACGTACCAGTAGCTATGTGTTTGATCTCTCTCTCTCGCGTTCTTGAGATGTCTTGATCTTGATGTACCGTGGGCTTTGCTACTATAGTTGGATCTTATGATGTTCTTCCCGCTCTCCCTTCTTGTAATGTATTGAGTTTCCCCTTTGAAGTTATTGTTGGAAATATGCCCTAGAGGCAATAATAAAATGGTTATTATCATATTTACTTGTTCATGAAGGAACTCATCACCGACCTTGGAGTGGTTCCAAGCGCATCGGGTCCGATGACACTCTTCTGTGATAACACTAGGGCCATTGCCATTGCCAAGGAGCCCAGGTTTCACCGGAAGACTAAGCACATCAAACGCGGCTACAACTCCATCCAGGACCATGTCCAGAGTGGAGTAATAGAGATTAGTAAAGTACACACGGATCTGAATGTTGCAGACCCATTGACTAAACCTCTTCCACGAGAAAAACATGATCAATACCATAATGCTATGGGTGTTCGATACATCACAATGTAACTAGATTATTGACTCTAGTGCAAGTGGGAGACTGTTGGAAATATGCCCTAGAGGCAATAACAAAATGGTTATTATCATATTTCCTTGTTCATGATAATCGTCTATTGTTCATGCTATAATTGTATTAACAGGAAATAGTAATACATGTGTGAATGAATAGATCACAATGTGTCCCTAGCAAGCCTCTAGTTGGCTAGCTCGTTGATCAATAGATGATCATGGTTTCTTGATCATGGGGATTAGATGTCATTGATAACGGGATCACATCATTGGGAGAATGATGTGATGGACAAGACCCAATCCTAAGCATAGCACTAGATCGTATTGTTTGTATGCTAAAGCTTTTCTAATGTTCAGTGTCTTTTCCTTCCACCGTGAGATTGTGCAACTCCCGGATACCGTGGGAGTGCTTAGGGTGTATCAAACTTCACAACGTAACTGGGTGACTATAAAGGTGCATTACGGGTACCTCTGAAAGTGTGTGTTGGGTTGGTACGAATCGAGATCGGGATTTGTCACTCTGCATGACGGAGAGGTATCTCTGGGCCCACTCGGTAGAACATCATCATGAGATCAATGTGACTATGGAGTTAGTCACACGATGACGTGCTACAGAACGAGTAAAGAGACTTATCGGTAACGAGATTGAACAAGGTATAGGTTTACCAACGATCGAATCTCGGGCAAGTTCTATACCGGCAGACAAAGGGAATTGTATACTGGATTGATTGAATCCTTGACATCGTGGTTCATCCGATGAGATCATCATGGATCAAGTGGGAGCCACCATGGGTATCCAGACCCCGCTGATGGTTATTGGCCGGAGAGGTGTCTCGGTCATGTCTGCCTGCCTCCCGAACCCGTAGGGTCTATACACTTAAGGTTCGATGAAGCTAGGGTTATAGGGAATTGTTATACGAGGTTATTGAAAGTTGTTTGGAGTCCCGGATGAGATCCCGAATGTGACGAGGAGCTCCGGAATGGTCCGGAGGTAAAGATTGATATATAGGATGAATGGGTTTGGACACCGGAAATGTTTCGGGCACCACCGGCAAAGTGCCGGGACCACCGGAAGGGTTTCGAAGGACCACCGGGAGGGGCCACAAGCCCCGGAGGGCTACATGGGCCAAGTGCGGGAGGGAACCAGCCCCTAGGTGGGTTGGTGCGCGCCCCACACACAGCCCATGCGCACCAGAGAGGGAGGGAGGGGAAACCCTAGGCGCAGGGGAGGCCCAAGGTCCACCTAGGGCGCCCCCCCTTTCCCTGCCCTGGCCGCCGCCCCCTCTCCCATCTGGGCTGCCACACCTCCTAGGGTGGGAACCCTAGGGGTGGTGCACCCCCTCCCCTCCTCCTATATATAGTGGGGGGTTTTGGGGCTGTTTCACACACCGTTTTCCCTCTCCCTCGGCGCAGCCCTGCCCCCTTCTTCCTCCTCTCCCACGGTGCTTGGCGAAGCCCTGCCGGGAGACCTCGTCTCTCCATCGACACCATGCCGTCGTGCTGCCGGAGATCTTCCCCAACCTCTCCCTCCTCCTTGCTGATCAAGGCGCGGGAGACGTCACCGGGCTGCACGTGTGTTGAACGCGGAGGTGCCGTAGTTCGGCACTAGATCGGAATCACACCGCGATCTGAATCGCCGCGAGTACGACTCCATCAACCGCGTTCTAGCAACGCTTCCGCTTAGGGATCTTCAAAGGTATGAAGATGCACTCACCCCTCTCTCGTTGCTGGTCTCTCCATAGGAAGATCTGAATATGCGTAGGAATTGTTTTGAATTTATGCTACGTTTCCCAACAGTGGCATCCGAGCCAGGTTTTCTATGCGTAGATTCTATGCACGAGTAGAACACAAAAGGTTGTGGGCGATGATTTTTCAATTTGCTTGCTGCTACTAGTCTTATTATTTTCCGACGGTATTGTGGGATGAAGCGGCCCGGACCGACATTACACGTACGCTTACGTGAGACTGGTTCCACCGACAGACATGCACACCGTGCATAAAGGTGGCTAGCGGGTGTGTGTCTCTCCTACTCTAATCGGATTGGATTTGATGAAAAGGGTCCTTATGAAGGGTAAATAGATTTTGCATATCATCGTTGTGGCTGTCACGTAGGTAACAAAGCGTTCTTGCTAGAAACCCAAATTAGCCACGTAAAACTTGCAACAACAATTAGAGGAAGTCTAACTTGTTTTTGCAGGGTTTGACATGTGATGTGATATGGCCAAAGTTGTGATGTTGCACGTATGATGTATGAGATGATCATGTTATTGTAATAGGTTTCACGACTTGCATGTCGATGAGTATGACAACCGGCAGGAGCCATAGGAGTTGTCTTAATTTATTGTATGAGATGCAATGCCATGTGCTTACTACTTTTACTTCATTGCTAACAGTTAGCTATAGTAGTAGTGATAGTAGTAGTTGGCGTGACGACTTCATGGAGACACGATGATGGAGATCATGGTGTCACGCCGGTGACAATGATGATCATGCGATGCCTGAAGATGGAGATCGAAAGAGCAAAGTTGATAATAGCCATATCATGTCACTATGTGATTGCATTATGATGTTTACCATGTTTTTCATCTTATTGCTTAGCACGACGGTAGCATAATAAGATGATCCCTCTTAAAATTTTGAGAACGTATTCCCCTAAGTGTGCACCGTTGCGAAGGATCGTTGTCTCGAAGCACCACGTGATGATCGGGTGTGATAGATTCTAACATTCGCATACAACGGGTGTACGCCAGATTTACACACGCGAAACACCTAGGTTGACTCGACGAGCTTAGCATGTACAGACATGACCTCGAATACAAGAGACCGAAAGGTCGAACATGAGTCGTATGGTTGAATACAATCAGCATGAAGTTGCTCACCATGGTGACTAGTCCGTCTCACGTGATGATCGGACACGGGTTAGTCAACATGGATCATGTATCACTTAGATGATTAGAGGGATATCGATTTAAGTGGGAGTTCATACTTAATTTGATTAAATGAACTTAATTGTCATGAACTTAGTCTGAAAGTTGTCTTTACAAATATTGTCGATGGCCAACGTCAACCTCAATTTCAACGCATTCCTAGAGAAAAACAAGCTGAAAGATGATGGTAGCAACTATGCGGACTGGGTTCGCAACTTGAAGCTCATCCTTGAAGTAGCTAAAAGGCTTATGTCCTTGATGCGCCGCTAGGTGACCCTCCCGCTCCCGCAGCAGCCTAGGACATTCTGATCGTCTGGCAAACGCGGAGTGATGACTACTCTCTGGTTAGGTGTGGCATGTTATACAGTTTGGAAACGGGGTTCCAAAGCCGTTTTGAGCAACACGGTGCATATGAGATGTTCCAAGAGCTGAAACTAGTTTTTCAAGCTCATGCCCATGTCTAGAGATATGAAGTCTCCGACAAGTTCGTTAGTTGTAAGATGGAGGAAAACAGTTCTGTCAGTGAGCACATACTCAAAATGTCTGGGTTACACGGTCGTCTGACTTCACTTGGAGTCGAACTTCCGGATGATGCTATAATTATCCTTGAGTCTCTCCCACCAAGCTACAAAGGTTTTGTGCTGAACTACAACATGCAAGGGATGGAGAAGACCATTCCCGAGTTGTACTCGATGCTCAAGTTTGCAGAAGTAGAAATCAAGAAAGAGCATCAAGTGTTGATGGTCAACAAGACCACTAGTTTCAAGAAGGGCAAGGGTAAAAAGAACTTCAAGAAAGACGGCAAAGACGTTGCCGCGCCCGGTAAGCCTGATGCTGGGAAGAATAAAAAGAATGGACCCAAGCCCGAGACTGAGTGCTTCTATTGCAAGGGAAAAGGTCACTGGAAGCGGAACTGCCCCAAATACTTAGCGGACAAGAAGGCCGACAACGTTAAAGGTATATGTGATATACATGTTATTGATGTGTACCTTACCAGCACTCGTAGTAGCTCTTGGGTATTTGATATCGGTGCTGTTGCTCACATTTGCAACTCAAAGGAGGAACTGCGGAATAAGCGGAGACTGGCCAAGGACGAGGTGACGATGCGCATCGGAAATGGCTCCAAGGTTGATGTGATCGCCGTCGGCACACTACATCTACATCTACCGTCGGGATTAGTTTTAAACCTTAATAATTGTTATTCAGTACCAGCTTTGAGCATGAATATTGTATCAGGGTCTTGCTTAATGCGAGACGGCTACTCATTTAAGTCAGAGAATAATGGTTGTTCTATTTGTATGAGTGATATGTTTTACGGTCATGCTCCGCTGGTGAATGGTTTATTCTTGATGAATCTCGATCGTGATGTTACACATATTCATAGTGTGAGTACCAAAAGATTTAAAGTTGATAATGATACTCCCACATACTTGTGGCACTGCCGCCTTGGTCATATCGGTGTTAAGCGCATGAAGAAGCTCCATATTGATGAACTATTAGAGTCTCTTGACTTTGAATCATTTGACACATGCGAACCGTGCCTCATGGGCAAGATGACTAAGACTCCATTCTCAGGAATAATGGAGAGAGCAACCGACTTATTGGAAATAACACATACTGATGTGTGTGGTCTAATGAACGTTGAAGCTCACGGTGGCTATCGTTATGTTCTCACTCTCACCGATGATTTGAGTAGGTATGGGTATATCTACTTGATGAAACACAAATCTGAGACGTTTGAAAAGTTCAAGGAATTTCAGAGTGAGGTCGAGAATCAACGTGACAGAAAAATTAAGTGTCTACGATCTGATTGTGGAGGAGCATATTTGAGTCATGAGTTTGGCACACACCTAAGGAAGTGTGGAATCGTTTCACAACTGACGCTGCCTGGCACACCGCAACGCAACGAAGTGTCTGAACGTCGTAATTGCACTTTATTAGATATGGTACGATCTATGATGTCTCTTACCGACTTACCGCTATCATTTTGGGGATACGCATTAGAAACTGCAGCATTCACTTTCAATAGGGCACCGTCTAAATCCTTTGAGACGACACCGTATGAACTATGGTTTGGCAAGAAACCTAAGTTGTCGTTTCTTAAAGTTTGGGGCTGCGATGCTTATGTGAAGAAACTTCAACCACAAAAGCTCGAACCCAGAGCAGAGAAATGCGTATTCATAGATCTGAAGGTAAAACCTTTGTTGCCAAGAACGGATCCTTTCTAGAGAAAGAGTTTCTCTCGAAAGAAGTAAGTGGGAGGAAGGTAGAACTTGATGAGGTAACTACACCCCCGCTCGAACAAGAAAGTAGCGCAACGTGGGAAATTGTTCCTGTGGCGCCTGCACCAACTGAAGAGGAAGTTAATGATAATGATCATGAAGCTTCGGATCAAGTTACTACTAAACCGCGAAGGTCCAGAAGGGCACGCTCCGCACCAGAGTGGTACGGCAACCCTGTGATGGAAATCATGTTGTTAGACAACGGTGAACCTTCAAACTATGAAGAAGCGATGGTGGGCCCGGATTCCAACAAATGGCTTGAATCTATGAAATCCGAGAAAGGATCCATGTATGAAAACAAAGTATGGACTTTGGTGGACTTGCCCGGTGACCGGCGAGCCATAGAAAGTAAATGGATCTTCAAGATGAAGACTGATGCAAACGGTAATGTGACCGTTTATAAAGCTCGACTTGTCGCAAAGGGTTTTCGACAAATTCAAGGAATTGACTACGAAGAGACTTTCTCTCCCGTAGCGAAGCTGAAATCAGTCCGAATCATGTTAGCAGTTGTCGCCTTTTATGATTATGAAATTTGGCAAATGGACGTCAAAACAGCATTCCTTAACGGGAACCTTAAGGAAGAGTTGTATATGATGCAAGGAGAATGTTTTGTCGACCCCAAGGGTGCTAACAAAGTGTGCAAGCTCCAGTGCTCCATCTATGGGCTGGTGCAAGCATCTCGGAGTTGGAACATTCGCTTAATGAGGTGATTAAAGCGTTTGGGTTCATACAGGTTTATGGAGAAGCCTGTCTGTACAAGAAAGTGAGTGGGAGCTCTGTAGCTTTCCTCATACTGTATGTGGATGACATATTATTGATGGGGAATAATATAGAGATGTTGGAGAGCATAAAGGCCTATTTGAACAAGAGTTTTTCAATGAAGGACCTTGGAGAAGCTGCATACATATTAGGCATCAAGATCTATAGAGATAGATCGAGACGCCTCATAGGTCTTTCGCAAAGTACATACCTTGACAAGATATTGAAGTTCAATATAGAAAACTCAAAGAAAGGGTTCTTGCTAGTTTTGCAAGGTATGAGATTGAGTAAGACTCAGTCATCGACCACGGCAGCAGATAGAGAGAAGATGAGTACTGTCCCCTACGGTTCAGCCGTAGGCTCTCTAATGTATGCCATGCTGTGTACCAGGCCTGATATAAACCTTGCCATAAGTTTGGTAGGGAGGTACCAAAGTGATCCCGGTATGGAACACTGGACAACGGTCAAGAATATCCTTAAGTACCTGAAGAGCACTAAGGAGATGTTTCTCGTTTATGGAGGTGACGAAGAGCTCGTCGTAAAGGGTTACGTCGATGCTAGCTTCAACACAGATCCAGATGACTCTAAGTCACAGACCGGATACGTATATGTTTTGAATGGTGGGGCAGTGAGCTGGTGCAGCAGCAAGCAAGAAGTCGTGGCAGCATCTACATGTGAAGCGGAGTACATAGCTGCTTCAGAAGCGGCTCATGAAGGAATTTGGATGAAGGAGCTCATCACCGACCTTGGAGTGGTTCCAAGCGCATCGGGTCCGATGACACTCTTCTGTGATAACACTGGGCCATTGCCATTAACAAGGAGCCCAGGTTTCACCGGAAGACCAAGCACATCAAACGCCACTACAACTTCATCCAGGACCATGTCCAGAGTGGAGTAATAGAGATTTGTAAAGTACACACGGATCTGAATGTTGCAGACCCGTTGACTAAACCTCTTCCACGAGCAAAACATGATCAACACCATAATGCTATGGGTGTTCGATACATCACAATGTAACTAGATTATTTACTCTAGTGCAAGTGGGAGACTGTTGGAAATATGCCCTAGAGGCAATAGTAAAATGGTTATTATCATATTTCCTTGTTCATGATAATCGTCAATTGTTCATGCTATAATTGTATTAACAGGAAACAGTAATACATGTGTGAATAAATAGATCACAATGTGTCCCTAGCAAGCCTCTAGTTGGCTAGCTCGTTGATCAATCGATGATCATGGTTTCCTGATCATGGGCATTAGATGTCATTGATAACGGGATCACATCATTGGGAGAATGATGTGATGGACAAGACCCAATCCTAAGCATAGCACTAGATCGTATTGTTCGTATGCTAAAGCTTTTCTAATGTCAAGTGTCTTTTCCTTCGACCGTGAGATTGTGCAACCCCGGATACCGTAGGAGTTCTTTGGGTGTATCAAACGTCACAACGTAACTGGGTGACTATAAAGGTGCACTACGGGTACCTCTGAAAGTGTCTGTTGGGTTGGTACGAATCGAGATCGGGATTTGTCACTCCGCGTGACGGAGAGGTATCCTTGGGCCTACTCGGTAGAACATGATCATGAGCTCAATGTGACTAAGGAGTTAGTCACACGATGACGTGCTACGGAACGAGTAAAGAGACTTACCGGTAACGAGATTGAACAAGGTATAGGTATACCGACGATCGAATCTCGGGCAAGTTCTATACCGGCAGACAAAGGGAATTGTATACGGGATTGATTGAATCCTTGACATCGTGGTTCATCCGATGAGATAATTGTGGAGCAAGTAGGAGCCACCATGGGTATCCAGACCCCGCTGATGGTTATTGGCCGGAGAGGTGTCTCGGTCAGGTCTACCTGCCTCCCGAACCCGTAGGGTCTACACACTTAAGGTTCGATGACGCTAGGGTTATAGGGAATTGTTATACGAGGTTATCGAAAGTTGTTCGGAGTCCCAGATGAGATCCCGGACGTCACGAGGAGCTCCGGAATGGTCCGGAGGTAAAGATTGATATATAGGATGGATGGGTTTGGACGCCGGAAATGTTTCGGGCACCACCGGCAAAGTGTCGGGACCACCGGAAGGGTTCCGGAGGCCCACCGGGAGGGGCCACAAGCCCGGGAGGGCTACATGGGCCAAGTGCGGGAGGGAACCATCCCCTAGGTGGGCTGGTGCACCCCCCCACACCCCAGCCCATGCGCACCAGAGAGGGAGGGAGGGGAAACCCTAGGCGCAGGGGAGGCCCAAGGCCCACCTAGGGCGCCGCCACCCCTTTCCCTACCCTGGCCGTCGCCCCCCTCTCCCATGTGGGCTTCCGCACCACCTAGGGTGGGAACCCTAGGGGAGGCGCACCCCCCTCCCCTTCTCCTATATATAGTGGGGGTTTTGGGGCTGTTTCACACACCGTTTTCCCTCTCCCTCGGCGCAGCCCTGTCCCCCTTCTTCCTCCTCTCCCACGGTGCTTGGCGAAGCCCTGTCGAGAGACCTCGTCTCTCCATCGACACCACGCTGTCGTGCTGCCGGAGATCTTCCCCAACCTCTCCCTCCTCCTTGCTGGATCAAAGTGTGGGAGACGTCACCGGGCTGCACGTGTGTTGAACGCGGAGGTGCCGTGGTTCGGCATTAGATCGGAATCACACCGCGATCTGAATCGCCGCGAGTACGACTCCATCAACCGTGTTCTAGCAACGCTTCCGCTTAGCGATCTTCAAAGGTATGAAGATGCACTCACCCCTCTCTCGTTGCTGGTCTCTCCATAGCAAGGTCTGAATATGCGTAGGATTTTTTTTGAATTTATGCTACGTTTCCCAACAGTTATCTTATCGGATTGAGTCTTTGAGAACACTTGATGTATGTCTTGAACGTGTCTATCTGCTGTGATCAACTTGCGGGTTTGTGAAAATTGGGAACCTATGCATATGGGTTGGCACACGTGGATTGATGTGAGTACTCGATGTATGTTTTGGTGATCAACTTGCGGGTTTGTGACATTGGGAACCTATGCATAGGGGTTGGCACATGTTTTGACTCTCCGGCAAAAACTTTGGGGCACTCTTTGAAGTTCTATGTGTTGGTTGAATATATGATTCTAAGATTGTGTGATGCATATCGTATAATCATGCCCATAGATACTTGAGGTGACAATGGAGTATCTAGGTGACATTAGGGTCTTGGTTGATATGTATCTTAAGGTTTATTCTAGTACGGACTCTTGAATAGATCGATCGGAAAGAATAACTTTATGGTGGTTTCGTACCCGACAATAATCTCTTCGTTTGTTCTCCGCTATTAGTGACTTTGGAGTGACTGTTTGTTGCATGTTGAGGGCTAGTTATATGATCCAATTTTGTTACCATTGTTGAGAGAACTTAACTAGTGAAAGTATGAACCCTAGGCCTTGTTTCCACGCATTACAATACCATTTGTGCTCACTTTTGTTACTAATTACCTTGCTGTTTTTGTAATTTCAGATTAAAAAAACCTATATCTACCATCAACATTGCACTTGTATCACTATCTCTTCGCCGAACTAGTGCACCTATACAACTTACCATTGTATTGGGTGTGTTGGGGACACAAGAGACTCTTTGTTATTTGGTTGCAGGGTTGCTTGAGAGAGACCATCTTCATCCTACGCCTCCCGCGGTTTGATAAACCATAGGTCACCCACTTGAGGGAAAATTGCTACTGTCCTACAAACCTCTGCACTTGGAGTCCCAACAACGTCTACAAGGAGAAGGTTGCGTAGTAGACTTCAAGCATTTTTCTGGCGCCGTTGCCGAGGATGCTAGGTAAGCGGCACTCACCTCCCGTCAATGAAGCATTTTTCTGGCGCCGTTAGCGGGGAGTTTAGCGCTTGAAGGTATATCTTTAGAGCTTGCAATCAAATCTTTTTGTTTCTTGTTCTTTCGCTAGAAAACTACAAAAAAATGGAATTGAGGATGCCTCATATGCTCCATCTTTTCAATGTCTTTTGTGAGCATGATGGGAAGGTAAATTGTGCTCAGGTGCTGAAAGAAGAATAATATAGAATGCTTGGCATAGAATATGTGAATGATGAGCATATTTGCTATGTTCTTAGCTGAATTCTTTGAATACCCATGATGCTAATGATATGCAAATCCACAAGCTTGGGGATGCTATATTTGATGAAGATGATCTTTTTAGTTCTTCCACTTTGAATGATCAAAATCATTTTGATGAAAGCATGCCCCCTATCTATGATGATTATTGTGAGGATACTTATGCTTTGAAGAAGAGGTATGATAAAACTTGTCATACTTTCGAAAACCCCTTTGCTAAACCTTGCTTTTTCATTGTGGACACAATTTGTAGTGCTCAAGTCTTTTACGATACTCCCACTACTAATCTTGAGAATAGATTTCCTTATGTCGAGAGTAGTAAGACTCCTATGCTTGTAGATCATGGAAAGAAAGCCTTAGGTGCTGGTTATATTGTTTAATTCATTCATGATGCTACTGAAAATTACTATGAGAGGGGATCATATGCTTCTACTTATTGCAATAGTATCAAGCTTCCTCTCCATGTGTTGAAATTTTTGAAGCTATGCTTGTTTTGCCTTCCTATGCTAGTTGATTCTTGCTCCAATAAATTGTTTGATCACAAAATCCCTATGGATAGAAGTGGGTTAGACTTAAATGTGCTAGCCATATGCTCCATGATGCTCTCGTTGTGTTTCAATCCTTACCTTTTATGTGAGCATCATTGAAATCAATGCCTAGCTAAGGGCGTTAAACGATAGCGCTTATTGGGAGGCAACCCAATGAATTTATTTTTTCTTTTTTCTTTCTGTTTTGATTTTTCCAAACCATCATAATTCTTTTATGATTGTGTTTTTTGTGTTTCTTTTAGCGTTTGTGCCAAGAAAACCTTTATGATAGCTTGCGTGATAGTTGTTTGATCATGCTGGAAAAAGACAGAAACTTTTTGCTCACGAGATGATTTTTCATTTTTATTCAGAAAGAGCGTTTGAGTTGATTCTTTTTTCTGCTGATTTATATGCTTTTTTCCCAGGCCGTCGTAATGTTTCAAATTTTTTGAGGTACCAGAAGTATACGAAGTATACAGATTGCTACAGACTGGTCTGTTTTTAACTGATTCTGTTTTTGTTGAGTTGGTTGCTTGTTTTGATGATACTATGGTTAGTATGAGCGGATACTAGCCATGGAAAAGTGAGAATACAGTAGCCCAACATCAATATAGGTAGAATTCGAGTTTCTACAGTACCAAAAGAAGTGGTAGTTTGTTTTCTTGTACTAATGTTATCACAAGTTTCTGCTTAAGTTTTGTGTTGTTAAGTTTTCAAGTTTTGGGTGATGTTCTCATGGACAAAGAGATAAGGAGTGGAAAGATCTCAAGCTTGGGGATGCCCAAGGCATCCCAAGCCAAATTCAAGGACACCAAAAATCCGAAGCTTGGGGATGCCCCGGGAAGGCATCCCCTCTTTCGTCTTCAATCCATCGGTAACTTTACTTGGGACTATATTTTTATTCACCACATGATATGTGTTTTTTGCTTGGAGCGTCTTGCATCGTAGGAGTATTTTCTTTTTGTTGTGTCACAATAATCCTTGCTGCACACCTTTTTGAGAGAGAGACATGCATTCATCGTGATTTTGCTAGAATGCTCATAGTGCTTCACTTATATCTTTTGAGCTAGATACTTTTGCTCTTGTGCTTCACTTATATCTTTTGAGCTAGATACTTTTGCTCTTGTGCTTCACTTATATCTTTTGTCCTAGATACTTTTGCTCTTGTGCTTCACTTATATCTTTAGAGCACGGCGTTGCGTGATTTGGTAGTTGGCTTATGCTATGAAAGTAGTCCCAAATGTGATAGGTACCCAAAGAGGATACAAAAACCTCCATCTTCATGTGCATTGAATACAAAGAGAAGTTTTGATTCCTCTCAATTAGTTTTGAGACGTGGATTCGGTAATATTAAGAGTTATGTTAGTAGGGTGTTGTGAATCTAGAAATAATTGTGTTGAAGTTGGTGATTCCCGTAGCATGCACGTATGGTGAACCGCTATGTTAGGAAGTCGGAGCATAATTGATCTATTGATTGTCATCCTTTGTGTTGAGGTCGGGATCGCGCGATGGTTAACACCTACAAACCCTTCCCCTCGGAGTATGCATTTAGCACTTTGTTTCGATTACTAATAAAAACTTTCGCAACAAGTATGTGAGTTCTTTATGACTAATGTTGAGTCCATGGATTATACACACTTTCACCCTTCCACCATTGCTAGCTTCTCTAGTACCGCGCAACTCTCGCCGGTGCACAAAACCACCATATGCCTCCCTCAAAACAGCCACCATACCTACCTATTATGGCATTTTCATAGCTATTCCGAGATATATTGCCATGCAACCTTCACCGTTCCGTCTCATGACTGGTGCCATCATTGTCATATTGCTTTGCATGATCGTAAGATAGCTAGCATGATGATTTCATGGCTTGTCCGTTTTTTGATGTCATTGCTACGCTAGATCATTGCGCGAGGCATTTCCTATGGAGTCATCATCATTGTGATCTTTGAGTTGTGAGTAAATAAAAGTGTGATGATCATCATTATTAGAGCATTGTCCCATGTGAGGAAATAAAAAAAAGAGGCCAAAGAGCCCAAAAACAAAAGAAAGAGAAAAAAAAGAAAAGAAAAAAAGAGGCCTAAGAGCCCAAATGAAAAAAGGGAGAGAAAAAGAGAGAAGGGACAATGCTACTATCTTTTTTCCACACTTGTGCTTCATGATAGCACCATGTTCTTCATGATTGAGAGCTTCTTGCTTTGTCACTACCATATGCTAGTGGAAATCTTCATTATATAACTTGGCTTGTATATTCCAATGGTGGGCTTCCTCAAAATTGCCCTAGGTCTTCGTGAGCAAGCAAGTTCGATGCACACCCACTACTTTTCCTTTTGAGCTTTCACATACTTATAGCTCTAGTGCATCTCTTGTAGGGAAATCCCTACTCATTCACATTGATATCTATTAATGGGCATCTCCTTAGCCTATTGATACACCGAGTCAATGTGACCATCTCCTCCTTTTTGTCTCACAACCACCACCACACTCTATTCCACCTATAGTGCTATATCCATGGCTCGCGCTCATGTATTGCGTGATAGTTATAAAAAGTTTGAGAAAGTAAGAGTGCAAAAACAACTACCTGGCCAATTCCGGGGTTGTGCATGATTTAAATTAGTTGTGTGGGGATGATGGAGCATAGCCAAACTATATGATTATGTAGGGATAACTTTCTTTGGCCTTGTTATTTCAAAAGTTTATGATTACGTTGCTAGTTTGCTTGAAGTATTATTGTTTTCATGTCAATAGCAAACTATTGTTTCGAATCTTACGGATCTGAACATTCATGTCACGTGAAATAAGTTGCAAAGGACAACTATGCTAGGTAGCATTCCACATCAAAAATTCGGTCTTTATCACTTCCCTAATCGAGGACGAGTAGGAGTTAAGCTTGGGGATGCTTGATACGTCTCCAACGTATCTATAATTTTTGATGGTTCCATGCTATTATCTTGTCAAACTATGGATATTTTGTATGCCTTTTATATATTTTTTGGGACTAACTTATTAACTCAGTGCCAAGTGCGAGTTCCTGTTTTTTCCGTGTTTTTGACCCTTTTTCAGACGGAGTCCAAATGGAATGAAACTTGACGATGAATTGTTTTGGACCAAAAGAGATCCCCAAAGCTTTGGAAGAAGGCTAGAAGATCCACGAGGGAGTCACAAGCCCATGGGGCGCGGCCTACCCCCCTGGTCGCACTGTGCGGGCTTGTGACCTCCTCGTGGGCCCAACTGACGCAATTCCACCGCCATAAATTCCAATAAATTCAGTAACCCCCACAAAGAAACCTAGATCGCGAGTTCCGCCTCCGCAAGCCTCTGAAGCCACCAAAAACCAATCTGGAGCCCGTTCCGGCACCCTGTCGGAGGGGGAATCCATCTCCCGTGGCCATCTTCATCATCCCGGCGATCTCCATGATGAGGAGGGAGTAGTTCTCCCTCGGGGCTGAGGGTATGTACCAGTAGCTATGTGTTTGATCTCTCTCTCTCGCGTTCTTGAGATGTCTTGATCTCGATGTACCGTGGGCTTTGCTACTATAGTTGGATCTTAAGATGTTCTTCCCCCTCTCCCTTCTTGTAATGGATTGAGTTTCCCCTTTGAAGTTATCTTATCAGATTGAGTCTTTGAGAACACTTGATGTATGTCTTGCACGTGTCTATCTGCTGTGATCAACTTGCGGGTTTGTGACAATTGGGAACCTATGCATATGGGTTGGCACACGTGGATTCATGTGAGTACTCGATGTATGTTTTGGTGATCAACTTGCGGGTTTGTGACATTGGGAACCTATGCATAGGGGTTGGAACGCGTTTTGACTCTTCGGTAGAAACTTTGGGGCACTCTTTGAAGTTCTATGTGTTGGTTGAATAGATGATACTGAGATTTTGTGGTGCATATCGTATAATCATGCCCACTGATACTTGAGGTGACAAAGGAGTATCTAGGTGACATTAGGGTCTTGGTTGATATGTATCTTAAGGTGTTATTGTAGTACGAACTCTTGAATAGATCGATCAGAAAGAATAACTTTGTGGTGGTTTCGTACCCGTCAATAATCTCTTCATTTGTTCTCCGCTATTAGTGACTTTTGAGTGACTCTTTGTTGCATGTTGAGGGCTAGTTATATGATCCAATTATGTTATCATTGTTGAGAGAACTTAACTAGTGAAAGTATGAACCCTAGGCCTTGTTTCCACGCATTGCAATACCGTTTGTGCTCAGTTTTGTTACTAGTTACCTTGCTGTTTTTGTAATTTCAGATCACAAAAACCTATATCTACCATCCATATTTCACTTGTATCACCATCTCTTCGCCGAACTAGTGCACCTATACAACTTACCATTGTATTGGGTGTGTTGGGGATACAAGAGACTCTTTGTTATTTGGTTGCAGGGTTGCTTGAGAGAGACCATCTTCATCCTACGCCTCCCGCGGATTGATAAACCTTAGGTCACCCACTTGAGGGAAAATTGTTACAGTCCTACAAACCTATGCATTTGGAGACCCAACAACGTCTACAAGGAGAAGGTTGCGTAGTAGACATCTGAAATCACACTAGGAGAAGCCACAAAACTCCTAGATAATATCATGACAAACTATTCTCAATGGCACATTGAAAGGTCACCTACTAGTAAAAAAGTGCATGCTATAGAAGAAATTAACTCTTTGAGTGCTAAGATGATGAGTTAATGAAATTATTTGCTAGTAAAGGTGCTCCTCTAGATCCAAATGATATGCCTTTGGTTTCCTTGATTGAGAATACCAATGAAATCTTGGATGTTAATTTTGTTGGTACGAATAATTTTGGCAACAACAATGCTTATAGAGGTAACTTTAATACTAGGCCTTTTCCTAGTAATACCTCTAATAACTTTGGCAATTCCTACAACAATGCTCATGGAAATTAAAATAAGTTACCCTCTTATCTTGAGAGTCATATTAAAGAGTTTATCAACTTGCAAAAGATTTTAAATGCGTCCATAGAAGAAAAACTTCTCAAAATTGATGACTTGGCTAGGACCGTTGATAGAATGTCTCTTGATATTGATGCTTTGAAATTGATATGTGCTCCTCCCAAGATTAATATGGATGAAACTTTGAAAGCTATGCGTGTTTCCATAAATGAGGGTAAAGAAAGAACCGCCCAAATTCGTTCTAGGCATGAATGGCTTAAAAAGGCGTGTTCTCGTGATGAGAATCACAAAGATCTCAAAGTGCTTGGTGTGACTCCTATTGAATCATCGTTTTCTAATGTCAATCCTAATGATGATGGGGCTGGATATGAATCCACTTTGGTTCAAAAACGCCCCAATGATTTGGAGTCTATTTATCTTGATGCTAAAAGCACTGAAAGTGGAGTAGAGGATATCAAAACTTTGAGTAGTG
This sequence comes from Hordeum vulgare subsp. vulgare, assembly GCF_904849725.1. Lineage (NCBI taxonomy): Eukaryota > Viridiplantae > Streptophyta > Magnoliopsida > Poales > Poaceae > Hordeum > Hordeum vulgare. Next base: position 174,716,671 of record NC_058524.1, read on the forward strand.
ATGAAATTACTAATTTGGATTTCGAGGAATTCAATTATGATAGTTGCTCTTTGATTGAATGTATTTCCTTTATGCAATCCATGCTAAACTCTCCACACGCTTATAGCCAAAATAAGGCTTTTACCGATCATATCATTGATGCTATGATGAAATCTCTTGAAGAAAAACTTGAGTTGGAGATATCTATTCCTAGAAAACTTCATGATGAGTGGGACCTACTACCAAAATCAAGATTAAAAACTATGAATGCAATGCTTTGTGTGATTTGGGTGCTAGTGTTTCCGCTATTCTAAAGTCTTTATGTGATGTTCTAGGTTTCAATGAGATTGATGAGTGCTCTCTTAATTTGCATCTTGCGGATTATACTAACAAAAACCTATGGGAAGGATCAATGATGTTATTATTACTGCAAATAGGAACTATGTGCCCGTAGATTTCATTGTGCTTGATATTGATTGCAATCCGACATGTCCCATCATTCTTGGTAGACCTTTCCTTAGGACTATTGGTGTTATTATCGATATGAAGCAAGGGAATATTAGATGTCAATTTCCATTAAAGAAGGGCATGGAACACTTTCCTAGAAAGAAAATAAGATTGCCTTATGAATCCATGATGAGGGCTACTTATGGTTTGAGCACAAAAGATGACGATACTTGATTCTATCGCCTTATGCCTAGCTAAGGGTGTTAAACAATAACGCTTGTTGGGAGGCAACCCAATGAATTTATCTTTGCTTTTTGCTTTCTGTTTTGTTGTGTCCACACGATCATAATTCTGTTATGATTGTGTTTTTTATGTTTCTTTTTGTGTTTGTGCCAAGTAGAACCTTTATGATCAGTTTTGGTGATGGTTGTTTGATCATGCTGAAAAAGACAAAAACTTTGGACTCACGAAATTATTTTTAATTCCTATACAGAAAGAGATTTTGAGTTGATTCTTTTTATGCTGGTTGATATGCGAATTTCCCTAATTTTCATAAGTTTTCAGAATTTTTGGGATACCAGAGGTATACGAAGTATACAGATTGATACAGACTGGCCTGTTTTTGACAGACTATATTTTTGTTGTGTTGATTGCTTATTTTGATGAAACTATGGTTAGTATCGGGGGGTACTAGCCATGGAAAAGTGAGAATAAAGTAATCTAACATCAATATAAATATAAATCAAGTTTACTACAGTACCTAAAGAGTTGGTAGTTTGTTTTCTTATGCTAATGATATCATGAGTTTCTGTTGAAGTTTTGTGTTGTGAAGTTTTCAAGTTTTGGGTGATGTTCTTATGGACAATGGGATAAAGAGTGCAAAGAGCTTAAGCTTGGGGATGCCCAAGGCATCCCAAGCCAAATTCAAGGACACCAAAAAGCCTAAGCTTGGGGATGCCTCGGGAAGGCATCCCCTCTTTCGTCTTCAATCCATCGCTAATGTTACTTGGAGCTATATTTTTGTTCACCACATGATATGTGCTTTGCTTGGAGCGTGTATTATAGGAGTATTTGCTTTTTGTTTTTTCACAATCACCCTTGCTACACACCTTTTTGAGAGGGACTTGCACTCATCGTGAATTTGTTAGAATACTCATTGAGCTTCACTTATATCTTTTCAGTTAGGCAATTTAGCTCGCATGTGCTTCAATTATATCTTTTGAGCTAGATAATTTTGCTCTAGTGCTTCACTTAGATCTTTTTCGAGCACGGCGGTGTCATATTTTGTAGAAATAAAAACTCTCGATCTTCACTTATATCTTTTTGAGAGTGCTCTCTCTAAGTAACTTGGTAATTGGCGTGTGCTATGAAATTGGTCCTAAATATGATAGGCATCCGAAGAGGATATAATAAAAACTTCCATATTCTTGTGCGTTGATTAGTAAGAGAAGTTTGATTCTTCACAATTAGTTTTGAGATTTGGATATGGTAATATTAGAGTGATGTTAGTAGGGTGTTGTGAATCTAGAAATACTTGTGTTGAAGTTAGTGATTCCCGTAGCATGCACATATGGTGAACCTCTATGTTAGGAAGTCGGAGCATAATTGATTTATTGATTGTCATCCTTTGTGTGGCGGTCGGGGTCGCGCGATGGTTAACACCTACCAACCCTTCCCCTAGGAGTATGCGTTTAGCACTTTGTTTCCATTACTAATAAAACTTTCACAATAAGTATATGAGTTCTTCATGACTAATGTGAGTCCATGGTATAGATGCACTTTCACCTTCCACCATTGCTAGCCTCTCTAGTGTCACGCAACTTTCGCCCGTGCACAAATCCACCATATACCTTCCTCAAAATAGCCACCATACCTAGCTATTATGGCATTTTCATAGCCATTCCGAGATATATTGCCATGCAACTCCCACCATTCCGTCTCATGAAATGTGTCGTCACTTTCATATTGCCATTACATGATCGTAAGATAGCTAGCGAGATGTTTCAACATGATACACTAAGCTAGGTCGTTGCACATCCCGGTACACTGCCGGAGGCATTTCCTATAGAGTCATCATTGTTCTAAGTGTTGAGTTGTAAATAAATAAAAGTGTGACGATCATCATTCTTACAGCATTGTCCCATGTGAGGAAATTAAAAAGAAAGAGGCCAAAGATGCCCACCAAAAAAATGAAAAAAAGTCCAAAGAGCCCATACAAAAAAATGAGAGAAAAAGAGAGTTGGGATAACGCTACTATCTTTTTCCACACTTGTGCATCAAAATAGCACCATGTTCTTCATGATAGAGAGTCTCTTGTTTTGTCACTTCATATACTAGTGGGAATTTTCATTATATAACTTGGCTTGTATATTCCAATGATGGGTTTCCTCAAAATAGCCCTAGGTCTTCGTGAGCAAGCAAGTTGGGTGCACACCCTCTAGTTTTCTTTTTGAGCTTTCACATACTTATAGCTCTAGTGCATCTGTTGCATGGCAATCCCTACTCATTCACATTAATATCTATTGATGGGCATCTCCATAGCCCGTTGATACGCCGAGTCGATGTGACCATCTCCTCCTTTTTGCTTCACAACCTCCACCACACTCTATTCCACCTGTAGTGCTATATCCATGGCTCACGCTCATGTATTGCGTGAGAGTCGAAAAAGTTTGAGAAAATAAGAGTGCGAAAACAATCACTTGGCCAATATCGGGGTTGTGCATGACTTAAATTCGTTGTGTGGGGTTGATGGAGCATAGTCAGACTATATGATTTTGTAGGGACAACTTTCTTTGGCCTTGTTATTTCGAAAGTTCATGATTACTTTGCTAGTATGCTTGAAGTATTATTGTTTTCATGTCAATAGTAAACTATTGTTTTGAATCTTACGGATCTGAACATTCATGACACAAGAAAGAAGTTACAAAGGACAAATATGTTAGGTAGCATTCCACATCAAAAATTTGGTCTTTATCACTTCCCTACTCGAGGACGAGGAGGAGTTAAGCTTGGGGATGCTTGATATGTGTCCAACGTATCTATAATTTTTGATGGTTCCATGCTATTATCTTGTCAACTTTGGATGTTTATATGCATGAATATGCTATTTTATATCTTTTTTGGGACTAACCTATTAACTCAGTGCCAAGTGCCAGTTTGTGGTTTTTCCTTGTTTTTGTCCTTTTTCAGAGAAGAATATTAAACAGAGTCCAAACGGAATAAAAATTGCGGGATGATTTTTTCCATAGCAGAAGATACGCACGAGACTTGAGAACCAAGGCAGGAAACCTCGGGGGAGATCACAAGCCCCCTAGCCGCGGCCTGGGGGGGCGCGCCTGGCAGGCTTGTGGGCCCCACGTGGCTCCTTTGCCCTACCTCTTTCGCCTATAAATTCTCTAAAAATCCAAAACCACCAGAGAGAGCCACGAAAATACTTTTCCGCCGCCGCAAGCTTCTGTCTCCGCAATATCCCATCTGGGGCACGTTCTGGTGCCCTGCCGATGGGGATTCGGACACGGAGGGCTTCTTCATCAACACCATTGCCTCTCCGATGATGCGTGAGTAGTTCACCACAGACCTTCGGGTCCATAGCTAGTAGCTAGATGGATTCTTCTCTCTCTTGGATCTTCAATACAAAGTTCTCCATGATCTTCATGGAGATCTATCCGATGTAACTTTCTTTTGCGGTGTGTTTGTCGAGATCCCATGAATTGTGGATTTATGATCAGATTATCTATGAATACTAGTTGAGTCTCCTCTGATCTCTTAATGCATGATTTCGTATCCTTGTAATTCTCTTCGAGTTATGGGTTTCGTTTGGCCAACTTGATCTATAATTCTTGCAATGGGAGAAGTGCTTGGTTTTGAGTTCATACCGTGCGGTGTCCTCACCTAGTGATAGAAGGGGTAGCGAGGCACGCATCGTGTTGTTTCCATCAAGGGTAAAAAGATGCGGTTTATAACATATTGCATGAATTTATCCCTCTACATCATGTCATCTTGCTGAAGGCGTTACTCTATTTGTTATGAACTCAGTACACTAGATGCATGCTGGATAGCGGTCGATGTGTGGAGTAATAGTAGTAGTTGCAGAAAGTATCGGTCTACTTGTCTCGGATGTGATGCCTATATGTATGATCATTGCCTTAGATATCATCATGACTTTGCGCGATTCTATCAATTGCTCGACAGTAATTCGTTCACCCACCGTAATACTTTCTATCATGAGAGAAGCCTCTAGTGAACACTATGGCCCCCGGATCTACTTCACATCATATTTTCAGATCCTCAAAATTACTCTGTTGCACTTTTCACCTTCACATCTCACCTTGCAAATAATCGTGAAGGGATTGACAACCCCTTTAAAACGTTGGGTGCAAGTTTGTTTGTTTTTGCGCAGGTACATTGGTGCCTCATCTTGATACTCCTACTGGAGTGATACCTTGGTTCTCAAACTGAGGGAAATACTTATCGCTACTGTGCTGCATCACCCTTTCCTCTTCTAGGGAAAAACCAACGCAAGCTCAAGAGGTAGCAGTAGGCAGCGAGCATAGATTGAAGGAAACGTGATTCTATGCATAACAAAGCTAGATACGGTATCAAGGTCACGGTCATCTTGCGTGTGAATTCTTTAGCTTGGAACTGCTCTTGATCTTCCTGCACGTACTCTCCAGAATTCATGTACTCGCTCTCCGATCCCGATGCTAGCCAAGATGAAAATAACATCCAATGAACACCAACACAACATGATGCAACAAACAATATGATGCATGAGTGTAGAAGGAAGCATGCATCACTATTCTAGTCACTTTCATATGCATTAGTTGAGTCAATAAACTTCTGGACAGAACTTCATATTAAATTATCTTGACATGCATGATGATGGCATGAACATGTGATCACGAGAAAATGAAGCAAAAACATATAAAGAACATAGAGAACGGAGCTACGGATCAACCGGAATCTACAAAACAAGATATGGAGACCTACGGTTCAAATCCACCACAAGCACACTCCAATGGCACTCCTCTGGTGTTACCAGGTTGCCACATGATCAAACAATCAAATACAAGTGGGGTGGTGCATGGAAACACACCTCACCAACAACAATGCCTACAAAAGCTTCAAAACAACTAAAACATGCAATCTGTTTTTAACAGCATCATAGCAGTTTGTCCACAACATTTAAAGTACCTACAGCCACCCAAAAGAGCCAAACAAGATATGGAGCAAAAGCCATTAAAAAGCTCTACAACCCTATGCAAGAAGTTTATACAAGGGAGTCACACATGAGCAGATCTACACGCACAAACTTGGACAAAATAACATATTCTGGGACTTGGTGAAAATCTCAGATTTTCACCAGCTGCTTATGCTCTGAAGCATTTTGGCAGCCTCCAAAATGATAACTACAGGAAGTGAATGAGCATCAAATTTAACAGGGAGCTAGACAAACACAAAAGCTCACAAACCTTAGGTTGTTGCATGGGCTGATTCCCAACACATGAGCTTTTGCAACCAAAACAACAAGGGAAGAAAATAACAGAAGATTCTCAAACTTAGTGAAAATCACAGATTTTCACAAAGCTGTCAGTTTCAGCCAAGTGTCAACTTTGACAAGGCACAAAAGGTGCATACCAATTACTATGAATAAAATAAACACCCCATGTTGTAGAGGGGTTCACCCACTACTGCCACATCAAGAATTCATCCTCATAGGACCAACACACCACATAATACAAGTCTCTAAACATGGCATCAAGACAGAAAAATGACAGTTTATGAAGTTGCTCTAAAGTGAAATCTGATTTCACCAGTGGATTCCTGGGATGATTCTACCCCAAAAGCATGTATAATACTTGGGTACTTGCATGTAAGATGTAGTCACAAAGCTAGCTCGAAAAACAACTTAGAAATCAATATGACAACCTAGGAACTTTATCACATGTAATTTAGCACTTGTGGTATCCACTAATCCTACATAAGCACACACACAAGGCCCACACACCACCACATCACCATAATGGAAAGCATGAGGGGTTAGCCCTCATGCACAAGTGCGTATGTGCACTCATTTCCACACACACATATGCATGAACACACACAAACACAAATATATGTGCCCCCCCCCACACACACACTACAAGAGGTGCATCAAGAGGGGCTAGGCCCTCATGCACATGTGCATGTGCATCCACATGCACACACACACTCACATGTGTATTCACACACCCACACACTAGTGCACACAACCTCTACACACACTAGTGCAAACATCATCTAATACACACACACAAGCACTTGCACACACCCACTACATGCACACACCTATACTTGCACACACACACACACTCACATGTAAACATAGGCATTAAAAGGAATGCATTCCAATGGATTGATATAGGAAACAAGGCTTTCTTGTTGCCCAAGAATGGAATAGCGAAAATAAACTACAAGGAAGCAAAAAAATGAAAGGGGAGGTCAGTGGAATCGAACCCAGGACCCCCCTGGTGCACTGACAACACCACACCACTGCGCTAGCACCAACTCTTCGACAGAGAAGGGAAGGGAAGCAGGTTAACTTCCCTGTCGAGCTACTACCACGCGAAAAACAGGAAATATAAGAGGCCTTCGGGGATTCGAACCCACGATCACCCCGTGGCAAAACCACCCCACTACCACTACACTACGACGCGGTACTTAACAGAGAGGGGAGCCCTACTCTTTTGAGTATCCCCCTATGCTCCTAATGCAGATCAATGGCGCCGGAATAGGGAATCACCTCCGACGACCCTACGACATCTAACCGACACGGCGGCACTAGCGGGGAGGAAGAGGGGTCATCAGGGGACCCATTTTTTCCACGAACTCGCCGGGAGATGCACCACCACGGCGGCTCGACGTTCATCTATCTACCCAAAAGCTGCTGCTCCCATGCAATAGAGCAACGCCGGCGATGATGCGGCCAAGCGCTGAAGTGGGAAGGAGAAGGCGGAGGGGAGCAGGGCACGACTCACCTTGGGTGCCGAGGAGAGGAACTCGTCGCTGGAGACGAAGCAGAGCGACGAGCCGGTCTGAAGGAGCTCGCCGGAGAGGAGAGGAAGGAGCCATTCGTCGTGGACGTTAGGGAAGGAGCGATCGGTGCTGGTTCCTCGCGAAAATGGATCCCCACCGAGGTCCTCTTGCTCTTGACAGGGTCGGGGAGGAGGCGAGGGCGACGATCCGCCGGCGACGACCACAACAGGGGCCTTCCATGGCGGAGGGGAGCTCGGGAGCGCCTCCGGCGGTGCCAGAGAGGAGAGGAGGAGGAAAATGGAATGCCCTATGGTTGGGGAGGGCGACAAGCTCCTTAAATGGTCTCAGGACGCATGCTTGGAGCCGCAAGATCGAGAGGGGGGAGGATCTGTAGTTGTGTTGCGGTCGTACACAGGGTGACGACACGAGGTGGAAGACGATCACCGGATGGGCTGCGCGCGAGGGAAACAACAGAGATGGGCCAGGGAAGGAGGGAGCCAGCCCAGATGCGCTACTCCATTTAAAACAAAAGGTTTTCACCTTTTTAAATATCTCCTGCACATAAAAATACACACAGCCTCCCAGGGGTTTGAATAAAACAAAGTAAAAAATATCTAGGGCATAAGGGAATTATGCCCTATTTAAATAAAATAAAACACTGATTTTTCGAGTATTTAAATTAAATCCCAAAACAGAATTAATATACTATTTTGTAGATGAAAACCCCATTTCACTTAAGTTTTTAAAAAACCCCAACACAATACCCCCCAAGCTCAAGATAACACACTAAAATAACAACATTTTTAAAACAGGTTTTGAGCAAGTTAAACATGAGCTCAAATATATCCTGGAGAAGGGGTTTTTGAAACCTAGTTTGAAAAACAATCATAGTTTGATCCTAGCTTGGGTTTCACCACCACATCACATCAACAATCACACTTGCACCAACATGGATCAAACAACAACAACAACACAAGGAATTGACATGAATGCAATGAATGGCATGATGCAAAAGTGATGACATGAAATGATAACTCCATAGGATTGACATCAAGGTCCTAAAATAGGAAAGGGTTACAAATATGGCAAGGGTTACATCTGGGGCATTACAGTCCGAGAGGTCCAGGAGAGCAATGTTAAGTTCATCCAGATCGAGAGAGGATTCCCATGCCACATGCTTACCCAATAGGTCCTTATAGGCACGATGAAAGGCGCTCTCCTTCCCAAGTTGGTCAATGATGATCTGACCATCCTCATGAATGGCTGGGATGTAGTTCTTCATGCGTCTACCGTTGGCTACAAGGTGAAATAGCTAGGTATTTGTGTCGCCCTCCTGTAGCCAAGTGATCCGAGATCTTGACCTGGTGATCGTTCTCTCCAAAGATGAAAGGGCCAGCACCAGGGGCTTGAGAGATTTCCTGAGCCAACGTTCCTCCGGGGATAGAAGTCGAGACTCCTTGGCACAGTCCCATCTCAGAATGAGGATGTTAGCAATAGCAATTTGCAGCTTAATGTTACAGACACGTTTCTACCCCCTAGTATCCAAAGCTCAAGCCGTTTTCCTGAGCAGGGTATCGATCCTCAAAAATGGGTCCGTGATACAGTCGTCACATACCCATGCCTCCTTAACCACATCCATGAACCCATCCAACTTCACCCAAAATTTCTCAAAACGGAATCGCCTTGTGGTCTGCATATGTACCTCCAAGACTAGATGAAGAGGACAATGATCTGACATCACCGTGGAGAGAGCATGAAGAATACACTCAGGGTGATCCAACTCCCAGTCCACAGAGACAAAAGCACGATCGATCTTGGTGAGCGTGGGCGCCTCTCTCTCATTACTCCACGTGAATTTTCTACCGTGCAAGAACACCTCCTTGAGGCCATTGTCATGCACAAAGCGCTTAAACTTCCCCAATCATCCAGCGATCGAGATTGTGGTTTCTCTTATCTAACGCGTATAGGATGAGGTTGAAATCTCCAATGACCAAACACGGTCCCATGTAGAGCATCCTCCGCTCTGAAAGTTCATGAAAAAAGTTAGTCTTGTGATCGTCCTCGTGGGGGCCATAAACCACGGAGAGCCACCAGGCTGCTCCCTCAGTAGGTAAATCATAGCTCGTAATTTAAGTTGGTATCGTTGACAAAATTTGTCAACTCCACTTTAGTGGATTCCCATGCCACAAAGATGCCACCCCTAGTGTCAGACGCCGGGAGATAAGTAAAGCCGTCGGAATTCGGCCCCATGCATTGCAACATAATAAAATGATCTACCACGTCTAGTTTGGTTTCGATGATACAATCGATGGGAACATGAATAGAATCCACAAACTCTCGAAGAGACTTCCTCCTAGCTGGACTGTTGAGACCTCTCAAATTTCAGCACACCAACTCTAGAGCGTTGTACGACATAGGAAACCGGAACCCCATGCCACCATCCGACCGACACTAGTGTACTGGCGTCAGCCCGTGCCTCTCCGACTCATCTGTTAGCTTGAGGGGTATGGCCTTCCCGAAGATGGCCGCAATAGCCGTGAGCTGCGGCTCTTGGAGAGGAGAGTCAAAGACGGTCCGAAGCTAGGCTATGGCGTCCTTCGAGAAGTCCATATAATCGCAGTCAAAGCCCAAGGTCTTTAGTAAACAGACTCAGCAACCGAAGCTTTCGTCTTGCTAGGGCCACCAACACCCAACAAGTGTGTAGCACGTCTGGGCGTGAACGGGTCTTGCCCGGCTTTCGCCCCCCCCCCCCCCGCAAGCCTTCAAATTCCTTCAGCACTGGCAAAGCAAGTTTCTTGAGGAGCCTGATACGCCTCTGTCGTATCTACTTTTTCAAACTCTTTTGCCCTTGTTTTGGACTCTAATTTGCATGATTTCAATGGAACTAACCCAGACTAATGCTGTTTTCAGCAGAATTGCCATGGTGTTGTTTTTGTGCAGAAATAAAAGTTCTCGGAATGACCTGAAAATTTACGGAGAATTTTTCTGGAATTAATGAAAAATACCTGCGCAAAGATCCACCGGAGGAGGTGAGCTAGTGGGCCACAAGCCCAGGGGGCGCGGCCACCCCCTCGCCACGCCATGAGGGCTTGTGGTGCCCACGAGGCTCCACTGCCTCCAATCTCAGCTCTATATATTCCGTTTCGCCCGGAAAAAAATCAGGGAGAAGGATCCATCGCGTTTTACGATACGGAGGCGCCGCCACCTCCTGTTCTTCATCCGGAGGGCAGATCTGGAGTCCGTTCTGGGCTCCGGAGAGGGGAAATTGTCGCCATCGTCATCATCAACCTTCCTCCATCGCCAATTCCATGATGCTCTTCATTGTTCGTGAGTAATCTCATCGTAGGCTTGCTGGACGGTGATGAGTTAGATGAGATCTATCATGTAATTGAGTTAGTTTTGACGGGGATTGATCCCTAGTATCCACTTTGTTCTGAGATTGATGTTGCTACTACTTTGCCATGCTTAATACTTGTCACTAGGGCCTGAGTGGCATGATTTCAGATCTGAAACTATTATGTTCTTGCCAATATATGTGTGTTTTAGATCCTATCTTGCAAGTTGTAGTCACCTACTATGTGTTATGACCCGGCAACCCCGTAGTGACAATAGCCGGAACCACTCCCGGAGATGACCATGGTATGAGGAGTTCATATAATCACCAAGTCTTAATGCGTTGGTCCGGTTCTTTATTAAAAGGAGAACCTTAATATCCCGTAGTTTCCATTAGGACCCCGCTGCCACGGGAGGGATGGACAATAGATGTCATGCAAGTTCTTTTCCCTAAGCACGTATGACTACATACGGAATACATGCCTATATTAGATTGACGAACGGGAGCTAGTTACTTATCTCCCTGTGTTATAGCTGTTACATGATGAATCACATCCGGCATAACCTGTGACACCCTGTTTTTGGCTTCCCTGACTAATTAACTTATTTCAAAATTTAGGACCAATTAAAATTTTTGTGAATGCTTGTGATGCTTGGAGTGACTATTGTCTGCGTGTTTGTTTAATTGCATGTGATTGATCCCCATTAATTCTTGCCATCCTCCTAATCACCTCCTCACTCCATGATCTCCTGCCTAATGATCATACCATGTGTTTAGGACAAATATCTATTTTTACCAAATATTATTTTCACCAAAAAGTTTTCTTTGAATTAAACTTTCAAACCCATGAGATGAGGTTTGTACTACAAGTCCTCAAATTAGGGAATTTCTTTTGCACCAAAACTTTTATTGAAAACCTATTATCAAAATGACTTCCAAAAACCATCTTATTATTATTTTAAAAAATATTTTATTATTTTATTTAAAAGCCTTTCTGTGAGCCAGAAATGGTCTCCTATGAAGGAAAGTTATTTTTATTGCTTTCAAAATATTTAAGAAAATTTAGGGAAACTCAGTGGATATGTTTATTCCATATTTATGAGTTTCAACACATGGTCATGTCCAAAATATTGGGCAAACCCCTCCAAAACCATTCGTGCCTATTTCAAGCTTTTGGAATATTTCTATAAGAAATATTCTCAATAAATTCCAGTAAAATTCTAGCATGTCATCTATGATATTCTTGATGATCTTGCCAAGTTTCATTTCAATCCAAGTTGATTTGACTCCCCTAATCACTCTAAAACCCTATCTGTCCAGAATCAAATTTAAGCAATTGTACATTGCTAAGTGTCTCCAATTGTGCTCAAATTTGGTGGACACGTTCCAGTACTCCAATAAGGGATCCACACCAAGTGGTACACCAAGGAGAATAGAGGAACTTGTCCAAAGACCCTCAAAACCCTCTCTGTTGATTTCTGACTTTGGTAAACTTTACATTATAAAGTTTCTCCAATTATCCTCAAACTTTTTGTGCATGCCTTAATGCTCAAATAATACCCCTACACCAAATATTGGATTTGTGGGAATTCATTTGAATAGGGTTCTAACCAGAAACCCATTTCTGCCCATTTCTAGGGTTTTTCAAGTCTACATTGGAAAACTACTCGAGCAAATCCCAAATTTGGTGTGCAAGCCTATTTTCATCCATTATTTGATCCTGTTAAGTTTCATAGCCTTTGGAATTCATCTGGTAGCCCAACCACAAATCAAACACCTTGTGTGCACTCACTAATTTGGCTTCTTTTGCCCCTTCCACTTTATTCCTTAAGCTCAACTTTCTACCACAGCCTCACCTAGTCATATTTGACCTCCAGTAACTTTCCCATGGCCACTGGTCAATTATTGTGGAAGGACCCTTTGTAAGTTTCTCTCATTTTCACCCTTGGCAAGACTGTTTTACCCTTCTTTCCATTCTTCTACTTAAGCTATCACTCCCAACTCTTTCCAGAGCATCTAATATATGCCAAGGCTTCATTTAGAACCAAGATATGGCATGCTCATGTGGAGAAAATGAGCAGCACCTCTTCAAGTTCATTTTTGGTTGAAATGTGGCTTTGTACAGCAAGTACTGGCTAGACTTGCTTTGTTGAGCTGAAACTTTTCAGTCTGGTAGTCCTTCCATGCCTAACACTGCCAGACATAATTTCTCCCCAAGGCTTCCCTCCTAAGACCCATTTTTGTCAGCTCTAAGTTTGTTGTTACAAACTTGGCAGTAGTCCAAACTAGTTCAAATCAACTCCGCAAGCCACCAAATTCCAGAGTACCCTTCCAGATAGCATGCCCCACCTCCCGGACAACTTTTGCTAGTTATTGCAAACCTGTGGGCGTGGATGCTCGTGGTGACCACCACCCTGGCATGCAAACTGGGTGCTCTGCACCTAGTTTCTCCCCTCCCGACCGTTTCTTGGCGAAGCAGGTTGCCCCAGCATGTCCCAGCGTGCCGCAGAACATCCTTTGACCCTCTCCATGACGCTAGCTAGCATCCAATTCCCTCTGGGACGTGTGGCGCCCATGCCCACGTGAGCTCCAGAGAGCTCTCGAGCTTTCTCGGCTTCTCCTCCTCCACTTGAAGCTCTCCCCGAGCCTCTTCTGCACTGGCACCTCTCCCCCTCTTCATTGGGCTCATCCTGAGCTCCCCCTTGAGCCCCTTCTCCTCCCAAACTTCCTCCTCTCCTCTCATGGCCGCCATGGCAAGCTTCGTCCATGACTGCGCCTGGGTTCTCTAGCCCCCTCACTCCACCCCTAGCTCGTCCAGGAGGACCCCGAGGCCACCACGGACCGCCTCACTCCTCCTTTCGCCCTCTCAGTCGTCGGGACGCCCTCCCCACGACTGCCACCATCGGCCTCCACCATGGTAGGGAACTCCCTCGCCCGGGGCTCCCCTCATGGAGCTGGCTCCTCCTAGGGCGATGGAGGCTTTGCCTCAAGCCCGTGCTGGCCGGAGGGCCGCCGGAGAGTGGCTGGAGCCACCGGAGCCGGGCCCCTGCATCGGCTGACCATTCCTTCTTGCGTGCCCAGATCAGGCGGGAGGAAGGGGAAGGACCCGACAAGCGGGCCCCCCTGTAAGCCTCCCCAGCCCGGGCCCTTGGAGTAAGTGGTCGCGCCTGGCCTGCGGGCGTTTCTCTGTGCCGGAGGCGTAAACAGCGCTAGGCGCCACCTGCGTGGCCTCCTTCCTGCCAGACCGAACCTTTGGGTCGGCCCAGGGACTGTCTAACGTGCAGAGCACTTGGTAGCTAAGTCTCGAGGCCCATTTCCCCTTTTTCATTTATCTCGAATCTTGTAAAATCTATCATAAAATCATTCTAACTCCAAATCACTTGGTTCAAATTTCTACTGGTTCCTAAAATAAAGCTCTATCCACCTATGTGCCTTGCACATTTTTCCAAGACATGTTTCTGTGGTGTTTTATTTAAAATCCAAATCTGGATATTATTAACCCCATCTTTCAAAAATCCCTTAGGCCTCAAATCAACTCCAAATGGAGTGATTCAAACTCCCAGAGCCTTCTAAAATCAGTCTCTATTTTTAGAACCCTGGTCAACATTTTTGTGTGACTTACTTCTGTTGCAATAAACAAATAGCTCCTTTTTCTATTTATTCCTCATTGTAAAATCTCTAGAATATTCATACCAACTCCAAATACAGTGAAACCACTTCCTAAATATTTCTAAAATCATTCTCTGTTAAATGGGTGCCTCCACTCATTTTTAACAGAATGATTTTTGTTGGCTTATTCAATGGCCACCTATTGCTCCTTTCACCTATTCAAAAATCCTTGATGATTCAAATCTCCTGTGAGAAGCTTCAAGTATTTTTCTTATGACCAGAGAGGTCCAAGAAAAATAAAACTTCTATTTATAGAACACTTTTATTCTGCTGGATGTGTGGCTTACTATGGTTATTTCCAACGTTAGTTGACGGTAGACGGAGTATTCGGGGACGGAGCGGAAGACCTCGAAGACCCCGAGGACTTACGTGAACAAGGCAAGCAGCCCTTTGACCATGACTTGAGCACAAACATTGTTGGATGCTAGTATAGTTGGTATTCTCCCGTTGCATGTGATCACGATGCCGGTTCATCATTGTGGTGATGTTACCGAAGGCTTCTTCGAAGCACTTGCATGGTAGTGGTGTTATTCATATGGCTCCCCGGAGCACAAGCATGATGAGCTTGACCCTACCATCTACGAGGATCATGCTACTCTCATGCTGACTAGTAGAATTATAGAATCATTGCATTGAGCTTGACCCTACCCCGTGAGGGTCATGTTATTACCATGTTGAAAAGTAAAGATAGAGCATATTATCATAAGCATGATGATGAGTAAATCAAAGAGTTTATGAAAACCCCATCGGGTGCCACTAACGCTCGAGGGTGATGATGAGTTGGTGATCACTTTTGGTGAAGTGATGCACCGGGTATTTTGCGTGTGTGGTTTCGGAAATGGGATTAGATTTATGATGTGTCGACCGTCCCAACCTTACCAGTACGACCACGATACCCCTTTATGGGACGGGGCTTTGTTGATTACTCTGGTCGGTACTAGCAAAGAGCCACATTACTAGTGGCGGGAGTGATTGGTGTCACTCTCGTGATGGGGTCGTGCCAGGTAGGACGACTATGCCATTATTATGAGTTCCAGGCACACCGTTGGTCCCCGCATGGTTGATACTGTCCAGAGTCGGTGCTCGTAAGACGTACAACATGTGGGCTGGGTACCAATCGAGTGGACCTCTTTGTCTAGTATCGTCAGGGGAAAGATGATGATCGGCTACTTACCTCGGGTATATGTGATATACCGCGAGTCGTGGATGACACGGAAGTTTCCCGTTTCTCGTGGGTCCAGCGTACTACCTCTGTAGAGTGTCAAACTATTCGAATAGCCGTGTCCACGATCAAGGACAGTTGGGTGGTGCTGCTTAAACTACGTCCAGCGTTTCCGCATAAACTAAGTGTGTGTGTGTGGTGTTAAAAAGGTGTTGTTATGAGAGTAATAATATGACCAAGTTCGATAACTTGGCCTATAGAGTAAACCGGGATGGTTTAGCGCTCATTAATACATTGAGGTTATGACAAGTTCGATGACTTGGCCTATAGGGTAAAACCGGATGGTTTAGCCCTCATTAATACATTGAGGTTATGACAAGTCCGATGACTTGGCATATAGGGTGAACCCAGATGGTTCAACCCTTAGCAGATATGTTGATATCTGTAACCTGTTCTTCAAAAGTAATTCCTTATCTTGATGCATATACAAGATCATTCCACCCAGATGAGTTACACTAAATATGCATGATACTATTATCGTTCACTTTCATTGTTCGTATCATGGGCTGTTTGCGAGTACATTCAAAGTACTCATTGGCTGGCCACTGGTTATTTCATTGACCAGGTGTGAAAGACAGGATATGGTGAAGATTAACACGATGACGTTCTTGCGAGCTAGGATGCTTCCCAGTCAGAATGCCTGTAGGTTAAGGCTGATGGCATGGGTTCACGCTTTCAACCAATAATTCCGCTATTGGTCTAGTTTGGTGCTCTGGCCTTTAAGGCCCTATGTATGTAAGACTTCACCGAAGTGGTCATTTATTGTATCAAACGGTATGTATGGATGTAAGACTCTATTATTCAGTATCTGTGTTCAGTGAGCATTGATCCTTGGGATCACTGGGCATGGCGATCTCGACTTACCAGTCGGGGTCCCCACATAATCATCCATCATCGATCCAATGCCTACGAGTCTTTTACTACTGGTCCTTGCTACGTTACTTTGCTGCTACTGTTGTCACTACTGTTGTTCCTTGCTACATTACTCTGTTGCTACTGCTGTTACTTGTTACTTTGTTGTTACCTGCTGCAAAACTTTTCTGGCGCCATTGATACAACAAGTCAGGAATAGCCTGCCGTCAGCAGAACTTTTTCTGGCACCGTTGTTATCATACCACTTTTCTACTGATACTTTGCTTGCAGATACTAATCTTTCAGGTGTGGTTGAATTGACAACTCAGCTGCTAATACTTGAGAATATTCTTTCGCTTCCCCTTGTGTCGAATCAATAAATTTGGGTTGAATACTCTACCCTCGAAAACTGTTGCGATCCCCTACACTTGTGGGTTATCAAGACTATTTTCTGGCGTCGTTGTCGGGGAAGCACAACTATATTCTCTGAGTCACTTGGGATTTACATCTGCTGATCACTATGAGGAATCCGATAGATCCAAGAACTAAAGTCTTGCCTTCCACTACGAGGAGAGGTAAGGAACTGCCATCTAGCTCTGCACTTGATTCACCTTCAATTATGAGTAAGTTTGTGACATCACCTGCTGCTAGAAATCTTGATATGTCGCGTGTGCTTGATGATGCTACTTCTGCTGCCCATGATACTATGCCTGATGATGCTATGCTTGATACTATGCCTAATGATGCTATGCTTGATACTATGCCTGATGATGCTATGCTTGATACTATGCCTGATGATGCTATCTTGATACTGCTTTGCCACTAGGTGCATTCCTTGATGCACAAATTGCTAGAGTTGATGCTAGATGTGATGATACTTCTGAAACTGCTGATGCCATTGAAGTAGAACCTGCTATTTTGCCTGCTAGAACTAGCTCTCCTGATATGCCTGAATTGCCTGTTATGCCTGAGTGTTATGTTATGGAGGGAGAGATAGCTGAGGATTTTCTTACGTGTAAGGATAGCTATGATGTTGAAAAATTACTGCGCAAGTGGAAAGAAAAATCTCTGAACGCTAGGATGAAATACGACCCGAAGTTTGCTACTTCGCCTATCTTTGTGACTGATAAGGATTATGAATTCTCTGTCGACCCTGAGTTAATCACTCTAGTTGAATCTGATCCTTTTCACGGTTATGAGTCTGAAACGGTTGTAGCCCATCTTACCAAACTGGACGATATAGCCACCCTATTCACTAGTGAGGAAAAGATCCGCCGCTACTATATCCTCAAGTTGTTTCCTTTCTCGGTAAAGGATGATGCTAAGACCTGGTTCACTTCTCTTTCTCCTGGTTGTGTGCGTAGCCCCCGGGATATGGTCTACTACTTCTTTGAAAAATATTTCCCTGCCCATAAGAAGCAAGCTGCCTTGCAGGAAATATACAACTTTGCTCAAGCTTAAGAAGAGAGTCTCCCACAAGCTTGGGGGAGGCTCGTCCAGCTACTGAATGCTTTGCCTGATCACCCTCTTGAGAAGAATGAAATACTTGATATCTTCTATTATGGACTTGCTGATGCTTCCAAAGACCACCTAGATAGTTGTGCCTGTTGTGTTTTTAGGGAATGAACTGTAGAACAAGCTAAGATTCTACTCAATAATATCTTGTGCAATGAGAATGCTTGTACTATTTCTGAACCACCTCCTAAGCCAACTCCGAAGAAAAGAGGTATGCTATTCCTCAGTCCTGAAGATATGCAAGAAGCCAAGAAATCTATGCGAGAGAAAGGCATTAAATTTGAAGATGTCAAAAATCTACCACCTATCGAAGAGATCCATGGTCTTATTAACCCGATACAGGTAGTAGAAGTAAATTCTTTGCGTAGGTTTTATGAGAGTGATATTCCTTTCGATAAACCTGCTAGCTTATGCTTGGATGAATTTGATAACTTTGTTGCCAAACAACAGAGTTTCAATGATTATGTTAGTAGACAATTGGAACAGAATGCTCGTATGCTTAGTCATTTAAGTGCTTGTGTGGACAGAAACGTCAACGATCTTAAGCTTCTGAGTAAACATGCCTCTATGGTTACTACTCAGGTATAACAAGTACTTAAATCTCAATATGACTTGCTCAATTGAATGACAATTATGTCAGAGTCGTCACTAGAGGAGGTAGAATGACCCAGGAACCTTTGTATCCCGAGGGTCATCCAAAGAGAATTGAACAAGATTCTCAAGGAGTTAGCACTCATGCACCTAGTCATCCTAGAAAGAAGAAGAATGATGATAGGAACTTGCACGCTAGCAACCTTGTTGCTGCTACACCTGAGAGCCAACCGATGTCTGTGTCTCTGATGCTGAAACACAATCTCGTGATGAACATGAGCCTAATGATAATATCAATAGTGATGTTCATGATGATGCTCAACTTAGCAATGACAAGGATGTGGGGATTGAACCTGATCTTAATAACCCACGGCCTAAGAATAGAAGATACGATAAGAATGACTTCGCTGCTAGGAAGCACGGTAAAGAAAGGGAACCATGGGTTCAGAAACCCATGCCCTTTCATCCAAAACCATCCAAGAAAAAGGATGATGAGGATTTTGAGCGATTCGTTGAAATGATCAGACCTGTCTTTCTCCGAATGCGTTTGACAGATATGCTCAAAATGTCTCCGTATGCTAAGTACATGAAAGATATTGTGACTAATAAGAGGAGGATACCTGAGGTTGAGATTTCCACCATGCTCGCTAATTATACCTTCAACGGTGGAACTCCCGAGAAACTAGGTGATCCCGGTGTACCCACTATACCTTGCTCCATTAAAGGTAACTACGTTAGAACTGCTTTATGCGACCTTGGAGCCGGTGTTAGTGTTATGCCTCTCTCTCTTTATCGTAGACTTGAACTGGATAAGTTGACACCCACTGAAATCTCTCTGCAAATGGCCGACAAATCAAGTGCTTTCCCTATCGGCATTTGCGAGGATGTGCCTGTTGTGGTTGCTAACGTCACTATCTTAACAGACTTTGTTATCTTGGATATTCCAAAGGACGATGCCAAGGCTGTCATCCTCGAAAGACCCTTTTTAAACACTACATGGGCTGTTATAGATTGCAACAAAGGTAATGTCACTTTCCATGTCAATGGTAATGAGCATACGGTGCACTTTCCGAAGAAACAATATCGAGTACATTGCATCAATGCTATCGAAAAGACTTCATCGATTCTTATTGGGAGCTTTGAATGCCCTATTCCTCGTGTCAAGAAGAAGTATGATTTGCTTGTTGGGGAAATAAAAATCCCCATTGAGGTGACCTAGTGACTGTTTGAAAATTCTCCGTCTTCTTTTGCGATTCGAAAAGGTTTGTCGAGGCGACTTCATCAACCTCATTGACGGATTTCTTTCGATGACCATGAGTTGGATGAATCAAGGAGTCACGAACCTCTATTTTAAGCTTTCAACTTCGGTTGCTTAGAAGGAAAATGATAGACTCAGTTTAATTTTCCCTGTTTTCCGTTTTACCGTCCGGTAGAAAAGTACCCCGAAAATAGAAGTTCTCACAACGTCCTGAAAATCAAGTATGATTTTTTCTGGATTTTTTGAGAAATACTGAGACGAAGAGCTTGTCTGGGGGCTGCACTAGTGGGACACAAGCCCAGGGGGCACGGGCACCCCCCTGGCCGCGCCACCCAGGCTTGTGGGGCCCACATGCACTCCCTCCACTCATTCTTGCTCTCATCTGGTTCTCCTACCTCCAGAAAAAATCGTTTCGCAGCTCAAACCTGTGTTCTTGCTCCTCTTGCTGGGATTTTTGATCTCTTTGCTCAAAGCACCATTCTCTGATCTGTTTTGGGGAAATTACTCCTTGGTAAGTGACTCCTCCATTGGTCCAATTAGTTTTTGCTCTAGTGCCTTACCCTTCGTGTATTTTTGCTGCCTTGGTGACCATGTTCTTGAGCTTTGCATGCTAATGTTAGCTGGTCCCAAGTAGTTTTGATGCGTAATATGGCCTCTAGGCACTTGTGGGAGTAGTTGCTACGAGTTTTGTTGAGCCTTGTTCACTTTTCCTTAGAGTCACTAAAAATTTCAGAAATTTTCAAAGATAGAAAAAGGGAGAAGATGAGGAGGTTCTTAAGATGCTCTTCAAGCCGTGACCCCAAGGATGATGGGAGTGAGAAGAAGCCCAAGTATCTGATCCCTCGAGTCGCAGAACTTCGAGCGTGCGAGTGGCCAAGCGACGTGTTCTTACGCGCCGCTGGAATTTATGAGGACTTTTATCACTTGGTGGAGAACGCAGGCCTTACCGCCTTCATTGAAGATAAGTGTCCGCAATACCTCCTCCTCACTAATATCTTCGTACAAAGCTTTAACTTCTATCCGAGGAAGAATCCTCCTATGGTTGAGTTTAAACTTTATGATATCCCCCAACGCATGTCACTCCAGGATTTTTGCAATGTTTGCAAATTGCCTTTTGTTGGGGATATTCATGAACCTCGTCCACGGGTCTTGGAAGCTTTCATCGATACAATTGTTGTAGGAGAGGAGAGAGGATTGTCTTGCGCTAGAGCTGCTAGCATTCATTTTCCCGTGCTTCGGTACTTCTCATTATTTTTGCGAAAATGTTTGATTGGCCATGGGAAAGCTGGGTCACTTAGTTCCCCAGATCTTGCGGTCTTGCGCGACGCCCTTTATAATGATAAAACTTATAGCTTGGGCGCTATAGTAGCTCAACGGTTGAACACGAACTGTTCTAAGGGCATTGTCTATGGAGGTATCTATGCTACTCGTCTTGCTAGACACTTTGAGATACTTATTAGACCGGACGAGGAAGAAGAGATTCTTCTTCCCGAGAGATATCCAGATTACGATAGCATGGTTCTCCATGACTTTCTTGATAGAGATATAAATAGAAGGATGATTTATAACCTGGTTTTTAGTCAGGGTACTCATGAGACTATTAGTTTTCCTGCTCCTTCTTTGTTCAATCTTCATGCAGGCAGGTACATTATTATGCCCTCGGACATCTACGCATATTGGGGCTTAGCCCAACCACATGTGTCCGTGCCCGAGCCACCAGTCGAGTACCAGACGCCAGTTTATCAGTGGGAGCCAGAGGAGCTCACACAGCAGTGGCATCCTCAGTCCACTCCAGAGTACCCCGGAGTTGGTTATTTCCCTCCTTGGAAGTAGACCAACTTAGGCCAACAACCTAAGCTTGGGGGAGTGCGTGTTTCTCACCGACTTTACATTCTTGCTTATGCTTTCACTTTGTTCGTCGATGTTCACACTTTGCCACTATATCATCCATACTAGTTTATTTTCTTTTTCTCATTTTCTTTTCGTGCGTCTGCCTAGTTTGAGAAAAACCCAAAAATATTTTCCTTTTCTTCTTTTTCTTGTTGGGAGCTTTCTCGTGTAAATAGTTTTCTTTTTCATTGGGTCAAGGTAGAAGACCATGGTTACAATGTTTAGTGGCTCTTGCATGCATACCTGTTTAGCTTTGAAAGAGCCATATTACTTTGTCTTCTCCTTTCTGTTTGCTTGCAGATTCCAGCGTAGTCCAATGCACGAGAACACTTATTATTGTTCACATCATTTGGTCGTGCAAGTGAAAGGAAATAATGACGATATATGATGAAGTGACTGAGCCTGGAAAAGCTGGTATGAACTCGATCTATTTTGTTTTTCTAAATATGACTAGCTCATTGTTCCTAGTTCATCTTTGTTGTGAGAGAAACATGTTTGCAATGACAACTTAGAGATCATAGTTGCTGATGCCATGCTTACTTAGCTAGGAGCTTATAATGGTTTGTCTTGGTTGCTAACATGAATGTTGAGATGACTATGATGTAGTATGATAGGATGGTATCCTCCTTTGAATGATTCAAGTGGCTTGACTTGGCACATGTTTACGCATGTAGTTGAAACAAAATCAACATAGCCTCTATGATATTCATGTTCATGGTGATTTATGTCCTACTCATGCTTGCACTCAATGTTAGTTAATCTCAATGCATTTTGATGACTGTTGTCGCTCTCTAGTTGGTCGCTTCCCAGTCTCTTGCTAGCCTTCACTTGTACTAAGCGGCAATACTACTTGTGCATCCACTTCCATAAACCCAAAGTTGTTCCATATGAGTCCACCATACCTACCTATGTGCGGTATCTACCTGCCGTTCCAAGTAAATTTGCATGTGCCACTCTCTAAACCTTCAAGAAATAATCTGTTTTGTATGCCCGAACCGCTCATGTAGTGATAGGGGGCTATTAGTATCATCCATGCTAAGCGTGTTATCCTCGATATGTGTTTATTCACTATCATTCACGAGAAAGGGGCCGGTAATTGGAATTCCCAGTTCCATGCTCAAATCGAAAAGATAATTGCAAACAAAACTCCCCCAGGATTGATGTTGGTATGGACGGTACCCGAGGATTCGGCTAGCCCTGGAGTGTGATTGATTGGTGGTGGGGGAGTCAAAACTTTGCTTTTTTGTTTGGGAACCGCCTATAGCATGTGTAGCGTGGAAGATGTTGAGAACTCTTAGTCATTGCGTTGACAATGAAAGCATGCCACCCAAAGTTATTATCTCTGTTTTCAAAGCTTAAGCTCTGGCACCTCTGCAAATCAATGCTTCCCTGTGCGAAGGGCCTGTCTATTTATGTTCTTGTTGAGTCATCCTCCTCTTATAAAAGCACCAATTAGAGAGCACCTCTGTCATTTTTATGCTTTGCTTATAACTGTGTTGAGTATGACTGTGACTGGATCTCTTTTGCCATGAATTACAATGTTTAGTGAGCCCTTGGTCTTTGAAGGTGCTCTGCATTTATGTTTTGCGGTCTCAGAAAGAGCTAGCGAGATACCATCTGTTCGCACTGCTTGATGTTGTTTTGATTGAAGTGTTGACATTTGAGGCTTATTATTATTTGCTCGCTAGTTGATTATGCCATTGATATGAGTTTACCGTGAGACCTAGTAGTCATTTGCTTGTGATCTTGCTGAAACTCTGGATATGAGTTAGACATAGTTGCAACAACAAGATCAAACAGAGTTCGTCAAAGTTTTTCTTTTGTCTCTTTCAGTTTGTCAACTGAATTGCTTGAGGACAAGCAAGGCTTTAAGCTTGGGGGAGTTGATACGCCTCTGTCTTATCTACTTTTCCGAACTCTTTTGCCCTTGATTTGGACTCTAATTTGCATGATTTGAATGGAACTAACCTGGACTAACGTTGTTTTCAGCAAAATTGCCATGGTGTTGTTTTTGTGCAGAAATAAAAGTTCTGGGAATGACCTGAAAATTTACAAAGAATTTTTCTGGAATTAACGAAAAATACGTGCGCAAAGATCCACCGGAGGGGGTGAGCCAGTGGGCCACAAGCCCAGGGGGCGTAGCCACCCCCCTGGCCGCGCCATGAGGGCTTGTGGGGCCCACGAGGCTCCACCGCCTCCAATCTCAGCTCTATATATTCCGTTTCGCCCAGAAAAAAATCAAAGAGAAGGATTCATCGCGTTTTACGATACGGAGGCGCCGCCACCTCCTGTTCTTCATGTGGAGGGCAGATCTGGAGTCCGTTCTGGGCTCCGGAAAGGGGAAATCGTCGCCATCGTCATCATCAACCTTCCTCCATCGCCAATTCCATGATGCTCTTCATCGTTCGTGAGTAATCTCATCGTACGCTTGCTGGACGGTGATGAGTTGGATGAGATCTATCATGTAATCGAGTTAGTTTTGACGGGGATTGATCCCTAGTATCCACTATGTTCTGAGAATGATGTTGCTACTACTTTGCCATGCTTAATGCTTGTCACTAGGGCCCGAGTGCCATTATTTCAGATCTAAAACTATTATGTTGTCGCCAATATATGTGTGTTTTAGATCCTATCTTGCAAGTTGTAGTGACCTACTATATGTTATGACACGGCAACCCGGAGTGACAATAGCCGGAACCACTCCCGGAGATGACCATAGTATGAGGAGTTCATGTAATCACCAAGTGTTAATGCATTGGTCCGGTTCTTTATTAAAAGGAGAACCTTAATATCCCGTAGTTTCCATTAGGACCCCGCTGCCACGGGAGGGATGGACAATAGATGCCATGCAAGTTCTTTTCCCTAAGCAGGTATAACTACATACGGAATACATGCCTACATTAGATTGACGAACGGGAGCTAGTTACTTATCTCCCCGTGTTATAGCTGTTACATGATGAATCACATCCGTCATAATCATCCATCACCGATCCAATGCCTACGAGTCTTTTACTACTGGTCCTTGCTATGTTACTTTGCTGCTACTACTGTCACTACTGTTGTTCCTTGCTACGTTACTCTGTTGCTACTGCTGTTACTTGTTAGTTTGCTGTTACCTGCTGCAAGACTTTTCTGGCGCCATTGATACAACAAGTCAGGAATAGCCTACCGTCAACAGACCTTTTTCTCGCACCGTTGTTATCATACCACTTTGCTACTGATACTTTGCTTGCAGATACTAATCTTTCAGGTGTGGTTGAATTGACAACTCGGCTGCTAATACTTGAGAATATTATTTCGCTTCCCCTTGTGTCGAATCAATAAATTTGGGTTGAATACTCTACCCTCGAAAACTGCTGTGATCCCCTACACTTGTGGGTTATCAGAGCCCAACACAGAAAGTTGTAGTGTTGGCGAGCACCACAAGCTCTTTAGGCGAGATAGAAGAGTCCGCAAACAGCTCCAAGGTAGGCGCGGTAACCGGCACCAAACCATTGTCGGACCGCAACATGAATGCATGGGACGTGGTCACCTCATGAATAGAAAGCGCGGGTCCCACCTCGTGGGCAGCAAGGGTGGCAGCCGCCAAAGTGGTGCTAGAAGTTACGACCGTCGGTGGCACCAGATCCAAGTATGGGGCCCACCCAACCGAGTGTTGCTCATGCACTCCAACAAATTGAGCATCGTGGGGTCGCTCCTCCACCAACATGAGCGAGCATCCCCCACCAAGGGAACCTGGCTGCGGTGTGGCGCCCACATCAACATCCCCACCATGATTGGAAGAATGAGCAATGGCCCTCTCCAGCATGACCACACAGGGCTGCGCAGCCGGTTTGTCAGTACCCAACGTAGCAACCGAGTCGGCTGGGGTCAAAGTATCGTCCTTGGGAATCTCCCCTTGGCCTGCCTCACGGACGGAGATCAACGGAGGCTCCTCTGCCAACGGCTGCTGGTCAAAAGAAGCCGGACCGGGCTTTGGGGTAACAAGAATCTCCTCCGGCGTGGGAGTCTACATCAACTGCCCCAAAGCACAAGTGGGTCCAGGATCTTCTCCGCACACATGATCCGTCCTTACCACAGCTGATATGGCCCTAGATGAAGCGACAACACCAGCCGGGACCGAGGCACGCGCCGCCGCAAGACTCACTGACCTTGACGCCACCGCCAACGTCCCACTGGCAACCGCGAGCGCAGGGTGCAGCGCCCCAGGCAGCGCCGTCGGAACGCCTCCTCAGGTCACCATAGGGGGTATCCTTCAGTCTGAAGGCCCGAGGCGGCCAAGCAGAGCCTGACGGTAGGGTCCGCCAGGAGTTCCTGGAGGCAAGGCGGTGCCACGGTGATCACGCACACCTCTTGGCTAAGGCAAGACCCGCCACTCTCCCCTGCCAGAGAGGTCGCCGAAGTTGTCCGGGAGGCCACTCCGGTCGCTACCATCCGAGCTAGGTGGCCACAACCAACTCTCGGTCCCTTCATGTTCCCTAATCCGTCCAATGTGGATGATGGTCTTATACTCAAGCAGCAGTCTCGACGTGGGAAGGGGTGCCGCCGGGTCAACCGTCGTCTCCAGCTCTGGGATCCAAATGCGTTTATCCGCCGGCAGCTCATCTGGGTCGAAACACCATCCGTGCAGCTTGAACAAGGATAGGTCCTCCCGGTTGGCTGTCTTTGGGGCCAAACTCTCCACCAGGCAGGACGAACCAAGGAGGTCCGTCGCCGTCTCTCTGGTCCAAGCGAGGGAAGGCACCCCCTCTATCATCAGGTCGATATGCACCCGCATGACCCTAGACGCCGCCTGAGCTTGGAGAAGCCATGGCCTGACGAACAGCTTGAATCGTTCGTGATCCATGGTGCCCGCTGTCAACGCAATGTTACGCAACTCCGGTGAAGATAAAACCATGAGAAAGTCCTCCGGGTGAAACTTATGGACAGAGAAATAATGCCGAGGAATGTGCAGCTCCACAACAATGGCTTCCGCCGCCTTCATGCATGACACAATGGGTCGAGAGCCACCGACATAAGAATGATCGCCAGCTGAAGGTGCCGCTCTAGGTCCTGCATCTCTGGAGACTGACGCAAAATGCAGATGCCCCCCATGGTCGCGGACGGGGTCGTAGCCTGCCCAGACCGCACAGGTATGATGTCTACCGGGACCGGCGAGGGCCCCTCCCTCGAAGAGACCTGCCTAGCTGCTGGCGACAGCTTGTGCGCAAGTCCGTCCGGCACCGAGGACGAGAAAGGAGGATTTTGAGGCACTCAAGAATAAGCGTGAGGAGGAGGATTTCCAGTCCTTTCTTGCGAATTTCAATAAGTATTGTCAAGGTAACATCACTCTGGTCGGAGACATCAATTTCCTTGCTCTCATTAACAAACGAGGTGAAAGCACCGTGAGTAAAGTTTTTTTCTGATGGCCAAGTGGATGTGATTGAAAGTCTTGTTAGTAAGGGTAATGTGATGACGTACAATTTATTCATAGAAAATGCTAATGCTGAGAAAAATATACCTCTGTCATCTAGTGGTACTATTGGTACAGTTTCTAGCATAGAAAACCTTAATACAACTTTACCTCATTCATCAAAACTTCATGTGCATCAACAATATAATATGTCGTTGAATTTTTATCCTAGTCAAACGAATCACCTTATGGTTGCCCCTACATGTCCCAGTCCTATTATGACTTTGCCTAAATCAGAGTCGATGCCGAATAAATTCGTCACACCACTCATGAATACAAGCATGTTTAGTGTTAGGAACGAGAGTATATCAACCAGAAGGGTTGAATGGAAGGTTCAAACTTTCTTTTGAAACTTCAAATCTAGACCAATCAGTACAACAGATTTAATACACGAAGAAAAACACCAAAGAATAATAGATGTAGGAACACACAGTTCGTGTGAACGAGACAAATTAAACAAATATCTCAATAAGAGAGTTGATAAACACGTATAATAACGCACAACTTTGAAAAGTTGGCCAAGGTATTGGAAGAGGAAGCGTTCTAAGGGATACAACAAAAACAACACGGTGTAAAACTACCCCGTAGAAAATAAATATTCAATCCTCGTGCTGGAACCAACAAGAGC
Source organism: Hordeum vulgare subsp. vulgare (assembly GCF_904849725.1). Lineage (NCBI taxonomy): Eukaryota > Viridiplantae > Streptophyta > Magnoliopsida > Poales > Poaceae > Hordeum > Hordeum vulgare. Next base: position 174,744,522 of record NC_058524.1, read on the forward strand.
ATGGAGGGCTACTACATATTTACACTTTTTTACAAATAAAATATCAAGCTACAACTCGACCCTCAAGCTAGTTAGATCAACTGGCCTAAGTGTAACGACTAAGATGGGACACTTTCCTTATTTGGGGGCGATGCCTCAAAAAGGGAAAGGGTCGCATCTAAGCGTATCGAAAGAAGGGTAACATTGCCATTACATAAATAGAGAGATGAGTATAAGTTTCGGCTTACACTCGGCACATGCTAGATTACAGTCCACACAAGCGTACATTATACATACATAAGACAAGGTCCGTCTACGGAGAAGATAAACGGCAAAATCATGATATCCCGCCTTGCTAGTCCCACGATCACGACCAAGCGCCTCTACTCCTCGAGATATGTCACATACAGTCTGCCACTGTCTTCGTCGATCTCCCACCTCAGGTGGGTATCCTCAGGGAGGTCTGCATCTGGAGTACCTGTACCTGTGGGTGTTTGTAGTAAACTGTGAGCCACGAGGACTCAACAAACTCATGACCTTGGTATCGAGTCTAACTAAGTTAATATGTGAGGTAGGGTTAAGTGCTTAGGTTTGTAGCATCCTAAGCATATATGGTGGCTAACTTATGAAGAATAGAAATAAGTTATGGTGGTCTACGTAAGACGGTCGAATTCTAGAATGATCACTAAGTGATCCTGAACACCTACTTACGTCATTCATAACCTCACGGTGTTCTCGATTAGAGAAGGAGCTCTGAAATATATGGTCACGGTTACACAGCTGGCAAGTTTTATTTAAGTTCCTTTAAGTTATCTAGAACCGGATTTTCATAAAATATCCATGTTTGCCACATAACCGCGGTCACGACTTTCTGAAAGATTAGACCCTGCAAGGGTGCTCCAACTAGTCCATCACAAATTACCACAGGCCGCATAGTAATCCTCAACAACGAACTCGCGGTCTCGTAGGATTCCTTAGAGGAAAACCTCAACTCTGAAAAGACCCAAAGTCTCACCGGAATCCCAATGCGCAAGATATATCGCTAGGTAAGACAAGTCCAGCAAGACCGCCCAGTGTCTCAACGAACCCCATAGGAGCTGCGTATCTCGTTCTCAGGACACAACCGTCTATGCATAATGAACGATAACCAAATGACTCGAGTTGCCCCAAGGTGGCACCGCCGACTTCTAGGTGGGTGGACCAACACTCATGAGGAGCACTGGCCCGGGGGGTGATTAACTTCCTCGGGGTAGCTATTCCCTATGGTTTTTATTAAGTTATTAGAAAATTAAAACCAAAGTTGGGTCTTGCCAGACAAGCCTTATCACTAAATGCTTTATCAAGGGGGTCCCCATAACAACCCCGAACGTGTTAGGAGCGCTCAGTTATGGAATAAAACACTGGTAGCCGAAACTAAGGCAACAACAGCGGAACAAATCACCCGGCAAAAGGCTAGACCTTTCGCTATTTACCAAGTATATAGGTGCATTAATTAAATAGTATGATATCAAATGCCCATGTTATCACATGGACCAACTGGCACCTGCAACTAGCAATGCTAATAAATTAGTGGTTGAGCAAGCCTAACTCAGCCAAACAATATTTACTAGGAGGGGAGGTGTATGAGGTTTCATGGCATTGTTTGATGGCCTATATATCATGTGGTAGGCAGCAGAGATGTAACGAAACAAACGTAGTACTAAGCATAACAAAGCTGGAAACAGTGTCAAGGTCACGATCATCTTGCGTGTGATTTCTTCAGAGTGGAACTGTTCCTAATCTTCCTGCACGAACTCACCACACTCTTCGAACTCGTTTCCGGCCCCAGTCGCTACCCAAGAGGAAACACACAACTAATAAACACCAGCAAATGATAATGCAAGAGACAAATTGATGCATGCATGCACAACCTCCAATCATGCACATAAACAATCCCACACCGATAAACAAGTGCCACCTCACCACAAAGTGGCTTTTCTACAGAAATGCTCAAAACAGAATTCCAGTACCACCATTGGATTTATTTGCATTTTCTACCCCAAATCCATATATCATACTGCCATGTTTGCATGCAGAAAAAGACCACAACAGTAAAAGAAATATTGGACAACATCAAACTACACTATAGTCAAGAACAGGAGCTGTTCTTGAGCCTTCCCAATTTGGCATATTCCTCTTCTAGAATATTCCAGATTTGGAAAAATACCTCACAACCAAAATAAATAATAAAAAAAAACTACTCCCAATTAACAGGGGGTCCACTCGTTATAGACCTCAGGCCCACCTAGTATGACATGTGGGCCGTGTGGCCCACCTGTCAGTGACTCGCTACAGAACACAGGGGGAAAATAGTATGATATCAAATGCCCATGTTATCACATGGACCAGCTGGCACCTGCAACTAGCAACGCTAATGAATTAGTGGTTAAGCAAGCCTAACTCAGCCAAACAATATTTACTAGGAGGGGAGGTGTATGAGGTTTCATGGCATTGTTTCATGGCCTATATATCATGTGGTAGGCAGCAGAGATGTAACAAAACAAACATAGTACTAAGCATAACAAAGCTGGAAACAGTGTCAAGCTCACGATCATCTTGCCTCTGATTTCTTTAGAGTGGAACTGTTCCTAATCTTCCTGCACGAACTCACCGGACTCTTCGAACTCGTTTCCGGCCCCAGTCGCTACCCAAGAGGAAAGAAACAACTAATAAACACCAGTAAATGATAATGCAACAGACAAATTGATGCATGCATGCACAACCTCCAATCATGCACATAAAAAATCCCACACCGATAAACAAGTGCCACCTCACCACAAAGTGACTTTTCTACAGAAATGCTCAAAACTGAATTCCAATACCACCATTGTATTTCTTTGGATTTTCTACCCCAAATCCATATATCATATTGCCATGTTTGCATGCAGAAAAACACCACAACAGTAAAAGAAATATTGCACAACATCAAACTACACTATAGTCAAGAACAGGAGCTGTTCTTGAGCCTTCCCAATTTGGCATATGCCAGATTTGGCGTATTCCTCTTCTGGAATATTCCAGATTTGTTAAAATACCTCACAAACAAAATAAATAATTAAAAAACAAACTACTCCCAATTAACCAGGGGGTCCACTCGTCATAGACCTCAGACCCACCTGTCAGTGACTCGCTACAGAACACATGGGGAAAATACACACCGAACTAAAAGGGGCACAACAGTAATCGAACCCACAATCCCCCTCGTGGTATGCGCCTAATCTTTCTAACCTGCAGATGCAACAAAGGGAAAAAATCCCAAACATGGAATAAAAAGGCGGCGCGCGGGCACTCGAACTCGTGTATGAGGTTTCATGGCATTGTTTCATGGCCTACATATCATGTGGTAGGCAGCAGAGATGTAACAAAACAAACATAGTACTAAGCATAGCAAAGCTGGAAACAGTGTCAAGCTCACGATCATCTTGCCTCTGATTTCTTTAGAGTGGAACTGTTCCTAATCTTCCTGCACGAACTCACCGGACTCTTCGAACTCGTTTCCGGCCCCAGTCGCTACCCAGGAGGAAACAAACAACTAATAAACACCAGTAAATGATAATGCAACAGAAAAATTGATGCATGCATGCACAACCTCCAATCATGCACATAAAAAATCCCACACCGATAAACAAGTGCCACCTCACCACAAAGTGACTTTTCTACAGAAATGCTCAAAACTGAATTCCAGTACCACCATTGTATTTCTTTGGATTTTCTACCCCAAATCCATATATCATATTGCCATGTTTGCATGCAGAAAAACACCACAACAGTAAAAGAAATATTGCACAACATCAAACTACACTATAGTCAAGAAGAGGAGCTGTTCTTGAGCCTTCCTAATTTGGCATATGCCAGATTTGCCATATTCCTCTTCTGGAATATTCCAGATTTGTTAAAATACCTCACAAACAAAATAAATAATTAAAAAACAAACTACTCCCAATTAACCAGGGGGTCCACTCGTCATAGACCTCAGACCCACCTGTCAGTGACTCGCTACAGAACACACGGGGAAAATACACACCGAAGTAAAAGGGGCACGACAGTAATCGAACCCACAATCCCCCTGGTGGTATGCGCCTAATCTGTCTAACCTGCAGATGCAACAAAGGGAAAAAATCCCAAACATAGAATAAAAAGGCGGCGCGCGGGCACTCGAACCCAGGTCGTGGCGTTGCGTGGCTGGCCCGGTTGCCAGTGGGCTAGGTGAGCGGATCTTCCAAGAGGGATCTCACCTTAGACAAGATGCGGAGGAGGCGCCCTCTTTGTTTGACACAAAGGCTTCGACAACAACGTGACTCGTCGTTGCACGCTGGCATGCACGCACCTGCACTACGCGGGAAAGCTACGCGCTCGCGCCCAACTACTGCGACTGCCACTAAACTAACACAAGCCTTGCTGCAGCTGCTACTGAACTGCATGCTGATACTACTGCTTGCTCTGCATGTCTGCTGCTGCTGCTTGCTACTGTTGGAATTATGCCCTAGAGGCAATAATAAATGTATAGTTATTATTATAATTCCTGTATCAAGATAATAGTTTATTATCCATGCTATAATTGTATTGAATGAAGACTCATTTACATGTGTGGATACATAGACAAAACACCGTCCCTAGCATGCCTCTAGTTGGCTAGCCAGTTGATCAATAATAGTCAGTGTCTTCTGATTATGAACAAGGTGTTGTTGTTTGATAACTGGATCACGTCATTGGGAGAATCACGTGATGGACCGGACCCAAACTAATAGACGTAGCATGTTGATCGTGTCATTTTGTTGCTACTGTTTTCTGCGTGTCAAGTATTTATTCATATGACCATGAGATCATATAACTCACTGACACCGGAGGAATGCTTTGTGTGTATCAAACGTCGCAACGTAACTGGGTGACTATAAAGATGCTCTACAGGTATCTCCGAAGGTGTTAGTTGAGTTAGTATGGATCAAGACTGGGATTTGTCACTCCGTGTGACGGAGAGGTATCTCGGGGCCCACTCGGTAATACAACATCACACACAAGCCTTGCAAGCAATGTAACTTAGTGTAAGTTGCGGGATCTTGTATTACGGAACGAGTAAAGAGACTTGCCGGTAAACGAGATTGAAATAGGTATGCGGATACCGACGATCGAATCTCGGGCAAGTAACATACCGAAGGACAAAGGGAATGACATACGGGATTATACGAATCCTTGGCACTGAGGTTCAAACGATAAGATCTTCGTAGAATATGTAGGATCCAATATGGGCATCCAGGTCCCGCTATTGGATATTGACCGAGGAGTCTCTCGGGTCATGTCTACATAGGTCTCGAACCCGCAGGGTCTGCACACTTAAGGTTCGACGTTGTTTTATGCGTATTTGAGTTATATGGTTGGTTACCGAATGTTGTTCGGAGTCCCGGATGAGATCACGGACGTCACGAGGGTTTCCGGAATGGTCCGGAAAAGAAGATTGATATATAGGATGACCTCATTTGATTACCGGAAGGTTTTCGGAGTTACCGGGAATGTACCGGGAATGACGAATGGGTTCCGGGAGTTCACCGGGGGGCAACCCACCCCGGGGAAGCCCATAGGCTTTGGGGAGACACTCCAGCCCTTAGCGGGCTGGTGGAACAGCCCCAAGGGGGCCTATGCGCCAAGAAAAAGAAATCAAAGGAAAAGAAAAAAAAAGAGGGAGGAAGTGGGAAGGGAGGGGGACTCCTCCCACCAAACCAAGTCCAACTCGGTTTGGGGGTGGAGTCCTCCCCCCCTTGGCTCGGCCGACCCCTTGAGGGTCCCTTGGACCCCAAGGCAAGGTCCCCCTCCCTCCTCCTATATATATGGAGCTTTTAGGGCAGATTTGAGATGACTTTCTCACGGTTGCCCGACCACATACCTCCATAGTTTTTCCTCTAGATCGCGTTTCTGCGGAGCTCGGGCGGAGCCCTGCTGAGACAAGATCATCACCAACCTCCGGAGCGCCATCACGCTGCCGGAGAACTCTTCTACCTCTCCGTCTCTCTTGCTGGATCAAGAAGGCTGAGATCATCGTCGAGCTGTACGTGTGCTGAAAGCGGAGGTGCCGTCCGTTCGGTACTAGATCGTGGGACTGATCGTGGGATTGTTCGCGGGGCGGATCGAGGGACGTGAGGACGTTCCACTACATCAACCGCGTTCTCTAACGCTTCTTCTATACGATCTACAAGGGTACGTAGATCACTCATCCCTCTCGTAGATGGACATCACCATGATAGGTCTTCGTGCGCGTAGGAAAATTTTTGTTTCCCATGCGACGTTCCCCAACAGTGGCATCATGAGATAGGTTCATGCGTAGATGTCTTCTCGAGTAGAACACAAAAGTTTTTGTGGGCGGTGATGTGCGTTTTGCTGCCCTCCTTAGTCTTTTCTTGATTCCGCGGTATTGTTGGATTTAAGCGGCTTGGACCGACATTACTCGTACGCTTACGAGAGACTAGTTTCATCGTTACGAGTAACCCCCTTTGCTCAAAGATGACTGGCAAGTGACGGTTTCTCCAACTTTAGTTGAATCGGATTTGACCGAGGAGGTCCTTGGATGAGGTTAAATAGCAACTCATATATCTCCATTGTGGTGTTTGCGTAAGTTAAATAGCAACATATGTGCTTGCAGATGCGTTTACTATTTTGCTAGGATGTAGCTTTAGTAGTAATAGCATAAGTAGCACGACAACACCGATGGCAACACGTTGATGGATGATCATGGTGTGGCGCCGGTGACAAGAAGATCGTGCCGGTGCTTTGGTGATGGAGATCAAGAAGCACGTGATGATGGCCATATCATGTCACTTATGAATTGCATGTGATGTTAATCCTTTTATGCACCTTATTTTGCTTAGAACGACGGTAGCATTATGAGGTGATCTCTCACTAAAATTTCAGGACGAAATTGTGTTCTCCCCGACTGTGCACCGTTGCTACAGTTCGTCGTTTCGAGACACCACGTGATGATCGGGTGTGATAGACTCAACGTTCACATACAACGGGTGCAAAACAGTTGCTCACGCAGAACACTCGGGTTAAGCTTGACGAGCCTAGCATGTGCAAACATGGGCTCGGAACACATGAGACCGAAAGGTCGATCATGAATCATATAGTTGATATGATTAGCATAGGGATGCTTACCACTGAAACTATACTCAACTCACGTGATGATCGGACTTGGGATAGTGTAAGTGGATCATGAACCACTCAAATGACTAGAGAGATGTACTTTTTGAGTGGGAGTTTAGCATATACTTTGATTAAGTTAAACTCTAATTATCTTGAACATAGTCTAAGTCCACTTTGAATATATTTGTGTTGTAGATCATGGCTCACGCGAGTGTCATCCTGAATTTTAATACGTTCCTAGAGAAAGCTAAGTTGAAAGATGATGGAAGCAACTTTGTAGACTGGGCTCGTAATCTTAAGCTAATCTTACAAGCTGGGAAGAAGGATTATGTCCTTAATGCTGCGCTAGGAGATGAACCACCCGCTACGGCTGATCAGGATGTTAAGAACGCTTGGTTAGCGCGTAAGGAGGACTACTCAATAGTTCAATGTGCAGTCTTGTATGGCTTAGAACCGGGACTTCAACGTCGCTTTGAGCGTCATGGAGCATTTGAGATGTTCCAGGAGTTGAAGTTTATCTTTCAGAAGAACGCCCGGATCGAGAGGTATGAGACCTCCGATAAATTCTATGCCTGCAAGATGGAGGAAAACTCGTCTGTCAATGAACATGTGCTCAAAATGTCTGGGTACTCAAACCGTCTGGCTGAGCTGGGGATTGAACTCCCTCAAGAGGCCATCACTGACAGAATCCTTCAATCACTGCCGCCAAGCTATAAAGGCTTTGTGTTGAACTACAACATGCAAGGGATGAACAAGTCTCCCGGCGAGTTGTTTGCGATGCTGAAAGTCGCAGAGTCTGAACTCCGTAAAGAGCATCAAGTGTTGATGGTGAGCATGACCACTAGTTTCAAGAGAAACGGCAAAGGCAAGAAGGGCAATTCGAAGAAGAGCGGCAAGCCTGTTGCCAATCCGCCGAAGAAACCCAAGGCTGGACCTAAGCCTGAAACAGAGTGCTTCTATTGCAAGGGTATGGGTCACTGGAAGCGCAATTGCCCCAAGTATCTGGCAGATAAGAAGGCGGGCAAAGAAAAATCAGGTATATTTCATATACATGTTATTGATGTGTACTTAAACGGCTCTCGTAGTAGTGCCTGGGTATTCGATACCGGTTCTGTTGCTCACATTTGCAACTCGAAACAGGAACTGCGGAATAGACGAAGGCTGGCGAAAGACGAAGTGACGATGCGCGTAGGAAATGGTTCCAAGGTTGATGCAATCGCCGTCGGCACAGTGTCGCTTCAGCTACCATCGGGATTAGTGATGAACATAAATCATTGTTATTTAGTGCCTGCGTTGAGCATGAACATTATATCTGGATCTTGTTTATTGCGAGACGTTACTCTTTTAAGTCTGAGAATAATGGTTGTTCTATTTCTATGAGTAACATCTTTTATGGTCATGCACCGAATGTGAGAGGATTGTTCATATTGAATCTTGATAGCGATACGCATATACATAACATTGAGACCAAAAGAGTTAGAGTGAACAATGATAGCGCCATATTTTGTGGCACTGCCGCTGGGGTCATATTGGTGTAAAGCGCATGAAGAAACTCCATGCTGATGGACTTTTGGAGTCACTTGACTTTGATTCACTTGACACGTGTGAACCATGCCTCATGGGCAAGATGACTAAGACTCCTTTCTTCGGAACAATGGAGCGTGCAAGTGACTTGTTGGAAATCATACATACCGATGTGTGTGGTCCAATGAGCGTGGAGGCACGCGGCGGATATCGTTATTTCCTCACCTTCACTGACGATTTAAGTAGATATGGTTATGTCTACTTGATGAAGCACAAGTCTGAAACATTTGAAAAGTTCAAGCAATTTCAGAGTGAAGTGGAAAATCATCATAACAAGAAGATCAAGTTCCTACGGTCTGATCGTGGGGGTGAATATCTGAGTTTCGAGTTTGGTACTCACTTAAGACAATGTGGAATTGTTTCGCAGTTAACACTGCGTGGAACACCACAGCGTAATGGTGTGTCCGAACGTCGTAATCGTACTTTGTTAGAGATGGTGCGATCTATGATGTCTCTTACTGATTTGCCGTTATCATTTTGGGGTTATGCATTAGAAACAGCTGCATTCACTTTAAATAGGGCACCATCGAAATCCGTTGAGACGACACCATACGAACTGTGGTATGGCAAAAGGCCAAAGTTGTCGTTTCTTAAAGTTTGGGGATGTGATGCTTATTTCAAAAAGCTTCAGCCTGAAAAGCTGGAACCCAAAGCGGAAAAGTGCGTCTTCATAGGTTACCCAAAAGAGACAGTTGGGTACACCTTCTATCTCAAATCCGAGGGCAAAGAGTTTGTTGCTAAGAACGGAACTTTTCTCGAGAAGGAGTTTCTCTCGAGAGAATTGAGTGGGAGGAAGATAGAACTTGGCAAGGTTGTCGAACCTCTCATCCCTCTGGATGGTGGCGCACGGCAAGGGGAAACCTCTGTCGTTGCGACGCCGGTTGAGGAGGAAGTTAATGATGATGATCATGAAACTCCAGTTCAAGTTTCTGTTGAACCACGCAGGTCGACGAGATCACGCGCTGCTCCACAGTGGTACGGTAATCCCGTCTTATCAATCATGTTGTTAGACAACAATGAACCTGCAAATTATGAACAAGCAATGGTGGGCCCAGATTCCAACAAATGGCTAGAAGCCATGAAATCCGAGATAGGATCCATGTATGAGAACAAAGTGTGGACTTTGGAGATACTACCTGAGGGCCGCAAGGCTATTCAGAACAAATGGATCTTTAAGAAGAAGACGGACGCTGACGGTAATGTGACCGTTTATAAAGCTCGACTTGTGGCAAAGGGTTTTTCACAAGTTCCAGGAGTTGACTACGATGAGACCTTCTCACCCGTAGCGATGCTTAAGTCCGTCAGAATCATGTTAGCAATAGCTGCATTTTTCGATTATGAAATCTGGCAGATGGATGTCAAAACGGCGTTCCTTAACGGCTTCCTTAAGGAAGAGTTGTATATGATGCAACCCGAAGGTTTTGTCGATCCTAAAAATGCTGACAAGGTGTGCAAGCTCCAGCGATCCATTTATGGACTGGTGCAAGCATCTCGGAGTTGGAACAAACGCTTTGATGAGGTGATCAAAGCATTTGGGTCTATACAAGTGGTTGGAGAATCTTGTATTTACAAGAAAGTGAGTGGGAGCTCTGTGGCGTTTCTGATATTATATGTGGATGACATATTACTGATTGGAAACAACGTAGAGCTTTTGGAGAGCATAAAAGGTTACTTGAATAAAAGTTTCTCTTTGAAGGACCTAGGAGAAGCTGCTTACATTCTAGGCATTAAGATCTATAGGGATAGATCAAAACGCGTGATAGGACTTTCACAAAGCACATACCTTGATAATGTTTTGAAGAGGTTCAAAATGGAAGAGTCCAAGAAAGGGTTCTTGCCAGTGTTACAAGGTACGAGATTGAGTAAGACTCAGTGCCCAGCAACTGATGAAGATAGAGAGCATATGCGCTCCATCCCCTATGCTTCAGCCATTGGCTCTATCATGTATGCGATGCTGTGCACTAGACCGGATGTTAGCCTGGCCATAAGTATGGCGGGTAGGTTCCAGAGTAATCCAGGAGTGGATCACTAGACGGCGGTCAAGAATATCCTGAAGTACCTGAAAAGGACTAAGGAGATGTTTCTCGTGTATGGAGGTGACGAAGAGCTCACCGTAAAAGGTTACGTCGATGCAAGCTTTGACACAGATCCGGACGACTCTAAGTCGCAAACCGGATACGTATTTATTCTTAATGGGGGTGCAGTAAGCTGGTGCAGTTCCAAGCAAAGCGTCGTAGCAGATTCTACATGTGAAGCGGAGTACATGGCTGCCTCGGAGGCGGCTAAGGAGGGTGTCTGGATGAAGCAGTTCATGACGGATCTTGGAGTGGTGCCAAGTGCACTGGATCCAATAACCTTGTTCTGTGACAACACTGGTGCCATTGCCTTAGCAAAGGAACCAAGGTTTCACAAGAAGACCAGACACATCAAACGACGCTTCAACCTCATCCGCGACTACGTTGACGAGGAGGACGTAAATATATGCAAGGTGCACACGGATCTGAATGTAGCAGACCCGCTGACTAAACCTCTTCCACGGCCAAAACATGATCGACACCAGAACTGTATGGGTGTTAGATTTATTACAATGTAATTCACATGGCGATGTGAGGGCTAGATTATTGACTCTAGTGCAAGTGGGAGACTGTTGGAATTATGCCCTAGAGGCAATAATAAATGTATAGTTATTATTATAATTCCTGTATCAAGATAATAGTTTATTATCCATGCTATAATTGTATTGAATGAAGACTCATTTATATGTGTGGATACATAGACAAAACACCGTCCCTAGCATGCCTCTAGTTGGCTAGCCAGTTGATCAATGATAGTCAGTGTCTTCTGATTATGAACAAGGTGTTGTTGTTTGATAACTGGATCACGTCATTGGGAGAATCACGTGATGGACCGGACCCAAACTAATAGACGTAGCATGTTGATCGTGTCATTTTGTTGCTACTGTTTTCTGCGTGTCAAGTATTTATTCCTATGACCATGAGATCATATAACTCACTGACACCGGAGGAATGCTTTGTGTGTATCAAACGTCGCAACGTAACTAGGTGACTATAAAGATGCTCTACAGGTATCTCCGAAGGTGTTATTTGAGTTAGTATGGATCAAGACTGGGATTTGTCACTCCGTGTGACGGAGAGGTATCTCGGGGCCCACTCGGTAATACAACATCACACACAAGCCTTGCAAGCAATGTAACTTAGTGTAAGTTGCGGGATCTTGTATTACAGAACGAGTAAAGAGACTTGCCGGTAAACGAGATTGAAATAGGTATGCGGATACCGACGATCGAATCTCGGGCAAGTAACATACCGAAGGACAAAGGGAATGACATACGGGATTATACGAATCCTTGGCACTGAGGTTCAAACGATAAGATCTTCGTAGAATATGTAGGATCCAATATGGGCATCCAGGTCCCGCTATTGGATATTGACCGAGGAGTCTCTCGGGTCATCTGTACATAGTTCTCGAACCCGCAAGGTCTGCACACTTAAGGTTCGACGTTGTTTTATGCGTATTTGAGTTATATGGTTGGTTACCGAATGTTGTTCGGAGTCCCGGCTGAGATCACGGACGTCACGAGGGTTTCCGAAATGGTCCGGAAAAGAAGATTGATATATAGGATGACCTCATTTGATTACCGGAAGGTTTTCGGAGTTACCGGGAATGTACCGGGAATGACGAATGGGTTCCGGGAGTTCACCGGGGGGGAAACCCACCCCGGGGAAGCCCATAGGCTTTGGGGAGACACACCAGCCCTTAGTGGGCTGGTGGTACAGCCCCAAGGGGGCCTATGCGCCAAGAAAAAGAAATCAAAGGAAAAGAAAAAAAAAAGAGGGAGGAAGTGGGAAGGGAGGGGGACTCCTCCCACCAAACCAAGTCCAACTCGGTTTGGGGGGGGGAGTCCTCCCCCCTTGGCTCGGCCGACCCCTTGAGGGTCCCTTGGACCCCAAGGCAAGGTCCCCCTCCCTCCTCCTATATATATGGAGTTTTTAGGGCAGATTTGAGACGACTTTCTCACGGTTGCCCGACCACATACCTCCATAGTTTTTCCTCTAGATCGCGTTTCTGCGGAGCTCAGGCGGAGCCCTGCTGAGACAAGATCATCACCAACCTCCGGAGCGCCGTCACGCTGCCGGAGAACTCTTCTACCTCTCCGTCTCTCTTGCTGGATCAAGAAGGCCGAGATCATCGTCGAGCTGTACGTGTGCTGAACGCGGAGGTGCCGTCCGTTCGGTACTAGATCGTGGGACTGATCGCGGGATTGTTCGCGGGGCGGATCGAGGGACGTGAGGACGTTCCACTACATCAACCGCGTTCTCTAACGCTTCTGCTGTACGATCTACAAGGGTACGTAGATCACTCATCCCCTCTCGTAGATGGACATCACCATGATAGGTCTTCGTGCGCGTAGGAATATTTTTGTTTCCCATGCGACGTTCCCCAACAGCTACTACCTGTCGGTGCAACTCTGGCAGGGCTTCAGACACGCGCCATGACGATGCTACTAACACAGAGGGGAGCGGAGGAGAGCGGGGAGATCTGCTCACAGAGGGACCCGATGGGGAACGGGGCGAGGAGGAGGTCAACATGGTGGTTCTGCAGAAGAGCTCGCGAGAGTAGCCGCTGTACGGGACGTCGTCGAGGAAGTCCGTGCGCTCGATCTTCTCAAAATGGAACGCAGCCGACGTCTGCTTGCTCCTGGACCAGACGTGGAAGGAGGAGAGGCGACGCTATGCCGGTGACGTGCTCGGCCCGAAGCCTCCCATGGCGATGGCGGCGCCATGCTGTTGCTCCTGACTGTGCGAGTGGGAAGAGAGGGGGAGAAGAGAGGCTAGGGCAAGGAGGAGACACTTGGGCGGCTAAATAGCCTTGATCCACGAGCCAGGAATCGTCTAATGGAGGAGAGAAGTCAATTTTTTGGTAGTGCTCTGTTCGTACAGGCATGACAACAACGAGGAGGAAGAAGGGGGCGCTGGCTAGGCCTGGGCCGAAACTAACGCTGCTGGGCCTCCTCTCTCTCACATTGGTTTAAAGAAAAACTCATTTGCAAATAAGAAATACTCAGGTTTGAAATAAACCTAGAGGCTAAAAGAAAAGGAGAAAAACAAAAGTAAAAAGTATATCTGGGCTTGTAAACTCATGCTCCAATTTATAAAAATAATTTGGGCATTAATAAAGAATAACAATTAAATACCTTTTATTTGAAAATGAGGCTTTGTTTTTAAATAAAATCAATAGAGAAAATGAAAGAAAACAAGAGGGGTTGCCTCCACATTTAATAAGAAGATTTTTAGGAAAAGAAGAACATTTTATTGGGGAAAAACAAAAGCTTTTAAATCTACCACCAAAATAAAATAGAGAGGAGAGAAGGGGTTTTATCCCATGGTGCAACTCGTGTTTTTTAGACATGCACTTGTTGCACCCACACCTCAACTGTGCCTTTTTGCTATCGGATGCTCATGGTAGGATAGGTCGGGCCGGAGATCGATATCCTGGAGATCAACTGTGCGCTCGGGAGTCTTGAAGCATCTCCAAAGCTGAGAGACATGAAACACATCATGCACATTGGAGAAGTTGGATGGAAGCTCTAACTGATATGCAAGACCGCCTCTCTTTCCAACAACTTCGAAAGGACCAACAAAGCAACGAGCGAGCTTTCCTTTGATGCCGAAGCGCTGAGTGCCCTTCATGGGAGACACTTTGAGATACACAAAATCATCGAGATGAAAAGTCATGTCCCGATGCTTGCTATAGTAGTAGCTCTTCTGACGGAACTGAGCTGCTTTGAGATTATCCCGAATGACACGACACATTTATTCTGCTTCAGCAATCATGTCATTCCCAAGAATCTGACGCTCACCAGTCTTTGACCAATTGAACAGGGTATGACACTTCCTGCCATATAGAATCTCCAATGGGGTCTTGCCTTAGTTTGCTTGAAAGTTGTTGTTCTATGAGAACTCAGCAAATGGTAGGCAATCTTCCCACTTCATGCCAAAAGAAATCAGACAGGCTCTAAGCACATCTTCAAGGATCTGATTGACTCTGTCAACTTGCCCACTTGTTTGAGGGTGGAAAGTTGTACTAAAACGGATCATAGTACCCATCGCAGTTCGAAAAGAATCCCAGAACTTGGAAGTAAAGATGCTTCCACGATATGAAGAAATGAGCATGGAAACACCGTGCAATGAGACTATCCTTGACGTATACAATTCTGCGAGCTGAGCTAGCGAGATAGACTCTTTGACCGATAGGAAATGAGCAACTTTGGTTAACTTGTCGATGTCGATGAAGATGGCATCGTTGCCTCTCTTAGACTTCGGAAACCTAGTGAAAAAATCCATTTCCATGTGATCGAATTTCCACTCGGGTATAGGCAAGGGATGCACGAGGCCTGCTGGACATTGATGTTCCGCCTTCACTCTGTGACACACGTCACACTCGTTCACAAACTGAGAAATCTCACGTTTCATGCGAGTCCACGAGAAGGTATGCTTCAGATCCTGATACATTTTGGAGCTTCCTGGAGGTATCAAGAGGAGGGAATTATGGGCTTCATCCATGATAACTTTCATGAGCTCCCCTTTCGGCATGACAAAGCGGTCCTCAAAGAACAAGGTATATCTATCACCAA
The DNA here is from genome assembly GCF_904849725.1 of Hordeum vulgare subsp. vulgare. Classification (NCBI taxonomy): domain Eukaryota; kingdom Viridiplantae; phylum Streptophyta; class Magnoliopsida; order Poales; family Poaceae; genus Hordeum; species Hordeum vulgare. The sequence goes on from NC_058524.1 coordinate 174,759,910, forward strand.
CACGAAAGCACTTATATTTTGGAATGCTCTTTGCCAAGCCAACCTTAACTTTGTTCACCTTCACATCAAGAAGTTGAGCTTGTTGGACTTGCTGTTCCAAGGTAGGAGAAATCTGGAGATTAGCAAGAAATCCCCGAGGTACTATCTGAAGGTTGAGCTTCCTGAAAGATTCACAAAGATCGGACTAGAGATGCTTTAGAATGAGACTATTGCAGTAAGCCTTTTTGCTCAAAGCATCTGTAATGACATCTGCTTTGCCAGGAGTGAAGTCAATGCTCGGATTATAATCTTGGATCATTTCCACCCAACGAGTTTACCGAAGATTGAGACTAGGCCGGGTGAAGATGTATTTGAGACTCTTGTGATCGGTGTAGACTTCAACCTCTCTGCCCAACAAGAGATGTCTCCAAGTCATCAAAGCATGGACCACTGCCGCCAACTTAAGATCACGAGTGGGATAGTTATTCTCACTTGGGTTCAACTGCCTCGAGGTATAAGCTACCACTTTCTTCTCTTGCATCAGAACTGCACCAAGACCTTGAAGAGAGGCATCACAGAACACTTGATAAGGCTTGGAATCATCAGGAGGAGTCAAGACTGTGTCGAAGTCCAACTAACACTTTGGAGACCAGACAAACTTCACACTCTTCTGAAGAAGGTTGGACAGAGTCTTAGCAATCTTGGAGAAGTTCTCAACAAACCTTATGCAATAGCTTGCAAGCCCGAGAAAGCTTCGAAGTTGCTTCACATTCTGAGGAGGTTCTCACTCAACAATGCCCTGCACCTTTGTAGGATCAACTTTGATGCCCTCGGCAGAGATGATGTACCCAAGGTACACAACTTCCTTCAACCAGAACTCACATTTGGAAAACTTAGCATAGAACTTATGCTCTCTTATCTTATCAAGCTCAAGCCGGAGATGTTCTTCATGCTCTTCCTCAGTTTCAGAAAAGACCAGAATGTCATCAAGATACAGCAAGAAAAATTCATTCTTGAATGGGGAGAAGATATAATTCATCATCTAACAGAAGGTTGGTGGAGCATTGGCGAGACCAAAAGACATCACTGTATAATCATAAGAGCCAAAGCTTGTCCTGAAAGCAGTTTTGGGAATGTCTTCTTCGCGAATGCGGATTTGATGATAACCCATCCGAAGATCAAGCTTAGAGAAAATCTTGGCCCCTTTCAATTGCTTGAACAATTCATTGATGTTGGGAAGTGGATACTTGTTTCTGATTGTCTTCTTATTCAATGGACGGTAATCAACACAGAGTCGGTCCATGCCATCCTTCGTCTTGACAAAAAGAACTCCACACCCCCAAGGAGATGAACTTGGTTTGATCAGACCCAGACGCTCTTGCTCATCAAGCTGCTTCTTCAACTCTTTCAACTCCTCGGGACCAAGTTTATACGGCCGCTTGCAGACTGGTTCAGTTCCCGGTTCAAGCTCAATTACAAACTCAACTGCCCGGTGCGGAGGCTTTCCTCGCAGTTCTTATGGAAAGACATCTTCATACTTACAGACCACTGGGACTTGAAAATTTTAGAGATCTCACCCTTCTCATTTAGGGAAAAGAGATGGATCGTGTCATCGCGAGCACCGAAGACAATCACATCCTTCGAAGGATGAGTCAACTTGTCTTCTTTTGCTTGACAATAAATATACACCTTGTTCATCGCCAGCCAATCCATCCCAAGGATCATATCAATATCGGACTTGCCAAGGACAATAGGAGAAGTCAGAAAGGAATAGTCGCCCATCTTGACAGAGACATCCAGAACCACCATGCTAGAATTCATGATCTTACTGGTAGACACGACTGATAGAGGCTTAAGGAAGTCACGAGTTCGGATCCCATGCTTAAATGAGAAAGGCCTTGAAACGAATGAATGTGATGCACTAGAATTAAATAAAACCTTTGCAGGAATATCATTAACCAAGAGATTACCCATGATCACGTCTGAATAGTTCTCTGCTTCAACTGCATTCACCATATTGACCCTTGGAGACTTGGGATTGAACTTCACCATATCATTGCCTGGAGGCTTGACCGGAGGAGGAGGCAGAAGACGCTGCTGAGTGGTGCACTTGTGAGAGTAATGACCCTTCTGCCCACACTTGTGACAAGTCACCTCTGATAGCGGACGAACTTGCACTTGAAGATTCCCTTACTTCTGCTGCTGAAACCTCTGCTAGAAAGTTGGGTTGGTTGGGTTGGAAGAACCACGACCACCAGACTGCTTGAACTGTTGAATCTGCCGAGGAGGAGGAGACACCCAATATTTCTATTGCTTCTGAACCACCTGAGTTGAGGACGAGGAACTGGAATCTATGAAACGCTTCCTTGAGTTCTCCACTTTGAGCAAAGCCGCCTCAGCCCTGAGAGCCAAATTGTAGAACTGGTCAAGCTGCAAGTATTCCTTCAGACCACCTCTGAACTGATAAATCTTGCTCTTCTGATCTGGGGTGTCATGTTTAGCATAACGAGCCAGCTCCTGGAACTCCACATTGTACTTGTACACAGATGAACCTCCTTGCTTCAAGCGCTTGAATTTCTCACGCATCTCTTCCACGAAACTTGCTGGAATATAGTGAGCCATGAAATCCTGCAAAAATCATCCCAGCTGATCATTCTGTCTCCTCTGGAATCCGTCAATTGTTGCCACCACTCTGTTGCTTCTCCCTGGAGCTGAAAAGTTGTAAACTTGACGAAGTCCTCTGGTCGCACATTACTGCACTCTAAGTGCTTGTTCATGTCACAAATCCAGTCATTTGCATCGAATGGTTGGTCATAGGAAGTGAAGGACTTCGGTTGGTTCGCCAGGAATTCATTCAGAGTTGCAAACTGCTGTCCACCACTGTTGAAATTGCCCTACTGTTGTTGGTTCCTCTCTTGCAACAACTGAAGCAACATCTGAGTGTTTGTATTGGTTGCCGCCATCACAGCTTGCCATGCCTTTGGAGGAGGAGGCGATGGTGGAGAGGGTGGTGGAGGGTTAAAACTCTCGGTAACATCTGATTCAAAGGCACTTGTAAATTAAGTATGAGCAAGGATTGCTCGGAACAAATGTATGACACAGATTCCATCCGATATTTTCGTGGATAGGATCGCACGGGCTCTATCCTACAGAAGCCATCATGTACAAGGCAGTGCGCACGACATGCGAAGCGTCCCCGAGTCATAGGAAGCTACAAGGATTCTTTAAGACACAACAAGAACCATTGTAAGACGACCGTGTACAAACGAATCCACTAAATGTCGAATCCCAAGCTCACATCATACATCGGTTGGAAGATTGTCCTATAAGCAAGTACTTGAATTTCCACCTAAGAACTCCCGAAATCTCTGCTCATGCAATCTGGTCCACGGATACAAGGAGTAATATATCACTCAACTCCTATACTAACCCGTCCAGTGTACCACATCCGTCAACACATAACCAGAGATCTCGGAAAGCCATCCATCTCAGATCCTCGTAATCACAATGATAACAAGTATGGCAGTGATGACCCACAAGTATAGGGGATCTATCGTAGTCCTTTCGATAAGTAAGACTGTCGAACCCAACGACGAGCAGAAGGATCTAACAAGTGGTTTTCAGTAAGGTAATATATGCATGCACTGAAATTGTCGGTAACAAGTTGTTGTGTGACAAGATGATTCATAGCAAGCAACAAGTAACAAAAGTAGCAACAGTGCAGCAAAGTGGCCCAATCCCTTTTGTAGCAAGGGACAAGCTTGGACAAAGTCTTATAGGAGGAAAAACGCTCCCGATGACACATGGGAATTTCTGTCATGCTAGTTTTCATCATGTTCATATGATTCACGTTCGTTACTTTGATAGTTTGATATGTGGGTGGACCGGCGCTTGGGTACTTCCCTTACTTGGACAAGCATCCCACTTATGATTAACCCCTCTCGCAAGCATCCGCAACTATGAAAGAAGAATTAAGACAAAGTCTAACCATAGCATTAAACTAGTGGATCCAAAATGAGCCCCTTACAAAGCAACACATAAACTAGGGTTTAAGCTTCTGTCACTCTAGCAACCCGTCATCTACTTACTACTTCCCAATGCCTTCCTCTAGGCCCAAATAATGGTGAAGTATTATGTAATCGATGTTCACATAACACCACTAGAGGAAAAAACAACATACAACACCTCAAAATATCGAACGAATACCAAATTCACATGACTACTTATAGCATGACTTATCCCATGTCCTCACGAACAAAAGTAACTACTCACAAAGCATAATCATAATCATGACCAGAGAGGTAATGAGTAGCATCAAGGATCTGAACATAAACTCTTCCACCAAGTAATCCCACTAGCATCAACTACAAAGAGTAATTAACACTACTAGCAACCTTACAAGTACCAATCGGAGTCGCGAGACGGAGATTGGTTACAAGAGATGAACTAGGGTTTGGAGATGAGATGGTGCTGATGAAGATGTTGATGGTGACGAGTCCCCTCCGATGAGAGGGGTGTTGGTGATGACGATGGCGATGATTTCCCCCTCCGGAAGGGAAGTTTCCCTGGCAGGATCATCCTGTCGGAGCTCTAGATTGGTTCTGCTCAAGTTCCGCCTCGTGGCGGCGGCGAATCCTCCGAAAAGCCTCCTCTTGAATTTTTTTGGAACGAAACCCTTAATATAGCAGAAGAGGGGAGCCAGTGGGCCAGCAGGGAGCCCACAAACCCCCTAGGCGCGGCCAGGGGGTGGCCGCGCCTACCAGGCTTGTAGCCCCTTGGTTGCGTTCCTGTGGCACTTCTTCGGCCCATTATTTTTTATATATTCCCAAAACAATCCACGTTGATTTTCACGGCTTTTGGAGTTGCGCAGAATAGGCATCTCAAACTTGCTTCTTTTTCAGGCCAGAATTCCAGCTGCCGGCATTCTCCCTCTTCATGTAAACCTTGCAAAATGAGAGAGAAAAGGCATAAGTATTGTAGCGTGAAGTGAAATAACAGCCCAAAAAGCAATAAATATCAACATGAAAGCATGATGCAAAATGGACGTATCAACTCCCCCAAGCTGAGACCTCGCTTGTCCTCAAGTGAAAGCCGAGCTCAATAAATATGCCCACATGTTTAGGGAGAGAGGTGTCGACAAAACAAGATACGAACATACATGCATCATGATCATGATCAGAATAGCAATACCAACATATAATCTCTAATGCTAAAGTGACAATTCCTTCACGAAGTAAAGTATGGATCAAGAACCTTGCCGAGAACTAGCAACCGACAACCTTTAGTCATTGAAGCAATTGCAATTTATCACAACATCGGAAAGAGTCAAATAAGATCTTGTAAACAAAATCCACATACTCAATCATCTTTTCGTTCTCTACAATTGCTCCAACTCACGTGGTACTCATGAGATCAAAGTTTCAGCTGGACACATAGAAAGATAGGGGCTTATAGTTTCACCTCCCAACTGCTTACCTCAAGGGTAATGTCAACAATAATAATTCATGAATGCTTACCTCCAAGTTGACATATGAATATAGATCTTTCCCTAGCATATGACGTTAGCCAAGATAAAGGCGAAACAAGGAATTGGTGAAGATCACCATGACTATTTCAAGGGCAAAAAGTAAAGGTACAAGATAGGCCCTTCGTAGAGGGAAGCAGAGGTTGTCATGCGCTTTTGAGGTTTGGATGCGTGTCCTCTTAGTGTGGAGGAAAGTCACTTTATATTGCCTCCTGTGATAAAGAACTTTATTATCCAGTCTGTTGTTTTATTTCTTCCTCATCATGGTTTCGTACAAGCTTATTTTCCAGACACTAATAGATCATACATATTAGGGAGCAATTTTTATTTCTTGCACCGATGACAACTTACTTGAGGGATCTTATTCAATCCATATGTAGGTATGGTGGACTCTCATGGCAAAACTGGGTTGAAGGTTTATGGATGCACAAGTAGTATCTCTACTTGGTGCGGGAGTTTTGGCTAATATGAGGTGGAAGCAATGGTCACATGCTAAGGGATCTCTAATCATATAACATTGTTCGGAACCAAGCAAACACAATTCATTATGTTGTCTTCCTTGTCCAACATCTACTTCTAAGCATGCAATAGTTTAGTGAGTGTTCACAATCATAGATGGTGTCAAAGATGATATATTTATATGTGAACCTTTCCTTCTTTATCACTTCCTATTAATTGCAACAATGACCAAGGTCTACGTTTGTCTACCCTCAACAAGTTTCAATCAACATTCTATTTATATGTGAAGCCATCACTTCCCATAAGATCATTACATGATCTTTCATGCTTTTGTTCTTTTCTCACTCTTTTAATCATGGCAAGAGGCAAATCCCTCAACTAAGACACTCTTTATTATATGGCTCACGAGCTCGAATACATCGGGGTTGACACAAAGCAAAACTCAAGACTTAAACACTAAGACTTTCAATCTACTAGAGAAAAAGAAAACTGAAAAGGTGCAAGTGCATCTAGTGGCCCTTAGTGATTTTGGTGGTTTGAAGACTTATAGGTTAAGTATCTAATGTTTTCTTGAGTGTACACATGATCTGTAAGTCGTTGAGGAGTTTGAAATATTCGATGAATATCGACCCCTAAAAATGTATATCTTCAGTTCAAGAAATTGTCTGAAGCTGAAGAATTGAATCGCGAAGAATCTGCGATGAAATTGATATTCCTCATGAAGATATTGAAATTGAGGAATTCGGTGTGTCCTGAAGAAAATCGTTTTGAAGACTTTGAAGCGTGAAGATTTACTGTTTCTGTTTTGTTTTCTTCACACTTGAGTAATAGGAACACCGTACTGTTAAAGGGGGTCGAGGTAACACTTTGGAATGAATTTCCTTATGATGCTCAACCCAAGCCTAATCCTACCACAAGCCTCAAGTGAGGAATATGAGTGACATGAGGACTCTCATAGTTGAGGGTCCCGACCGTTTGGATAGCCACGCCACATCATTGGTCTTATCCACACCAACGGTCATATTATTTAAGGGCATTAATGTCAAATCATGTCGCGATGCTCCCAGGCTATAAATAGCCGCCCCCACAACCATTAGCTGGTTGGCTGCTCCGTTAGAAACTGACACTTGTCATAAGAGCAACCCAAATTCCTCAGAGTCTTCGAGAGTAATTCATCAGTGAGGAAATACCCCAAACACCAAACCACAAACCGAGAACCAAGTGATTGAGCATCACTGAAGAAGTTGTTCCTGTGTGGGACTGAAGCCTTTTACCTTTGAGGACTGTGCATCCTCCAGACGGTTAGGCTTCATGGTCTAGAGCAATCCAGCAGTCAATTGTGGATCGCCTGGTGACCAAGTTTGTGAGGGTTTGGAAATCTGCCCCGAAGACTTACCACGAGTGTTGAGCGAGGACTGTGTGTTCTTAGCCCAAAGATAATACGGTAGGGACTGTGTGTCCCGGGACTGTTTGTCTTTTGGTTTCAATACCAAGCCGCTCCAAACCAGATGTACAACTGTCATAGCAGTTGGAACAGGGTCATCAACTACTGTCTTCGCTGTGAAACGGGTTCTAATTCCTCAACACTTTATATTCCTCAGATTATGTGTTGATGATTTTCACTGTCACTGTTTCAAGAATTTGCTGGAGACTTTCTCTGAAATTCCTCAACCCCAAATTCTTCATGCAAGTTAATCCTCACTTGTTTTCTGCGTGCCTGCTTACTATGCAATATGTTTTCACATTCTTCATCCTGAAAAACTGTTGTAGTGAAACTTTGCACTTCTGATCCTTTGTTGTTTCCGCTATAAGTTAGTCATCAGTGAGGAATTTCCTCAAAAGGAATTTCCCCAGTGATGAAATTCTAAAAATCTCCTATTCACCCCCCTCTAGTCGATATAACGCACTTTCAAAAGGAACAAACTAAAACAAAGGTAAAGGCAAAAGATGTGGTGGTGATACGATACCGGGGCAACTCCCCCAAGCTTGGCACAAGCCAAGGGGATTGCCCATACCCATGCTTAGTTGTCTTCCTTTGGAGATGATGGTGGTGGAGTTGTCGCAATCTTTGATTCCAAGAGGGTCATTAATCTTTGATTTATACCTTGGAGATGTGTGATATGTTTCTCCAGCAAAACAACTTCACGAGTGAGATAAGTATTGCGAGCACGAGTTCTTTCACAAAACCTCAAGAGTTCAATCAAGGATGGATACAATAGGTGGATGTAGGTTTGGAGGAAAATCACTTCTTCAACTTCTTCCTTGTTGAACACAGATTATGATTCATCCCACGCCTGATTCTTCTCCCTAGTTTTCCCTTGGTTTCTTTAGGTAGCCTTTCCTTGGCCTCCATTCTTTTCAGATCAGCATTTACTTCTCCATAGACTTGAGGGAGATTGTTCTCCCCCACATATTCCTGGGACGACATCTTGCTCTAAATCTGCAGCAGAAAACAGGCTCGAAACGAAAACAGAGGAAATCTGGATGATACGAGGGTCAGACCTTTCGGGAGAATATTTAATGATTTTTTTCCAGAGATTGAGGGTGTTGCAGCACTCCCGTGAGATAGGGATTCATGACCTTCTCGAAGATCTTGTCCTTCGAAGCTTTTGGGGACGTCATAGCGATCAAGATCTGCAACAGAAATAGGCTCGAAACAAAAACAGAGGAAATGTGCGTGATACAAGGGTTATACCTTCGAGAGAGTATATAATGATTTTTTTCAGACCAGAAGGAGTACTCCGCACGAAAACGGAATCCGGGAGCCACACGAGGTGGCTACAAGCCCCCCAGGCGCGGCCAGGGGGTGGGCCCGCGCCTGGCAGGCTTGTCGCCTCCTCGCGCGCTTTCCGGACTACTTCCAATTTTTCTATTTTTTCAAATATTACAAAACGGAGAAAAATTCTTACTGGAAAAGTTTTGGAGTCTGTTTTCTTACCGAATCACATACCTCTTCGTTTTCGAAGTCTGAAACAGGCTAATAAATATCCCTTAGGTATTCTTCCGGAGTTATGGTATTGATAATATTTCTTTCAACATTTATGGGAGTACCTGAGATATAATGCTTGATTCTCTGGCCATTTACAACTCTCGGACAATTACCTTCCGTGTTGTTGATCTTGATAGCACCGGAACGATATACTTCCTCAACAATATAGGGACCTTCCCATTTAGAGAGAAGCTTGCCTGCAAAAAATCTTAAACGAGAATTATATAACAAAACATAATCACCTACACTGAACTCATGCTTTTGTATCCTCTTATCATGCCACCTCTTAACCTTTTCTTTGAACAACTTGGCATTTTCATATGCCTGAGCTCTCCACTCATCAAGTGAGCTAATGTCAAATAGCCTCTTCTCACTAGCAAGTTTGAAATCAAAGTTGAGCTCTTTGATTGCCCAATAAGCTTTATGCTCTAGCTCAAGAGGTAAATGACATGCTTTACCGTACACCATTTTGTATGGAGATATGCCCATGGGATTCTTATAGGCAGTTCTATAAGCCCACAGTGCATCATCGAGCTTCTTAGACCAATTCTTTCCAGACCTATTGAGAGTCTTTTGCAGAATCAGATTAATCTCCGTGTTGCTTAGCTCTACTTGACCACTGGACTGAGGGTGATAGGGGGACGCAATTATATGGTTGACATCGTACTTAGCAAGCGTTTTATGGAAAGCACCATGAATGAAATGTGAACCATCGTCGGTCATCAGATATCTAGGGACTCCAAATCTAGGGAAAATAACTTCTTTAAGCATCGTGATAGAAGTGTTGTGATCAGCACTACTAGTGGGGACAGCGTCTACCCACTTAGTAAAGTAATCAACAACAACTAGGATATGAGTATACCCGTTGGATTTTGGAAAAGGTCCCATATAATCAAAGCCCCAAACATCAAATGGTTCAATGACAAGTGAATAGTTCATAGGCATTTCCTGACGTTTACCGATATTACCTACTCTTTGACATTCGTCACAAGACAAGACAAACTTACGGGCATCATTGAAGAGAGTGGGCCAATAGAAACCTGATTGCAATACCTTGTGTGCAGTTCTATCTCCCGCATGGTGTCCTCCGAAGGCCTCAGAGTGACACTTCTGTAGGATCTGTCCCTGTTCATGTTCGGGTACAAAACGTCTAATAACACCATCTGCTCCTTCCTTATAAAGGTGAGGATCATCCCAAAAGTAATGTCTCAAGTCAAAGAAGAATTTCTTCTTTTGCTGGTATGTGAAACTAGGTGGTATATATTTGGCAACGATATAGTTTGCATAATCAGCATACCACGGTGCACTACGTGAAGTATTGATGACATTCAGTTGCTCACCGGGAAAGCTATCATCAATAGGTTGTGGGTCCTCAAGAATGTTCTCTAACCTAGACAAGTTATCTGCTACGGGGTTATCAGCACCCTTCCTGTCGACAACGTGCAAATCAAATTCTTGTAGCAAGAGAATCCATCTGATAAGTCTAGGTTTAGCGTCCTTCTTCTCCATGAGGTACTTAATAGCAGCGTGATATGTGTGAATAGTGACTCTCGAATCAACTATGTAAGACCTGAACTTCTCACATGCAAATACGACTGCTTAAAACTCATTTCCGTAGTAGCATAGTTTCTTTGGGCACTGTCTAGAGTTTTACTAGCATAGTGAATAACATTCAACTTCTTATCAACTCTTTGCCCTAGGACAACACCAACAACATAATCACTAGCATCACACATGATTTCAAAAGGTAAGTTCCAATCAGGTGGTTGAACAATAGGTGCAGTTATCAAAGCCTTCTTAAGTATTTCGAAGGCTTTCTCACAATCATCGTTCAAAACAAAAGGAATATCCTTTTGCAAGAGATTGGTAAGAGGCCTAGAAATCTTAGAGAAGTTTTTAATGAACCTCCTATAGAAACCAGCATGACCAAGGAAACTTCTTATACCTTTGATATCTGTGGGGTATGGCATTTTCTCGATTGCATCAACCTTAGCCTTATCGACTTCAATACCTCTTTCAAAAAATTTATGTCCTAAGACGATGCCTTCATTAACCATAAAGTGGCACTTCTCCCAATTCAAGACAAGATTGGTGTCTTTACATCTCTGCAAAACTCGATCAAGGTTGCTGAGGCAATCATCAAAGGAAGACCCGTAAACAGAGAAGTCATCCATCAAAACCTCAACAATCTTTTCACAAAAGTCGGAGGATATAGCCATCATACATCTTTGAAAGGTGGCAGGTGCATTACATAAGCCAAAAGGCATACGTCTATAAGCAAAGGTACCGAAAGGGCAGGTGAAAGTGGTTTTCTACTGATCAGATTGTGCAACTGGTATTTGGGAGAAACCAGAATAACCGTCTAGAAAGCATAAGTGTGTGTGTTTAGACAGTCTTTCTAGCATTTGGTCGATAGAAGGCAAAGGGTAATGATCTTTCCTAGTGGCTTTATTCAATTTCCTAAAATCGATCACCATCCTATAGCGAGTAATAATCCTCTGTGGGATCAATTCATCCTTATCATTGGGGACAACGGTAATGCCTCCCTTCTTAGGGACGCAATGCACCGAACTAACCCAATCACTATGAGCAACATGATAGATAATACCTGCTTCGAGGATCTTTAATATTTCTTTTTTACTACGTCTTTCATCTTAGGATTTAATCTCCTTTGATGATCAACAACTGGTTTGGAATCAGGATCAGTCTTAATCTTGTGCTGGCATAGAGTGGGACTAATGCCCTTAAGATCATCAAGAGTATATCCAATAGCAGCACGGTGCTTCCTCAGAGTTTTTAGTACCTTCTTTTCTTCATGCTCTGAGAGGCTAGCACTAATTATAACAGGATATATCTCTTTTTCATCAAGATAAGCATACATAAGAGTATCAGGTAACTGTTTAAGCTCGAACACAGGATCACCCTTTGTTGGGGGTGGATCCCCAAGCAGTTCAACACGCAAGTTATTCTTAAGGATAGGATATTGTTCTAAGATGGCCCTATCTATCTCATCCCTTTCATCCATATGCATATCGTTTTCATGCTCAAGCAAGTATTGCTCTAATGGATCAGTAGGAGGCACGACAATAGAAGCCAAGGCAATAGTTTCATCCTTACTGGGCAACTCTTTTTCATGAGGTTGTCTACCAAACTTGGAGATATTGAACTCATGTGACACACCTTCAAAGCCAACAGTGACAGTTTGCTTCTCACAGTCAATATTAGCATTGACGGTATTGAGAAAAGGTCTGCCAAATATGATGGGACAATAGCTATCTTGAGTGGTAGCAAGAACGAGGAAATCAGCAGGATACTTGATTTTACCACACAAGACTTCAACATCCCTAACAATTCCCACAGGGCAGATAGTATCTCTATTGGCAAGCTAAATAGTGACATCAATAGGTTCTATCTCAACAGGTGCAATCTCGTCTTTGATTTCATCATATAAGTATTGAGGTATTGCACTAACACTAGCACCCACGTCACATAAACCATGATAACAATGATCTCCTATCTTAACAGAAACAACAGGCGTGCCAACAACAGGCCTATGTTTGTCTCTAGCGTGTGGTTTGGCAACTCTAGCAGCATCTTCACAGAAGTGAATGTTATGGCCATCAACATTGTCGGACAAGAGATCTTTGATAATAGCAATGCTAGGTTCAACTCTAATTTACTCACGGGGTGTAGGTGTTCTAATGTAGCCTCTGTGTATCACAGTTGAAGCTTTAGAATGATCCTTTATCCTAACAAGGAAAGGTGGTTTCTCAATGTAAGCACTAGGAACAATAGGATCATTATAGGCAATGACTTTCTCTTCAACTGGATTGGGTTTAACTACATTGACTTGTAAAAGAGGATGATATTTAAACCACTTCTCTTTGAGGAGATCAATATGAGCAGCAAATGATTCACACAATGAAGCTACTATCTCAGAGTCAAGTCCACACTTAGCCCTAAAATCACAAAAAGTATTTGTTTCAACAAAGGATTTAACGCAATCAAACTTGAAATTCATACCTGACTCCTTACCTTCATCAATCTCCCAATCTTCAGAGTTGCGTTTAATTCTCTCCAATAAATTCCATTTGAAGTCAATATCTCTCTTCATAAAAGAACCGGTACAAGAAGTGTCAAGCATGGTGCGATCATCATGAGAAAGCCGAGCATAGAAGTTCTGAATGATATTTCTCTCGAGAGCTCATGGTTGGGGCATGAATATAACATTGATTTAAGCCTCCCCCGAGCTTGAGAGATGCTTTCTCTGTTACGAGGCCACAAATTATAAATATAATTCCGATCACGATGCACTAGATGCATAGGATAAAACTTTTGATGAAATTCCAATTTCAACCGATTGTAGTTCCATGATCCAGTATCATCACATAGCCTATACCATGTCAACGCCTTATTCCTCAAAGATAAGGGAAAGACCTTCTTGTTGACCTCATCCTCGGGCAAATCGGCAAGCTTAAATAAACCACAAACTTCATCTACATAGATTAGATGCAAGTCTGGATGTGATGTTCCATCTCCTGTAAAAGGATTAGCCAACAGTTTCTCAAGCATACCCGAAGGAAATTCAAAGCAAATATTTTCAGTAGGTGGAGCAGGTTGAGGAGCAACTCTTTGTGCTTCCGATCGAGGTGAAGATACCCCGAACAAGCCTCTCAAAGGATTAGTTTCCATAGTGACAAGTGACAATAAATTTCAGCACACTATATGAATGTTTCGTTACCAAGTTCCACTTACCAAAGGCGCATCACTCCCCGGCAACGGTGCTAGAAAAGAGTCTTGATGACCCACAAGTATAGGGATCTATCGTAGTCCTTTCGATAAGTAAGAGTGTCGAACCCAACGAGGAGCAGAAGGATCTGACAAGTGGTTTTCAGGAAGGTAATATCTGCACGCACTGAAATTGTCGGTAACAAGTAGTTGTGTGACAAGATGATTCGTAGCAAGCAACAAGTAAAAAAAGTAGCAACGGTGGAGCAAAGTGGCCCAATCCCTTTTGTAGTAAGGGACAAGCCTGGACAAAGTCTTGTAGGAGGAAAAACGCTCCCGAGGACACACGGGAATTTCTGTCATGCTAGTTTTCATCATGTTCATATGATTCGCGTTCGTTACTTTGATAGTTTGATATGTGGGTGGACCGGCGCTTGGGTATTGCCCTTACTTGGACAAGCACCCCACTTATGATTAACCCCTCTTGCAAGCATCCACAACTATGAAAGAAAAATTAAGACAAAGTCTAACCATAGCATTAAATAGTGGATCCAAATTAGCCCCTTACGAAGCAACGCATAAACTAGGGTTTAAGCTTCTGTCACTCTAGCAACCCATCATCTACTTACTACTGCCCAATGCCTTCCTCTAGGCCCAAATAATGGTGAAGTGTTATGTAGTCGACGTTCACATAACACCACTAGAGGAAAAACAACATACAACACATCAAAATATCGAATGAATACCAAATTCACATGACTACTTATAGCATGACTTATCCCATGTCCTCAGGAACAAAAGTAACTACAAAGAGTAATTAACACTACTAGCAATCTTACAAGTACCAATCGGAGTCGCGAGACGGAGATTGGTTACAAGAGATGAACTAGGGTTTGGAGATGAGATGGTGCTGATGAAGATGTTGATGGTGACGAGTCCCCTCCGATGAGAGGGGTGTTGGTGATGACGATTACGACAATTTCCCCCTCCTGGAGGGAAGTTTCCCCGACAGGATCGTCCTGCCGGAGCTCTAGATTGGTTCTGCTCAAGTCCTGCCTCGTGGTGGCGGTGAATCCTCCGAAAAGCCTCCTCTTGAATTTTTTCGGAACGAAACACTTCATATAGCACAAGAGGGGAGCCAGTGGGCCCGCAGGGAGCCCACAAGCCCCCTAGGCGCGGCCAGGGGATGGCCGCGCCTACCAGGCTTGTGGCCCCCTGGTTGCGCTCCTCTCGCACTTCTGTGGCCCACTATTTTTTATATATTCCCAAAAAAATCCATGTTGATTTTCACGGCGTTTGGAGTTGCGCAGATTACGCATCTCAAACTTGCTCCTTTTCAAGGCCAGAATTCCAGCTGCCGGCATTCTCCCTCTTCATGTAAACCTTGCGAAATAAGAGAGAAAAGGCATAAGTATTGTACCGTGAAGTGAAATAACAGCCCAAAAAGCAATAAATATCAACATGAAAGCACAATGCAAAATGGACGTATCAGGCAGTACCCCCGAACTCTCTGCACCAGTACTGGGGATGCCGGGGTTATCTCGCCACTACTAATATGGAAGCAATTTCGAACATCCTCGATCCTGAGATACTAAGAAATCTGAATGATAACAATGTGCTCAAGAATCCCCTCGAGCTCAACTCCCCAGAATAAAATCCACACAGCAAGAGGCACCAAGACAGAACTCCGCCACATAGGTATCATATAGATTCCAAAATATCCGCCTGATCCTAAATTTTTTTTGAGCGAGAAGAGGAGTAGAATTAAAATTTCCTAAGTCGTGAACCTCGTGATAGCATAGAAGAGGAGAAAAAAGAATCCTTCTCTCTCATATAACTAAGACTCAAAATAGTTTTGCTAGAATCGACTCAGCCAAGTTCGATCAATCAAAGGCTCCTATGATCGTAAGGCTCTGATTACCAACTTGTGACGACTAAGATGTGGCACTTTCCTTATATGGGGGCGAGGCCTCAAAAGCGGAAAGGGTCGCATCTAAGCATATCGCAAGCAGGATAACATTGCCATTACATAAATACAGATATGAGTACAAGATTCAGCTTACACTCGCCACATGCTAGATTACAGTCCACACAAGCATACATTATACATACTTAAGACAAGGTTCATCTACGGACAAGATAAACGGCAAAATCATGCTATCCCGCCTTGCTAGTCCCACGATCACGACCAAGCGACTCTAATCCTCGGGATACGTCACATACAGTCTGCCATTGTCTTTGTTGAACTCCCACCTCAGCTGGGTATCCTTAGGGATGTCTGCATTTGGAGTACCTGTACATGTGGGTGTTTGTAGTAAACTGTGAGCCACGAGGACTCAGCAATCTCATGACCTTGGTATCGAGTCTAACTAAGTTAATAAGTGAGGTAGGGTTAAGTGTTAGAGTTTGCAGCTTCCTAAGCATATAAGGTGGCTAACTTACAAAGAACAGAAATAAGTTATGGTGGTCTACGTAAGACGGTCGAATTCTAGACTGATCATTAAGTGATCCTGAACACCTACTTACGTCATTCATAACCCCACCGTGTTCTCGACCAGAGAAGGAGCTCTGAAAGAAACAGTCACGGTTACGCAAACAGTTGGCAAGTTTTATTTAAGTTACTTTAAGTTATCTAGAACCGGATGTTAACAAAATATCCATGTTTACCAGATAACCATGGGCACGGATTTCCGAAAGATTAAACCCTGTAGGGGTGCTCCAACTAGTCCATCACAAATTACCACAGGCCGCATAGTAATCCTCAACCATGAAACTCGCGGTCTCGTAGGATTACTTAGAGGAAAACCTCAACTCTGAGAAGACCCAAAGTCTCAAAGGAATCCCAATGCGCAAGATATATCATTAAGGTAAGGCAAATCCAGCAAGACCACACGGTGTGTCGACGAACCCGATAGGAGCCGCGTATCTCGTTCTCAGGACACAACCATCTATGCATAGTGGACGATAACCAAACGACTCGAGTTTCCCCGAGGTGGCACTGCCGACTGCTAGGTGGGTGGACCAACACTCATGAGGAGCACTGGCCCAGGGGTTGATTAACTTCCTCGGGGTAGCTATTCCCTATGCTTTTTATTAATTTATTAGCAAATTAAAACCAAAGTTGGGTCTTGCCAGACAATCCTTAACACTAAACTATTTATCAAGGGGGTCCCCATAACAACCCAGAAAATGCTAGGAGCGCTCAGTTATGGAATAAAACACTCGTAGCCGAAACTAATGCGGCAACACCGAAACAAATCACCCGGCAAAAGGCTAGGCCTTCCGCTGTTTACCAAGTATATAGGTGCATTAATTAAATAGCAATGAAATATGATGATATCAGATGCCCATGTTATCACATGAACCAGCTCGCACCTGGAACTAGCAACGCTAATAAATTAGTGGTTGAGCAAGCCTAACTTAGCCAAAGAATATTTGCTAGGAGGGGAGGTGTATGAGGTTTCATGGCATTTTTTGATGGTCTATATATCATGTGGTAGGCAGTGGATATGTAACGAAAGAAACGTATCACTAAGCATAACAAAGGTAGAAACGGTGTCAAGGTCACGATCATCTTGCGTGTGATTTCTTTAGAGTGGAATTGTTCCTGATCTTCCTGCACGAACTCACCGGACTCTTCGAACTTATTTCCGGCCTGAGTAGCTACCCAAGAGGAAACAAACAACTAATAAACACCATCAAATGATGATGCAACAGATAAATTGATGCATGCATGCAAAACCTCCAATCGTGCACATAAACAATCCCACACCGATAAACAAGTGCCAACTCACCACAAAGTGACTTTTGTATAGAAATGATCAAAACTGAATTCTAGTACCACCATTAGATTCCTTGGAATTTTCTACCCCAAATCCATATATCATACTATCATGTTTGCATGCAGGAAAACACCACAACAGTAAAAGAAATATTGCACAGAATCAAACTACACTATAGTCAAGAACATGAGCTGTTCTTGAGCCTGCCCAAATTGGCATATTCCTCTTCTGGAATATTGTAGATTTGAAAAAATACCTCACAAAATAATAATAATAATAATAATAAAACAAACTACTCCCAATTAACAAGGGTGTCCAGTGGTCATTGAACTCAGGGCCCCCTAGTATGACATGTGGGCCCTGTGGTCCACCTCTCATTGACTCGCTACAGAACAGAGGGGGACCATGCAAACCAAAGTAAGAGGGGCAGGGGTGGAATCGAACCCACAACCACCCTGTTGGTATGCGCTGCGCAAAACCACTGGGCTACGTAGGTGTAGTTGACTACTTAAGGGAAGAAATCCCCCTAATCTGTCTAACCTGTAGGTGCAATAGAGGGAAAAAATCCCAAACATAGAAGAAAAAGGGGGCCCACGGGGACTCGAACCCAAATCGCGGCGTTGCGTGGCTGGCTCGGTTGCCTGTGGGCTAGGTGAGTGGATCTGATCCAATGGGCCGCCCTCTCTATTTGACAGAGAGGCGCCGGCGATGACGCGGCTCGCCGGTGCACGTTGGCATGCACGGAACTGCACTATGCGGGGAGGCTACACACTTGCGCCCAACTGATGTGTGTGCCACTAAACTAACGCAAGCCTTGCTGCAGCTGCTACTGTTGCTTGCTCTGCACGTCCGCTGCCACTGCTTGCTACTACCCGGCAGTGCAACTCCGACAGGACTTCGGACACGCGCCACGACGATGCTACTAACGGAGAGGGGAGCGGAGGAGAGCGGGGCGATCTTCTTACAGAGGTCCATGATGGGGAACAGGGCGGGGAGGAGGTCGACGTGGTGTTGGTGCAAAAGAGCTCGTCGGAGTAGCCGCCGTAGAGGACGTCGTGGACGTCGTGTAGGAAGTCCGTGCGCCTGATCTTCTCAAAAATGGAACGCCGGCGACATTCGCTTGCTCGTGGACCAGACGAGAAAGGAGGCGAGGCGACGCTATGCTGGTGACGTGCTCGGCCCAAAGCCTCCTATGGCGACGGCGACGCCCTGCTGCCGCTCGTGACGGCGCGAGAGGGAAGAGAGGGGGAGAAGAGAGGCTAGTGCAAGGAGGAAACACTTGGGCGGCTAAATAGCCTTGATCCACGAGCCAGGAACCGTGTGATGGAGGAGAGAAGTCGATTTTGTGGTGGTGCTCTGTTCATACACGCATGACGACAGCTAGGAGGAAGAAGGGGGGCGCTGGCTGGGCCTAGGCCAAAACTAACGCTGTTGGGCCTCCTCTCTCTGTCATTGGTTTGAAGAAAACCCCCTTTGCAAATAAGAAATACTCAGGTTAGAAATAAACCTAGAGGCTAAAAGAAAAGGCGAAAACAAAAGTAAAAAAGTATATTTCGGCTTATAAACTCATGCTCCAATTTATAAAAATTAATTAGGCATTCATAAAGAATAAAAATTAAATACCTTTTATTTGAAAATGAGGCTCTGTTTTAAATAAAATGAAAAGAGAAAATAAAAGAAAACCAGAGGGGTTGCCTCCACATTTAATAAGAAGATTTTTAGGAAAGTAAGAACATTTTTATTGGGGGAACAGAAGCTTTTAAATTTGCCACAAAAATAAAATAGAGAGGAGAGAAGGGGTTTTATCCCATGGTGCAACTTTTGGTTTTTAGACATGCACTTGTTGCACCCACACCTCAACAACACAAAGGCACAACCACCTAACACTTGCACATCACATCAAGCTCACCCACATCAACAAAACAACAACAACAGAAAAAATGCAATGCATGAAGGCGTGACGCACATGAAATGATGACACAATGTTGGGCTGACATCATATCTCATTAACATGCCAAGGTTGCCATACAAGGAAGGATTACAAAAGGGGGAGAATTGCATTGGGACTGTCACACTAAAGCTCGGGGGCTACTATTATTGCGATTTAGAGAAAAAAACACGTAAAGTCATGTAATATTTATTTGGTAATTATAACACTCCATCCAAAGTCCTTGGATTATACCTTGGCGTCATTATGGAGGGCTAATCTCTACATAGGGTGTAACTAAGGGATCTTTAACCACAAACCAGAAACAAAGTTGCTTAAAAATAAAGGAAGCATACATTGAAGCTTTTCACAAGGTCGGGGAACACCTCCATCATGCCAGTTTTGGCGGACCAAAACTCGCTCAGAACCATGCCGAGCATGGCACGACTGTTGGAAAGGATGGAGGGGCTTGTTAAAGCCACCTCCACCACCCGCTGACGCTCCGCCAGCTCAGCGCCTCTGTGGACGAGCTGCAGAAGTGACGTCCTTGGCTGGAGGTGAGGGCGGTCCCATTGATTATTGTGTGGCTCTAAGGCCACATGAACCAAAGACACAGTGTGGTCGACCGTCAACTCCTTCTAGCTAGAAGGAAGTTGCTCCCCTAGCCCTCTGCCTGACTCTCCATGACCAAGGTTTGGTCCTCGGGCATGGGGGTAGTAACCCCCTCTCCAACATTGGGCACCAAAGGAGGAGGCTGACAAGTCTTCCACATTCCCGGCTTGTCCAAGCAGTAGTGGAAAAATGGCTAGCCACAACTTTTGTTGGGGTGCGCCATTTCTAATCTACGCCATCATTATTTTTTTAAATAATGCTGGCGTAGGAATAATGTGTACGTCATTACTATGTCCATAGTCATGGCATTTAAATTTCGTTGAACGCCACTTGTATGTGGGGTCCATATTCCTCACCTTGCGCAGATTATTGTTGATGCGGCTAAAATTCTTACACGAGCACTATGTCGTATACTTGTGGCGTAATATTTTGTTGCACACCACCGGTATATGATGTAGGATCCACATATCTTATGATAGCGTTCGTAAAGGTAGCACGCCATAAGTATTTTCATCTCTATATATAGCCGTGGTTAGGCAAGCTCTCGATATTATCTATATCTAGTGTCATGTCTCTATAAAAATGCCGTCATAGCTGGTCGGGGTTGTGCCTTCGATCAATTGAGCTATATCATCTAATCTAGGTAATAATGCCCAATTTTCGGTTTCATTTTTAGCAACTATATGAGTTTAAAGGTGGTAATATTGAAATGTTTTTTGACCATTTTTTGTAGGTAACTATGGAAGTGCACGATTCATACATATATATGGATCGAACTATAAGTGGGTTTTTCAAGGTCGTGTTAGAAGATATGAATGGCAAAGGTGAAGCAGAGATATTATGTCCATGTAAGCAGTGTGAAAGCAAAGTTTTTATTGACCCTTCTACTAGTTATGTCAAGATGCACTTGTTGACACATGATTTCATGCCTGGTTACACATGGTGGACAAGTCATGGTGAGGAAGAGGAGGTTGGCAAAGTCGAAGGGGCGGCAAATGATAATGATCTAGAAGGAGGCCAGAAGAACGAGTCCGAACATGAAAATCACCTCGACGAACAAGAAGGCGGTGCGGAGTTTCATGAACCGATAAACCTTTTATACAAAAGGCATGAAGAATGCAACGATAAAGAATTGTCCAAGAAGGAAGATCTAGATGACTATGAGCAATCTGGGGTCTATCCAGAAGAAGATGATGTTCATCCCCACGAAAACTGTAAGAAGAGAAACCGAAGCATGTTGGATGCAGAAAATTTCGTTGAGAGCCCCCACACAAACAAAAAGAAACTTTCGTTGACAAGAATGATAAACGATGTTATGGTTGATTTTATCTATCTTCTATTTCTTATTTAGCTAAACATTTTTCATATTCAGAGAGAACACAATAAGATTAGGTCTGAAATCATGGCACTCAGGCCCTAGTGACAAGCAATAAGCATATCAAATTCATAGCAATATCAATCTCACAACATAATGGATACCACGGATCAAGCCCTATCAACTTAACTCGATTACATAATCAATCTCATCCAAACCCTACCACCGACCAGCGAGCCTACAAAGGAATAACTCACCCCCGGTGGTGAGCATCTTGTAATTTTGATGGAGAAGGGTTGGTGATGACGACGGCGACGAATCCCCCTATCCGGAGCCAAAAACACGCTCCAAATCAGCCCTCCCGAGGAAGAACAAGAGGTGGCGGCAGCTCCGCCTCGTAGATCACGATGAAAACTTCTCTTTGAATTTTTCTTCAAATATGTAAATTTGTAGTACTGGAAATAGGATTGGGGAGGCGCGTGGGCCCCATCACACAACATGGCGCGCCTAGGGGGTGGGAACACTTTGTTGCCTAGTGGGTGTGACGCCCTCGATTTGATCGTACACTAATCATACACGCAAGCATGTACAATCAAGCTCAAGGACACACTAATCAATATCACAACACAACTCTAGACATAAAGTCAAACATAAAGGTATATATTACAAGCAAGGCCATGAGGGCTTGAATACATGAGTTAGCGGAAGCAACAATATATGAGTACAAACATTAAGTAAACAAGTTTTGCCTTAAGAAGGCTAGCACAAAATATACATCGGTCGAAAAGGCAAGGCCTCCTCCGTGGGTGCCTCCTAACTACTCCTAGTCGTTAGCGGCCTCCACTTAGTAGTAGGCTCCGTCGGGGTAGTAGCAGTCGCCGGCGGTAGCATCTGGCACCTCGGATCCTCCATGTGATCGCGGCAATCAGGTAGAAGAACGTAGGGGGAAAGGCAGCAAAGCGACCATGAGTACTCATCCAAAGTACTCGCAAGACTTATGTCAGGTCTAAACTACATATGCATTGGTATCAAATGAAAGGGGTAGTATCTGTGGACTAAACTGCAAAATTCCAGAATAAGGAGGGAAGCTAGTCCTATCAAAGACTACACTTCTGACAGCCATCATCTTGCAGCATGAGAAGAGAACATATTTTATAATAACAAGTATCAATGTATGGCACTAATCCTAACCCGGAGATCCTCTCCTCGTCTCCCTGAGAGAGAGCGATTGCGGAGTTGTATGTGTCACTTATCTGGGTGTATTTTATTAAGTTTCAAATTTTAGTTGTAAAAGAGGTCGGAATAAAACTCCAAGTCATCATATTACCGTGGACACGGCTATTTGAATAGTATAATCATCCCTGCACGGGTGCACCACATTCCCCAACACGCTTGATACCTCTGGCCATACACACTTTCCTAGGTCATGACCGGCCTTTGGGACATCAATACTTGGTAACCCTACCTAGACTCAACAGTGAGGCCAGCCCGCCGGACTAAATCATATGCATGCAGGGGTCTTGGGCGCATCACGCTTTGCACTCCTGCACGTTGCGGGTGCGGTCAACATATGTCCTGGTGACCTCCTTTACAAGGCAGGTGCTTACACGGACCACTCGGGCGCGCCTCACTCCAATGCTGATGTTCGAAGAGCTTCGGTTGATACAACGACGTCGAGTACCCATGACTATTCCCGCGTGAATGTTAGTGTGTATAGGTCAATCGACAAATTCAGATCAAATATCCAAACTCGATAAGCGTGTTATTATGAAATAACCATGGACAACGACCAGGGACCAGGCTCACCTCTCTCCTAGGCGGTCTCAACCTGCCCCGTCGCTCTGCCACAAAGATTCACTCACGGGGCCATTGGGGTAATGTCATTTCAGCCCTGAGTCCATGAATCACTCGCGGTACTCTACGAGCCGACCCGACTTTAGTCACATCACGTATGATTTACAATATGTATATATATATACCCGTGATCACCTCCCTTAGGGGATCACGGCCCGATAGTATAGCATAGTAGACGAACAAAGAATGTAGGGCCACTAATGGAATACTAGGAAACCCATACTAGGCATTTAGGATAACAAGTAGGAGTATCAACAACAGTAGCAAGGACAAGCTATGTTGCAAAAGGCTAAACTTGAGTGTAGTAGTCGTACTCGGCAGCAGCGTGAGTCTTGGTGTCTACCGGATAGAAGAGGGGGGAGAAACAATAAACACAAACAAGCAGATGCAACACGCTGCATGACATGGCAATATGTAGAGCTAGGGATGAGCTAATGCAGTACTACACGTCACACACGGAGCGGGAAAATATCAGACGATATTTCCCGGGTCTCTCGCTTATAACAAATAGATGATCCTAACATGGAATGTGCATGTTCATCATGTTAGGGGCATGTGACACATGAACGGACAGCATATTCGGATTCATGGGATTTTTGTGAGCAACTTTCATGTATAAACTTTTTCATCCGAACTACGTATTATTTTATAGGATTTTCAAAGTTTTTAAATCTATTTATGATTTTAACAGATTTATTTTAATTCAGAGAAGAGTTATTGCGTCACCATGACACCACCGTGACATCAGCAGTCAACGAGCCAGTTTGAGTTGTCAAAGTGACCGCTGGGCCCCATCTATCATAGACACTCGGCTTAACCAGGGTTTTATTGTAAACTAAAAAGGTTAAATAGGGGACTCGGCCCACATGATAGTGACTTTATTATATAAAATAAATATTCTAATTTTCTTAACAACTTAATTACGGGCTAAAGGCCCTGGCCCACGTGGGAGTGAGTCGACTGATGGTTAAGCATGCTCGCACCGGCAATAAGGCCAGACGCGGCGACGGAGGCTGAAATCTCGCCGGAAACGCGTTCCTCGCGTCGGGAGCCGTCGTCGTCCGGTCCTACACGAAGCTGGAGTTGGCGCGGTTCAGATGGCGGTTGTGGGGTGGCCGGGACGCGACAGAGTGGTGTCTGCAGCGATCGGAGCAGCGGCCGGTGTTCGACTATGCACGGGCATGACGCGGGAGGGTTGCGGCGATAGCGAGCGCTGGGAGGTAGTAGCGCAACAACAAGTAGTAGCGGCAGCAGCGCAGGCGCTAGCAAGGACAGCAGAAAGGAGCGCAGCGGCGGCAATAGGGCAGCGATGGCGGGCGGCCGTCGGCGGAGGCGATGCAGAGCGGCGAAGCGCGGCGCGTGGCTTGGCGGGCACGAGCGAGGGTGGGCGCAGGCAGCGCTGGCAAGGGCGTGTTCGAGCATGACGAGGGTCTCGCAGGCATGCGGTTCGACGCGAAGAATGAGCGAGTAGGAGGATGGCGACCGTGATAGTATGAGCGGGCGAGACGGGAAGAGAGGAAGGGAGATGGGGTCGGTTCACTAGCGGTGCAGGGGGCGGGGGCGGGGCATGATGGTGACCGACGAGGAGGAGGCGGAGAAGCGTGACGACAGGGGCAATGGTGATGGGGCGGCTCGGTCGCGACGAGCCCGAGCTCAAGCTCGGGCAGAGATGGGGGGAGAATGACCGGGGGCGCGAGGGCGCGCCATGGGATGGTCGCCACAATCCCGTGCGTGTCTTGTGTAGCCAGAGGAGGAAGACAAGTGGGGAATGTGGGCTGGGCCTCCCATTATGCTAGATGGGCTATAGTGCTGATTAGATTAGGTCCTCCTCTTTTTCTTTTCTCTTTACTAATTTACTCTTTGCTCTTGTTTTGTATTTATTAGAGCTAGTAAAAGATTTTGTTGAACATGAAACTCCAAACATAGATAATATACAATATTTTGGAAAGGCACACAGAGTTTGAGGCCATTTTGAAATATTTTAAATTGGGTTTGAATTCAAATGGCTCACTTAAGTGATGTTGGTCGAGTTAAAAAAGATAAGGGCATGTGTGTTGTTTCAAATTATATTAGTTGCTATTCGAAGTTAATAGGTGAATATTTGCAACTGAGCCAATATTTTTATTTTATAGTTTGAAGAAATAATTTAGTTGACTTTATTTCAAATTTGAAGTTGGCTTTGATTTTAATTAAATGGCAAATTATCTTAATAAAGCATGACGTCATGGTACATTAGGGGGAGGTTACTGTAGCATGACACTAGGGATGTTACAAATCTCCTCCAGTACAAGAAATCTCGTCCCAAGATTTAAGAGGTAGAGTAAGGGGGAAGTTCGAGGTACGAAATTCTAACGAATCTTCTAGTTCTTGGTTGCTCTTTCTCGAAGAAGTCAATCCCTTTTGTTGAAGTCTTCAATTCTCTGTTTCATGTCATCCTGATGAAGTCATCATCCTTTCTTCATGATCTTCATCGTCCTATGTATGTTATAATAGGGAAAACGCTGGAAGAACGTATCTCCACA
Source organism: Hordeum vulgare subsp. vulgare (assembly GCF_904849725.1). Classification (NCBI taxonomy): domain Eukaryota; kingdom Viridiplantae; phylum Streptophyta; class Magnoliopsida; order Poales; family Poaceae; genus Hordeum; species Hordeum vulgare. The sequence continues at coordinate 174,785,601 of NC_058524.1, forward strand.
AAGTTGGGCATCTGACGGTGAACTCAGGGAAGAAGACATGAACTATTTCTCGAGTTGTAACCCAGGGAATTCATTGAGAGCAATTGGCGATGGTACAAAAGTTTCAACGGGTAGGCAATCATTCGATGCGTGATAAGAAGGTGGAAGGGTTTTAGGGCAACAAAAAATAAATATTGCGCTTGATAATAGAATAGGTTATTCCTTCGACGGTTGTTTGGGATTACATACTGCTACAGCAACAAAAGACCTTCCAACGGCGCCAGAAACAGTGCTAACGGGAGACTGTTCTTTACTCCTCAGCAATGGCACCAGGAATCCTTCTGCTACGGCTACGCCTTTAGGGACTTCCTAGGCAAATATGCAAAGGATTTCCCCGCGGCCTTGGAGCCTTGCGTTGGTGTTCCCTCAAAGCGGAAAGGGTGATGTAGCGTAGCGGTGGTAAGTATTTCCCCCAGTTTTGAGAACCAAGGTATCGATCGAGTGAAGGAGTATCACAAGTGCCTGCACAAACACAAAGAGCTTGCTCCCAACGCTATGAAGGGGTTGTCAATCCCTTATAGATTGTTTGCCAAGTGAGAACGGAAAGCAACAAAGTAACAAAGCAAAGTAAAAGCAAAAGTGGAAACGATAGGTGTGAATAGACCCGGGGGCCGTAGTGTTCACTAGTGGCTTCTCTCATGAAAGCAAGTAGACGGTGGGTGAACGAATTACTATCGAGCAATTGATAGAACCGCGCAAAGTCGTGACGATATCTATGGCAATGATTATATCTATATGCATCACGTCCAAAACAAGTAGACCGATACTTTCTGCATCTACTACTATTACTCCACACGTCGACCGCTATCTAGCATGCATCTAGTGTATTAAGTACAAAAGAACAGAGTAACGCCTTAAGCAAGATGACACGATGTAGATGGACAATCTCATATCTACGACAAAGCCCATCTTGTTACCCTTGATGGCAACTACACAATGTGTGCCTTGTTGCCCCTACTGTCACTGGGAAAGGTCATGACACGGTAAGAACCCAAAACCAAGCACTTCTCCCATTGCAAGAATCATAGATCTAGTTGGCCAAACAAAACCCAAGACTCGGAGAGACTTACAAGGATATCAAATAATGCATATAAGAAATCAGCAAAGACTCAAATATATATCATAGATAATCTGATCACAAATCCACAATTCATCGGATCTCGACAAACACACCGCCAAAGAGAATTACATCGGATAGATCTCCACCAAGATCATGGAGAACTTTGTATTGAAGATCCAAGAGAGAGAAGAAGCCATCTAGCTACTAACTACGGACCCGTAGGTCTGAAGTGAACTACTCACGAGTCATTGGAGGGGCGATGATGTTGATGAAGAAGCCCTCCAACTCCAAAGTCCCCTCCGGCAGGGCACCGGGAAGGGTCTCCAGATGAGATCTCGCGGAAACGGAAGCTTGCGGCGGCGGAAAAGTGTTTTCGTGGACGCCCAGATTTTTTCTGGATTTTTAGGGAATATATAGGCCAAAGACCTAGGGCAGGGGGCGCTAGGGAGGCCACAAACTTGGTTGCCGCGGCCTCCCCCCTGGCCGCGGCAACACGGCTTGTGGGCTCCCTGTGGGCTGACGTCAGATGTGCTTCCCTGGCAATGACTCCAGAAAAGGACTGATCCTGCAATCTGTGGTGTTAGCTAGACGAATGCTTATGACAACAAACCTTCTCCTGCAACAGCACTAGAAGAATGCTGCTAGCACTCCCCGGCAATGAAACTGGAAGAATGTTGTTGATGGCCCACCAGCGCTTGGGTTCGCAGTAGTTTTCAAGGGTAGAGTATTCGACCCAATTTGTTGATAAGCCCGTCAGGAGGTGAGAGTATACTCTCAAGTATTAGCTGCAGAATTTGTCGGATTCAACCACACCTGAAAGATTAGTATCTGCAAGCACAGTAGTAACAGCAAAGTAATATGATAACAACGGTGTCAGAAATGATCTGTTGATAGCAGACTATTCCTAACGATTGTATCAATGGCGCCTTCGTTCCGCGTTGACGGAAGTTGTCAATTCCCGTCAACGGTAGGTGAATCAACAGTGTAGAAGGTAGCAGCAGTGTAACAAGCAATAGCAGCGGTAAGGAACAACAGTAGTGACAGCAGTAGCAAGTAGCAACAGTAGCAAGCGACACTAATAGCAACAGTAGCAACAAATCAAGACAAGTAACAGCAGTAGCAACAGTAGTAGCAGTAGCAGAGCAAGACAAGTAACAGCAGTAGTAGGACAAACTCGTAGGCAATGGGTCGGTGATTTGTTTGGATGATATTCATCATGCAACAGTTATAACACGGAGATATATATGGCTAGCTCCCGTTCGTCAATGTGATGTAGGCATGCATTCCGTGTGTCGTCATACGTGCTTAGGGAAAAGAACTTGCATGACATCTATTGTCCATCCCTCCCGTGGCAGCGGGGTCCAAAAGGAAACTACGGGATATTAAGGTTCTCCTTTTAATAAAGAACCGGACCAACGAATTAGCACTTGGTGAACATATGAACTCCTCAAACTATGGTCATCACCGAGAGTGGTTACGGTTATTGTCACTCCGGGGTTGCCGGATCATAACACATAGTAGGTAACTACAACTTGCAAGATCGGATCTAAAACACACATATATTGGTGACAACATAATAATTTCAGATCTGAAATGACGGCACTCGGGCCCTAGTGACAGGCATTAAGCATGGCAAAGTAGTAGCAACATCAAATCTCAGAACATAGTGGATACTAGGGATCAATCCCCATAAAAACTAACTCGATTACCTGATAGATCTCATCCTACTCATCACTGCCCAGTGAGCCTACGAATAGATTACTCACGAATGAAGAAGAGCTTCATGGAATTGGAAAGGGAAGAAGGTTGATGATGACAATGGCGACGATTTCCCCTCTCCGGAGCCCAAGACGGACTCCAGATCTGCCCTCCAGATGAAGAACAGGTGGTGGTGGCGCCTCCGTATCGAAAACGTGACGAAAACTTTTGTGTTTATTTTTTTCTGGGACGAAAGACAACTTATAGAGCTGGAGTTGGGGGCGGCAGGTGCCTGTGGGCCCCACAAGCCTGCCCACCGCCACCAGGGGTGGTGGCGGAGCAGGGGCTTGTGGCCCACTGGCCCACCCCCTGAGGTGGAACTTGGCGCAGATATTTTTGATATTTTCCAAAACTGCTCCCCGTAAATTTTCACGTTGTTTGTTGAACTTTGATTTCTGCACAAAAATAACACCAAGGCAATTCTACTAAAAACAGCGTCAGTCCAGGTTAGTTCCATTCCAATCATGCAAATTATAGTCCAAAACAAGGGCAAAAGAGTTTGGAAAAGTAGATACGTTGGAGACGTATCAACTCCCCCAAGCTTAAAGCATTGCTTGTCCTCAAGCAACTCAGTTGACAAACTGAGAGAGAAAGAAACACTTTGACAAACTCTGTTTGATCTTGTTGTTGCAACTATGTCTAACTCATAATCAGAATTTCAGCAAGATCACAAATTAACCACATAAGCAAATGACACAAAGGTCTCACGGTAAACTAATATCAATGGCATAATCAGCTAACGAGTCAATAATAATGAGTTTCAAATACCAACACTTCAATCAAAACAAGCATGAAGCAATATGAATAGGTGGTATCTCGCTATCTCTTTCTGAGACCGCAAAACATAAATGCAGAGCACTTTCAAAGATCAAGGGCTGACTAAACATTGTAATTCATAGCAACAAAGATCCAGTCATTGTCATACTCAATATCAATCAAAAGCAAAGCATAAAAATGATAGAGGTGCTCTCTAATTGGTGAATATATAAGAGGAAGATGACTCGACAGGAAAATAAATAGACAGGCCCTTCGCAGAGGGAAGCATTGACTTGCAGAGGTGCCAGAGCTCAAGCTTTGAAAATAGAGATAATAATTTTGGGTGGCATGCTTTCATTGCCAACGCAATGACCAAGAGTTCTCAATATCTTCCATGTTACTCATGCTATAGGTGGTTCCCAAACAGAAAAGTAAAGTTTTAACTCCCCCACCACCAATCAATCACACTCCACGGCTAGCCGAATCCTCAGGTACTGTCCATACTAACATCAATCCGGGGGGAGTCTTGTTTTACAGTTATGTTTTCGATTTAAGCGTGGAACTGGCCATCCCAAATACCGACCCCTTTCTCGTGAAGGACTGTGAATAAACACATGTCGAGGATAACACTCCTAGCATGGAAGATACCAATAGCCCTCTGTCACCACATGAGCGGTTCGGGCATGCAAAACATATTTATTTCTTGAAGGTTTAGAGAATGGCACATGCAAATTTACTTGGAACGGCAGGTAGATACCGCAAATAGGTAGGTATGGTGGACTCTCATGGAAAAACTTTTGGGTTTATGGAAGTGGATGCACAAGCAGCATTCCCGCTTAGTACAAGTGAAGGCTAGCAAAAGACTGGGAAGCGACCAACTAGAGAGTGACAACGGTCATGAAGATGCAATGAGTTTGACTAACATTAAACGCAAGCATGAACAGGATATAAATCACCATGAACACGAACATCATAGAGGCTATGTTGATTTTGTTTGAACTACATGCATGAACATGCGCCAAGTCAAGCCACTTGAAACATTCAAAGGAGAATACCATCCTATCTTACTACATCACAGTCATCTCAAAATCTATGTTGGCAATCAAGACAAACCATTATAAGCTCTCAGCTAAATAAGCATGGCATCAGAAACTATGATCTTTAAGTTGTCATTGCAAACATGGTTCTCTCACAACAACGCTAAATCTGGGTCGACAAGCTAGTCATATTTACAATAACAAAATAGATAGAGTTCATACCAGCTTTTCAGTCTCAGTCACTTCATCATATATCATCATTCTTGCCTTTCATTTGCACGATCGAACGATGAAAACGCTAATAAGCGCATTGGACTAAGCTGAATCTGCAGGCAAACACAAAGGAGAAGATAAAGTAATATGGCTCTTTTGAAAGCTAAATAGGTAAGCATGTAAGAACCACTAACCATTGTAACCAATATCTTCTACCTTGACACAAAGAAAAAGAAAACTATTTGCACGGGAAATCTCCCAACAAGCAAAAGAAGAAAGAAAAAACTTTTTGGGTTTTCTCAAAAGGACACAAAACAAGAAAACAAGAAAACAAAAAGAAACTAGCATGGATAATACAGTGGCAAAGTGTAAACACCGGCTAACAAAGCGAAAGCATAAGCATGAATGTAAAGTCGGTGAGAACACGTACTCCCCCAAGCTTAAGCTTTTGGCCTAGCTTGGTCTACTCCCAAGGTGGGAAATAACCAGCTCCAGGATACTACGGAGCAGACTGTGGATGCCACTGCTGTGTGAGCTCCTCTGGCTCCCACTGATAAACTGGCGTCTGGTACTCGACTGGCGGCTCGGGCACGGGCGCCTGTGGTTGGGCCAAGCCCCAATATGCGTAGATGTCCGCGGGCATAATAGTGTACCTTCCTGCATGAAGATCAAACAAAGAAGGAGCAGGCAAAGTAATAGTCTCTCGAGTACCCTGACTAAACACCATGTTATAAATCATCCGTCTACTAGCATCTCTATCCAGAAAATCATGGCGAACCATGCTATCATAATCCAGATATCTCTTAGGGAGAAGCATCTCTCCTTCCTCTCCCAGTCTAATGGGTATCTCAAAGTGTGTGGCAAGACGGGTAGCATAAATACCTCCATAGACGACACCTTTAGAACGGTTCAGGTTCAACCGTTGAGCTACTATAGCGCCCAAGCTATAAGTCTTATCATTATAAAGGCCTTCGGGCAAAACCGCATGGTCTGGAGAACTAAGTGATCCAGCCTCCCCACGGCCAATCAAACATTTTCCCACAAATTGTGAGAAGTACCGAAGCACAGGAAAATGTATGCTAGCAATTCTAGCGCGAGACACTCCTCTGTCCTATCCAACAGCAATAGAACCAATGAAATCCTCCAAGTCCCGTGGACGAGGGTCACAGATATCCCCAACATGAGGTAATATGCATACATTGCAAAAGTCCTGCAGCGTCATGCACTGGGCAACATCGTATATCGTGAACTCAACCATGGGAGGATTCTTCCTCGGATAAAAGTTGAAGCTTTGAACGAAAATATTGGCGAGGAGGAGATATTCTGGGCACTTATCTTCAACAAACGCAGTAAGACCTGCGTTCTCCACCAAGTAATAAAAGTCTTCATAAAGTCCAGCGGTGCGCAAAAATTCATCACTTGGCCACTCGCACGCTCGAACTTCTGTGACTCGAGGGACTACGTACTTGGGGTGGTTCTTCTCATCCTCCTTGTGGTTACGGCTTGAAAAGCCTCTCAAGAACCTCCTCATCTCTTACTTTTTCTAGCTCTGAAAAATTCTAAAAAATTTAGAGACTTCGAAAGAAAAGTGAATAAGGGTTAACCGAACTTGTAGCAACTACTCCTACTAGTGCCTAGAGACCATATCACGCGCTAAAACTACTTGGAACCAGCTAAAATCAACTTTTCTAGCTCAAGAACAGGGTCACAAAGGTAGCAAGAATTTGCGAAGGATAAAGCACTAGAGCAAAAAATAATTGGACCAATGGAGGAGTCACTTACCAAGGACCAATTTCCCCAAAACGGTTCGGAGAATGGTGCTTTGAGCAAGGAGATCGAAAATCACAGCCAAATAAGCAAGAACACGGGTTTGAGCTGCGAAACAATTTTTTCTGGAGGTGGAAGAAGAGGCTGGGAGCTGGAATGAGTGGAGGGGATGCCTGTGGGCCCCACAAGCTTGCACCCCGCCACCAGGGGGGTAGGTGGCGGTGGGGGGGGGCTTGTGGCCCACTGGTCAGGCCCCATCAAAACTAACTCGATTACATGATAGATCTCATCCTACTCATCACCGCCCAGCGAGCCTACGAATAGATTACTCACAAACGACGAAGAGCTTCATGGAATTGGAAAGGGAAGAAAGTTGATGATGACGACGGTGATGATTTCCCCTCTCCGGAGCCCAAGACGGACTGCAGATCTACCCTCCAGATGAAGAACAGGTGGTGGGGGCGCCTCCGTATCGAAAACGCGACGAAAACTTCTCTTTTTATTTTTTCTGCTGAAAACAGCGTTAGTCCATGTTAGTTCCATTCAAATCATGCAAATTATAGTCCAAAACAAGGGCTAAAGAGTTTGGAAAAGTAGATACGTTGGAGATGTATCATGGGCCCACTTGCTTGGCCCTCAAGCCTCCCAATCTTCTTCCGTTCTGGAAAAAAATCATTTTGGGGATTTTATTCCATTTGGACTCCGTTCCAAAATGAGATCTGAAAAGAGTCAAAAACACAGAAAAAACAGGAACTGGCACTTGGCACTGAGTTAATAAGTTAGTCCCAAAAAAGATATAAAAGGTAAAGAAAACATCCAAAGTTGACAAGATAACAGCGTGAAACCATCAAAAATTATAGATACGTTTGAGACGTATCACATACGAAGCCAAGTGCAAAGGATACTTTGGAATCAAATATGTACAGGAGAGTGAGGTTTCGATCGTGTGGAACTGTGGTTATGGGCCCACCATGTGGGTAAGACAAGGAAGAGCAGTGACATATTGCACGATCATGGTAGCAAGACATTTCACAGGATAGCCTATCATTTATCTCGGAAACAACGCCGTTACCATGGGCGGGGGACAAATAGAACTATTTTCTTGATCGTTGAAATGAGGTGAATCAATTGGCAAAGTTCTCGTCCACCGGTGGCTACCGGAATGTTATCCACAATAGTAACAGGGTATTATGACAGATTTGTACACCGAGGTTTTTACCTAAGCAAGGAATTACGAGTGCTCAGATAATTTAGATCACCAGAAAGGTTAAACAGTCCAATGGAAAGGAAAATGTGTTCTTACACAAGTATTAGAGTATACCTTTCCCAAGGAAAACAGAGCATGGTATACATGATAGGTCATCAAGTACATAACCATTTAGATAAAGGGGAAAGGGGAATCGTGATGTTTACCCATACAATATTGTTTGGATAATTGATCAAGAACATTTTAGCATTGCACCTTCCATGTTCTTCTTGATGTTCGGAATACAACAGTCATGTTTCAAGGTAACATGGATATGGTCATCAAGTAAAAGGTCAGACTTTGGATACAAAGAGGAACCACCGGGAACAACTTATAAAATAAGTCTCACAATTTCATCATGGAAGAATGGCTAACCTTACTAAGGAAGATGATTAACAATAGGTCCTCCAACCATGTGTGCTAGACAAGACATCACCGTAACGGGTTACTTCAAGACCAAAGTTATCATTATTAAGAAAATGTTCCAACCATCATATCTGGTCGAGATTCAGATCCGGTTGGTGTCACGATACCCCAAACTCAGGATGTGTGAGAAGAAAAGGGGGCAATAAAAATGGATGAGATGATGATGCAATATTCCAGGGATACGAACTACGAAAGGAAGCCTTGAATCATGAGTTGCATTGTAGGACACATGAACACAATGGCAAGACATTCATGCCCACATGGAATTCTTACAACAAAATCCAACTGAGTTCTAATTTTGGAACCATCATCGAGGATATCAAGGCCCACGTGTAAGTCTGGATTATCTCTTATGAAGGAACTTCTTTTCCTTGATCAAATCAATCGATGGCTTGGGGTACTAGGAAATTTATATGATGTGAATATAGTAAATATTCAAAACATATAACACTTCACACATGCGTGAATGATTTGGGATAATCCAGGAGGAAGTGCAACAAAAAATTTCATATTCATGACGACAAGAATGCACATGAACTGTGGAAAAACACTTCTTTTATCAAACATATTCTTCACGAGCTAGGCGCAAATATAATGTTTACAAAAGCTTCTTCATGAACCATGGAGAAGTTGAGGCTCTGGTCGATGGGCTCTGCAACAATCCATCAAAAAAATTGATAGGGATGGATTTCCAAAATTATATGAACAAGAAGATATCATTTGTAAGGTTAAATGATATACTGACGTATGCTCGAGGAAATATCCACAATTAAACATTGATCGAAAGGTGTGTTGGGGAATGTTGCATGGGAAACAAAAAAATCCTACGCACACGAAGACCTATCATGGTGATGACCATCTACGAGAGGAGATTAGATCCACACACCCTTGTTGATCGCTAAGCGGGAAGCATTAAGAAACGCGGTTGATGTAGTGGTATAGCTTCGTGATTCAAATCACCGTCTTCGCACGATCCGTCCCACGATCTGTTCTGATCTAGCGCCGAACGGACGACACCTCCGCGTTTAGCACACGTATAGCTCGATGACGATCTCGGCCTTCTTGATCCAACAAGAGAGACGGAGAAGTAGATGAGTTCTCCAGCAGCGTGACGGCGCGCCGGTGGTGGTGATGATCTACTCCTGCAGGGCTCCGCCCGAGCTCCGCAAAAATCTGATCTAGAGGAAGAACTACGTGGTATAGGTTTGAGTTGCACGTGGCAAAGTTTTTTTTTCTCAAAAGCCCTAAAACCACCAATATATATAGGAGGAGGGGAGGGGCTAGCCTTGGGGCTCAAGGGAGCCCCAAGGGCGCCGGGCGAAGGGAGAGGTGGACTACCACCCCAGTTCGGTTTGGGGGAAGGAGCCCACTCCTTCCTTCCCACCTCCATCTTTCCTTTTTTTCCTTTGGTATTTTTCTCTTGTGGTGCCATAGACCTCTTGGGCTGGACTCACCAGCCCACTAAGGGCTGGTGCGCCACCCTAGGGTCACTAGGCTCACTCCCGGGTAGGTGGGCCCCTCCTAGTGAATACCCGGAACCCATTCGTCACTCCCGGTACACTACGGGTAATCCCCAAAAACTTTATGGTAACCAAATGAAACCATCCTATATATCAATCTTCGTTTCCAGACCATTCTGGAAACCTCGTGACGTCCGTGATCTCAGCTGGGACTCCGAACAACCTTCGGTCACCAACACATATAACTAAACTATACTAAAACGTCACCGAACCTTAAGTGTGCAGACCCTGCGGGTTCCAGAACTATGTAGACATGACCTGAGACACTCCTTGGTCAATATCCAATAACGGAACCTAGATGTCCATATTGGATCCTACATATTCTACAAAGATCTTATCGGTTGAACCTCTGTGCCAAGGATTCATATAATCCCGTATAACATTCCCTTTGTCCTTTGGTATGTTACTTGCCCGAGATTTGATCGTCCGTATCCGTATACCTATTTTAATCTCGTTACCGGCAAGAGTCTTTACTCATTCCATAATACAAGATCCCGTGACTTACACTTGAGTCACGTTGCTTGCAAGGCTTGTATGTGATGTTGTATTACCGAGTGGGCCCCGAGATACCTCTCCGTCACACGGAGTGACAAATCTCAGTCTTGATCCATGCTAACTCAACGGACACCTTCGGAGATACCTGTAGAGCACCTTTATAGTCACCCAGTAATGTTGTCACGTTTGATACACACAAGGTATTCCCCCGGTGTCAGTGAGTTACATGATCTCCTGGTCATAGGAATGAACAATTGACACGTAGAAAACAATAGCAACGAAATGACACAATCACATGCTACGTTCATAGTTTGGGTCTAGTCTATCAGATGATTCTCCTAATGATGTGATCCAGTTAACCATCCTTGATCAATTGGCTAGCCAACTAGAGGCTTGCTAGGGACATTGTTTTGTCTATATATCCACACATGTATCTATGTTTTCATCCAATAAAATTATAGCATGCATAATAAACGATTATCTTGAAAAATGAAATATAATAATAACTATTCTATCATTGCCTCTAGGGCATATTTCCAACAATCTCCCACTTGCACTAGAGTCAATAATCTAGTCCTCACATTTCTATGTGATTTACATTGTAATGAATCTAACACCCATACAGTTCTCGTGGTGATCATGCTTCTCTCGTGGAAGAGGTTTAGTCAGAGGATCTGCTACATTCAGATCCGTGTGCAGTTTGCAAATATTTACGTCCTCTCCTTCGACATAGTCGCGGATGAGGTTGAAGTGTCGTTTGATGTGTCTGATCTTCTTGTGAAACCTTGGTTCCTTTGCTAAAGCAATGGCACCAGTGTTGTCAGAGAACAGAGTTATTGGATTTAGTGTGCTCGGCACAACTCCAAGATCCGTCATGAACTACTTCATCCAGACACCCTCCTTAGCTGCCTTCGATGCAGCCATGTACTCCGCTTCACATGTAGAATCTGTTACGACGCTTTGCTTGGAACTGCACCAGCTTACCGCACCCCCATTAAGAATAAATATGTATCCGGTTTGAGACTTAGAGTCATACGGATCAGTGTCAAAGCTTGCGTCGACGTAACCCTTTACGACGAGCTCTTCGTCAACTCCATAAACGAGAAACATTTCCTTAGTCCTTTTCACGTACTTCAGAATATTCTTGACCACCGTCCAGTGATCCACTCTTGGATTACTTTGAAACCTGCCTGCCATACTTATGGCCAGGAGGATGTCTGGCCTAGTGCACAACATTGCATACATGATAGACCCTATGGCTGAAGCATAGGGGACGGTACTCATCTTTTCTCTATCTTCCGAAGTTACTGAACACTGAGTCTTACTCAATTTTATACCTTGTAATACTGGCAAGAACCCCTTCTTGGACTGTTCCATTTTGAACTTCTTCAAAACTTAATCAAGGTATGTGCTTTGTGAAAGTCCTATCAGGCGTCTTGATCTATCCCTATAGATGTTAATGCCTAGAATGTAAGCAGCTTCACCTAGGTCCTTCATAGAGAAACACTTGTTCAAGTAATCTTTTACGCTCTCTAAAAACTCCACATTGTTTCCAATCAGCAATATGTCATCCACATATAATATTAGAAACGCTACAGAGCTCCCACTCACTTTCTTGTAAATACAAGATTCTCCAACAACTTGTATAAACCCAAACGATTTGATCACTTCATCAAAGTGCTTATTCCAACTCCGAGATGCTTGCACCAGTCCATAAATGGATCACTGGAGCTTGCATACTTTGTTAGCATTCTTTGGACCGACAAAACCTTCGGGTTGCATCATATACAACTCTTCCTTAAGAAAACCGTTAAGGAACGCCGTTTTGAAATCCATCTTCCATATTTCATAATCGAAAAATGCAGCTATTGCTAACATGATTCGGACGGACTTAAGCATCACTACTGGTGAGAACGTCTCATTGTAGTCAACTCCTTGAACTTGTGAAAAACCCTTTGCCACAAGTCGAGCTTTATAAATGGTTACATTACCGTTCGCGTCCGTCTTCTTCTTAAAGATCCATTTGTTCTGAATAGCCTTGCGGCCTTCGGGTAATACTTCCAAAGTCCACACTTTGTTTTCATACATAGATCTTATCTCGGACTTCGTGGCCTCCAGCAATTTGTTGGAATCCGGGCCCACCATTTCTTCTTCATAATTCGCAGGTTCATTGTTGTCTAACAACATGATTGATAAGACAGGATTACCGTACCACTCAGGAGCAGTACGTGATCTTGTCGACCTACGAGGTCCGATAGTAACTTGATCTGAAACTTCATGATCATCATCATTAGTTTCCTCCTCAACCGGCATCGCTTCGACAGAGGTTTCCCCTTGCCCTGCGCCACCATATAGAGCGAGTAGAAGTTCGACAACCTCAGCAAGTTCTATCTTCCTCCCACTCAATTCTTTTGAGAGAAACTCCTTCTCAAGAAAAGCTCTGCTCTTAGTAACAAACACCTTGCCCTCGGATTTGAGATAGAAGGTGTACCGAATTGTCTCCTTTGGGTAACCTATGAAGATGCACTTTTCTACTTTGGTTTCTAGCTTTTCGGGCTGAAGCTTTTTGACATAAGCATCACATCCCCAAACTTTAAGAAACGACAACTTTGGCCTCTTGCCATACCATAGCTCATATGGTGTCGGCTCAACAGATTTTGATGGTGCCCTATTTAAAGTGAATGCAATTGTCTCTAATGCATAACCCCAAAACGATAACGACAAATCGGTAAGATACATCATAGATCGCACCAATTCTAACAAAGTACGATTACGATGTTTGGACACACCATTATGCTGTGGTGTTCCAGGCGGTGTTAACTGTGAAACGATTCCACATTGTCTCAACTTAGCACCAAAATTGAAACTGAGATACTCACCCCCACGATCAGAACGTAGGAACTTGATCTTCTTGTTACGATGATTTTCAACTTCACTTTGAAATTGCTTGAACTTCTCAAACGTTTCAGACTTGTGCTTCATCAATTAGATATAACCATACCTACTCAAATCATCAGTGAAGGTGAGAAAATAACGATATCCTCCGCGCGCCTCCACACTCATTGGTCAGCACACATTGGTATGTATGATCTCCAACAAGTCACTTGCACGCTCCGTTGTTTCGGAGAACGGAGTCGCGGTCATCTTGCCCATGAGGCATGGTTCGCACGTGTCAAGTGATTCAAAATCAAGTGACTCCAAAAGCCCATCGGAATGGAGTTTCTTCATGCGCTTTACACCAATATGACCTAAGCGGCAGTGCCACAAAAACATGGCCCTATCATTGTTAACTCTACATCTTTTCGTCTCAATGTTATGTATATGTGTGTCATCACAATCAAGATTCAATATGAACAATCCTCTCACATTGGGTGCATGACCATAAAAGATATTACTCATAGAAATAGAACAACCATTATCCTTTGACTTAAACGAGTAACCGTCTCGCAATAAACAAGACCCAGATATAATGTTCGTGCTTAACGCATGCACTAAATAACAATTATTTAAGTTCGTAACTAATCCTGATGGTAACTGAAGTGGGACTATGCCGACGGCGATTGCATCAACCTTGGAACCATTTCCCACGTGCATCGTCACTTCATCCTACGCCAAGCTTCGTTTATTCCATAGTTCCTCCTTCGAGTTGCAAATATGAGCAACAGAACTGGTATCAAATACCCAGGCACTACTACGAGAGTTGGTTAAGTACACATCAATAACATGTATATCACATATACCTCATTTTTCTTTGGCCGCCTTCTTATCAGCCAAATACTTGGGGTAGTTGCGCTTCTAATAACCCATCTCCTTGTAATAATAACACTTTGTTTCCGGCTTAGGTCAAGCCTTGGGTTTCTTCATCGGATTGGCAACAGGTTTGCCGCTCTTCTTGGAGTTATCCTTCTTGCCTTTGTCATTTCGATTTTCAGCATCGCGAATAACTCGTAGGGTGACTTGTTCATCCCTTGCATGTTATAGTTCAACACAAAGCTCTTATAGCTAGGTGGCAGTGATTGAAGAATTTTGTCAGTAATAGCCTCTTGCGGGAGTTCAATCCCCAGCTCAGCTAAAAGGTTTGAGTACCCAGACATTTTGAGCACATGTTCACTGACAGACGAATTCTCCTCCATCTTGCAAGCATATAATTTATCGGAGGTCTCATACATCTCGATCCGGGCGTTCTTCTAAAAGATAAACTTCAACTCCTGGAACATCTCATATGCTCCATGACGCTCAAAGCGACGTTGAAGTCCCGGTTCTAAGCCATACAAAACTGCACATTGAACTACTGAGTAGTCCTCCTTACGCGATTGCCAAGCGTTCAAAACATCTTGGTTAGACGTAGCGGGTGGTTCATCTCCTAGCGCAGCATCAAGGACATAATTCTTTTTCCTAGCTTGTAGGATGAGCCTAAGATTGCGTGCCTAGTCTACAAAGTTGCTTCCATCATCTTTCAACTTAGCTTTCTCTAGGAACGTATTGAAATTCAGGGTTGCTACTGCGTGAGCCATTGATCTACAACATAAAATATTGCAAAGTGGACTTAGACTATGTTCAAGACAACTAGAGTTTAACTAATTAAATTACCAATAAACTCCCACTCAAAATATACATCCCTCAAGTTATTTGAGTGGTACATGATCCAAATTCACTAACTCAAGTCCGATCATGACGTGAGTTGAGTATAGTTTCAGTGGTAAACATCTCTATGTTAATCATATCAACTATACGATTCATGCTCGACCTTTCGGTCTCATGTGTTCCAAGGCCATGTATGCACATGCTAGGCTCGTCAAGTTTAACCCGAGTGTTCTGCGTGTGCAACTGTTTTGCACACGTTGTATGTGAACGTTGAGTCTATCACACCCGATCATCAAGTTGTGTCTCGAAACGACGAACTGTCCAAATGGTGCACAGTCGGGGAGAACACAATTTCGTCTTGAAATTTTATTGAGGGATCACCTTATAATGCTACCATCGTTCTAAGCAAGATAAGGTGCATAAAAGGATTAACATCACATGCAATTCATAAGTGACATGATATGGCCATGATCTTGTGCTTCTTGATCTCCATCACTATAGCACCGGCATGATCTTCTTGTTACCGGCGCCACACTATGATCTCCATCATCATGATATCCATCATCGTGCCGCCATCTAGGTTGTCGTGCTATCTATACTATTACTACTAAAGCTACAACCTAGCAATATAGTAAACGCATCTGCAAACACAAACGTAAGTTTAAAGACAACCCTATGGCTCTTGTCGGTTGCCGTAGCATTGACGTGCAAGTCGATATTAACTATTACAACATGATCATCTCATACATCCAATATATCATATCATGTCTTTGCCATATCACATCACAAGCATACCCTGCAAAAACAAGTTAGACGTCCTCTAATTTGTTGTTGCATGTTTTACGTGGTTGCTATGGGTATCTAGTATGATCGCATCTTACTTCCGCAAAAACCATAACGGAGATGTGAAAATTTCTATTTAACCTCTCTCCAAGGACCGCCTCAGTCAAATCCAATTCAACTAAAGTTGAAGAAACAGGCACCCGCCAGTCATCTTTATGCAACGAGTTGCATGTTGGTCGATAAAACCAGTCTCTCGTAAGCGTACGAGTAATGTTGGTCCGGGCCGCTTCAATCCAACAATACCGCCGAATCAAGAAAAGACTAAGGAGGGCAGAAAATCGAACATCAACGCCCACAAAACCTTTTGTGTTCTACTCAAGATAACATCTATGCATGAACCTAGCTCATGATGCCATTGTTGGGGAACGTTGCATGGGAAACAAAAAATTTCCTACGCACATGAGAAAGAATAAGCCAAGGACAAAACGAGAATTCCGCATCCGGTGAAAGCTGCAGCGAAGACCTATCATGGTGATGTCCATCTACAAGAGGAGATTAGATCCACAAACCCTTGTAGATCGCTAAGTGTCAAGCGTTAAGAAACACGGTTCATGTAGTGGTACAGCTTCGTGATTCAAATCACCGTCGTCCCACGACCCGTTCCGATCTAGCGCCGAACGGATGACACCTGTGGGTTCAGCACACGTACAGCTCGATGACGATCTCGGCCTTCTTGATCCAGCAAGAGAGATGGAGAAGTAGATGAGTTCTCCAGCAGCGTGATGGCGTGCCGGTTGTGGTGATGATCTACTCCTGCAGGGCTCCGCCCGAGCTCCGCAGAAATCCGATCTAGAGGAAGAACTACGTGGTATAGGTTTGAGTTGCACGTGGCAAAGTTTTTTTTCAAAAGCCCTAAAACCACTTATATATATAGGAGGAAGGGAGGGGCTAGACTTGAGGCTCAAGGGATCCCCAAGGGTGCCGGACAAAGGGAGAGGTGGACTCCGACCCCAATTTGGTTTGGGGGAAGGAGTCCACTCCTTCCTTCCCACCTCCCTATTTCCTTTTTTCCTTTGGTATTTTTCCCTTGTGGCACCATAGCCCTATTGGGCTGGTCTCACCAGCCCACTAAGAGCTGGTGCGCCACCCTAGGGTCACTAGGCTCACTCCCGGGTGGGTGGGCCCCTCCCGGTGAATACCCGGAACCCATTCGTCACTCCCGGTACACTGTGGGTAATGCCTGAAAACTCTCCAGTAACCAAATGAAACCATCCTATATATCAATCTTCATTTCCGCACCATTCCGGAAATCCTCGTGACATCCGTGATCTCATCCAGGACTCCGAACAATCTTCGGTCACCAACACATTAACTCAACTATAATAAAATGTCACCAAACCTTAAGTGTGCAGACCCTGCGGGTTCGAGAACTATGTAGACATGACTCGAGACACTCCTCGGTCAATATCCAATAGCGGGACCTGGATGTCCATATTGGATCCTACATTTTCTATGAAGAACTTATCGGTTGAACCTCTGTGCCAAGGATTCATATAATCCTGTATGACATTCCCTTTGTCCTTCGGTATGTTACTTGCCCGAGATTTGATCGTCGGTATCCGTATACCTATTTTAATCTCGTTACCGGCAAGTCTCTTTACTCGTTCCGTAATACAAGATCCCGTGACTTACACTTGAGTCACATTGCTTGCAAGGCTTGTATGTGTTGTTGTATTACCGAGTGGGCATCGAGATTCCTCTCTGTCACACAGAGTGACAAATCCCAGTCTTGATCCATGCTAACTCAACAAACACCTTCGGAGATACCTGTAGAGCACCTTTATAGTCACCTAGTAACATTGTGACGTTTGATACACACAAGGTATTCCTCCGGTGTCAGTGAGTTACATGATCTCATGGTCATAGGAATGAACACTTGACACGCAGAAAACAATAGCAACAAAATGACACGATCACATGCTACGTTCATAGTTTGGGTCTAGTCCATCACATGATTCTCCTAATGATGTGATCCAGTTATCAAGTGACAACACTTGCGTAAGGTCAGAAAACCTTAACCATCCTTGATCATCTGGCTAGACAACTAGAGGCTTGCGATGGACATTGTTTTGTCTCTATATCCACACATGTATCTTTGTTTTCATTCAATACAATTATAGCATGGATAATAAACGATTATCTTGAAACAGGAAATATAATAATAACTATTTTATCATTGCCTCTAGGGAATATTGCCAACAAGGTGCACTCGGAGATATGGACTAAGTAGCATGACCAATGCTAAAATGGTGAGTCATCAACCAACACACTAAGAATGAAATAACCAGCCAATACCTTCAAAGCAAAAGGGTTGCTGGAAGCATTGAAATCACACTTCAAGGTTCACTTGTTGGTATTTCGGTAAGAAACAACAAGTGAACCAAGAAATTAATGGTGATAGTGAGAAGCATCACTACATCAAAAATTCATAAGAGATGGTATAATACTCATGACATCCTAGACATAAAAGATGGTAATACTCCAATGTAGAACATAACATAAGCTAGATAACAAGGAACTCAAGGGACAATACAAAACATGAACAAGTTTGTGTTGGAGGGAAGGCAAAAACGTTGTCTTTGATAACACAAATCATCGAGGGGCAAGGATGGTATTTCTCATCTTGAATTTGATTGATATCCTGGAAGAGCTCAAAATGCTGATGAAGATCATGACACATTTGCCGAGAAGTTTCATGAAGATGTAATCATTTAGCAACGACATCAAGCAAAGGAATGGTGCAGCGAAAGGTTGTCGGTACCACATATAAGATCGCTAGCTCAGAATCAAAATCGCCTTGAAAAACAACCAACATGATGTTGAAAGCTTGATGTAAGCTTAACACACAGTTGGAAATGTGTTCCGGGGATGAAGGACACACATAGCATGGTCAAGATCTAGCATGACGATGATGATGTAGCCTAACAACTTGGAATGACACGATCGAGTACAAATTCATAAGCAAAGAAGATTACCAAGATTTGTTGAATCGCAATCCATACTCGATTCACTTATCAGTGTCCTTGAGTGTCCAACAACTCAGAACACAAGGAAACTGGAACCAGCGGAATATGATAGTTGATGAGGATCTCATAAGAAGTTATATAGCTTTGTGATATTCTCGAGATACCAAGGATAATACTCGGAGGTAGATCGGAATGGAGGTTAGACTAGTGTATTGATTTGTGGAAGACAAGCACTTTAACTTGTCTGAGAATGAAATCAAAGTAGAACAACATGGTCGGAACCACGATTTCAAAGGACAAGATCACAAATACCAGATCAAATTATAGCAAGGGAATTTTGTTGTTACCAGAAGCTTCCATGATAAGACGTACACTTGGTTCATGGGCATAAACACAAAGTTCAAGGTTGACTCCCTCTTCATCAATGCATCACCTTCCATTTACTCCTCGCCTTTGATGAAGTTATAGCTTTAAAAGATTATCTCGCAAAACACCATAAGAGTAAAACTCTTGAAAACTCCCGAGTTCACATAGATTGGGGAAGGCATAGGTTGAACCCATCGCGGCAGCTTAGGAACATATACCACAAACTTCAAGAGTAATTAACACATGCTTGAAGAGCATGACTAACAAAAGTATAGGATACAACTTATCACATGGAGAAGACACAACTTACCAATGGCATAATGTATCAGGGGAAGAATATCACAAGATTTTTGAATATGAATGATGTTATCGGATAATAACCCAACAATGGGTCTCGCGGTCCAAACAGGACCTGATGTGAGTATTTGTACCCAATAAAAGAAAGAAGGAATGCAAGGCATCGGATTTGAGATCATCCCAGTAATATTGCTACTTAAATACCAAAGGAATTGTGATTTCCAGGTTGGTGTATCAGAATGAGATGCTCAGATCAAATACAGTAAGTTTAATGGACTAAGATGGGCAATCAATCAAAGTTGATTTGTCGAGAACCAGCTCATGTTTAGGAAGACATGTGAGCTGGGTAGATAATTTATGAGGATCAACTGATGATTGTGTGTATTCACACACATGTTGAATCAATAATATCAAAGTATAATCACAAAGGATTTAGTGAATGTTGCTAGACATATGGAATTAACCATAATGCAAGCAGGTGACGAAGGTCAAGAGCAATAGGGTACTAAGGATTTAGGAAATCGAATAGCGTTTCAAAGAATTTTTTGAAAGACATGAACAGCTGGGGATGAACGAATCCTCGGTAAGGGGAGAGGATTTATCCGTAGGGGTTGGCGATGGAAGGAAATCGCAAAACCGATGAGCACAAGTTCTCGAGAGAACATCAGAAAGTATCTTCGGAGTCTTCTCATGAACCAAGCCATCATCTCGATCGAAAAGGCAAGGCCTCCTGTCTGGGTGCCTCCTGACTACTCCTGGTCATTAGCGGCCTCCACATAGTAGTAAGCTCCGTCTGGGTAGTAGCAGTCGTCGGAGGTAGCATCTGGCTCCTTAGTTCCTCCATGTGATCGCGACAATCGGGTAGAAGAACATAGGCGGGGTAAAGTAACAAAGCGACCGTGAGTACTCATCCAAAGTACTCGTAAGATTTACATCATAACTAAACTACATGTTCATTGGTATCAAGTGAAAGCTGTAGTATCTATGGACTAAACTGCAGAATGCTAGAATAAGGGGGGAGCTAGTTGTTGGAAATATGCCCTAGAGACAATAATAAATTGGTTATTATTATAATTCCTTGTTCGTGATAATCATTTATTATCCATGCTATAATTGTATTGATTGGAAATTCAAATACATGTGTGGGTACATAGACAACATAGTGTCCCTAGTAAGCCTCTAAGGACTAGATCATTGATCAAAGATGGTCAAGGTTACCTGGCCATGGACATGAGTTGTCATTTGATAACAGGATCACTCATTAGGAGAATGATGTGATGGACAAGATCCAAACTATGAACGTAGTATTTGATCGTGTGAGTTTATTGCTACTCTTTTCTGCATGTAATGTATCTGTTCCTATGACCATGAGATCATGCAACTCCCGAACACCGGAGGAATACCTTGTGTGTATCAAACGTCGGAACATAGTTGGGTGACTATAAAGGTGCTCTACAGGTATCTCTGAAGGTGTCTGTTGGGTTGGCGTGAATCGAGACTCGGATTTGTCACTCCGTATGACAGAGCGGTATCTCGAGGCCCACTAGGTAATACAACATCACAATAAGCCATGCAAGAAATGTGACTAAGGAGTTAGTAACGGGATCCTGTATTATGGAACGAGTAAAGAGACTTGCCGGTAACGAGATTAAAGTAGGTATGGAGCTACGTACGATCGAATCTCGGGCAAGTAACATACGGATGGACAAAGGGAATAGCATACGGGGTTAACTGAATCCTTAACATAGAGGTTCAACCGATGAAGATCTTTGTAGAATATGTAGGAGACAATATGGGAATCCCGGTCCCGCTATTGATTATTGACCGGAGAGTGTCTCAGGTCATGTCTGCAGAGTTCTCGAACCCGCAGGGTGTGCACACTTAAGGTTCGATGACGTTTCGGTATTATTGAGTTATGTGTGTTTGGTAACCAAAAGTTGTTCGAGTCCCGGATGAGATCCTGGACGTCACGAGGAGCTCCAGAATGACCCGAAGGTAAAGATTGATATATAGGAAATCCCGTTTTGGTCACCGGAAAAGTTTCGGGTGTTTTTGATATATTACCGGGAAAGCCGGGTGGGCCATCGGGAGGGGTCACTCACACCGGGAGGCCACTTGGGACTTAGGGGTCTCACACCAGCCCTTAGTGGGCTGGCCGAGTCAGCCCCAAAGGGCCCATGCGGCCAAGAGGTGGGAGAAGAAAAAACCCCAAAGGAAAGAGGGGAATATTCCAAGTAGAGAGGAGTCCTACTTGGAGTAGGTTTGGAGGTGGATTCCTCCACCTCCACCATATTTGGCTAAACCCCTTGGAGGGGTTTTGGCTGCCTCCTCCCCTCCCTCCCTCCTATATATACTAGAGGATTTTGATGGCAGCCCTAATCCTAATAAGCCACGGCTTCCCTCTCTCTCTAGATCGTTTTCTCCTCTAGATTAGTTCCGTAGAGCTTGGCGAAGCCGTGTTGGATTAGTTCACCATCACCACCACCACACCGTCGTGCTAGAGAAATCATATACCTCTCCGCCCCTCTTGCTGGATCAACAAGGCAGTGATCGTCATCGAGCTATATGTTGGAAATATGCCCTAGAGGCAATAATAAATTAGTTATTATTATATTTCTTTGTT
Organism: Hordeum vulgare subsp. vulgare; assembly: GCF_904849725.1. Classification (NCBI taxonomy): domain Eukaryota; kingdom Viridiplantae; phylum Streptophyta; class Magnoliopsida; order Poales; family Poaceae; genus Hordeum; species Hordeum vulgare. Next base: position 174,807,597 of record NC_058524.1, read on the forward strand.
CATGATAATCGTTTATTATCCATGCTATAATTGTATTGATTGGAAACACAATACTTGTGTGGATACATAGACAAAACATTGTCCCTAGTAAGCCTCTAGTTGACTAGCTCGTTGAACAAAGATGGCCAAGGTTTCCTGGCCATAGGCAAGTGTTGTTACTTGATAACGGGATCACATCATTAGGAGAATCATGTGATGGACTAGAGCCAAACTAATAGACGTAGCATGTTGATCGTGTCATTTTGTTGCTACTGTTTTCTGCATGTCAAGTATTTGTTCCTATGACTATGAGATCATATAACTCACTGACACCGGAGGAATGCTTTGTGTGTATCAAACGTCGCAACGCAACTGGGTGACTATAAATATGCTCTACAGGTATCTCCGAAGGTGTTAGTTGAGTTAGTATGGATCGAGACAGGGATTTGTCACTCCGTGTGACGGAGAGGTATCTCGGGGCCCACTTGGTAATACAACATCACACACAAGCCTTGCAAGCAATGTGACTTACTGTAAGTTGCGGGATCTTGTATTATGAACGACTAAAGAGACTTGTCGGTAAACGAGATTGAAATAGGTATGCGGATACTGACGATCGAATCTCGGGCAAGTAACATACCGAAGGACAAAGGGAATGACATACGGGATTATATGAATCCTTGGCACTGAGGTTCAAACGATAAAGATCTTCGTTGAATATGTAGGATCCAATATGGGCATCCAGGTCCCGCTATTGGATATTGACCGAGGAGTCTCTCGGGTCATGTCTACATAGTTCTCGAACCCGCAGGGTCTGCACACTTAAGGTTCGACGTTGTTTTATGCGTATTTGAGTTATATGGTTGGTTACTGAATGTTGTTCGGAGTCCCGGATGAGATCACGGACGTCACGAGGGTTTCTGGAATGGTCCGAAAACGAAGATTGATATATAGGATGACCTCATTTGATTACCGGAAGGTTTTCGGAGTTACCGGGAATGACGAATGGGTTCCGGGAGTTCACCGAGGGGGGCAACCCACCCCGGGGAAGCCCATAGGCCTTGGGGGTGGCGCACCAGCCCTTAGTGGGCTGGTGGGACAGCCCAAGAAGGCTCTATGCGCCATAGGAAGAAAATCAAAGAGAAAAGAGAAAAAAAGAGGAGGTGGGAAAAGGGGGAAGGACTCCTCCTTCCAAACCTAGTTGGATTCGGTTTGGAAGGGGAGGACTCCCCCCCTTAGCTCGACCGAAGTCCTTAGGGGTCCTTGGACCCCAAGGCAAGGCTCCCCCTCCCCCCCCCCCCCCCCTATATATATGGAGGTTTTAGGGCTGATTTGACACAACTTTGCCACGGCAGCCCGACCACATATCTCCACGGTTTTACCTCTAGATCGCGTTTCTGCGGAGCTCGGGCGGGGCCCTGCTGAGATAAGATCACCACCAACCTCCGGAGCACCATCACGCTGCCGGAGAACTCATCTACCTCTTTGTCTCTCTTGCTGGATCAAGAAGGCTGAGATCATCGTCGAGCTGTACGTGTGCTGAACGTGGAGGTGTCGTCCGTTCGGCACTAGATCGTGGGACGGTTCGCGGGGCGGATCAAGGGACGTGAGGACGTTCCACTACATCAACCGCGTTCACTAACGCTTCTGTTGTGCGGTCTACAAGGGTACATAGATCGAACATCCCCTCTGTAGATGGACATCACCATGATAGGTCTTCGTGCGCGTAGGAAAATTTTTGTTTCCCATGCGACGTTCCCCAACAGTGGCATCATGAGCTAGGTTCATGCGTAGATGTCTTCTCGAGTAGAACACAAAAGTTTTTGTGGGCGGTGATGTGCGTTTTGCTGCCCTCCTTAGTCTTTTCTTGATTCCGCGGTATTGTTGGATCGAAGCGGCTCGGAACGACATTACTCGTACGCTTATGAGAGACTGGTTTCATCGCTACGAGTAACTCCGTTGCTCAAAGATGACTGGCAGGTGTCAGTTTCTCCAACTTTAGTTGAGTCGGATTTGACCGAGGAGGTCCTTGGATGAGGTTAAATAGAAACTCATATATCTCCGTTGTGGTGTTTGCGTAAGTAAGATGCGATCCTACTAGATACCCATGGTCACCACGTAAAACATGCAACAACAAAATTAGAGGACGTCTAACTTGTTTTTGCAGGGTATGCTTGTGATGTGATATGGCCAACGATGTGATGTGATATATTTGATGTATGAGATGATCATGTTGTAATAGATAATATCGACTTGCACGTCGATGGTACGGCAACCGGCAGGAGCCATAGGGTTGTCTTTATAACTAACGTTTGTGCTTGCAGATGCGTTTACTATTTTGCTAGGATGTAGCTTTAGTAGTAATAGCATGAGTAGCACGACAACCCCGATGGAGACACGTTGATGGAGATCATGGTGTGGCGCCGGTGACAAGAAGATCGTGCCGGTGCTTTGGTGATGGAGATCAAGGAGCACATGATGATGGCCATATCATGTCACTTATGAATTGCATGTGATGTTAATCCTTTTTGCACCTTATCTTGCTTAGAACGACAATAGCATTATGAGGTGATCTCTCACTAAAATTTCAAGAGGAAATTGTGTTCTCCCCGACTGTGCACCGTTGCGACAGTTCTTCGTTTCGAGACACCACGTGATGATCGGGTGTGATAGACTCAACGTTCACATACAACGGGTGCAAAACAGTTGCACACGCAGAACACTCGGGTTAAGCTTGACGAGTCTAGCATGTGCAGACATGGCCTCGGAACACATGAGACTGAAAGGTCGAGCATGAATCGTATAGTTGATATGATTAGCATAGAGATGCTTACCACTGAAACTATTCTCGACTCACGTGATGATCGGACTTGAGATAGTGGATTTGGATCATGTACCACTCAAATGACTAGAGAGATGTACTTTTTGAGTGGGAGTTCTTAAGTAATATGATTAATTGAACTAATTGTCATGAACATAGTCTAATGGTCTTTGCGAATTACGATGTAGCTTGCGCTATAGCTCTACTTTTTTTATATGTTCCTAGAGAAAATTTAGTTGATAGTTGATAGTAGCAAACTTTGAAGAGGATTGTCCTCGTTGTTGCGCAGAAGGCTTATGTCCTTAATACACCACTCGGTTTGCTGCACCTCGAGCATCGTCTGTGGATGCTGTGAACATCCGACATACACGTTTCTGATGACTACACGATAGTTCAGTGCAAAATACTTAATGGCTTAGAAGCAAGGCACCGAAGACGTTTTGAAACGTCACGGAACATAAGTGATGTTCTAAAGAGATCAAATTGTGATTTCATGCTCGTGCCCTTGTTGAGAGGTACGAGACCTCCGACAAGATTCTTTGTCCACAAAGTAAAGGAGAAAAGCTCAATCGTTGAGCTTGTGCTCAGATTGTGTGAGTACGACAATCACTTGAATCAAGTGGGAGTTAATCTTCCGGATGAGATAGTGATGGTTCTCCAAAGTCACTGCCACCAAGCTGTGAGAGCTTCGTGATGAACTATAACATATCAAGGATAGATACAATGATCCTTGAGCGATTCGCGATGTTTGACACTGCGAAAGTAGAAATCAAGAAGGATCATCAATAGTTGATGGTTTGTAAAACCACTAAGTTTCAAGAAAGGCAAGGGCTAGAAGGGATACTTCGTGAAACGGCAAAACAGTTGCTGCACTAATGAAGAGACCCAAGATTAAACCCAAACCCGAGACTAAGTGCTTCTGTAATGAGGGGAACCGTCACTGAGGCGGAGCAACTCTAGATACTTGGTAGATAAGAAGGCTGGCAAAAGTCGAAAGAAGATTATTTGATATACATGATATTGATGTGTACTTTACTAGTACTCCTAGTAGCATGAGGGTATTGGATACCGGTTCGGTTGCTAAGTGATTAGTAACACAAAATGAAAGCTACGGCATAAAAGGATACTAGCTAAAGGCGAGGTGATGATACGTGTTGGAAGTGTTTCCAAGATTGATATGATCAAAACATCGCACGCTCCCTCTACCATCGGGATTGGTGTTAAACCTAAATAATTGTTATTTGGTGCTTGCGTTAAGCATGAACATGATTGGATCGTGTTTATTGCAATACGATTATTCATTTAAAGAGAATAATGGTTACTCTATTTTCTTGAATAATCACCTTCAATGGTTTATTGAATATCGATCGTAGTGTTACACATGTTCATGATATTGGTGCCAAAAGATACGAGGTAATGATGATAGTACCACTTGTGGCACTGCCGCTTGAGTCATGTTGGTATAAATTGCATGAAGAGGCTCCATGCTGATGGATCTTTATACTCACTTGATTTTGAATCACTAGTGACACGCAAATCATACCACATGAGCAAGGCCTTGTTTTCATTGAGATGAAATAAGATAGTAACTTGTTGGAAGTGATACATTTTGATGTATGCAGTCCAATGGGTGTTGAGGCACGCAGTGGATATCATTATGTTCTTACTTCAATGACGATTTGAGTAGATACTAGAGTATTTGCTTAATGAATCACAAGTCTGAAATATTGAAAAGTTCAATTCTGTTTCGGAGTGAAGTTCGTCGTAACAAGAGGATAAACTATCTACGATATGATCATAGAAATGAATATCTGAGTTACGAGTTTTGGTACGCAGTTAAGACAATGTGGAAATTGTTTCGCGGTTCATGCCACCTAGAACATCATAGTGTGATGATGTGTCTGAACGTCATAGCCACACACTATTTGGTATGGTGCATGCTATGATGTCTCTTATCAAGTTACCACTATCGTTTATGGGTTAAGCATTAGAGACAACCGCATTGACTTTAAATAGGGCACCACGTATTTCCGTTGAGATGACACAGTATAGACTGAGGTTTAGAGAAATCTAAACTGTCATTTCTTGAAAGTTTGGGGTTTCGACACTTATGTGAAAAAGTTTCAGTCTGATAAGCTCGAACCCAAAGCGGATAAATGCATCTTCATAGGATATCCAAAACAGTTGGGTACATCTCCTATCTCAGATCCGAAAGCAAAGTGTTTGTTTCTAGAAACGGATCCTTTCTCGAGGAAAGGTTTCTCTCGAAAGAATTGAGTGGGAGGGTGGTAGAACTTGATGAGGTTATTGAACCATCACTTCGACCAGTGTGTAGCAGGGTGCAAGGTGTTGTTCCTGTGGCGCCTACACCAATTGAAGTGAAAGCTAATGATGGTGATCATCGAGCATCGGATCAAGTTACTACAAGCCTCGTAGGTTGACAAGGTCGTGTACTACTGCAGAGTGGTACGGTAACCGTGTCTTGGAGGTCATGTTATTGAGCAACAGTGAACCTACGAGTTATGGAGAAAGCAATGGTGGGCCCGGATTCCGACAAATGGCTGGAAGCCATGAAATCCGAGAGAGGATCCATGTATGAAAACAAAGTGTAGACTTTGGAAGAACTACTTGATGGTCATATGACTATTGAGTAAAGATGGATATTTAAAAGGAAGACAGACGATGATAGTGATAAGTCACTATTAAGAAAAGCTCGACTTGTCGCAAAGATGTTTCCGACAAGATCAAACAGTTGACTATGATGAGACTTTCTCACTCGTAGCGATGCTAAAAGTCTGTTAGAATTATGTTAGTAGTTGCTGCATTATTTATGAAATATTGCATGTAGGATGGCAAAACATTGTTTCCTCGACGGTTTCCTTGAGCAAACATTGTATGAGATACAACCATGAGGTTTTGTCGATCCTAAAAATACTAGCAAGTATGCAAGCTCCAGCGATCCTTAAATGGACTGGTGCAAGCATCTCGGAGTTGGAATATACACTTTGATGAGATGATCAAGGATTTTGGGTTTGTACAAGGTTTATGAGAAACTTGTATTTCCAAAGAAGTGAGTGGGAGCACTATAGAATTTCTGATAAGTATATGTGGTTGACATATTGTGGATCAGAAGTAATGTAGAATTTCTGTAAAGCATACAAGGTTGTTTGAAAGGAGTTTTCAAAGGAATACATGGTTTGAGCTACTTGAACGTTGAGCATCAAAGATCTATGGAGATAGATCGAAAGCGCTTAATGGAAGTTTCAACAAGATGCATGCCTTGACAAGTTTTGAAGGAGTTCAAAATAGATCAGCAAAGAAGGAGTTCTTGGTTGCGTTGTAAGGTGTAAATTTGAGTAAGACTCAAAACCCGACCACGGCAGAATAAAGAGAATAGAGGAAGGTCGTCTTCTATGCCTTAGCCGTAGACTCTAAAGAATGCCATGCTGAGTACCGCACCTGATGTGTGCCTTGCAGTAAGTCTGTTGAGAGGTATAGAGAGTGATCCATGATTGAATCACTAGCAGCGGTCAAAATTTATCCTTAATAACTGATGGACTAAGGAATTTTTCTCGATTATGGAGGTGGTTAAAGAGTTCGTCGTAAAGGGTTACGTCGATGTAAGTTTTGACACTAATCCGAATAACTATGAGTAGTGAAACGGATTCGTATAGTAGAGTAGATATTTGGAGTATTTCCGAATAGCACATAGAAGCAGCATCTATAAGATGACATAAAGATTTGTAAAGAACACACGGATCTGAAAATTTCAGAACCGTTGACTAAAACCTCTCTCATGAGCAAGACGTGATCAGACCCCATAACTATATGGGTGTTGGATTCGTTGGAATCACATGGTGATGTGAACTAGATTATTGACTCTAGTGCAAGTGGGAGACTGTTGGAAATATGCCCTAGAGGCAATAATAAATTACTTATTATTATATTTCTTTGTTCATGATAATCGTTTATTATCCATGCTATAATTGTATTGATTGGAAACACAATACTTGTGTGGATACATATACAAAACACTGTCCCTAGTAAGCCTCTAGTTGACTAGCTCGTTGATCAAAGATGGCCAAGGTTTCCTGGCCATAGGCAAGTGTTGTTACTTGATAACGGGATCACATCATTAGGAGAATCATGTGATGGACTAGTCCCAAACTAATAGACATAGCATGTTGATCGTGTCATTTTGTTGCTACTGTTTTCTGCGTGTCAAGTATTTGTTCCTATGACCATGAGATCATATAACTCACTGACACCGGAGGAATGCTTTGTGTGTATCAAACGTCGCAACGCAACTGGGTGACTATAAAGATGCTCTACAGGTATCTCCGAAGGTGTTAGTTGAGTTAGTATGGATCGAGACTGGGATTTGTCACCCCGTGTGACGGAGAGGTATCTCGGGGCCCACTCGGTAATACAACATCACACACAAGCCTTGCAAGCAATGTGACTTAGTGTAAGTTGCGGGATCGTGTATTACGGAACGAGTAAAGAGACTTGCCGGTAAACGAGATTGAAATAGGTATGCGCATACTGACGATCGAATCTCGGGCAAGTAACATACCGAAGGACAAAGGGAATGACATACGGGATTATATGAATCCTTGGCACTGAGGTTCAAACGATAAAGATCTTCCTAGAATATGTAGGATCCAATATGGGCATCCAGGTCCCGCTATTGGATATTGACCGAGGAGTCTCTCGGGTCATGTCTACATAGTTCTCGAACCCGCAGGGTCTGCACACTTAAGGTTCGACGTTGTTTTATGCGTATTTGAGTTATATGGTTGGTTACCGAATGTTGTTTGGAGTCCCGGATGAGATCATGGACGTCACGAGGGTTTCCAGAATGGTCCGGAAATGAAGATTGATATATAGGATGATCTCATTTGATTACCGGAAGGTTTTCGGAGTTACCGGGAATGTACCGGGAATGACGAATGGGTTCCGGGAGTTCACCGGGGGGGCAACCCACCCCGGGGAAGCCCATAGGCCTTGGGGGTGGCGCACCAGCCCTTAGTGGGCTGGTGGGACAGCCCAAGAAGGCTCTATGCGCCATAGGAAGAAAATCAAAGAGAAAAGAGAAAAAAAAGAGGAGGTGGGAAAAGGGGGAAGGACTCCTCCTTCCAAACCTAGTTGGATTCGGTTTGGAAGGGGAGTACTCCCCCCCTTTACTCGGCCGAAGTCCTTAGGGGTCCTTGGACCCCAAGGCAAGGCTCCCCCTCCTCCCCCTATATATACGGAGGTTTTAGGGCTGATTTGACACAACTTTGCCACGGCAGCTCGACCACATATCTCCACGGTTTTACCTCTAGATCGCGTTTCTGTGGAGCTTGGGCGGAGCCCTGCTGAGATAAGATCACCACCAACCTCCGGAGCGCCGTCACGCTGCCGGAGAACTCATCTACCTCTCCGTCTCTCTTGCTGGATCAAGAAGGCCGAGATCATCGTCGAGCTGTATGTGTGCTGAACACGGAGGTGCCGTCCGTTCGGCACTAGATCATGGGAGTGATCGCGGGACGGTTCGCGGGGCGGATCGAGGGACGTGAGGACGTTCCACTACATCAACCGCATTCACTAACGCTTCTGCTGTGCGGTCTACAAGGGTACGTAAATCGAACATCCCCTCTCGTAGATGGACATCACCATGATAGGTATTCGTGCGCGTAGGAAAATTTTTGTTTCCCATGCGACGTTCCCCAACACTATATGTGTGGTGAACATGGAAGTGTTGTCCGTTAGGCACTAGATCGGGATGGATCGTGATGGAATCACGGGACGGATCGTGATGAGATCGCGGGATGGGTTGCGATTTGGATCGCTGAGATGTTTCACTACATCAACCGCGTTATATACGCTTCTGCTTAGCGATCTAGATATGTAGATACACTCTCCCCTCTCGTACATACACTCTCCCCTCTCATAGATGGTCATCACCATGGATAGATCTTATGTGCGCGTAGGAATTTTTTTGTTTCCCATGCGATGTTTCCTGACACTAGTCTTGTCGAAGACTACGCTTCCCACAACCATCATCATGCAGCATGAGAATAGAACATATTTTATCGTAACAAGTATCAACGTATAGCAATAATCCTAACTCGGAGATCCTCTCCCCGTCTCCTTGAGAGAGAGAAATCACCAAATTGTATGTGTCACTTATGTGGGTGTATTTTATTAAGTATCCAATTTTACTTGTAAAAGAGGCTGTAATAAACTCCAGGTCCTCTTGTTACTATGGATACGGCTATTCAAATAGTTTAGTCATCCCTGCACGGGTGCACCACATTTCCCAACACACTTGATACTTGTGGCTGGATACATTTTCCTAGGTCATGACCGGCCTCGGGACATCAACACGTCGTAGCCCTACCTAGACTCAACACAGAGGCCAGCCCGCTGATTACAAGATGATGTATATACTTCTCACACCTTGTTGGTTACCCCAAATGGAAGGTTGAGATGTAGTTAGCAGCAAGTTTTCCCTTACACGGAGACTGCAAGGTTTATCAAACCACGAGGACTCCTAGGATCAACAAGTAGGTGTCTTCCACCCTGACGCTAGCAGAAAACGTGGACCTGCACACACAACAAATAAATTTTCTCCCAATGAGTACAGAGAGGTTGTCAATCTCTCCGGCCTTATAGTTCGCAAAGGATCAAAACACAAGCGGGAAAGTAACAGTGATTGCAACGAAAAAGTAAATGAAAACGGTAAATGGTGGATGTGTAAAAAATGATGATGATATGCACCTGAGTCACATGATGTTCACTAGTAATGTCTCTCTCCCAAAAGACGATAAACAACTATGCTTGGGTAAACAAATCACAGTTGGGCAATTGACAGAATTATGAACACACCGCAATGGTAATTATACTACTTGATAGTTGGAGGTTCAATCGTAATGGGAAGTACGCCAAGATAAGTAGACCATTTATTCACCAACATCTACTTACTAATCATCCGCCTTGAGATATCTATCCAAAACATCTCGCATGTATTAAGTTGCGAGCCCCACCCAAAGTGTAAACTCAAAGCAACGGACAACTGCATTAACTAACTATGTGTAAGGTAAACAATCCTTGCAACCGTGGTCACAAGCACCGTTGTTTTCTCCCTGGTAGCAACATCAAATCCCCTAGTCTCATATTTGTGTCACTCAAGCTAGACATCGAGGGTCATGAACCCATGATACGTCTCCAACGTGTCTATAATTTTTGATGGTTCCATGCTATTATCTTGTCAAACTTTGGATGTTTTGTATGCCTTTTATATCTTTTTTGGGACTAACTTATTAACTCAGTGCCAAGTACCAGTTCCTATTTTTTCCGTGTTTTTGACCCTTTTCAGAGGAGAATATTAAACGGAGTCCAAACGGAATAAAACCTCTGAAAAGATTTTTCCCAGGACAGAAGATACGCAGGGAGCGTGAGAATCAAGGCAGAGGGCACCAGGGGAGGCCACAAGCCCCCTAGGCGCGGCCAGGGGGCCCCGTGCCTAGCAGGCATGTGGGCCCCTGTGGCTCCTCTGCCCTACTTCTTCCGCCAATAAATCCCCGAAAAATCCAAAACCACGGGAGAGATCCACGAAAATACTTTTCCGACGCCGCAAGCTTCTGTCTCCGCAAGATCCCATCTGGGGCACGTTCGGGTGCCCTGCCGGAGGGGGGGTTCGGATACGGAGGGCTTCTTCATCAACACCATTGCCTCTCCGATGATGCGTGAGTAGTTCACCATAGACCTTCGGGTCCATAGCTAGTAGCTAGATGGCTTCTTCTTCTCTCTTGGATCTTCAATACAAAGTTCTCCATGATCTTCATGGAGACCTATCCGATGTAATCTTCTTTTGCGGTGTGTTTGTCGAGATCCGATGAATTGTGGATTTATGATCAGATTATATATGAATCTTATTTGAGTTTCTTCTGATCTCTTATATGCATGATTTCATATCCTTGTAATTCTCTTCGAGTTGTGGGTTTTGTTTGGCCAACTTGATCTATGATTCTTGCAATGGGAGAAGTGCTTGTTTTTGGGTTCATACTGTGCGGTCAGCTCACCTAGTGACAGAAGGGGCAGCGAGGCACGCATCATGTTGTTGCCATCAAGGGTAAAAAGATGGGGTTTATATCTATTGCATGAATTTATCCCTCTACATCATGTCATCTTGCTTAAGGCGTTACTCTGTTCGTCATGAACTCAATACACTAGATGCATGCTGGATAGTGGTCGATTTGTGGAATAATAGTAGTAGATGCAGAAAGTATTTTTCTACTTGTGTCGGACGTGATGCCTATATGTATGATCATTGCCTTAGATATCGTCATGACTTTGCGTGGTTCTATCAATTGCTCGACAGTAATTCGTTCACCCACCATAATATTTGCTATTTTGGGAGAAGCCTCTAGTGAACACTATGGCCCCCGGATCTATTTCACATCATATTTTCAGCCCTACACTTTTACTTTGTTGCACTTTCCGCCTTCAGATCTCACCTTGCAATCAATCGTGAAGGGATTGACAACCCCTTTGTAGTGTTGGGTGCAAGTTTGTTGTTTTCGCGCAGGTACATCGGTGCTTCATCTTGATAATTCTACTGGATTGATACCTTGGTTCTCAAACTGAGGGAAATACTTACTGCTACTGTGTTGCATCACCCTTTCCTCTTCAAGGGAAAAAAACCAACGCAAGCTCAAGAGGTAGCAACCCACAATCATGCATAACGCTCCCTCTTGGAGTTACAATCTACTACTCGGCCAAAGCAATAAATAGGAACGGAGAACATGCATGAATCACTAAGGAACATAATATAAAAGGATGATCAAATATATAACTTATAACAATCTGAACATAATCTCATAATCCATCGGATCCTAACAAACGGAGCATAGCAATAGCAAGAAAATTACATAGATGCCTTGATCATGTAGGGCAGCTCACAAGGACAAACCATTGAAGCACAAGATTCGAGAGAAGACATCACATAGCTACTGGTCATGGACCCATGGTCCAAGGAGGACTACTCACGGCATGTCCGGGAAGCGTCCATGGCGGTGGAGAAGCTTCCGGAGGTCAATCCTCTCTCTGGCAGGGTGTCGGGAAGAGGTCTCCTGACGCTCCCGATCTCGGAAGCGCTGCGGAGGCGGACCGATGGAGAAATTCGCGATTCTGAAAGTTGTCGAAGGGTTTCCTCTCGGAGGACTAAATATAGGTCAAAGGAGGGCACCGGAGGAGGTGGGGCCCACCGAGGCGGCCTCCTGGCGCGGGCTAGGGCCTGGCCACGCCAGGAGGTCGCCTGGGCAGCCCCTGGCCCCTCTCTGGCCCATCTCCGGTGATCCTGAAACTTCTGTTTTGCTGATTTTTAATATATTCTTCCTGGAATTTTTTGGGCTTCGGAAAATTGGGTAAAAGCCCGTGCAAAATAGACATCAGCAAACAGAAACTGGCACTGGGTGCACTGAGTTAATAAGTTAGGCCCAAATGTGTAAAATGATTTAAAAGTGTAGCAAAACATATAACAATGTCACCCAAAATATCATGGAACAAGCAGAAATTATAGATACGTTTGAGACATATTACCCACCGGACTAAATCATATGCGTGCAGGGGTCTTGGGCCCATCGCCCTTTGCACTCCTGCATGTTGCGTGAGCGGCCGAGATCGGTCATGGCGACCTCCTTTATAAGGCATGTGCTTACAGGGGCCACTCGGGCACGCGCCGCACCAATGCTGACGTCCGAAGAGCTTTGGTTGATACAACGACGCCGAATACCCACAACTATTCCCACGTGAAGGTGAGTTCATATAGGTCAATCGACCAACTCAGATTAAATACCCAAACTCCTTAAGCGTGTTATTATGAAATAACTGTGTACAACGACCAGGGACTAGACTCGCCTCTCTCCTAGGCAGTCTCAACCTTCCCTGTCGCTCTGCCACAAAGATTCACTCACGTGGCCGTCGGGGTAATGTCCTTTCAGCCCCCAGTCCGTGAATCACTCACGGGTACTCTACGAGTCGACCCGACTTTAGTCACATCAAGTATCATTTACAGTATATATATATATATATATATATATATATATATATATATATATATCCCTTAGGGGATCATGGCCCGATAGTATAGCATAGTAGACGAACAAGAATGTAGGGCCACTAATGGAACACCAGAAAACCTATACTAGGCATTTAGGATAATAGGTAAGAGTGTCAACAACACTAGCAAGGATAGGCTATGCAGGAGTATATGATCAAACCGATACGCAGTAACAACTACACTACTCTAATGCAAGGAGAAGAGAGAAAAGAGTAGGCGATATCAGAATGATCAAGGGGGATGCTCGCCTTGTTGCTATGCTGCAAAAGGTTGAACGTGAGTGGCGTAGTCGTATCCAGCAGTAGCGTCAATCTTGGTGTCTATCGGAGAGAATAGGGGGAAGAAACAATAAATACAAACAAGCAGATGCCACACGATGCATGAAATGGCAATATGTAGAGGTGGGGATGAGCTAACGGAGTACTACACGTCATAGACGGAGCAGGAAAATATCTGACGATATTTCCCGGGTCTGTGGCTTCTAATAGACACATGATCCTAACGCCAAATGTCCATATTCATCATGCTAGGGGCATGTGACACATGAGGGACGACGTATTCAGGTTTGTGGGATTTTTCTGCGCAACTTTTTTGTATAAAACTTTTTATCCAAGATATGGATTGTTTTATAGGATTTGACAAAGTTTTTAAATAATTTTGTGAATTTAACATATTTATTTTAATTTGGAAGAAGAGTTATTGTGTCACCATGACATCACCCTCACATCAAAACTCAACGAGCCACTTTGACTTTTGAAACTGACCACTCAGCCTCACTTGTCATAGGCATTGGGCTTAACCAGAGTTTTATTGTAAACTTAAAATGTTAATTAGGGGACTCGGCCCACAAGTTATTGACTTTATTATATGAAATTAATTAATTTAATTTGATTAATTACTTAATTTCTTAGTTAGGGGCTAAAGGCCCTGGCCCACGTGGGAGTGAGCCGGCCAGTGATTAGGCATGCTCGCCCCGGCGACGAGGACACACACGGCGGCGGTGGTCGGAATCTCGTCGGAAACGTGTACTAGCTCGGATTGAAGGCGAGGGTCCCTCTCCCAAGCCAACTCATAATTGAAGGAGCGAGGTGCCCTGGGCCACGGCGAAGCTGATTCGGTCCTAGCTTTAAAACACAAGCTCTCGTCGTTGTCATCTGACCTATCTACGTGGGGCATAACCCACTTGTATTGTTCGCCGGGAGATCCAACGTCTCAATCGTGAACTACAAGAACTTCACGAGACGCCCAACAGATTTGGTTCGGTGCATATAGAGTTAAAAATAATTGAAAGATTGACAGAGCTTTATCACAGAGTAGAAATCCTTTGGAGACAACAAGCACGTCTGTAGTGGTTGATGCACGGAGATAAAAACACATATTTCTTCCACATTAGAGCGAGCCGGCAAAGGTGAAAAAATGAGATTAAGTCCCTGCAGCAATCCGACGGTGTCCTGGTTGATAATGTTTCAGAGATGGAGAACATGACCATCGCGTTTTATCGATAGCTTTATACTTCACAGGGGGTTCATGCCATGGAGCAGGTGCTAGATACTGTGTCGACCAAAGCAACACATGATATGAATACCATTTTAAATGCTCCATACAACCAGCAGGAGGTGAAATCAGCATTGTTTGAGATGTTCCCTATCAAAGCGCCTCGCCCCGCTTGCTTCCCTGCAAATTTTTTACAGCATCACTGGGGGGTATGTGGCAATAAAGTTACCAAGGCAGTTGTGAAAATTGTTGAAGGCACCAAGTCTGCTGAATCCATTAATGAAACAGTTTTGGTTCTTATACCAAAGGTAAAAAAATCCCACTCTCCCATCTCAATTTTGCCCGATTAGCTTGTGTAATGTTTTATACAAGATCGTGTCCAAGGTGATATCCAACAAATTGAAGTTAGTCCTACCTGATATTACCTCAGAGGAGCAGTCAACATTTGTACTAGGCAGGTTGATTACTGACAATATCGTAACTGCGTACGAGTGTTTGCACTTTAGGAAAAGGAATAAGGCAAAGAAAAATCAGTCTTGTGCCCTCAAGCTTGATATGATGAAAGCATACGATAGGGTGGAGTGGTCTTACCTGAAGGCCATCATGCTAAAACTGGGCTTCACCGCTACGTGGGTGGACATAGTTATGAACTTGGTAACCACTGTCAAATTTTCAGTTCTTTTCAACAGGAAGAAGCTTCAACAATTTGTATCCTCACGAGGAATCAGACAAGGGGATTCGATATCTCCATACTTGTTCTTGTTAGCAGCAGAGGGCCTGTTGTGCCTTTTGAAATCTAAGAGTGGGTCATCAATTTCCATGGTCTACACGTTGCACCTTCGGCGCCACTAGTGAACCATCTTCTTTTTGTTGATGACAGCCTGCTGTTCTTCAAGGCAAATGGTATGGGGGCTATCGAGGTGCACCATGTTGTGGACACTTATTGTCAAGCCACAGGGAAATGGATTAACTATTCGAAATCATCAATCTACATCAGCAAGGGGGTGCCGTAATCGGTGATACAAGAAATTAAAGACACACTTCATGTCCCAACGAAACTCCCAACTAGAGGTATTTGGGGATGCCCTCTCATATTGGCAGCTCTAAAAACTGTGCTTTTAAGTACCTGAAGGACCGCCTATGGAGCAACGTCCAGGACTGGATAGAGAATACTATGTCTACGGCCGGAAAGGAAGTTATAGTCAAATGTGTGGCTCAAGCACTTCCTGGTTTTCCATGTCCTGCTTCAAAGTGCCAACAAGGCTATGTGAACATTTGAATATGCTAATCAGAAAGTTTTGGTGCGTAAGTAAGGAAGGGAAAATAAAACTACATTTGGTTTCCTGGAAATAGATGACACAACCAAAAGGTATGGGAGGTTTACGATTCAAAGGTTTCAAACTTTTTAATCTCGCTATGCTGGCTAGACAGGCGTGGCGTTTGTTACAACACACAAATACATTAAGTGCACGAGTGTTGAAGAGCATATACTATCCAAACTCGGACATTCTGCAGGACGTACTGGGAAGTCATCCTAGCCAGGTATGGAGAGCAATTGTTAAAGGTAGAGATACCTTGAAACAAGGGTGATACGTCTCCAACGTATCTATAATTTTTTATGGTTTCATACTATTATCTTGTCAAACTTTGGATGTTTTGTATGCCTTTTATATCTTTTTTTAGGACTAACTTATTAACTCAGTGCCAAGTGCCAGTTCCAGATTTTTCCATGTTTTTGACCCCTTTCAGAGGAGGATTTTAAACGGAGTCCTAACGGAACGAAACTTCCAAAAAGATTTTTTCCGAAACAGAAGAAGATCGGGAAGCCTGAGAATCAGGGCACGGGGGCAGCAGGGACCCCACAAGCCCCCTAGCCGCGGCCAGGGGGGCGCGCCTCCCACGCTTGTGGGCTCCCTGGGCCACCTCTGCCCTAGGTCTTTCGCCTATATATTCCCTAAAATCCCAGGAAAAATCAGGAGATCATTGAAAGTACTTTTCCGTCGTCGCAAGCTTCTGTCTCTGCAAGATCCCATCTGGGGCACGTTCTCGTGCCATGCCGGAGGGGGGATTCGGATACGGAGGGCTTCTTCATCAACACCATGACCTCTCCGATGATGCGTGAGTAGTTCACCACAGACCTACGGGTCCATAGCTAGTAGCTAGATGGCTTCTTCTCTCTCTTGGATCTTCAATACAAAGTTCTCCATGATCTTCATGGAGATCTATCCGATGTAATCTTCTTTTGCGGTGTGTTGGTCGAGATCCAATGAATTGTGGATTTATGATCATATT
This sequence comes from Hordeum vulgare subsp. vulgare, assembly GCF_904849725.1. Lineage (NCBI taxonomy): Eukaryota > Viridiplantae > Streptophyta > Magnoliopsida > Poales > Poaceae > Hordeum > Hordeum vulgare. Next base: position 174,824,291 of record NC_058524.1, read on the forward strand.
ATCTATGAATCTTATTTGAGTTTCTTCTGATCTCTCTAATGCATGATTTCATATCCTTGTAATTCTCTTCGAGTTGTGGGTTTTGTTTGGCCAGCTTGATCTATGATTCTTGCAATGGGAGAAGTGCTTGGTTTTGGGTTCATACCGTGCGGTGACCTCACCCAGTGACAGAAGGGGTAGCGAGGCACGCATCGTGTTGTTGCCATCAAGGGTAAAAAGATGGGGTTTTCATCATTGGTTTGAGTTTATCCCTCTACATCATGTCATCTTGCTTAAGGCTTTACTCTGTTCGTCATGAACTCAATACACTAGATGCATGCTGGATAGTGGTCGATGTGTGGAGTAATAGTAGTAGATGCAGAAAGTATCAGTCTACTTGTCTCGGACGTGATGCCTATATGTATGATCATTGCCTTAGATATCGTCATGACTTTGCGTGGTTCTATCAATTGCTCGACAGTAATTTGTTCACCCACCATAATATTTGCTATTTTGAGAGAAGCCTCTAGTGAACATTATAGCCCCCGGTCTACTTCACATCATATTTTCAGCCTTACACTTTTACTTCGTTGCACTTTCCGCCTTGAGATCTCACTTTGCACTCAATCTTGAAGGGACTGACAACCCCTTTATAGCGTTGGGTGCAAGCTCTTTTGCGTTTGTGCAGGTACTCTGGACTTGACGAGATTCTCCTACTGGATTGATACCTTGGTTCTCAAACTGAGGGAAATACTTACTGCTCATGTGTTGCATCGCCCTTTCCTCTTCAAGGGAAAAACCAACGCAAGCTCAAGAGACGACAGAAGATTTCTGTCGCCATAGCAGAAGAATTTCTAGCGCCGTTGCCGGGGAGGATCAAGTCAAGAACTCATCCAAGTAAATGTCGCAAACTCATCTCTTGCTTTTACTTTTTTGCCTCTCGTTTTCCTCTCCCCCACTTCTGAAAAACAAAAATTTACAAAAAAATATTTGCCTTTTTCGTTTGCCTTTTCGTTTGCCCTTCTCTCTCGCTCGTTTTTTGTTCGTTTGTGTAGGATAGCCTATCCTCATGGCTAGATCCACCACTTCGAATGATACTCCCGAGAACAAAGTTCTCAATTTCAAAAAAAATTGAGGAAGAAAACTTAAAGGACGCTTGGTATAGGATTTGCAATGCTCAGAGTAGATCTACTCATAAGCAATCCACTACCGTCCTGCTTCGCAGTTTTTATGTGGGTGTTTCTCCTTGGACTAGGTATATTCTTGACACCATTGTAGGTGGAAATTTCTTGGGTAGCCATATTGTTGATTCTTACGGAGCTGTAATAAATTTGGTAGGCTCACCCCCACTCATGGTTAATGGAACTACCCTAACTCTGGAACATGTGATGCGTAGGGTGGACGTCATTGAAAATAAAGTCGCTACGGTCGAACTTATTGAGAATTTGGATAAAAAGATCCACAATCAAATCACTCAATACGGATCCAACGTGGGAATCGTTTTGAAAAATTTAAAGGAGAAGGAACCCATAGTTAACGAAAAACTAGGTCATGATTCCGCTAGGATTGGCAAACTAGAGGATGTTATAACCAACTTGGGTTCCGCTTTTGCCGCTGTGCAGAATACTCCAAATTTTGCCCACAATAAAATCACCAAGTCTGTTTTTCTTCCTAAAAGTAGTGGTGAATCATCTAGAAAGAAAGATGAAAACCGTGTTATGTAGTCGACGTTCACATAACACCACTAGAGGAAAAGGCAACATACAACATATCAAAATACAGAGCGAATACCAAATTCACATGACTATTATTAGCATGACTTATCCCATGTCCTCAGGAACAAAAGTAACTACTCACAAAGCATAATCATAATCATGATCAGAGGTGTAATGAGTAGCATCAAGGATCTGAACATAAACTCTTCCACCAAGTAATCCAACTAGCATCAACTACAAAGAGTAATCAACACTACTAGCAACCTTACAAGTACCAATCGGAGTCGCGAGACGGAGATTGGTTACCAGAGATGAACTAGGGTTTGGAGAGGAGATGGTGCTGATGAAGATGTTGATGGAGATGACTCCCCTCCGACGAGAGGAGTGTTGGTGATGACGATGGCGACGATTTCCCCCTCCGGGAGGGAAGTTTCCCCGGCAGGATTGTCCTGCCGGAGCTCTAGATTGGATCTGCTCAAGTTCCGCCTCGTGGCGGCGGAGAATCCACGAAAAAGCTCCACCCTGTTTTTTTCTCGGACTAAACCCTTCATATAGCAAAAGATGGGGGCCAGTGGGCCACCAGGGTGCCCACAAGCCATGTTGCCGCGGCCAGGGGGTAGGTCGCGGCAACCAGGCTTGTGGGCCCCTGGCTGCTCACCTCTGACACTTCATTCGCCCAGTATTTTTTATATATTCCCAAAAAAATCCACGTTGATTTTCAGGGCATTTGGAGTTGCGCGGAATAGAGGACTCAGACTTGCTCCTTTTCCAGTCCAGAATTCCAGTTGTCGGTATTCTCCCTCTTCAAATAAACCTTGCGAAATAAGAGAGAAAAGGCATAAGTACGGTTCCACAAAGTACAATAACAGTCCATAAAGCGATAAATATCAACATGAAAGCATGATGCAAAATGGACGTATCAACTCCCCCAAGCTTAGACCTCGCTTGTCCTCAAGCGAAAACCAAGACCCAAAACATGTCCACATGTTTAGGGATGAAGGTGTCGATAAAACATAATACGGACATGAGGGCATCATGATCACACATATAATAGCAATACATCACAAAGATTCTGATGGGAAAGTAACAACTCCTTCACAAAGCAAAGTATGAAACAAAAACCTTACCGAGAAGTAGCCAACAACAGTCCATAGTCATTGAAGCAATTGCAATTTATCATATCATCAGAAAGAGTCAAATAAGAGCTTGTAAGGCAAATCCACATACTCAATCATCTCTTTTGTTTTCCACAATTGTTACAACTCACGTGGTACTCATGATAACAAAGTTTCAGTTGGACACAGAGAAAGATAGGGGCTTATAGTTTTGCCTCCCAACCATTTACCTCAAGGGTAAAGTCAACAATAATAAAGCATAAGTACTCAGCTCGAAGTTGAAATATGAATATAGATCTTTCCCAAGCATATGATGTTCACCAATAAAAAGGCTAAATAAGGAATTGGTGAAAATCACCATGACTCTTACAAGGGAAAAAAGTAAAGGTACTAGATAGGCCCTTCGCAGAGGGAAGCAGAGGTTGTCATGCGCTTTTGAGGTTTGGATGCGTGTCCTCTTAGTGCGGAGGAACGTCACTTTATATTGCCTCCTGTGATAAAGAACTTTATTATGCAGTCTGTCGCTTTTATGTCTTCCTCATCAAAGGTTCGTACAAAGCTTATTTTCCACACACTAATAGATCATACATATTAGAGAGCAATTTTTATTGCTTGGAACGATGACAACTTACTTGAGGGATCTTATTCAATCCATAGGTAGGTATGGTGGACACTCATGGCAAAACTGGGTTGAAGGTTTATGGATGCACAAGTAGTATCTCTACTTGGTGCGGGAGTTTTGGCTAATATGAGGTGGAAGCAATCGTCACATGCCAAGGGATCTCTAAGCATATAACATTGTTTGGAACTAAGCAAACACAATTCATTATGTTGTCTTCCTTGTCCAACATCTACTTCTAAGCATGTAATAGTTTGGTGAGTGCTCACAATTATAGAAAGTGTCTAAGATGATATATTTATATGTGAACCTCTGTTTCCTTATTACTTCTTATTAATTGCAACAATGACTGAGGTCTATGTTGGTCTATTCTCAACAAGTTGCAATCATCATACTTGTTATATGTGAAGCTATCACTTTCCATAAGATCATCTCATGATCTTTCATGCTATCGTTCTTTTCATACTTTTGATCACGGCACAAAACAAAGCCCTTGACTAAGATACTCTTTATTATAAAGCTCGCAAGCTCAAATACAATGAGGGAGACACAATGCAAATGACTCAAACTAAAACAGTAAAGACTTATTCCACTAAGAGAAGAAATAAAAACCGAAAAGGAAAGAACTAAAACAAAGGTAAAAGCAAAAGATATAAAGGTGATACGATACCAGGGCAACTCCCCCAAGCTTGGCAAAAGCCAAGGGGATTGCCCATACCAATGCTTAGTTGTCTTCCTTTGGTGGTGATGGTGGTGGAGTTGTTGAAGCAGTCTTGAGCTTGTCTAATTTCCACTTGAGCATAAAGTTCAGCTCCCTCAGATCGTCATTTTCCTCCTCAAGCTTCAACACTCTATGGCAAAGTTCCTGCTTACTCTCCTGCAAGAAACGAGAGGGGATAAACAAGGTCTTAGGCTTCTTCCTTTGGTCAGGGAGGCTTGACTTCTTGAACTCCACATGAGTGCGTCCAGGTTGAGGTAGAGGAGCCTCCTCTTCATCGGAACTCGTTTGTTCCTTCCCTTGGGATCATAATCCTCTTCCTCGTTAGTGGTCCAGTCATATGGTTCCAAGTCCCCATAGACCTTGGGGTTAGCAAGGTAATCAGCCACATAGCTCTCCCCCTCTGAATCCTGAGAAGACATCTTGACCTAGATCTGCGGCAGAAAACAGGCTCGAAAAGAAAACAAAGGGAAACTGCACGATGTGGAGATCAAAACCCTCGGGTGTATATATAATGATTTTTTTCTGAACCAGAAGGAGTGCTCCGCAAGAAAAAGGAGTTTGGGAGGCACACGAGGTGCCCACAAGCCCTGTTGCCGCGGCCAGGGGGGTAGGTCGCGGCAACCAAGCTTGTGGCCGCCTCGTGCGCTCTCCGGACTACTTTTTATTTTTCTAATTTTCCATAAATTCCAAAACGGAGAAAAATTGCTATTGGAAAAGTTTCGGAGTCCAATTACTTACCGAAACACATACCTCTTCGTTTTCAGGGTCTGAAACAGGCTGATAAACGTCCCTTATGTACTCCTCTGGAGTTATGATATTGATGATATTGGTCTCAACATTTATGGGAGTACCAGAGATATAATGCTTGATTCTTTGCCCATTTACCACTCTAGGAAAATTACCTTCCGTGTTACTGATTTTGATGGCACCGGAACGATATACTTCCTCGACAATGTAGGGACCTTGCCATTTATTGAGAAGCTTGCCTGCGAAGAATCTTAAGCGAGAATTCTATAGCATGACATAATCACCTACATTGAACTCTCGTTTCTGTATTCTTTTGTCGTGCCATCTCTTAACCTTTTCCTTGAACAACTTGGCATTCTCATATGCCTGGGCCCTCCATTCATCTAATGAGATGATATCAAACAACCGCTTCTCACCGACAAGTTTGAAATCTAAGTTGAGCTCTTTGATTGCCCAATAAGCTTTGTGTTCCAGCTCAAGAGGTAAATGACAGGCCTTACCGTAAACCATTTTATACGGCGACATGCCCATGGGATTCTTATAAGTCGTCCTATAAGCCCATAGTGCATCGTCAAGTTTGCTAGACCAATTCTTTCGAGATCTATTGACGGTCTTTTGTAAGATCAATTTGATCTCCCTATTACTCAACTCCACTTGATCACTAGACTGAATATGATAAGGAGATGCAACTCTATGGTTGACATCATACTTAGCGAACATCTTGCGGAAAACACCATGAATGAAGTGTCAATCGCCATCAGTCATCAGATATCTAGGGACTCCAAATCTTGGGAAAATGACTTCTTTAAGCATCTTAATAGAGGTGTGGTGATCAGCATTTCTAGTGGGGATAGCTTCTACCCACTTAGTGACATAATCCACAGCAACTAAGATGTGAGTATACCCATTGGAACTCGGGAAAGGTCCTATATAATCAAAGCCCCAGACATCAAATGGTTCAATGACAAGTGAATAGTTCATAGGCACTTCCTGAAGCTTACTGATATTCGCTATTCTTTGGCATTCTTCACAAGACAAGACAAACTTACGGGCATCCTTGAAGAGAGTGGGCCAATAGAAACCTGATTGCAATACCTTATGAGTAGTTCTGTCTCCAGCATGGTGTCCTCCGTAGGCCTCGGAATGACACTTCTGCAGGATCTGTCCCTGTTCATGTTCAGGAATACAACATCTAATAACACCATCTACTCCTTCCTTATAAAGGTGAGGATCATCCCAAAAGTAGTGTCTCAAATCAAAGAAGAATTTCTTCTTTTGCTGGTAGGTGAAACTGGGTGGTATGTATTTGGCTACGATATAGTTTGCGTAATCAGCATACCACGGTGCACTATGTGAAGTGCGGATGACATTCAATTGCTCATCAGGAAAGCTGTCATCAATAGGTCGTGGGTCATCATGCACATTATCTAGCCTAGACAAGTTATCTGCTACGGGGTTATCAGCACCCTTTCGGTCAACAACGTGCAAAACAAATTCCTGTAGCAGGAGAACCCATCTGATTAGCCTAGGCTTAGCGTCCTTATTCTCCATAAGGTATTTAATAGCAGCATGATCAAAGTGAATAGTGACTTTGGAGTCAACTATATAAGATCTGAACTTTTCACATGCAAACACGACTGCTAAAAATTCCTTCTCCGTAGTGGCATAGTTTCTTTGGGCACTGTCTAGAGTTTTACTAGCATAGTGAATGACATTCAACTTCTTGTCAACTCTTTGTCCTAGAACAGCACCAACAGCATAATCACTAGCGTCGCACATGATTTCAAAGGGCAAGTTCCAATTAGGTGGTTGAACAATAGGTGCGGTTATCAAGGCCTTCTTAAGTATTTCGAAAGCTTCCTCACAATCCTCATCAAAAACAAAAGGAACATCCTTCTGCAAGAGGTTGGTAAGAGGCCTAGAAATCTTAGAGAAGTCTTTAATGAACCTTCTATAGAAACCAACATGACCTGGGAAACTTCGTATACCTCTAATATCTGTGGGGCGAGGCATTTTCTCAATTGCATCAACCTTAGCCTTATCAACTTCAATGCCTTCCTCAGAGATTTCGTGTCCTAAGACGATGCCTTCATTAACCATGAAGTGGCACTTCTCCCAGTTCAAGACGAGGTTGGTATCTTTGCATCTTTGTAAAACTCGATCAAGCTTGCTAAGGCAATCGTCAAAGGAAGAACCGTAAACGGAGAAATCATCCATGAAAACCTCAATTATCTTTTCACAAAAGTCAGAGAATATTGCCATCATACATCTTTGAAAGGTGGCAGGTGCATTGCACAAGCCAAAAGGCATACGTCTATAAGCAAAGGTACCGAAGGGGCAGGTGAAAGTGGTTTTCTCCTGATTAGATTGTGCAACAGGTATTTGCGAGAAACTTGAATAACCGTCTAGAAAGCAGAAGTGTGTGTGTTTAGATAGCCTTTCTAGCATTTGGTCGATAAACGGCAAAGGATAATGGTCTTTCCTGGTTGCCTTGTTGAGTTTCCGGAAGTCTATCACCATCCTATAGCCAGTAATAATCCTCTATGGGATTAGTTCATTCTTATCATTAGGAACGACGGTGATACCTCCCTTCTTAGGTACGCAATGTACTGGACTTACCCAATCACTATGAGCAACATGATAAATGATTCCTGCTTCCAGAAGCTTTAATATTTCTTTTCTCACACCCTCTTTCATCCTCGGATTTAATCTCCATTGATGATCAGCAACTGGCTTAGAATCAGGATCGGTTTTAATCTTGTGCTGACATAGAGTGGGACTAATACCCTTTAGATCATCAAGAGTATATCCAATAGCAGCACGGTGCTTCCTCAAAGTTTTTAATAACTTCTTCTCTTCGTGATTCGAGAGGTGAGCACTAATAATAACAGGATATATCTCCTTCTCATCAAGATAGGCATACTTAAGAGTATCTGGTAACTGTTTTAGCTCGAACACAGGATCACCCTTTGGTGGGGTAGGATCCCCAAGCAGTTCAATAGGCAGATTATTCTTGAGAATAGGATATTGTTCTAAGACAATTTTATTTATCTCATCTCTTTCATCCATATGCATATAATTTTCATGCTCAAGCAGATATTGCTCTAAAGGATCCATAGGAGGTACGGCAATAGAGGCAAGAGCAATGATTTCATCCCTACCAGACGACTCTTTTTCATGGGGTTGTCTTCCAAACTTGGAGAAGTTAAATTCATGAGACACACCCTCGAAACTAAAAGTGACAGTCTATTTAATGCAATCAATGTGAGCATTGACAGTGTTGAGAAAGGGTCTACCAAATATGATGGGACAAAAGCTATCTTGTGCAGTAGCAAGGACGAGGAAATCAGTAGGATACTTCGTCTTACCACACAGGACCTCTACGTCTCTCACAATTCCCAAAAGGCAGATAGTGTCTCTATTAGCTAGCGTAATAGTGACATCAATGGGTTCTAACTCAGCAGGTGCAATCTCATCTTTGATTTCATCATATAGGGATCGCGGTATTGCACTAACACTAGCACCCATATCACACAAACCATGATAACAGTGATCTCCTATCTTGACAGAAACAACGGGAAGGCCAACTACAGGTCCGTATTTGTCTTTAGCGTGAGGTTTAGCTATTCTGGCGGAGTCACAGAATTTGATAACATGCACGTCTATGTCTTCGGCTAAGAGATCTTTGATAATAGCACCACTAGGTTCAACTCTAATTTCCTCAGGGGGTGCAAGTGGTCTAATGTAACCCCTACGTATCACAGTTGGAGCTTTAGAATAATCATTTTTCCTAGCAGCGTAAGGTGGTTTCTCAGTGTAGGCACAAGGAATAATAGGATCACTAAAGGCAATAACTTTCTATTCAACTAGATTGGGTTTAACTATGTTGACTTCTACAAGCGGATGATACTTAAACCACTTCTATTTGGGAAGATCAACATGAGCAGCAAAAGATTCACATAGAGAAGCTACTATCTCAGAGTCAAGTCCATACTTAGCGCTAAAATCTCTAGAAGTGTTTGTTTCAACAAAAGATTTAACGCAATCAAACTGGAAATTCATACCTGACTCCTTACCTTCTTCAAGCTCCCAATCTTCAGAGTTACGTTTGATTCTTTCCAATAAATTCCACTTGTGGTCAATATCCTTCTTCATAAAAGAACCGGTACAAGAAGTGTCAAGCATGGTATGATCTTCATGAGAAAGCTGAGCATAAAAGTTTTGAGCAATAATTTCTCTCGAGAGCTCATGATTGGGGCATGAATATAGCATTGATTTAATCCTCCCCCAAGCTTGAGCTATGCTTTCCCTGTCACGAGGCCAAAAGTTATAAATATAATTCCGATCACGATGTACTAAATGCATAGGATAAAACTTTTGATGAAATTCCAATTTCAACCGATTGTAGTCCCATGATCCAGTATCATCACATAGCCTATACCATGTCAACGCCTTATCCTTCAAAGATAAAGGAAAGACTTTCTTATTTACCTCATCCTCGGGCAAACCTGCAAGCTTAAATAAACCACAAACTTCATCTACATAGATCAGATGCAAGTCTGGATGTGATGATCCATCTCCTGTAAAAGGATTAGCCAGCAGTTTCTCAAGCATACCCGAAGGAATTTCATAAAATATATTTTTAGTAGGTACCTCAGGTTGAGGAACAACTCCTTGTGCTTCCGTTCGTGGTGAAGATACCCCGAACAAACTCCTCAAAGGAACAGTTTCCATAGTGACAAGTGACAATAAATTTCAGCATAGTATATAAATGTTTCCTTACCAAATTCCACTTACCAAAGGCGCTTACCTCCCCGGCAACGGCGCGATAAAAGAGTCTTGATGACCCACAAGTATAGGGGATCAATCGTAGTCCTTTCGATAAGTAAGAGTGTCGGACCCAACGAGGAGGACAAGGCTCTGATAAACAGTTTTCAGCAAGGTAATAACTGCAAGCACTGAAAGTAGCGGTAACAAGTGATGGTGTAGTGAGGTGAAAGGTAGCAAGCGAAATGTAACAAGTAACAAGTAGTAGCAACGGTGCAGCAAAGTGGCCCAATCCCTTTTGTAGCAAGGGACAAGCCTGAGCAATGTCTTATACGAGGAAAAACGCTCCCGAGGACACACGGGAATTTCTGTCATGCTAGTTTCATCATGTTCATATGATTCGCGTTCGTTACTTTGATAGTTTGATATGTGGGTGGACCGGCGCTTGGGTACTGCCCTTACTTGGACAAGCATCCCACTTATGATTAACCCCTCTCGCAAGAATCCGCAACTATGAAAAAAGAATTAAGACAACATTTAACCATAGCATTAAACTAGTGGATCCAAATCAGCCCCTTACGAAGCAACGCATAGACTGGGGTTTAAGCTTCTGTCACTCTAGCAACCCATCATCTACTTACTACTCCCCAATGCCTGCCTCTAGGCCCAAATATGGTAAAGTGTTATGTAGTCGACGTTCACATAACACCACTAGAGGAAAAGACAACATACAACATATCAAAATACCGAACGAATACCAAATTCACATGACTATTATTAGCATGACTTATCCCATGTCCTCAGGAACAAAAGTAACTACTCACAAATCATAATCATAATCATGATCAGAGGTGTAATGAGTAGCATCAAGGATCTGAACATAAACTCTTCCACCAAGTAATCCAACTAGCATCAACTACAAAGAGTAATCAACACTACTAGCAAACTTACAAGTACCAATCGGAGTCGCGAGACGGAGATTGGTTACAAGAGATGAACTAGGGTTTGGAGAGGAGATGGTGCTGATGAAGATGTTGATGGAGATGACTCCCCTCCGACGAGAGGAGTGTTGGTGATGACGATGGTGATGATTTTCCCCTCCGGGAGGGAAGTTTCCCCGGCAGGATCGTCCTGCCGGAGCTCTAGATTGGATCTGCTAAAGTCCCGCCTCGTGGCGGCGGAGAATCCATGAAAAAGCTCCACCCTGATTTTTTCTCGGACGAAACCCTTCATATAGCAAAAGAGGGGGGCCAGTGGGCCAACAGGGTGCCCACAAGCCCTGTTGCCGCAACTAGGGGGTAGGCCGTGGCAACCAGGCTTGTGGGCCCCTGGCTGGTCCCCTGTGACACTCCTTTCGCCCAGTATTTTTTATATATTCCCAAAAAAATCCACGTTGATTTTCAGGGCATTTGGAGTTGCGCAGAATAGAGGACTCAGACTTGCTCCTTTTCCAGTCCAGAATTCCAGCTGCCGGTATTCTCCCTCTTCAAATAAACCTTGCAAAATAAGAGAGAAAAGGCATAAGTATGGTTCCACAAAGTATAATAACAGTCCATAAAGCGATAAATATCAAAATGAAAGCATGATGCAAAATGGACGTATCACTAGTCTTGGTGATGGTTGTTTGATCCTGCTGGAAAAAGATAGAAACTTTTCGCTCACGATATGATTTTTCATTTTTATTCAGAAAGAGCTTTTGAGTTGATTCTTTTCGCTGCTGGTTGATATGCCTTTTTCCTAGGCAGTCGTAAGTATTCAGAATTTTTGAGGTACCAGAAGTATACGAAGTATACAGATTGCTACAGACTGGTCTGTTTTGACAGATTCTGTTTTTTGTTGAGTTGGTTGCTTGTTTTGATGAAACTATGGATAGTATCGGGGGGTACTAGCCATGGAAAAGTGTGAATACAGTAATCTAACACCAATATAAATAGAAATCAAGATTGCTACAGTAACTAAAGAAGTGGTAGTTTGTTTTCTTGTGCTAATGTTATCACGAGTTTTGTGTTTAAGTTTTGTGTTGTGAAGTTTTCAAGTTTTGGGTGATGTTCTTATGGACAAAGAGATAAGGAGTGGAAAGATCTCAAGCTTGGGGATGCCCAAGGCATCCCAAGCCAAATTCAAGGACACCAAAAAGCCTAAGCTTCGCAATTCCCCGAGTAGGCATTCCCTCTTTCGTCTTCAATCCATCGGTAACATTACTTGGAGCTATATTTTTATTCACCACATGATATGTGGTTTGCTTGGAGCGTCTTGTATCGTAGGATTATTTTCTTTTTGTTGTGTCACAATCATCCTTGCTGCACACCTTTTGAGAGAGACACGCACTCATCGTGAATTTGCTAGAATGCTCATCGTGCTTCACTTATATGTTTTGAGCTAGATAATTTTGCTCTGTGTGCTTCATTTAGATCTTTTAGAGCACGGTGGTGCGTGACTTGGTAGTTGGCTTATGCTATGAAAGTAGTCCCAAAGGTGATAGGTACCCAAAGAGGATACAAAAACCTCCATCTTCATGTGCATTGAGTAGAAAGAGAAATCTTGATTCCTCTCAATTAGTTTTGAGACGTGGATTTGGTAATATTAAGAGTTATTTTAGTAGGGTGTTGTGAATCTAGAAATACTTGTGTTGAAGTTAGTGATTCCCGTAGCATGCACGTATGGTGAACCGTTATGTTAGGAAGTCGGAGCATAATTGATCTATTGATTGTCATCCTTTGTGTTGAGGTCGGGATCGCGCGATGGTTAACACCTACCAACCCTTCCCCTAGGAGTATGCGTTTAGCACTTTGTTTCGATTACTAATAAAAACTTTCGCAACAAGTATGTGAGTTCTTCATGACTAATGTGAGTCCATGGTATAGATGCACTTTCACCTTCCACCATTGCTAGCCTCTCTAGTGCCGCGCAATTCTCGCCGGTGCACAAACCCACCATATGCCTTCCTCAAAATAGCCACCATACCTACCTACTATGGCATTTTCATAGCCATTCGGAGATATATTGCCACGCAACTCCCACCGTTTCGTCTGATGACTTGTGCCGTCACTCTCATATTGCCATTGCATGATCGTAAGATAGCTAGCGAGATGTTTCAACGTCATACGCCAAGCTAGATCGTTGCACATCCCGGTACACTGCTGGAGGCATTTCCTATAGAGTCATCATCGTTCTAAGCTTTGAGTTGTGAGTAAATAAAAGTGTGATGATCATCATTATTAGAGCATTGTCCCATGTGAGGAAAAAAAGAGGCCAAAGAGCCCAAATAAAAAAAAGAGAAAAAAGAGAGGCCTAAGAGCCCATAAAAAAAATATATATAAGAGAGAAAAGGAGAGAAGGGACAATGCTACTATCTTTTTCCACACTTGTGCTTCATAATAGCACCATATTCTTCATGATTGAGAGCCTCTCGTTTCGTCACCACCATATGCTAGTGGGAATCTTCATTATATAACTTGGCTTGTATATTCCAATGATGGGCTTCCTCAAAATTGTCCTAGGCCTTCGTGAGCAAGCAAGTTGGATGCACACCCACTAGTTCTCCTTTTGAGCTTTCACATACTTATAGCTCTAGTGCATCCTTTGTATGGCAATCCCTACTCATTCACATTGATATCTATTAATGGGCATCTCCATAGCCCTTTGATACACCGAGTCAATGTGACCATCTCCTCTTTTTTGTCTCACAACCACCACCACACTCTATTCCACCTATAGTGCTATATCCATGGCTCACGCTCATGTATTGCGTGATAGCTATAAAAAGTTTGAGAAAGTAAGAGTGCGAAAACAATTACTTGGCCAATACCGGGTTGTGCATGATTTACATTAGTTGTGTGAGGATGATGGAGCATAGCCAGACTATATGATTTTGTAGGGATAACTTTCTTTGGCCTTGTTATTTTGAAAGTTCATGATTACCTTGCTAGTTTCCTTGAAGTATTATTGTTTTCATGTCAATAGCAAACTATGGTTTTGAATCTTACGGATCTGAACATTCATGTCACACGGAAGAAGTTGCAAAGGAAAACTATGCTAGGTAGCATTCCACATAAAAAATTCATTCTTTATCACTTCCCTACTCTAGGACGAGCAGGAGTTAAGCTTGGGGATGCTTGATACGTCTCCAACGTATCTATAATTTTTGATGGTTTCATGCTATTATCTTGTCAAACTTTGGATGTTTTGTATGCCTTTTATATCTTTTTTGGGACTAACTTATTAACTCAGTGCCAGTTCCTATTTTTTCCATGTTTTTGACCCCTTTCAGAGGAGGATTTTAAACGGAGTCCAAATGGAATGAAACTTCCAAAAAGATTTTTTCCAAAACAGAAGAAGATCAGGAAGCCTGAGAATCAGGGCAGGGGGCCAGCAGGGACCCCACAAGGCCCCTAGCCGTGGCCAGGGCGGGTCGTGCCTCCCAGGCTTGTGGGTTCCCTGGGCCACCTCTGCCCTAGGTCTTTCGCCTATATATTCCCTAAAGTCCCAGAAAAAATCAGGAGATCATAGAAAGTACTTTTCCGCCGCCGAAAGCTTCTGTCTCCGGAAGATCCCATCTCGGGCACATTCTGGTGCCGTGCCGGAGGGGGATTCGGATACGGAGGGCTTCTTCATCAAAACCATGACCTCTCCGATGATGCGTGAGTAGTTCACCACAGACCTACGGGTCCATAGCTAGTAGCTAGATGGATTCTTCTCTCTCTTGGATCTTCAATACAAAGTTCTCCATGATCTTCATGGAGATCTATCCGATGTAATCTTCTTTTGCGGTGTGTTTGTCGAGATCTGATGAATTGTGGATTTATGATCAGATTATCTATGAATCTTATTTGAGTTTCTTATGATCTCTCTTATGCATGATTTCATATCCTTGTAATTCTCTTCGAGTTGTGGGTTTTGTTTGGCCAGCTTGATCTATGATTCTTGCAATGGGCGAAGTGCTTGGTTTTGGGTTCATACCATGCGGTGACCTCACCCAGTGACAGAAGGGGTAGCGAGGCACGCATCGTGTTATTGCGATCAAGGGTAAAAATATGGGGTTTTCATCATTGGTTTGAGTTTATCCCTCTACATCATGTCATCTTGCTTAAGGCGTTACTCCGTTCGTCATGAACTCAATACACTAGATGCATGCTGGATAGCGGTCGATGTGTGGAGTAATAGTAGTAGATGCAGAAAGTATCGGTCTACTTGTCTCGGACGTGATGCCTATATGTAGGATCATTGCCTTAGATATCGTCATGACTTTGCACGGTTCTATCAATTGCTCGACAGTAATTTGTTCACCCACCGTAATATTTGCTATTTTGAGAGAAGCCTCTAGTGAACACTATGGCCCCCGGGTCTACTTCACATCAAATTTTCAGCCTTACACTTTTACTTCGTTGCACTTTCCGCCTTCAGATCTCACTTTGCAATCAATCTTGAAGGGATTGACAACCCCTTTATAGCGTTGGGTGCAAGTTCTTTTGTGTTTGTGCAGGTACTGTGGACTTGACGAGATTCTCCTACTGGATTGATACCTTGGTTCTCAAACTGAGGGAAATACTTACTGCTCCTGTGCTGCATCGCCCTTTCCTCTTCAAGGGAAAAACCAACGCAAGCTCAAGAGACGACAGCAGATTTCTGTTGCCGTAGCAAAGGGTTGACAAAACGTATTTGTAATGGGTTTCAACTGAAATATGGGCTCACAACTTATTGTCGCGCGATGAGATGCTTCGGCCGAATGGGTGCCTGGTTCCTAACCCGCTGGTGATGGTGTCCAAGCTGATCATCAACTCGACGGCGTCCTCGGATAGACAGCTAGTTCAAGCAACATGCCTGCGAATGGATGCACACGTTATCTTTGGCATACCGCTTTGCACACGGAATTTACTTGACTTCTCGGCTTGGCATGACGATAAACGTGGCATTTTGAGTGAAATCAGCTTACACCATGTTAGTAGCTACAAGACAGCGTATGAGGGAATGGTTGTAAGGTGCTGCCGGATCATCCAGCTCAAGGGTGGAAGAGGGGGCATGGAAGTCGCTATGGAAAACTGAAGTTCCGGGCAAGTTGCGTATGTTCCTTTGGAGACTTTCCAAATTCTTTGTTCCTACAAATGACGTTCGAGCGCATCAACACATGGGTGACTCCAACCAATGTGGCTTATGTGGAGTCCAAGATTCATGGCGACATTCACTCCTGAAGTGCACATCGTCAAGGATTGTGTGGGCATTATCCAATGAGGAGCTAACACATAAAATGATAGAAACTACACAGCCAAATGCCAATCATTGGCTATTCACGCTGATGGAGATGTTGTCACACGAGAATTTTGTGCTCTTCGTCGTTACTCTGTGGTCTATATGGCATGCCCGACCTCATGTCGTCCATGAGGGAATCTTCAAGAGTCCCCAAGCTACACACATGTTTGTTCAAAGATTCATTGATGATCTGGGCATCATTCGACAGACACCTCACCATACCAGCCACAATGTTCCTGCCACTCGGGTATTGACTAGAAAGGTGAAGAGGCCACCCCCAAGTTTTTGCAAGATCCATGTCGACGCTGGAGTCCTTTCAGGGAGAGGAGGCGCTGCAGCATTCGTATGCAGGGACGAAGGTGGCAACTTCTTGGGCACCTCGACACTAGTCGTGGAAGGTGTGCTTGATCCGGCAACACTGGAAGCTTTGGCGTGCCGTGAGACCCTTTCTCTTGCTCAAGATCTTAATATAAGTAACATCAGTGTTGCTTCAGATTGCCAACAAGTAGTTTCAAACATCAACACAAGAGCAAGATGAAGATATGGTGCAATTATCACTAAGATAAATGTGAAAGTTGTAACTTTTCAATGCATGTTTTCCAATGAACGCCGAGATGTTGGTTTAGAGACGCATAGTCTAGCCAAAATTGCACTTTATAAAGGTCCGGGCCATCACGTCTGGTTTGGCGTGCCCCATGATCAAAGATGTATCCCACTCCATGTGGACTTTGATGAATAACGGAGTTGTTCATCCCTAAAAAAATCTAAACATTTTGAAATTTCCCGGTTTTGGGACCTTCTAAACGTTCCCACCCAGTTTTTTACGGTTTTGGGAAACTTCTAGAAGGTTGGTGAGCTCGATTTTTTAATGTTCCTTTTCTATTTTTTTTCTCTCTCTTTTTTCCTTTTCTCCTTATTTCTTTCTTTAATTTATTTTTCTTTTTTTGAAAAATGTTCATAATTTTAAAAAAAATGTTCATTTCTAAAGAAAATACTTCCTTTTTCAATTTTTATTCATAAAAACAGAATTTTAAAATTTGTTCACTTCGTTTTGGAAAATGTTGAGTAATTCAAAAAAATGTTCAAAATTTTGTTTTAAAGAAATGTTCCTATTTAAATAAATGTTCATTACTAAAAAATATTTGTTCAAATTTGAAAAATACTCGAGTTTTTAATTTTTCTTAGAAGTTTCAAAATATGTTTGCATTTTCAACTTTTGTGTGGGAGCTTAAAAAACGTTCCTCTTTCAACAAAACTGGTCATTATTTTTAAACAATGTTCCTGCTTTAATAATGTTGTTCAAGAATTTCAAAAAATATTCTAAGATTCAAAATATTATTTGCAATTACAAAAAATTTTCTCTATGTCAATTTGTGTTCATAAATTGAAAAAATGTTCCCAATTTCAAGAATTATTCCGAATTACAATTATTTCTTGATTTTTTCTTTTACCCTCAAATTTGTGGAAAATTCAGGAAAAAATTTGCATTTGAAAACTATTGAAAATTTGTTGACCTTTTTTCAAAAATTTGTTCACAAATTTTTAAAGTGTCATATTTTGGAAATTTATTCGCAAATTTAAAAACATTCGGGAACTTGAGAAAAAATCCCAATTTCCAATATTGTTCACGGAATTGAAAATTATTCATGTTATGAAAATTGGTTTGCAAATTCAACAAATTTTTAGGGACTTTAGAAAATGTTCCCAATTTCTAATTTTGTTCACGAATAAAAAACTATGCGTGTCTTCAAAAAATTAGAAAAAATATGGGAATTAGTTTTGCGTTCTAAATTTTAAAATTGTTCGGTTGTGCGCTTGGTATGAAATTTTGTACATAAATATCTAAGAATGTTTTGGTTTTCAAATTTTGTTCACACGCTTTCATATTTTGTTTTTGAATTTCAAAAATGTTCGTGTTTCAAAAAAAGTGTTCTTGATTTTCGAAAATATTTTTGTTTTAGTTTTTCACGAGATTGGAAATTGTTTGAGTTTCATAGATCACTTAATTTTTCTTTAAAAAATTACTTTTGAAATTCCAAATATAATTCAGTTCTATGTTGCGAGATGGTTCTTTAATGTTGTCGCTCCTATAAAATATGTAATGATCGCTAGCTCAAGTGGTAGTACCTTGTTGGATATAGTATGAGGTCGAGGTTTTGAGTTACTACAGAATTGTTTGTTTTATAATTACAACGTGTCGTCTTTTGCCAGCCCAGCCCAGTTGGAGATCGCGCGTGTAAAATTGTGTCGTTTTGCCACAGAGAGCAGCGTATAGGAAGTCCCGCGCCCGTGTACATGACCTCTCTACTATGGAATACCCTATTTGCCAACAAGCTCCAGAGAAACTTCGGTCGACCCAAGTTCGATTGCCATTGGTTTTGGGAAGTGTTTGTTTTATAATTACAATGCGTCATCTTTTGCCAGCCCAGCCCATTTGGACACTGCCCGTGTGAAACCATGCCTTCTTGCAGCAAAGAGCGGCGTATAGGAAGTCCCGCGCCCGTGTGCTTGACCTCTCTACTGTGGAATACCCTATCCGCTCGCGGGCTCCGCACACCCCCTTAGAAGACTTCGGTCGGCCCAAGTTCGATTGCCACCAATTTTGAAAAGTGTTTATTTTATAATTACAAAGTGTCTACTTTTGCTAGCCCAACCCAGTTGGAGACTGCCTATGTGAAACTGTGCCTTTTTGCCACACAAAGTGGCATATAGGAAGTCTCGTACCCTTGTACATGACATCTCTACTACGGAATACCCTATTCGCCGGCAGGCTCCCCACACCCCGTGAGAAGACTTCGACCGGCCCAAGTTCGATTACCATCGGTTTTTGAATCTTTTAGGAGTTTTTTTTGTTTTTCGTGTTTTTTTTCCTGTTTATTTTTTTCTTTTTTTCTATGTTCTTTTTTTGAAAACTAAGTTCATGTTCGAAAATTGTTCTTAAAATTAAGAAAATATTCTTGCTTTTATAAAAATATTCTAAACATGAAATTTGTTCATGTTTCAAAATCTGTTCACATTTTGAAAAATGTCGCGGTTTCCAAATTTGTTCATATTCAAAAAATGTTCACAATTTTATAATTTTGTTCAGTAATTTGAAACTCGCTCATGTTTCAAAATCTATTTAGCATTTAAAAAATGTTTATGGTTTCAAAATTTATTCACAATTCGAAAAATGTTCACAATTTTATAATTTTTTTCATGAATTTGAACTTTTTCATGTTTCAATTTTTTGCACAATTCAAAAAATGTTTGTGGTTTTCAAATTTGTTCACAAATCAAAAAATGTTCACAATTTGATAATTTTGTTCTCTAATTTGAAATCGATTCATGTTTCAAAATTTGTTCCCAATTTACAAAATGTTTGCGGTTCCAAAAAAAATCACAATTCAAAAAAATGTTCACAATATTATAATTTTGTTCACAAATTTGAAATTTTTTTATCTTTCAAAACTTATTCAGAATTCAAAAATTGTTTATGATTTCAAATTTTGTTCACAATTCGAAAATTGTTCATAATTTTATAATTTTGTTTACTAATTTGAAATTCGTTCATGTTCCAAAATTTCTTGAGAATATGAAAAATGTTAATGGTCTCAAAATTTATATACAATTTTATAATGTTGTTCATGAATTTGAAATCTGTTCATGTTTCAAAATTAACAATTCGAAAATTGTTTGTCGTTTTCTAATTTGTTCACAGTTTAAAAAATATTAACAATTTGATAATTTTGTTCACTAATTTGAAATTCATTCGTGGTTCAAAATATGTTCACAATTTAAAAAATGTTTGTGGTTCCAAAATTTGTTCACAATACGAAAAAATGTTCACAGTTTTATAATTTTGTTTTTGTATTTGAAATTTGTTCATCTTTCAAAATTTATTCTGAATTCAAAAAATGTTTACGATTTCAAAATTTGTTCACAATTATTTATTTTTGTTCACTAATTTGAAATCCGTTCATGTTTTAAAAAAAATCATGGATTCCAAAAATATTTGGGTTTCTGAACTTTTGTTCAGATTTTGATGAAAATCCCTTTAACAAAAAATTGTTCACATATTCAAAAATGTTCGTGATTTTCAAAAAAGACTTCAGTTTATCAAAAGCTTGTTCACGTATAAAAAAATCAAGTTTTTTATTTGTTCTTCTCAAATTTGAGAAGTATTCATTTAAAAACATTTTTTAAAAATAATATCCGCGTTCGTAATTTGATAAAATGTTCGTATCTACATTACATTTAGCTTGGCGCACCATAGTAAACGAAGAAAGCTTAGCTATTCGAGTGGCCAGACTCGCGCGAAGCAATACGAGATCCTAGGTTCGATCCTTTCCTCAAACACTCCTTTTTTAGATTTTTTAACTATGCTACACTAACGAGCCAGCCTAGTTGGAGTTGCACGTGAAAGTGCATGTAGTCCCCATGTGTGATTTTGGTAATTGATGACAATTCTAACGGACTAATGTTTGCATTGGGTTATACATTTAAAGGAATGTTCTATTTATAATGCATGAAGAATATTGGATGAATTGAACGATGTTTGTTTCATGAAGATGCAAGAAGGAGCTCGAATGAATTTGAAATAAATGTCATATACATATTGTTGTGCATGCATCAAGGATGATCTCAATGATTGAATCAAATATGATACGATCAAGATGAATTCAATGTGATGAACAAGATGTGATCTATGTGGAGTTCATTGAAGATCTGAGAGATTCTCATGCTTTGGCTTATGGTTTCAACCATGATGGATCAAGATCTTGGGAGAATAATTAAAGAGAAGAATTCTACATATGTCTTGACAATAGGATCTTGATGAGCTCATATGTTGAGTCATGGATGATTATGTCTTCAAGCAAGTAATTCAAGTGAAGAATTCATTGTGCTTGTCAAGAGACTATGTTGTATCATGAAGACGAGCAAGTTATAGCCAATATGAGATTCATTGAGAAACTTGATATGTTCATGGTGAATTGAGATACTGGTAATCATGTCTTAAAGCAGTAAAGCCTAGTAATAAATCAATAGGGACTTCAATACATCAATATTAATCATGGATCAACGATAAATGTTGACCAAGATGAATATCAAAGAGTTAACTCAAAGTTGTTCATCACACAAGCGCAAATGATGTACCACATGGGATCTTGTGGTATGGTAAGTAATTGTCAATTGCACTTTGTGTACTGACCCATACTATGTGTTTTATATATCTATGTTGATTAGGTGATTCTCATGGGCTTGCATCAAGAGAAAATTTTCAAGTGTCCATGAGATGATGACATCAAGATATGATGATCATGGTTGACAAGGGCAAGCTCAAGATAAGCATCCTAAAGGATTACATGCACTACAAGAAATATGCTCATACATGACGTTTTTTAAAATGTCGTTGATGAATTCGTCATAAATCTATGACGATTTCATCCGAGATTGTCGTAAGCCGTTTGAGGGGATCAAATCTACATATAAATTACGACGATGTGAGTAAAAAACGTCGTAACTGCATAAGATGAGATCATCATAATTTTTACGACGATTATAAAAACATCGTAACATGATGTAACATAATTTTTATGACGATTATAAAAACATCGTAAAATGTATTGAATTTTTTTATATCACTTTTCTGTTGGCTATTTTTTTCATCTTACTTTTCTGTTGGCTATTTTTTCATCTTACTTTTACATTGGGCTTGCTAATGGGCTTGTTTGTGGTCTGTCCACATCGTGTGCACCACTGCGCAAATCGCAAAAATTCAAGCACAGATAGGACTCAAACTCACGATCTCTGTGTCCAGAGATAGCGCTAATAGGTCCGCACCACTGCGCTAGCGACTCTGCTTGTGTTAGTTGATAGAACTAATTGTATACATAGTAACTTTATATAGATACAACTGCTATTTCCTGCCCTTCCCTAATCTAACCCAATGCAGTTTTCAGTTGGATCTTTCCCACTGCGCGACAGATCTGGTGACCGACGACGGGGGCTGATGCGGAGGTGACCGGCGGCGGGGGCTGATGCGGAGGTGACCGGCGGCGGGGGCTGATGCGGAGGTGACCGGCAGCGGTGGCTGGTGCGGCCGTGACCAACGGAGGGGGCTGGTGCGGGGGCGGGCAGCGGCGGAGGGAGCTGGTGCGGGGGCGGGCAGCGGCGGAGGGAGCTGTGGAGGGAGCTGGTGTGGGGCGGAGGGAGCTGGTGTGGTGTTCGGCGGCGGCTTCTTCCCCTGCTTCTTCGAGGCTTCTTCCCCTACACAGCCTAAAGGTGATTATTCCCGTGCAACATGTCTCTCTTCCTGTACTGTACTATTAGCTTCTCCTGTCAGTATTATTGGCATAGGGGAAATATTATTGTTATATTATTGGTATAGGCTGGAGGGAGCTGGTATATTATAGGGGAAATCCATCTTTTTCGCAGGATGATGCAAAAATATTATTGGTATAGGGGAAATGCATGCTCGAGGGAGCTGGTATATTATAGGGGATCTGCTTCTAATCATTTTACGGATGAATGTTTAATATTATTGGTATAGGCTGTGTAGGGGAAATGCATGCAGGATGTTGATATATCACTTTGCAGGAGTATATGATATGTGCTTGCTGTCTCAGATGAACAAATTCTCTCCTAAATCCATTGTAGTAAATTTGTGCCTTTTACCGCTAGCTTTGAATGCAAACAATATTGATAATATAGCTCACTGATGATTTATCTAGGTTTGGTTTGCTTTTTGCTAGCTACTGTTGGTCTCTGAGCTTTGATTGATGCTAAGTTGCAACATTTCTTGGTCTTTGGCAGATGGACAGGAGCTGGATTAAAGGAGTTAGAAGGCTTTCTGCTGAACATACAAAAGGAGTCGAAGAATTTATGCAATTTGTTCGCAGAAGAGCTACCGAGGATGCTCATGCTCTTTGCCCATGTCGGAGCTGTCTCAACCGTGCACAACAACCTCTAGGGACTGTAGAGGCTCATCTGTTGATTTATGGGATGGCAAGCACATATGATCGGTGGGTCTATCATGGAGAACCTTTACATGCTGAACCTGAACCTGAACCTGATGTAGACCCACACCATGTTGATGAAGGCAATGATTTTGTACAAGATGATCCGCCAGCGGGTGCTGGTTTTGAGGAGGGTGGAAATGAAGATGACAGAATTCCTGAGTTGTTAAAGGATTTCTACAATTCAGAACCGCAAGGTGATCGATAGAAGACAATCTTTGCCGAGTTGTTAGAGGAGGCGAAGCGCCCAGCTAGTGACGGTGGTAAATTGTCCAAATATCAACGTGAAGTTACTTCACGCCAAGTCTTTCTACCGGATGACCAATGTTCAATTCAACGGATTTCTCCGTATCATGACCTTGCAATATCCAGATAGCGAAATTCCCAAATCTTATGATGAAGCATTGAGTATAATCAGCACATTGGGACTAGGCTATGTTTCAATCCATGTCTTCCCGAATAACTGTGTCTTGTTTCGGAACCAGTTTGCCCACTACGACGAGTGTCCAAAATGTAATGCCTCCAGGTGGAAAAATGCTGATGGGAAGAAGCGGATACCGGTGAAGGTATTGAGGCACTTTCCTTTGATTCCAAGGCTGGAGAGGATGTTTATTTCGAAGAAACAATCGGAGGAGGTACAATGGCACAAGCTAAATCGGAAAGCCGTGGAGGGTGAACTCAGCCATGCAGCTGACGGGGAGGCATGGAAAGAGTTGGACAAATTAGATAAAGAATTTGCCGCTGATCCAAGGAACTTTAGACTCGGCATTGCCGGTGATGGTTTTAATCCATTTGGAAAGATGAGCACATCCTATAGTATGTGGCCTGTATTTGTGATTCCATACAACCTTCCGCCATGGGCATGTATGGATCAGTCCAACGTCATGATGGTGTTGGTGATTCCGGGTCCAAATTCTCCCGGCAAGGATTTTGATGTCTTTATGGAGCCCCACGTAGATGAACTGATCCTGCTATGGAAGGGTGTACTTACATATGATGTCGGAAGTCCCAAAAAGTTTAATCTACGTGCTGCGATCTTATGGTGCATCCATGATTACCCGGCGCTGCATACTTTATCGGGGAGGGCCACACGGGGGTATCAAGCATGCGTTCGTTGTGACAAGGACCCTTGCTCAAAGAGAATAAGGAGCAAGATATGCTTTACTGGGCACCGCCATTTTCTTAGTCGCAGCCATCCTTGGCGGAAAAGCAAGGATTTTAACGGCGAGACTGAAACTCGCGACAAGCCAGCACAATTCACTCAAGAAGAGCTTGAGCAGCAACTTGACAAGGTCAAAGATGTGAGACCAGGAAAGCATGGAAAGAAAATAAAGCGTCAGCAGGGTCAATGTTGGGACCGGAGGTATATTCTACGGGACCTCCCGTACTGGAAACACCTGAAGTTCAGGCATAATCTCAATGTTATGCACATCGAGAAAAACATATGTGAGAATCTGCTAGGGACATTTCTGAATATTGAAGGAAAGACAAAGGACACGGTTAACTCCAGGCTAGATTTGGAAGACATGGGCATAAGAGAAGATTTGCACCTCCAGCCTTCTGAAGACGGAGAGTCATTCGAAATGCCAGAAGCATGGTATACGATGACTAAAGAAGAAAAGCTTGCATTCTGTGAATATATAATGAATGTGAGATTTCCAGATGGGTACGTCGCGAACCTAGCAAAAGGTGTTTCTCCTGATGGATGCAAGCTTCAAGGCCTGAAAACACATGATTGTCACATCCTGCTCCAAAGGATTTTACCGGCGGGACTCCGAGGTTTGATGGATAAGGAATTATATGAAGCGGTTGCTGAGCTAGGGAATTTCTTTAAAGAGTTGTGCTGCAAAACACTGAAGCTAGATGTTCCAAAAAGACTTGAAAAAGAAATCCCAATTATCCTTTGCAAGCTGGAGAAGATTTTCCCTCCGTCTTTCTTCACTGTTATGGTTCATTTGGCCATCCATTTACTTGAAGAGGCAATGCTTAGAGGACCTGTACAATATGGCTGGATGTACCCGATCGAAAGAAGGATGCTTAATTACACTGAAGCGGTATGTGCGAAACACGGCCAGACAGGAGGGATCCATTGCTGAAGCATATATTGTCGATGAGTGCTTGACATTTTGCTCGAGGTACTTTGACGATGTGGAAACGAGATTTAATCGACCGTGTAGAAACAGAGAGCGGGATAATTCGCAAGGTGGTGATCTCTCGGTTTTCAAGCATGGTGTGAGCTTTCTTGGAGCTTCACATTACGTGCCTGCTGGTGATGACTATGACAAGATGGTTTGGTATGTCCTCAGAAGTTGCCCTAAGGTTCAACCCTATATCGAGTATGGCATCTCTTGTGCACTTAATTGTATCATTTTTCTATGGTTGGAATGAACACATTATTTAGGCCTGATGCTTTAATTTATTATTTTGTTGGCATTACAGCTTGCGCAAGGAAGAGCTGAACCAGCAAGGTATCATCAATGTTGATAAATGGCTTGCGAAGGGATTTTCTCAATGGTTTAAGACTCGTGTGAGATATTTAGCATTTGATCAATTTACACGTAATTTTCCATGTGTGTTATTCACCCTGGTTTTATTTGTGCAGATTGGAAAATTACATGAGAAGAACAATGTTAGTGCTGATCTCTTTGCCTTGGCATGTGAACCGGATAAGCGAGTGAGATTGTATTCTGCGTGTATTGTTGATGGTGTCCGGTACCACACTGTTTACCGCGAGAAAGATCGAAAGTCACAGAATAGTGGAATTTTTACCGAGGGAGAACATGAAGCGCTGACATCGACTTCTATGGTCAGCTCAAAAGCATCATAAAGCTATAGTACAACACTATCAGAGATGTCCATCGTTCGGTCGTCTTATTCCGTTGTGACTGGTTTGATCTTAGTTGCAAGAAAACCTACACAAGATTCAATGAAGATGGACACTTCATAAGCATTAACACTGGAAAGTGTTGGTACAAGAATGATCCTTTTATTCTAACAACACAAGCAACAATGGTATTCTATGTGCCAGACACTCGTTTGCATGGAAATTGGCGAGTTGTGCAAAAGTTTCAGCATAGGCATTTGTGGAGTGCGACTGAAAATGAAATAGGAGATGGTCCCGGTGGTATCGGGCTATCATACCAAGATGATGACACCCCAGAAGTTCCAGTGCAAGCTCAAGAAGCCAATGTGCAAACCAGATTGCGAAGGGACAGGGAAGTCGTGTTTGTTGAGGCTGCAGTGGTAGAAAGAATGAAGAAAAGGAGGAAGGAGGTAGTGGATGGTCATGAAAGCGAGGATGATGAAGATATTGGGACTGACGATACAATCCTCCAATATTGTAGCGACGGCGAGAATGATATCGATGATGACGAGTTACGTAAGGAAGATTGTCTTGGTTGTAGTTCCCTTCTGTTTTTTAGAAACAGTTCCCCTCATGTATCAGTGTAATATCATCGACGGCGAGAATGATACCTGAACTATGTATTTCACTGTGAGCATGTATCGGTGTTTTTTTAGAAACAGTTCCCCTCATCATCATGCTCTTTTGCAACTAGTATCACTGTGAGCATGTATTTCATTGTGAGCATGTATCAGTGTTATGGTACCCAGTTTTTGCTTCTAGCTCTTTTGCAACTTGATTCTGTAATAAACATGGTACTTGTCAA
This sequence comes from Hordeum vulgare subsp. vulgare, assembly GCF_904849725.1. Classification (NCBI taxonomy): domain Eukaryota; kingdom Viridiplantae; phylum Streptophyta; class Magnoliopsida; order Poales; family Poaceae; genus Hordeum; species Hordeum vulgare. The sequence goes on from NC_058524.1 coordinate 174,850,866, forward strand.
ACTGGGTACCATCATCTGATTTAATAACACAGAGATAACCAAGATTTAATAAAGGGTACTTGTCAAACTGATTTAATAACAGGGTACCATCATACTTGTCATACTGATTTAATAACAGGGTACTTGTCAAACTTGATTCTGATCAAACATAAACCAGTAAACAGGGTACCATAACATAACACCTAGATAACCAGGGTACCATAAACTGGGTACCATAACACCAGTGCCATAAACAGTGTAATATCATCTTACATAGCCAGTACCATAAACTGGGTACCATAACACCATAGCCAGTACCATAAACTGGGTACCATAACACGAGTGCCATAACACCTAGATAAAAGTACCATAACACCTAGCATAACCAGTACCATAACACCTAGCATAACCAGTACCATAACACCTAGATAACTTGTCCATTTTCCTTACATATCACCCTAAACTAGTTTAGTAACTACGATTTTGAGTCCACCAAAGTGACGGCGGAACCAAAACACAAAGATATCTCCCCTCCTCATCTTGGTCTTGTCCACAACATCCTTCCAATTGGTTGTTATGCTAGCACCCTTGTTCTTTGCCTTGCTAAAGATCATCCTAACTTGAGCAATGTTCTTCGCCTTGTAATAGACCTCAAGGAAATGTTCTTCTTCCAAGGCAAGACGCTTTTTGATGTGTTGACTCGTGTACGGCTTGTTGAAGTACTACACACAAAAAAACATGGGCAACTTGTAAGAAAGGAAACTTCAAGACAACTTATCAAAAAGATGCTTCTTGATGCTTTTTTACCATTTTTGCCTTCTTAGGTATCACGTGAGCTTCTTGAATGGTGCATACATAATATGGTATGGTTGGCGTTCGATCAAGAACTCGATGCTTCAACTTCTCAACTTGTGAGGGATTCAAGGCAACTTTGTTTGCATACACACCATGTTTATCAAAAGCAGCATTTCCTGTTTTCTTGGGACCTCCTGTTGTGATCTTGACAGCAGGCCTAGGAGCAGCCTCATCGTCGGAGCTAACTAGGATGACCTTCGTCAGCCTACGAATGCAAAGAATTTGAATAGACAAGTTAGTCATGGAACAAACACATAATATGCAGATGTTAGCATAACAGAGTGATGAGACAAACAAGCTATGTGTTCAACCAATGAAAAAAGAGGCACTCGGCCAAAAGAAAATGGACAATAACATTAGGCATGTAGAAGGCAGCATCATAATTGTAACAACACGTCATTTTCTTCAACAAAATACATATTTCAAGAGTTATGAACTCCTAAGATCAGTCAATAAGCTGATTCACTCAAATGCAAGAATTCACAGAGAAAATAAACAAATCTTTTCCAGTAAATAAAATACCCACAGAAAAGGAAATACAATGTATGCTTAATCAGATCTATGATAAGTTTGCACTTGGGGTGACTTACTTTGAACATGGCCATCTTTATCAATAAAAGAACTTTTCTGCTTTGGGATACTGAAAGGACATGAATCTAGCTAACATATACTATTGAATATAAGCCAAACCAAGTAATCAACATAGATGAGTTCTACCAATACGGCAATATGATTTGAACATATGTGCCTACTCCCTTTTGTTACTTGAACACCCACACTAGAGACATAGGAAAAAAGAAAAGCTCTATTACACAGATACACGTCTGAACCTAAATCAACCTTCTTAAGCTTTTATGAAAATGCTCTACTGATATATGCCAACGATATCTTTACCAAGAAAGAGAAATGGGGACAGGCCATCCACTCCCTTTGTGAGAAGTCCATGATTACTCTTGGAGCAGTATGAGAAAGGCGGGCATTGCACTCCTGCCATTCACTCGAAGCTCCAGGAAACAACAGGCAAAACATGAGCTGCTTGCTTAATACAGCAACCAATTTCATGTTTGTTCTAATAAAAAGAAATAGTGAAAGTGGGTTATATCGACTAGAGGGGGGTGAATAGGAGATTTTTAGAATTTCATCCCTGAGGAAATTCCTTTTGAGGAAATTCCTCACTGATGACTAACTTATAGCGGAAACAGTAAAGCATCAGAAGTGCAAAGTTTCACAACAGCAGTTTTTCAGAGTGAGGAATGTGAAAACAGATTGCACTGTGAGCAGGCACGCAGAATACAGATGAGGATTAACTGACGTGAAGAATTTGGGGTTGAGGAAATTCAGAGAAAGTCTTCAGCAAATTCTACAAACAGTAGCAGTGAAATTCATCAACACATAATTTGAGGAAAGTAAGGAGTTGAGGAATAAGAACCCGTTTCTCAGTTAAGACAGTCGTTGATGACCCAGTTCCAACTGCTGTGACAGTTGTACATCTGGTTTGGAGCGGCTTGGTATTGAAACCAAAGGACACACAGTCCTTGGCACACAGTCCCTACCGTGTTCTCCTTGGGCTAAGCACACATAGTCCTCGCCCAACACTCGTGGTAAGTCTTCAGGGCAGACTTCCAAACCCTCACAAACTTGGTCACCCGGCGATCCACTATTGACTGCTGGAAAGCTCTAGACCATGACGCCTAACCGTCTGGAGGATGCATAGTCCTCAAAGGTAAAAGGCTTCAGTCCCACACAGGAACAACTTCTTCAGTGATGCTCAATCACTAGGTTTGGTTTGTGGTTTCGGTTTATGGGGTATTTCCTCACTGATGAATTACTCTCGAAGACTCTGAGGAATTGGGTTGCTCTTATGACAAGTGTCAGTTTCTAATGGAGCAGCCAACCAGCTAATGGTTGTGGGGGTGGCTATTTATAGCCTCGGAGCATCCCGACATGATTTGACACTAATGCCCTTAAATAATATGACCGTTGGAGTGGATAAGACCAATGACTTGGCGTGGCTATCGAAACGGTCGGAACCCTCAACTGTGAGAGTCCTCATGTCACTCGTATTCCTCACTTGAGGCTTTTGGTAGGATTAGGCTTAGGTTGAGCATCATGAGGAAATTCATTCCAAAGTGTAACTTCGACCCCCTTTAACAGTACGGTGTTCCTATTACTCAAATGCGAAGAAAATAAAATAGAAAGAGTAAATCTTCATGCTTCAAAGTCTTCAAAATGATTTTCTTCCGGACACACCGAATTCCTCGATTTCAGTATCTGTCGTGGGTATAAGCCTGACAGTAGATGTGTAGGGTACGAAAAGGATGGGCAGAGCCTTAGCTACGGCGAGGTTGTATGAGTTTAGGCCCCTCTGCGGTGGAGGTAATAGCCCTACATCTCAGTGCTCAGGGAGCTTGTTGTCGAGTGGAAATATGGAATACAATGAGTTGCTAACCCTTGCACCAGTGGGGAAGGGTGGCTTATATAGAGTGCGCTGCCCTTCACAACAGTCGGTGCGCAGGGGTGGAATAATGGCGAATAAATACCTACGTTACAGGTAACGTACGGCCTAAATGCTAATAAAAGCGTGAGGAAACGTACGACTGTTTCCCTCCTGGGGGGTTACGATGTACAGAGTGGAATCCAGTCGATCCGATCGATACGCTCCGAATGCTCGCCTTCGACTGGATGGTCGGATGTCTGTTACCGACTGGATGATGGGAATTCCTTAGTTTAGTCGGAGCTGACACAGGGCCTTGTCCCTTATGAAGGGTGGTACTTGGGTAGGACCTATAAGGTAGGCTTATGACCCTACCCTAGGACTATAACCCCATCATTAGTCCCCGAATGGATTGAGGTTGAAACGACGAAGTGATGCTTGTGGTTTGGATCTGACTCGCACGGACGGGACTTTGGCGTTGCTTGCCTCGGTCCATTTTATCTTTTCCGATCGACGATCCGAGTGGAAGTACTCGCGAAACGGATTGTCGGAAGCTGAGTACTTCTGCGGCATCTTCTGACGCGACCGGTCAACTGACAGCGGGGATTTTCCGGGATCCTCAAATTTCGGTTTCCGCGCGCTCGAGTAGCGCATGACGCCTCGATTCTCGCGCCTTCAACCTCTCCACTAATATCGCCACGGTGGGTCGGGGGGATAAGGTTTCGGGGCCACCTGCCAGCGACCCAGTCGGAACCTTACTTAAATCTCGGCGGCGAGGGTTCTTCGTTACGCTCGCCGAATCTCTTGCCTTCGCCTGCTCCGTCCTTCTCGCCACCTCCAGCGCCTCTACACTCCTTCCTCCTCCTTCCTCCCGCGGGTTCGCAGTTTCCGCCATGACCAAGGGTCAGACCAGCAAGATGGAGGCGAGGAAGAAGAAGGGGAAGGCGGCGCTCCTGCTCAGCGGCGGCAGCCGACGCTGCCGGCGGGGTGGATTCAAGGCGACTTCCTCCCCTCCACGGTGACGGAGGGGGATCTGCTGCAGCTGGTGGAGCACGGGATGATCGTGCACAAGTCTTGGAGGCTGCCGGCGGAGAACGAGGTCGAGCCGGCACCCCGGGAGGGGGAGCGCGTCTTGCTGCTCAGCCACATCTATCGAGGTTTCTCCTTGCCCCTGCATCCTTTCTTCAAGGGCATCATGAATCACTTCGGGGCACAACTTCATCACTTTCCCCCGAACGCCATTGCTCATCTCTCTGCTTTTATAGTTATGTGCGAGTGTTTCATTGGCTGTCCTCCCCATTGGGGGCTGTTCAAGCACATATTTTCTGCTAGATCCCAAACCATCAAACGACTCAGGCAGTCGGATGATAAGACACATCTTCTCCAGCTCTGCGGGGGCTTAGGTTTCCAGAAAAAGAGTCGGAGTAGTTATCCTGCCCTCCAGCTAAGTGAGTCGGTCAGGAACTGGCAGTCGACGTGGTTCTATTGCCAGGATATCGCCTGTCCGAATGCTGCGACAGGGCTGCCTCCCTTTAGCTTAGATCGGCCCGCCCCGCCTAAGCAGCTCGTGCTCACGAAGGCGGAGAAGAACGACATCCAACCTCTGGTTGAGGCACTCGTAGATGTCGTCAGGAGGGGGGTCACCGGCATAGACTTGCTGGAGGTCTTCCTCGGTCGGCGTATCCAACCTCTGCAGGCTCGCAACCACGCCATGTGGCATTATACGGGGCCCGAGGATTCCACTCGGACCAACGTTGTGGGCGTGACTGAGGAGAAGGTGACCTCGTGGGTGCTCCAGATCACAGGCCCCTGTGAGAATCCCAAAGGATCTCGGCGAGTGAAGCCTTTCTGCGCGGATAATCCTCCTCCGAATCAGGTGAGTAACACTTGTCGAGTGAGCCTAACTGTCTTAATCTTATCGTTTGCTTGAATCTCTGTGTGACGTCTGATGTCGCCAACTGAATTTTATGCAGAAGTGGACCAACTGGTTTTCTCCCGTCTCGAACGGGAACCCGGCCGAGGAGGAGGAGGAAGGCAGCCAGGAAGGCAGCGTGGAGAGCGCTGAGTATGTCTCCGACAGAGGGGAATCGGAGGAAGAGACTAGCGAGGAAGAGGAGGAAGACGAAGAGCAGGACTCGCCGCCTACGCAATTAGAGCATCGGACCAAGCGCCGACACGAGCCTGCCGTTCCCTCGGTCCCTCCGACATCTTCGAGTGCTCCGCCCACTGTCCCAGTGGTCCCGAATGCTCGGAGCACCAAGAGGGCCAGGGATGCTGTCGCTGAGCCTGTGGGTCAGTCTTCCAAGGAGGCCAAACCGAGTGGGCCCAAGCCTCGGAAGGCTCTGCCGCGGATGAGGGTTGTTGTCCCCGTCACCTCCACGTAAGTGCATCGATCTTCTAATTTCTTCTGATATCCGAGTGAACTCCTGTTTATTGGTCGAATGGATTTCACTCGACAGAGTCGCTACTTCTGCCACCTCTCCGGCGCGCCAGGAGGATGACCCCATGGACACGGACAACATCGTCTCGTCCCAGCCAGGTGCATTGTACTGACTCCGAGTGTTTTATACTATCGCGTCTCGAATTCTATCATAGGTTCTGCCTCTTTCTTTTTCTGAGATCTCGCGCCGTTCGGTCTATCTGGGGCGATTTGCGTGGACGAGGGTGATCAGGGGAGAGCTGAACAAGCTGCGGAGCCTGTTCTTGAGGCTGCTCCGCCTGTTCTTGCTCTCGCCGCCGACGTGCTGCCGATTGAGGCGCTGCCGCCGATTGAACTGGCGCTGGTGGTTGAAGAGCCGACTGGAGCGGACCTTTGGATGCCTCAGGAACTTCCGACGATGCCAGGCTCGTCGAATGTCGAGTTCAACATCCAGCGTCTCCCGGAGGAGCAGGTGGGAGCGGCCAAGGGAGCCATGGTGCAGGCAGAGCTGATGGCTGGAGAAGCCAAGAGGGCCTACGACTCCGTCGCATCCTTGTACCAGCGGAGCTTGGAGCTGCGGGATGATATCCGAGTAAGTGGGCTAGTAAGTATTTACTTTTCTCTTGTAACCCGCTGGGTGTTCTTGGATAGCATCTGTTGTTTGCAATGGGTTCACACTGAGTGAACCCAGTGGGTGTAGTCCCCGAGACTTCTGCCGAGTGCTTGCACCGGCAGTTGTCTTTATACATATTGTCTTTGCTTTGGTCAGGTCTGTAAATAATATGACCGACTGCGAGCAGTTGTGGCACTCGGAGTGCACTTACTGTAAGATTCCCCGAGAGTAATTTATACTCAGGTCGGGTAGTATTGGCCTCGTAGGCGTAGGTGGTAACATGCATCTCAATAGGGCGGGCCTGCTTGAGTTGCATGCCAGTGGGGTCAATCTTAGTGAACCCACTGGGTGTAATCCTCGAGACCGTTGTCGACTGTTTGCGTCGGCAGGGGTCTGAAGAACTTTGACTTTTATTGTTGAATTTTCTGATTGTCCCTTGGTGTTTGCTGGTAGAAAACTTGTGAAATGGGAACAGCCTATGAGACTCTCAGGGCGGAGAAGAATCAGTTAGCTAGTGAGCTTGATGCGGCGCTGCTTGCAATGGCTGGCATGAAGGATGCTCTGGCGGGATGAGACAAGTCATTGGAGCAGGCTCGTGAAGCGAACAAGGTGCTGACTGAGGAAGTTGAGAAGATGGGGAAACAGAGGACTGCTCTGATGGGGCAGATGGACATGCTGAACAAACGATGCATAGCTCAGGAGAAATACGTCAGCGACTGGGCTCGGCAGATGATGACGCGTCTGGCTGGTAAGTCCTGTTTTTTGCCGAGTGCTTGTCCTATGTGCGTCACACTCGGCGCTTATTGTTTGTTTGTCCTTCTGTTGCAGATTTTTGCATTGATGTTGAAGTTGAAGCAGCTGACGTGGAGCGGTCGATTCGCGATAACGTGCCACTCGGCGAGCACGCCAATCGGGATCTGCTCCGGGCGCACATCCGCGTGGGCAAAGTTGGCCCTTTCATCGGTCGACTGAGAGAAGTCCTCGGCCGAATCGACAAGGAGCTTTGGCCAGAAGATGAGTCGCGGCAGGAGATGGAGAACCTGATGGCTCGACTGGAGGAGATTCCGAACCGAGTGCAGTCGTGGAAGAAATCTGCAGCTCGTTGTGGTGCAGATGTTGCTCTGTCCCTGGTCCGAGTCCCTTGCAAGGAGGTGCGCGAGGAGAAGCTGAAGACATTGAAGGTGGTCAACACGAAGAAACTTCGATTCGAAGACTTCATGGAAACTTTCCTTGAGAGTGCTACCCGCATCGCCGACGATATTCATCTGGACACGTTCGTAGAGCCCTCCAGTCCTGGCGTTAATCCAGATGATGCGTAAGAACACTTTTATCCTCGGTATGCCGAGTGTTGATTTGTAAGGAACTTTGGCCACTGCTGTTGGCCGTCACATTCTTAGATCGGTGCGGGTAAGCTTGATCCGCACCGAGTGAACTATCTTTGCTAGAGCTTTTGAATCTGAATCAAAGCGTTTGCTCTTGTGTTGCAATGTTGTCTCGAGTTTTTCTGTTTGGCGTTTCTTGGTGAAGCCAAAGGCAAACATGCGTAGCATGTAAGTGTTAGTCATGTATTGAGGCGATTCTTGATCGCAGCTAAATCTTCGAGTGTACGCTCGGAGGAAGTTGGTACTTAGGCGATTCTTGATCGCATCTAAATCCCCGAGTGTGGCGTGAAGTGCGCAGTCGAAGAAAGTTACTAGTTAGGCGATTCTTGATCGCAGCTAAGGCTCCGAGTGCGACGTTTAGTGCACACTCGGAGGAAGTTAATACTTAGGTGATTCTGAATCACAGCTAAGTCTCCGAGTGCGATGTTTAGTGCACACTCGTAGAAGGTTATTATTTAGGTGATTCTTGATCACAGCTAAGTCCCCGAGTGTGACGTTTAGTGCACATTCGGAGAAAGTTATTACTTAGGTGATTCTTGATCACAGCTAAGTCCCCGAGTGTGACGTTTAGTGCACATTCGGAGAAAGTTATTACTTAGGTGATTCTTGATCACAGCTAAGTCCCCGAGTGTGACGTTTAGTGCATACTCGGAGAAATTTATTACCTAGGTGATTCTTGATCACAGCTAAGTCTCCGAGTGCAACGTTTGGTGCACACTCGGAGAAAGGTATTACCTAGGTGACTCTTGATCACAGCTAAGTCCCCGAGTGCGTCGTTTAGTGCACACTCGGAGAAAGTTATTACTTAGGTGATTCTTGATCACAGCTAAGTCCCCGAGTGCGACGTTTAGTGCACACTCAGAGAAATGTATTACTTAGGTGATTCTTGATCACAGCTAAGTCCCCGAGTGCGACGTTTAGTGCATACTCGGAGAAATTTATTACTTAGGTGATTCTTGATCACAGCTAAGTCCCCGAGTGCGACGTTTGGTGCACACTCGGAGAAAGTTATTACTTAGGTGATTCTTGATCATAGCTAAGTCCCCGAGTGCGACGTTTAGTGCACACTCGGAGAAATTTATTACTTAGGTGATTCTTGATCACAGCTAAGTCTCCGAGTGCGACGTTTGGTGCACACTCGGAGAAAGTTATTACTTAGGTGATTCTTGATCACAGCTAAGTCCCCGAGTGCGTCGTTTAGTGCACACTCGGAGAAATGTATTACTTAGGTGATTCTTGATCACAGCTAAGTCCCCGAGTGCGACGTTTAGTGCGTACTCGGAGAAATTTATTACTTAGGTGATTCTTGATCACAGCTAAGTCTCCGAGTGCGACGTTTAGTGCACACTCGGAGAAAGTTATTACTTAGGTGATTCTTGATCAGAGCTAAGTCCTCGAGTGCGACGTTTAGTGCACACTCGGAGAAATGTATTACTTAGGTGATTCTTGATCACAGCTAAGTCCCCGAGTGCGACGTTTAGCGCACACTCGGAGGAAGTTAGAACTTAGGCGATTCTGGATCGCAACTAAGTTTTTTTTTGTGACCGGAGTCTGCGACCGCGAAAGAATTCTGAATCGGCAAAAACTGAATCTGCTTTATATTATTTCATCAATACTTGTTCTTTACACTGCTTCAGTCGACGATCACGTGTAGAAGCGCTTCAGGAGGTCTCCGTTCCATGCACGCGGCTCGTCTGTCTCCCTCTCGATGTTGTAGAGTCTGTATGCTCCGTTGTTCAGCACCTTGGAGATGATGAAAGGTCCTTCCCAGGCCGGAGCCAACTTGTGAGGTCTTTGCTGATCCACTCGGAGCACGAGGTCGCCTGCTTGGAACGCGCGACTCCTGACGTGGCGTGCATGAAAACGCCGCAGATCTTGTTGATAAATGGTTGAGCGAGTTAGTGCCATCTCGCGCTCTTCCTCCAGAAGGTCCACTCCATCTTGTCTTGCTTGTTCTGCTTCAGCTTCGGAGAAGAGTTCGACTCGTGGCGTATTGTGAAGCAAGTCACTCGGAAGGACCGCTTCTGCTCCATAAACGAGGAAGAACAGTGATCGCCCTGTAGATCTATTCAGGGTTGTGCGGAGACCCCAAAGTACTGAAGGTAACTCGGTGACCCATGCGCCAGCGGCGTGTCCCACCTCTCGCAGGAGTCGGGGCTTCAAACCTTGAAGAATAAGCCCATCCGCCCGCTCTGCTTGTCCATTGGATTGAGGATGTGCTACGGAAGCAAAATCCACTCGGATACCTTGGCTTGCACAGAAACCTTTGAATCTGTCCGAGTCAAAGTTTGTCCCGTTGTCCGTGATTATGATGTGAGGTACACCGAATCTAGAGATGATGTCCCTAATAAACTTGACGGCTGTTGAGGCGTCGAGTTTCTTGATGGGCTTGGCTTCGATCCATTTCGTGAACTTGTCGACTGCCACCAACAGATGTGTGTATCCCCCTTGGCCTGTCTTGAATGGTCCGACTGTATCTAATCCCCAAACTGCAAACGGCCACACAAGAGGGATTGTCTTCAACGCAGATGTCGGCTTGTGGGACTTGTTGGAGTAGAACTGACAGCCCTCACATCGGTCGACCATATCTTTAGCCATCTCGTTTGCCTGCAGCCAGAAAAAACCAGCCCTGAATGCCTTGGCGACGATTGCTCTCGAAGAGGCGTGATGAACGCAGGTCCCCGAGTGAATATCTTCCAGGATCAGCTGCCCCTCCTCTGGGGAGATGCATCGTTGGAGAACGCCTGAAACGCTCTCCCTGTACAATTGGCCATCCATGACAGTGAATGACTTCGACCTGCGGACTATCTGCCTGGCCTGGACTTCGTCTTCTGGTAGTTCCTGTCTTAGGATATATGCAATGATCGGCACAGTCCAATTGGGGATGACAGTAAGAATCTCCATGACCAGATCAACCACAGCAGGTACATCGACTTCAGTCGGATCTGTTGAACTCTTTGGTTGTACTGGTTCTTCTGTAAAAGGATCTTCTTTGACTGAAGGGAGGTGAAGGTGCTCGAGGTAGACGTCACTCGGGACTGGTCTCCGAGTGGATCCGAGTTTCGCCAATTCATCAGCTGCTTGGTTTTTCAGTCGCGGAACATGGTGGAGTTCCAGACCTTCAAACTTTTTCTCGAGCTTCCTCACTTCATTGCAATATGTGGTCATGGTGGGGTTCCTGACATCCCACTCTTTCATCACTTGATTGACCACCAAATCTGAATCGTCGTAGACCATCAGGCGACGGACGCCGAGTGAGATGGCCATGCGCAATCCGTAAAGGAGAGCTTCATAATCTGCCTCATTGTTGGAGGAATCGAAGTGTATCTGGAGCACGTACTTGAGTTTGTCGCCCTTTGGCGATATGATCACAACGCCAGCGCCGGAGCCATTCAACATCTTGGACCCATCAACGAACATTGTCCAATGGGCCGAGTAGATGTGGGTCGGTTGCTATTGTTCTACCCATTCTGCTATGAAGTCAGCCAGAGCTTGAGACTTAATAGCTTTCTTGGCCTCGAACTTGATATCACAGTACAACATCTCCATTGCCCACTTCACCACTCGGCCTGACGCATCCCGATTTTGGAGAATATCCGACAACGGAGCATCAAAACGACAGACACCGAATGGTCTTGGAAATAATGAGCCACCTTCTTCGCAGTCATGTAAATCCCATAGATAAGTTTTTGATAGTGGGGATACCTCTTCTTGGAAGGAGTCAGGACCTCGGAGACGTAGTACACTGGCCGCTGAACTTTGTATGCTTTGCCTTCTTCTTCTCGTTCGACTGTAAGAACAGTATTGACGATTTGATTTGTAGCCGCGATATACAGAAGAAGGGGCTCTTTACTGAGCGGAGCAGTAAGAACCGGCTGGGTGGAAAGTAGGACTTTGAGGTCGTTGAATGCGACTTGGGCTTCGTATGTCCACTCAAAAATATCTGATTTCTTCATGAGTCGGTACAGAGGAAGTGCTTTCTCGCCGAGTCGACTGATGAACCTGCTCAAAGCCGCTAGGCAACTTGTGAGCCGTTGAACATCGTGTATCCTGACCGGCCTCTCCATTCGAACGATGGTCCCAATCTTTTCGGGGTTGACATCGATCCCTCGTTCGGAAACGAAGAAACCGAGTAACTTTCCGCTGGGAACGCTGAATGAACATTTGGCGGGGTTGAGCTTGATATCGTACCTACGAAGGTTGGCGAATGTTTCTACCAAGTCAGTCAGCAGGTCGGAACCTTTGCGTGACTTGACTACGATATCATCCATATACGCCTCCACATTCCGACCGATCTGGTCGAGAAGGCATTTTTGGATCATGCGCATAAAGGTAGCTCCTGCATTCTTCAAACTAAATGGCATAGTGATGTAGCAGAAGCACCCGAATGGGGTGATAAAGGTTGTCTTTAATTCATCGGGGCCATACAGACGGATCTGATGATAGCCCAAGTAGGCATCAAGAAATGACAAACGCTCGCACCCTGTAGTCGAATCGACAATTTGATCTATGTGGGGGAGCGGAAAATGGTCCTTCGGGCAGACCTTATTGAGATGCTTGAAGTCGATGCACATTCGGAGCGACTTGTCCTTCTTGGGCACCATGACAACATTGGCGAGCCACTCGGAGTGGTGAACCTCGCGAATGAAGTTGGCTGCCAGCAGCTTGGCCACCTCCTCCCCGATTGCTTTCCTCTTGTGCGCGGCGGACCGGCACAAGCGCTCTCGGACGGGCCGAGCGACGGGGTCCACATGCAGTCGGTGCTCAGCCAACTCCCTGGGTACACCTGGCATGTCAGAGGGTTTCTATGCGAAGATGTCCCAGTTCTCACGGAGGAATTGGCTGAGCTCGGCTTCCTATTTAGGATCGAGGGTGGTGGAGATTTTCATCGGGGCAGCAGTGTCGTCCGTCGGGTGAATGCTAACCTTCTTCGTCTCTCCCGCCGACTGGAATGCGGATTCAGAAGCTGGCTTCTTTGAGCACATCAGGTCGGCGGGGTCGACTATTTCTTGTACTCGTCGAGCTTGAGGACGGCCATCTGCTGGTCGGCGATTCTTGATCCCTGCTGCAGGCACTCTTCGGCTCGCTGTCGATTGCCCGTGATGGTGATCACGCCTTTCGGGCCTGGCATCTTCAGCTTCAAGTATACATAACATGGACGGGCCATGAAACTCACATACGCTGGGCGGCCCAGAATTGCGTGGTAAGCGCTCTGGAAATCCACCACCTCAAACGTGAGCTTTTCCTTGCGAAAGTTCTTGTCGGAGCCGAAAACGACGTCCAACACGATCTGGCCGAGTGACTTGGCCTTCCGTCCAGGGACGACTCCATGGAACTGCATGCTGCTCTCGCTGAGTTTGGACATCGGAATGCCCATCCCCTTGAGAGTGTCGGCGTACATGATGTTCAAACCGCTGCCGCCGTCCATGAGGACTTTGCACAGTCGGACTCCTTCTACCACCGGGTCGACGACCAGAGCTTGTCTTCCTAGGGTGGGTACATGTGCTGGATGATCCGACTGGTCAAAGGTGATCGCAGTCTGAGACCATTTGAGGAACTTGGGGCTGGCAGGGGTGGCCATGTTCACCTCCCTGTTCACCAGCTTCAGTCGACTCTTGCTCTCGACGTCAGCAAAAATCATGAGTGTTGCCTCCTGATCCAAGGGTTTCAGCGAAGGGAAACCGAGTGGTGTCGTGGGTATAAGCCTGACCATAGATGTGTAGGGTACGAAAAGGATGGCCAGAGCCTTAGCTACGGGGAGGTTGTATGAGTTCAGGCCCCTCTGTGGTGGAGGCAATAGCCCTACGTCTCAGTGCTCAGGGAGCTTGTTGTCGAGTGGAAATATGGAATACAATGAGTTGCTCTCTTCGTCCATCTTCGTATGAACCGGGCATGGCTGGTCCAGGATGGGATTATTGAACTGCTTCTTCTTGGGGGTAAACTGCGCCTTCCCTTTGCCCTTGAACTTGGCATTGGTCACGACTGCAGCTTCTGCCTGCGGACTGGATGGAAGTTTTTGCTTTTGCTTCCGAGTGTTGCTTCCATCTCCGTCGCCGACTGTCTTGTGCTTGCCGCTTCGGATGCGGTCCTCTTCTTCGCCATTTGCGTAGCGAGCTGCTATCTCCATCATCTTGCTCATGGAGATGTCACCCGTTCGGCCGAACTTTAGGTACAGATCCCTGTACCGCACGCCTGCCTTGAAGGCGCAGACTGCTTGATGCTCGGTGACATTCTCCACCGTGTGGTAGAGAGTTGTCCAACGCTGAATGAAGTCACGCAGGGGCTCATTCTGCTTCTGGACGCAATGTTGTAGCTCCACGAAGCCTGCAGGGCGCTTGCACGTCCCTTCGAAGGTCTTGATGAACACTCGGGCCAGATCTGCCCAACTGTAGATGCTTGAGGGGGCCAACTGATTCAGCCACGCTCGCGCCGAGCCGTCGAGCATCAGAGGGAGGTGCTTCATGGCGACATGGTCGTCCCCTCCTCCGATCTGGACCGCCACTCGGTAGTCATCTAGCCATGTTTCCGGCTTGGACTCTCCTGTAAACTTGCTGATTCCCGTCGCCAATGTGAAGTTGGGCGGGATGTCAGCCGAGCGGATGGCTCGACTAAAACACTCGGGACCAGACACGATGGTCCTGCTTCCACTTGGACGGTCCATATCGTGACCATCGCGGTGGGCTCGACCCCTTTCGACCCTTCGTTGGGCGATACGCCCTCTTGCGTCAGGCCTTGGGTCGTAAGTGTTGCCGACTGAACACCGATCGTCATGATGTCGGGACCCATAGGGGCCACCCTGCGGAGGGGTGCGTGAACGGCGGCGATCTTCGTGATTCATGGAACGGCTGCCTCCCCTGTGCCGCTGATGGGAACCAGGGCTGTGAACCGACCGATGCGTATTCGCATGAACAGAACTATTATGGATCCTGTTGTGCGACTGGGAGACCGCCGAATTCTGCTGCTGCGCCGTGTGCAACAGGGCTCGGATCTGCTCGATCCCTCTACCAGCCTCTGAATCAGTCGGCTGGAGGGAATCGGCTATCTTGGCAGCCGCAGCCAAGTTGAGGAGGGGTGTGCGGAACAACTCCACGTTGCTCCGCCGAGTGTGTCGACTGGCAGAACGGCGAGGTGGACGGCGCGCGCCGGACGTTTCGCCGACCTCGCGCCCGCTCCGGCTAGCTTGACGAGGATCTTCATGGGAGTTGGCCATGTGTACTTCTGCTGCAGGCCCGCGACCCGCATACTCGGAAGGAAGCTCAGTCGGAACCGAGTCCGAGTGCTGGGACAGCGGGGCAACCACAACGGACTCTAGAACCGCCACTTGTGAAGACGCGTTCTGGCGCGCCTGGGCGTGTTGCACCCAACGCTGGAGCCGCGGACGGCGAGACCGCTTGCCGCGGCGCGTGACGGCGGTGCAGGTCAACACCGGAGCCGACTGTTGGAGAAGAAGAATGCCGCGGGCGCCGGCACGGAAGTGCGTAGCCCCACGACGGGGAAGCGCCTCGACGTCGAGAGGAGCATCCCGAAGCCACGCCGAATCGTCGATGATGAAGGAGAGAGCGCCGAAGAAGATCTGGTGACCCATGCTCGAACCTCCACCGGACGACATGACGAAAGGAAGTAGTCGCAAACTCGCCGGAAGTCTCTTAGACGCCTGCCCCACGGTGGGCGCCAACTGTCGTGGGTATAAGCCTGACAGTAGATGTGTAGGGTACGAAAAGGATGGGCAGAGCCTTAGCTATGACGAGGTTGTATGAGTTCAGGCCCCTCTACGGTGGAGGTAATAGCCCTACATCTCAGTGCTCAGGGAGCTTGTTGTCGAGTGGAAATATGGAATACAATGAGTTGCTAACCCTTGCACTAGTGGGGAAGGGTGGCTTATATAGAGTGCGCTGCCCTTCACAACGGTCGGTGCGCAGGGGTGGAATAATGGCGAATAAATACCTACGTTACAGGTAACGTACGGCCTAAATGCTAATAAAAGCGTGAGGAAACGTACGACATTTTCCCTCCTGGGGGGTTATGATGTACAGAGTGGAATCCAGTCGGTCCGATCGATACGCTCCGAATGCTCGCCTTCGACTGGATGGTCGGATGTCTGTTACCGACTGGATGATGGGAATTCCTTAGTTCAGTCGGAGCTGACAAAGGGCCTTGTCCCTTATGAAGGGTGGTCCTTGGGTAGGACCTATAAGGTAGGCTTATGACCCTACCCTAGGACTATAACCCCATCAGTATCTTCATGAGGAATATCAATTTCATCGCAGATTCCTCGCGATTCATTTCTTCAGCTTCAGACCAATTTCTTCAACCGAAGATATATATTTTTAGGGGTAGATATTCTTCAAATATCTCAAACTCCTCAATGACTTATAGATCCTGTGTACACTCATAAACACATTAGATACTTAACCTATAAGTCTTCAAACGACCAAAATCACTAAGGGGCACTAGATGCACTTACAAATAGCCAAACTCTTATCTATAACAGGAGAAGAAAAACAAAGGGGTCATGCTTATTGTGCACTGAACCACACCGCATCTTCCAACATGCTATCCAACAGTACAAGTTTGATCATCAATCAGTTCAGGAAGGCACAAAAACATGGCTGTCTTCAGTTCCCATGAGCCTAGAAACTGAACTGAATGTTCCAATCTATCATAGCAGACACAAGACAGCCCCACATTTGATCATCAATCAGCTCCCACAAATGCACATTGCTACAATCAACAGAATCCTACATAAGCCAAATTTGATTTTACGAGAGCATCACAATTTGCACTCATATCCTAGTTACAACCAACAATACATACAGACACGGTTGAAGTTGATTGATGCAATAGACAGATGCATCAAGAACCTAATTAGATAGATGCAGTAGACAGATGCAAGCATTTAATTTAATCAGTAATACTCCAAGGTATCCTAGAAGTCGGGAGCAGCTTCAAGTCAGAAAAGAGTAAAATATGCCTCTTCTCATTCTCAGCTACAACAAAGGGTACAAACAGGAAACACACTAAAATGTAAAAACTGGCTATTAAGAAGACCACAAGATTTTCCTACCTATCTATAGGCAAATTTTCCGAAATGGAACTGAATTATCTGAATCAACAACTAAACAAATCCACATGGCACCTTCTATTTCTATCCAGCTACTTTCACTCCTCTATAAGACTAATAGTTTCAGACAACTACCAAGTCCTAACAAAACCTGAATGCAGCTCATGTTCAGGAATAAGATTCATTTAGTTTAGTATTGTTGGAACCCGAATTTTGTTCCCAGAATGGTTCGACGCACGAAAAATGGGCTAATTCGAACATATGTCACCATCTTCTATGTTAAGGCCAAAAGGAGATGAATTAACTGATTTGGAGTTTCAGATTCCATAATGATTTATTCACCCAATAACATACCATCTTTTACTAATCTACAAGATTACACCAGTTGCATGCACACAAGTGGCAATACCTATCAGTTATTCAGTTTTACACTACAAGAGTTTCAGTTAACTATTTTTTTCAAACCACAACTGTTTCAGTAAACTCTTTCTCGGACTAAAACAGCTTCAGTAAACCCCAAAAGATCACTGGAATACCAGACGCTACCAACAAAGAAGGTACATACAAACTGGCATGCTAGTTTCCTTATAAAATGGTGTATGCTCGAGTCGGCCGACTGATTTTGAGAAATACGTAATAATTTGCAGTATTGAATCTGTTATCAATCCGAAACTAGACCAACAGGGGATGGTGCCAGTAGCAAAGAAGCCAGCCAGATACACAACAGAGTACTAATATCAAAATGAATGTGCATCTTCAACCTTCAGATTTTTTTTCAATTTTGACAACCAATCACAATAGAATGGCTAATTGCTGAGACATAGATACGCTGAAATCCTAAGTATATCATGCATTTTGACAACCAATCACCATATAACAGCAAAAGAATTCGTTGAATCACTCACGCCAAACCCTAGACGGGCACCAGCAATCCCCAACCACCAAGAAAACAACAAGGGCGACGGGTGCGTCGAGCCTGCTGGTGAAATACAGCACCCGGTGTCTAAATCAGCAGCAGCTAAACTAGCCAGCAGCTTTTCGTTAACTAGAAACCTATCAATCAATCATCCCTTATCTTCTGCACCAAATCAGCCAACCTTATTGAGCCACTTGTCGCAAATCCTAGAGCCAAATACGAGAGTCACACCACAAAACAGATGAAATAATTGCTCTATGAGCTTCATTCACAAACCCTCAAGAATTTCCAATAGCCAGTGCTCATCACCTTGTAAATAATAAAATCTTGGGAGTAATTTGTTTGTCGTAGGTTTTGATTTGTGCATCTACTAATTCTTGTCGATCTGAACACAATTGTGGATCTGAAGCAAGTGGTCATGTGGCTGGTAGGCTGGTAGTTTTAGTTAATCTAAAGAAAGTGTATATGGTTGTTGGTTTGTTATTAACTATTAATGTAAATAGTCTATTGTTAGTAACTCATATTTTACTTTAATCTATATTTTGTACGACATCACTAGATGTTATTGAATCAAGCTTGATTGGCCCTGTTGTATAAGCTTGTTATATAAGTGCTTCTTCCTAGATATTAATTGAATCTGTTGAGTTCTTGGCCCTGTTTATGGTAGTTTTGTTCCTGAAATTGATTGATAAAATATTAGTTCATTGGAGGATCATTCTACTTTATCCCCATTGTATCTCATTCATGTTCATTCTGTTTTGCAAGCTATTAGGGCAACTTGATACCATCAGCGCAATCAGCACATATACAACCCCTCAAGATCAGCCATGACAAGGACGAAGCAGCCGTCGTCTGGTATATAACTTGCTACTTATTTTACCGCTTGTATTATCAGCCATGTTAAGCTACCAGGATGCATGGGACATTGGGTGCAATACTGTTTGTTTGTAAGTTTCACACAAAATATAGTATTATGCGCCTGGGTGTGTCTATGTACTAACTATAGAAATGTGCCTAGCTCATGCTTGTAATCTGGTAATTGAAATGTATTGTTTTAGTCCAAACAATTGGTTTATATTTTCCTTGTGCCATTAATGTACTCGGATTAAATAAAACTAAGACCTTATAGGATACCTTAGTTGTTTGAGTTGTCTTGCTTCCCTATGCATTTCAACCATTCATCTAATGGTTATGTTTTCTTATTCATGTAAAGAAGAACCCCTGACTGAGATCGAGAAGATTAGGGTTAGAACTATGATGAGGAACAACCGCATGTTCCAATCGCTAGGTATTGGTGCGATAGTATCAATGATTAGGAAGTCAAATGCACGTGAAGACGGTAGTGCAACTACTTGTGATGAATCGGCATCTGCCATAACACAAGCTGGAAGCTCAGACTACAACCCTAAAGATGATGAAGTTATTGATGGAGAGGAAGTTGATGACAAATTAGTGAAGAAGAAAGTAAAGGTGCAAACTCTATCTTGTCTGGGGTGGGAGTTGTATGTTGTGTGCTTTCTTTTTTCGTACATTGCAGAATTTTCTTCTGATCTAATTCTGCCGTCCTTGCCTTTTATACGACACCCTGCAGGTTTCTAGGAAGAAGAAGTGTGCTAACAGAAACAGGAGGAAAGTTTCAGAAACATCTAGTCCAATGGCTCCAGGAAGGGTGTTAGCTCTATCTCTAGAAGGATCAAAGAGGCTTCTGACACCTGATGATGAACCAATTGTGGCTAGACTCACTAGGCAGAAAGTAAGGGAGGATGTTGACAAGAGCCTGCTGCACAAGGGTCAAGGACCACTGCAAACTGATGATGAGTTGGCCTCCATGGAAGAAGGAAGCAGGATGTGCATGGACCTCAGCCCCGTTGCACCTTCTGTGGTCAACAATCATGGCCATGAGTTGAACTTGGCAGTCCTTTCTACAGAACCTGAGCAGCCAATGGGTGATGAAGGCATGTTCATCTAGTTTTCTTTTCTTACTAGTTCATTTTCTAAATGTAAGCAATGCATGTATGGGTGACTACTAGTCTTGACTAATGTTTGAATGTATCCTTTTCAGGCGTTGTTGATGTGGTCAAGAGTTCTAGGAATGGCAAAGGGCTAGAAAAGTTGACACGTGCAATGGGAGCAAAGGTGAGAATTGAAATCGCTGAAGGGATGAGGCGTCCGGAGAAGCCCGTGCAAGCTGCGAAGCTAGCATCTGAGGGTGGCCTCATTGCGAGAGCTCATATGCCGCTGCTTCCTCACTTCAAGGAGTATAAAAAGAACCCAAGTCTTGTGCAGAATTATATAGGAATAGTATTTGTAAGCTAACTATCTTGTTGCTGAATGTGGTCTTTATTCCCTGTTATTATACATCTCATATGATGGTTAATCTTGGTACTCATCTTGTTTGCTGCCTTTGTAGGCAGATTTTGAGATGGACACGGAATCAAGTGTCATTGAGTATGCATGCACTGATATCTTGAAGAATTCATTGAGGAACAGACGCCATCATGTCAAGAAGGAGTACTTTGACAATGTCGAAGCAAGCAAGGTTAGCATCAAGTCCCCTATTTCTGACATAACGGATACTGAATGGCAAAGGTTGGTCGAGTTGTGGTCAACTCCAAGACACAAGGTATGTAAATGCTTGACTGTTGCTTTACCTTGCCCATGCAAGCTGTGTGATTTGCTTTATTGTATGGAAGTGATTATCTGATGTGCACATATGTAGGAGACATGTGCCAATAACAAGGTTAATTGAACAAAAGTCAAGTTTGCGCAGAAAACTGGTTCAAGATGCTATGTTGCTCATGTGCATGCAACTGTAAGATCCAACACTGTTGTTCCTTTAGTTGTTTTCCTTTAGACATAAGCATCAATTTGTTGCAAAAGCTAATGGTTGGGTTGTTGTTGAAAAACATTTCAGCAAGAGCAAAGAAAGGGTGAAGTGTTATCTGCATTAGACATTTTCAAGGCGACACGCAACAGCACCAAACATGGATTCTCAGAGGATGTTCAAGTTGCTATAGTAAGTAATCTTCCTTGGATTTGTTTCTGGCCTCATGTGCTATACCGTTGTATGCTCTAGGAGTGAAAAACATGGATTTGTTTCTGGATGAGCCACTATAAGTAGTATATGCATCAGCTCCTTTTGTGTCCAGCATTTTATTGTAACAACCAGTAAAATGCTTGTTTGAGTTTGTATTATTATCCTGCTATGTGCTGATACATGCTTATACATGTAGTTTGCTGAGTCTAAAATAACAACTAGTAAAATAACAACCAGTATATGGATGAGTGTAAAATATCTTGATTGCTCGGCTTATCAGAATATGGAATACCACACTTTTTATGTGCTGATACATGCTCCTCTCCCTGGTTCTATTAACATGAAACAAGTATTGCTGATACATGCTTGATTTGAGGAAAACATGTTCCTATCTTAGTTTCTGGAAGCATATGTATAGCATTATTCTTCATTAATTTCTGTATAAGTAGTTTTTGTATGTAGTTTCATTATTTCATTAGTTTCTGGTTTTATGTAGTTTCTGGTTTCATTAGTTTCTGTATGTAATTTCAGTATAAGTAGTTTCCTCTCCCTGGTTCTATTAACATGAAAGAAGTATGTCTGCTTATGTTCCTATCTTAGTTTCTGTATAACTATTGCCGATACATGCTTTCCTCATTATTGGGCGCTTATTTTGCTTTCTTTCTCATGGATTTAAACTGTTTCTCAATCCATTCATTATCTTTCAGTCTGAGATGGAAGAGAAGATGACTGCTCCTGTACAAGAAGGCGAAGAGCGAAAGTCTTCTGTTTCAGTTGTTGCGGAAGTTCTGACCAAGCATCGCCCATCAAGCAAATTCTTGAAGAATGTTGGTCTACAACCAAACTCTACTAACAATACCACGCCCCAAGCTTGATGAAAGTCTTCATCATAAGTTTTATCCTATGCATCTAGTTATATTCATGCCCCAAGCTTGATGAAATTCCAGTTTCAATCGGTTGTATTTCCATGATCCAGTATCATCACATAGACTATACCATGTCAATGCTTTATCCCCCAAAGATAAGGGAAATACCTTCTTCGTGACCTCATCCTCGGGCAAACCTGAAAGCTTAAATAAACCACAAACTTCATCTACATAGATTAGATGCAAGTCGGGATGCGATGTTCCATCTCCTGTAAAAGGATTAGCCAACAGTTTCTCTAGCATACCCGAAGGAATTTCATAACAAGTATTTTTAGTAGGTGCAGCAGGACAAGGTGAAACTCCTTATACTTCCGTTCGAGGTGAAGATACCCCGAACAAGCTCCTCAAAGGATTAGTTTCCATAGTGACAAGTGACAATAAATTTCAGCACACTATATAAATGTTTCCTTACCAAATTCCACTTATCAAAGGCGCTTCACTCCCCGGCAATGGCGCCAGAAAAGAGTCTTGATGACCCACAAGTGTAGGGCATCTATCGTAGTCCTTTTGATAAGTAAGAGTGTCGAACCCAACGAGGAGAAGAAGGATCTGACAAGTGGTTTTCAGCAAGGTATTCTCTGCAAGCACTGAAATTATCGGTAACAGGTAGTTGTGTGATAAGATGATTCGTAGCAAGTAGCAAGTAACAATAGTAACAAAGGTGCAGCAAAGTGGCCCAATACCTTTTGTAGCAAGGGACAAGCCTGGACAAACTCTTATAGGAGGTAAAGCGCTCCCGAGGACACATGGGAATTCCTGTCAAGCTAGTTTTCATCATGTTCATATGATTCGCGTTCGTTACTTTGATAGTTTGATATCTGGGTGGACCGGTGCTTGGGTTCTGCCCTTACCTGGACAAACATCCCACTTATGATTAACCCCTCTTGCAAGCATCCGCAACTATGAAAGAAGAATTAAGACAAAGTCTAACCATAGCATTAAACTAGTGGATCCAAATCAGCCCCTTACGAAGCAACGCATAAACTAAGGTTTAAGCTTCTGTCACTCTAGCAACCCATCATCTACTTAAAACTTCCCAATGCCTTCCTCTAGGCCCAAATAATGGTGAACTGTTATGTAGTCAACGTTCACATAACACCACTAGAAGAGAGACAACATACGACACATCAAAATATCGAACGAATACCAAATTCACATGACTACTTATAGCATGACTTATCCCATGTCCTCGAGAACAAAAGTGACTACTCACAAAGAATAATCATATTCATGACCAAAGAGGTAGTGAATAGCATCAAGGATCTGAACATATAATCTTCCACCGAGTAATCCAACTAGCATCAACTACAAAGAGTAATTAACACTACTAGCAACCTTACAAGTACCGATCGGAGTCGCGAGGCGGAGATTGGTTACAAGAGATGAACTAGGGTTTGGAGATGAGATGGTGCTGATGAATATGTTGATGGTGATGAGTCCCCTCCGATGAGATGAGTGTTGGTGATGACGATGGCGACGATTTCCCCCTCCGGGAGGGAAGTTTCCCCCGCAGGACGACCCTGCCGGAGCTCTAGATTGGTTCTGCTCAAGTTCCGCCTCGTGGAGGCGGCGATTCCTCCCGAAAGCCTCCTCTTGATTTTTTCTGGAATGAAACCCCCTTATAGCAAAAGAGGGGAGCCAGAGGGCCAACAGGGAGCCCACAAGCCCCCTAGGCGTGATGAGGGGGGTAGGCCGCGCCTAGCAGGCTTGTGGCCTCCTGGTGGATCCCCTCTGGTACTTATTCCGCCCAGTATTTTTTATCAATTCCAAAATAATTCCTCGTTGATTTTCACGGCTTTTGGAGTTGCGCAGAATAGGTATCTCAAACTTGCTCCTTTTTCAGGCCAGAATTCCAGTTGTCGGCATTCTCCCTCTTCATGGAAACCTTGTAAAATAAGAGTGAAAAGGCATAAGTATTGTACTGTGAAGTGTAATAACAGCCCAAAAATCGATAAATATCAACATAAAAGCATGATGCAAAATGGACGTATCATGCTGCTATCGGATATAGTCTTGATGATCTTAAGGGCATTAGTCCCACTCTATGCCATCATAAAATTAAAACCGATCCTGATTCCAAACCAGTTGTTGACCATCAACGGAGATTAAATCCTAAGATGAAAGAGGTAGTAAGAAAACAAATACTAAAGCTCCTGGAAGCAGGTATTATCTATCCTATTGCTCATAGTGATTGGGTAAGTCCGGTGCATTGTGTCCCTAAGAAGGGAGGTATTACCGTTGTCCCTAATGACAAAGATGAATTGATCCCACACAGAATTATTACTGGCTATAGGATGGTAATTGATTTTAGGAAATTGAATAAAGCCACTAGGAAACATCATTACCCTTTGCCTTTTATTGACCAAATGCTAGAAAGATTGTCTAAACACACACACTTCTGCTTTCTAGATGGTTATTCTGGTTTCTCCCAAATACCTGTTGCGCAATTTGATCAGGAGAAAACCACTTTTACCTCCCCTTTCGGTACCTTTGCTTACAGACGTATGCCTTTTGGCTTATGTAATGCACCTGCTACCTTTCAAAGATGTATGATGGCTATATTTCTGACTTTTGTGAAAAGATTGTTGAGGTTTTCATGGATGACTTCTCCATTTACGGGTCTTCTTTTGATGATTGCCTCAACAACCTTGATCGAGTTTTGCAGAGATGTAAAGATACCAACCTTGTCTTGAATTGGGAGAAGTGCCACTTTATGGTTAATGAAGGCATCGTCTTAGGATATAAAATTTCTGAAAGAGGTATTGAAGTCGATAAGGCTAAGGTTGATGCGATCGAGAAAATGCCATGCCCTACAGACATTAAAGGTATAAGAAGTTTCCTTGGTCATGCTAGTTTCTATAGAAGGTTCATTAAGTACTTTTCTAAGATTTCTAGGCCTCTTACCAATCTCTTGCAAAAGTATATTCCTTTTGTTTTTGACGATGATTGTGAGGAAGCATTTGAAATACTTAATAAGGCTTTGATAACTGCACCTATTGTTCAGCCACCTAATTGGAACTTACCTTTTGAAATTATGTGTGATGCTAGTGATTATGCTGTTGGTGTTGTTCTAGGACAAAGAGTTGATAAGAAATTGAATGTTATTCATTATGCTAGTAAAACTCTAGACGGTGCCCAAAGAAACTATGCTACTACTGAAAAGGAATTTTTAGCAGTCGTGTTTGCATGTGAAAAGTTAAGATCTTACATTGTTGATGCCAATGTTACTATTCACACTAATCATGCTGCTATTAAGTATCTCATGGAAAAGAAAGATGCTAAACCTAGACTTATCAGATGGGTTCTCTTGCTACAAGAATTTGATTTGCATGTTGTTGATAGGAAGGGTGCTGAGAACCCCGTAGCAGATAACTTGTCTAGGTTGGAGAATGTTCTTGATGACCCACAACCTATTGGTGACTGCTTTCCTGATGAGCAATTGAATGTCATCAATGCTTCATGTAGTACAGTGTGGTATGCTGGTTATGCAAATTACATTGTTGCCAAATATATACCACCTAGTTTCACATACCAACAAAAGAAGAAATTCTTCTTTGATTTGAGACATTACTTTTGGGATGATCCTCACCTTTATAAAGGAGTAGATGGTGTTATTAGACGTTATGTATCTGAGCATGAATAGGGATAGATCCTACAGAAATGTCACTCTGAGGCTTACGGAGGACACCATGCCGAAGATAGAACTACACACAAGGTATTGCAATCCGGTTTCTATTGGCCTACCCTCTTCAAGGATGCCCGCAAGTTTGTCTGGTCTTGTGATGAATGTCAAAGAATAGGTAATATCAGTAAACGTCAGGAAATGCCTATGAATTATTCACTTGTCATTGAACCATTTGATGTTTGGGTTTTTGATTATATGGGACCTTTTCCAAAGTCCAACGGATATACTCATATCCTAGTTGATGTTGATTACGTTACTAAGTGGGTAGAAGCTATCCCAACTAGTAGTGTTGATCATAACACCTCTATTAGGATGCTTAAAGAAGTTATTTTCCCTAGATTTGGAGTCCCTAGATACCTAATGACTGATGGTGGTTCACATTTTATTCATGGTGCTTTTCATAAAACGCTTGCTAAGTATGGTGTCAACCATAGAATTGCATCGCCCTATCATCCTCGGTCCAGTGGTCAAGTAGAGCTAAGTAATAGAGATATTAAACTAATTCCGCAAAAGACTGTTAATAGGTCTAGAAAGAATTGGTCTAAGAATCTTGATGATGCACTGTGGGCTTATAGAACTGCTTATAATAATCCCATGGGCATGTCTCCGTACAAAATGGTTTACGGTAAAGCATGTCATTTACCTCTTGAGCTAGAGCATAAGGCTTATTGGGCAATCAAAGAGCTCAACTTTAATTTCATACTTGCTGGTGAGAAGAGGTTATTTGACATTAGCTCACTCGATGAATGGAGAACTCAAGCATATGAAAATGCCAAGTTGTTCAAAGCAAAAGTTAAGAGGTGGCATGATAAAAGGATACAAAAACGTGAGTTCAATGTAGGTGATTATGTCTTGCTATACAATTCTCGTTTAAGATTTTTTGCAGGCAAGCTTCTCTCTAAATGGGAAGGTCCTGACATTGTTGAGGAAGTATATCGTTCCGGTGCCATAAAGATCAACAACACGAAAGGTAATTTCCCGAGAGTTGTAAATGGGCAAAGAATCAAGAATTATATCTCAGGTACTCCCGTAAATGTTGAAAGCAATATTATTAATACCATAACTCTGGAGGAGTACATAAGGGATATTTATCAGCCTATTTCAGACTCCAAAAATGAAGAGGTATGTGATTCGGTAAGTAAACCGACTCCAAAACTTTTTCGGTAGCAATTTTTCTCCGTTTTGGAACTTTTAGAAAAATAGAAAAATTTAAAGTAGTCCGGAAAGCGCACGAGGAGGCGACAAGCCTGCCAGGATCAGCCTACCCCCTGGTCGGGCCTGGGTGGCTTGTGGGCACCTCGTGTGCCTCCCGTACTTTGTTTTCTTGTGGAGTACTCCTTTTGGTCAGGAAAAAATCATTATATATTCTCCCGAAAGGTCCGACCCTCGTATCACACAAATTTTCTCTGTTTTTGTTTCGAGCTGCTGTGCAGACAGATCTAGATTGCTATGGCGTCCCCAAAAGTTTCGAAGGACAAGTTCTTCGAGAAGGTCATCAATCCCTACCTCTCGGGAGTGCTGCAACACCCTCAATTTATTGAGATGCATGAGGGGGTGCTGCACATCCGGGATGTTGAGGGGCCCAAGAAGACCGGAAGCGTGGAGGCGAGGCTTGAAGCAATGGAGCAGCAAGTCTTCAAGTGCCAAGGGATGGTGGAACGCGGACTCAATGCCAACCACATGATGATCACGGAGTTCACCAACAAGCACAAGATCGATGCCAATGACATCGGGAAGCACCTCTCCAGGCTCTATGACAGAATTGATCACCTCCAAGCCCAGATCTACGACCTACAGAAACAAAACTGTGAGTATGAGTATAGATTTAAACCAATACGGTTGGCTGCAGATTTGAGTATTCCGGAGACTCGATCATCTTTCCATGATGGAGCACCTATGCCTTGGAAGATGGAGAATCAACCCCATATTGCAACAACTCCACCACCATCACCTTCGAAGGAAGACAATTAGAGCACGGGTATGGGCACTCCCCTTGGCTTGTGCCAAGCTTGGGGGAGTTGCCCCGGTATTGTATCACCATCACATCTTTTGCCTTTATCTTTTTCTTAGTTCGATCCTTTTTTATTTTATCTTTTTCTAGTAGAATAATTTTTTTAGTATGTTCTAGGCTTGAGTTTTGCTTTGTGTCATCCCCAATGTAATCGAGTTTGTGAGTCATATAATAAAGAGTGTTTTAGTTAAGGGCCTTGCCTCATGCCATGATCTAAAGAAAAGGATAATAAAAGAACAAAAGCATGAAAGATCATGTAATAATCTTATGGGAAGTGATGACTTCACATATAAAAAGAATGTTCATTGAAAATTGTTGCGGGTGGACAAACGTAGACCTTGGTCATGGTTGAAATTAATAGGAAGTAATAAAGAAAGAGAGGTTCACATATAAATATATCATCTTGGGCACCATCTATGATTGTGAACACTCATTAAACTATTACATGCTTAGAAGTAGATGTTGGACAAGGAAGACAACATAATGAATTATGTTTGCTTGGTTCCGAACAATGTTATATGACCAGAGATCCGTTAGCATGTGACGCTTGCTTCCACCTCATATCAGCCAAAACTTCCGCACTAAGTAGAGATACTACTTGTGCATCCATAAACTTTCAACCCAGTTTTGCCATGAGAGTCCACCATACCTACCTATGGATTGAATAAGATCTCTCAAGTAAGTTGTCATCGGTGCAAGCAATAAACATTTCTCCCTAAATATGTATGATCTATTAGTGTGTGGAAAATAAGCTTTGGACGAACATGTGATGAGGAAGACATAAAAGCGACAGACTGCATAATAAAGTTCTTTATCACAGGAGGTAATATAAAGTGACGTTCCTCCACACTAAGAGATCACACATCCAAACATCAAAAGCACATGACAACCTCTGCTTCCCTCTGCGAAGGGCCTATGTTGTACCTTTACTTTTTATCCTTAAAAGAGTCATGGTGATCGACACCAATTCCTTATTTCGCCTTTATCTTGGCTGACGTCATGTGCTAGGGAAAGATCTATATTCATATGTCAACTTGGAAGTAAGTACTCATGAATTATTATTGTTGACATTACCCTTGAGGTAAGTCATTGGGAGGCGAAACTATAAGCCCCTATCTTTCTCTGTGTCCAACTAAAACTTTGATCTCATGAGTACCACGTGAGTTTTAGCAATTGTAGAAGACGAAAGGATGATTGAGTATGTGGATTTGCTTTACAAGCTCTTATTTGACTCTTTCCGATGTTATGATAAATTGCAATTGCTTCGATGATTAAAGGATATTGGTTGTTAATTCTCAATAAGGTTCTTGATCCATACTTTACTTTTTGAAGGAATTGTCACTTTAGAATAAGAGGTTATATGAAGATATTGTTGTTCTAGTTATGATCATGATGCCTGCATATCCGTATTTTTTTATCGACACCTCTTTCTCTAAACATGTGGGCATATTTATTGATCTCGGCTTCCGCTTGAGGACAAGCGAGGTCTAAGCTTGGGGGACTTGATACTTCCATTTTGCATCATGATTTTATGTTGATATTTATCGCTTTATGGGCTGTTATTGCACTTTACAATACAATACTTATGCCTTTTCTCTCTTATTTTATAAGGTTTACCTGCAGAGGGAGAATGTCGGCAACTGGAATTCTGGTCTGAAAAAGGAGCAAGTTTGAGATACCTATTTTGCGCAACTCCAAAAGCCGTGAAAATCAACGAGGAATTATTTTGGATTTTATAAAAAATACTGGGCAGAAGAAGTATCGGAGGGGAGCCACCAGGAAGCCACAAGCCTGTCAGGCCAGGCCTACCCCCCTGGGCGGGCCTGGGTGGCTTGTGGGCCCCCTGTTGCCCCTCCGGCGCTCATCTTTTGCTATAAGGAGGGTTTCTCCCCAGAAAAAATCAGGAGGAGGCTTTCGGGAGGAATCACCGCCGCCACGAGGCGGAACTTGAGCAGAACCAATCTAGAGCTCCGGCAGGGCCGTCCTGCCGGGGGAAACTTCCCTCCCGAAGGGGGAAATCGTCGCCATCGTCATCACCAACACTCCTCTCATCGGAGGGGACTCATCTCCATCAACATCGTCATCAGCACCATCTCATCTCCAAACCCTAGTTCATCTCTTCTAACCAATCCCCGTTTCGCGACGACGATTGGTACTTGTAAGGTTGCTAGTAGTGTTGATTACTCTTTGTACTTGATGCTAGTTGGATTACTCGGTGGAAGATTATATGTTCATATCCTTAATGCTATTCAATACCTCTCTGGTCATGAACATAATTATGCTTTGTGAGTAGTCACTTTTGTTCCTGAGGACATGGGATAAGTCTTGCTATAAGTAGTCGTGTGAATTTGGTATTCGTTCGATATTTTGATGCGTTGTATGTTGTCTTTCCTCTAGTGGTGTTATGTGAACGTCGACTACATAACACTTCACCATTATTTGGGCCTAGAGGAAGGCATTGAGAAGTAATAAGTAGATGATGGGTTGCTAGAGTGACAGGAGCTTAAACCCTAGTTTATGCGTTGCTTCGTAAGGGGCTGATTTGGATCCACTAGTTTAATGCTATGGTTAGACTTAGTCTTAATTCTTCTTTCATCGTTGCGGATTCTTGCGAGAGGGGTTAATCATAAGTGGTATGTTTGTCCAAGTAAGGGCATCACCCAAGCACTGGTCCACCCACATATCAAACTATCAAAGTAGCGAACGCGAATCATATGAACATGATGAAAACTAGCTTGACAGAAATCCCCATGTGTCCTCGGGAGCGCTTTACCTCTTATAAGAGTTCGTCCAGGCTTGTACCTTGCTACAAAAGGGATTGGGACATCTTGTTGCACCTTTGTTACTATTGTTACTTGCTACTCGCTATGAATTATATTATCACACAACTATCTGTTACCGCTAATTTCAGTGCTTGCGGAGAATACCTTGGTGAAAACCACTTGTCAGTTCCTTCTGCTCCTTGTTGGGTTCGACACTCTTACTTATCAAAAGGACTACGATAGATCCCCTACACTTGTGGGTCATCAGCGGTAGGAGTTCTTTGGTGAGGAATCAACTTGTGATTTGTCCCCCGAAATTTTTTGTGAAGGTTTGGAGGCCGCGTAAAGGTCTACCACTAGTGGTTGGGAATCGCCTTTTTGTTGATATCACAAGGAGAATGGGGTGAGCCTTCGTGGCATTGGTGTGCCTTCATGGTAATATCCACCTCTCTAACGGTGACTAGCTTCCCTCAAGGAAGTGAATATCGGGATACATCCTCGTCTCCGTGACTTCGGTTATCCCTAACCCTAACTCCTTACTTGTGGTTTACATTGATTACTTGAGCATACATTCACTACATATTGTTGTCCTCATTATGTTGTGTTGACTATTTCCATGTAAAGATTAATTATTTAGGCCTACACTTTATATCCTGCAATTCATACTTCCTACTATTAATATATCGTGTGTTTAATGTGAATTGCTAACTTGTGTCATACACTTACATATCTTGTGATATTGTTCAAGTAAATTTGTGTAACTTGTGCTTGTGAGTAATATTGTTGTGCTCATCTTAGTAGAAAAAGTTGTTGGTGCACTTAGTTGAGCCTAGTATATTTAGGATTTATGCTTGAAAAGTATCCTCTTAGTTTATTTCCGCATTAGGATAAAGCCAAATTCGTAGAAGTTTTTAAAACACATATTCACCCCCCTCTAGGCCACATCGTGGTCCATTGAGCGCCCGTGCGTCCGCTCGATAGTTCGCTGCAACGAGTAGCGCATAGGAGCCCCCCTCTACTACTCCTGCTACTCAAATGCTGAGAAGAATTATGGACTAGAATCTTGTTGGATCTATATTCCTAACGAGTGGCGCATAGGAGCTCCCCTCTATTACTTCTGCTACTCAAATGCCCACAAGAAATATGGGCTAGAATCTTGTTGCATCTCTATTCCTAAAGGGGCAGTCTGTGGTTGTGGTGGTAGGTTCATGTGGTACGTGGTTTTTTTTGTCCGATTTTATTTTGCCCCACCTGCCACCACCCTCTTTCATTGGTTTTCTTATTCATCGATTTATTTTCTTTCTCCATTCTTTTCTTTAGAATTAACACTTTCCTAATGTATCAAAGATCATAGATCTGACTTTTCTAACTTTTCCAAATCAACTGATCTCTCTAATTAATGTAATTTATTTTAAGAAAAACTATAGCTTTTAGGAAACAAATAATGAAATTGTAGATTGTCTCATATCCCACCACGCCCCCTTCATGTTGGTTTGTTCACCCTCTCAAAAAAAAACTTTCCGAACCTTTCTAAACTTTCCTAACCAGTCATGTTACAAACATGAACTTTACCAAACAATGAAAACCAGTTCCGTAGCAATTGATTTCAAATCCTAACTTTCCTATTAATCTTCACTCAAGTGTTGTCTGATCAGGGATTGATTACCATATAGTAAAAAATAAATCACAATCAACCAAGCATTGATGATATATTTTCTTTCTTATTACCATTCGCTTTCTTATACAATCATCAATCATACATGAAAATGAACCGCAAATACATCACGCGGGGCTTGTGCGTACATGCCTTACAAATCATGTGTACATTGTCCCCACGCTCATCACGCGAACCCGTTCACCATCAGGTCATGCTGGTGGGTAGGTGTGCCTTAGCCATGGAGGTCTCATGATGGAAGGGACAATGGAGGCCTCTCCACGGGCACCGTTATGCTCCTCTACGCCCTCTCCTCTCCCTCCGCCCTGACTCTATTTACTTAGTTTCTTATTATCTCCCTCATCTCTCTCTCCATCTCTCTGTGTGTGTTGCACGAGATTCACAACCAACGCCACAGACCCAACCCGCTCGCCACTGGTCACCTCATCTCGCCGTTTGGTCCCACCGTCGGATCTGCACGACTTTGCCGCCCTGTGCCATCCTTGCTCGGTACATATGATGGCGGCATGGACACTGGATGCAGCGATTAAAATCCACGGTCGATTTGGCAGCGTGGTGGGCACTGGCGATCTGATAGTCGTGCTGGCCACTGTCCGCTGCGGCATCTACCACTCAATGAACATCTATCTACGAAGGTGCAACGGCTCGGTCCTACACCCAGAGTTCGTCGTGGCGCTCCACGCAGCTTTCTTTGTGTCGGCTGACTCATGCATGCATCCACAATCTAGCGACTCATGTATGCATCCACAACCTAGCTAGCTAATTCGTCCCTTAACTGCTATTTATTCTCGTCGTACCGTTCCACAACTTAATTAGGGATCATCTCCACAATTCATGGTCTCTTGCATGTACAATCTAACTAAATTTTCTACTGATTGCAGTTTATGAATTGCTCCACAAATCAATTGTGGAGATGATTTTCGAACTTAGAAGTTTTGAGGAATATTTTCGTCCCACCTCCCACCATCCCCTCCCATTGGTTTTCTTATCCATCGATTTATTTTTCTCTGCACTCTTTTCTTTCAAAGCAACACTTCTCTAACGTCCAAAAGATCACAGATCAAACTTTCCTAACTTATCCAAATCAACTGATCTCTCTAATTAATGCAATGGCGTCTTAGTTGCACGCCCAACAACAACCATCACATTTTTTCATGGTAATGAGCGACATTCAACTGTATGTTACAACATGTCAATGGCTTAGGAGATATTAAATATGCAATCTTTGCTCGAGGGATATCATGTGTGGCTCATGCCTCCTATCCCTTGATGGTGGTGGCGGATCGACACAAACACGGGCGATTGGTAGGTGATTCCTCATTGGTGGTTCATGGGTAAGTGTGGTTTAAAGAAGATAGGGTGCCATGGACAATGTGAGGTGGGCATTATCCAGTTTTAAAAGGGAGAGCTCACGGTGCCATGGACAATGTGAGGTGGGCATTATCCAGTTTTAAAAGGGAGAGCTTGAGCGAGAAATGTCCCGCTACAATGGAAAACCGGGCGGGAATGGGAGGGTCCGATAAAAAAATGTAAGGTTGCATCGTGGGATGGAGAGCTTGCGAGGCACCCATTTGATATCCAAGCATGCACGAGCGTATGTGAAGAAGTGAGTTTCAAAAATTATTTGTTTGATTCATTTATGAGACATGATTTTTGACACTTGGGGCCTGCACCCTCTATGAAAAGTAAATTCAAATAAATAAAATCTAAAACTTTGGAACATCAAACAAACATGATTAAAGATTCGACGTTCTTGAAAATTTTTAGCCTCATATAACATCTGATGAGACCTGACCGAAAAATATCATTGGTCAAAGTTTATTGCACTTTTCAGTAGTATTTTTTATGAGGGCTCCTCGAGTGTTATTTGTGGTTGAAAATTCGCAAGAACATCAAAAGTTTGCTCATCTTTAACACCCTAAAGTTTTTTTTTGATTTTTTTTTGAATTTATTGTTCATGAGTGTGTAGGGACATCCTAAAGGTGTCACACTTTTCTCTTCATTTATTTTTATTTTGGTCCGCATCAACGCACGAGGGTTCTACTAATATAACATAAGAGTATCTATAGCGGGACCTTGCAAATCCGGTCCATTAAACGCCCGCAGAAGCATTCGGACGCGTCCGCGGATACTAATCAGTCGCGCCTTAAATTTCCCTCTTCACATCAACATATCTCAAATTTTATCCCCTACTTCCATGCACAAGCATGCAAAATGAGACGCCTACGTACTACATAGTACTATACTGGCCATCATCGTCGTTGGAGATGGCCTCAGCCGCCCGCGCCGCCTCCATCTGCTGCCGGTGAAGCTGTCTGGCCTCCGCAGCTGCCTCCGAGCGGATGGAGTTCAGGATGGCGAGCTGCTCGGGCCATAGATCAATGACCGTCGACGCCTAATTCCCCCCATATCCAACGGAAGCGCCTCCTTCGCCGTCTCGTGCTGGTCCTCCCCCACAGCTAGCGGCGCCTCCTCCTCTTCCATCCCCAGCTTGTCCTTTTCTTTCATCCCCAGCTCGTCCTCCTCTTCATTCTCCACCTCGTGGAAATCCTCCTCTAGATCCAGAGGTAGCCCAGTCTTCCTTCGGATCCGAACATGTTCAAGGAGTGAGAGACGGTGCTGGATTGTGTGGTGCCGGCGACGTGAGGGCATGGCCGACGAGCTCGGGTGGCACGACAGAAAGAAGGAAGTGGATGTGCTAGAGTTGGGGGACGTCGGTCGGCTTATATAGCCAACTATGGATAAGGGCGGGGAGCCAGAGCGGCCCCACGCGGCGTTCACGCCGCGCCGATGATCAAGGCGCATGTTGGACCGTTGGGTTTTCGTGCGAGTCCGCATGAGACCAAGCCGTTAGACCAACGTGACGGGCATGTCCCGGCGTGTCCGAACTCCTATATATCCGCCCTATATTTAAGTTAAAAATGAAGGTGCCGATCAGTTCAGGTATTTGAGGTCGGTTTAAGAGGTTCGTTTGGATTGTAATTTTTATGACCGGACAACCTATACAAATGTTTAAGGAGTGTTTGGATCCGGTTGTAGCGTAAGGCTGCTCATAGTGGAGAATAACATATAGTAGTATCATGCATATGTTACTATTGTATGATACTACCTTTATAGTGCATAGTAACATAAACTAGTATCATAGATGATCTCATTTATTGACATGCATGACACATAGTAGCATAACATTTAACATGTTACGGTATCTACCTATGTTACTCTAATCCTCTCTCTCTTGTTTAATTACTTGCCACATCATCATGTTTACTAGTCCCAAGACTATGTTACTAGCTATGATACATCCACTATGGCCAGCCTAAGGGCTAGACTATCTCGCGCCTCAAGATCCAAATAAGTGATGTGCACTTGCCCTTAAAAAGAAAATGATAAATTGGCGTTGTAGGAGATACATGAACCTGGACGTGTAACTGTTTCCCGAGTTAAGAGGCGACCAGATTCAGTGAACCTTGTAACATACACCCTTTCCAACGAGGATTGGCCATCTGTGGGTGACGCAAAATGTAGGATTATGTACCTATAAAATACAGTACTTTTTTTAAGAATATTTGTATGTGTAGGGGGTGGGGGGCCAAAACCAAAGTTATAATTGAAAATAATTTGTGTTGGGCAAACTACTACTCCATCCAATCTTACGTACGAGTATTATTTATCGCTCAAACATGTATATATAAATGTATTCGTTTGAGCGGTAAGTAATATAGATTAGAGGGAGTATAAAATAAAGAAAGTATATTTTTCATTCCTTAATTTTTGACGAAGTTTAGACCATTTCTAGTAGATCATATATTTTTGCAATCCGTAAAAGTTGTTTACAGTTTGATGAAATAGGGTTTTGCGGAGTGAAATCTTGCGCTGCAGAATAGACCCCATATATGAAACTGCATAATTTTAAAAAAAAAAGCTTTTGCGGGAGAAATTGCAACCATACTCATTCATAATTCATCACATACTACATGATCATACATACTACATTCTATTCTTCACAACTCCTAGAGGGGGTAGAGCTAAGCTAACCCTACCGGAGCTTACCACAGCTGATAACTACCCTACCACACTATGCAAAATTGAGCTCACCGGGGCTCGTGTTGTAGTAGATGCGGCAGCGCTTAGCCGTCGTTGCCGTCGTCGAAGGAGAGCTCGACGTAGGTACACTCCTGCGCAGTGGCCTCGCGACACCTTGTCACCAAAGGCGAGGGGCGACGCGACACCCTCCTCGTAGAGCACGGTGTCGATCTCCTCGTCCCTCCGGTGGCGCTGCCGGTTCTCTTCCGCCTAGCAGCGCGGGCAAAAGGGTGTCCGCCTCCGTCGGCGGGAGGAAGTCCTCCGGTCCGACGACGCCCCCGGCACGTCGCTCCAGCCCCGCCTCGGCCTCCGGCTCCATCTTCACCAACGGGAGCTCCTCTAGCTCCCTCTCACCGGGGGGAGGGAGGAGAGCGAGCGCGAGCTCGACGCCTCGGAGGAGCTGTCGGAGAAGAGACGGTTGTGCGCGCGGTCGTACTCCTCTGTCTCGCGACGAAGGAGCGACGATGGCGGCGACAGGCCCCAGCGCGTGTACCGCAGGGCGGCGCGCTTCCGTGCGACATAGGATTTGACGCGGCGAGCCCTCTCGGGGTCGTCGTTGCGACGACAACCGGAGTTGGCTATCTTGGATGGTGGATTGGAGCGGCTAGGCGGCGGAATGGAGGTGCGAGGCGGCGGATCTGAGGCGCCGACGATGAGGTGTGGGAATTTTTTTGCGACAGCGGAGGGATAGGATTTGGACTTGTATCCAGCGTCCGAACCCGTAGATATAGTGGTCGCATGGTCGCGCTTACGTGCCACCGCAAAAAATTTACGAACAGGACCGCATTTACGGTATCTATTCTGACAGTAACAACGGTTCAAATCCGTATAATGCCGGAATTTAGAGTTTCAACGATTATACGGATGTGATAGAGATACTCTAAGACTTGGTTCCTTAACTTTGAAATCAAACAACTTGCATCTCCAACTACTGAAATCGGACCAGGTTCATCCTTGATCTCAGCTGTGAGCGGTTTTGGTGTTGACTTAAATACATGTATATTTCTTAATTTCGTGATTTTTTGAAACTCATGTATTTTTTCTGTGTACTTTTTAACGTCCGCATAAAAATTTCAAATTCGCGTACCTTTTTGAAATTCACATACCTTTTTAAGTTCACGTAAATTTTCAACTTCGCATATTTTTTATTGTTTGCGTATTTTTCTTAAATCTGCCTACTTATTTCAAGTTCGTACACCGCTTCCAAATCTGTGTATGTTTTCAAATTCATGAAATTTTGTAGAAAGTATGCAGATTTAAGAAAAGCACGTAAACTTAAAAATGATATGCAGGCCTAAAAAATTAATTAATTGGAAGAAAATACGTGAATGTGAGTCAAAACACGGCCAAAACTGGTGAAAGTTAGTACCAAAACCGGTCAAAACCACGTCCAAGGACGAACCTTATCCGTTTTTAGTAATTGGGGATCCAGGTGTCCGGATTTAAAGTTAAGGGATCAAATTTAGATTCTGTTAAAAATAAACGGATGAAAATTATACTTTTCTTTATAAAATATAAATATAAAAGAAAGGTGAAAAATCTTTTTTCCCTTTTGACTTGAACCTTTCTCCCCTTTTAACTTGAAACCCCCCCCCCCCCCCCCCCACACACACACAAATTGGTAGACTTTTCGCCACATAGAAGTACACTTGATTTAATAAAACTAATTATGTATTTTCTTCGTTTCTAAATATAAGTCTATTTAAAGATTACACTATAGACTATATATAAAATAAAATGAATGAATGTACACACTTAAATATGTATATATACATTTGTATTTAGTTTTTAGTAAAATTTCTTATATTTGGAAACGAAAAGAGTTCACAACTAACTGACAAATTTTGCTTTTATCGAGCTATCAAAATCTCGGCCCTTGGACGTGCAGGATAGTTGTTCGCAACTTACAATAAATCCGGTGCTTTCAATGCATGTCATCGTATTTTGGCAAGATTGCCGGCTCCACCGTATGTTCCACCTTGTGGAAGGTCGTCCTATATTTTCTTATTTATGCAATGCAACGAGTTATGATAGCCATAAGGGACAATAAGCGGAAAATGTTTTTGAAGGCCGAGCTTCATGAAGGCCTTCAAATGCAAAGTTCAAAATTTGTGACAATTCATATTTTTATATTTCAAAAAAATCTGAATTCTTTTAAAGGGATAGATGAAGGCATAATGCATAAATGTGTAAATTTTCAGAACGAAATATGTTGAAATGAGTGTTTACAAAAAAGACAAATCCAAGAATTTTTAGCACATGATACTATTCATCCTTTTAGGCCATGAATTGTCTTTTTTATTGGTTAGATTTTAACGTATTTTATCCTGAAATTTTACACACATACTTCTCACATCCTTGTTTAGTTGTATAACTTTTTCAGATTTTTCTAGACCAATTTTTTTAAAATTTTGATTTTTTTTTTCATAAATTGGCCTTTATAAAGGCGGAGAGCCAAATTCCATTCTGGACAATAAGGACATATGATAACATGCGTAATGATTTCATCAACAACAGGACTGCACTTTACCAAATGTGTGAAGCTTAGACCTCTTCCAATGTAAATGTTCTTAGATTAGATGCTAAGTGCATTAAATAGCTTAGTAACTCAACTCCCTAATACATCGATGCTTATCTTGTTGTTGTTAAGATCATTTTATTTATTGGTTTAACACATAAACTCTTTCATGCATTAGCCAACTTCTCTCATTTAAGTGGTTTACCTAGGTTCACGTGCTTGACGTTGGTTCTTCCTGGGTCATCAAAATGCTCCTTTTCCTCCTTTATTGTTATGTCATGTCGTGCTTTTGCTTGTGTGGCATGCTTAACACATGTGCACGGTGGAGTACTCGGAATAACACAATATTGAATCTGCGAATAGGGGGCCTATAAAGAGGTTCTTCGTCCGTAGGATTGGCAAGATGAGTGTATTCATATGAAATTCATCCAATTTCATGGAACATTGTGCTGCTCCCATTGAAAATCGGATGGTAATTGACTGATGTACTTTTCCTTGAATCATCCTCAGATGTTGAAAGTAAGAACCAACTTTCGTGTGATATTATCTTCCTAGCAGTAATGAACATTCATGATCATAGATAAATGTATCACCCAACTTTTGGTTCTCTTCTTGATGCAGCAGTAATCAACAGTGGTGAAGCTTAGTCAATTTTGCAGCAAACACATATTCTAGATGAATACTCAAGTGTTGTGGGCTTTTGGCTGCATTCATATACTCCTACTTGAACACGCCCTTTCAAGTTCCAACATTAATCAAACTGAAAAGTTGCTTCTCTCTGAAACCCTCTTAAGGTAACAACGTTCTTCTTTGTCTTTCCCCATTCAAGTAGAAGGAAAAGACATTCTCCTATGAGTAGATGTGCCAATTTTAGGAACAGGGTACTTGAAATAAAGCGCATCAGACATGGTTTGGAGAGGAGAGTGAAGCTCTCTTTCTATAATTGAAGAAATCCATGGAATCTTTGTTGTAGTTATGTCTCCATGTATGGCAAAAATTCATGGAGTAGCTCACAGGTCATTACAGTTGTAAATTCAATTATCTATTCAAGTTCATCTATCTCTGTAGGCTTACTGAAGTATAACTTATTTGATATTCTGGCAATTAATTGTTTTA
This sequence comes from Hordeum vulgare subsp. vulgare, assembly GCF_904849725.1. Lineage (NCBI taxonomy): Eukaryota > Viridiplantae > Streptophyta > Magnoliopsida > Poales > Poaceae > Hordeum > Hordeum vulgare. Next base: position 174,890,338 of record NC_058524.1, read on the forward strand.
TATGTGCAGCTGACCACCTCCACGGCTCCACGTCACACACAAGGAACCCTTCACTGACTTCTAAGTATTGATATTTGTCTTGTTCCATTGTGACTATGTTGTGTTTTCTGCATTATTGGTCAAGAAGCTTGAGCTCTATCCCGTAATTATGTGGCATCATGTTTCAAGACGGCTTCAAGAGGTGATAAATAGATATCTCGGATTTTGATTTTTTTTCTTCCTTTTCTTCAAGCATGTTTTACCTACTCAAAACCATTGTTAGTTCCTTTTACTTTGATGCATAACAAATTCATTTAGGAAAAATATATAATTTTAATTAGTTTAGCTAATGTAAAACTCAATGGTCCATTTGTTTGGCAGAAGGCGTTGAGTTGACATTTTGTAAGCCTTGCTTCATTTTGCTATGTGGTTCTTAAGTGTTTGCCTTGCACACACAACAAACAGTGCATTAAATACTAACTGGTTAATACATGTTGCATGTTGGGTGGCGTAAAACACAAAGCTTCTTTGTAAGACATCAGATGCTCTATTATCAGAGAAAAAAACATTAGAATTTAGAAGTACTAATTCAAAGAAATAAAATGTGGGTATCCTCAAAATAATAGTCTGGTTGGAGAGTTGTTCGCTTCTGCCATTGTTTTCAAGGTAAGGCAAAGATCATATTGACATGTAACTTGTGCTCCTGCAGAGTTTTTCAGTTTAAGGAAATATTTCACCGTGGGGGTCTGCTGCTTACCATGGTGAGGTGAAATCCTGTTTTTTAGGGTGATAGATATAATTATTTTTCGATTCGATACAATACATATCTTTTATGAATTGAATAATACTCCCTGTGTAAAGAAATATATGAGTGTTTAGATCACTAAAGTAGTGATCTAAACGCTCTTATATTTATTTACGGAGAGAGTACATATCTTTTACTAAATTAAATACCAAGAAGTTGGATGCAAATTAATTATGAAATAGCACATGCATGTGATTCCGTCAACTATATAATTTTGAACTTGATGGATCCTTAATTCCTGAACTTTGAACATGGTGGATCCTTTGTCATTTTTGTTGAAGGTTGAAATTGCATCCATCCCTCTTGTTGGTTGTAAATGAATTGGACTGATGAGGCAACACAGTTGATGCGTGATTGGTACATTAGGTCTGATGTTTTTAACAAGGTATGAGCTGAATAATACATGTATAAAACCATGTCGATTGAAACTGCAATTAGTATTGCTTGCATCTATACTATTAAATGTTGTACTCGAGTAACATACCTAATTAGTTGTCTTTTGTTGCCTCATCACCGAACGTCTGAATTTCAGTACCAAACGGCACACACATGTTGATGTATGTTGTCAAATTTTCTAAAGCCATTTGGCTTCAAACCAAATGGAAGTCTATGATTTTGCCAACAAACAATGGTAGGTGCCATGGCTACAAACCAAACAATGGAGACTTTCCAATATCTTGGCCATGCCCTTTTGGTTTGGCCATGCTAATTTTTGGCAGGGCTAGATGGGGTTTAGACCAAATATACCCAATATTATTCCATGTATTAGATGTAAACTGAGTTTCTGATGTCTTTATTTTTGGGTTCTGATTGTTATCCTAACAAAACACGACGGGAATTGTGTAGGTTGTAATGAATTTGAAAGCATCTTATCATAACTATAGTATTTATCGAAAGTGGATTACAGACTTACCGAAATGGCCAATAGACAATCTGTTGTCACGAGTCTACATTACACACCAACTACAGAAGGTGGTGTTTAAGAGATGTCATGAGAGAAAAACACCAAAACCATTTTCTATCAAGATGTCGTAGCTTTGAGTAAAAGTGTAGGTTATTTTAGTGTGACAGTTTAGAAATTTTTAGTTGCGGCTTATCTACTCTTTCATCTGGTTTATTATGGCAAACTTATGTACGAGTCTCACTGTATACCTATGTCTTATTTTATGATTATTGCATTTCCTTTAGCCCTTCTACTTTTCAATTAGTCAAGGTAAAGTATCTCCTGTTTCTACAAATACACAAGTCGGTGTAGTCACACATCATCTTCATTTTCTGTATCCATATCTTGCTCTTGTCCATTATCGGCATCACTAACACCGAGCACGAGCGACAAGAACCCAGTGCTGAACAAGACCAAGAGAATACTAGGAAGTTGCAGCTGAAAGTAGAAGTGAAGGTGGCGCCTTGGAGGAGCAGCGCCAGCATTGGCCTAGAGCAGCAGAAGCGGTGGCTAGGACGGGCATGAGAGGTAAACATGAGAATGGTTATTAAAAAACCGGGTGTAACAGTTCAATTCTTATTTTGGGTTTGTTTGGTTCAAGTTTTATTGGGCTGAGATGTTTTTAGTTCGGTTTTGGTTTGGGTATGTGAAGAAACCATTTTGGGTCTAGTTGATTATGGGTTTAAACAGTTTGGTTATTAACGGTTATAAACTATGGGTCCAAACCGATTTTTAGGCATTGGTTATGTGCAATAACCAACAACGACCAAGAACAAGTATCTTTGATCCGCCTGCATGCTGAATGCACTATGTAATTATGTATTATGAGGAAACACCACATGAAAATCACAAGTATTTGCTTGTGCTTTGGCTAAGCAATTTAGTTTTAATACACTTGACAATGAGCTTCTCAGTCATGGGCATTTTCTTTTTGCCCCTTGTTGTGTGTTGACTATATCTCAAGGATAACTTTGTTTCCAAACTATTGTACATGTACTTATGCCTTTTTCTATCTCATTTGCTTCTTAACATGTCAATTTGTGCAATCATATATAAATTGAAGCAAACCCATAGTTATGTGCTGGGTTTAAACCCACGGTTATGTATTGGGTTTAAATTGGTTTGGATGGAAAAAATAGTGGGTTTGGTTCAAGTATGATTTTGGAATATAAATGTACGGGCATGGATCAAATATGGTTTAAGTATGAAACCATTCTCAACTTTAACACGAGGCAACAACGTAATAGTCGAGTGCAGCGGTTTCGGGAGAAGTGGAGGAGCTGGTGGCCGGGAGCAGAGCAGCGAGGGTGGCAAGAAATGAAATGAGTAGTTGGTCCAAGGGGTAATTTTACCCATGTACAAAATACAAAGAGGAACATGGACATGTACTACTTTAATTGGCTGCACACTACCTCCTAGAATTTTCTTTCACTTACATGGTAGTCATGATATTTCTTTGTTACATACTTCCTCTCTCTCGAACTACTTATGACACGTGTTAGATACATCGGTATATAGACAAACCTAAAATAAGTAATTCGGAACAAAGATAATAGATAATTTGATTCTTATATATGATAGAATAAATTATTGCATTTCTCTTTAAAATTACAAAGTGCAAATTCGATCAGCCTTTTCGCATATTTCCTTTTATACAATCATGGGGCTGTTGATCACCATCCAAGTCCTTAGGATAAGGCGAAGCCACCAATAATGATGGCATTTAGATTAGCAACCAACCCATGGGATGAGCAATGACATCAAAATATATTTTTCTCTTCTATTATGTTTAAGTGAACTAATTTAATAAAATAGATAGTACATCAAAATAAATGTATTTACAAATTTAAACTCATTGTTTTGTTATTTTTTGTTACATTATATGCTTCCATTAGTTGAAGGCGAGGTCACTGCAACTATATCCCACGGTTAATAAAATAAAGCCTTTGTTAAATTGTATCCATTAATGCGATGAAAACCCATCTTTTTGATTATTACATGGAAGACTCTTACCTTTCATTGGCTGATCCACGCGATCTATCCGATGCCCGGTCGTTCGTTGATCTTGCCTCGATCCCAGGACGAGACCTTGCCCGCGCCCAACGGAGGAGCGACCTCGTCGTGAACCGTTTCCTGAAATTGGATCGTTGTTTCAGGAAAATGGTCCTGAAGCTGGGGCTCCTCTCTTGTCCACGCCGCGCCTCCTCCTGGGCCCCGACGGCCTCGTCCGCCGTCTGCCTATGCCGGCGCAACCCTCATCGGGATTGCAGTCGTTGCCATGGTTGCCCCGATCTGCTGCACCACGTCACCACCCTGAGGCCCCGCCAACGCCCAGATCCGGCGGGATCTGGCAGCCGCCGCACGGTCTCGTCCCGCGCCGCCGTCCAACCTCCTCTTGGCCCCGCTGGCGAGCTCCCGCAGCCGCCATGGCCTCCTGCACGAACTTGTGGGAGGAGGAGCTCCTCCAGCATCGTGCCCTCCACCCGAATGGGCCGCATCGCCCCGCCTCGGCCCAGCGCCGCCTTGCATGCTCACGAGACCGCCTCGCCTCCCGTGGCCAGGGGGCAGCCGCCCGCTGCCCCGCGCCGCCGCATCCCAGCCCGCTCGCGGCCCCGCCGGCCTGCCCGTGGAGAAATGGAAGGGGTTCGTCTCGAGCAGAATTCGAAACTGAGTTTCTGAAACATGATTTTGTTGCGAAAATTTCTCCCGCAACACTACATATGTTGAAGAAAGACGAAGATTTTTTTTTCTGCAACAAAGCGATTATTTCTAGAACTTGACTGTTGTTTCAAGAATTAATGGGTCCAAAGTTTTTTTTGCAACAAACCGATTGTTTCCGCAACTCAACCGTTGTTTCAGGAATTAGTGAGTGCCCGGCCGGAGCCCCCCGTGCGCGGATCAGACGGCTGCACGCGTGGATTGGACGATCGTCCAGGTGGCGGATTTTTACCAAACATCCGTCGGTGGATGCGTAGCAGCCCACTTATTACATATAAAAATTATAATTTTATGGAAAACTCTTACCTTCGACCGGCTGATTCGCCCGATGTATTCGCCGCCCGCTCACGCGTTGATCATGCCTCGATCTAACAGATGAGAACGTTGATGACGAGATGATGTATATACTTCTTGCACCCTGTTAGTTACCCCAAGTGGAAGGTTGAGACGTAGTCAGCAACAAGTTTTCCCTCACACGGAGAATGTAAGGTTTATCGAACCAGGAGGACTCCTAGGATCAACAAGTCGGTGTCTTCCACCCTGGCGCTAGCACAAGACGTGGACTTGCACACATAACAAATAACTTTGCTCCCAACGAGTACAAAGAGGTTATCAATCTCTACGGTCTTGTAGTTTGCAAATGATCAAAACACAAGCGGGAAAGTAATAGTGATTGCAATGGAAAAGTAAATGAAAAAGGTAAATGATGGAGGTGTAAACAATGATGGTGATATGGACCTGCGTCACATGATGTTCACTAGTGATGTCTCTCTCCCAAAATACGATAAACAACTATGCTTGGGTAAACAAATCGCAATTGGGCAATTGACAGAATTATGAACATACCGCAATGCTAATTATGCTACTTGATAGTTAGAGGTTCAATAGTATTGTGAAGTACGCCAAGACAGGTAGACCGATTATCCATCAACATCTACTTACTAATCATCCACGTTGAGATATCTATCCAGAACATCTCTCCGGTATTAAGTTGCGAGCCCCACCTAAAGTGTAAACTCAAAGCAACGAACAACTGCATTAACGAACTATGCGTAAGGTAAACAATCCTTGCAACCATGGTCACAAGCACCGTTGTTTTCTCCCTGGTGGCAACAACACACCCCCTAGTCTCATGTTTCTGTCACTCAAGCTAGACATCGAGGGGCATGAACCCACAATCATGCATAACGCTCCCACTTGGAGTTACAATCTACTAATCGGCCAAAGCAATAAATAGCAACGGAGAGCATGCATGAATCACTAAGGAACATAATATAAAAGGACAATCAAATATATAACTCATAACAATCTGAACATAATCTCATAATCCATCGGATCCCAACAAACCGAGCATAGCAATAGTAAGAGAATTACATAGATGCCTTGATCATGTAGGGCAGCTCACAAGGACTAACCATTGAAGCACGAGATTGGAGAGAAGACATCACATAGCTACTGGTCATGGACCCATGGTCCAAGGAGGACTACTCACGACACGTCCGGGAAGCGTCCATGGCGGTGGAGAAGGTCCCGGAGGGCAATCCTCCCTCTGGTAGGGTGCCGGGAAGAGATCTCCTGACGCTCCCGATCTCGGAAGCGCTGCGGCGGCAGAATGATGGAGAAGTTCGCGATTCTGGAAGTTGTCGAAAGGTTTCCTCTTGGAAGACTAAATATAGGCCAAAGGAGGGCACCATAGGAGGTGGGGCCCACCTAGGCGGCCTCCTGGCGCGGCCTAGGGCCTGGCCGCGCCAACATGTCGCTTGGACGGCCCTTGGCCCCCCTTTGGCCCATCTTCGGTGATTTGGAAGCTTCTGTTTCGCTGATTTTTATATATTTTTCTTGAAATTTTTCGGGCTTCGGAAAATTGGGTAAAAGCCCCTGCGAAATCGACATCAGTAGACAGAAACTGGCACTGGGTGCACTGAGTTAATAGTTAGTTCAGATATGTGCAAAATGATATAAAAATGTAGCAAATCATATAACAATGTCACCCAAAAGATCATGGAACAAACAGAAATTATAGATACGTTTGGGACGTATCAACATCCTCAAGCTTAATTTCTGCTCGTCCTCGAGTAGATAAATGATAACACAATAATTTCTGTGGTGACATGCTAACACACATATAAGAACTTCAAAGTAAAGCAAGTGAGATATGCAATTCAAGTCAAAATAATAACAAGCAAGAGTCTATATCTAGTATTAAGTTTAGCAAAGTAAGAACATAAAGGTGCAAGAGCTTTCGCTGTCCGTGACTTGAATGTCTCCAAATGGTGTTTGCGTGGAAGAAGTGGGAGATGGGTTGAGATCATAAAACATTTTCTAATTGAGAACTCAATCTACTAAACTTCACACTTAGTCTCCTTCGGAATCTTATTTTGACTCATCCCCAGACCACTAGTCAGGCACAAGTCAAAATGATCCTCTCCCTTTCGATTTTGAGCACTCATGCAATGGATAAGCATAAGCAAGATATGGTTGCACTTATGATGGCAAATAGAATAATGATGGGGAAGGAAGACAAAAAGGTGTGAAAGGCTCACATCAATGAGGACAACCATAGGCGAGAGAAAGCCAAATGATAGATATGATGTGAGGAGTAAGGATTGCCATGTAACGGATGCACATATGAGCTAAGGTAAGCTCTCCAATGGAACTAGTGGGGATGCATCCAACTTGTTTGCTCGTGAAGACCTAGAGCTCATTTGAGGAGGCTCATCATTGGAATATGCAAACCAAGTTCTATAGTGTAAGGGTCCCCACATAGCTATGCATGAATGATAATCTCTATGTAGTACCAATATAGCAATGGAGTACGAGTGTGGATCTTTCAAAAGGAATAGTACTGTTGCCCCCTTCTCTTTTATTTTCTTTTTTTGTGGCCTCTTTGGCTCTATTTTTTATCTCTCATTTGTCCTCTTTGGGATCTTTTGTTTGTCCTCTTTGGGATCTTTTCCTCACTTAAGGGCAACACTCTATGTTTTACATGAATAAAAAGAAGATCATCACACTTTATAAGAAGTACTCAACATGAAGACAAGTGAAAACTATCATGATGTATGCAAATGTATGCCTCTGAAAGTGTAGCAGGATATGCAATGATACTAGCGTGTCATGTAGCAATAATTGGGGCAAGGCCCAACTATCATACGGCTCTACAATCAAGCAAAAGCATGTATGACATGAAGATCAAGTCATGAGATGGTGAATGTTGCATGGCAATGTATCTCAGAAAGGCTATGGAAATGCCTTAATAGGTAGGTATGGTGGCTGTTTTGAGGAAATATATAATGAGGCTTATGTATGACAGAGTGTGTCATGTCATGGGTTTGGATGCACCGGCGGAGTTTTCACCAACTCTCAATGTGAGAAAGGGCAATGCATGGTACCGAAGAGGCTAGCAAAATATGGATGGTGGAAGTGCCAACAATCGAATACTCACATTAGTCCGAAGAACTCATACACTTATTATCAGTAACTCTATATCTAGTTAAGAAATTCACAAAGAGACAAGTACCCCGAGGAGGAGTGTTTGGGGGTTTGGTTATCCTTATGCATCCTCGACTCATGGTAACATGAGGGTACTCTATATATTCCAACCCCTCCAGAGGTTAGCGATCAATTTAGTAGCTAGAGTTCTCAACTAATTTTTAGTTTTTGAAAAACACACGGATTTCCCAAAATACGACACCTATTACTAATAGGATCAAGCTCTTGTCACAAATAGTCCAAACATTACTCAAATCAATACCTCAAAACAATTGCAAGTTACTACTACACTTAAATAGCAATCTCAGTTACCTACTCATGCAAGACACACAACTCAGTGCAACGAGCCAACTCTCTAAACAAGATAAGCATGATAACTCAATAGAGTTCCAAAAGCAACCTAAATAAAAGATCTTAAAAAGATAAGCATGAAAACTAAGAGCTGAGCATGGCAATAGCTATGGAAAGATGAAGAACACACAAAAAGGATAAACATGAAAACCTATGTTGTGTTCTAGAGTGGAATGGAGCGTGTCTCTCTCCCAAACAAGGTAGGCTAGGTTCCGAATTTTTATGACCAGCAAGCAAAACTAAATCAAACAAAAAGGTAAAGAGCGGAACGCTCCAAGCATAGCACATAACATATGAAGTGATAAAAATATAGCATGGAGATGGACGAACTGATGATTGTTGATAGAGAAGGGGATGCACGGGGACATCCCCAAGCTTAGACGCTTGAGTCTCCTTGAATATTTCTTGGGGTGCATGGGAGCATCCCCAAGATTGAGCGCTTGACATTCCTGTATCTTCTTTCATCATCTCCCATCACATACTTGAAAACTCCCTTCATACGAAACTCATCATAAGCTCATTAGAGTGGTTAGTACCCTTAATAAAATAATTCATTACCTGCTGGAAATAAAGATTTTCATGAAAATCTACTGCTTCTCATGATTGCCAAAAGGTTTTTGCAAATTAAAAAGTAAGATTAGGATTTGCAAAACAATGAAAACACAAAACATGGCAGAATCTGTGAAAAACAGAACAACATGTAGTAAATAATTTATTCGAGGCACTTCTGCAACTCAAATAAAAAAACTCAGAATAGATGCCAGAAAGGCAATTATATAGAGCAGGCTTTCAAAACAATTCAGATCAAAAAGATGATATGGTGATTTTTGGTGAATTTTTCCGTCAAGCAGACATAATCTGTTTCTGGAGAGCATGTCACAATTTTTGAACTTTCTTGCAATCGGAGGCTATAACTTGGCACAAAGCTTAAAAATAAAGATACAATGATGTTACTATAGTAGTAACAAGCATCAATACCACTAAAACAGAAAGTAAAAACAAATTGGGTTGCCTCCCAACAAGCGCTTTCTTTTATGCCTTTGAGCTAGGCATAATGCAAGAAGATCAAGTTGTATCAATTGAACCATCATCAAGATCATCAAAGAGATCTTCAATAATACAACTAGTCTTAAGAGGACTCTCATAGAGAGGCTTAGTGGCAACACTTCTAGGAGCAAAAGCAAAGGTAGTAAGACCAATTGAAATTTCATTTCTAATTCTATTTAAGAGATGTATCTCTTCCCATGTCTTCACAGTTTCAACATCCTTAGCAATAGGTATACTCGTTTTGGGTTGAGGAACATTGGGTACGTTAACGAACCTAGGACCCTTCCTTGTTGGGGTTTCTACCTTTTTAGTCTTGATGGAGGATAGACTAGTTCCTAAAGTTTCAAAAATATCCTCGACCTTATCAATCCTAGAAGGATCCACATCATGGGATTTAAGGGTCTCCAAAGTTTTGTAAATTTTATTCATGGAACTATCAAGTCTATTTAAGTTCCCTTGAATCCTACGATCTACTTCATTAATTTTACTCATGCTTGGCATCTCTAGCTCTATCTTCTCAAGTTTACTCATAACATGAGATAAAGTGATATCATCCTTTATGTTAACAATAGGTGGGATTCCAACAAGATTTTCCATAACGTTAAGAGCCTCCCCAACGGGAGCTTCCAAGAAATTCCCTCCTATTGTTGTGTCTAGAACAAACCTATGCCAAGAAGTAATACCAACATAAAAATTTCTAAGCAGAATAGTGGTGGATTGCTTCTTGGTGGCTCTATCTTGAGAATTTTTAATTCTATGCCAAGCATCTTTCAAACTTTCTCCAACCCTTTGTTTGAAGGTGAGAATCTCTCATTCGGGTGCAACACTAGAGGCAAAGGATCTAGACATACTGACAAAACAAAGCAAAGTACCTAACTTTTGTGGTTTTTGGTATAATACTCTAAAGCAAAAACAAAAAAGCAAACTAACAAGACTAAAAAGCAAAGGTAAAGGATAGTGTGCAACTCCCCTATCTTGAAGACTGGAGTCCCCGACAAAGGCGCCATAAAACTTTCTTGATAATGAGATGATGTATATACTTCTCGCACCCTGTTGGTTACCCCAAGTGGAAGGTTGAGATGTAGTCAGCAGCAAGTTTTCCCTTACACGAAGACTGTAAGGTTTATCGAACCAGGAGGACTCCTAGGATCAACAAGTAGGTGTCTTCCACCCTGGCGCTAGCAGAAGACGTGGACCTGCACACACAACAAATAGCTTTGCTCCCAACGAGTACAGAGATGTTATCAATCTCTCCGGCCTTGTAGTTTGCAAAGGATCAAAACACAAGCGGGAAAGTAATAGTGATTGCAACGGAAAAGTAAATGAAAACGATAAATGATGGAGGTGTAAACAATGATGGTGATATGGACCTGAGTCACATGATGTTCACTAGTGATGTCTCTCTCCCAAAAGACGATAAACAACTATGCTTGGGTAAACAAATCACAGTTGGGCAATTGACAGAATTATGAACGCACCGCAATGCTAATTATGCTACTTGATAGTTAGAGGTTCAATAGTAATGGCAGTACGCCAAGACAAGTAGACCATTTATTCATCAGCATCTACTTACTAATCATCCACCTTGAGATATCTATCCAGAACATATGTCCATTATTAAGTTGCGAGCCCCATCCAAAATGTAAACTCAAAGCAATGGACAACTGCATTAACGAACTATGCGTAAAGTAAACAATCCTTGCAAGCATGGTCACAAGAACCGTTGTGTTTCTCCCTAGTGGCAACAACACATCCCCTAGTCTCATGTTTCTGTCACTCAAGCTAGACATCAAGGGGCATGAACGCACAATCATGCATAATGCTCCCTCTTGGAGTTACAATCTACTACTCGTCCAAAGCAATAAATAGCAACGGAGAGCATGCATGAATCACTAAGGAACATAATATAAAAGTATAATCAAATATATAACTCATAACAATCTGAACATAATCTCATAATCCATCGGATCCCAACAAACTGAGCATAGCAATAGTAAGAGAATTACATAGATACCTTGATCATGTAGGACAGCTCACAAGGACTAACCATTGAAGCACAAGCTTGGAGAGAACACATCACATAGCTATTGGTCATGGACCCATGGTCCAAGAAGGACTACTCATGGCACGTCCGGGAAGCGTCCATGGTGGTCGAGAAGCTCCCGGAGGTCAATCCTCCCTCCGACAGGGTGCCGGGAAGAGGTCTCCTGACGCTCCCGATCTCAGAAGCGCTGCGGCGGCGGAACGATGGAGAAATTCGCGATTCTAGAAGTTGTCGAAGGGTTTCCTCTCGGAGGACTAAATATAGGTCAAAGGAGGGCACCGGAGGAGGTGGGGCCCACCCAGGCGGCCTCCTGGCACGGCCTAGGGCCTGGCCGCGCCAGTAGGTCGCCTGGACGGCCCTTGGGCCCCCTCTGGCCAATCTTCGGTGATCTGGAAGCTTCTGTTTCGCTGATTTTTATATATTTTTCCTGAATTTTTCGGGCTTCGGAAAATTGGGTAAAAGCCCGTGCAAAATAGACATCAACAAACAGAAACTGACACTGGGTGCACTGAGTTAATAGGTTAGTCCAAATATGTGTAAAATAATATAAAAGTGTAGCAAAACATATAACAATGTCACCCAAAAGATCATGGAACAAGCAGAAATTATAGATACGTTTGGGATGTATCAATCGTGTCCGCGCCTAACGACCTAGCGGCGACCGTTTCCTGAAACTAGATCATTGTTTCAGGAAAACGATTGTGCAGCTGCGTCTCCTCACCTCTGTCCCGCTCTCCTTCGCTCGTCCCCATTGCCACGTGTCGTGAGGAGCTCAGCCGACACCGGCCGTTGCCCCGCGCCGCCTCACGTCGCTGGATCCACACTGTCTCGCTCTCCTCCGGCCACCCCTACGCCCCCGATGTCGGCCGACCCTCCCCTACGCCCCAAATGCCAGCCCACCCTCCCCTACGCCCCCGATGCCGGCCACTCGCCCCCGACGCCGGCCGGCCATCCGCCCCCCGCTGCCGGCCGCTCCTGCTGCAGCCGCTCCATGCCACGATGTCGGTCGGCCCTCCCGCTCCCGCCTCACCCCCGCGCCACTAGTCGCTCGCCCCCGACGCCGACCGGTCCTCCGCACGTCGCTGCAGCTGCTCCCGCCGCAACCCCTTTGCCCCTGATGCCGGTCGGCCCTTCCCTCCCCCCATCCTCCCCCACCCCTCGCATCGCCAGTAGTTTGCCCTCGACGCCAGCTAGCCCTCCGCACGCCGCGAGCCGCACCATGAACGGTTGCAAAAATTTCTGTAACATAACCTTTGTTGCAAAAGTTTTTTGCAGCCTGACCTTTTGTTGCAATTCTTCCGCAAGAGTGCCTATGTTGCAGAAAGACGAAGAAAAAAATTCTACAACAAAGCGATTGTTTCTGGGACTCAGCCGTTGTTTCAGGAATTAATGGGTCCAAAGTTATTTTGCAACAAAGCGATTGTTTCTGTAACTCGACCATCGTTCCACGAATAATTGGGTGCCCGGTCGGTGCCCGCACCACGTAGATCGGACGGCTACACGCGTAGATCGAACGGCCGTCGAAGTAACGAATGTTTTCTAAACATCCACGAGTGGACTCGTAGCAACCCCTAATTTGATATCATAAAAAACTTGGGTTGCACGTGCATTAATTGTTACGTAGTAGGAAAATTACCCATGCGTTGCACCGAAAGAAACAAAACATCACACGTAACATATATAGTTTGTTATTACACACTACAGTGCAAATGCTTCTTTTCATAAATCAACATTGTCCCGGTCGAGGAATTGGGTCACTCAATAAAGGGCTATTAATGACTAAAACGATGAATCGATTGAGAATACAGTTCTTTGCTTGTTAGATTGTGGATTAGTAGCGGCTGCATTCAACGAGGGTCCAAAAATCTCTTGATGCATGAAGCGCTAAAATAGTATGGGACTTTTTTACATTGGCTAGAATATTTGTGGTTTGTAATTTTGTATACCATAATGCCCGTGATTTCTGAATAAATATCTACTGGCATGTACTCCCCCCGTTTCTAAATATAAGTCTTTTAAGAGATTTCACTAGTGGTCTATATACGGAACAAAATGAGTGAATCTACACTCTAAAGTATGTCTATATACATTCATATGTAATTTATTAGTGAAACCTCTAGAAAGACTTATATTTAGGAATGGAGGGAGTATGTGGAAGCAATATGCAAGAAACTAACTATCACATCAGGGATCTCAGGATGCTCCAAGCTTCCGCAATAACTTTAGTTACCTGTAAGTGATTTAGGAGCAGTGAAATCAAGTATCTCATATGTATTGTCCAAACAACAATGATCTATAAACATTTACCAGTAGTACAGGTCGGTGGACTCCGTCCTGGGGGCACGCACACCCCGACCTCAATGCCCGAGATCCTCCCGAGGAGAGTCGGCGTCGTCGTGAGCCATGTCTCTTGCCCGAGCCATTCGCATGCATCCGCGAGTGCGCATATGTACCTCCGACCCTGCACCCTCTTCTTTTCCCATTTCTGTGCACTCTCCCTTCCTGAAATCTTCTCTCGCAGGGAAGCAACCAGCCGACGGATCCCACCTCCCCCTTACTGATCCGGTCCACCACGAGCACCAAGGCGCCCTTCCTCCGCACACCTTCTCCGCCTCGTCTCCGGCAAGCCCACGCCGCAGGGCGTGTTCACGGCTGGCGTACCCACCTGAACTTGTCCATCTGTCCCCTCTTCCATCCTCCATCAATGCACATGAGAGCAACAAGGATGACCTACCTTACCTGAGCACGCACGCACGATGTCTACCTTCCCGTCCTCCACCGCGGCTTTAGCCCTCTCCGCCGTTGTCGATGAGGGTGCCGCCCCTCATCTTCTCGTCCTCGCTGCGGCTGGATAGAGGATTGCGGGTTGAATAGTGTGAAACGAAGGGATTTTTTTTTGTAAAACCGAAACGGTACCACAGACAGGGGTGGAGACAGGCCCCACGCCCCCAGGGCCTGGGCCCGGGTCGTGAGGCCCACTTACTTGTTGATTATAGCAATTATTAAGGATATGAGGTCCAAATCCAGACAACTTTTGAAGGCGGCCTGGGGCTTGCCGCCGGCCTGGCTCCGCCCCATCCATTTTCAGAAGGACTGCAGGTTGAATACCTAAAATCTCAGGGGCCTTTGTGCAAAACGGTCTGCAAAATGAACATGAGCACAAAATGAACCAGATTTGAAAAGATTTCACAATGTGACCCTTTTAGAAACACCACAAGCAGTGACGTTGCTGCCCCACTATGTAACGCGAGTCTACCATGGCGTTGCTGCCCTACTGTGAAACGCCTGTCTACCGTGGCGTTTTTTCTTTCTTGCAACGCCAGTCTATTGTGGCGTTGCGGACCCACTGTGAAACACCAAAAACTTTGGCGTTGCAGACTCACTGTGGAACGTCAATAGCACGACATCCAACCAGCCCATGGCATGCTGCATTCTAGTCAGTGCTGAAACGCCATGAACCATGACGTTTCGCGCGTGGCCAGCAACGCTAGCTACGTAAGGTAGACTGGCGTTTGAATGTGGGTCTACAACGCCACGGTAGACTGGCGTTTCTAAGTGCAGCGGCAACGCCACAGTCTGTGGCGTTTTAAAAAAAGTCAGATCATAAAATGTTTTTAATCAAAGTTCATTCCGTGCAATATTTTTTATCCCAGAAGTCAAAATAGTGAAAAAATCCGACGGACAAAAGCACTTTTTATTATTAAGAACAGACTAACACAAATGCCCTTGCGTTGCAACGGGAAATAAGTATGATGTATCATGTTTTGGAATAAACAATGTAAATGATCCTTCCTTGAAATTTAAGGCGTATGTTAAAATAATATAGAGTACAAACTAAAAATAACCTCAAAGTTTGGATTTTTGATGTATATGAATGAAGGCATGATAATCCATGTGCGTTGATAAAAGAATAAATTTTCAAATTTGCATTTACTACATGTTTTTAGAAGAATTCACTACTCCCTCTTGAAAATATAACCATGCTAGAACTCCAATTTGTATGTACAAAATCAATCTCTCTTGAAACATATTAAAAGCTTAGAAAAGTAAAAAAGAAAGAAAAAGGAGCCCGATGGGATCAAACCTGGGTCTTCAGGTTAGAAGACCAAGGAACTCTCCATCCCGCTAGAGCTTCAGTGTTGACATATTATGCCATAGCCGGGTATAACCATTACGTGTCGGGCGGTTACTTAAAAAAAACCGAATCGTTTTTTTGCTCACGGGTGGCATGGTGGGTAATTTTATGCAAACTTTAGGACATTTTTTATGACGTACTACAGAAGCAATAGGTGCTTTATTAGCGAGTATAGATATAGATAAAGACGTGCGTTGTACGTTTACTGGTCAGCGAAAAAAGGTAAGCGCACGAGGCGCATCGTCGCTGCGGCGTCGGGATCTTCCGTGGAGAGCGCGGCCACAACAAGTCTCACTCGTTCTCTCTCAAAAAAGAAAACAAGTCACACTCGCGCACGCCACATCCCAGCCAGCATCACAGGGTCATCCACAGACACACACACAGCATCCCGGAAAATGAGAGCGACCATTTTTCGCGCAACATAAAAAAACAGCACCATTATCTCCCGTGACGCCACGCCCTGCGTCACGCTTCGTGCTCCCCTAGCTGTGTCCACCGCGGCCGCTTTCCTCTGGCCCGTTCTGTCTCTTCACCCCGTCTCCCGAATAAAAACGGAAAATAACTGCGGCGGCGACAGCAGCAATCCGAGACCCCCTCCCACCCCCCAAACTTCCCCCCCGCCCGATCCCGCGGCGACCATTCGTCGACGAGGTACGGATAAGCGCCGCGCTTGTCTTTTTTTTCTTTTCTTTTCCGGATGGATTTTTTTGTGGGATTGATCCTTGCGTTCCCATCCGTCGGCGACAGATTGGTTGTTGCGCATGATGATTCCATTCGTTGCGCCCGGTTTTCTAGGGTTTGCCTGGGATTCAGATTGCCGCGCCTTCCGCACCACAGTCGTCGGATCATCGGCGTCTCTGTATTGATTGGTGGGGTTGGAAGTTCGGAACGAATGCCCCTCACATAGATTGATCTTGTTGTGCTCATGTTTTTTTTTTAAATCGTAGTATTGCTCGGTTGGCTTTTGTAATGTACTCCCAGTGATGGCTTGCACACCGAGAAAATGATGGCGTTGGCTCCGTACAAATTGTCTTCATAATTGCTGAAATCTTGTAGCAGTAACATGCTAGGATGTTCTCGTCACAGTGCACATTATTTGTTATGATCAGGTCAGAAGAAAAGCGCCGTTTATAAAAACATAGAGTTGGGATAAGTCGCTTTGACAGTTCTGTCAGATGCACTGTATGGTCATAATTCTATGGTTGTTCTTTTTTCAGCTGACTAGCATTGCATTCTCAGATATTGACCGCATCAGAAATTTTGCAGGTTGCAGATATTCTTCTTCGATTGATGGTGCAAAGAAAATAAGTGCGGCAAGTTGACTAGGGTGATGTTATTGAGTTTAGTAAGCACTAGAGATGATGGATAACCTAGCTATTATCGCGAAGGAGCTAGGTGATGTGTCAGATTTTGAGGTTGATGGCATCCCAAACCTCTCTGAGAATGATGTCAGTGACGAGGAGATTGAGGCTGAGGAGCTGACCCGGCGAATGTGGAAAGATAAGGTCAGGCTCAAGAGGATCAAGGAGAAGCAGCAGAGGCTTGCTTTGGAGCAGGCGGAACTGGAGAAGTCTAATCCAAAGAAGTTGTCTGATCTAGCCCTTCGCAAGAAGATGGCAAGAGCCCAGGATGGGATTTTGAAGTACATGCTCAAGTTGATGGAAGTATGCAATGCGCAGGGTTTTGTTTATGGGATCATTCCTGATAAAGGGAAGCCTGTCAGTGGAGCATCGGAAAACATTAGAGCTTGGTGGAAGGAGAAGGTTAAGTTTGATAAGAATGGGCCAGCAGCAATTGCAAAATATGAGGTTGAGAACTCTCTGTTGGTTAATGGTCAGAGCAGTGGGACCATCAATCAATATAGCTTGATGGATCTCCAAGATGGTACCCTGGGCTCATTGCTTTCTGCATTGATGCAGCATTGCAGCCCTCAGCAGCGCAAGTACCCACTGGATAAGGGTATTCCGCCCCCGTGGTGGCCATCAGGGAATGAGGAGTGGTGGATTGCTTTAGGCCTTCCGAAGGGTAAAACACCTCCATACAAAAAACCTCATGATCTTAAGAAGTTTTGGAAGATTGGTGTGCTGACGGCTGTGATCAAACACATGTCTCCGCATTTTGATAAGATAAGATATCATGTGCGGAAGTCAAAGTGCTTGCAGGACAAAATGACTGCAAAAGAGAGCTTGATTTGGCTGGTTGTTTTGCAAAGAGAGGAGTATGCTCACAGTATTGATAACGGTGTATCAGATACTCACCATTGTGACCTAGGGGACAAAAATGGGAGTTCATACAGCAGCTGTGATGAGTATGATGTTGACTGTATGGAGGAGCCTCCTCAGTCTACAATATCCAAAGACGATGTGGGAGTTCGTCAGCCAGCTGTGCACATCAGAGAAGAGAATGCCTCAAGTAGTGGGAACAAAAAACGTCATGATAAACGCTCTACTCAAACGCTGCCTAGTACTAAGGAAACTAAAAAACCACTAAAGCGAAGAAAACATATCGGACAGTTTTCCGTTGATGGGTCTGAGGTTGAAAGAACACAGAGAAATGATAACACGCCAGAGGTTTTGAGCAGCGCAATTCCTGATATGAATAGCAATCAGATGGAGTTGGTCTGTGTTGCTGACCTGTTGACAAGCTTCAATCATGTCAGTACAAATGGAGGAGCTTTACAACATCAAGGAGATGTTCAAGGGAACTTTGTACCCCCTGGTGTTGTTGTTAATAATTACAGCCAGGCTGCAAATATTGCTCCTTCCAGCATCTATATGGCCGACCAGCCATTAGCTTCTGCAAGTAATGATTATGCAAACTCCTGGCCTGGAAATACTTTTCAACCAAACGTTGGTCTTGGATCTATTGGCTTTAGTTCTTCTTCACATGATTACCAGTCTTCTTCTGCTGCAAAACACTCATTGCCACTATCTACGGATAACCATGTGCCTGCCATGGGAACAGGAGGTTTGAACAGTTCTTACAGTCATCATATGGCAGGTAGTGGGAATTCAACCTCTGCTGCTGGTGATACGCAACAGATCATGAGCGATGCTTTTTATATTGACCCTGATGATAAGTTTATAGGCAGTTCTTTTGATGGGCTGCCTTTAGACCTCATCGGTATTAATAGTCCAATCCCTGACCTCGATGAACTCGGTGAACTGCTGGATGATGATGACTTGATGCAATATCTCGGAACGTAACATAGGTAATCCCTTATCTTTCCTAGCTCATATTTTTCTCAGTTCTTTGGATACTTGGATGCACCTTTTGTTAATACAGTCACAAAATATATGTAATAGTGCTTGCTTCATCTCTTCCTGTGGGTAGTTATATCTAGTTAAAATCCCTATAGTCATACATGCGAGAGGTGAGGTTGGTTAGAGAAATTATATCGAGTTAAAATCCATGTATCCATACATGTGAGAGGTGAGGTTGGTTTAGGTTCAAATTACAAAATCTCTGAAAGATGGCCAGCAAAGAAAGATTGTTTCTTTTTCATCTGAATTCGCAATTAATTGAGCTTAGTTGCGAGAATTACTCCTGCTGTTATTTCCCAGTGTCTTAAGTCTATGCATGTCTTGCTCTCGGTTGCGATTCAGCTCTCTTTGTAACAGGTGCTTATTCTGTTGATTGCAGCCGGCGTAGTTCACCGCGGAGAAAAAAGGGGTATTTGCGGGGCCTGCAACGAGGAGTTCCATGACATGTTGATGTGGCGCTAATTCGGCCACAGTAGAGAATGATGTATTGTTTCTCCTTTTTTTTTTTGTAATTTGTAGAGTGCCCCTTTGACATGTGCTGGACATGGTTAGCCCGTAAAAGCTTGGTAGAATCTTGCGCAGCTAGCTGGAGAAACTTCGCGTCTGATGAAGAGAACTGAATTTTCTGTCTTTTTTTTTTGTGTGTGGGGGGCTAAGATGAATCGTGATGCATGCCTGGTTGTCATGCCCTCTTGGATGTCGTCCTGAATGTTGCCGTTGACGGAGACCTGCATGGTTCCTGACCGTAGAGAATGATGTATTGGTTCTTTTTCTGCAGGGAGAGACGAGAACGGAGTACGATCTTCAGCCGAAGGAATGCGGCTGGGCTTTTGCCCTGCGGTGTCGCAGCATCGTGACTTCCAATTCTGTCTCGGCCTTGTCTCGCATTGCCATGCCCCCTACTGTCCTAACACTAAAATTGGCATAGGGGTTCTATAGGGTGCGTCTGGCGGGTTTTCCCCCTGGGGTTTTGCGATCCTCCGGCGTTCCGACCGGAGTACACCAAATCCTAGGGGGCGGTGGTGATGGAAGATAGGGTGGAGGGAGTTGGTAACCAGATATCTGATGATGGAAAGACGGGGGCTACTGGAGGACAAAGCAGCAATCAGAGACCGGAGGGGGTTAACAAAGATTTTTGGAACGAGACTAAGCATGAAAATCGCGAAAGAGGACCACAGAAACTGTAGCGCATCGTCATAGACAACAACCCAAGCCACACACGAGAACAAAGAGAGATACCTTACACAGCCCTGCGATAAGGATCCTTCACTCGTTTTTTTTTTCGTGAGAATTACAATGCTCAAGGAAATAAAGGACACGGAACAAATTGTCTGAATTTCATTAAAAAAATCAGCACGAGCATTCAGCAAACACTTAATCACGTTAATTTCCATAACTTGTGAGCGGAGAAGAAGGACGACAATGATCCCAAACATGGGCATTCATGTGATTGAGGGACGATCATCGTTAAGGTTCAACAGGGTAAGATGACCCTGTTTATAAGTATACTCCCTTAGTCTAAAAATAAGTGTCTCAACTTTATACTAGCTTTAATACAAATTTGTACTAAGCTTAGACAGTTATTTTGGGACAGAGGAAGTATAAAATAAAAGGATGATAGTCTGTTTGAACTACATCGTAACAATTCATCACAAGAAAGACAAGTATCATGACAAGATGCTATGCCATTTTTAGCACCCCACCCTCCCTTTCTACACTCAGCAAATAGATAGTTCTTCATCATCAGTATGGAGGCCCGGGCATCCTCAATCTGAGTAAGTTCACCACTGCGCTACATCTAAGATGGCTTTGGTTAGAGTGGGAAGACTGTAACGCCCAAGATGCGGTTCTATCCTTATTTTGGCGCGAGGGCCTCGACAGGGATAGAAACGCATCTCGTCGTTTCATAAGAATGGATATCGTTACAAGTACATGTACTGAAAAGATGAGTATATGGAGTTGGTTTACACTCGCCACAAGCTACATCAGAGTCACTTCAGTAGAATACATATAATCATCATGAAGAAGAGCAGAGTCCGTCTACGGACGAAAACAAACGATAAAAGAACGACGTCCATCCTTGCTATCCCAGGATACCGGCCTGGAACCCATCCTAGATCGATGATGAAGAAGAAGAAACTCCAAATGAACAATCAACGCGCTCGCGTCTAGTATCTCTTTAGATGTACCTGTAACTGGTGTTGTGGTAATCTGTGAGCCACAGGGACTCAACAATCTCTTGTCCAAAGGTATCAAGACTAACAAAGTTTAATGGGTGAGGTATGGTTAAGTGGTGAGACTGTAGCAAGCGACTAAGCATTTATTTAGTGGCCAACTTACGAGTACAAGAATAAAGAGGGGGATGATCTACGCATAGCGGACGTGAACTACTGATGATCAAAAGAATGATCCTGAACACCTACTTACGTCAGACATTACCCCACCGTGTCCTCGATCAGAGAAGGATCTCACGAAAGAGACAGTCACGGTTACACACTCAGTTGGCAAGTTTTAATTAAGCTTAGTTCAAGTTATATAGAACTATATGTTAAACAAAGTTTCCACGTTGCCACATAACCGCGGGCACGACTTTCCAAAAGATTAAACCCTACAGGGGTGCTCCAACTAGTCCATCACAAACTACCACACGCTGCGACGGAATGACCTCGATCAGGGAAACCCGTGATCTCCTCGGGTTCCTATTGGAAAACCATAGCCTCGAGATAACCCAAAGCATCCTCCGAATCCCTTGCACAAGACGCTCGAGAAAGGTAAAACAAGTCGAGCAAGGCCGACCTACGTGTCGACGAACCCGATAGGAGCCGCGTATTGATACGTCCATTTTGCATCATGCTTTCATGTTGATATTTATCGCTTTTTAGGCTGTTATTTCACTTAACGGTACAATACTTATGCCTTTTCTCTCTTATTTTGCAAGGTTTACATGAAGAGAGAGAATGCCGACAGCTGGAATTCTGGCCTGAAAAAGGAGCAAGTTTGAGATGCCTATTCTGCGCAACTCCACAAGCCGTGAAAATCATCGTGGATTTTTTTGGGATTTATAAAAAATACTGGGCAGAAGAAGTGTCAGAGGGGCTCTAGCAGGTGGCCACAAGCCTGCTAGGCACGACCACCCCCTGGCCGCGCCTAGGGGGCTTGTGGGCTCCCCGCTGGCCCACTGGCCCCCCTCTTTTGCTACAAGAAGGGTTTCGGTCTGGAAAAAATCAGGAGGAGGCTTTTCGGAGGATTCACCGCCGCCACGAGGCGGAACTTGAGCGGAACAAATCTAGAGCTCCGACAGGACGATCCTGCCGGGGAAACTTCCCTCCCGGAGGGGGAAATCGTCGCCATCGTGCTCACCAACACTCCTCTCATCGGAGGGGACTCATCACCATCAACATCTTCATCAGCACCATCTCATCTCCAAACCCTAGTTAATCACTTGTAACCAATCTCCGTCTCGCGACTCCGATTGGTACTTGTAAGGTTGATAGTAGTGTTAATTACTCCTTGTAGTTGATGCTAGTTGGATTACTTGGTGGAAGAGTTTATGTTCAGATCTTTGATGCTACTCATTACCTCTCTGGTCATGAATATGATTATGCTTTGTGAGTAGTTACTTTTGTTCCTGAGGACATGGGATAAGTCTTGCTATAAGTAGTCATGTGAATTTGGTATTCGTTCGATATTTTGATGTGTTGTATGTTGTTTTTCCTCTAGTGGTGTTATGTGAACGTCGACTACATAACACTTCACCATTATTTGTGCCTAGAGGAAGGCATTGGGAAGTAGTAAGTAGATGATGGGTTGCTAGAGTGACAGAAGCTTAAACCCTAGTTTATGCGTTGCTTCGTAAGGGGCTGATTTGGATCCACTAGTTTAATGCTATGGTTAGACTTTGTCTTAATTCTTCTTTCGTAGTTGCGGATGCTTGCGAGAGGGGTTAATCATAAGTGGGATGCTTGTCCAAGTAAGGGCAGTACCCAAGCGCCGGTCCACCCACATATCAAACTATCAAAGTAACAAACGCGAATCATATGAACATGATGAAAACTAGCTTGACAGAAATTCCCGTGTGTCCTCGGGAGCGTTTTACCTCCTATAAGACTTTTGTCCAGGCTTGTCCCTTGCTACAAAAGGGATTGGTCCACTTTGCTGCACCGTTGCTAATTTTGTTACTTGTTGCTTGCTACGAATCATCTCACCACACAACTACTTGTTACCGATAATTTTAGTGCTTGCAGATTTTACCTTGCTGAAAACTACTTGTCAGATCCTTCTGCTCCTTGTTGGGTTCGACACTCTTACTTATCGAAAGGACTACGATAGATCCCTTATACTTGTGGGTCATCAAGACTCTTTTCTGGCGCCGTTGCCGGGGAGTGAAGCGCCTTTGGTAAGTGGAACTTGGTAAGGAAACATTCATATAGTGTGCTGAAATTTATTGTCACTTGTCACTATGGAAACTAATCCTTTGAGGGGCTTATTCGGGGTATCTTAACCTCGAACGGAAGCACAAGGAGTTGCTCCTCAACCTGCTGCACCTACTGAAAATATTAGCTTTGAATTTCCTTCGGGTATGCTTGAGAAACTGCTCGCTAATCCTCTTACAGGAGATGGAACATCACATCGAGACTTGCATCTAATCTATGTAGATGAAGTTTGTGGTTTATTTAAGCTTGCAGGTTTGCCTGAGGATGAGGTCAAGAAGAAGGTATTTCCCTTATCTTTGAGGGATAAGGCGTTGATATGGTATAGGCTATGTGATGATACTGGATCATGGAACTACAATCGGTTGAAATTGGAATTTCATCAAAAGTTTAATCCTATGCATTTAGTACATCGTGATCGGAATTATATTTATAATTTTTGGCCTCGTGACAAAGAAAGCATCGCTCAAGCTTGGGGGAGGCTTAAGTCAATGCTATATTCATGCCCCAACCATGAGCTCTCGAGAGAAATTATCATTCAGAACTTCTATGCTCGGCTTTCTCATGATGATCGCACCATGCTTGACACTTCTTGTACCGGTTCTTTTATGAAGAGAGATATTGACTTCAAATGGAGTTTATTGGAAAGAATTAAATGCAACTCTGAAGATTGGGAGCTTGAAGAAGGTAAGGAGTCAGGTATGAATTTCAAGTTTGATTGCGTTAAATCCTTTGTTGAAACAAATACCTTTTGTGATTTTGGCGCTAAGTATGGACTTGACTCTCAGATAGTAGCTTCATTGTGTTAATCATTTGCTGCTCATATTGATCTCCCCAAAGAGAAGTGGTTTAAATATCAGACTCCCTTAGAAGTCAATGTAGTTAAACCCAATCCAGTTGAAGAGAAAGTCATTGCCTATAATGATCCTATTGTTCCCAGTGCTTACATTGAGAAACCACCTTTCCCTGTTAGGATAAAGGATCATTCTAAAGCTTCAACTGTGATACGTAGAGGCTACATTAGAACACCTACACCCCCTGAGCAAATTAGAGTTGAAACTAGCATTGCTATTATCAAAGATCTCCTGTCCGACAATGTTGATGGCCATATTATTCACTTCTGTGAAGATGCTGCTAGAATTGCTAAACCTCACGCTAGAGACAAACATAGGCTTGTTGTTGGCATGCCTGTTGTTTCTGTTAAGATAGGAGATCATTGCTATCATGGTTTATGTGACGTGGGTGCTAGTGTTAGTGCAATACCTCAATCCTTATATGATGAAATCAAAGACGAGATTGCACCTATTGAGATAGAACCTATTGATGTCACTATTCAACTTGCCAATAGAGACACTATCTTCCTTGTGAGAATTGTTAGGGATGTTGAAGTCTTGTGTGGTAAAACAAAGTATCCTGCTGATTTCCTCGTTCTTGCTACCACTCAAGATAGCTTTTGTCCCATCATATTTGGCAGACCTTTTCTCAATATTGTCAATGCTCATATTGACTGTGAGAAGCAAACTGTCACTGTTGGCTTTGAAGGTGTGTCACATGAGTTCAATTTCTCCACGTTTGGTAGACAACCTCATGAAAAAGAGTTGCCTAGTAAGGATGAAACTATTGCCCTAGCTTCTATTGCCGTGCCTCCTACTGATCCCTTAGAGAAATACTTGCTTGAGCATGAAAATGATATGCATATGGATGAAAGGGATGAGATAGATAGAGTTGTCTTAGAACAATATCCTATCCTTAAGAATAATTTGCCTGTTGAACTGCTTGGGGATCCACCCCCACCAAAAGGTGATCCTGTGTTCGAGCTTAAACAGTTGCCTGATACTCTTAAGTATGCTTATCTTGATGAAAAAGAGATATATCCTGTTATTATTAGTGCTAGCCTCTCAGAGCATGAAGACAAGAAGTTACTAATAACTCTAAGGAAGCACCGTGTTGCTATTGGATATACTCTTGATGATCTTAAGGGCATTAGTCCCACTCTATGCCAGCACAAGATTAAGACTGATCCTGATTCCAAACCAGTTGCTGATCATCAACGGAGATTGAATCCTAAGATGAAAGAGGTAGTAAGAAAAGAAATACTAAAGCTCCTGGAAGCAGGTATTATCTATCCTGTTGATCATAGTGATTGGGTGAGTCCGGTGCATTGTATCCCTAAGAAGGGAGGCATTACCATTGTCCCTAATGATAAGGATGAATTGATCCCACAAAGGATTATTACTGGCTATAGGATGGTGATCGATTTTAGGAAATTGAATAAAGCAACTAGGAAAGATCATTACCCTTTGCCTTTTATCGACCAAATGCTAGAAAGACTGTCTAAACACACACACTTCTGCTTTCTAGACGGTTATTCAGGTTTCTCCCAAATACCAGTTGCACAATCTAACCAGGAGAAAACCACTTTCACCTGCCCTTTCGGTACCTTTGCTTATAGACGTATGCCTTTTGGCTTGTGTAATGCACCTGCCATCTTTCAAAGATGTATGATGGCTATATTCTCTGACTTTTGTGAAAAGATTGTTGAGGTTTTCATGGATGACTTCTCCGTTTACGGGTCCTCTTTTGATGATTGCCTCAGCAACCTTGATCGGGTCTTGCAGAGATGTAAATACACCAATCTTGTCTTGAATTGGGAGAAGTGCCACTTTATGGTTAATGAAGGCATCGTCTTAGGACATAAAATTTCTGAAATAGGTATTGAAGTCGATAAGGCTAAGGTTGATGCAATCGAGAAAATGCCATACCCCACAGATATCAAAGGTATAAGAAGTTTCCTTGGTCATGCTGGTTTCTATAGGAGGTTCATTAAAGACTTCTCTAAGATTTCTAGGCCTCTTAGCAATCTCTTGCAAAAGGATATTCCTTTTGTCTTTGACGATGATTGTGAGGAAGCCTTCGAAATACTTAAGAAGGCTTTGATAACTGCACCTATTGTTCAACCACCTGATTGGAACTTACCTTTTGAAATCATGTGTGATGCTAGTGATTATGCTGTTGGTGCTGTCGTAGGGCAAAGAGTTGATAAGAAGTTGAATGTTATTCACTATGCTAGTAGAACTCTAGACAGTGCCCAAAGAAACTATGCTACTACGGAAAAGGAATGTTTAGCAGTCGTGTTTGCATGTGAAAAGTTCAGGTCTTACATAGTTGATTCCAAAGTCACTATTCACACTGATCACGCTGCTATTAAGTACCTCATGGAGAATAAATACGCTAAACCTAGACTGATCAGATGGGTTCTCTTGATACAAGAGTTTGATTTGCACGTTGTCGACATGAAGTTTGCTGATAACCCCGTAGCAGATAACTTGTCTAGGTTGGAGAATGTTCTTGATGACCCACAACCTATTGATGATAGCTTTTCCTAATGAGCAATTGAATGTCATCAATACTTCACGTAGTGCATCGTGGTATGCTGATTATGCAAACTATATCGTTGCCAAATATATACCACCTAGTTTCACATACCAGCAAAAGAAGAAATTCTTCTTTGACTTGAGACATTACTTTTGGGATGATCCTCACCTTTATAAGGAAGGAGTAGATGGTGTTATTAGACGTTGTGTACCTGAACATGAACAGGGACAGATCCTACAGAAGTGTCACTCCGAGGCCTACTTGTTACTTGTTGCTTGCTATGAATCATCTCACCACACAACTACTTGTTACCGATAATTTCAGTGCTTGCAGATTTTACCTTGCTGAAAACCACTTGTCAGATCCTTCTGCTCCTCGTTGGGTTCGACACTCTTACTTATCGAAAGGACTACGATAGATCCCCTGTACTTGTGGGTCATCACGTATCTCGTTCTCAGGACACGACCGTATGGAAAAGCCTACGAGTAAAACCAAACCTCAAGTTTCCTCGCGGTGTCCCCGCAGTCTGCCCGTTTGGGACCAACACCATCAGCACTGGCCCCCTTGTATTATGTTGAATTACTCCTCGGGTAGCGCTAAATCCCTATGTTTTTCAGTATTAACAGAATTATTATGTTGGGCAAATATAGTACCAATGTTGGGCCTTGCCAAACGAGTTTTATCCCAAAATAAGAACCTAGGGGGTCCCCATAACAACCCCAAGCATGTTAGGAGCGCTCATTTATGGAACATAACACCGGTAGCCAAAACTAAGACGACAAAGGTGGAACAAAACACCAGGCTAGAAAGGCCGAGCCTTCCACCTTTTACCAAGTATATAGGTGCATTAAATTAAATAGCAATTAATAGGGTGATATAACAAGGAACCCATGTTATCACATGGAAGCAACTACACCTGCAACTAGCAACGCTAGCATATGGTTAAGCAAGCGGTAATATAGCCAAACAGTGGTTTGCTAGGTTGTGATCAGGTTGAAGGATTCCATGGCAATGTTGGGAGGTTCATATTTAACATGTGGTAGGCAGCGAGACATAACGATAAAAATTATACAACTAGCATGGCAATGATAGTAATGGTATCTATGGAAATGATCATCTTGCTTGAGATCCTGCTTGGAACAAGATGACTCCGTGAAGCAGACGAACCGACATACTCGAACGGGTCCTCACATTCCGACACGCTTGCGGAACTCTATCGAGATGAAGCAAACCCGAAACAAGCATCAACACACGATATTCACCACGACACATGCACGACATGATGCAATTCACATATGATGCATGAGCAATTTCAAATATGCAAGGCATGTCACGACAATTCACATCACGCAAACACTACTCATTAAGTGAAGCTCAATATGTAACGAGTTGCATATTGACGAAACTCCACATGTAATTATTTAGTTCACTCCCTTTTATTTGCACGAATATATTAAATGTCGTTAAACATGGCAAGAGGTGAAGCATGTGATCATACACGTCATTCCAGTCGGTTTACAAATATAGAACATCGCAAACGGAGCTACGGTTCAAAAGATATGATCACCGCAAGATATGATGACATGAATGCAATATGTATGCAAATGACAGCCACAAACATCCTGAACCATACAAGCAGCAAGATAATATGAAACTACACGAGATTCTAAGCAAGTATCATATATGACACGTTCAAAACAGAGCCACGGATCAACAATTACAAGCAAAACAAGAAATAGCTATAATCTGCCAAAAACAACAACATGGCATTTTCTACACCGTGCAACAACAAGCTACATAATTCTGAAATGCTCAAACAAGACATGAGGCATTAGTGGTCAAGATGCACAACAACACCCTACTAAATACAACTAGCATGGAAGCATGGATCACTAGGAAAAGAACTCATAAAATGGCATCTCGCACACAGTTTCAGACTTTGTGAAAATAACACTGTTGACAGTGCAGTTTTCAACCAGAAGGCATATTGACAACAGTAAAACAATATGCTATAGGGCACCGAATGGCATGAAAATTTACAGCATGATACAGAATCTTAAGCACTACAAATAACTCCATTGCACCAACCCCAAAGGAGCTGTAGAGAACTAGCAAATCTCATGGCCAGACAGCAACAGAAATAGCAGGGGCTACCTTACATATCCAAGAGCATATCTCTAGTTCACAAGTAATTCATATCACGCACGGAATAAATCACATAAAATAGACAAGAGGGCAACATGGCAAAATATCACGCGCACTAACTTACTTGAAAGACAAAACTAAATGCACAGTTAAATTCTATGGACGTTTCTACCCCGAAAACATATATAATATGTGGGGTTGAAAAATAAAACTAACGCCACACATATATGCGAGAATATGGCCTAAACCCGACATAGCAAACTATTGATGCCAGCTACATGAAAATGGCAAGACATCTTTCTCTAAAATACATGGCAAGGGGTTACAAACAACGTGACCATTTTTCCTACTAGGAACGAGCAAATCGAAAGCACACATAAAGTAGCTACGGATATCTAACCTATTAGGACATCACACAAATCTAGGCAAATGGCAGGTCAAACCACTCCAAACATGCATGCAAGTTGTAAAATTTAATCTATGCGAAATTCTACATGAGTTACATATGTAAGTCGTCGCAAACCGACACACATATTAAAAGTTATACGCGTTTCAAAATAACACTATTCCTGAAATACTAAATTCGCAAAACCTAAAATAAACTAAATGGACCAAATTCTTAATGGGCATACAGAGCATGCGCAAGATAAATAACGTGCGCCTAGGGTGTTGGATAGGTGGGCTCGGGGATTCACCTTGGTGGGCTTCGGCCCGAAGTGAAGAGGAGGCATGCAGGTCGGCTCAGCTCGACTGGGCCAAGGAGAGGGGGAGGTTGGCTAGGCTAGCGGAGGGAGCAAGCTGGCTGGCCCAGGCGGCGGCTGGCGCGGCCCACGGGGGCTGGGGCGCGACCCAGTCAAGCGAGGTGCTGCAACTCCCCGTGCTCGGTCCCGAGCGGGACAAGCGAGCGGCGTGTAGACCATGGCGGCTTCGGCGAGCAGGACGGAGGAGGCAGGGGCGATGTTGATCTAGGCGGGGGAGCATGGATTTGCTGAACTCTTGTCCGGAGGCGACCGAGGAAGGCTCGTGGCGGAGTAGCTCCGGGAGTTGGCCGATAGGGCTGTAGGTCCAGCGACGTAGTAGCCTGGTGGAGCTTTGGGTGGCGTGGAGGCCAGATTCCGACGGCGGCTGCACGGCTCTAGGCCGCGGCGGCAGCTCGGTCCGACAAGGAGGCGCGGTGGAGCTCGGGCATGGGGCTGCTGCTGCCATGGGAGGAGCTCGTGAGCTGTGGCTCCACTTTGGTCGCCGGACATGACCGGTTCGTGGCGTGGACATGTCGGGTAGGTAGGAAAACTTGGCGAATCTGGGCCTTTGGATGGATATCCAATGGTCGAGATCTGGTCTGAGATTAGATTTCGGGAGGGAGAGAAGGTGGAGCTAGCAGATGGGGTTTTCTAGAGGGGTGGCTGCAAAAATGGCTAGGTGAAACCCTAGTTAAGTGAGAGAGGTCTCTCCATGGGGTGGTTATTATATAGGGTTGGTCTATGGTGGGATGGACCTCGTCCGTCCGATCGCGATCCGATGACCACGAACGAAGGAAGTGTCTAGTTGGCTCTAATGGGTTGTGTAGATGTGCTATGTAGGTATGAGAGGGAAATGGTGCGGCCCGGCAACGCGATTTAAAAAACCAAAAAACGTTCGATAAATATCCGACAATGGTGCCGCTACGGTCGACCGTTCGGGTATCAATTGGACTCCGATTGCGACAAAATTTGGCAGGCGGCCTACCTATATTAAAATAAGACCGCACGCCAAGTTTCAACTAAATTCAAGAATAGTTTATACACACTTTTAAAAACAACATTTTAACGATTTCGCAGGCGCGTGCGTGTGTGGTTGGTCTGAGAACGGACGCAAGTTTTGAAAACCGGCGGCAACGGAGTGCCGATGCAATGCTGATGATGAGTGCGACACACAAATAAGTCACATGACGAAAATGGAATAAAAGGGGAATCTTCTAGAGCGTCGGTCTCGAGCTGTCACAACTCTCCCACACTACAAGAGGATCTCGACCCGAAATCCAAGAATGAAAGGGGAAGAGGAAGAGAAAGAGCATGAGGTAAAACTTAATGGCTTCTTTGACAAACGAGTGAAACCGATGATCCTTGAAGGTTGTAAAGAGATGAAGAATGATATGAGAAAGAAGCAGAATTCACACAAAATTTTGGCAACACTTCGGCAAGAAAAAGGGACAAAAATTCGATACAATGGAAAAATCTTAAGAAGATTCAAAACAAACTAACTAAATTGGAAAAAAGGAAATGACATGATCTTGAGAGAACAAGATAATAGATTGAAGAGAGCAACATTACCACAACTCCGAAACAAGAGAATAGAAACTAGATCATTGGGAAGAAAGAATGAAGAAGAAAATGACAACTACTATCACAATTGAATTTGACAAGCAGCTTTGCAAGAAGAATTGAACGGAGTTGTTGGCAACCAACAATGGAAAGAACAAGCTTGTAGTGGACTTATGAAAACCATCCCAAACTAATGAGTTGGCAACCAACCACTAACAGAAACAAGGATTGATTGGATGCAACAAGAAAGGCAAAACTTCTTACACCAAGAGGATACATTGAAGACTTGGATTAATGGCAACACCATAATAGCAACAGTCCTTAGACAAAGCTTTAGTTGAAATCTAATCCAAGATAACTCACTCAAGAAATCATGGTTAAAATAACTCATGATCAAGGAATTGGGGGGTTTACATAATTAATTCTTGAAACAACTTCTCTTCGAGACTCCTCCACTAACAAGAATGCTATAACACCACCTCAAAGGACAAAGGAAAAGAAAAGATGGAGCATTTGGGAAAATAATTGATATCACGAGCCACCCCGGAAGAATAATTGAAATCACTATGAAACAAGAATAAGAATTATGTTATGCCTATCCTTCACCAAGTTAAATTGATGACAAGCAATCGATTAGCATATCACTTATTCTCCATGAAAAGATTGAAAAGAGATATAGAGCACAAACTTGAAGAAGTCTTGAAGGGGACACCGATAAGAATTGGAATGAACGGGATAACAAGAATGAATGGAGATACATGAGAATGAAGAGATCATGAGCCACCTGAGAGAAAACTTGAACAAAGCACCAGAAAGAATTGAGAGATGAACGAAGAAACAACAATTGAGAAGAATTTGAGGATGAAAGCTGAAAGCTGAGAACGAAGATATCTTCTGAAATGATGGCCTTCGGAGGATCAAGAAATGAAAACAACACTAAAATGCACCAGATAGATATGGAAGGAATTTCTCATGATCGAAAACAAATGAGAGGATAACACGAAGCTGAGATGACAATCTTCAAAAGAATGGACCAAGATTTGAGAGAAACACTCCTTCGGTCTTCAAAGCTCAAAAATGATGAGGAGAACACCACCAAGAATAACAAAGACACTCTGGAATAAAGAATAAGGGAAAGGTTGAGCCAATGATGAAAATGAATTGAAGTGATCTTGAAGAAGGAATTTGACTGATGGGAATCATTCTTACATCACGTGAAAAGATCTAGAGACCTCCAGAAAGATTACAAGAGCTAGGAAAGATCCTGGGAAACCTGTGGGTTACGGGCCCACTCAAAAGAAACACCGTTGAAACAATTGATTAGAAAAAGAGAGATTGCATCAGACAAATGAAAACTTGATGAGGTTAGCACCTCGAATTAATTGAAAGGACCGAGAACAAGAAACTTCTGAGATATCTTCATTACTCCGGATAGAAAAGAGAGGAATGAATAAACAAGATAGGTTTGATGAGAATTTCCACACAGGAATCATTGAAAGAATTAAAAGTTTATGATGAACACCTACAACTTGAACTGAATCCACCGGAGATAACAAGAATGAAGAAATGATGAACTAGAACTCCTTAGAATCTTCACAAAGATTCACGGGATACGACACGGAAGAGAAGAAAGTGGAAGCAACAATGAAATGAAATGCACTTGGATGAAGTCCAATCACTTAAGAAAAGGGCGGGAGGGCGGGGAAAAACAAAGACCACTTGGGACAGATGAGACGAACTTCGAAAAGAAATGAGAGATTGATCTTGCAAAATTGGAAAAGATAGAATTCACTTGAAGAGAAGCACACAGATGAAAAAGAATTAACACAACAACTCCGGTTGAGAAGAATTGAAAAGACAACTTGATTTGAGAAAAAGAATTAGCATTCCCTTTAAAATATGAGAACACCTCTTGGAAAAGATATGAAATCACCATTTGACACCGAAGCAACTCGAATTACCACACTCCAACAAAAACAAGGATGAAGCTTATGAGACAGGCAAGAACAAATTCATGACAGAGATTCTGTCCGATATTTTCGTGGATAGGATCGCACATGCTCGAACCTACAGTAGCCATCATGTACAAGGCAGTGCACACGACATACGAACCGTCCCCAAGTCATAGCAAGCTACAAGGACTCTTTAATACACAACGAGAACCACTGTAAGACGATCGTGAACAAACGAATCCACTAGATGTTGAGCCCCAACCTCACATCATGCATCTGTTGGAAGATTGTCCTATAAGTAACTACTTGAATTTCCACCTAAGAACTTCCGAAATTTCTGGTCATGCAATCGGGTCCACGGATACAAGGAGAAAATCCATCACTCAACTCCTAGCAATAACACTACCTGTCCAGTGTATCACATCCGTCAACACATAAGCAGAGACCTCGGAAACTCATCCATCTCAGATCCTCATAATCACAACAATACTAAGTATGGCGTTACATCCGGACCTATCTGCACCAGTACCGGGGAAGCCAGACTCCTGTCGCCACTACTAGCATTGAAGCAATTTTGAACATCCTTCGTCCCGAGATACTAAGAAATCTGAATGATAACGATGTGCTCAAGAATCCCCTGGAGCTCAACTCCCTAGAATAAAATCAACACAACAGGAGGCACCAAGACAAAACTCCGTCACATCAACATCATACAGATTCCAAAAATATCCGTGTGATCCTAAAATTGTTTTGAGTGAGAAGAGGAGTAGTATTTAAATTATTATGTCAAGATTCCTCACTAGAGCATAGAAGAGGAGAAAAAACAATCCTACACTCCGATATATAACTAGACTCAAAACAGATATTTACTAGACTCAACTTGACCAAGTTTGATCAATCCAGGGGCTCCTAGGTCGGTACTGCTCTGGTACCAACTTGTAACGCTCAAGATGCGGTCATATCATTATTTTAGCGCGAGAGCCTCGAGAGGGATAGAAATAGATCTCGTTGTTTTGCAAGAATGGATATCATTACAAGTACGTGTACTGAAAAGATGAGTATATCGAGTTGGCTTACACTCGCCACAAGCTACATCACAGTCACTTCAGTACAATACACATAATCATCATGACGAAGGGCAGAGTCCGTCTACGGACGAAAACAAACATAAAAGAGTGACGTCCATCCTTGCTATCCCCGGCTACCGGCCTGGAACCCATCCTAGATCGATGATGAAGAAGAAGAAACTCCAAATGAACAATCACACGCTCGCGTCTAGTATCTCTTTACCTGTACCTGCAACTGGTGTTGTTGTAATTTGTGAGCCACAGGGACTCATCAATCTCATTTCCAAAGGTATCAAGACTAGCAAAGCTTAATGGGTGAGGTATGGTTAAGTGGTGAGGCTACAACAAGCGACTAAGCATTTATTTAGTGGCTAACTTACGAGTACAAGAATAAAAAGGGGGATGATCTACGCATAGCAGACGTGAACTAATGATGATCAAAAGAATGATCCTCAATACCTACTTACGTCAGACATAACCACACCATGTCCTCGATCGGAGAAGGAGCTCACGAAAGAGACAGTCACGGTTACACACTCAGTTGGCAAGTTTTAATTGAGCTTACTTCAAGTTATCTAAAACTGGATGTTAAACAAAGTTTTCACGTTGCCACATAATCGCGGGCACGACTTTCCGAAAGATTTAACCCTACAGGGGTGCTCCAACTAGTCCATCACAAACTAGCACACGCTGCGATGGAATGACCTCGATCAGGGAAACCCGTGATCTCCTCGGGTTCCTATTGGAAAACCTCAACCTCGATATAGCACAAAGCATCCTTGGAATCCCTCGCACTAGATGCTCGAGAAAGGTAAAGCAAGTCCAGCAAGGCCACCCGACGTGTCAACGAACCTGATAGGAGCCGCGTATCTCGTTTCAGGACATGACCAGATGGGAAAGCATATGAGTAAAACAAAACCTCGAGTTTCCTCGCGGTGGCCCCGCAGTCTGCCTGTTTGGGACCAACACCATCAGCACTGCCCCCCTGTATTATGTTGAATTACTCCTCGGTTAGCACTAACTCCCTATGTTTTTCAGTATTAATAGAATTATTATGCTGGGAAAATATAGTACCAATGTTGGGCTTTGGTAGACGAGTTTTATCCCAAAACGAGAATCTAGGGGGTCCCCATAACAACCCCAAGCTTGTTAGGAGCGCTCATTTATGGAACATAACACTGGTAGCCGGAACTAAGGTGGCAAAGGTGGAACAAAACACCACACTAGAAAGGCCGAGCCTTCCAGCTTTTACCAAGTATATAGGTGCATTAAATTAAATAGAAATTAATAGGGTGATATAACAAGTAACCCATGTTATCACATGGAAGCAACTGCACCTGCAACTAGCAATGCTAACACATGGTTAAGCAAGCGGTAACATAGCCAAAGACTGGTTTGCTAGGTTGTGATCAGGTTGAAGGATTTCATGGCAATGTTGGGAGGCTCATATTTAATAGGTGGTAGGCAGCGAGACATAACGATAGAAACGATACAACTAGCATGGCAATGATATTAATGGTATCTAGGGAAATGATCATCTTGCCTGAGATCCTGCTTGGAAGAAGACGACTCCGTGAAGCAGACGAACCGACATAGTCAAACGGGTCCTCACATTCCGACACACTTGCGAAACTCTATCGAGACGAAGCTAACCGGAAACAAGCATCAACACACGATATTGACCACGACACATGCAAGACATGATGCAATTCACATATGATGCATGAGCAGTTATAAATATGCAAGGCATGACACGACAATTCATATCACACAAACACTACACATTAAGTGAAGCTCAATATGCAAAAGTTGCATATTGACGAAACTCCACATGTAATTATTTAGTTCACTCCCGTTTATTTACGTGGCAATATTAGATGTTGTTTAACATGGCAAGAGGTGAAGCATGTGATCATACACGTCATTCTAGTCGGTTTACAAATATAGATCATCGCAAATGAAGCTACGGTTCAAAAGATATGATCACCGCAAGATATGATGACATGAATGCAATATGTATGCAAATGACAGCCACAAGCATCCTAAACCATGCAAGCAACAAGATAATATGAAACTACACGAGATTCTAAGAAAGTATCATATATGACACGTTCAAAACGGAGCCACAGATTAACAATTACAAGAAAACCAAGAAATAGCTATAATCTGCCAAAAACAACAACTTGGCATTTTCTACACCCTACAACAACAAGCTACATAATTCTAAAATGCTCAAACAAGACATGAGGCATTAGTGGTCAAGATTCACATCAAGACCCTACTAAATACAACTAGCATGGAAGCATGGATCACTAGGAAAAGAACTCATAAAATGGCATCTCGCACACAGTTTCAGACTAAGTGAAAATAATACTGTTGACAGTGCAGTTTTCAACTAGAAGGCATATTGACATCAGTAAAACAATATGCTACAGGGCACTAAATTGCATGACAATTTACAACATGCTACAGAATCCTAAGCACTACAACTAACTCCATTGCACCAACCCCAAAGGAGTTATAGAGCACTAGCAAATCTCATGACAACAACAAAATATTACAGATCTCAGACTTTGAAATATTTCAGCATCTCCAAATCAGCACTATTTTATAGCATGTTGACAACAAGCAAACAACACCTAAACATGGATTTCTATAGCAACCAAAAATATCAGGGGCTACCTTACATATACAAGAGAATATCTCTAGTTCACAAGTAATTCATATCACGCACGGAATAAATCACAAAAAATAGACAAGAGGGCAGCATGGCAAAATATCATGCACACTAACTTACTCAAAAGACAAAACTAAATGCACAGTTAAATTCTATGGACGTTTCTACCCCGAAAACATATATAATATGTGGGGTTGAAAAATAAAACTAATGCCACACATATATGCGAGAATATGGCCTAAACCCGACATAGCAAACTATCTATGCCACTTACATGAAAATGACAAGATATCTATTACATGGCAAGGGGTTACAAACAACGTGAACATTTTTCCTACTAGGAACAAGCAAATCGGAAGCACACATAAAGTAGCTACAAATATCTAACGTATTAGGACAACACGCAAATCTAGGCAAATGTCAGGTCAAACCACTACAAACATGCATGCAAGTTTTAAAATCTTAATCTACGCGAAATACTACACGAGTGACATATATAACTCGTCGCCAACCGACACACGGATTAAAAGTTATACGCGTTTCAAAATAACAATATTCCAGAAATACTAAATTTGCAAAATCTAAAATAAACTTAATGGGCCTATAGAACATGCGCAAGATAAATAACGTGTTCCTAGGGCGTTGGATAGGTGGGCTCGGGGATTCACCTTGGTGGGCTTCGGCCCGAAGTGAAGAGGAGGCATGCAGGTCGGCTCGGCTCGAATGGGCCAAGGCGAGGGGGAGGCCGGCTCAGCCAGCGGAGGGAGCAAGCTGGCCGGCCCAGGTAAGTGAGGCCCCGCAGCTTCCTGTGCTCGGTCCCGAGCAGGACAAGCAAGCGGCGCGTAGGCCATGGCGGCTTCGGTGAGCAGGATGGAGGAGGCAGGGGCGATGCTGATCCGGGCGGGGGAGCATGGATCTGCCGGACCCGTGGCTGGAGGCGACCGAGGAAGGCCGGCGGCGGAGTAGCTTCGGGAGTTGGCCGGCAAGGCTGCAAGTCCGACGACGCGGTAGCCTGGTGGAGCTCCGGGTGGCTCGGAGGCCAGATTCCGGCGGCAGCTGGAAGGCTCCAGGTTGCGGCGACGGCTCGGTCCGGCGAGGAGGCGCGATGGAGCTCACGCATGGGGCTGATGCTGCCATGGGAGGAGCTCGCGAGCTCTAGCTCCACTTTGGTCGCCGGACATGTCCGGTTGGTGGCGCGGACATGTGTGGTAGGTGGGAAAACTGGGCGAATCTGGGCGATAGATCTGGTCTAAGATTGGATTTAGGGAGGGAGAGAAGGTGGAGCTAGCAGGTGGGGTTTTCTAGGGGGTGGCTGCAAAAATGGCTAGGGGAAACCCTAGTGAAGTGATAGAGGTCTCTCCATGGGGTGGTTATTATGTAAGGTTGGTCTATGGTGGGATGGACCTTGTCCGTTTGATCGCGATCCGATGACCACGAACGGAGGAAGTGGCTAGTTGGCTCTAATGGGCTGTGTAGATGGGCTATGTAGGGATGAGAGGGAAATGGTGCGGCCCGACAACGCGATTTAAAACACCGAAAAACGTCCGATAAATAACCGACAACGGTGCCGCTATGGTCGATCGTTCGGGTATCAAACGGACTCCGATTGCGATGAAATTTGGCAGGCGGCCTACCTATATTAAAATAAGACCGCAAGCCAAGTTTCAACTACATACAAAAATATTTTATACGCACTTATAAAAACAACATTTTAATGATGTCGCGGGCGCGTGCGTGTGTGGTTGGTCTTAGAACGGACAACGACGAAAACGAAGAGAACCGACAACTACTAATGGATGCAAGTTTTGAATACCGGCGGCAACGGAGTGCCGATGCAATGGTGATGATGCAAATGATGCGATGATGAGTGCGACGGACAAATAAGTCACATAAAAAAACGGAATAAAAGAGGAATCTTCTGGAGCGTCGGTCTCGGGCTGTCACAAAGACCCCCTAAGGGCATGGTGTGGTTCTGAGGTACCTTCTGGCCAGGAAGATCGAGACATTTTTGCAGCCGCCACTAAGATCACCAAGGCCAAGTTCTGGGAATCATCCTAGCTGGATGGCATGCGCCCCAAATATATTGCCCCAAAAATCTTCGAGCTATCAAGGAAGAAACTTGTCACTCTTGCTTCGGCCCTTAGGGACGATCATTGGATTCATTTGATTGACATGTGTGCAGGTTTATCACCAACTTACATCCAACAATTTGTTGCGTTATGGTGCAAGCTCTCGAATGTCAATATCCAACCGGGCGTCCCAGACACCATCCTTTGGAAGCTTTCCAATGATGGTTCTTACTCTGCCAAGCGAGCCTACTTGCCACAATTTCCTGGCCTTACCCAATTTAGGATAGTAAAACCAAGCCTAAAGCAAGCTCTCTCAGGCCCTCAATGTTTTCGGCCGTCTGATTTGCGCTAGATTAGTTTCTGGTCGTCAGATCTTCCTCTAAGCTTTTTTTGACGCGATCTGGGCTGGCTGTCCTAATAGGCCGCTGTTCTGGAAACTTTTTTGAAGGCCTGTGGTTAATTGGGCTTCTACGGGCAGCCCATATAGGTTTTAGGACAGTAAAACCGAGCCTAAAGCGAGCTCTCTCAGACCCTCAACGTTTTTGGCCGTCAGATTTGCGCTAGATTAGTTTCTGGTCGTCAGATCTTCCTCTAATTTTTTTTGACGCGATCTGGGCCGGCTGTCCTAATAGACCGCTGTTCTGGAAACTTTTTTGAAGGCATGTGGTTAATTGGGCTTCTACGGGCAGCCCATTTAGGTTGAAAACTATCCAATGCCACGCTTTTTCCCCGTAAGAAAAAACTGTTTGCTCAAAGGATCGGTAGGGTGGGGTCTTTTGATATAGGGATGTCGGCCACGCCGGCGTTTCACGATGAGATCCAGCGTCCGCTGGTCTTCTCGCCAAATCAAGCCGAGGCATGGGAGGTGATCGAGCCGAGGCCTGGGAGGCGATCCGGCGACGCACGACCTTCTCGGTGGATCCATCCGAGGCGCCCCAGGAATCATCCTACGGTATGGAGTTATTGACGGAGGCGGAGGTGGCACCGGCGTTGTGCGCAAGTCATGCACGAGCCAAAGAGACTCTACAAGGTCGGCCCCGCTCTGCCCAACCATCGACCGAGCCTAAAGTGAGCTCTCTCAGGCCCTCAACGTTTTCGACCGTCGGATTTGCGCTAGATTAGTTTCTGGTCGTCAGATCTTCCTCTAAGTTTTTTTTGACGCGATCTGGGTGGCTGTCCTACTAGGCCGCTGTTCTGGAAACTTTTTTGAAGGCCTGTGGTTAATTGGGCTTCTAAGGGCAGCCCATTTAGGTTTTAGGACAGTAAAACCGAGCCTAAAGCGAGCTCTCTCAGGCCCTCAACGTTTTCGGTCGTCGGATTTGCACTAGATTAGTTTCTGGTCGTCACATCTTCCTCTAAGTTTTTTTGACGCGATCTGGGCTGGCTGTCCTAATAGACCGTTGTTCTGGAAACTTTTTTGGAGGCATGTGGTTAATTGGGCTTCTACGGGCAGCCCATTTAGGTTGAAAACTATCCAATGCCACGCTTTTTCTCCGTAAGAAAAAACTGTTTGCTCAAAGGATCGGTAGGGTGGGGTCTTTTGATATAGGGATGTTGGCCACGCCGGCGTTTCACGATGAGATCCAGCGTCCGCTGGTCTTCTCGCCAGATCAAGCCGAGGCATGGGAGGTGATCGAGCCGAGGCCTGGGAGGTGATCCAGCGACGCACGACCTTCTCGGTGGATCCAGCCGAGGCGCCCCAGGAATCATCCTACGGTATGGAGTTATTGACGGAGGCGGAGGTGGCACCGGCGTTGTGCGCAAGTCGTGCACGAGCCAAAGAGACTCTACAAGGTCGGCCCCGCTCTGCCCAACCATCGACCGCACACTTTCCGATCTCCACTCCACGCTCGTCGTGTCCCTACCAATCAGTCACAAAATCACCATGGTGGAGATTTTAGTTTCGCCAATCTCTCAGTCATTTTTCCCTCTCCTTCCCATGTGCATCACCTTTACACCCGATGAGCAGAAATCACCTCTCATTCCCATCCTACGCGCAACCAGTTAGGTCTAGAAGGTAGGAGATATTAGCTTATAGTCTACCTTTGTGGTTATTTGATTAGGAATGAGGTGATCTGATGAGATGATGTTGTTTTTCAAGCATAGGTCTGCAAGGGGGGATACGAGATTATAGCCTGCCTTGGTGTCCACTTTGAGAGAACAATCCTGTTGTTTCCTTCTCAACATATAAATACTTCAACCGGAAATCTCCAAGTCGGCTCTAACAATCAAGTTTATAAGGGAAACCTCTGTTTTCACTGTCATGATTATGTGTATGCTGACCTTTCTGAACAATTCATCCATCTCTTGAGTATGCAGTTGGCTCGTCAGTCTCTGCCTTGTCAGGATTATACACAACTGTAATGAATGCATCAGGTTCAAG
Organism: Hordeum vulgare subsp. vulgare; assembly: GCF_904849725.1. Taxonomy (NCBI): domain Eukaryota; kingdom Viridiplantae; phylum Streptophyta; class Magnoliopsida; order Poales; family Poaceae; genus Hordeum; species Hordeum vulgare. Next base: position 174,931,510 of record NC_058524.1, read on the forward strand.
CCGTAGAGTTTTTCAACTTCTTGACCGTATTTCCTCGATGAAAAATTCAGGGAATAGATGTCCAAAAAAGTGAGTTTCATTGCCCAACAACTTTCTTGGTTGATCATGCCTATGTTGCATGCTATACCTTTTTTTAGAAAAGGTTGCATGCTATACCTACCTTTTATCATTGTCATTTCCTTCCATTTTACCATGAGTTTCATTGTGTAGCTTTGTTGGTTGATTCTACCTATGTAGTACTGCAGTAACTTTACATTATTTTCCACTTTAGTGAAAATGATGGGGAAGTTGAGTTAGACGATGTCTGGTTTGCATATCCTTCTCGTCCTTCTCATCTGATTCTTAAGGTAAATATACTCTTTCATGCTCATCTCTAGTGCTCTTTCCTATGAATTTGTACTGCGTTTGGATAACTTGGATGAATTACTGAAATACACTTTCAATAAGCATACATGACGGATCTCAATTATATTTTATATCAGTGTCATCAATATTTCAGGGAATCACATTGAAGCTAGCTTCAGGCTCAAAGGTTGCACTTGTTGGGCCAAGTGGTGGTCGAAATGTAAGCTCCTAAGTTTTGGTGTTACACAATATGAATCGTTTCTCACTTGCGACTCCCAATCATAACTTTCAGGTTTCTACATTCTGTTGCAGACTACAATTGCATATTTGATTGAAAGGTTCTATGACCCTTTAAAGGGAAGGATCTTGCTAAATGGAGTTCCTCTGGTAGAACTTTCACATCAACATCTCCATCAAATGGTATTAGTGTCGTCCAACTCTTTTCTATACAATATATTTTAAAACTTTTTCTATAACTGTATCTATGGCTTCAGAATTATTTTTTCCTCCCTCAGATGTTCAATTTTTTTCTGAACCAAATGATTTCAGGTAAGCATTGTTAGCCAGGAGCCTACACTCTTCAACTGCCCCATTGAAGAGAACATTGATTATGGATTGGAGGGCAAAGCGAGCTCCGCCGACGTTGAGAACGCGGTTGTGAGTAACTGAATTTTGGAACTATTCTTAAGCATATCTCTCAGGAGTCAGGACTGCAGGAGCTGAATAACTTGCGGGTGCAGAAAATGGCGAACGCGCATGACTTCATATGCGGCTTCACGGACCAGTACAAGACGATCGTCGGAGAGCGCGGCATCAGGTTATCCGGCGGGCAGAAGCAGTGGGTCGCCGTCGCGAGAGCTCTACTGATGAACCCGTGGGTCCTCCTCCTGGACGAAGCCACCAGTGCCCTTGACACCGAGAGCGAACACCTTGTTCAGGTACCATCGATCTACGCTGCTCCAAAATTTGCTGCGAGGTAAAGGGATCCATAGGGCGCTGCACTCATGTAGCTTCATATTCCTGATGGTGTGTACCATCCCAAATTGCCGCATAATGACATTGAAGCTCACCGGTCTCCATTATATAACTGTTGGAAGTGTTGCACGTACATTACTAATGAATTAGCTATTTGTTGATGGGTTCTTTCATATACCTTATCCTGGTATTTATTTCTTCTCAACTTACAATTTTTTTATCAGTGCACAAAATTCAGGTGTTATAACTTTATGCTTTGCACTTTCTAGCGACCCGATCAGCGCCATGGCAATGGGTGTGTCCCCTACCCTAGCCTTCAACTTGGTGGAAACCGGCATCCACCTATTATTTTCCTGGATTCAAGAACCCTGCCTTCTAACAAAATCAAGAATGATATTCTTTCGGATCAGAATATTTGAATGATATTCTTTTAGATCTGAATATTTCTGAAACAGAATTTTATTTAAGGAGATTTGTTCCAGGTAGAGGAATAGAAGCATTGTTTATCCGAGCTAGTACTGAGGTGTTACGGATTGGAGCACCATATGCAGTTATTGAGCACCATGGCACGCAAAGGTGCTCCGTGCCCCCTACATCTTCAAAAGAATCATGTGATGCAGCATACCAAAATATAACTATTTAGGAGATTGATCCAACAAATAATGACATATGTGCTATGGGTCAACCTCATAAGTGATAAAATGGTTTCAAACTCGCAAATCTGAAACTGTAGGGTTGTATAGTAGGACTTATAGTCTCAGATTATTTATCCTGGTATTTGAATCTTCTCAACTCACTCCAGCTTGTGGCTGTGCCCAGGATGGTGGAAGCTTGTACCAAATCAAGAATGATATTCTTTCGGATCAGAATATTTGAATGATATTCTTTCAGATCTGAATATTTTTGAAACAGAATTTTTATTAGGGAGATTTGTTCCAGGTAGAGGAATAGAAGCATTGTTTCTACGGCCTGGTAGTGAGGTGTTACGGATTGGAGCACCAATTGCAGTTACTGAGCACCATGGCACGCAAAGGTGCTCCGTATGCCCTGCATCTTCAAATTATTCATGTGATGCAGCATACCAAAATGTAACTTTTTAACAGATTGATCCAACAAATAATGACATATGTGCTATGGGTCAACTTCATAAGTGAAAAAATGGTTTCAAACTCGCAAATATGAAACTGTAGGGTTGTATAGTAAGACGTATATTCTCAGATTATTTATCCTGGTATTTAATTCTTCTCAACTCACTCTAGGTTGTGGCTGTGGCCAGGATGGTGGAAGTTCATCAGAACCTTGATGCAAGTGGAACATGATAGATGAGAGAGGTGTCCATCCGCGCTTCCAAGCCTGATTTAAGACAGTACGACAAGACATCCACGTAAACCATTGCTTTCTTTCTTTGTACAGAACAATTGATCATTAAATAAATACTTAATTTTTTTTGTACACAATTGCTAAACACATGAGCATAAAAATATCATTTTCCAATTGATAAACAAATATGTGTTTATGTAATTTAACTTCCATGTTTCATATCTCTTATACTTATGAAAATCCCTATCATTCGACCGAACAAATAGACTGGCGCAACAACGACGCCATCCATGATCTAGTCTAATCTGTAATCTATTGTCTCGAAGGTGTCACGCCCAAGATGCGAGCCTATCCTCAATTTGGCACGAGGGCCTCGTCAGGGATAGAAGCGCATCTCGTCGTGTCGCAAGAATGGATATCGTTACAAGTACATGTACTGAAAAGATGAGATATATAAAGAGTTGGCTTACACTCGCCACGAGCTACATCAGAGTCACATCAGTACATTACATAAACATCAAGAGTAAGAGCAGGGTCCGACTACGGACGAAAACAAACGACAAAAGAAGAACGACGTCCATCCTTGCTATCCCAGGCTGCCGGCCTGGAACCCATCCTAGATCGATGAAGAAGAAGATGAAGAGGCAACTCCAAATGAACAATCAACGCGCTCGCGTCATGTAACCTTTTAACTGTACCTGCAACTAGTGTTGTAGTAATCTGTGAGCCACAGGGGACTCAACAATCTCATTTCCAAAGGTATCAAGACTAGCAAAGCTTAAAGGGTAAGGTATGGGTAAGTGGTGAGGTTGCAGCAGCAGCTAAGCTTATATTTGGTGGCTAACTTACGAGTACCAGGAATAAGAGGGGGAAGATCTACGCATAACGGATGTGAACTACAGATGATCAAATGAATGATCCTGAACACCTACCTACGTCAGGCATAACCCCACCATGTCCTCGATCGGAGAAGGAACTCACGAAATAGACAATCACGGTTACGCACACAGTTGGCATGTTTTAGTTAAGTTAACTTCAAGTTATCTATAACCAGTGTTAAACAAAGCTTCCACGTTGCCACATAACCGCGGGAACGGCTTTCCGAAAGATTTAACCCTGCAGGGGTGCTCCAACTAGTCCATCACAAATTACCACAAGCCGCATAGAAATCCTCAATCACGAAGCTCGCGATCTCGTCGGATTCCCTAATGGAAAACCTCAACTCTGAGATTACCCAAAGCATCACCGGAATCCCGATGCACAAGATATCTCGTCAAAGGTAAAACTAATCCAGCAAGGCCGCCCGACGTGTCGACGATCCCGATAGGAGTCGCGTACCTCGTTCTCAGGACACGACGGATGAGCGATGGTTACCACTCCAAACGCCGAGTTGCCCCGGGTAGCGATAATAAGCTGCTCTGTTTTGGACCAACACTCATGAGGAGCACTGGCCCTGGGGTTGATTAAATTATCCTCGGGGTCTGGAAAGTCCCTATGCAAATTATTAGGTGATTAGGCAAATGTAGTACCAATGTTGGGCCTTGCCAGACCAGCTTTAATCTAAAACGAATTATCAAGGGGGTCCCCATAACGACCCCGATCGTGTTAGGAGCGCTCATTTATCGAACATAACACCGGTAGCCGGTAACTAAAGTGGGCAAAGGTGGAACAAAACACCAGGCTAGAAAGGGCGAGCCTTCCACCTTTTACCAAGTATATAGGTGCATTAAATTAAATAGCATTTAATATGGTGATATAACAAGGAACCCATGCTTTGCATGGAAGCAACTGCACCTGCAACTAGCAACGCTACCAACAGGGTTAAGCAAGCAGTAACATAGCCAATCAGTGGTTTGCTAGGTTGAACAGGTTGAAGGTTTCATGGCATTGTTGAGAGGCTGACATTTAACAGGTGGCAGGCAACGAGACATAAACGTCAGCATCGAGATAACTAGCACGGCAATGATAGTAATGGTATCTGGGGAAATGATCATCTTGCCTGAGATCCCGCTTGGAAGAAGAATGCCTCCGTGAAGCAGACGAACCAACATAGTCGAACGGGTCCTCACAATCCGACACGCTTGCGGAACTCTATCGAGACGGAGGAAAACCGGAAACACGAATCAACACACGGAATTCACCACACGGTGCAACAACACAAATGATGCATGAGAAGCTGAAAACACGCAAGGCACGGCATGACAATTCACGCAATCAAACACTACACCTTAAGTGAAGTTCAATATGCACGAGTTGCATATTGGCGAAACTCCACGTTAATTATTTAGTTCACTCCCGGTTATCTACACAGCAATATTAATGTTGTCAAACATGCAAGAGGTGAAGCGGAAAGTAAACTACCTATCTAGGCATTTTAAATGAGGTCGGAAATGACATATAGCATCTCCGAGACGACCTCACATGTTAATTTGCAATTCTGTCCAGATCTGAGCTAAAGCATATAATTAGTTGTTAAACAGCAAAACAAATAGGTTCACATGATTCTACGCGTCAAGGCAAGCAACCTACACGTAAAGAACATCTCCAACGGAGCTACGGATCAAAAGATACAAGCACCGCAAGATATGATGGCATGAATGCAAAATGTGTGCAACGGCGGCTACGAGCACTTCAAAACATACGAACAGCAAGATAAAATGAAACTAAACGAGATTCTAAGCAAGTTTCATGTAGGACACGATCAAATCGGAGCTACGGTTTGAAAACTACGAGCAAAACAAGAAAACACTACAATCTGCTAAAATCAGCCACATAGCAATTTCTACGCCTCACAACTTCGGCTACACAACTCCGATATGCAAAATCAAGGCATGGCACGGAAGAGGGCAAGGAGCACTTCTACAAACATCTAACAACAACTAGCATGGAAGCAAGTAGCACTAGGAAAAGAAGACACAAAATGGCATCCCACACACTATTTCAGACTTAGTGAAAATAACACCTCCTGAAAGTGCAGTTTTCAGCCTGAAGCAATATTGACAGCACAAAACCTATAGCTATAGGACTCCAAATGGCATGAAACTTAACAGCATGCTAGAGAAGCATAAGGGGTACAACTAACTCCATTGGACCAACCCCAAAAGAGCTACGGATCACAAGATGCAAGCAAGACAAGACAGCAACAAAATAATAACAGATTCCAGACTTAGAAATATTTCAGCACGTCTAAAACAGCACTATTTCTAGCAACTTGAGAGCAAGCAAAAAACACCTAAACATGCATTTCTATTGCAACCAAAAATACCAGGAGCTAGACAAAACCTCCAAGCACAACTTCCTAATTGACAACTCCGTCAAACGACGCACGGAATAAATCCTACGAATTAAACAAAAGGGCAACACGGCAAAATATCTCACAAACTAACTTCCTCAAAAGCTAAAACTAATTGCACAGAAAAATCCATGGGATTTTTCTACCCCGGATACACATACAATATGTGGGGTTTGCAACACAAAATAAAGCCACACGTTAATGCGGGAAAAAACCCTAGACACGAAAAATAATCTAGCGGCAAACCCCTACACGCAAAAATACGAGTGACCGCGCTAAAATACATGCAAAGATGATCCCTAAAACACGAGCATTTCTATCATGGCATTCGGACAATTCAAACACGCGTGGAAATAACTATGGGCAACAGACCTATCGGGACAGCACGTAAAACTGGGCATTGGCGCGTTAAACTAGCCCAAACAATTATGCAAGTATAAACGGGTTCTACGCGAAAAGTTACACGAAAAGCATATAAAAATCATCGCGATCCGACACACGGATCAAAAGATACGCGCGTTTAAAATCTAGACTAATATCTGGAATTTATATAATTCCGAAAAAAAATCCCTAAATATCTAAACGGGCCGAACTGGTCGCAAAATAAATAAATAAAAAAGGCACAGGGGGGGGGGAATAGCTCACCCAGGCCACTTGGGCCGGCATGGTGTTGTGGGCTCAGGGGGCGCTGGGCCGAAGGAGGCCTCGGGGCGAGGCAGGCCGAGGGGCGCGCTGGGCCCAGGCGCACTGGCGGTTGGGAGGCCGAACAGGGGGCGCCCTCACTGGTTCGGATCGGCCGGCGCGGAAGGCCGTCCCACGCGGGCGCTGGCGACGTCGTTCTCCTCACGAGCTCCCCACGACAGGAGCTGCTGGCGCGCCGGTTGCAGGAACCCGGGGCGGCGCCGGCGAGGGACTTCCGGCGAGCGGGGCCGTCATGGGAGCACAGGGAAGCGGGGCTGGCCGGCGGGGGGGCCGGATCCGGGGTTGCCGGCCCGGATCTGGCGACAAGAGGCGGCGGCGGAGCTCCGGTTGGGGCGAGGCTCCGGCGCGGCGCTGGGGGCCCGGCGGCGGCGGGAGACGGCCGGGGATGGCGCGGCGAGCCCGACAGGGAAGGCGGTGAGTGACGAGGGCTCCGGCTCGGGGCGGCGCGCGCACGGGGAAGCTAGGGCGGCGCGCAGGGAGGAGCTCGGGGCACTGAGCTCGAACGGGGCGGCGGCGGCTCGGGCCCGGGCGGGCTCCAGATGGGCCTGGGAGGGCCCTGCGCGGGAGGAGAGAGACCAGGTGGTGGCGGCCGGGTTGGATGGCGCGATTTTCGAGGCAGAGGCTAGGGTTAGCCATATTAGGCAGGTTAGGGTGTCTATTTATAGGATGGGGCTAGGTTAGGGGGGTATTTGGGGGATTTTCGACCCTCCGGACACGTTCGCGTGGTCCGATCGGAGAGGCGGGTTAGGGTTAGGTGTGTGGAGTGGCGTTGGCTATGATGAGAGGGAAGTGGTGCGGCGCAACATCGACTTTTAAAACACCGACAGACGTCCGACGACTAACCGAAGACGGTGCCGCTACGGTCGACCGTTCGGGTACGAGGCGGTCTCCGATCGCGACGAAATTTGACAGGCGACCTAGCTAAAACTAATCGCGACCGCGTGCCAAGTTTCACCTCGATCAGAGAGAGTTTAAAACGCACATTAAAAACAGGGTTTCGACGGTGCCGCGGGCGCGTGCGTATGCGGTCGGACTTAGAACGAACAACGACGAACGCAAAGAGAAGCGGCAACTAATAACGGATGCAAGTTTTGAAAACTGGCGGCAACGGAGATGCCAATGCAATGCAGATGATGCGCATGATGCGATGATGATGCGACAAATAAAAATAGACACACGACGAAAACGGAAAGAGAGGGGAATCTTCTGGAACGTCAGCATCGGGCTGTCACAACTCTCCTACACTACAAGAGGATCTCGCCCCGAGATCCAAGAATGAAAGGGGGAGAGGATGCGAAAGCAAGAGGTAAAAATTTAGTCGCTTCTTTGACAAACGAGTGAAACCAACGATCCTTGAAGGTTGCAAAGAGATGAGGACTGATATGAGAGACGAGCAAGAATTCACGGAAAATTTCGGCAGCACTTCGGTAGAAAAAATGGGACAAAAAATTCGATAAGAAGAGAGAATTAGACAACATTCACAACAAACATGTAAATAGAGCAAGGGAAGACCATGATCTTGATAGAACAAGATGAAAGACCCAAAAGAGCAACATCACAAAGCCTCCGGAACAATAGAATAGGAACTAACTCAAGCGGAAGAAGAGAATGAAGAAACAAATGACACTATCATCACAATAGAATTGAAGAGCCTCCGGTCATAGAATTGACGTAGTGGTTAGAAAACCAACAACGAAAAGAATAAGATAGTAGTGGGCTTATGAAAATCATCTCAACAAATATGAGGTGACAAACAACCACTAAAAGAAACAAGGATAGATTGGGAGAAACAAGATATGAACAATCTTACACCAAGAGGAAACATCGAGAACTTGGATTAATGACAAGCACCATGATAGCAACAATCCATAGGAAAGGCTTTAGGTGAAATCCAAACCAAGGTAGCTCGATGAAGAAATCATGGGTTGAAATATCTCATGATCATAGAATTGGTGGGTTTAATTATCTCATTCTTGAGAGGAAAACTCTTCGAGGCTCCTACACTAACAAGAAGGCTATAATACCACCTCAAAGGATAAAGGAAGAACAATTACACTTGGAAAAGCAAGAGAAAGGATACTTGAGGTTCTCCAACAAGAATCTTGAAGAACACTTGAGAAAGAATCACATCCTTGATGAACCACCAAGAAGGACCTCCATATACAAATGAAAGAAGCAACGATATGAAGGTAGAAAAGAATAAGGTTATGACCTTGCCAAGATTTAGATGAAGCTTCACAAAAAGATACTTGATAGAACTTGGAACTTCGGAAAAGAAATATAAGCACCCGAGGAAGGAATTGAAACCATGAGCCACTCCGGCAGAAGAATTGAAATCTCTTGGAAGAAGGAAGAACAAGAATAAGAATTATGTTAATCTCATCCTTCATCAAGTTTAATTGATGACAAGCAACGGATTTAGCATACAACTTATTCCTCTTGAAAATATTAAAGAGAGATAGATAAAGCACAAACTAGAAGAAATGTTGCAAGAAACATCGGTAAGAATTGAAATGAATGAGGCAACCATGAATGACTGGAGATACATGAGAATGAAAAGATCTTGCCAGCTGAGAGAAAACTAGAACAAGGCACCGGATAATCGAGAGACGAATGAAGAGACAACAACGGAGAAGAATTGAGGATGAAAGCTGAAAGCTGAGAACGAAGAATCTTCTAAAATGATGGCCTTCGGAGGAACGAGAAATAAAAACAACTCAGAAATGCACCGGATAGCACGAAAGGAATTACTCATTATTGGAAATAATGAGAGGGTAACACAAAGCTGAGTTGACAATCTTCACAAGAACGGGGCAAGATTTACGAGGAACACTCCTTCGAATAGCAAACTGAGGATGATCGAGAACAACACCAAGAATTACTGAGACCTTCGGAATAATGAAGAATGCAAGGTTGAGCCAAATATGAGAATTAACTCCAATTGATCTTGAAGAATGGATATGACTGATGAAATCATACATACGTCATAGTTGAAAAGAATTAAAGACCTCCGGAAAAGATTAAGGAGCCAGGTAAGGTCCTGGGAAAGAACCTGTTGGTTATGGGCCCACTCAAAGAAATCACCGTTGAAAGATTATTAGAAAGATTGATATTGCACCGGTATGAAGAGAACTAGATGAGGTTGAGCACCTCGAAATAATTAAAGAATTGGGAACAAGAATTCTGAGATAACTTCAACGCTCCGGATAGAATAGAGAGAAACGACAACAAGAAGATAGACTAATAAATATTCCCAACCTAGGAAAGAATTACAAGGATGAAAAGGATATGATGAACACGGACAACTGAATCAAATTCCCCGGAAAAGATGACAAGATTGAACAAATATGACACGAAGCTCCTGAGAATCTTCACGATGAATCACCGGTTACGAAAGAAAGAAGAGATAGCGGAAGCATCACTGAAATGAAATGCAGTTGGATGAAATCCAATCACTGAAGAAAAGGGCGGGAGGGCGGGGAAAAAAAAGACAACTTGGGACGGATGAGATGAACTCCGGAATAAGATGAGAGAATGATCTGCAAAAATTGGAGAGGATAGAATTCACTAGAGAATAACACCGGTTGGAAAGAATTGATACGATGACTCCGGTTGACAAGAATTGATAAGACAACTGATTGAACAAACGAATTAGCGCTCACATAAAAATATGAGAACACAAATTAGGAAGGATCTGAAAACACCACTTGACATCGAAGCAACTGAATTACCATATCCAACAAAACAAAGGATGAGGCTTATGAAACAAGCCAGAACAAACTCATGAGAAAGATTTCCGTTCGATATTTTCGTGGACAGGATCGCACGGGCACGATTTACAGTAGCCATCAAGTGCAAGGAAGTGCACCTGACATAGGAAGCGTCCCCGAGTCGTAGCAAGCTACAAGGACTCTTTAAGACACAACCTGTACCGCTGTAAGTCGACCGTGATCAAACGAATCCACTAGATGTCGAACCCCAACCTAACATCATGCATTTGTTGGAAGATTGTCCTATAAGCAACTACTTGAATTCCCACCTATGAATTCCCGAAATATCTGGTCATGCAATCTGGTACACGGATACAAGGAGTAATAACACACAACTCATATACTAACCCGTCACTTGTATCACATCCGTCAACACACAACCAGAATCTCGGACCTTCATCTACAACAGACCCTCGTGATCACAACGATACAAAGTATGGCAGTACTCCCGAACAATCTGCACCAGTACTGGGGACGTCGGGGTTATCTCGCCACTACTAGTATTGAAGCAATTACGAACATCCTTCGTTCTTAGATACTAAGAAATCTGAATGATAACGATGTGCTCAAGAATCCCCTGGAGCTCAACTCCCCGGAAGAAGATCAAGTCAGACAGGAGGCACCAAGACAGAACTCCGTCACATCAGCATCATATAGATCCCAAGAATATCCGCGTGATCCTAAAATTTTTTTGAGTGAGAAGAGGAGTAGCATAAATTATTATGTCAAGATTACTCACCAAAGCATAGAAGAGGAGAAAAAAGAATCCTACTCTCCGATATATAACTAAGACTCAAATAGTTTTTCACTAGACTCGACTCGGCCAAGTTCGATCAATCAAGGGGGCTCCTAGGTCGGTCCTCGCTCTGATACCAACTTGTCACGCCCAAGATGCGACCCTATCCTCAATTTGGCACGAGGGCCTCGTCAGGGATAGAAGCGCATCTCGTCGTGTCGCAAGAATGGATATCGTTACAAGTACATGTACTGAAAAGATGAGATATATAAAGAGTTGGCTTACACTCGCCACGAGCTACATCAGAGTCACATCAGTACATTACATAAACATCAAGAGTAAGAGCAGGGTCCGACTATGGGCGAAAACAAACGACAAAAGAAGAACGACGTCCATCCTTGCTATCCCAGGCTGCCGGCCTGGAACCCATCCTAGATCGATGAAGAAGAAGATGAAGAGGCAACTCCAAATGAACAATCAACGCGCTCGCGTCATGTAACCTTTTAACTGTACCTGCAACTGGTGTTGTAGAAATCTATGAGCCACAGGGGACTCAGTAATCTCATTTCCAAAGGTATCAAGACTAGCAAAGCTTAAAGGGTAAGGTATGGGTAAGTGGTGAGGTTGCAGCAGCAGCTAAGCTTATACTTGGTGGCTAACTTACGAGTACCAGGAATAAGAGGGGGAAGATCTACGCATAACGGATGTGAACTACAGATGATCAAATGAATGATCCTGAACACCTACCTACGTCAGGCATAACCCCACCATGTCCTCGATCGGAGAAGGAACTCACGAAAGAGACAATCACGGTTACGCACACAGTTGGCATGTTTTAATTAAGTTAACTTCAAGTTATCTAGAACCAGTGTTAAACAAAGCTTCCACGTTGCCACATAACCGCGGGCACGGCTTTCCGAAAGATTTAACCCTGCAGGGGTGCTCCAACTAGTCCATCACAAATTACCACAAGTCGCATAGAAATCCTCAATCACGAAGCTCGCGATCTCGTCGGATTCCCTAATGGAAAACCTCAACTCTGAGATTACCCAAAGCATCACCGGAATCCCGATGCACAAGATATCTCGTCAAAGGTAAAACTAATCCAGCAAGGCCGCCCGACGTGTCGACGATCCCGATAGTAGTCAAGTACCTCGTTCTCAGGACACGACGGATGAGCGATGGTTACCACGCCAAACGCCGAGTTGCCCCGGGTAGCGATAATAAGCTGCTCTGTTTTGGACCAACACTCATGAGGAGCACTGGCCCTGGGGTTGATTAAATTATCCTCGGGGTCCGGAAAGTCCCTATGCAAATTATTAGGTGATTAGGCAAATGTAGTACCAATGTTGGGCCTTGCCAGACCAGCTTTAATCTAAAACGAATTATCAAGGGGGTCCCCATAACGACCCCGATCGTGTTAGGAGCGCTCATTTATCGAACATAACACCGGTAGCCGGTAACTAAAGTGGGAAAAGGTGGAACAAAACACCAGGCTAGAAAGGGCGAGCCTTCCACCTTTTACCAAGTATATAGGTGCATTAAATTAAATAGCATTTAACATGGTGATATAACAAGGAACCCATGCTTTGCATGGAAGCAACTGCACCTGCAACTAGCAACGCTATCAACAGGGTTAAGCAAGCAGTAACATAGCCAATCAGTGGTTTGCTAGGTTGAACAGGTTGAAGGTTTCATGGCATTGTTGAGAGGCTGACATTTAACAGGTGGCAGGCAACGAGACATAAACGTCAGCATCGAGATAACTAGCACAGCAATGATAGTAATGGTATCTGGGGAAATGATCATCTTGCCTGAGATCCCGCTTGGAAGAAGAATGCCTCCGTGAAGCAGACGAACCAACATAGTCGAACGGGTCCTCACAATCCGACACGCTTGCGGAACTCTATCGAGACGGAGGAAAACCGGAAACACGAATCAACACACGGAATTCACCACACGGTGCAACAACACAAATGATGCATGAGAAGCTGAAAACACGCAAGGCACGGCATGACAATTCACGCAATCAAACACTACACCTTAAGTGAAGTTCAATATGCACGAGTTGCATATTGGCGAAACTCCACGTTAATTATTTAGTTCACTCCCGGTTATCTACACAGCAATATTAATGTTGTCAAACATGCAAGAGGTGAAGCGGAAATTAAACTACCTATCTAGGCATTTTAAATGAGGTCGGAAATGACATATAGCATCTCCGAGACGACCTCACATGTTAATTTGCAATTCTGTCCAGATCTGAGCTAAAGCATATAATTAGTTGTTAAACAGCAAAACAAATAGGTTCACGTGATTCTACGCGTCAAGGCAAGCAACCTACACGTAAAGAACATCTCCAACGGAGCTACGAATCAAAAGATACAAGCACCGCAAGATATGATGGCATGAATGCAAAATGTGTGCAACGACGGCTACAAGCACTTCAAAACATGCGAACAGCAAGAGAAAATGAAACTAAACGAGATTCTAAGCAAGTTTCATGTAGGACACGATCAAATCGGAGCTACGGTTTGAAAACTACGAGCAAAACAAGAAAACACTACAATCTGCTAAAATCAGCCACATAGCAATTTCTACGCCTCACAACTTCGGCTACACAACTCCGATATGCAAAATCAAGGCATGGCACGGAAGAGGGCAAGGAGCACTTCTACAAACATCTAACAACAACTAGCATGTCAGCAAGGAGCACTAGGAAAAGAAGACACAAAATGGCATCCCACACACTATTTCAGACTTAGTGAAAATAACACCTCCTGAAAGTGCAGTTTTCAGCCTGAAGCAATATTGACAGCAGCAAAACCTATAGCTACAGGACTCCAAATGGCATGAAACTTAACAGCATGCTAGAGAAGCATAAGGGGTACAACTAACTCCATTGGACCAACCCCAAAAGAGCTACGGATCACAAGATGCAAGCAATACAAGACAGCAACAAAATAATAACAGATTCCAGACTTAGAAATATTTCAGCACGTCTAAAACAGCACTATTTCTAGCAACTTGAGAGCAAGCAAACAACACCTAAACATGCATTTCTATTGCAACCAAAAATACCAGGAGCTAGACAAAACCTCCAAGCACAACTTCCTAATTGACAACTCCGTCAAACGACGCACGGAATAAATCCTACGAATTAAACAAAAGGGCAACATGGCAAAATATCTCGCGAACTAACTTCCTCAAAAGCTAAAACTAATTGCACAGAAAAATCCATGGGATTTTTCTACCCCGGATACACATACAATATGTGGGGTTTGAAACACAAAATAAAGCCACACGTTAATGTGGGAAAAAACCCTAGACACGAAAAATAATCTAGCGGCAAACCCCTACACGCAAAAATACGAGTGACCGCGCTAAAATACATGCAAAAATGATCCCTAAAACACGAGCATTTCTATCATGGCATTCGGACAATTCAAACACGCGTGGAAATAACTATGGGCAACAGACCTATCGGGACAGCACGTAAAACTAGGCATTTGGCGCGTTAAACTAGCCCAAACAATTATGCAAGTTTTATAAACGGGTTCTACGCGAAAAGTTACACGAAAAGCATATAAAAATCATCGCGATCCGACACACGGATCAAAAGATACGCGCGTTTAAAATCTAGACTAATATCTGGAATTCATATAATTCCGAAAAAAAATCCCTAAATATCTAAACGGGCCGAACTGGTCGCAAAATAAATAAATAAAAAAGGCACGGGGGGGGGGGGGGGGAATAGCTCACCCAGGCCACTTGGGCCAGCCTGGTGTTGTGGGCTGAGGGGGCGCTGGGCCGAAGGAGGCCTCGGGGCGAGGCAGGCCGAGGGGCGCGCTGGGCCCAGGCGCACTAGTGGTTGGGAGGCCGAACAGGGGGCGCCCTCACTGGGCCGGATCGGACGGCGCGGAAGGCCGGCCCACGCGGGCGCTGGCGACGTCGTTCTCCTCGCGAGCTCCCCACGACAGGAGCTGCTGGCGCGCCGGTTGCAAGAACCCGGGGCGGCGCCGGCGAGGGACTTCCGGCGAGTGGGGCCGTCATGGGAGCACAGGGAAGCGGGGCTGGCCGGCGGGGGGGCCGGATCCGGGGTTGCCGGCCCGGATCTGGCGACAAGAGGCGGCGGCGGAGCTCCGGTTGGGGCGAGGCTCCGGCGCGGCGCTGGGGGCCCGGCGGCGGCGGGAGACGGCCGGGGATGGCGCGGCGAGCCCGACAGGGAAGGCGGCGAGCGACGAGGGCTCCGGCGAGGGGCGGCGCGCGCACGGGGAAGCTAGGGCGGCGCGTAGGGAGGAGCTCGGGGCACTGAGCTCGAACGGGGCGGCGACGGCTCGGGCTTGCGCGGCGGCGGCTCGGGCCCGGGCGGGCTCCAGATGGGCCTGGGAGGGCCCTGCGCGGGAGGAGAGAGACCAGGTGGCGGCGGCCGGGTTGGATGGCGCGATTTTCGAGGCAGAGGCTAGGGTTAGCCATATTAGGCAGGTTAGGGTGTCTATTTATAGGATGGGGCTAGGTTAGGGGGTATTTGGGGGGTTTTTTGACCCTCCGGACGCGTTCGCGCGGTCCGATCGGAGAGGCGGGTTAGGGTTAGGTGTGTGGAGTGGCGTTGGCTAAGATGAGAGGGAAGTGGTGCGGCGCGGCATCGACTTTTTAAAACACCGACAGACGTCCGACAACTAACCGAAGACGGTGCCGCTACGGTCGACCGTTCGGGTACCAGGCGGTCTCATATCGCGACGAAATTCGACAGGCGGCCTAGCTAAAACTAATCGCGACCGCGTGCCAAGTTTCACCTCGATCAGAGAGAGTTTAAGACGCACATTAAAAACAGGGTTTCGACGGTGCCGCGGGCGCGTGCGTGTGCGGTCGGACTTAGAACGAACAACGACGAACGCGAAGAGAAGCGGCAACTAATAACGGATGCAAGTTTTGAAAACGGGCGGCAACGGAGATGCCGATGCAATGCAGATGATGCGCATGATGCGATGATGATGCGACAAATAAAAATAGACACACGACGAAAACGGAAAGAGAGGGGAATCTTCTGGAACGTCGGCATCAGGCTGTCACAGAAGGCTTGTCCCCCAATGTAATCTTTTTGCATGGCTGGTCACACAAAATAGGATCTGGACGGCGAACATACTTCAACGTTGTGGATGGCCAAACTGCGGCCGGTGCCCATTGTGCCACCAAGTGCAAGAGTCTGCGGCATATGTGTTGTTCAAGTGTCGCTTCTCCTTTCCGGTTTGGATTGCGGTCCTCGGCTGGCTGAATCTCCATGTCGATACTACTCTTTGGATGCACTTCGACACTGTGAGATGTTGATGGGATGAGGTCCTCACCAATAATGCACATCACAAGAAAGCCCTGGCCTCCTTGCTTCACCTCGTAGGATGGGTGTGACGCCCTCGATTTCATCGTACGCTAACCATACACGCAAATGCGTACGATCAAACCCAAGGACTCACGGGAAGATATCACAATACAACTCTAGACACAAATAAAATAACATCATCTTCATATTACAAGCCAGGGGCCTCGAGGGCTAGAATACGAAAGCTCGATAAACACACGAGTCAGCGGAAGCAACAAATATGTGAGTACAGACATAAAACATGGGGTGCCTTAGAGAAGGCTAGCACAAAAGATACAACGATCGAACGAGGCGAGGCCTCCTGCCTGGGAACCTCCTAACTACTCCTGATCATCAGCGGCCTCCACGTAGTAGTAGGCACCGTCGAGGTAGCAGTCGTCGGCGGCGGGGACCTCCATCTCCCGGGCTCCATCATTGGTCGCAGCAACGGATCGAGGGAACAAGGGGGAGCAAAGCAACGGTGAGTACTCATCCAAAGTACTCGCAAGTCTTACACCAGAACTATTTTAATTATGCATCAGTATCAAAGAAGGGGGTTATATGTGGACTGACTGCAGCAATGCAAGAATAGAGAGAAGGCCTAGTCCTATCGAAGACTAGCATCTTCAGGGTCTTGCAGCAATAGACGAGAGTAGAACAGAGGTAAAACATTAATAGTCATATTGTTGCAGCAAAATTAGAGTGAGGTCACGCCTAAAGATCTTCCCTCGACTCCCTGCGAGGAAGCAACCCCGAGGCAAACTAATTCCAGTTAAGTAACATTTGTAGTTGTAAAAGATCGGGGCACAATTCCAAGTCGTCCTGTAATCGTGGACACGGCTATCCGAATAGTTAATTTTCATCCCTGCAGGGGTGCACCACATGTCCCGTCACGCTCGATAACACTCTGGCCGGACATACTTTTCTGGGTCCTGCCCGGCCTCGGAATATCGACACGTCGCAGCCCCACCTAAGACTAATCAGAGAGGCCAGCCCGCCGGTCTAACTCCTAAGCACAAAGGATTCATGGGCCCAATTCCCCTTCACGCTCCTGCACGTGGCGTGGGCGGCCGACGTCAGTCCTAGAATCCCTTAATCACAAGCGCGATGCATCTCGGGACCACTCGGGCGCGCGCCGCTACATTGCTGGCATCTGAAAAGCTTCGGCTGATACCGCGATGCCGAGTACCCATAATTCTTCCCGCGTAGCCGGTTAGTGCGAAAAGGTCTCCGACCAACCCAGATCAAATACCCAAATCCATTAGCATTTTAATTAGGCCATCAACACAATCTCACGGGAATCCACCCGTCTTACAACTAAACACCAAAGATCCCAGTAACATGGTCGAGTAACTGTGTGGTTGTAACTTCGGGGGGAATCCGAGGTATCACCCTCGTTGGATTCCGAACGATGTACCCGTCAAGGTGGGCTTAGAGGAATCACCCTCCGGGTCCCACACTTGAGGGGTTGCACGATAGAGGCGTCTTCGAGAATGGTGAAAGAGGAATCACCCTCGATAACCACGACCGACTAGCTATACTACAGAGATATCATCAGGAGTACTTAGCGAGGTGTCACCCTCGGTACCCGATAGTATCTCTGTAGCATCGTACAACTAAGAGGGGTGTATGTGTTGTGTCAGGTCTGGCTCGTCGATCAGGGATCGAGATTTGAAAATATGCGGGGCAACTGAACTACGGGGTCAGAGGGGATGACTGCTCCACCTATACTAGGCATATTAAAGGTACATGACTGAAAGTAGCAGTTCATCAAAAACAGGCTATGCATCAGATATAGGAGCTAACTACAACAGTAGCAAAATACTAATGCAAGCAGTAGGAAGAAAGACATAGGTGATATAGGAATGATCAAGGGGGGTTTGCTTGCCTTGCTGCTCTGCGGCAAAGGACTGATCGGCAGGGTCATAGATGTACCCGACAGCAGCGTCAGTCTCGGGGTCTACCGGTAAGAAGAGGGGGAAGAAACAATAAATAATAGCACCGATGCAACACAAAGCATGACATGGCAAGATGCAGGCTAGACATGAGCTAACGCAACAACATCCGTCATAGACGGGTCGGAAGAATATCTGACGATATTTCCCGGGTCTCGGGCTACTACCGGTTATAGTGGAAACGATGGAAATGTTCCATGTTTGCTATGCTAAGGACGCGTAACACGCGAACGGACCGTGTATCCGGGTTCGTCTCGTTCTGCTGATCAACTTTCATGTTGAAAATATTTTGATGTGACTTACGGATTATTTAATATTATTTTTTAAAGTTTTATTTAGTAATTAGGAATTAAAAACAGATTTAAATGATTTAATAAAAAGCTATTATGACATCAGCATGATGTCATGCCGACATCAACAGTTGACTGGTCAACTGACCAGCGGGTCCCGAACGTCATAGGCACAAGTTTTAATTAAGATTAAATATTAATTAATCAGATTAATTTAGTGGGGGACCCACGTGTCATACTCTAATTATTCTAATTATCCAATTAATTAATTTAACTAATATATCTATTTATTTATTTAATAAAAACATTAACATTATTTTTATTTTATTTTAACTATCGCGTGGGGCCTCCCTGTCATAGACAGCGGGTGCGTTGGCCCCACCGGTAAGTGACCTAAGGCTATATACTCATTTTTTTTACAGATACATAACCATGCAATTATCGTATTCCTCCAAATATCTATATACGCAAATACATACATCGCATCTCATACATACATACATACATACATACATACATACATACATACATACATACATACGCATCTAATACATCATTTGTTTTTATTTTCATTTAACTCTTAGCACACTCTCATCTCTCTCTCTCTGTTAACAGAGAGACAGAGAACAACTCCCTGCTCTATCTCAACCTAGAAGAACACCTCCTTCAAATCCTCCTACCGGTCACCACCGTCGACGGATCGGAGTCCCGTTTGCAGAAACGGAACCGGGACGGTGAGGGGAACGCGACGGTGGGAGGAGCCCGAGGAGGGGCTCACCAACGTTGGTGAGACGGCCCGGTGAAGCCGGAGTTCTCGGGAAGGTGGAGGTAACGGCGGTGATGGCGCGGTGGTGACGGTGGTGCCGGTGATGGTGAGGTCGCGCCGGCGAGGGGGAGCCGGCCGGAGGGCCGCTGAGAGGGGCCCCGGTGAGGAGGGGGCCCCGGGGATGGAGCCGCCGATGGGAAGGGGCTCGGCCGACGGGGCTCCTTGGGGGCCTCGGCCGACGGGGGGGGGGGGGGTTTCCTCTCGGCTCGAGGTGAGAGGAGCCGAGTGGAGGAGGGCCAGGGGGGCCGCCGGCGGGAGGGGAGTCGGGCGAGGTGGAGAGGAGGGCTGGTGGGGAGGGGTTGGCTGAGATGGGGACGAGGAGGGGGAGGCCGTAAGGGGGGGCCGCCGGCGGGAGGTAGAGGGGCCGATGAGGGCGGGGGGTCTGGTGCCTGGAGTGTGGAAGGGCTCGCCGGGGAGGGGGAGCCGGCGAGATGGGATCTGGGGCCCTCGGGTGCGACGGGAGAGAGAGGGTTCGTGGGGGAGGGAGACGAGAGAGGAGACCGAGAGGTGAGGGGTGGCATGGGGGTCTCGGTCGTGGGGGGGCTCTGTCGGTGGGGTGGGGGGGAACGAGAGGTGGGTTGTCGGTGGGGGGGTGGGGCCCCCCACGAGGGATGAGGCTGGTGACGCTAAGGGGAGGGAGGGAGCGAGGCAGGGAGGGGCTCCCTCGCCTAGGGTTTGAGGTGGGGGGGGGCGGGTGGGCTGGCCAGTTGGGCCTCTAGGCCCAGCTCGGCCACGGGTGGGGGGGTTGTTTTGCTTTTCTTTTTTTTGTTTTGTTTTGTTTTCCCTTTTCTATTATTTCTTCTTTTTAATTTCTTTTCTTTCTTTTATCATTATTATTTTTAATACTTTCTTTCTTTAATAGTTAATATGAATTTATAAATACAGTTATCTTTTGTTTTCAATTTCTGAATCCAGATAGAAGTTCAATGCGGGTCAACGACGGTAATCCTCGATGATGTGGCATCATTTGCGGGTGATCACTGTAGCTTAATTACAATATTTACTGTAGCAAAAGTCGAGGATGTCACAATTCTCCCCTACTAACAAGAATTCTCGTCCCGAGAATTAAGAGGTAGAGGGAAAGAGCCCGGGGTATTCATCACGAAGATGATCCTCGCGTTCCCAAGTGGCTTCATCTTCAGAGTGATTTGACCACTGCACTTTAAGGAACTTGGTGACCTTGCGACGAGTCTTACGTTCCGCTTGGTCGAGAATGCGTACCGGATGCTCTTTATAAGAGAGGTCTTGTTGTAGCTCAAGCATATCGTGATCCACTGCTCGAATAGGGTCCTTGAAGCAGCGACGGAGCTGAGAAACATGGAAGACATCGTGAACCTGAGAAAGGTTCGCCGACAGTTCCAATTGATAAGCCACTGTTCCACGCCTTTCGAGAACAGTGAAAGGACCAATATAACGAGGAGCTAACTTGCCCTTGATTCCAAAACGGTGTGCACCTCTCATTGGTGTGACACGAAGATAAGCCTTTTCGCCAGGTTGATAGACCATATCTTGATGATGACGGTCATACTGACTCTTCTGACGAGACTGAGCAGCCTTCAGATTCTCATGAACAATGCGGACTTGATCTTCGGCATGTTGAATAATATCCGGACCGAGGAGTGATCGTTCCCCAGTTTCTGACCAATTCAGAGGAGTTCGACACCTCCGCCCATACAATACTTCAAAAGGGGCCATCTTCAGACTAGCTTGATAGCTATTGTTGTAAGAGAACTCGGCATACGGGAGAGATTCCTCCCATTTCTTACGGAAAGAAATGACACAAGCTCGAAGCATGTCCTCGAGAATTTGGTTGACTCGTTCAACTTGTCCCTGGGATTGAGGATGAAATGCAGTGCTGAAGGACAGATGAGTCCCCATAGCCTTGTGAAAACTTTCCCAGAAGTTTGAAGTGAACAAGCTGCCACGGTCCGAACTGATTACCAACGGAATACCGTGAAGTGAAACAACTCTTGACATATAAAGATCTGCCAGCTGACTAGCATTAATCATTTCCTTGACGGCCAGGAAATGTGCAACTTTGGACAGTCGATCAATGACGACAAGAATAGCATCATTACCTTTCTGAGATCTGGGAAAACCAGTGACGAAGTCCATTTCAACATGGTCCCATTTCCACTCGGGAATAGAGATAGGTTGCAGAGTTCCAGCAGGCTTTTGGTGTTCTGCTTTGATACGCCATCATATATCACATTCTGCCACATAGCGTGCAATGTCTTGTTTCATATTGGGCCACCAGAATCTTTGCCGGATGTCTTGGCACATCTTGGTACTACCCGGGTGAATAGACAGTGGTGTGTCATGAGCTTCTTCCATCACCTTCCTAGTCATCCTGAGATTTTCCTTCTTATTTGGGACGAATAGGCGACCCTTGAAATACAAGGCGCCACCTTCATCAACAGTGAAAAAGGAGGGTTTACCCTTCGCAATATAGCTCTTAATCCTGTCGACATCGTCGTCAAAGTCTTGCAGATTCTTTATGGAGCTCACAAGATCTGGTTCAACCACTAGGTTACTGAGGGAACCCTGATTAACAACACGAAGGTTCATCTTTTGACACTCTTCAGGAGGGGGAACAAGGTAACCCTGAGGAACAATGTGGAGGTTCAGCTTACGGAATTCCTCTTGCAGACGATCGTGAACCTGATGAACCTGGAGGTGGTTGCAGTATGACTTGCGACTTAAGGCATCAGCCATTACGTTAGCCTTGCCAGGGGTATATGATATACTACAGTCAAAATCTGCTATACGCTCCATCCACCTTTGTTGACGCAGGTTCAACTTCGGTTGAGTGAACAAGTACTTCAGACTTTGATGGTCGGTGTAGATTTCATAGCGATTACCGACAAGGTATTGTCGCCATTCCTTCAATGCATGAATGACTGCGACAAGCTCGAGATCATGAACTGGGTAGTTCTCTTCATGAGCACGCAGTTGACGTGAAGCATAAGCGATCACCTTGCGATCCTGCATTAGGACACAACCTATTCCTTGACGAGAAGCATCACAGTATATGACGAAATCCCTTTTCGTATCTGGAGGAGCAAGTACTAGAGCGGACGTCAGTTTGTCCTTGAGCGCCTGGAAACTTTCATGACATTTATCAGTCCATTCATACTTAACACCTTTGTGAAGCAGGTTGGTTAAGGGCTTCGCAATTCTTGGAGAAGTTCTCGACGAATCGACGGCAATAGCTGGCGAGTCCGAGAAAACTTCTGACTTGCTTGACATTCTTCGGGGGAGTCCAGTCGAGAATAGCTTGAATTCGTTCGGGGTTGACCGCAATACCTTCCTTGGAAATCACATGACCAAGGTAAGTCACTTCGTCTAGCCAGAACTCACATTTGGAATACTTCTCATAGAGTTTATGCTCCCGAAGCTTATCCAGTACAAGACGAAGATGTTCAGCATGCTCTTCTTTGTTCTTCGAAAACACCAGAATATCATCCAGATATACCACGACAAATTTGTCGAGGTAGTCCATGAATATATAATTCATCAATCGAGAGAAGGTTGCCGGTGCATTGGTTAAGCCGAAGGACATGATGGTGTACTCGTATGATCCATATCGAGTAACAAAGGCGGTCTTTGGAATATCCTCCTTGCGAACATGGATTTGGTGGTATCCCAATCTCAAGTCGAGCTTAGAGAAAACGGTGGAACGAGCAAGTTGATCATACAGATCATTTATCCGAGGGAGAGGATATTTGTTCTGAATAGTGGCCTGGTTGATAGGACGATAGTCTTGGACCAATCGATTTGTCCCATCCTTCTTCTTAACAAAGAGAGAAGGTGCTCCCCAAGCAGAGGAACTCGGACGGATGAAACCCAGACGGAGCGAGTTGTCAATTTCTTGCTTAAGTTCAAGGAGTTCATGTGGTGGCATTTTATAAGGACGCTTGGCAATAGGAGTGGTACCGGGTACCAAGTCAATGACAAACTCGAGAGCTCGAGCAGGGGGGATCCCCGGAAGTTCTTCTGGAAAGACATCTTGAAATTCTCGGACCACTGGTATGTTTTCAATCCCTTCCAGAGGCGACGCATTTAATGCATTCAAAGCATACAACCATGCCACAACATTACGGACGAGATGCGCATGGTAGCTTATTACTTCATCTGAAGGGTGTAGGAGGTGGACGGTCTTGGTGGCACAAACGATCGATGCCGTATGAGCTTTCAACCAGTCCATCCCCAATATGAGATCAATGTTGGATGGCTTTAGTAGGATGGGGTTGGCAAGGAATTCTAATCCTTCAATTTTAACTGGAACATGGGGGCAAACCACAGAGGTTCGGCATTCGCCCCCAGGGGTGTTTACCACTATCGGGATGTTCATCTCTTCGCTCCTAATGTCATGCATGTATGCAAAATTTTCCGACATAAAAAAATGCGATGCTCCTGTATCAAACAATACAGAAGCAGGTACTGAGTTAACGAGAAGTGTACCCATCACGGTAGCAGGCTGGTCTTGAGTTTGACTCATATCAATGTTGTTGGCCTGACCACGAACATAAGCAGGCTTAGCGTTGAAATTGCGGTTCTGGTTGTTGCCACTGCCAGTTGCGGGAAGTGTCAGCTGATTCGGATTCTGCCTGCAGTCTCTAGCACGGTGACCTGGACGGCCACACTTGAAGCACAGCCCGTCCTCAGGACGGGAAGGAGGAACTCGAGGCGGTGGAGCTGGAAGCCTCGGCTGCCTAGGTGGTGGAGGAGGCAGGCGAGGTGCAGCATAGGACGACCTCGGAGTAGGAGCAGGTGCATGGTACATGTTGTTGGGAATCCAGATCTTCCGCTTCTGTGCAGATGAGCCCGAAGATGAGCCCATGTCACGATTGCGCTTGCTGCTATCTTTTTATTCCTGCAGACCAGTCTCAACCTGAATAGCCTTTTTCACCAGGGTGGCGAAATTAGTATAGTCCTGAACGAGGAGTGTCAGCTTGATATCAGGGTGGAGGCCTTCACGGAACTTCTCCTGCCTGCGTGCATCAGTCGCAATGTGTTCTTCAGCATAGCGAGATAATTCCAGAAATTCCCGCTGATAAGCATCCACAGTCTTCTTGCCCTGGACCAAGTTGCGGAACTCACGCTTCTTCCGGTCCATGATTCCCTGGGGAATGTATCGAGCACAGAAAGCAGCCTTGAACTCTGCCCAAGTGATGATAGTCCCATCGGGCTGAGAGCGCCTGTGGCTGTCCCACCATTGAGCAGCGGGACCCTTCAGAAAGTAGGCGGCAAAGTTGACATAGCTCGCCAGGGGCACATTGGCAGACTCCAGCTCATAAGAAATGTCACGGAGCCAGTCATCAGCATCAAGAGGCTGAGTTGAGTTGCGGTAGATCACAGGGTTGAGACGGCAGAAGTCTTGCAGTGTCACGCCTTGCAGTTGGTTCATGTTCGGCCTTTGGAACTGATCCATGAGCCCTTGCATAAACTGGCGGTTCAGCTCAAACTGTTGGATCATCCCCGCCATATATTCAGGAGGCGGGGGTGGTGCATCGTTGGCAGGGGCACGCGGGCGGCCAGCTGGTCTAACCATCCTGTTAAATATTTAGCAGGGATAGTTTAGCTTAAAGTAATTGAAAGGCATCGCACGCATTCATGATGTAATTAAGCATAATGAAAGGGAAATGCGATAGATACTCCATAGTAGTTGAGTTCGACATACAGACCCATACATAAGTTCGATTACAGACTAACGATTACAAATTCGAAATTTGGCGATAGCCCGGACGCATTAGACGATACCCTAGACTCACTAGGCGGCGCGCAGGCACGCGGTGGAAGAGTACCACAATGAGATGTAGCGATAAGGCTACATCAACGTCGGAGAGGACGATCGAATCCTGGTAGCTGGCGGTGATAGAAGGTAGGGACAGGACCCTGTGTCCCGTTGTGACTCTGGTGAGGGTACCGCATCCAGTCGAGCAGCTGAGGTCCAAGTGCAGGGGTTCTACCCCCAACATCAGTCCACTCGAGAGCTGATGGTAGCTCTGTCCTGCTCGGCTCGCGGATGCACATAGGGGGAACCCTCGGGCAGTGTGATGGCTGCAGCTCTGTCAACGCGTCATAAAGACGAGCGCGCGTAGCATACAGCTCCACAGTCAGAGCTCGGAAATCACGATCCATTGCCTCAGTGTACTGCACCAGAACCCGCGCGTCATAGCGACGCGTCACGTAGGGGGCGCAGACAGCGACGTAGGAACGGTCGTTGCGCTCCCGAACGTCAGAAGCGTAGGCAGTGAGATCAGATCCAGTCTCATCCCCAGCAGGAGCATGCGGGATGTATCTGAAAGGGCTCTCCTCCAGGTGAGGGTACGCTCCACGGAGACAGGTGATGGCGATGTAGGCCGCATCATGGACGGCCATCTCGACCGACACTCCAATACCACAGAACACGTGGCGCTCGAGGGTCTCGCCGCCCCTCCGGTTGAAGATGCGAACCTCAGCCTGGTACTGGTACTGGTTGTACTCGCGGAAATCCTCGAACACAGTGTACTCGGGGTACCAGTGATATCCCAGCCTGGTGAGGAGGTCGACCAAAATGGCCGGGAACCCAGTCGTCTCAGTGGCCTGTGTCAGGCGCACATGCTGTCTTGCGGGATGCATCTGAAAACAAGATTGACGGATGTCAAATGACACTGTGTGTAATACATATTCAGGAGAAAAAGAGTAGATAGTCCAGCGCTCCGGGTCGATGTGATTCGAGAACCTAATGTTAGAGTTAGTAATATCTTTGACCCAAAAGAGAAGAGAGAGTAGAGCCCAGAGTACAGGAAAGGAGTAAAAGATACTAATACCACCCAATTGAGATTTGGGCCCGTAAGCCACAACATCAGTGTTAGTAAAGTTTTTCAAACACTAGAGTCAACTTCGGACAAGGAGTTGGAAAGGGGGCTACCTACAGGCAGTCGGCTCTGATACCAACTTGTGACGCCCTCGATTTCATCGTACGCTAACCATACACGCAAATGCGTACGATCAAACCCAAGGACTCACGGGAAGATATCACAATACAACTCTAGACACAAATAAAATAACATCAGCTTCATATTACAAGCCAGGGGCCTCGAGGGCTAGAATACGAAAGCTCGATAAACACATGAGTCAGCAGAAGCAACAAATATCTGAGTACAGACATAAAACATGGGGTGCCTTAGAGAAGGCTAGCACAAAAGATACAACGATCGAACGAGGCGAGGCCTCCTGCCTGGGAACCTCCTAACTACTCCTGATCATCAGCGGCCTCCACGTAGTAGTAGGCACCGTCGGGGTAGCAGTCGTCGGCGGCGGGGACCTCCATCTCCTGGGCTCCATCATCTGGTCGCAGCAACGGTCGAGGGAACAAGGGGGAGCAAAGCAGCGGTGAGTACTCATCCAAAGTACTCACAAGTATTACACCAGAACTATTCTAATTATGCATCAGTATCAAAGAAGGGGGTTATATGTGGACTGACCGCAGCAATGCAAGAATAGAGAGAAGGCCTAGTCCTATCGAAGACTAGCATCTTCAGGGTCTTGCAGCAATAGACGAGAGTAGAACAGAGGTAAAACATTAATAGTCATATTGTTACAGCAAAATTAAAGTGAGGTCACGCCTAAAGATCCTCCCTCGGCTCCCTGCGAGGAAGCAATCCCGAGGCAAACTAATTCCAGTTAAGTAACATTTGTAGTTGTAAAAGATCGGGGCATAATTCCAAGTCGTCCTGTAACCGTGGACACGGCTATCCGAATAGTTAATTTTCATCCCTGCAGGGGTGCACCACATGTCCCGTCACGCTCGATAACACTCTGGCCGGACATACTTTTCTGGGTCCTGCCCGGCCTCGGAATATCGACACGTCGCAGCCCCACCTAAGACTAATCAGAGAGGCCAACCCGCCGGTCTAACTCCTAAGCACAAAGGGTTCATGGGCCCAGTTCCCCTTCACGCTCCTGCACGTGGCGTGGGCGGCCGACGTCAGTCCTAGCATCCCTTAATCACAAGCGCGATGCATCTCGGGACCACTCGGGCGCGCGCCGCTACATTGGTGGCATCTGAAAAGCTTCGGCTGATACCGCGACGCCGAATACCCATAATTCTTCCCGCATAGCCGGTTAGTGCGAAAAGGTCTCCGACCAACCCAGATCAAATACACAAATCCATTAGCATTTTAATTAGGCCATCAACACAGTCTCACGGGAATCCACCCGTCTTACAACTAAACACCAAAGATCCCAGTAACATGGTCGAGTAACTGTGTGGTTGTAACTTCGGGGGGAATCCGAGGTATCACCCTCGTTGGATTTCGAATGATGTACCCGTCAAGGTGGGCTTAGAGGAATCACCCTCCGGGTCCCACACTTGAGGGGTTGCACGACAGAGGCGTATTCGGGAATGGTGAAAGAGGAATCACCCTCGATAACCACGACCGACTAGCTATACTACAGAGATATCATCAGGAGTACTTAGCGAGGTGTCACCCTCGGTACCCGATAGTATCTCTGTAGCGTCGTACAACTAAGGGGGGGTGTATGTGTTGTGTCAGGTGTGGCTCGATGATCAGGGATCGAGATTTGAAAATATGCGGGGCAACTGAACTACGGGGTCAGAGGGGATGACTGCTCCACCTATACTAGGCATATTAAAGGTACATGACTGAAAGTAGCAGTTCATCAAAAACAGGCTATGCATCAGATATAGGAGCTAACTACAACAGTAGCAAAATACTAATGCAAGCAGTAGGAAGAAAGACATAGGTGATATAGGAATGATCAAGGGGGGTTTGCTTGCCTTGCTGCTCTGCGACAAAGGACTGATCGGCAGGGTCGTAGATGTACCCGGCAGCAGCGTCAGTCTCGGGGTCTACCGGTAAGAAGAGGGGGAAGAAACAATAAATAATAGCACCGATGCAACACAAAGCATGACATGGCAAGATGCAGGCTAGACATGAGCTAACGCAACAACATCCGTCATAGACGGGTCGGAAGAATATCTGACGATATTTCCCGGGTCTCGGGCTACTACCGGTTATACTGGAAACGATGGAAATGTTCCATGTTTGCTATGCTAAAGACGCGTGACAGGCGAACGGACCGTGTATCCGGGTTCGTCTCGCTCTGCTGATCAACTTTCATGTTGAAAATATTTTGATCTGACTTACGTATTATTTAATATTAATTTTTAAAGTTTTATTTAATAATTAGGAATTAAAAACAGACTTAAATGATTTAATAAAAAGCTATTATGACATCAGCATGATGTCATGCTGACATCAACAGTTGACTGGTCAACTGACCAGCGGGTCGTGAACGTCATAGGCACAAGTTTTAATTAAGATTTAATATTAATTAATCAGATTAATTTAGTGGGGGACCCACGTGTCATACTCTAATTATTCTAATTATCCAATTAATTAATTTAACTAATATATCTATTTATTTATTTAATAAAAACATTAACATTATTTTTATTTTATTTTAACTATCGCGTGGGGCCTCCCTGTCATAGACAACGGGTGCGTTGGCCCCAACGGTAAGTGACCTAAGGCTATATACTCATTTTTTTACAGATACATAACCATGCAATTATCGTATTCCTCCAAATATCTATATACGCAAATACGTACATCGCATCTCATACATACATACATACATACATACATACATACATACATACGCATCTAATACATCATTTGTTTTTATTTTAATTTAACTCTTAGCACACTCTCATCTCTCTCTCTCTGTTAACAGAGAGACAGAGAACAACTCCCTGCTCTATCTCAACCTAGAAGAACACCTCCTTCAAATCCTCCTACCGGTCACTACCGTCGACGGATCGGAGTCCCGTTTGCCGGAACGGAACCGGGACGGTGAGGGGAACACGACGGTGGGAGGAGCCCGAGGAGGGGCTCACCAACGTTGGTGAGACGGCCCGGTGAAGCCGGAGTTCTCGGGAAGGTGGAGGTGACGGCGGTGATGGCGCGGTGGTGACGGTGGTGCCGGTGACGGTGAGGTCGCGCCGGCGAGGGGGAGCCGGCCGTAGGGCCGCCGAGAGGGGCCCTGGTGAGGAGGGCCCCCTGGGGATGGAGCCGCCGACGGGAAGGGGCTCGGCCGGCGGGGCTCCTTGGGGGCCTCGGCCGACGGGGGGGGGGGGGGGGGGTTTCCTCTCGGCTCGAGGTGAGAGGAGCCGAGTGGAGGAGGGCCAGGGGGGCCGCCGACGGGAGGGGAGTTGGGCGAGGTGGAGAGGAGGGCTGGTGGGGAGGGGTTGGCTGAGATGGGGACGAGGAGGGGGAGGCCGTAAGGGGGGGCCGCCGACGGGAGGTAGAGGGGCCGACGGGGGGTGGGGGGGGGGAGGGGGAGCCAGCGAGATGGGATCTGGGGCCCTCGGGTGCGACGGGAGAGAGAGGGTTCGTGGGGGAGGGAGACGAGAGAGGAGACCGAGAGGTGAGGGGTGGCGTGGGGGTCTCGGTCGTGGGGGGGGGCTCTGTCGGTGGGGTGGGGGGGAACGAGAGGTGGGTTGTCGGTGGGGGGGTGGGGCCCCCCACGAGGGATGAGGCTGGCGGCGCTAAGGGGAGGGAGGGAGCGAGGCAGGGAGGGGCTCCCTCGCCTAGGGTTTGAGGGGGGGGGGGTGGGTGGGCTGGCCAGTTGGGCCTCTTGGCCCAGCTCGGCCAGGGGTGGGGGGTTGTTTTGCTTTTTTTTGTTTTGTTTTGTTTTGTTTTCCCTTTTCTATTATTTCTTCTTTTTAATTTCTTTTCTTTCTTTTATCATTCTTATTTTTAATACTTTCTTTCTTTAATAGTTAATATGAATTTATAAATATAGTTATCTTTTGTTTTCAATTTCTGAATCGAGATAGAAGTTCAATGCGGGTCAACGACGGTAATCCTCGATGATGTGGCATCATTTGCGGGTGATCACTGTAGCTTAATTACAATATTTACTGTAGCAAAAGTTGAGGTTGTCACAATGGGAGATTTGGATGGAACATAACACACGCGTGTTCAGGAACAAAGTGGCGCCTCTGGAGGTGATCGTGTGAATTATCAAAGAGGAAGTGTGTAATTTGATGCCACGAGAGTAGGCTTTTTGTTTTTTCTCACCGCTACGGCGGTGAAATGATGTTCGATCCATACTTTCTCCCTTATTTAATGCAAATGGCAAATATTTTGCCTCGTTTCAAAAAAGTATCATCAGGATCAACATAGGAGTGGTGGTATATGCCATCATCCTCCATGCCATGCACCCAATCTACGTTTTCACAATGTTGCATGAGCATATCGTTGGTATAAGATGTACCTGATTCATAAAACTTCTTGAATTCATTGTGCTCAAAGAAACTCCCCACGGATGGGTTAACAATTCGGTTTCCTTCATGCTCGCAGTAAATGCAGCAGACTTGTTCTGTCGTACATACGGAAAAGCAAATACTGTTTCATATGAGAGCATACTTCACTAAGTTTGATCAGAGCTAATTTTTACTCATCAAAGATCAATGGGATCTAAGGAACTAAGTGCTACATTACTAAAACAGTAAAAGGGAAAGCCTGCATCATATATAATAGAACTAATGCAACATGCAAGCAGTCTATATTTTATCTTATTCCACAAAATATAATACCAACAAATTTCTAGTTGTGTTATAACTAACAACATTGCAATATATAGAAACCAATTTCTATTATAAACTATAATTCAAT
This sequence comes from Hordeum vulgare subsp. vulgare, assembly GCF_904849725.1. NCBI lineage: Eukaryota > Viridiplantae > Streptophyta > Magnoliopsida > Poales > Poaceae > Hordeum > Hordeum vulgare. The sequence continues at coordinate 174,962,770 of NC_058524.1, forward strand.
TACTTGTGTGTAACAATTTTGGACTCCGAGTAGAAATAACATGGCCCAACCCATCATAATCGCTCACTGAGCATCAATACTCTTACTACTTCCATTAGGAGCTATGTAAAAGAACATTTTTTGCTCTACAATGAAGACTTTATATTGTTTCAAGGCTTTCTAAAACGCTAAGCCGTAGCATTTGACACTATGTAAATAAACATCTTAAAGAAAATAATAGAAGGCCATCATGGTCGGTCGTTATTTAAAACAACGATGTGGTGTTTTCTCGAAGTGTAACATCAAAAGATAGACCAATGTGAGCAGTTTACACTAAACGTTTCAAATCTTAGAAACGTGAACATATCTCTAGTAAATAGTACAGTAGACAATGTATAGACTTAATGCAAATTCTTTATAAGATACAATAATTAGGTGAAACAATTGCAACTGCATGTAGAGTGATGACATTGGAGTGAGCTATGGATAAAAATCATGAAAAGTGTGCACCATGTAGCAGCTGAACTCTTTATTTCGAGTATTTAACGAAAATTACCGCAATCATTGATTTGTACAATTTTTCTTAGCTTTTTAAATATTTTATAAGTTTCTAAGATTTATACAAATTACTAGTTAGGCTAATATAACCGTGTAGGCCCAGTTTTCAGTGGCCCATCTAATCCTAACAACACACTAACCCATCCCTATCCTACCCACTAACCCATCGCTATCCTATCTAAATGACAAACCTGGTGGTTGCCGCCGCAGGGAGCCCCAGGCCGCCACCCAGACGCTCGCCATACCTTCAGGTCATCGTCGTAGGGAGGTCCCAGGCCATGCCCGGGTGCTCGCATGTGTGTAGGTCGTCACCGCAGGGAGGCCCGAGGCCGTCGCCCCGACGCTCGCCATGCCTGCAGGTCGTCGCCGCAGGGAGGTCCTAGGCTATCGCCCAGGCGCTTGCCTCGCGTGTAGGTTGCTCCACGGGGAGGCCCGGGGCCGTCGCCCGATCGCTCATCTTGCATGTAGGTCGTGTCGTCTCCTCAAGATGCGGCTGCGCCCCCTCATTACTTCATCTTCTCCGCCTCCGGTGAAGGCCGTCATTGCCTCGATCTCTCTCTTCGGTGACCCGCACGACCTACTTCCCACGCCCATGGAGGAGCTGGTGTCACTGGAGTGGCTGGCAACGGTTGGTCGCCATTGTCCCTCACGTCGTCATCCGTTGCCGACGACGTGGACTACCCTTGGTCTTACTTCATGGGGAATTTGAGGGGAAAGAGATAGAAATGACATGTTGGCCTCATATGTTGATGGTAAAACTTAATAGTGATGCCTTTTTCAATCCTGACATGTGAGCCAGTAGTGTCATAATCGAGTTTAAAAGAGACGAATCACACGCTTTCAAAATTTGGTAGGTTTTACTCACATATTAGCAAAAAAAGTGGCAGTTTTTGGCACAAAATTGTAAATTGGTAGTTTATAGGCACATATCGATGGAATGTATAGTTTTTTGTTAAACACTCCTTTATTTAAGCATAAATAAAGCATTGAATAGAGCACACTAGTACTGTTAGGATGGTATGTACATGATTATTGAAGATAAAAGATGGTTAGAGCATTCAGCGTACACTTGATCACCTTAATTTCCATAGCTTGTGACCGGAGAAGGACAACAATCATCTGCAAAGGTATTCCTTAGGGATACCTAGGGATGGAAAAACACTGGCTTCTCGCATGATGTGTGGGTTGGGGAATGTTCTATGAAAAGAACTTTCTGGATTTATATGACATTTGTCAGCAACATGATGCCACCCTTCCCCAGGTCTGGGATGAAGAAGTTGAAAGTGTGGTATATCGACTAGAGGGGGGGGGGGTGAATAGGCGTTTTTTATGATTTTGTCACTCAGGTAATTCCTTGTGAGGAAATTCCTCAATCACGAACAACGAGCAACGAATTAAGTACTCAGGGAAGCGAGCAACACAAAAATAGCATAGTCTTCACGATGAAAGGAAACAGACAGTTTGGATAAGTAGCGTGCTCACGATATGCACGTGAAGAACAAGTCAATTTGGGGTGAGAAAATTGTGAAAGTCTTCACTCAAATTCTTCAAACAGTAACGATCAATTTCATCAACATAAAACTAAGGAAATGAAAGGGTTGAGGAAATAGAACCAGGTACTCGGTGAAGACAGTGATTTGATGACCGAGTTCCAACTGTTGTGACAGTCATACATCTCGTTTGGAGCGGCTTGGTATTTGAACCAAAGGACACACAATCCTTACTGTATGCTCCTTGAGCTAAGGACACACAGTCCTCGCCCAATATTCATGGTAAGTCTTCAGGGCAGACTTCCAAACCCTCACAAACTCGATCACCTATCGATCCATAATTGACTGCTGGATGCTCTAGATGATGACGCCTAACTGTCTGGAGGATGCACAATCCTCAGAGGTAACAAGCGTAGGTTCCAAATAGAACATTCTCTTCAGTGATGCTCAATCACTTTGGGGTTTTGGGTTTTGGTTCCAGTGTTTGCGGTTTTCCTCACTGATGATTTTCTCTCAAAGTCTTCGAGGAACGGGTTTCTCTCAAATGACAAGTGTCAGTTTCTATCACGGAGCAGCCAACCAGCTAGTGGTTATGGGGGCGGCTATTTATAGCCTCGGAGAAATCCCGACATGATTTGACATAAATGCCCCAATGAAATGACCGTTATGTGGATAAGGATTGGGAGAGCTGGCGCGCGACGCATCAACTGTTGGAATCTTTTAACTGTGAAAGTACTCATGTCTCTCATGCTCCTCTCTTGTAGGTAATTCGCACGGGTGAAAACCTAACTCCTGAGTTAGAGAAAATTGCTCACAGACCAGAAGATCTTTGTCTCTGTCACTTAAGAATTTGACTAAACTGTAAAAGATTTCCAAAGGCTTCACTCGAAGGATTGGGTATCATGAGTCAGGGTTTGAGTTTGATTCATTTTCTCATTCAATAGGTCATCGCTTTTGTGTAGCAGTTTCTGAAGCTTTTCAAGAGCGGTTTGTTGTTTGGTGGCAATATTAGCAGGCTTGTAGTAAATGGGGTTTTAATAGCCATCTGGTTCACATTCACTTGAGTGAGAAGAGGAAGTATGTTTGGGTACCTTGGAACCTTTAGCCATGAAGCAATACGTGGGAGCAAAGTCATCATCGCAGTCATCAGTGTTGTTGACGTTGTCATTTTCTTAGAGGTCTAAGATGGACTTACTGACGAATGTGGTAGCAAGGGCTAGGCTTGCCACACTAGACTCTGACTCCTCCTCAGATCCTTCCTATTCATCACATTCTTCAGATTCTTCCTCACAATCCATTTACTTGTCAATAAGAGCCTGAGCCTTTCTGAAACTGTTCCTTTTGTGTGATGAGGACTTTGAATTTTTCTTCTTTTTCTTCGACTCATCAGAAATGTCATCCTTGTATTTCTTATTCTTTGATTCCTTCAACCAAGGAGGACAATCAGCAATGTAAGGACCAGACTTCTTGCATTTATGACATGTTCTTTTCTTGTAGTCCTCAGATGAAGATTCTGATTTCATTATATCTCTTCTTGAATATTTTCTGAAATGGCCTCGTCTGGAGAACTTCTGGAATTTCCTCATGAGCATAGCAAGTTCCTGACCAAGTTCTTCAGGGCCACCTAGACTGCAATTAGATTCTTCTTCTTCAGATGAGGAGATAGCCTTTACCTTCAGTGCACGAGGTCTTCCATAGCTTGGTCCATAGAGGTCTCTCTTCTCAGCTTGTTGGAATTCATGAGTATTGAGTCTCTCAAAAATATCAGGAGGATCTAGTACTTGTAGTCTCTTCGTTCTTGAATCATTAGAACCAGTGTATCAAATGAAGAATCAAGAGATCTCAACACTTTCTTCACCAACTCATGGTCAGTGATGTCTCTGGCTCCAAGATCCTGCAGCTCATTGGAGATATCAATGAGGCGATCGAAGGTTTGCTGACATCTCTCATTATCGAGTCTTTTGAAGTGGTTGAAGAGATTGCGAAGAACATCAACCCAAGAGTCATTTTGAGTAGACACTCCTTCATTGACATTGGATAGCCTTTCCGAGTTAAGCTTTGCACAGCCCAATGCACTCACTCTGCCATATTGACCATTGCTCAGATGGCCACAGATCATAATCTTCGATTGAGAGTCGAGTTGCTTGAATCTCTTCACATCAGCAATAGTGATAGTTGAGGTGACACAGGGAACTCCATTTTCCACAACATATGAGAGACCGTTGTCAATTGCTTCAAGGTTGAAAGGATGTGGATGTCGCCTAGAGGGGGGGGGGTGAATAGGCGCTTTAAAATAATTACAGTTTAGGCTTGAACAAATGCGGAATAAAACTAACCTTTAATTTGTCAAGCACAAAACCTAAAACAACTAGGCTCAACTATGTGAACGAACAACTTATGCTAAGCAAGATAAACAACTAAGTGATAGCAAGATATATGACAAGAAACAATATGGCTATCACAAAGTAAAGTGCATAAGTAAATGGTTTGGGTAAGAGATAATTGAGGCACACGGAGACGATGATGTATCCCGAAGTTCACACCCTTGCGGATGCTAATCTCCGTTGGAGCGGTGTGGAGGCACAATGCAACCCAATATGCCACTAAGGCTACTGTAATCTCCTCACACCCTCGAACAATGCAAGATGTTGTGATTCCACTATTGGTGCCCTTGAAGGCGGCGACCGAACCTTTACAAATAAGGTTGGGTCTATCTCCACACAATGCTCGGAGGTTCCCAATAAAATGAGGAAGCTTCACCACAATGGCATATGGCTTCGAGGTGACCACAAATGCTCGGGGCAATCTCCACAACTTAATTGGAGACCCAGACGCTTGCCCGGAGCTTTACACCACAATGATTGAGCTTCGAGGCACCACCAAGCTTCTAGGGGTTCCAAGTACCCAAGAGTAATAAGCTTCTCGACTTCTCACTTCCACCTATTATCATGGAGAACTCAAACTGATGCACCAAATGCAATGGCAAGGGCACACAGAGTGCCCAAGTCCTTTTCTCCCAAATCCCACCAAAGAAACTAATTCTAGGGAGGAAAATGAGAGGAAGAACAAAGATGAACACGAAGAACTCCAAGATCTAGACCCAAGGGGTTCCCCTCACTTAGAGGAGAAAGTGATTGGTGGAAATTTAGATCTAGATCTCCTCTCTCTTTTCCCTCAAGAACTAGTAAGAATCATTGGAGGGGTTAAGAGTTAGCAAGCTCGAAGAAGGTCAACAATGGGGGAAGAACACGAGCTAAAGAGATAAGGTTCAATGGGGAAGAAGACCCCCTTTTATAGGTGGGGAAAAATCCAAGCGTTATGCTTCACAGCCCGCATAGAGCGGTACTACCGCTCGGTAGGTTCACCAACCATGCCGAGGCCAAAAAGGATGCACAACCGTTATAACTTTCGCATACGGACTCCGAATTCAATGAAACCAAGTTTGTTGGAAAGCTAATGACATGGGCTAACACAATATTGATAGAAATATCAATAAGAAGAAAGTGAGAAAAGGCCCGTAAGGAAATGGTGAGAACCCTTCTTCGAATAAGACCTGTAAAAAGTCCCAACGTCGAAAACATCATAGAGGATGCATATGGACTCCGTTTTCGATGAACTCGAGCTTGTCATGAAGATGACCATAAGCTCTAAAACTCACAAAGAGAAACACCAAACAACAACCAAGAAGTCTGATGCAAGGATGCAAATGGTTTGAGCTCTCAACGAACGATACAATCAAGCTACTCACTTCAGAGCCCCCCTTGACAGTACAACAATCTATCCTAAAACAGAAAACCTATCAAGGGAAAACCTATACCTTGAACCTCGTCCTCTTGAGCTAGATGACGATGATATTGGCTTCCTCAAGATGGACCATCTTTCTTGATTGCGTTGGCTTGATGAAGACTAGTTGATTGCTCCCCCATACACACTATGGGTGAGCCGCTCTTCAGCATATCTTCACAAGTCCATTGCCACCATCCTCCACCACTTGACGTCATCCTCCATGGGTTGTATGAGATCTTCCTCTTGACGGAAGCCCATGGAAACACACCTAACCCCACATAGAACTCTCACGAAGACCATGGGTTAGTACACAAATACGTAATTGACAATGCTTACTATACCATGGGATCACTTGATCCCTCTTGGTACATCTTGTACGCTTTGTGTGTTGATCATCTTGATTTACTCTTTGTTTGATGATCTTGATCAACCTTGTGTCTCTATGACCATTCTTTGGATAATACCTTGAATACCACCTTGGTCATCATATAAAGTCCTTGAACCCAACAGATGGACTTCAAGAAGTGCCTATGGACAAATCCTATAAATATAACTTAAGGCAACCATTAGTCCATAGGAATTGTCATCAATTACCAAAACCACATATGGAGAGATATGCTCTAACAATCTCCCCCATTTTGGTAATTGATTACAACCACTTCAAGAGAGTTTATATAAGGAAATAAGCATAACCAAGCGCACACATACAAAGCAATAATGCATGCGTGCAAGATGTAAATGCTTACGCAATAAAAGAAAACCCCTCTAAACATATCCAAAGTAAAATCTCTAAACTTCTCCCCCATTGGCATCGATTGCCAAAATGGACGAAAAGTTTAGAAATCCAATATAGTAGGTGGTCCTCCAAAAAGTGTGTACTTCTCAGCAAATGAGCGCAAAGAAATACACAAATACAATGATAAGTAGTTGAAGGAAAACAAACTATATTGAGGACCCAAAGATTGCAAAAAAAGGATCGTATGGCACAAAGACATACAAAATAGAAGCAAGCAATCAGAAGATACCATATGGAACAAACAATCACATGGTCCTTCGAACCACATGAATAAAATATACTATGATAAAGGCAAAGGGGTGTTTTATCAAAACTAGAGAAGCTCCCCATGATTTGTGCACTAATAAGATATTTTTTTATTTGATAGAAGTGCACAAAATAGGATCGTTGCTCCCCCAAAATTAATAAAAACACACAACGAGTGCAAGAAGATAGATGAGACAATAAGCATATCACTTGCACAAAACAAATGGTTGAGCAACATGTAAAAGAAGCAACTTAAGATAGGCTCAGCCAAAATAATGTGTGTGAGTCATGGCAAAGCACTTGAGAAGACTAATATAAGGATGAACATTACTCATCAACATAGTCTTGATGAAATGAGAAACAAAGTGCAAGACATATCCTTCCCACACACACACTACTAGAAAATGGGTTCACAAGATTACTAAAACACAAATTGAGAACCAACGCTTGTGACAACCCATGGTGAAGATAGGACATAATAACCTTGTCAAGAGGAGGGATACCAATCGAAATGGAAAAACCCTCATCAAGACAAGCATGAGGAAAAATAATCTTCACCACCAAAGAGTGCATCAAGATGCAAGAATATAAGATACGCACTCAAGATAAATCCTTTCACGAAGCCACCAAAAACGGAAAAAGGAAATGCAACGGTGGACATGAAAGAAAAGAGGACATCAATTAGAGATGTAACTTCTCTCATGTGTAAATGATTCTAGGTAGAAGACAATCATGATGATATATATCCACAAATAAGGATGTACACACGAAATGGTTACAAGAAGGAACAAAAAAGATATCGAAAAGGAAGTCATAAATATATCAATAAGGTCTTTGCTTGGAAGCATAGCACATGGCCTAATATTTTCTTATTGTACAATATGAACTTCCAACATACGAATATCAAAGACATCCCAACTAGCAATAAGACATCATTGTTTGGATGCTTTGAGAAAGGAAACAAGTACCATAAGAAAGAATCAAGAGATTCATGCAAGGATGCAACCTGGAGAGAGAGACAAAACCACGAGAAGAGGGTATAACCCCTCGCTGTCCCGACGGCATAGTAGTACCGCACGTCATCATGGTAGTACCGCGTGGCCAACAGTTGTAAAATTTTACTCCCGCTCGCTGGGCGGTAGTACCGTTCGTCCAACGGCAGCAGAAAAATAATGACGTGCCAAATAAGATATCAATTAAAAGATACCTCAAGGAATGAGATATCCATTTACACATGCCAAATAAAAGGAAACAAGATACCAATTGAAGGAAAACAAACACGAGGTATCTAATTTCCAAAAGAGAGCTATGTTCCAAACAAACCAAACCGTCGACAAATTTTCATGATGGCACAAAGCATCATAAATATCAAGACTTGCCTCCCATCAACACACTTGATGGGGATCAAAAGATTTTATGATGGACAAATAAAGAGAGTGTTCTAAAGAAAATACGATAGCTCCCCCAAGGGATGTGAATTATATAGAATTTGCATTTAAATACAAAATGCACAAGATGGGATCATCACTTTCTCTATATCTATAAAAACATTAGACATGTTAAAATAGATCCACAAGAGGCAAGGAAGACAAACGAAACACAAAATCCAATGTAAAGACGATTAGCAATTTCTAGCACATGATGCGAATACCAATTGTCAAGGACAAGAAGTATTTTGGAAATAATACTCATTGGTAGATCACAAATATATCCAACATCATCTTTTACCCCTAAAACGCAAGCACATGACACTTGTAGAGATAACATGCCACCTAGGAACAAGATAATTTACAATATCAACACTAAGTGGCAGTACCTCAAATGTACATATTTTCTAGGCTTGTAATATGCACATAGCATATTACTCCCACATAATGTGATAACCCAACAATATTAACAAGTGGCAAATTAAAACCAACAAGAGATAATTAATGGACCATATAGAATTTGAATTTCTCATGAGTAAGACATACCACATAGAAACTAGATAATCTTGAAATATCAAAACTAAGTGTTATTCCCCATGTATACACATTTATAGGATTGTGAGGTGTGCAAAGCACATCACTCCCCCACAATGGGATAATCCATTAATCTCTCACAAGAGCCAACAAAGGTACAAACAAGATGCAAAAAGGCTCAATACAACACTCACATGTACATGATATGCAAACCAACATACACATACTCAATTACTCAAGATAAGCAAGTCGGAAGCACAACATATACAAACAGATGCATGGTACAAAACCACAACATGCAAAGGGGCAAGTAACTAACAATGTAAACAGTTTAAGTACAAATTACCGTAAGGAGGCACATTGGATATAAGATAGAAACTCGATAATCCAAATGACTTGGCTTGAGATAATATGAATGATGAAGACCCCTTAATTCTTTATTATGTGTCAAAGTCTCCAGTGTCATCCACAATCACCTATTGATCAAGTTTGAGCTTGTTGGTCCCCAACCACGTTGGGTCCTAAGAGGTTAGTCACAATAGGCTTGGCAACCCAAATGGTACTTTTCTTGACACCACTTTGAGTACCAAAAAACTTGGCAAACACATTGCCAACCTTATCCTTCCAAAGAGAATAGATATCATCAATAATAATTGGTTGGATAAATTACCTCTCGTGCAAGAAGAAGCGAAGTGACCCTTCTCACAACATAAGTAGCAACATCTACCCTTTAATTTCTTCCCTATTGATTTCTCAACATGAGGAGTGTTGGCTTGGGTCTTCTTGGGAAGAGGCATTTCTTCAACTTGTAGTTGAGTATGTGATTAAACTTGTGGTCGCTTCCCTTATTGCTTGTGACTTTGGGACTTCTTGTTTAGTGGGCAAGATCTAACATGGATCCCTTCAATTTTGCACTTGAAGCAAATAATCTTGGTCGAATTCTTAACTTGTTCTTGGCCCTTCTTCTTGAAGTTTTTGGAATTTCTTGTTGGAGTTGAATCCAAGTCCATCTTTGTGATTCGGGAATGTTTGCCCACACAAGACATTATTGAGTGTGGACATCCCTTCATGACTCTTTTCCAAGTCTTTCTTCAAAGAAGTGACTTGGGCCTTGGGCTCTTCGATTTCCTCTACATGGTTAGTATCAACAAAAGTACTAGAGGAAGTGTAAGCTTCATTGTTAGAGCAACAAGGAAAGGAAAGTAATTAATCACAAGAGGTAGCAACATTATGAGTAGAAGAATTACGAGGACTAGGACATAACAATATGGCATTTTGACTAGAAGTAGTGCCATTGTCCACATGAGACTCACTTGATGTTACCTGGTAGTAATAGCCTCACGAGCTAATTTTAGCGCATTATGGGATGCTGGAAGATCATCATGAGAGCATGTGAGCATTACATGACTTTCTTCCAATTTCCCATAATTGCTAGATAGCAACTCAAGTTGAGTCCTTAGCTCAACATTCTCCTTTAAAATGGATGCTTCACAAGAAGTAGAGTTAGTAGCACAGGCATCATTATTAGCAATACGAGGAGAAGACACCTTGGCAAGCTCTTTAGCATATGAATCTTCAAGTTGAGCATGAGACTCGGTCAGTTCGATGAGCGAACTCTTAATGGCCCTTGAGCCATTTTCGAGGTGCTCATTGTATTCAAGGAGTTTAGCTTGAGAAACTTCAAGCTTATCATTTTTAGTTCTAAAATCATTAGCCACCTCGAGAGCTCTATCATGGGATTCGTTTAATCTAGATAATTATAGAGCAAAGGTTTCCTCAAGAGATTCCTTGGTGGTTTGTTCATTTTCAAGAGCTTGAGATAGCTCTGCGATCTCATTAGCGTAATCACGCTCATGACCTTCCATTATCTCAATGGTGGCGTCATGCTCCTCAAGATGAGCTTCCAACTCCTCAATGTATTTCTTACCCTCAGTGGCAATAGACATGATTTCCAAGAAGTTGTAACAAGCAAGTTTATTCTTATAAAGAGATTTAAAAATCATTTCACCCTTAATTTTTAAGGATGCAATATTATCACTCTCTTCATCATTATCCTCATCCCCATTATCATCAACATCATCATCATGAGATATATTGGGATTCAAAGTAGGAGATACCTTTGAAGCCTTAGCCATAAGGCAAAAGTGAGTAACTATAGATGATGATGTAGGATCCCTTGAAGCATCATTCAAGGCCACATCTTGTTCCATGGAGTGATGAATTTCCTCTACATTGTTAGCACAACAACTCGAGGAAATAGTTACATTTTTATCATGGCAACACGATATAGGAAGCATATCATCATGAGATTTAGTCAAACAGTTTTTACATGATATGCAAGGACTATCAACACAAGCATGTAAAATGTTTAGAGTGCTCGAAGTGTTAACGCCCAAAGATGAAACATTGCAATAATATAGTGATGAAGGATCATCAACAATAAACCCACTATCATCATTGCAATGATCTCCACTACTCACCATATCATTACCTTGTGGCAATCCACATGTAGGTGAAGTAGATGAAGTTGAGAAGACCACACGACCGGAGGTGGAGGGAGAACAATCATTCCCACATATCTTGGACATACCATATTTATCTTGAAGCTTTGTCCACAACTCATGAGCATCCCGGAATGGAATGAGTTGAAATATAACTACATTGCTCAAAGCATCAAAAAGCACATTAGAAGCTTGAGCATTGAGATATGAGTTTTTCTCATCTTCTAAGTATATACTTGAGAATCGTTTGGGGGAGAAAAACCCATACCTGCAATTAGCTCCAAGTTTGGGTCCATGACCCTAAATTTATTAAGCATGCGAATTACCCAAACATCAAAATTTGTGCCATCGAAACTAGAGTGTTAGAGAATCCTAAACCCCTAGTTGACATCCTTACTCTCTAGGTTGTTAAATCTAACAAAAAGAGACCTAGATCTGATACCAATTGAAAGGACGTGGATGTCGCCTAGAGGGGGGGGGGTGAATAGGCGCTTTAAAATAATTACAGTTTATGCTTGAACAAATGCGGAATAAAACTAACATTTAATTTGTCAAGCACAAAACCTAAAAAACTAGGCTCAACTATGTGCAGCAACAACTTATGCTAAGCAAGATAAACAACTAAGTGAGAGCAATATATATGACAAGAAACAATATGACTATCACAAAGTAAAGTGCATAAGTAAAGGGTTCGGGTAAGAGATAACTCACGCACGAGGAGACAATGATGTATCCCGAAGTTCACACCCTTGCGGATGCTAATCTCTGTTGGACGGTGTGGAGGCACAATGCTCGCCAAGATGCCACTAAGGCCACTGTAATCTCCTCACACCCTCGCACAATGCAAGATGTCATGATTACACTATTGGTGCCCTTGAAGGCGGCGACCGAACCTTTACAAACAAGGTTGGGGCTATCTCCACACAATGCTCGGAGGCTCCCAACAAAACCACGAAGCTTCACCACAATTGCATATGGCTTCGAGGTGACCAAAAATGCTCGGTGCAATCTCCACAACTTAATTGGAGACCCCGACGCTTGCCCAGAGCTTTACACCACAATTATTGAGCTCTGAGGCACCACCAAGCTTATAGGGGTACCAAGTACCCAAGGGTAATAAGCTTCTCAACTTTTCACTTCCACGCATTACCGTGGAGAACTCAAACCGATGCATCAAATGCAATGGCAAGGGCACACGGAGTGCCCAAGTCCTTTTCTCCCAAATTTCACCAAAGCAACTAATGCTAGGGAGGAAAATGAGAGGAAGAACGAAGAAGAACACAAAGAACTCCAAGATCTAGACCCAAGGGATTCCCCTAACTTAGAGGAGAAAGTGATTGGTGGAAATGTGGATCTAGATCTCCTCTCTCTTTTCCCTCAAGAACTAGCAAGAATTATTGGAGATATTGAGAGTTAGCAAGCTCGAAGAAGGTCAACAATGGGGAAAAACACGATCTAAAGAGATAAGGTTCAATGGGGAAGAAGACCCCCTTTTATAGGTGGGAAAAAATCCAACCATTATGCTTCACAGCCCGCATAAAGCGGTACTACCGCTCGGTAGGTTCACCAACCATGTTGAGGCCAAAAAGGATGCGCAAAAACAGTCTAACGGAGCGGTACTACCGCTCGCACGAGGAGCGGTACTACCGCTGGATATTAAAACTGCTCTAACTTTCGCATACGGACTCCGAATTCAACGAAACCAAGTTTTTTGGAAAGCTAACGACATGGGATAAGACAATCTTGATAGAAATATTAATAAGAAGCAAGTGATAAAAGTCCCATAAGAAAATGGTGAGAACCTTTTTCGAATAAGACCAGTAAAAACTCCCAACATCGAAAACATCATAGAAGATGCATATGGACTCCGTTTTCGATGAACTCGAGCTTGTCATGAAGATGTCCATAAGATCTAGAACTCACAAAGAGAAACACCAAACAAGAACCAAGAAGTATGATGCAATGATGCAAATGGTTTGAGCTCTCAACGAACTATACGATCAAGCTACTCACTTGAGAGCCCCCTTTGACAGTACGACAATCTATCCTAAAACAGAAAACCTGTCAAGGGCAAACGTATACCTTGCACCTCATCCTCTTGAGCTAGATTACGATGATCTTGGATTCCTCAACATGGACCACCTTTCTTGATTGCGTTGGCTTGATGAAGGCTAGTTGATTGCTCCCCGTACACACTATGGGTGAGCCGCTCTTCAACATATTTTCACAAGTCTATTGCCACCATCATTCACCACTTGACGTCATCCTCCATGGGTTGTATGAGATATTCCTCTTGACGCAAACCCATGGAAAAACACCTAACCCCACATAGAACTCTCGCAAATACCATGGGTTAGTACACAAATACGTAATGGACAATGCTTACCACACCATGGGATCACTTGATCCCTCTCGGTACATCTTGTACGCTTTGTGTGATGATCATCTTGATTTACTCTTTGTCTGACGATCTTGATCAACCTTGTGTATCTATGACCATTCTTTGGATAATACCTTGAATACCACCTTGGTCATCATACAAACTCCTTGAACCCAACAGATGGACTCCTTGACGTCATCCTCCATGGGTTGTATGAGATCTTCCTCTTGACGCAAGCCCATGGAAACACACCTAACCCCACATAGAACTCTCATGAAGACAATGGGTTAGTAAACAAATACGTAATGGACAATGCTTACCATACCATGGGATCACTTGATCCCTCTCGGTACATCTTGTACGCTTTGTGTGTTGATTATCTTGATTTACTCGTTGTCTGACGAGCTTGATCAACCTTGTGTCTCTATGACCATTCTTTGGATAATACCTTGAATACCACCTTGGTCATCATATAAACTCCTTGAACCCAACAGATGGACTTCAAGAAGTGCATATGGACAAATCCTATAAATATAACTTAAGGCAACCATTAGTCCATAGGAATTGTCATCCATTACCAAACCACATATGGAGAGATATGCTCTAACAAAGGTGCATGCGCATCTTGTTCTTCCAGTAGGGGTAGTCCATCCCTTCAAAGGTAGGACAATCCGCAGTGACCTTGATCATACCTGCAGTCGACATAACCAAAACTCCAGGTGGTTAAACCAAAATCACACAGAACAAGGGAGTACTTTGCTCTGATACCAATTGAAAGTGCGTTATATTGACTAGAGGGTGGATGAATAGACGTTTTTTATGAATTCGTCACTGAGGAAATTCCTTGTGAGGAAATTCCTCAGTCACAAACGGCGAGCAGCACATTAAGTACTCAGGCAAGTGAGCAAAACAACAATAGCATAGTCTTCAAGATGAAAGGAAATAGACAGTCTGCACAAGTAGTGTGTTTAGGATATGCAGGTGAATACAAGTGAAGTGATAATTTGGGTGAGGAAATTGTGAAAGTCTTCTATGAAATTCTTCAAACAGTAACGATCACTTTCATCAACATACAACTGATGAAATGAAAGAGTTGAGGAAATAGAACCAGGTACTCGATGAAGACAGTGATTTGATGACCCAGTTCCAACTGTTGTGAGATGCATATGTCTGGTTTGGAGCAGCTTGCTATTTAAACCAAAGGACACACAGTTGCAGGACACACACAGTCCTTATCGTATTTTCCTTGATCTATGGACACACAGTCCTCCCCAACACTCATGGTAATTCTTTAGGACAGACTTCCAAACCCTCACAAACTCGGTCACCCGACGATCCACAATTGACTGCTGGATACTCTAGATGATGACGCCTAACCGTTTGGAGTATGCACATTCCTCAAAGGTAACAAGCGTCGGTTCCACAAAGGAATAATCTCTTGAGTGATGCTCAATCACTTTGGGGTTTTTGGTTTTGGTTTGAGTGTTTGGGGTTTTTCCTCACTGATGATTTTCTCTCGAAGTCTTCAAGGAATGGGTTCTTTCAAATGACAACTGTTAGATTCTCTCACGGAGCAGCCATCCAACTAGTGGTTATGGGGGTGGCTATTTATAGTGTGGGAGCAATCCCGACATGATTTGACATTAATGCTCCAATGATATGATAGTTATGTGGATAAGGTTAGGGACAGCTGGCGCGCGGCGTAGCAACGGTCGGAATCTTTAAATTGTGAAAGTCCTCATGTCTCTCATGTTGATCACTTGTAGGTAATTCAAAGTGGCAAAACCGAAGTCCTTAGTTAGAGAAAATTCCTTAGAGACGGGAAGATCTTCGCCTCTATCACTAAAGAATCTGACTAAACTGTAAAAGATTTCCAAAGGCTTCACTCGAAGGATTGGGTATGTGTAGGATTTGAGATGAGCATCACTTGCAAACTTTTCCTTAGTTTTACCTCGACCCCCTTTAACAGTACGGTGGTCCTATGACTCAAAGACACGAAATGAAACTACGAAAACAAAAGTCTTCACGCTTTAAAGTCCCCGCATCAATTTCTTCACATACACACCAATTTCCTCACTTTCAAAGTCTTCGAGGAAATACCAAAGTCTTCAGCCGATGACATATATTTTTAGGGGTCGATATTCTTCGAATAACTCAAACTTCTCAGCAACTTATAGAGCCTATGTACACTCACAAGCACATTAGTCTCTTAACCCATAAGTCTTCAATACACCAAAATCACTAAGGGGGACTAGATGCACTTATAATCTCCCCCTTTTTGGTCATTGATGAAAAATATGTTAAGTTTTCAATGGGGACAATAATATGAAGTGTAAGTGCAGTGTTTGAGGAATTTGATAGGAAGATATGGAGGAACTCCCTGTGTAGATGTGCATATTTGAGGAATTTTTTTTGGACTACAAATGCACATTATAGGTTTATACCATGGAGATCTCCCCCTATATCTTGTAATCCATGCAAGAATTTAACGTATATCATGAGGGAATTGAATTGCATGATGGAAAGTGGTGTTTGACGAGTTTCAACATGCATGCATTAATCAATGTGAGGAATAAGCATGCGAATAAAACGGTTCAAAAGTGTCAGACCACCACCGGGCATAATTTAAAACTCATACAACAAAACACTTCATAAGAACAAGAGTGAAAGTGCGTTATATCGACTAGAGGGGGGGGGGTGAATATGCGATTTTTACAATTTCATCTCCGAGGAAATTCCTAGTGAGGAAAGTCCCGAGTCATGAACTGAGTGCAACGGAAATAGTACTAAGGCAGAAGAGCAAAAATGTCTACAACAAAGTACTCAACGTGATTTCAGAGAATCGGTTTGCACATGTCACAAGTACAGGATAATAGGTGAAGAATAACTCATGTGAAAATTTTGAGGTGAGGAATTCAGAGAGAGTCTCTATTCAAATTCTTCACACAGTACAGATGAAAGTCTTCAACATGCAATTGATGAAATGAGAGTGTTGAGGAAATAGAACCAGTAGGTCAATGAAGAAGGTTATTGATGACCCAGTTCCAATTGCCGCGGCAATTTTACGTCTGGTTTGGAGAGGCTTGGTATTGAAACCAATGGACACACAGTCCCTGGACACACAGTCCCTACCATATTCTCCTTGAGCTAAGGACACACAACCCTCGCCCAACACTCATGGTAAGTCTTCTGGATAGACTTCCAAACCCTCACAAACGTGGTCACCCAGCGATCCACAATTGACTGCTAGATGCTCTAGACCATGATGCCTAGCCTTCTGGAGGATGCACATTCCTCAAAGGTAACAAACATCGGTTCCACATAGGAGTAACTTCTTCAGTGATGCTCAATCACTTGGGTTTGCGTTTGGGTTTGGGTGTTTGGGATATTTCCTCACTTGATGATTTTCACTCAAAGACTCTCAGGAATTTGGGTTGCTCTAAATGACAAGTGTCAGTTTCTAGTGGTTGTGGGGGCGGCTATTTATAGCCCGGGAGCATCCCAACATGATTTGACATAAATGCCCTTTAATAAAATGACCATTGGGTGGATTATATGTGGGATAGCTGGCGCGTGGCGCGGCAACGGTAGGAACTTTCGACTATGAAAGTCCTCATATCTCTCATGTTCCTCACTCTCAGGATTTGGTAGATGTAGGTTTGGGTTGAGCATCATGAGGAAATTCGTTCCATAGTATTACCTCGACCCCCTTAACAATACGGTGTTCTTATGACTCAAGTATAAAGGAAATGAAACAGAAAGATTAAATCTTCAAGCTTCAAAGTCTTTAGTGTATTTTCTTCGGGACACACCGAATTCCTCATCTTCAATATCTTCATGAGGAATATCAATTTCTTCACAATTTCTTTGCGATCACAGTCTTCAAGGAATGACCAAAGTCTTCACCTAAAGACATTCATTTTCAGGGGTCGATATACATCGAATAACTCAAACTCCTCAGTGACTTATAGAGCTTTCTTACAAACATATCAGTCTCTTAACCCATAAGTCTTCAAACCACCAAAATCACTAAGGGGCACTAGATGCACTTAAAATCTCCCCCTTTTTGGTAGTTGATGAAAAATAGGTTAAGTTTTCAACGGGGATAATAATATGAAATGTAAGTACTGAGTTTTAGGAATTTGAAGGTAAGATACACATAAACTCCGTGTAAAGATGTGCATGTTTTGAAGAATTTGCTTTGAACATGAAATGCACATTGATGATATATACCATGGATATCTCCCCTATATCTTGTGATTCATGCATGCATTTCATATATAGTATGAGGAATTTGAAATGCATGATGAAAGATGGTGTCTGACGAATTTCAACATGCATGCATTAATTAACTTGAGGAATAAGCATGTGAGGAAAATCGTTCAAAAGTGTCAGAACACCATCGGGCTTAAGTTACAAATCATTACATCAAAAACTTCAGAACAACCAAGATTTTGTAACTTAATAAAGTTTATAAGCCCATAAATTTAACCCACTTGAAGACTAAATCTCAGATTTCTCCCCCTTTGTCATCAAGTGACGAAAAGGGACGAAACTAAGGACTAACGCCCAAGAAGAGCTTCACTTCTGTGTTGAGGAACAGGTGTGAGCATTCTTCGAGTCAGACTTCCTTGTTGGGCCAGTTACAGTATCCGCAGGTTCTTCATCGATATCAGCAGTGCGGAATGAAGAAAATGAGCTTTCAACCAGGCCAGGAACTGGAATATTCTTGAATTTCTTCTTTGGTGGCCATGAGCAATCAAAGTCGTGAGTGAATTCCAATTCTTCAAGTTCCTTTGGAGTCTTCAAGTGGGACAATATGGCCCAAGTGCGATCAAATACCTCATGAAGATAATAATGGTTTTTCTTCACATCATTTTTATTATCATTGAGGGTTTTGACAATGGAGCCAAACTAGCGTTTCACCCACTTATGGTTGTGATCGAATTTTTGATTAAGGCTGAGGAGAAGCTCTGTGTTAGTCATCACCCTTGGGGCAGTTGGGCTTGGAGGTTTTGCTATGCCATCAGATTCTTGAGTGTGAGTGTCATCATATTAGGACTAGGAGGCAACCTTGCGAAATTGACCACCAAGTGGCCGATTTCCTTCATCAATTGCTGACTTGCCTTTGTCCTCAGCTGGTTCTAAGGATTTCTTGATGACTTTGAGAGGCGGCAGATAACCGAGGTGATTTTGATAGTCAACTTGGTAGTTGATGGCGGATCTGTTTCTGATGAATCTCATGATCCAAGGCGCATAAATCTTCAGCTCAATTGGCGACAAAGCATTTTCAACCAAAGTCCTCAAGAAGAAATCGTGAAGGTTTATTTTGATGCCATGAATGACGTTGAACAGAATGTTCTTCATGATTCCAACAACATCTTCTTCCTTATCATGCCCTTTGATGGGTGCGATGGAATACGCAAAAATTTTGTAGACAGTTCTGGGCACATATTTCAATTCCTTCACCAGGAATCTAGTACTTGGAGGTTGGCCCGAAGACAAAGGTTTCATGAGGACCTCCATGAGATGATTTGGCAAATCTCTATCATCATACATGTTGATTGCTTCATCTGAAGGAATTGAGATAGGTAAATCTCGAAGGAATTCTATGGCTTGAGCTTTGTAGTGAGTCTGTTGTGTCATCGAGTCCAAGACCCAAGAGGTGATGTTTTTGGGGTCACCTGAAATATGCAGTGTGGCATAGAACTTAAGAATAATGTCTGTATTCCAGTCGCCGATATCTGTGCAGCATGGCATTTGCCCTGCTTCATGAGGAACACTCTGTACTGGGGTGAAGCAAGGAATTTCCTCCATATGACAATGAGGAATGTGCGTGTGATGAAATATCTTCCTTTTCCCACAAAGCACAAACGCATAGTAATTAAGTTGAGTTCTGGTCTAGAACTTTCTGTGCCTGATACGAAGCCTATCGTAAGGATTTTCTCGAGTGAAGAAATGATGTTCATCATAGAAGTCTTCCTTCAGAAACTTTGGCTTTTTTTAGAAGGGCTGATGAGGCTTTGGCTGAAGATTATGATGTTGATCATCTTGAGGATTTTTGGCCACCACAATTGCTGTTTCAGGATTTGCAACCACTATTACAGTTTCATCAGTAGTATTTTTATCCTCCGATGAGGCATTTTGATCAGGGGCTTGTTCTTCAGTTTGAGGAATTTGCTGTGCCCAAGGAGGAGATGCATTTTCTGGTACAACAGATTCCTTTTCAGTTTCTTCAGCTGATGCAGCTGATTCTTGGTCTGGTGCTGATTTCACATGTGAGCTCTTTTCTTTAGTGCCAGTCAGAATTTCAGTAGCTGTAGGAGTTTGAGAAATTTGAGTGGTTATTGGCGAGTTTGGTTGAGCCTTTTCCCAAAAATCATCATGGATAATAGGTGTGCTGCTGCCAATGTCTTCATCAGCCTCCATTTCTTCAGGAGTCATTTCTAGGTTTTGAGGAGAAGGTGTTGAGACTTTAGGAATTTGATCAACTTGAATTTCCTCATCTATCGGTGTGGATGCAGCAGAGTGATTGTTACCCATTTCCTCATCCTGTTCTGGAATGATGTGCTCTTCACCAAATGGTACAATCATGTATGATGGTGCAACACTGAGGGGGATAGCATCCACTAGAGCTGATGGCGGAGTCTTCAGGCGTTTTGCCTCTGAAGACTTTGAAGGTGTCGATGCCTTTATCTTCTTTGCTTTCTTCTCAGCAGCTTTGTTTTCTTCACGTCTTATGCAGACGAAAGAGTTATTTTCTTCACCTTTGAAGACATTGGTGAAGGAGCATTTTCATCAAGCATTGCATGAGCAGTGTCAGGCATGGCAGATTCTTCAGCAGCAATATGCTGAGTAATTTCATCACGAGCTGCTTCTTCATCTTCATAAGAATCACACAATTGTACGATATAGTTGGGCTGAGGATTTATCGGTTGCTTTGGAGCTGCAACCCTGCTGTTGTATTCATCAATTGCTCTAGTTGCAACTTTGACAAACCTCACTTTGACGCCCTTTCGGTCCGCTAAAGACTTGTGTATGTGTCAGTGAGGGTTTCCAGCTCTTCCTGAGTAGAAACAAATTTCTCAGGCATGAGGTCAAGGATGTTTTGCTTCAAGTAATTCTCCTTTTTAACCATTGCAGCCCGAGCTTGGTTGGCTTGCTGATCCTTCCATTTTGCTTCATTGATGAATGAGGTAACCATGTGACTGAGTCCAGGTGGAAGTTTCAAATCATCAATTGGTGTGTTTGGATCCTCATACCAAAGGTCGATGAAGTTCATCACAACTTTCAGATCCAGTGCGAGGGGAATGGTGTTGCGAGTAGCTTGTGCAACCCTTTCTTGCTTGTTTTTGATGATGGCTTGAAGAGTTTCATCATCATATTCCTCACTTCCTTCTGAAGTAGTAGGGATGTTGTCAACCTTGCTTGGGCTTGGCCTTGTTCCTCTTCCAGCAGTCATATTTGTCTTTAGTATGCTAGGTAAAGATTTGAGAACTGAACCTGAGGCAGATGGTACTCAGGAATTTGGATTTCCTGCTTGATGCTGCCTGAGCTGTGACTGCACAGGAGGTGAAGACTTTGCTGCAATTGAGTACTTGGCAGCTGTTGTTGCTTCTTTCTAAGGAATTTTCTCTTTTGGGAGTGTTGTTGAGGGTTTTGTCTTGCGACCTGGTTTCTTCATCAGGACCATATTCTGAGTTTGTTCCGTAGCAGAAGCCTCAACTGTATAAGAAGTGGCAGCAGTAGCTGCAACAGCAAAATCCTCATTAAACTGTGTTACAACAACGTTTGCCTTTTTCTGCAGCTTAGACAAATACTTGTCTTTTTCATCAGGATAATCTTCAATTGTGGATACGATGGAGGGATGTGCGATTTGTTGGTCTCCCTGTGGCAATCTTTTGCGAGGAGGTTTGAGGGAAAACTTCTTGGCATACTTTGGAGTGACATACTTGTATTCCTTCCACTCCTTTGCCCATACGCATTCAATCTTTTGAAGCCTCATCTTGCGTTTTGCCATGGTCTCTTTTCCTTGAATTTCTTCATCAGGTGTGCAGTACTCAGCATATATCTCCTCTGGGATTTCAAAAGCAGTGTTCTGTTCAAGTTTCTTGCCACCCTTCTATTTTTTTGTCTTCCTCCATTTTCTTGAGCTGAGGTTTTTGCTGAGGAATCTGTATTCTTGAGGAATCTGAGGACACAGGTAATGTTTCTTCAAGAAATGTTGCAAATGAGCTAAGTTGATGAGAACCTAGTCATTCATCAGTTGACATTTTGTACCTATGAACAGAGTATAGGTGTGAAGAATTTGGAGAGGTCATATGCGTTCTTAGATTTGAAGAAATTGAAAAATTACTTAAGTTGAGGAATTTGACCAGTGTGTTAAGGAATTTGACAATTGTGCAATCTCATGAAGAATTTAGGGGCCTAGTAAAATTCATCAAGTGTTCTAGACATGGGTGTGCATAGTTGAGAGATTTTCTGAGTAAAAATGATTTCATGAATCCAAAGAGAATAAATGTATCAAATAGGGACAGTAAAATAGGATTTTAATTACCTTGTATGAAGAACTCGATGAACTAGGGAAGTAAAAACAGAAGTTCTTCGACTCAGATCTTCATTGCCCTAACTTGGCGACTAAAGACAGCTATAGCGATGTCGAGGCAGAGAAGCTGTTCCTCACAGGCGACGAGGATGCTAGCGGCGATGCTAGGTTTTGAGCTTGAGCGGAGGAGTCGAGAGGGAGATAAGAGTTTTTCACTGAAGGGGGTAAGGGGCTATTTATAGCTCACGTGAAAACGGTGTGAAGCGAAAACTTCAGACGAAACTGCCCTTGCCCTTTCGTCTCCGCATGACACGTGCCACCCATGATCGAAGCGGTGGAGATCGTGGTTATCCTATCGTGAGTAGTGGGTGTAGTTACACTGGTAACGTTAAAATATATTTTTTGAATTTCTCACGACTTTGTTTCAAAGTCTTCAGCTGACAAGGATTCGGTGAGGACTTTGAACGAGTGTCAAATAGAACGCATATGAAGCATAGAGAATAGACTGGGTTTAGCTTAGCATAGAGGGGAGACAGGTCCGATCACATTCACTTAGAAGAATACGAAATTGAAGACTTAGCAATAAGTGAATGCTGTTGAGGAGATTGAAAGCTCAATATATAATATATAGTTAATGAAGATCATCACATGAAATTTTCAAGAATTTGAAAATTTTGAAGACTTTGAATTTTTTTGAGGATTTTGTGAAAAGTCTAAGATTTGAAGAATTTCAACTTTTAAGAATTTCCAATTTGAAGAATTTCAAAGTTTGGTGGTGGCGTGACCCACCGTATAAGAATGATGATTTCAAGCACCATGTACAATTGTCGTAGGGCCCTGAGAACCAAATTCTTCATTAATTTCTTCACACTTAAGAGTGATATTGTTCATTGATTGAAGAAAATCGTTACTTCGTGGGTTGCACATCTAAGTCATCAATTGTGCATAAGTGTTAGGATGTGTGCATGTTTACAAAACATTTGAAGATTCTAGGATATTTAGCTCACACGCCATCTTGCAAAACCTTCTCTCATCCAAGGGCTTTGAGAAGATGTCTGCTACCTGGCCATCAGTCTTCACATGGTCGATGATGATATTTCCCTTGAGTACATGATCACGAGGAAAATGATGACGAATCTGGATGTGCTTGGTCTTTGAGTGTTGTACTGGGTTGTCGGTGATCTTGATTGCACTCTCATTGTCGCAGTAAAGGGTCAGATTCTTCATGTTGATGCCGTAATCTCTTAGGGTTTGCTTCATCCATAGAATTTGAGCACAACAAGATCCAACAGCAATGTATTCAGCTTCAGAAGTGGAGAGTGATACGTAGTTCTGCTTCTTTGAGGACCAGCAGACTAAGGATCGTCCGAGGAAATGCTATGTGCCTGATGTTGACTTGCGATCCACACGGTCACCAGCATAATCAGAATCAGAATATCCAACGAGGTGAAGATTTGAGCCCTTGGGGTACCATAATCCTAGTGTTGGTGTGTGAGCTAGATATCGAAGAATATGTTTCACAACCTTATGGTGTGATTCCTTCGGTTTTGCTTGAAAACGTGCACACATGCAAACACTAAGCATAATGTCTGTCCTAGATGCACATAGGTACAACAACGAGCCAATCATAGAACGATATACCCGCTGATCGAAATCTATACCATTTTCGTTAGTGTAGACGTGGCCGTTGGTAGGCATAGGTATCTTGACGCCTTTACATTTATGCGTGCCCAATTTGCTAAGAACATCCTTGAGGTATTTCTCCTGAGAAATGAAGATGCCATTGCGTTGTTGACGAATTTGCAGACCTAAGAAGAATTTTAGCTCCCCTATCATGGACATTTGATATTCTTCACCCATCATGTAGGCAAATTCATCACTGTAACGTTTGTCAGTACAACTAAAAATAATGTCACCGACATATATTTGGCACCCGAATAGTTCATTATCATAGGATTTTGTGAAAAGAGTAGGATCAAGTGAACCGGGTTTGAAGCCTTTCTTCATGAGGAATTCCTTCAATGTACCATACCACACCCGATGGGCTTGCTTGAGGCCATAGAGTGCCTTTTAGAGTCTGAAGACTTTGTCAGGATGCTTCGGGTCTTCAAAACCTGGGGGCTGAGCAACATATACTTCTTCCTCAAGCTTACATGGAATGCACTTTTCACATCCATTTGATATAGAGTAATATTGTGATGGTTAGAATATGCAAGTAATATTCGAATAGCTTCAAGTCTAGCAAGAGGTGCAAAAGTTTCATTAAAGTCAATTCCTTCAACCTGTGTGTAGCTTTGGGCTACACGCCGTGTTTTGTTCCTCACAACCTGACAATCCTCATCTTGTTTGTTTCAGTAGATCAAGTTGGTGCAGATGATATTGTGTTTGCGAGGATGTGGTCTTTTGACGAGTTCCCATACGTCATTTAACTTGAACTGAAGAAGTTCATCTTGCATGGCTTTAATCCACTCAGGTTCCATGAAGACTTAAACAACTTTTGAGTGTTCTGTCATAGACACAAAAGAGGATTGCTGATAACCCACAAGTGTAGGGAATCACAACAGTCTTCGCCGGTAAGTTAACCCAATTTATTGATTCGACACAAGGGGAGCCAAAGAATATTTATAGGCTTTAAAAGTTGAGTTGTCAATTCAACCGCACCTGAAAGATACTTGATTGGCAATGAAACATTAGTAGCAACGGTGATATGAGAGTGATTGTGGCAGCGGAAATAATGGTGACAAAGCAACGAAAGTAAAACAACTAAAATAGAGCAACTGGTGACTAGCAGGATTAATACACTGTAGGCTAGGGAGATGGGTGGTTGGTCATGGATGAGAGATATCATGTATTTAACTTGGGGCAAAGCACACAGAAAAGTAATGATCATCGAGGCGTATATCAAACATTAGGCATGTATCCCAAGGTAGTCGTGCGTGCTTGCAATAAGAACTTGCGCAACATCTTTGGTCCTATCATCCCGCTACCAACAGGGCCAAAAGGAACTTATGGAGATTAAGGTGCTCCTGTCAAAGAGCACCGGAACAAAGCATTAACAATCAATCGATACATGGAATCCTCAAACTATAGTCTATCCCCTTTGGTGTCCCAAGCTGTCACCATTGGGATCGTCGGTTCCGGACTATAATAGGTGCATACTACTCATAGATAGGATCTAGAACACAAATATATTCATGAAAACATAATGAATTCAGATCTGAAATCATGGCACTCGGGTCCAAAGTGACAAGCATTAAGAGTCACAATTAGTAGCAAAGATGATAAACACCATAGTAGATGATAGGCAACATGCCCCCAACAATCCGATGAACTATTACATGATCTAACTCATCCAATCTCTCCCATCCCCTTCACCTACAGCAGGGAATTACTCACTCATGATAGGAGAAGCCATGGAAGGATGATGGAGTGGTGATGGTGATGACGATGGCGACGATTTCCCCTCTCCGGAGGCCAAAACAGCCTCCAGATTAGCTCTCCCGGAGAAGAACCGAGGGTGGCGGCGGCTCCTCGTCGAGAACTTGCAAAACAACTTCTGTTCTGGAATTTTCTCGTCACGGGTAAAAATAGCACGGCCAGGGGGCAGGCCGCGCCAGCAGGTCGCCTGGGGGCCCTGTGGCTCCCCTCTAGCCCATCTTCTGGCCCAAGGTCCCTCCAGGTGCGTGGATTTTCCCTATTTTTATGGGAATTTTCTGGGATGTCTAAATATCCATCTTCCGGCACACAAGAAAACCATACAGGCTGCTCTGCTGAAAACATCGTCAGTCCGGGTTAGTTTCATTCAAATCATGCAAGAATGAGGCCAAAACTATCGAAAAAGTGTTTGGAAAAGTCGATACGTTTGATACATATCAAATGCCTACAAAAGTTAACTAAATGTGAAGCTTTTTAGCGAGTGAGAGGACCTGGCGCATTGATGTCATCGAGGATTTTGTCAAGTTCCACTTCATTTGCAATCCTTGAGTTAACCAGATAAAGGGTATCTACTAGGTATTGCACACAACCGACTCAAGAAAACTGTGGTCATTTCGGTCACAGAGAGAGAGAGAGAGAGAGCGTATGAATCCAAGAAAACTAGGCCCAAAAAAACCAAGGACAATACACTCGCATTAACTACGCCCTGTTTGGATACTCTAACTTGGTTAGAGGTTAGAGTTAGATTCTTCAGTGAGTTAGTTACATCTAATAACAATACACTTAGCATATGATCCCTCACATTAAGATTACATGTATTAAGCTACACAAATAATTGATCCATCACATTAGTCACATTAAGTTACATCTAATAATGTCTAACGACTGATGATCAGCAAGTAAACAAATCCTAGAGCAAGTATACACAAATAAAATGCTACATCTATCATATTAGCCTGCTTTGTCAGATCAATCATCTGCCTTAAGTGCTTGTTCAACTTCTTCAGTTCCCCTTTGAGTTCCGCACCCCCCATCGTCGGAGCGACGTTGTCATAGTGCAAAATCTCCGCAGTCCCCATCATCTTCCGAGCTAACCGCAGATCGAGCACCATCTTTGCTGCCCCCGTCGAATCAATTAAGCGCTCCATTTGAAGCCTCTCAATGTATTCATCCATCCACTCAAAATGGTTGCATGGAGGCAGGTCTTGAAAACGTAAACATGAATCCTAAATCCTAAATATAAGCAAAAAAATCTGGAGAAATCTCGAGAGAAATGGAGAGATCTTACCTTCCCCACCTCTAGCTGGCTCTCGCATGTCACACACTCGTGCCCTTTGTTCCCATTCTCCTTTTTTCGAGTAACACGACGTACCAGTGGCCTGATGCATGGGCAATCCGGACATCGCATCAGCGGCACTTCAACATACCGTGGCCATGAGGGGTTGGAGGCTGAGGTAGAGCTCGACATCTCTCACTGGCCGACGTTTCTGCACTTCGTAGCCGGAGAAGAAGAAGAAGAAGAATGGGCGGGGGAAAGGGGAGGCAATGGTGAGTGAGCATGGGAGAAGAAAAAGAATGACTGCTCTGTTTGTTGGGGGAAAGGGGAGGCAATGGTGAGTGCGCTTATGGACCCACATTTTATTGGGACAGCCGACCCCACAAGTCGGCAGCAGCGCTTGGACAGAAAATTTCCTTCGACAACGCTAGGTTATGATCGAACGACTGTAGTTCGGCGCTAGCGTAAGTTCGGCGCTAGGGTATGATAGAATTGCTGTAGTTCGGCACTAGGGTATGATCGAATGGCTGTAGTTCGGTGCTAGGGTATGATCGAACGACTGTAGTTCGGCGCTAGTGTTACCGGGGTTTTTAGGTGGTCAACGGGGTTTTATAAGGTTTGACCAACATTCAAATGAGCATAAATAATTCAAAAAAATCAAAAAATACAATACATGCACAAATTGTTGTTTTTGTGATATAGTAACCATAAAAAATAATAAACTTGGTCTACGGACATTTTCATAAAAGAAGCTTCACACAAATGAGCTAGCACGAACGAAGTTGTTCAGAGTTCAAGGAAGTGAGGAAGGGTTTAGGGTGTTCGAAATGTAAAAATATCAAACATTTCACCAAGCGCTTCATATTGGGGTGAATATCCATAGCTAGATGATCATAGGACATGCCCATTTGCACCAGAACGCGCCAGAGCGCGCACATCAATTGTTCGACAGAAGTACCACTACAAATAGAGTATTATAAATTCAATGTTCACACTCTTCTCCTGCTCCTTGTGTTAGATGATGGGGCCACAACCTTGCTCCTTGTGTTCTTTGCTGCAACACTCATTAGTTGCACAACCTTCTTGGCTTGTTTTTTTATTTTGGGTTCTTGGCTGGGACACGGGTGATCTTAGGAATAGAAGTATCTCGCATAGGTGTCGCTCATTGGTTACTTCGAGTAGTTGAAGCTACAAAATCATGTTCTCGGGGTTGAAATGGCTCTCTGTCAGGAAAAGAAGTATCATCTCCAAATCCAGCACAAGCCGCCGATACAAATTCTTCTCCTTCTTGGTGATGAACAGAAGCTTCTCCTTCGGTTGATGTCAGAAATTCACGTCTCTTCCTTTTATTACTGCTTGGTTGCCAATGTTGTTTGGTTTTATCCTTCTTACTTATCCTAGAGCTGGCATTCGAGACAGAAGTGCAACAAAGATTTCAAAATGTGGAAAATAAAAAACGGGCGCACAAAACAATCAAAGACACACATACCTAGCTAAAACCACGGTGGCTGCAGCTTTTGCCGCTTTTGGTGCTGCTGCGGCGGTGACCTGATATGCGTCGTTATCTCCAAAACCCACGGGCACTGCATTGCTGCATACCCTACCTATATGTCCTAGTTCTCCACATCTACTGCACTTTCTCCTCTTAACGGTTCCACCCTTGGCAACACCTCTAAATTTGTTAGCCCTTTGCCTACGAGGTGGTCTGGTCAGATCTGGAGGGCATAGCTTGAATCCTGGATCGACCTTGTCCCATTGGTCTTTTCCCAACAAAGCAGGCACATTATCCTCATATGTTTTCCAAAATTTGTCAACAGAGAAATATTCAACACATATGGATCAACTTTTCCCTTCTCACCTCCAATGATGTTATGGAAATACAAGGCATGTACGCATGGCTTGCTAGTGATCTGCCATCACATACAACTACATGTCATTTCTCTCAAATTCACTGGGTACCTCCAACACCCTCCTTGCCCATTATCATATGTCACCTCAGCCTCAACTTCCGACTGTCTAAGATAACTCATATTACCGTGATAATCTCTACCTTTTGTAACATCCCAAATTTTGGAATGTTAATATAATTATTATATTGTTTGTTTGTTTGCTTGAGTGATTGAAACTTGAGTGAAATTTGAAACTTTTCAAAACTTTTGAATGAGAGGGAATAAAATGACTTTCCCCTTCTCCGGTAAATTCAAATTCAAAAGCAATGAGAGAAGATGACATGACTTCTTCAACTATAAAGAATTTGAATGGAGTTTGCATTTGAATTCTTTCAAAAAAAATTTCCTTTTGCTTTTCTGTATTTTTCTTCCCCGAGAAAATGCCCCAACAAAATTCTTGCATGCAAGAAAGAGCGGAGGAAAATGACCCTCCAAAATGTGAGGCATTTCTGAAATATTTTGAGCCAAAGTTTTATGGAGAAATTAATTGCCAAAAAGAAAATAAAGCCTTAGGGACTTTTCTAAAAAAACATTTTTAAAAGTTTTTATTTTGGTGTTGGAAAAATCATAAACGATTAGGAAATATTTTTCTGATCGATTTGGTATATAATACCCCATATAAATCTTTTTATTTTGTTTCCTTTTATTATTTTTCCCTTGCTGTTTAAAAAAAACAAAAACAAATCGGGGGCCAGATTCCCCATCGCTCGAGAGATCTCTCCAACCGCCACTTACCCCCACGCTCCAGCCCCCTCGCACCCCTTCTTTCCTTTTCTTTTTTTCCCTTTTCTTTTTCTTTTTCTTTCTTTCCCTCCTTTCTTCTTCTTTCCTTCTTTCTTCCCACGTGACTCTTTCCTTCCCAGCGACCAGCACCCTTCCATGGCATGATCCCCTGGATCACGGGATCCCTTCCTTCCCTCGCCCCCCTTCCTTCTCTCGCCCCCCTGCCCCCCTATATAAGTCGCCACCCCCGAGCCCCCCCTTGACCCCTCCTCCCCACGCCGCCAGACCTCGCCCCAGCCCCCTGCTGCCTCGCCAGAGCCAGGCACCAGAGGAACGACTCCACTTCGCCCCGACCACCACCGCACCTCCCCGCCCCAACCGATGCCACCACGAGATCCCCCTCGTCCCCCGCAACCCATTTTTTCCCCTAGCCCGAGCCCTCGCCGCCTCATCACCACCCCTCGCCACCTCGCCGGAGTTGGAGCTGGCCAAAGCTACTGGAGCCATCCCCGCCCCCTGCCACATCACCGAACCGCCCCTCCGCCGCGACAAATCGACGGAGGAGTTCCCCCGCAACATCCCCGTCACCTCCGCCGCCGCCGGAGACCGGGAGGACCCTCACCGTCGACCGCACCTTCTCTGCCTCACCGGAGAAGAAGCACCAGCAACTCCCCACGGTGAACACCCCCACCCCCTGGTAGCCGTAGATCTAAAGCATGCGGTGCAGATTAGATGTGGTGTACCCCTTCGGGTTTTTACATAAAACCAGCCCGGTTTTCTATCCACTTAAACTGAGCCGACACGTTTTCACTAGAAATCGGCCATTTTCTAGTAACTCTCGCAGAAAACACCATCTATGCCAATCAGGAGCTGCCACATACCCCCCCTGTCCACTAGTAGTTTTTCTTCTTTTTCTGTTTTAGATTAGAAAACAGAGTAAGTTCCAATCTTGTTTTGATCATAGCTTTTGATTCCCAATTCCAATGGAGTTGAAATTTGTTCCAGTAGATCACAATTTTTCTGTAGTTTTTAAAAATATATAATTTGTCTATGTTTGAAATTTTAAAATTTGAATTAGATCAGATTTAGTTTAAACCTTGTTTTGCTTAGTCCAGGAGTTTGAAAATAGCTTTTAATTTAATTCCTTTTGATACTGATCATTAGTGATCGTAGTTATCAGTGGTAAAAATTTCAGAATTATTTGAGTATCTTAACTCATTGTTTCTTGTGAAACAATTTCTGTTTCACCTCTTGTAGGATTGTGACTAATTTACTTTCTTTAGTTGCTTTTAAATTATTTTCTTTTATATTTCAGAAATATTAAGTTTTGTTTCTGTTAGTTAACAGTAGGTTTGCAACAAGTTTTGATTTTATTTTTATATGTTATCATGAAATCGATTCTAGTTCTCTAATAACTTGCAATTGGTTTCTCCACTGTTTCAAATCCCGTTTGGAAATACTTTCAAATAATTTTGTGAAAAAAAAACTTTATTTTAACCTAGTTAAATTTATATCTTAGTTCCCTGTTATTATTTTCTGTTAGACAAAAACTATTTAGTGTTTGACGTAGTAGAAGACTCCCTAGTCTTATTTGAAGTTTCCTTCAGATTCTTATTCACTCTCTCTTTTGTTTTGATTGCTAGAATGATTGCTAGTATGAGTGCTTATGTGAATGATATGTTTGTTATATAGATTTCATCGGAGAGTGACGAGTAGTCTATGAAGTTATTTCTCGAGAAATTCCTCTTCGTCAACATCACCAGGCAAGTCATTTGATCATGTATCACGTATGTTTTATGCATCGTAGTTCTACCATCCTATGCCAATTTGCATGCTGAGTAGGTACTTGGAAATTATGGTTACATAATGTAGTATCATGTGGTAGGCACCCAACAACCCCGTTACTTGGACCGGGACGAAAAATTTCATATTGATATGCTTGAGTAGACGGGATTCTGGTTGAGAGTTTATCACGAGTGATGCGAGAATAATTTAATAACCAAGACCGGTTAAGTCAAGACTTTTCAAGACCTCATGATGTAATGCAACTCTGGGTGAAGGACGGTTGATCGGCTCCCTGGAGAAACCAGTGGATGACCCGGGATGCTGGAGATGGCCATGACATCTTGCGGAAAGCTTCACCCAAGCTCAAAGAGACGGACGGATATTTTCAAGACCCAAGGCTTACCTGCACAGCCACAAGTCATTATGGGCTCTGGCTTGGTTGGACAACGCGGCGACTCTGGACAGGCGGTGCTAGCAGATGTAGAAGAACGGTAGGATTGGATGGGCACCGACAGGGATTCAGAGGGACCCGTTGAAAGACCATGTTTTGATCATCCGGTCTTCAAACACCCTGAAGTGCGAGGACATACACGGAGGCGATCAAATCTTGTGGGGGAACGTGTGCAAAACTCTGCAGAGTACTCAAACCTAATCGATTAGCCGTGTCCATGGTCATGGACAACTTGAGCCAAAGGAACTGAAGTTATCTGGAATTCTCAACACCATTATAAATACTTGATGAGGGTAATATTGATAACTTGGGTAGGAGAACTGGTTGGCGGAACCATCTCATTAACAACCAAAAGCGTAGTAATATTTTGCTTTTAGCCCCTCTCTTGTTGTAGGAGAAAATTTGCTTTACGCTAAAACTTACAACACCACCTGCCATATATGCATATAGTATAGATGATATTTTACCCCCTCTCATATGTGACTTGCCGGCATATTCAATATGCTGACCTACACGGCTGCAACGTCTTATGTTGCATATATTTTTCTTCGACGAGTAAGAGTACGATTCAGGGTTACGGTCTACACTCAACTTGTCGTTGGTGTTTATTGGGACTCCACTCCCTTGACTGCTTCCGCTGAGATATTTAAGGTATATATCGGTTTTACGCTATTTACATGTGATTGCACTTTGATATATACAGTGATGTACTGTGTGTGCCAGCATACTGATCCAGGGATGGCACAGAAACACAGAGGCTTCACTGGTTTTGAGTCGGGTCGCTACACCTTTGAAATGCAAAGCTTTGATCACAAATGGAATGATGAGATGGCCAGTATACGGAACATGCCCAATTCTATTTCGCAATACCATCTTCTGCATTATCATCTGCCTTATATTGTCAAATATTTCCCACACAAAAAGAGCTTTCAATCCCTTAATATTTGCGTTGAAACTTTCACCGAGGTTACTTGTCACATAGTCCACCTTGCATGTGTGACCAAATTTGCTTCTTGTCCACAACTTGCCATGATGTGTTTCCAAGTATGTGTGCACCGAGGGATTTTCAGCGTATATCGCCCTCAAGTGGTGGCTATGCTTCTTCTAGCTGCATGTGTACGATGCTGGCCATAGATTGTCATAAAAAAACCTGGATTTCTTCATGAAATTACCAGCATGGTGTTGCATACATTACCTATGCTCCGGTTCAGGGAACACTTGTTCTACTACAGTCTCCAAACCCTTGCAAGCATCTGTGTGTATAGCCAATCCTTCTAGGCACCCTATGACATTGCGCAGATTCCCCAAGAACCACCTCCAAGTTTCCTCTCACTCCACCTCAACCAAACCAAAAGCAACTGGAAAAAGCCAGTTGTGTGCATCAACTGCACAACCATCTACTAACTATCCTTTCAATCTTCCATTCAGCGCAGTTGCATCCACAGCCAAATAGGGCGTGCAACCTTTGAGAAACCCCTTATGGCAAGCCTTGAAAGAGACAAAAGCCCTACTGAAGCATGTTCTCTTGAGCATATTCCCGTTTCCCCTTGATAACTCACATTGTGATGATCGATCTCTACCAGACTACGTGGACTTGCCTTCTCCACCTTAGCTTTGTATGTCTATAACAACTCAAAACTTCCTTCCCATTCAGTACCGTTAATGTTCTGAAGAGCAACCATTCTAGCAGTCAATAACCTCATGTAATGTAGTTTCTCCTTAAAGCCATAAATCTATGATCTTTTTTTACCAAGGGCATTTGCTCCAATGGATGGATCCTTTCTTAGCATTAGCGTCATTACCTGTGCGAGCCAATTTTTGGTTGCTAATTTTGATTTATTTGTCTCCAGTTTGGCTGGAAAAGTGTGCGGATTGTTGTTGTACCTGATCTGAAATACAATGAGAAGTATATGTTAGACAATGAGATTGAGATCAAGCAAACATTTAACAAAAAAGGACACCCAAAAAAATTACCTGAATAGTCTTCTTCCCACGCATACCAGTGGCATGCAACTTCCAACTACACCTAGGATCTGGGCAGTGCACTGTCAGCTTTTGTTTCTCATTCTTCTTAGTGGCATAAACATGATTGCTCTAAATGCATTACAGTGTAAGTGCATTCCGAAGTTCAGCCATATTATTGTATATTGCACCTACATTAAGATTAGGATTATGTGTGTTCCACTCAATCTGTGTATGTCTTCGCCATCGTATTCCTCTTCAATCAACATTTCATCGTTCTCCTCCTCCTCTTGAGAATCAGTATCTACAAATGGAACGAGGCCCAATTTACTCGGATGGTGCACATGTTCAAGGAGCATCTTCTCATCTTCATGATCGTTGTGAGGCACGGCCTCATCGGGCAACACATCCTCGTCTACACTGGCTGCAGTGGCCTGACTTGCACTGCGAGTAGGTTTAGATGGATTGGGCTTACGAGGTGTGGGTCGAAGCTCAGAATTAGGAGACTTTGATTTCTCAACAATTGCCCCCTTTCCCGATTCCTTTGGCAATACTTTTATTTTCTGAACTACTATGACTACAATTCTACCAAAGCGGCTAGTCATGTTTTGAGCAAACATACATCCTATCTGCTCGTCATTTTGTAGTGGGACAAATTGCTCATCAAGCATTTCCCAGTATTTCACCTAAACTAAATCACATTCAGACCAAGCATATTTCGTACACATTGCACCCAACAAATCTTTGAACGTACAACTCGTATCCACCACTAATGGATACAAAAATCCCTTGGATGGTTCATTCGAACCCATGACAGAAATTTCCAGTCTTACCGCCAAACGATAAGCACTCTGTTTTTCATCCTATACCCATTTAACGAACGAAAATCAACATACTATTGTCAATTCTCCCAGTATTTAATAGCTAAATCACACAAATGAGAGATTCATTACTTACTTTTGTGGAATCCAACTACTATCGGGTCCCGGAATGACCCAGTTCTCGCCGCGATCAATGGCGGAAGAAACGCTCACCATTGATGCGGAAGAAACACTCACCATTGATGCGTCATCGCAGTTCCCCACAAGCGGAAGTAATAGGGAGTGGCGGGGCGGCAGTGGTTTCTGCGATCAGTGGTTGTTGCGGTGGTCAGATCTGCCGTGTGGTGGATTCAGAAGGGGGCACGACGAGTAGCTGTTGCGACGGTCAGATCGGGATTGAGCATGGGGTGGATTGAAAATGAGGCCCTAGGTAGGCCCCACCCGAGCCCCACTCATGAGCGCGATGAGGTCCCCCAGGCCGACCCCACTAGTCAGGCCAAGTAACGGCCACATGAGGTTGACCCCACAAAAACTGCTGCTTTGCCGTATGCGAGAGTGGGATAGAGCGAAGTAGGGCAAAAACAAGGAAAGTTAAGCGAGTGGAAAAAACGAGCAAAGAGAAGATAAGCAGGGCACAAAAGTAAATAACCCAATATAAAATGTAGTGTCCTCTTGCTTGAAGCTTGGCCAGTCTTAGTCCTTTCCTTGCATCAAGGGGTTTCTCCTCAGAATCCTTTAGCCAATCATCTGTGTGGACTATATCTGAAATATACTAGGTAAATGTGTTAGTCCAAGAGACAATGTATGTTGTCATGAATTATCAAAACCACCATGGGAGTATATGTGCTTTCAATATCCCCATTTTTGGTAATTGATGACAACATAAAATCAAAGCTTGAAATAAAGATGAGCAGTAGAATATGATAGCTTTGAGAGATACATGACTAATAAAAGCTCTCCCTAAATGTGTGCAACCCCTTTTAAGAGATGTTTGCTTTGGACTGCAAGAGCACACACATAGTAGAAGGGACATGACAAGTCATGTTAATCTTGGATATATGCATCAAGCATGTGTGAAAGAAAGATTTCCATGTTCAAGACTTACCTTGCAAACAATATGTGCAAGAGACAATGGATCATCTTGAAAGAGGATATGATGCATATACTTACCTTGAGGTTCTTGAGCATCTTAGGTGTAGGAGTACACTTGGGGAAACAAATGTTAGATAACACAAGAGTATTCTATGGTAAAGATGCAAAGAGCTTCAAAAGTACCAAGACATGGAAGACATATTAAAAATAGGATTGTATGATAGATATGTCTCCAACAATATTTAGATCTTTTTCCCTTAAGCATGAACATGTAGAATTTCCTCTCCCCCCTGAATCATAGCATGTAGATATTGGGAGTAGGTAGGGCGAGACAAGTTCAATCCAAAGTAGACAATTAAAGTGCAAATAATACTTTCTCCTTTTATATCTCTCCCCCTTAATTGTATCTCTCCCTCTATCTGTGTAAGCTTAGATATATCTCCCCAAGGGCAGAATGTCTTCCTCTTTCGGTGTATATATATATATATATAGAAACTTTGACATATCCCCCCCTTGGAATTATTTTCCAAAAAGTTCAGAGGGTAAGGGTTCATTGAGAGTAAGGGATCCTGGATTCTTCTCTCTTTGATAAGGGTTCCCTGATTTTTTCTCCCCCTTGAGTATAGATAAGAGTTCCTTGAAATAAATCCCTCTTTTGGTTAGGGATCCTAGATGTTTCTCCCTCTTATATTGTGGGATCACTTGAAGTATCCCCCCTTGACAATTTAGGGATAACATGATTATGTCCCCCTTTTGAATAAATGGAAATGATCAATAAGAGCTCAGGTAACACTAAAATTCGGAGTCTCTAAGGCAATGTAGTTCGGTAGAACCGAGTTTGAAGCTTTAGCTTGTGGGAAAAATCGGTAGGACCAATTTTCCATATCGAAGAGACAGAGTTGCAATTTAAAAATTCAACTTTTCAACTCAAATAGACAGAAAATATTGCAAAGTTTTGAGAAAGAAAGTGTTCAAAGGTTTGGAAAAAGAAAATAGAAAACAACTTTTTTGTGAAATGATGTCGCACTTGTAATTTTGGTAGCACTTCCATTGTCACACAACAATGGAACATGTTTAACATGAATGCCATAATCCTTAAGAGTTTGTGTCATCCATAGTAATTGTGCACAACATGATTTGGCGGAAATGTATTCCGCTTCTTAGTAGATAAAGATACCGAGTTTTGTTTCTTGGATGAGAAAGACACAAGAGATCTCTGAAGAAATTGACAGGTACCCGAGGTAGATTTTCTATCAACCTTGTCTTCAGCATAGTCCGAGTCAGAATAGCCAACAAGATTAAAAGTAGATACCTTGGGATACCATATATGCGAGAGTTTGGTGTATGTATCAAGTATCTCACAATTCTTTTCACTTCATTTAGATGACACTCCTTAGGTGCCGCTTGATATCGGGCACTCATGCTAACCCTCAACATGATATCAGGACGGGAGGCACGTATATATAGAAGTGAACCGATCGCTGATCGAAAACCTTTTGATCAACCGGTTTGTCCTCCTTAGTGAGGTCAACACGTCACTAGTAGGCATGGGAGTTTTCAGACCTTTGCATTCTTGCATGTTGAACTTCTTGATCAAGTCCTTAGTGTACTCGGTTTGAGAAATAAACGTACCTTCTCTCGTTTGTTTGATTTGCAAACCAAGGAAGAATTTGAGCTCACACATCATAGACATCTCATACTTCTCGGACATCAACCTTCCAAACTACTCACTAAAATGTGGGTTAGTCGAACCAAAGATAATATCATCCACATATATTTGGCACACAAATATTTCGCCATTAACTCTTTTTGTGAATAAGGTTGCGTAAATTTTACCAATCTCAAACCCCTTTTAAATGATAAACTTTTTTAGGCATTTGTACCAAACTCGAGGGGCTTGTTTAAGACCATATAAAGCTTTACAGAGTTTTTAAACATGATTAGGTTTCTTAGGGTTCACAAAGCCGGGAGGTTGTTTGACATAAACTTCCTCATCGATTTCACTGTTCAAAAAAGACTTTTGGTATCCATTTGGTAAAGAGTAATCATGGTGATTGGCATAAGAGAGAAGAATGCGAATGGCTTCAAGTCTAGCAATGTGGGCATATGTCTCATCGTAGTCCATACCTTCAACTTGCGTGTATCCTTGGGCTACGAGACGAGCCTTGTTGCGTACAACTTGACCATCTTAATCTTGCTTGTTCCGAAACACCCATTTTGTACCAATGATGTTGTGTTCGTCCTTGGGCTTTTCCATGAGTGTCCAAACTTCATTCCTCTAGAAGTTGTGTAGCTCTTCGTGCATGGCATTCACCCAATACGGGTCTTGAAGTTCTTCTTCTACCTTTATAGTCCCAATGCTAGAGATTAATGAGTGATTCTCACAGAAGTTAGCTAAACGAGTTTTAGAGCGAGTGATTCTCTAGTTTGTAAGTCACCTAAGATCAGATTTAGGGGATGATCCTTGTCCACTCTTGCTCGAACTCGTATTAGATTTTTCTTGTTTGATTGTGGAGCTTACTCACCATCTTCTTCTTCGTTGTTGTTGGAGATGTCATCTCCTTGAGGTGGTGGTGAACAAGGTTGAGGTGGATCTTCTCGATGCACTTCTTCCTCCTCTTCATCATGTCGTGTACCACTTGTGGATGCCTCCATGTCGTTTTATGGTTCGCCTTGATGGGAAGTAGGGCCTTCCACTTGAGTTGATGAAGTACTTTCCTTCACCTCCATGGGACGAGTCTTGCCGATAGGCAGGTCTTGGACGGCTTCCGAAGGTTCCTTATCTCCTACATCATTTGGCAATTGTTTGACTTGTGAACCATTAGATTCATCAAACTTCACATCTACCATCTCTTCATCTTTTCGAGTGAAGTTGTTTTAGACACGATAAGTGTGAGAGTTTGATCCGTAACCAAGTAGGAAACCTTCATGAGATTTAGGAGAAAATTTAAAACAATGATACTTATCAATAATGTAGCACTTTGAGCCGAATACTCGAAAGTATCCAACTTGGGGTTTATTACTGGTGAGTATCTCGTATGCCATTTAACGAGAAGCTTGTGTAAGTAGAGTCGGTTGTGTCATGACAAGCTGTTTCCACGGCTTGATCCCAAAAGTGTCTTGGCGTCTTGTATTCGTCAAGCATTGTTCTAGCCATCTCTATGAGAGTCCGATTCTTCCTCTGCAGAACTCCATTTTGTCGAGGTGTGTACGTCGTCGAGAAATCATGTCAAACACCTTCTTCATCAACAAAAGTATCCACATTTGTGTTTTTAAACTTTGATCCATTGTCACTCCAAACTTTCTTGATCTTCACTTCAAACTGATTTTGGGCTTTCTCACCGAAGTTCCTGAAGATCTTTTGTACCTGTGACATGTCATCAAGAAAGAGTACCCACGTAAATCTCGAAAAATCATCAACTATAACTAAACTAAGAATTTCCATAGAGACTCTTGTAAGCATTGGGACCAAAGAGATCCATGTGAAGAAGCTCAAGTGGCCTTCTTGTAGCCATGATGTTCTTCACGGGATGACTTCCACCGACTTGTTTTCCAGTGTGACAAGCCCTACAAAGTCTATCTTTGTCAAATATAACATCTTTAACACTGAGAATATGATCACCTTTTCTAAGCCTATCAAGATTACGCATACCATAAACAACCTTTAAAAGATTTTCCAATAAGACATGTACGGGGTTTGGATCTTTTAGTCAAATCGAAAATGTATAGATCACCTCTACAGAAACCGGTAAAGACCATATTATGATTGTCACTATGAAATACTTGGTAGTCAACTTTCATCAATAGCACATTGAAACCAAAGTCTGCTAGTCTAGATACGGAAAGAAGATTGTAGCCAAGGGATTCAACAAACACAAAATTTTGAATAGAACTATCATGAGATATGGCCACCTTACCAAGAACAAGTTCCTTACCCTTGGAGTTGTCACCAAAGGTCACATACCGTCGTGGTCCATGGTTTTGTGTAATCTCATGAAACATGAATCTATATCCGGTCATGTGATTGGTGCATCCATTGTCAAGTATCCACTCCTTTCCTCCGACAATGTAGTCTGTAAGGTTTGCCATAAGACTGAGGCTCCTCGTGGTCTTCTCAAACTCAATGTCAAGCTCTTTGTCTTCATTGTAGTAGCCATGCTCCACATTGTCATCGTCACAGGGAATTGTTGGGGATCGTAGTAATTTCAAAAAAATTCCTATGCCATACAAGGATCTATCTATGGAGAAACCAGCAACGAGCAAAGGGGTAGAGTCTTCCTCATACCTTTGAAGATCGCTAAGCGGAAGCGTTACTATGAACGCAGTTGATGGACTCGTACTCGCAACGATTCAGATCGCGGTGGATTCTGATCTATGTGCCGAATCACGGCACCTCTGCGTTCAACACACGTACAGCCCGGTTACGTCTCCTCCTTCTTGATCCAGCAAGGAGAGAGGAGAAGCTGAGGGAGAGCTCCGGCACCATGATGGCGTGGTGACGGTGGAGCTATGTGGTTCTCCGGCAGGGCTTCGCCAAGCGTTGTGGAGGAGGAAGAAGAGAGAGAGAGGGCTGCACCTTGGGAGAGATTAACTGTGTGTTCCCAGAAGGCCAAAACCTCAAGTAATATAGGAGGAGGGACAGGGATGACTGCCTTGACCCCTCCTCCGAGGAGGAGGAGCCTCGGCCGAACTAGGGGAGAGTTCTCCTCCCACAAGGGAGGTGGACTCCCTTGGAAGGACTCTTCCTCCTTTCCTTTTAAGTCCTTGTTGCCTTATCCCTTTATCCCTATGCGCATGGGCCTTTAGGGAAAGCCTTGGCCAGACCTAAGGGATTGTCCACCTCCTCTAACATCCCATGATGTCCTTCAGTCAGCACACCCCTCCGGGGGGTCCTCCGGCATCCTCCCGGCACTCCAAGTACACTACCGATGAGCCCGAAACTTTTCCGGTGACCAAAACAAGACTTCCTATATATCAATATTTGCCTCCAGACCATTCCAAAGCTCCTCGTGACGTCCGGGATCTCATTCGGGACTCCGAAAAACCTTCGGTAAACACATACCATTCTCTTTACAACTCTAGCATCATCGTACCTGAAGTGTGTAGACCCTACGGGTTTGAGAGACATGCAGACATGACCGAGACATCTCTCCGGCCAGTAACCAACAACGGGGTCTGGATATCCATGTTGGCTCCCACATGTTCCACGATGATCTCATCGGATGAACCATGATGTCAAGGATTCAATAAATCCCGTATGCAATTCCCTTTGTCTACCGGTATGATACTTGCCCGAGATTCGATCGTCGGTATCCCCATACCTTGTTCAATCTCGTTACCATCAAGTCTCTTTACTCGTTCCATAACACATCATCCCGTGGATAACTCCTCCTTAGTCACACTGAGCTCAATATGATGATGGATTACCGAGTGGGCCGAGAGATACCTCTCCGTCACGCGGAGTGACAAATCCCGGTCTCGATTCGTACAACCCAACAAACACTTTCAGATATACCCTTAGTGCACCTTTATAATCACCTAGTTACATTGTGACATTTGATACACCGAAATCACTCCTACGGTTTCTGGGAGTTGCACAATCTCACGGTCTAAGGAAATGATACTTGACATTAGAAAAGCTTTAGCAGACGAACAACACGATCTAGTGCTATGCTTAGGATTGGGTCTTGTCCATCACATCATTCCCCAATGATGTGATCCCGTTATCAATGGCATCCAATGTCCATGATCAAGAAACCATGATCATCTATTGATCAATGAGCTAGGCAGTTAGAGGCTCACAAGGGACATATTGTGATCTATATATTCACACATGTATTACGGTTTCCGGTTAATACAATTATATCATGAATAATAGACAATTATCATGAACTAGGAAATATAATAATAACCACTTTATTATTGCCTCTAGGGCATATTTCCAATAGTCTCCCACTTACACTAGAGTCAATAATCTAGTTACATCGTGATGAATCGCACACCCATAGAGTTTTGGTGATCATCATGTTTTGCCCGTGGAGGAGGCTTAGTCAACGGGTCGGCGACATTCATATCCGTATGTACTTTACAAATATCTATATCTACATCCTAGATGTATCCACAAATGGAGTTGAAGCAACACTTGATGTGCTTGGTCTTCTTGTGAAACATGGGCTCCTTTGCAATGGAAATAGCTCCAGTGTTGTCACAAAAGAGAGTCATCGGGCCCGACGCACTTGGAATCACTCCTAGGTCGGTGATGAACTCCGTCATCCCGACTCCTTCGTGCGCTACTTCCGAAGCAGCGATATACTCCGCTTCACATGTAGATGCCGCCACGATGCTTTGCTTGCAACTTCACTAGCTAACGGCCCCATTATTCAAAATATACACGTATCCGGTTTGGGACTTGGAGTCATCCGGATCTGTGTCGAAGCTAGCATCGACGCAACCCTTTACGACGAGCTCTTTGGCACCTCCATATACGAGAAACATATCTTTAGTCCTTTTTAGGTACTTCAGAATATTCTTGACCGCTGTACACTGATCCACTCATAGATCATTCTGGTGCCTCCCTACCAAACTTATGGCAAGGTTCACATCAAGTCTGGTACACATCATGCCATACATATTAGAGCCTATGGCTGAAGCATAGGGGATGGTACTCATCTTCTCTATATCTTCTTCCGTGGTCGGTCGTTGAGTCGCACTCAACCTCACACCTTGTAATACATGCAAGAACCTCTTCTTAGCCTTCTCCATATTGAACTTCTTGTCAAGGTATGTGCTTTGTGAAAGACCTATGAGGCGTCTCGATCTATCTCTATAGATCTTGATGCCTAATATGTAAGCCGCTTCTCCAAGGTCCTTCATTGAAAAACTATTATTCAAATAAGCATTTATGCTTTCCAATAGTTCTATATCATTTCCCATCAATAATATGTAATCCACATATAATATGAGAAATGCTACAGAGCTCCCACTCACTTTCTTGTAAATACATGCTTCTCCATAAGTCTGTATAAACCCAAACGCTTTGATCACCTCATCAAAGCGAATGTTCCAACTCCGAGATGCTTGCACCAACCCATAGATGGAGAACTGGAGCTTGCATGCCTTGTTAGCATTGCTAGGATCGATAAAACCTTTCGGCTGTATCATATATAATTCTTCTTTAAGAAAGCCATTCAGGAATGCTGTTTTGACGTCCATTTGCCAGATTTCATAATCATAAAATGCGGCAATTGCTAACATGATTCAGACCGACTTCAGCATCGCTACGGGTGAGAAGGTCTCACCGTAGTCAATTCCTTGAACTTGTCGATAACCTTTAGCGACAAGTCAAGCCTTATAGATGGTCACATTACCATCCGCGTCAGTCTTCTTCTTGAAGATCCTTTTATTTTCTATGGCTTGCCGATCATCGGGAAAGTCCACCAAAGTCCATACTTTGTTCTCATACATGGATCCTATCTCGGATTTCATGGCCTCAAGCCATTTGTTGGAATCCGGGCCGCCATCGCTTCTTCATAGTTCAAAGGTTCACTGTTGTCCAACAACATGATTTCCATGACAGGGTGCCATACCACTCTGGTGCGGAACGAACCCTTGTCGACCTTCGAGGTTCAATAGCAACTTGATCCGAAGTGTCATGATTATCATCATTCACTTCATTTCTAGCCGGTGCAGGCGCCTCAGAAAATTTTTCTTGTGCTGCGCTACTCTCCGGTTCGAGAGGAGGTACAATTACCTCATCAAGTTCTATTTTCCTCCCACTTACTTCTTTCGAGAGAAACTCTTTCTCTAGAATGGATCTGTTCCTGGCAACAAAGATCTTGCCTTCGGATCTAAGATAGAAGGTGTACCCAATAGTTTCCTTAGGGTATCCTATGAAGATGCATTTTTCCGCTTTGGGTTCGAGCTTCTCTTGTTGAAGTTTCTTCACATAAGCATCGCAACCCCAAACTTTCAGAAACGACAACTTAGGTTTCTTGCCAAACCATAATTCATACGGTGTCGTCTCAACGGATTTAGACAGTGCCCTATTTAAAGTGAATGCGGCAGTTTCCAATGCATAGCCCCAAAATGAAAGCGATAAATCGGTAAGAGACATCACAGATCGTACCATATCCAATAGAGTGCGATTACGACGTTTAGACACGCCGTTACGCTGGGGGTGTGCCAGGCGGCATGAGTTGTGAAACAATTCCACATTTCCTTAGGTGCGTGCCAAACTCGTGACTCAAATATTCTCCTCCACGACCGGATCGTAAGAACTTTATTTTCTTGTCACCTTGATTCTCCACCTCATTCCGAAATTTCTTGAACTTTTCAAAGGTTTCGGACTTGTGCTTCATTAAGTAGACATACCCATGTCTACTCAAATCATCAGTGAGGGTGAGAACA
The DNA here is from genome assembly GCF_904849725.1 of Hordeum vulgare subsp. vulgare. Classification (NCBI taxonomy): domain Eukaryota; kingdom Viridiplantae; phylum Streptophyta; class Magnoliopsida; order Poales; family Poaceae; genus Hordeum; species Hordeum vulgare. The sequence continues at coordinate 175,006,912 of NC_058524.1, forward strand.
TAACGATAGCCTCCACGAGCTTCAACACTCATTGGACCGCATACATCGGTATGTATTATTTCCAATAAGTTGGCCGCTCGCTCCATTATTCCGGAAAATGGTGTCTTGTTCATCTTGCCCATGAGGCACGGCTCCCATGTGTCAAATGATTCAAAATTAAGAGACTCCAAAAGTCCATCAGTATGGAGTTTCTTCATGCTCTTTACGCCTATATGACCAAGGCGGCAGTGCCACAAGTATGTGGGACTATCATTATCAACCTTGCATCTTTTAGCACTCACACTATGAATATGTGTATCAGTACGATCGAGATTCATTAGGAATAAACCATTAACCAGCAGGGCATGACCATAAAACATACCACTCATATAAATAGAACAACCATTATTCTGAGATTTAAATGAGTAGCCATCTTGCATCAAGTGAGATCCCGATACAATGTTCATGCTTAAAGATGGTACTAAATTACAATTATTAAGGTTTATAACTAATCCCGAAGGTAGATGTAAGGTAGCGTGCCGACGGCGATCACATCGACCTTGGAACCATTCCCGACACGCATCGTCACCTCGTCCTTAGCCAGCCTACGCTTGTTCCGCAGTTCCTACTTAGAGTTGCAAATGTGAGCAACAACACCGGTATAAAATACCCAGGAGCTACTACGAGCGCTCGTAAGGTACACATCAATAACAAGTATATCACATATACCTTTGACGTTGCCGGCCTTCTTGTCCGCTAAGTACTTGGGGCAATTCCGCTTCCAGTGACCGGTTCCCTTGTGGTAATAGCACTTAGTCTTAGGCTTGGGTCCTTTCCTTGAATTCTTCCCGGAAATTGGCTTACCGGGCGCGGCAACTGCTTTGCCGTCTTTCTTGAAGCTTTTCTTACACTTGCCCTTCTTGAAACTGGTGGTTATTGACCATCAACACTTGATGCTCTTTCTTGATTTCTACCTCCGCAGATTTCAGCATTGAATACAACTCGGGAATAGACTTTTCCATCACTTGCATGTTGTAATTCATCACAAAGCCTTTATAGCTAGGTGGAAGCGACTGGACGATTCTGTCAATGACCGCATCATCTGGAAGTTCAACTCCGAGCTGAATCAAGCGGTTGTGAAACCCAGACATTCTCAGTATGTGCTCACTAACAGAACTGTTCTCCTCCATCTTACAGCTGAAGAACTTGTCGGAAACTTCATATCTCTCGACCCGGACATGATCTTGATAAACAAGTTTCAGCTCCTGGAACATCTCATATGCTCCGTGCTGCTGAAAACACCTTTGGAGCCCCGGTTCTAAACTGTAAAGCATGCCGCACTGAACGAGAGAGTAGTCATCACTCCGCGACTGCCAGGCGTTCCTAGCGTCTTGGTCTGCCGTGGGAATGGGAGGATCACCTAGCGGTGTAGGATGGACATATGCCTTCTTGGAAGCCATGAGGATGAGCTTTAAGTTACGAGCCCAGTCCGCATAGTTGCTCCCATCATCTTTCAGCTTGGTTTTCTCTAGGAACGTGTTGAAGTTGAATGGGACATTTGCGTTGGCCATTGGATCTACAATATTTGTAAAGACAATTTTAGACTAATTTCATGATAATTAAGTTCCTCTAATCAAATTACTAATGAACTCCCACTTAGATCGACATCTCTCTAGTCATCCAGGTGACACATGATCCACGTCGACTAGCCCGTGTCTGATCATCATGTGAGACGGACTAGTCATCAATTGTGAGCATCTCTATGCTGATCGTATCAACCATATGACTCATGTTTGACCTTTCGGTCTCCCATATTCGAGGCCATGTCTGTACACGCTAGGCTCGTCGAGTCAACCTAAGTGTTCTACGTGTGTAAACTGGCTTACACCCGTTGTATGCGAACGTTAGAATCTATCACACCCGATCAACACGTGGTGCTTCGAAACAATGAACCTTCGCAACGGTGCACACTTAGGGGAATACATATCTCGAAATTTTAATGAGGGATCATCTTATCTTTTCTACCGTCGTTCTAAGCAATAAGATGTAGAACATGATAAACATCACATGCAATCGTATAGTTACATGATATGGCCAATATCATCTTGCTCCTTTGATCACCATCTTCGGGGCACCATGATCATCATCGTCACCAGCATGACACCATGATCTCCATCATTGTGTCGTCACGAAGTTGTCTCGCCAACTATTACTTCTACTACTATAGCTAACCGTTAGCGATAAAGTAAAGTAATCAACATGGCATTGCATCTCATACAATAAATTAAGACAACTCCTATGGCTCCTGCCGATTGTCATACTCATCGACATACAAGTCGTGAATCCTATTACAAGAACATGATCAATCTCATACACCACATATGTAACATCTCATCCTTTTGGCCATATCACATCAACTAGCATACCCTGCAAAAACAAGTTAGATGTCCTCTAGTTGTTGTTGCAAGTTTTATGTGACTGGTAAGGGTTTCTAACAAGAACGTTTCTTACCTACGTGACAACCACAACGTTGATATGCCCATGCTATTTACCCCTCATAAGGACCCTCTTCATCAAATCCGATCCGACTAAAGTGTGAGAGACAAACACCCACTAGCCACCTTATGCACCAAGTGCATGTCAGGCGGTGGAACCAGTCTCACGTAAGAGTACGTGTAAAGTCGGTCTGGGCCGCTTCATCCATGATGCCGCCGAATCAACATAAGATTAGTAACGACAAGCAAATTGACAAATCAGCGCCCACAACTTTTGTGTTCTTCTCGTGCATACAATCTACGCATAGAACCTTGGCTCGGATGCCACTTTTGGGGATCGTAGTAATTTCAACAAATTTCCTACGCCATACAAGGATCTATCTATAGAGAAACCAACAACAAGCAAAGGGGTAGAGCATCTTCCTACCTTTGAAGATCATTAAGCGGAAGCATTACTATGAATGCGGTTGATGGAGTCATACTCGCAGCAATTCAGATCGCGGTGGATTCTGATATATGTGCCGAATCATGGCACCTCCGCGTTCAACACATTTACAACCCGGTGACATCTCCTCCTTCTTCATCCAACAAGGAGAGAGGAGAAGTTGAGGGAGATCTTCGGCAGCACGACGCCGTGGTAACGGTGGAGCTATGTGGTTCTCCGGCACGGCTTCACCAAGCGCTGTGGAGGAGGAAGAAGAGAGAGAGAGGGATGCGCCTTGGGAGAGATTAATTGTGTGTTCCCAAAAGGCCAAAACCTCAAGTATATATAGGAGGATGGAGAGGGAGGGCTGCCTTGGCCCCTCCTCCAAGGATGAGGAGCTTTAGCCGAACTAGGGGAGAGTCGTCCTCCCACAAGGGAGGTCGATTCCCTTGGAAGGACTCTTCCTCCTTTCCTTTTAAGTCCTTTTTTCCTTATCCCTTTATCCCTATGCGCATGGGCCTTTAGGGAAAGCCTTGGCCAGCACAATAAGGGTTGGTCCACCTCCTCTAATAGCCCATGATGTCCTTTGGTCGTCACACCCCTCTTGGGGGTCCTCCGGCACACTCCCTGTACTCCCGGTACACTACCGATGAGCCCGAAACTTTCCCTGTGACCAAAACAGGACTTCCTATATATCAACATTTACCTCCGAACCATTCCGGAGCTCCCCGTGAGGTCCGATATCTCATCCGAGACTCCGAACAACCTTCGGTAACCACATACCATTCTCTTTACAACTCTAGTGTCATCGTACCTTAAGTGTGTAGACCCTACGGGTTCAAGAGACATGCAGACATGACCGAGACATCTCTCCGGCGAATAATCAACAGAGGGTCTATATATCCATGTTGGCTCCCACATGTTCCATGATGATCGCATCGGATGAACCACGATGTCAAGGATTCAATCAACCCCGTATGCAATTCCCTTTGTCTACTGATATGATACTTGCCCGAGATTCGATCGTCGGTATCCCCATACCTTGTTCAATCTCATTACCGGCAAGTATGTTTACTCATTCATAACACATCATCCCGTGGCTAACTCCTTAGTTACACCGAGCTCAATATGATGATGGATTACCGAGTGTGCCCAGAGATACCTCTCCGTCACGCGGAGTGACAAATCCCAGTCTCGATTCGTACAACCCAACAGACACTTTCGGAGATACCCGTAGTGCACCTTTATAATCACCCAGTTACGTTGTGACGTTTGGTACACCAAGCACTCCTACGGTATCCGAGAGTTGCACAATCTCACTGTCTAAGGAAATGATACTTCACATTAGATGTGATCCCGTTATCAATGACATCCAATGTCCGGGAGCTTTAGCAGACGAACAACACGATCTAGTGCTATGCTTAGGATTGAGTCTTGTCCATCACATCATTCCCCAATGATGTGATCCCGTTATCAATGACATCCAATGTCCAAGATCAAGATACCATGATCATCTATTGATCAACGAGCTAGCAAACTAGAGGCTCACTAGGGACTCATTGTGATCTATATATTCACACATGTATTACGGTTTCCGGTTAATACAATTATAGCATGAATAATAGACAATTATCATGAACTAGGAAATATAATAATAACCACTTTATTATTGCCTCTAGGGAATATTTCCAACAAGAATATCCTCGTCATAATAATCAAGAGTTTCATCAGAATTTCCACCATGACAATGTTCATGTTTTTCAAATGGCTTCAACAACGATGTTATTAATGGTAATGACATCTCCTTTAGCACGCATGAGGCCACGAAGCTCAAATAGACATTTATCAAAATTAGGATCATTGGGCTTCATTTTGTGAAAGGCAATAGATTTTTGGAAAATGATATCAGGATTTTCCAATGAGTAGTCGGGATATCTTCTCTCTAAATCTCTCCACAAATTATAAGCACATTTCTTGGCAGTTCTCTAATGATGAGATTAACACTTTTTACATTGCCAAACATATTAACTTCATCATCATGAGAAGGATATAAGGGATCAATGGGAGGCACATAGGGATATTCAACATACTTGCACAAATGGAATTCATTGAATATACCAAACATTTTACCTTTACATTGTCTATAATGCTCCCCACTGAGAATAGACATTCTACAACTAAGATTCCCCAAACTAGGCACATCCATCTTCCTCCAATGGTGATTAAACCAAGCTATGGAGACCAAAGCTCTGATACCAATTGTTGGATCGCTAGAAGGGATGTCTAGGGGGGGTGAATAGACTACTTGCATAAATTAAATCCTAGCCTTTTCCCAATTTTAATGGCTGGCAGGTTTTAGCAATTCTAAAAAGTATAGTGCATCCAACACATGCTAGTCAACATATATGGCAGCGGAAAGTAAAGAGATTGCACATGTAAGTAAGGATTAGAGTTTACGAAAATCAAACGCAAAGATGGGCAAGGTGATTTTTGGCATGATTCCAATAGGTGGTGCTATCGTACGTCCACGTTAGTGGAGACTTCAACCCATGGAGGGTAACAGCTATGAGAGTCCATGGAGGGATCCACCCACAAGGGGTCCACTAAGAAGCGGCCTTGTCTATTCCACCATGGATTACGTCAACGAAGGACTAGCCTCACTCGGGGTAGATCTTCACGAAGTAGGCGATCTCCTTGCCTATACAAACTTCTTGGTTCAACTCCACAACATGAAGTAGGAGGCTCCCAAGCAAAACCTAACCAATATAGGAGACACCACCCTCCAAAAGGTAATAGATGTGGTAGAACGATGAACTCCTTGCTCTTGTGCTTCAAAAGATAGTATCCTCAACACTCAATCACTCTCTCAAAGATTTGGCATGGGTAGAAGAGATTGATTGGGTGGAAAGCAACTAAGCAAGGCTAGAAATCAAGTTTCAAATGAATGGATTGGAATATCTTGATCTCAACACATGAGTAGGTGTCTCTATCTCAGAAAAATGAATATGGCAAGGGTGTGTGTGTTCTGAGTGCTTCCTGTGCGAGTGAGAGGTGGTGGAGGGGTATATATAGGCATCTCTAAGAATCCAACCATTAGAATATTATTGCCCAACTCGGTGACACCAACATTAATCTTGGTGGTACCGAGTCTAACTAAATGTGGAAACTTTTGTATTCTCTGCGTGACCGATATAGGAATCTCGGTGGTACCGATTTGATGACCTAGGACAGTTTCCAATTCTCGGTGAGGTCAATTTCGAAACTCGGAAATTCTGATTCTTGGAATTGATATACTAGAAAGTTGGTCACTTACTTTCGGTGGCACCAAAGTGAAACTTGGTGGTACCGACATATTAGGGTTTGACAAAGGTTCTGTCTTTGGAAAATCGGTAAGGCCGAAATGGAATTCTTGGCTGCACCAATCTTTGATGTACACGCTTTGTACAGAGATTTTGTGTGAGAGAGTGATTTTGGTGGCTATCTCTAAGCACTTGAGCAACCAATTCATGATAGATACCTCACCCCTTTTAATAGTATTGGCTTTCCTATGGACTCAAAAGTGATTTCTCACAAATATAAAATGTAGAGTTCTATTTCTTGAAGCTTGGACAATCCTATTCCTTTCCTTGCATCAAGGGTTTTCTACTCACAATCCTTTAGGCAATCATCTCTCTCGACTATATCTAAAATATACTAGGTAACAGTGTTTATCCAAGAGACAATGTATGTTGTCATGAATTATCAAAACCATCAAGGAATCATATCTGCTTTCAGCTGCGCGGGTAGGAGGCAACTCCTTGGGTCTCGCAGAAAATATGGCATTTGCTTCTATAAGGCGCCTCCTCGCGAGCTCCCATATTTTTTCAGCTGGAGGATAGGATCGGATGCACCATTGGCCTTGAAGACCTTGTGTGCGCAAAGGAGGACGTCGTCCTGCTGCCTCCTGGCGATGGCACAGAACCGAACGCTTCCATGGTGGGTGAAAGCAGCTTCCACCTCGCACAAGCCCCCGCGGGTCTGGGTGCTTGGCTGCAAACGCCACACATTAGAGTGCGGCCTTCATTGCTTCCTCCGTAGTATCAGAGTTGAAGTTGAACTCCCGCATCCCACGTCTGTCGATTATTTGGAGCAAGGTCACGAAGGAATCCACCTTGGCGGCATCAAGGTACAGCCGGGCATCCGCGTCGGGGAGGTAGGGGAAGAGGCAGGTCAGGAAGGCGACCAGGCCATCGAGCTTGTTAAAGTCTAAATCCTACTTTCCTTCTCCTCGTCGTCTTCCTGCCGCTCGCAGGGCAGGAGGAGGACACACTTGTTTGCTTGGCGGGGTTGCACAACATGCTTGGGAGATGGCGCTGTTGGTGAGGATGTTGGCGGCATGATTTAGAAGTAAAACCCCTTGTTCAATAGTAAACCCTCGTCGAGCTGCAGCCGACCATAAATTTTTCGACCTTGGCAAGAAGTGCTCGGATCTCGTCTTTCTTTAAAGCATCTCCACGCCGCGCAGTGTAATTTTTTTGATCGAAATAACATTTTAGCACGCGCATGTGCTAGCATTTCCACGCGCTGTAAAGTTTAGCGCGCCGGAGCGGAACTCCGCGTAAAACACGGCGAAGGGACGGGCACGGACACCGTGGAAGCCCGAGCTGCTCCGGAGGGGCGGCGACAGGCAGGGCACGGCGGCAATGAGGCGTTGGAAGAGATGGGGGAGAAGGCGCGGCGGTGGGGGAGCACGGGGAGAAAGAACGGGGGAGAGGGAATGCGGCGGTTGGTGAGCGCGGGAGTGGCGTGCGGGGTGCCACTTTTTCCCTCATGTGAGATTTTTCTAGTGCACCATTATTTCACGTGTTCGTTGGAGTGCGTCACGCGGCCGCTCACGTGTTAAAACAATTTTTTACCGTGGGTGAAATTTTTGACCGTTTGTTGGAGACGACGTTCCTCGGACCAAAAGTGCGGATGCCATTGCTGCTGCCCCTCGGGCCTTTGCTGTCGATCATGAAGGCAGGATTCTTGGGGACGAGGGTTTGGATGGGGCATCAGAATGGGGGAGCCGGTGTGTTAAGACTCTGGCTAGCTATCTTCGGATAACGAACGAACAAACGCAGGGGACGCACGTCTCCGATTTCATATGAAAATTGGATCAACAAGCCAACCTAATTCAGTGATTCGTCTTCCTAAGAAGAGAACACCACATCATACGTGCTATGCCTTAGGTGGCCTTTGTTTGAGCTTCAGCTACTGATTCCCGGATTCTGGACCTTCCAAAATCAGAAACTCAAACAAACACACCAGATTCCACTTTAGCTGGCTAGAATCGATTCTAAGAACTGAATTACCAAGCAAGAGAATCTGGAAGCTGCGATTTGGATGATTCCACCGATTTTGCAGCTTCCCACAAAAGAAAACGGTTCGCTTTGAACCCTTGCCCCTATTACAGGTCGAAATTACAACAGAACTGCCACCACGTCCTCATCACAGGAACCGTCCAAGCCGTTTCCTCCAGCCCGACGGAGGACCAGATCGGGGCAACTGCAGGCCGGTCTGGTGAGGGACGACCAGGAGAGGAGGGAATCGCCCAGCTAGTATCTGTACATGTCATTCCTGTCTAAACTCAAAATACTCAGCAGTGAGGGGCAGTAATGACATTTCACAACCCCTCTAGTTCCTACATCTATCCAACAAACAACCAGCTTGTGATTCTCAGGAATCCACAGCTACAACTGATTTTCAGGAATCAAGAATCATAGTGATTCTCAGAATCTGTAGCCCAAACAAAGGGGGCCTTAGAAGAGAAACCACCGCAGCGCTTTTGCCGCGGCATCATCGTTGGCGGCCTGCACGGCGACCAGGCTGCTCCGAGCAGCGGCGCTACATGCTGCACCACCTCATGTTGCTGATGCATCCATCCGGCATCGAGCAGGGCGCCGCCGGCCGCACGCACGCACGGACGGACGGGCACGGGGCATGGAGGCCAGCATGCCACAGCTTAGTAGAGCGTAGAAGAAAAGGCTCTAATGCTTCAAAATCACTAATTGAAGAGTACATGTTTTAAAAATCACTAACATTTTTCCAAGTTGCCACAAATGACGCATTGCATGTCTGCCATTTGCCCTAACCTGGTTTTTTTAATCCGTATTTTTAAAATGTTTTATCTCTTAAATCGTGCATTCAAATCTTAAGCCGTTTTTATCATTGGGTTTTTTGCGTCGAGATCTTCAAAACTAGATCCCATGTTGATAGGTTTTGATGGACTTTTTTTCACGAAAAAATAGAAAAAAAAACCGTGCCTCTCGCGATAGACAAACAAAAAATCGCGTTTGTTCGTGTTTTTATTCCTTCCCGAGTGCCTCTCACGAAGGCAAAATCGTGTCACTCGCGAAAGCGAAACCGTGCCTCTCAAGGAAAAAAATAGAATACGCGTTTTCCCTTTCCGAGAGGTACGGCCGTGCGTCTCGCGAAAGCAAAACCGTGCCTCTCGCAAAAAACAGAAAACACTTTTTTTTCTTTCCGAGATGCACGCCCGTGCCTCTCGCGAAGGTAAAATCGTGTCTCCCGCGGAAGCAAAATCGTGCCTCACACAAAAAAAGAAAAAGAAAACCGTGCCTCTCGGAGAAGCAAAACGTACCTCTTTCATGATTTTTTTTCATCAAAAAGCTAAGAAAGACCAATAAAAAATTGAAACACCACAAAAACTACAAAAAACCAGTCTAAAAAGGCAAAAATGCATGGACAAAAATAAAATTCACAAAAACGCTCAAAACGCGACATGTGACGACGGCTGAGAACGCGTCAAGTGATGACGCGTGAGAGTGCTTGCTGAAAGGCTCTCAAAAAAACGCTCACTAACTAGTTGCTTTCATAATGCTTAAGAACAAAATGGGGTACGGGCCAAGAAGACGGGCCTTCAAACTAATGCAGCCCCAGTAATATTTTATTTTTATTCTGAGTGGCTTACAATGTGGTCGACGGATGATTAGTCATTTTTTCGATGAAAAATAACTTGATACGTATTAATAGAACTTAATTAAGATTTTTTATCAAAAATAAATAACATTTTAAAAAATTAGATGAACTAAATACACGTGTGGTGGCAATATCACTATGTTCATCGTACTAAAAAGCTACCGTTCCAATTAAAATTACGGAGAAAGTTGAATGTGATTAGAGAAAGAGGAGATGCCGTGACAACGAGGACAAGCCATCTCAACCAATAAAATGCATGTGTGAGTATTCTTCTTTTTGTATCCTTCTATTCTTCTCAGCATTATGAAGTCATCAAAAACTCCACGCTTTAAAACATCTTCACTCGCCCCCCTCCCCCCAACAGGCCTCCCAGGGCGTCTTGTTTAGCATTCGTGGTGAAAAAAGGCTCAGGCATGCCCCTAATTCCCCGTTTAGCGCCGGTTTGGACCGAAATAACAGTCAGCAAACCCGAGCCAAACCCAGCGCGTGGGGGCGCTGACCGAATCGAAAAGTCAAGTGGGTCCGCGTTGTCGGCAACAGACAGTCCTATTCCCACCGTTTTCTCCTCCCCTTTCCCTCCATTTCCTCATTATTTCCCCTTCTTCCCCTCCCCGCCGTTCCCGCCATCCAGCCGCCATGCCACCGAAGAAGTATACCGTCCCTCCCCCCTTTACCACTCTCGATTCCAACCAGTCAAAGTAGAGGAAGCCGAGGGCGCCGATGGCAAGGCTGTCGGGCATGTCGGATGCCGAGTGGAGGGCGGATGTCTGCTACTTGTGAAACAACATCGCCAGAAATTGACACGTTGACGGAGACTTGCTTGCGTTGGTTTTTCCCTTGAAGAGGAAAGGGTGATGCAGCACAGGAGCAATAAGTATTTCCCTCAGTTTAAGAACCAAGGTATTAATCCAGTAGAAGAATCTTGTCAAGTCCAGAGTATCTGCACAAGCACAAAAGAGCTTGCACCCAACGCTATAAAGGGGTTGTCAATCCCTTCAAGATTGATTGGAAAGTGAGATCTGAAGGCGGAAAGTGCAACGAAGAAAAAGTGTAACGCTGAAAATATGGTGTGAAGTAGACCCGGGGGCCATAGTGTTCACTAGAGGCTTTTCTCAAAATAGCAAATATTATGGTGGGTGAACAAATTACTGTCGAGCAATTGATAGAACCTCGCAAAGTCATGACGATATCTAAGGCGATGATCATACATATAGGCATCACGTCCGAGACAAGTATACCGATACATTCTGCATCTACTACTATTACTCTACACATCGACCACTATCGAACATGCATCTAGTGCATTGAGTTCATGACGAACAGAGTAACGCCGTAAGCAAGATGACATGATATAGAGGGATAAACTCAAACCAATGATGAAAACCCCATATTTTTACCCTTGATGGCAACAACATGATGCGTGCCTCGCTACCCCTTCTGTCATTGGGTGAGGTCACCGCACGGTATGAACCCAAAACCAAGCACTTCTCCCATTGCAAGAATCATAGATCAAGCTGGCCAAACAAAACCCACAACTGAAAGAGAATTACAAGGATATGAAATCATGCATAAGAGAGATCAGAAGAAACTCAAATAAGATCCATAGATAATCTGATCATAAATCCATAATTCATCGATCTCGACAAATACACCGCAAAAAAAGATTACATCAGATAGATCTCCATGAAGATCATGGAGAACTTTGTATTGAAGATCCAAGAGAGAGAAGAAGCCATCTAGCTACTAGCTATGGACCCGTAGGTCTATGGTGAACTACTCACGCATCATCGGAGAGGTCATGGTGTTGATGAAGAAGCCCTCCGTATCTGAATCCCCCCTCCGGCAGGGCACCAGAACGTGCCCCAGATGGGATCTTGCGGAGACAGAAGCTTGCGACAGCGGAAAAGTACTTTCGACGATCTCTTGATTTTTCTGGATTTATTGGGAATATATAGGCGAAAGACCTAGTGAAGAGGTGGCCCAGGGAGCCCACAAGCCTGGAAGGCGCGGGCCCCCCTGGCCAAGGCTAGGGGGCTTGTGGGGTCCCTGGTGGCCCCCTGCCTTGGTTCTCAAGCTTCCCGATCTTCTTCTGTTTCGTCAAAAATCTTTTCAGAAGTTTTATTCCGTTTGGACTCCGCTTAAAATTGTCCTCTGAAAAGGGTCAAAAACACGGAAAAAACAGGAACTGGCACTTGGCACTGAGTTAATAGGTTAGTCCATATAAAAGGCATACAAAACATCCAAAGTTTGACAGGATAATAGCAGGAAACCATCAAAAATTATAGATACGTTGGAGACGTATCAAGCATCCCCAAGCTTAACTCCTGCTCGTCCTTGAGTAGGGAAGTGATAAAGACTGAATTTTTGATGTGGAATGCTACCTAGCATAGTTGTCCTTTGCAACTTATTTCATGTGACATGAATGTTCAGATCCGTAAGATTCAAAACAATAGTTTGGCATTGACATGAAAACAATAATACTTCAAGCAAACTAGCAAGGTAATCATGAACTTTCGTAACAACAAGGCCAAAGAAAGTTATCCCTACAAAATCATATAGTCTGGCTACGCTCCATCATCCCCACACAACTAATTTAAATCATGCACAACCCCGGTATTGGCCAAGTAATTGTTTTCGCACTCTTACTTTCTCAAACCTTTTACAACTATCACGCAATACATGAGCATGAGCGATGGATATAGCACTATAGGTGGAATAGAGTGTGGTGGTGGTTGTGAGACAAAAAAGGAGGAGATGGTCACATTGACTCGACATATCAAAAGGCTATGGAGACGCCCATTAATAGATATCAGTGTGAATGAGTAGGGATTGCCATAAAATGATGCACGAGAGCTATAAGTATGTGAAAGCTCAAAAGGAGAACTAGTGGGTGTGCACCCAACTTGCTTGCTCACGAAGACCTAGGGCAATTTTGAGGAAGCCCATCATTGGAATATACAAGCCAAGTTATATAATGAAGATTCCCACTAGCATATGGTGGTGACGAAACGAGAGGCTCTCAATCATGAAGAACATGGTGCTATTATGAAGCACAAGTGTGGAAAAAGATAGTAGCATTGTCCCTTCTCACTTTTTCTCTTTTTTTTTATTTGGGCTCTTGGGCCTCTTTTTTTATTTGGGATCTTTGGCCTCTTTTTCTATTTCCGCACATGGGACAATGCTCTAATAATGATGATCATCACACTTTATTTACTCACAGCTCAAAGCTCAGAACGATGATGACTCTATATGAAATGCCTTCGGTAGTGTACCGGGATGTGCATCGATCTAGCTTGGTGTATGACGTTGAAACATCTCGCTAACTATCTTACGATCGTGCAATGGCAATATGAGAGTGACGGCACAAGTCATGAGACAGAACGGTGGGAGTTGCATGGCAATATATCTCGGAATGGCTATGAAAATGCCATAGTAGGTAGGTATGGTGGCTGTTTTGAGGAAGGCATATGGTGGGTTTGTGCACCGGCGAGAATTGCGCGGCACTAGAGAGGCTAGCAATGGTGGAAGGTGAAAGTGCATCTATACCATGGACTCACATTAGTCATGAAGAACTCACATACTTGTTGCGAAAGTTTTTATTAGTAATCGAAACAAAGTGCCAAACGCATACTCCTAGGGGAAGGGTTGGTAGGTGTTAACCATCGCGCGATCCCGACCGCAACACAAAGGATGACAATCAATAGATCAATTATTCTCTGACTTCCTAACATAGCGGTTCACCATACGTGCATGCTACGGGAATCACTAACTTCAACACAAGTATTTCTAGATTCACAACACCCTACTAACATAACTTTTAATATTACCAAATCCACATCTCAAAACTAATTGAGAGGAATCAAAACTTCTCTTTCTACTCAATGCACATGAAGATGGAGGTTTTTGTATCCTCTTTGGGTACCTATCACCTTTAGGACAACTTTCATAGCACAAGCCAACTACCAAGTTAGGCACCGCCGTGCTCTAAAAGATCTAAGTGAAGCACATAGAGCAAAATTATCTAGCTCAAAAGATATAAGTGAAGCACGATGAGCATTCTAGCAAAATCACGATGAGTGCATGTCTCTCTCAAAAGGTGTGCAGAAAGGATGATTATGACACAACAAAAAGAAAAGCTCCTACGATACAAGACGCTCCAAGCAAAACACATATCATGTGGTGAATAAAAATATATCTCCAAGTAATGTTACCGATGGATTGAAAACGATAGAGGGGATGCCTTCCCGGGGCATCCCCAAGCTTAGGCTTTTTGGTGTCCTTGAATTTGGCTTGGGATGCCTTGGGCATCCCCAAGATTGAGCTCTTTCCACTCCTTATCTCTTTGTCCATGAGAACATCACCCAAAACTTGAAAACTTCACAACACAAAACTCAAACAGAAACTCGTGATAACATTAGCACAAGAAAACAAACTACACCTCTTTAGGTACTGTAGCAAACTTGATTGCTAATTGTATTGGTGTTAGATTACTGTATTATCACTTTTCCATGGCTAGTACCCCCCAATACCATCCATAGTTTCATCAAAACAAGCAACCAACTCAACAAAAACAGAATCTGTCAAAAACAGACCAGTCTGTAGCAATCTGTATACTTCGTATACTTCTCGTACCTCAAAAATTATGAAACATTACGACTCTCTGGAAAAAAGGCATATAAACCAGCAGCAAAACGAATCAACTCAAAAGCTCTTTCTGAATTAAAATTAAAAATAATCTCGTGAGCGAAAAGTTTCTATCTTTTTCCAGCAGGATCTAACAACCATCACCAAGACTAGTCATAAAGGTTTTGCTTGGCTCAAACACAAAAAGAAACACAAAAGACACAATCAAAACAGATTTATGATGGTGTGGACGCAACAAAACAGAAATGAAAAAGATAAATTCATTGGGTTGTCTCCCGACAAGCGCTATTGTTTAACGCCCTTAGCTAGGCATAAAGCGGTAGAATCACGTATCGTCATCTTTGGTGCTCAAACCATAAGTAGCCCTCATCATGGATTCATAAGGCAATCTTATTTTATTTCTAGGAAAATTCTCCATACCCTTCTTTAAAGGAAATTGAAATCTAATATTCCCTTCCTTCATATCGATGATAGCACCGACAGTCCTTAGGAAATGTCTACCAAGAATAATAGGGCATGTAGGATTGCAATCAATGTCAAGTACAATGAAATCCACGGGTACATAGTTCCTATTTGCAATAATAAGAACATAATTGATCATCCCCATGGGTTTCATGACAGTAGAATCCGCAAGATGCAAATTAAGAGAACACTCCTCAATCTCATTAAAACCCAGAACATCACATAAAGACTTTGGAATCGCGGAAACACTAGCACCCAAATCACACAAAGCATTGCATTCATAGTTTTTGATTTTGATTTTGATAGTAGGTTCCCACTCATCATGAAGCTTTCTAGAGATAGAGACTTCCAATTCAAGTTTCTCTTAAAGATATTTTATCATAGCTTCGATGATATGATCGGTAAATGCCTTGTTTTGGCTATAAGCGTGTGGAGAGATTAGCATGGATTGCATCAAGGAAATGCATTCAATCAAGGAGCAACAATCATAATTGAATTCCTTGAAATCCAAAGTAGTAATTGAATTACTACTCAAAGTTTTAATATCTTCCACTCCACTTTTAATGCTTTTAGCATCAAGATAGATGGACTCCGAATCATTGGGGCGTTTTTCAACCAAGGTGGATTCATATCCAGCCCCATCATCATTAGGTTTGACACAAGAAAACAAAGATTCAATGGGAGTCACACCAAGCACTTTAAGATCTTCGTGATTCTTATCACGAGAACACACCTTTTTAAGCCATTCATGTCTAGCACGAATTTGGGCAGTTCTTTCTTTGCTCTCACTCATGGAAACACGCATAACTTTCAAAGTTTCATCCATATTGATCTTGAGAGGAGCACATCTAACTTTCAAAGCATCAATGTCACTAGACATTCTATCAACGCTCCTAGCCGAATCGTCAATTTTGAGTATTTTTTCCTGTGTGGATGCATTGAAAATCTTTTGTGAGTTAATAAACTCTTTGATATTACTCTCTAGATCAGAGGGTAATCTATTGTAGTTTCCATGAGTATTGTTGTAGGAGTCGCCAAAGTTATTAGAGGAGTTACTAGGAAAAGGCCTAGGAACATAGTTTCCTCTAAAAGCGTTGTTGTTGCCAAAATTATTCCTACCAACGAAATTAACGTCCAAGCTAGCGTTGCTACTCTCAATCAAGGAAGACAAGGGCATATCATTAGGATCTAAAGTAGAACTTCTACTAGCAACCAAATTCATTAACTCATCCATCTTAGCACTCAACGAGTTAATTTCTTCTATAGCGTGTACCTTCTTACTAGTAGGTGACCTTTCAGTGTGGCACTGAGAGTAGTTTGTCATGATATTATCTAGGAGTTTTGTGTCTTCTCCTAACGTGATTTCCATGAACGTTCCACCAAAGGCGGAGTCCAATATGTTTCTAGAAGCGAAATTCAAGCGAGCGTAGAAGATTTGTATAATCATCCAAAGACTCAAGCCATGAGCGGGACAATTTCTAATCATCAATTTCATCCTCTCCCAAGATTGTGCAACATGTTCATGATAAAGTTGCTTAAAATTCATGATATCATTATAGAGAGAGATAATCTTAGCCGGCGGAAAATACTTGGATATGTAAGCATCTTTGCACTTATTCCAAGAATCAATACTATTTTTGGGCAAAGACGAAAACCAAGTTTTTGCTCGATCTCGCAGCGAGAAAGGAAAAAGCTTAAATTGAATCACATCATTATCCACATCTTTCTTCTTTTGCATATTGCAAAGCTCAATGAAGGTATTAAGATGGGATGCGACATCTTCACTAGGAAGGCCGGAGAATTGCTCTTTCATAACAAGATTCAGCAAATCAGCATTGATTTTGTATGACTCCGCACTAGTGGCGGGAGCAATTGGAGTACTAATAAAATCATTATTATTAGTATTCGAGAAGTCACAAAGTTTGGTGTTTTCAGTCATGGTGACTTCAGCAAGAAAGCAAGAACACAAGCGAACAAATAGCGAGCGAGAGAAAAGGGCAAACGAAAAAGGCAAACAAAAAAGGCAAACGAAAAAGGCAAATATTTTTTTATTTTTTTCATAAAATTTCTAGCATCATAACCAACAAATTTTTTCAGAAAATTCATCATGGTTGAGTAGCAAATTCACATGTCATTGTTCAAACAATGCATTCTCTTGAAACTCAACATCATATGTTCTTAGTCATCAAACAATTTCAATGCATCATCAAGTCTAATTAAGATCTCAACATACTCAATTATAATATAGTCTTCTATGATTGCTAATACTCAAAGCATGTTTTTATAACAAATAACATCCATCGAACACAAAGAAAGATATGGGCTTAATGTTTCACCTCCCAACATATTTATCATAAATATAATTGTCAACAATAGTGAATCATGATAAAATACATTTGACCGGATATATATGTCTGGATATTTCCCCACCACATGGGGCTTGCCAACTAATAGACCGAGGTTAGAATAAGAAGTTGACTCAGCATGAAAAGTAAGTAACATGAAAGTAAATAGATTGTCCCTTCGCAGAGGGAAGTAGGGATTTGGAGAGGTGCCAGAGCTCATTGTTTTAAAATAGAGATGAATATGTAATTTTCGGTCGTGTGCCTTTCATGTCAAAGTCACAACATAGTTTTCAATATCTTCCATGCTAATCACCTTGTTGGCGGTTCCCAAACAGAATTGAAATTTAACTCCCCCTCAACCATTCAATCACATTCTATGGCTAGCCATATCCACGGGTGCCTCTCTTGTGCAATGACAAGTGAATAAACACTCATCTTGAGAATAACTCGCTTAGCATGGAAGATAATGACTGCCCCATCACTGCATGAGCGGTACGAGCACACTAAACATATGTTTATTTGAATGTTTATAGGCGGCACATGCAAATTTACTTGGAATGGCAGTGAAATACCACATATAGGTAGGTATGGTGGACTCTCTTGTAAGAAACTTGTCGCAAGGATTTGGATGCACAAGTAGTATCTCTACTTAGTATGTTTTTGGGCTAGCAAAAGGTTCTAAACAAGCACCACACGTTGGAGGATCCATAACAACATAATTTCTATGAAAATATACCCAATAATAACCATTACGTTGTCTTCTATTTGATCAAGTTTGAAAATACTTAGTGGGTATTCACAATGATGAAATATGTCCAAGATAATATATTTGTATGTGAAAGTTCTCTTTCTAATACTAATCATTCATGAATTGCATGTATGACTAATTTGATGATTTTCAAACTTCAATAGATTTTACTTTCTAGAACCAAATTTGAAGCTACTACTAAGCATAAAGCACATGGATAATTTCATATTTACTCTTAGGATATAAGTGAAGTACAAGAGCAAACAATCAAACTACTCTCAAAAGATATAAGTGAAGATCAATGAGTAATCAAAAAATCAAGTAGCTATGTGAGGACTCTCTCCCAATACAGATTTTCAGATCTGAGAATTTTATTCAAACAGAAAATTAAGCAAAAAATGCACCCCAAGAATAGCACATATCATGTGGACAAATAAAAATTTAGGATCTACATAGGCTAACTGATTCTTGTTGACGAAGGGACGTAGGATGTGTAGCATACCCAAGCTTAGATGCTTGAAACTTCTTGTAATATTTACTTGGGGTTCCTTGGTAATCCCCAAGCTTGGTCTTTTGTATCTCTTTCAATCCTCTAATATCTCGGTTCCACCTAAGTCTCAAAAACTCCATCCACACAAAACTTGAAAAGATCTCGTGAGATATGTTAGTACACAAAAAAGTAAATAAACACTTCATGTACTTCTAGGACAAGTTGCATAATAATTATCAAACATCAGTTACCGTATGCTATCATTTCCACAATTTATATCTACCAATATAATCTATGAAAACTCTAGGATAATCAAATCACAAAACTATGATAGCAATCTGTCCAAACAGAACCGTCTGTAGCAATCTATTTAAAAATGTACTTATACAACTACAAAAATTACGAAAATTTAGGAAATGATAAATAATTTTCATGGAAGTACTCTGTAAAAATGTCAGAAACTTTAATCGTTTAAGTAAAATATCAAATTCAAATACTGCAGCACAAGTTTTTGTTTTTGTACAACACAGATCACACATGCAATTGAAGCATTCTAAAGGCAATTATTGGAAATTTTTATTGAAAAACAAGATTATAAAGAACATCTAACAGAGTACAACAAAATAAAATGATGCTCCAAGCAAAATACGTATCATGTGAGAAATAAAAATATAGCTCCAAGTAAGATATACCGACAATGTTGGTAACGAAAGAGGGGATGCCTTCCGGGGCATCCCGAAGCTTAGATGCTTGAGTCTTTCTTGCCTTGGGCATCCACACACTTACGTTTTTCTGCTTCCTATTCTCCTCATATTGGCATCTCATCCAAAACTTGAAAACTTCAATTACACAAAACTTAACGGAACATTGTGAGATGGGTTAGTGTGATAAATATAGATCATTCACTTAGGTACTATCATGACAAGGTTCATAATGGTTCTCACATGATATATACTGTATTCTATCATTCAAATTATCTATATCACCAAATATAAGCTATGGAAACATTAAAATAAGAAAATTATGCATACAAAACAGAATGTATCAAAAATAGAACATTTTGTGAAGATCTGAATGGACACCAGACTTCCGTGACTCTAAAAATTTTGAGCGATTAGGAAAAACACAGATAATTTGCATGGAAATTGTGTGTAAAAATTTCAGAATTTTTTGACTCTCCAGTAAAATCACATAATTCAAATATTGGACGCGAAAGTTTCTGTTTTTGCACAGCATCAAACAAACAAGTATCCACACTATGCCAAAGGCTTTACTTGACACTTTATTGAAATAAAAGCTATAAAACATGATTACCACAGTTGATTAATCATGTGAATACACAAAAATAGAAAGTAAAAGTGTTTGGTTTTCTCCCAACAAACGCTTTTCTTTAATGCCTTTTAGCTAGGCGTGATGATTTCAATGATGCTCGTATGAAAACTAGTAACTGAGGCATGCAAGAGATCATCATGAATCACATGACAAAAATATTTAAGTGTAACCCACTTCCTATGCATCGGTATTTTGCAAGAGAACAATTTATTGTAGGAAGAATCAACTAGCATAGGAAGGAAAAACAAGCATAACTTCAATATTTTCAACACATAGAGAGGAAACTTGATATCCTTGCAATTCCTACAAGCATATGTTCCTCCCTCGTAATATTTTTTAGCAACATCATGAAGGAATTCAACAATATTACTAAAAATAGCATCCCCAAGCTTGTGGCTTTCCATATAATTAGCATCATGGATATTGAGATAATTCATACAGACAATATTGATATCATGTTCATCATTCAAGGATTTAACATTAAGCATTTTCATAAATTCTTCCTCTAGCAATTGACTGCAATTTTCCAAACCATCATTTTCACAAAATACATTATAGAGATGAAGAAAACGAGGCAACCTAAATTCCATTTTTGTAGCTTTATTTTATAAAACCAAACTAGTGAAAAACAAGAAACTAAAAAATTTAATTGCAAGATATAAATATATACCTTCAAGCACTCACCTCCCGAGGAATGGCGCCACAAAAGAGCATGATGTATACTATGCAACTTTATTCTTGTAGACTATGTCGGGCCTCCAAGCACGGAGTTTTGTAGGACAATAGCAATTTGTCCTCAAGTGGATGACCTAAGGTTTATCACTACGTGGAAGGTGTAGGATGAATATGGTATCTCTCATACAACCCTGCAATCAAATAGAAAAAATCTCTTGTGTCCCCAACACACCCAATACAATGGCAAATTGTATAGGTGCACTAGTTCGGCAAATAGATGGTGGTACAAGTGTAGCATGAATAATATACATAGATATTTGTAATCTTAAAATATATAAACAACAAGGTAGAAAGTGTAAAACAGCGAGCAAAACATTGTATAAATGCTTGGTAATAAGGCCTAGGGATCATACTTTCGCTAGTGCGATCTCTCAACAGTGCTAACATAGTAGAATCATATGATCATCCCTCACGAGCAACAAAGAATCACTCCAAAGTTCATATCTAGCAGATAACGATAAGATGAAATTTTTGTAGGTTATAGAACCACCTGAAAGTTATTCTTTATGATCAATCTTTTGAGCTATTCTTATAAGTGTCACAAACAATCCCTGGAATTCGTACTAGAATAACACCCATGATACATATCAATCAACCCTAATGTCACCTAGATACTCCAATGTCACCTCAAGTATCCATGGGTAAATTATTTTGGAATATATGTGCTTTTTGGGAGTTGAAATCAATGTCAAGGAGGCCCATGGCCTCCACTAGATACCAGGGCGAGACCCATACCCACTAGGGCGCGGTATTGGTTAGTGGCCACCCCGTAAGTTGGTTACGACTCTTCTTCGTGCGCAAGAAAGATAATTTATGGAAAAAATCCTGTCAAAATCTCATCCTGATCGGAGTTTGGATCTCCAGGAATTTAAGAAATGGTGAAGGGCGAGAAAACAGGAACTCTTAACGAAAGAGACCAGAGAAGGAGATCCAATCTCGAAGGGGCTCCTCCCCTCCGCTTCCATGGAGTCCATGGACTAGAGGGGTCACTATCCTCCCATCTAGGGGGAGGCCAAGGAAGAAGAAGAAGGAGGGGGGCTCTCTCCCCTCTCTCCCGATGGCGTCGGAGTGCCACCAGGGCAAGGAGCGTGACAACGATCTACATCAACAATCTTGCCACTGTCAACACCAAGTCTCGCCCCTCTATGCAGTAGTTTAACACCTCTTTTCCCTTTGTAACTCTCTAATTAAACATGGTGCTCAACACTACATAGTATTTCCCAGTGATATGTGGCTATCCTATGATGTTTGATAGATCTATTTTTTCCTATGGGCCAATTGGTGCAATTGTTATGATTGGTTTAATTTGCTTGTGGATATGTTAATGTCCTTTGGTGCCCATCATATGAGCGTGCGTGTGGATCACACCATAGGGTTAGTTGTATGTTGATAGTACTATGCGTTGGAGGGCAAGAGTAACAGAATACATCTTCCAAACATAGAAATTGATGCATACGGGATTGAAGGAGGATCAATATGTATATTTATTCTATGGTTGGGTTTTGCCTTAATGAACGTTAGTAGTTGTGTATGCTTGCTAATAGTTCCAATCATAAGTGCACGGAATTCCAAGTAAGGGATGACATGCTAGGAGTGGCCTCTCCCACTTAAAAACTTGCTATCAGTCTAGTAACATAGTTAATTGCCTAGGGACAAATCCTTCTCTTGTGTTACAAAAAGCTTGCTACTACAATACTATATTTATTATCTTGCAATTTATTTCTAGTTTTATTCTCACAAAGTACTTCCACTTTTATTCTTGTTTTAGGTAAAGCAAACGTTAAGTGTGCATAGAGTTGTATCAGTGGTTGATAGAACTTGAGGGAATAATCGTTCTACCTTTAGCTCTTCGTTGGGTTCGACACTCTTATTTATGAAGAATGGCTACAAACTATCTCCTATACTTGTGGGTTATCGAGACATTTTTCTGGCGCCGTTGCGGGGGAGCAATAGCGTGGGCTGAATATTCTCCTGTGTGCTTGTTTGCTTTATCACTAAGTAGTTTTCATTTAGTTCTTGTTTTCTATCTTTAGTTATGGGTAGGAAACGCAAAATATTAAAAAACATAGTTGTACCTACCGATCCAATGTTGAAGAACCACCCAAAATATATCATATTGTTGAAGCATTTTACTTGGATCATCTTCGATCCCTATGTGCTCATGCTGAATCCCCATCTAATTTAGTTGAGGGCAAAGCATTAGATGAGCATGCTTATTATGTGCGACACCGCTTATCTCAAAAGGGGAACTTTTATGGCATCATATTAATACTTTGCATTGCTATGCTTGTAATTTTTTGTGAAATATATGTTTTTACTTGTTGTTCTGAAGACCCTAAGAAACACTTTCCCATCCAATGTGAGTTTAGTGATAATGGAATCTTATCTTCTTATGCTAAAGGTGTTTACAGTTATTATGATGTTGAACAAATTGAAGAATTTGTTACTCTTAAGGGTGCTTATGAAATTGCTTCTTTGATTGAAAACTATGATGCTACTCTTTAAAAAAATATTTTTTTCATACTTAAATATAGCTATGAAAACTATGCTTCTAATGCTTATGTTAAACTATATATTGAGGAGACCTGTGTTGTCCAGGAAGAGAATAATATTTTGCAGGAGCCTATGGGAGGAGAAATTGATGAAACTATGAGCTCATTGGATGAAAAAGATGATGAGGAGAGTGAAGAACAAAAGGAGGAAGAACAGATTAGCTACCCGTGCCCACCTTCTGATGAGAGTAACTCTTCAACTCATACATTTTTTAATTTCCCTTCATGCTTATCGAAGGATGAATGCTATGATAACTGCTATGTTCGCGTTGATTCTTTTGAAATATCCCTTTTTGATGAAATTGATGCTTGCTATGCTTGTGTCCAAGATGCCCATATGAATTATGTTTGTGAATGTGAACTTTCTATAGATCCTTATGTTAAGAATGAAGTTTTTGCTATTGCACCCACACATGATAGTCCTATTATCTTTTTGAATTCTTCCAACTACACTATTTCGGAGAAGTTTGCTCTTATTAAGGATTATAATGATGGGTTGTGTTTGACCATTACACATGATGATTTTGATGGATATAATATGCATGTGCTTGTTGCTCCTGTTTGCAATTATGACGAGAGAGGATCAACATCTCCACCTCTTTATGTTTCCAACAAAATAAAATTGCAAGAAACTGCTTATGATATGTATTGGCCTTTACTTGATGTGCATGTATTTTTTTATGACATGTTGATGACGAGTTGATGTATATACTTCTCTCCCCTCGTTGGATACCCCAAGTGGAAGGTGGAGATGTAGTCAATAGCAAATTTCCCTTACACGGAGACTGTAAGGTTTATCGAACCAGGAGGACTCCTAGGCTCAACAAGTAGGTGTCTCCTGTCCTGGTCACCAGAATACGTGGACCTTCACACACAACAAATAACTTTTCTCCCAACGAGTACAGAGAGGTTTTCAATCTCTCCGGCCTTGTAGTTTGCAAAGGATCAAAACACAAGCGGGAAAGTAATAGTGATTGCAACGGAAAAGTAAAGAAAGCGGTAAATGATGGAGGTGTAAGAAATGATGGTGATATGGACCGGAGTCACATGACATTCACTAGTGATGTCTCTCTCCCAAAACACAATAAACAACTATGTTAGGGTAAAGAAATCACAGTTGGGCAATTGACAAAATTATGATTGCACTGCAATGCTAATTATGCTCCTTGATAGTTAGAGGTTCAATAGTAATGGTCAGTACGCCAAGACAAGTAGAACGTTTATTCATCAGCATCTACTTACTAATCATCCACCTTGAGATATCTATCCAGAACATCTCTCCGGTATTAAGGTGCGAGCCCCACCCAAAGTGTAAACTCAAAGCAACGGACAACTACATTAACAACTATGTGTAAGGTAAACAATCCTTGCAACCGTGGTCACAAGCCCCGTTGTTTTCTCCCTGGTGGCAACAAGAACATGCCCTAGTCTCATGTTTCTGTCACTCAAGCTAGACATCGAGGGCCCTGAACCCACAATCATGCATAATGCTCCCTCTTGGAGTTCCGATCTACTACTTGGCCAAAGCAATAAAAAGCAACGGAGAACATGCATGAATCACTAAGGAACATAATATAAAAGGATAATCAAATATATAACTCATAACAATCTGAACATAATCTCATAATCCATCGGATCCCAACAAACCGAGCATAGCGATAGCAAGAGAATTACATAGATGCCTTGATCATGTAGGGCAGCTCACAAGGTTTAACCGTTGAAGCACAAGATTGGAGAGAAGACATCACATAGGTACTGGTCATGGACTCATGGTCCAAGGGGAACTACTCACGGCACATCTAGGAAGCGTCCATGGCGGTGGAGAAGCTCCCGGAGGTCAATCCTATCTCCGGCAGGGTGCCGGGAAGAGGTCTCCTAATGCTCCCGATCTTGGAAGCGCTTCGGCGGCGGAATGATGGAGAAATTCGCGATTCCAGAAAGACTGCGAGGGTTTCCTCTCAGGACTCTAAATATAGGCCAAAGGAGGGCACCGAAGGAGGTGGGACCCACCCAGGCGACTGATACGTCTCAAACGTATCTATAATTTTTGATGGTTTCACGCTGTTATCTTGTCTTCTTTGGTTGGTTTATGTACCTTTTATATCTTTTTAGGGACTAACTTATTGATTCAGTGACAAGTGCGAGTTCCTATTTTCTCTGTGTTTTTGACTCTTTTCAGATCTGATTTTGGAACAGAGTCCAAACGGAATAAAAACCCCGAAATTAATTTCTCCCGAACGAAAGAAGACCAGGGGGCCTTTGGGCCAAGCGAGGTGGGCTCCAGGGAGCCCACAAGCTCCCACCACGCCACCAGGGGGTGGCGGCGGTGGGCAAACTTGTGGCCTCCCTGGCCGCCCCTGACCTAGGTCTTTGGCCTATAAATTTCCAAATATTCCGCAAAAAATCAGGGGAGCCTCAAAAATACTTTTCTGCTGTCGCAAGCTTCCGTTTCCGTGAGATCTCATCTGGAGACCCTTCCCGGCACCCTCCCGGAGGGGACTTTGGAGTTGGAGGGCTTCTTCATCATCATCATCGCCCCTCAGACGACTCGTGAGTAGTTCACTTCAGACCTACGGGTCCGTAGTTAGTAGCTAGATGGCTTCTTCTCTCTCTTGGATCTTCAATACAAAGTTCTCCATGATCTTCATGGAGATCTATCCGATGTAATCTTCTTTGGCGGTGTGTTTGTCGAGATCCGATGAATTGTGGATTTGTGATCAGATTATCTATGATATATATTTGAGTCTTTGCTGATTTCTTATATGCATGATTTGATATCCTTGTAAGTCTCTTCGAGTCTTGGGTTTTGTTTGGCCAACTAGATCTATGATTCTTGCAATGGGAGAAGTGCTTGGTTTTGGGTTCTACCATGTGGTGACCTTTCCCAGTGACAGTAGGGGCGGCAAGGCACACATCAAGTAGTTGCCATCAAGGGTAAAAAGATGGGGGTTTTATCATTGGTTTGAGATTATCCCTCTACATCATGATCTTGCTTAAGGCGTTACTCTGTTCTTATGGACTTAATACACTAGATGCATGCTGGATAGCAGTCGACGTGTGGAGTAATAGTAGTAGATGCAGAAAGTATCGGTCTACTTGTTTCGGTCGTGATGCCTATATAAACAATCATTGCATAGATATCTTCATGACTTTGCGTGGTTCTATCAATTGCTCGACAGTAATTTGTTCACCCACCGTCTACTTGCTTTCATGAGAGAAGCCACTAGTAAACACTACGGCCCCCGGGTCTATTCACATCCATCGTTTACACCTCCGCTTTTACTTTGCTTTGTTACTTTGTTGCTTTCAGTTCTCACTTGGCAAACAATCTATAAGGGATTGACAACCCCTTCATAGCGTTGGGTGCAAGCTTTTGTGTTTGTGCAGGATCTTGAGATACTCTTCCGCCGGATTGATACCTTGGTTCTCAAACTGAGGGAAGTACTTACCACCGCTACGCTACATCACCCTTTCCGCTTCGAGGGAACACCAACGCAAGGCTCCAAGGCCACGGGGGGAATCCTTTGCATACTTCCCTAGGAAGTCCCTTAAGGCGTAGCCACAGCAGAAAGATCAAGCAAGTATTATCCCGTCGACGTGCCTATTTCTGGCGTCGTTGGAAGGTCTTTTGTTGCAGTAGCAGAAGTATTTCTCGTGCCGTTGTCGGGGATACACAGCAAACATCAGAAGTATTTCTGGCGCCGTTGCCGGGGAGGAGAAATCAAGATCTATCCAAGTAGGTCTCACAAACTCTTCTCTTGCATTTACTTTTGTTGCGAGTTGCCTCTCGTTTTCCTCTCCCCCACTTCACATTTGTCGTTTTCATTCGCCTTTCGCCTTCGCCGTTTTCTTTTTTTTTTTCGGTTTTCTTCCTTGCTTGTGTGCTTGTTTGTTTGTTGAAGACATCATGTCTGAAAACACCAAACTTTGCGACTTCTCGAGCACTAATAATAATGATTTTATTTGTACTCCGATTGCTCCCGCCACTAGTGCAGAATCGTATGAAATTAACGCAGCTTTGCTGAATCTTGTTATGAAAGAGCAATTCTCTGGCCTTCCTAGTGAAGATGCCGCATCCCATCTCAATACCTTCATTGAGCTTTGCGATATGCAAAAGAACAGAGATGTGGATAATGACGTGATTAAGTTGAAACTTTTTCCTTTCTCGTTGCGAGATCGCGCAAAAACTTGGTTTTCTTCTTTGCCTAAAAATAGTATCGATTCTTGGGATAGGTGCAAAGATGCTTACATTTTTAAGTATTTTCCGCCGGCTAAGATCATCTCCTTACGTAATGATATCATGAATTTCAAGAAACTTGATCATGAACACGTTGCACAATCTTGGGAGAGGATGAAGCTTATGATTAGAAATTGTCCCGCTCATGGCTTGAGTTTGTGGATGATTATACAAATCTTTTACATTGGCTTTAATTTCGCTTCTCGTAATATCTTGGACACCGCCTCAGGTGGAACGTTCATGGAATTCACGTTAGGAGACGCTACAAAACTCCTAGACAATATCATGACCAACTACTCTCAGTGGCACACTGAAAGGTCGCCTGCTAGCAAAAAGGTGCACGCTATAGAAAAGATTAACTCGCTTAGTGCTAAGATGGACGAGTTGATGAATTTGGTTGCTAGTAGAAACGCTACCTTAGATCCTAATGACATGCCACTATCTTGTTTGATTGAGAGTAGCAACGCTAGTTTGGACGTGAATTTTGTTGGTAGGAACAATTTTGGCAACAACAATGGTTTTAGAGGAAACTATGTTCCAAGGCCTTTTTCTAGTAACTCCTCTAACAATTATGGCAATTCCTACGGCAACACTTATGGAAATCACAACAAATTACCCTCTGATCTAGAGAGTAATATCAAAGAGTTCATCAACTCTCAAAAGATTTTCAATGCGTCCATAGAGGAAAAACTACTCAAAATAGACGTTTGGCTAAGAGCGTTGATAGGATGTCTTGTGATATTGATGATTTGAAAGTTAGATGCGCTCCTCCCAAGATCAACTTGGATGAAACTTTGAAAGCTATGCATATCTCCATCAATGAGAGCAAAGAAAGAACCGCCCAAATTCACGCTAGACATGAATGGTTTAAAAGGGTGCGTTCTAGTGATGCAAATCACGAAGATCTTAAAGTGCTTGATGTGTCTCCTCTTGAATCTTTGTTTTTGCGTGTCAAACCTACTTATGGAGGGGCTGGATATGAATCCACTTTGGTTGAAAAACGCCCCAATGGTTCGGAGTCCACCTATCTTGATGATAAAGGTGTGGAGAGTGGAGTACAAGAAGTCAAAATTTTGGGTAGGAATGAAACTCCCACTTTGGATTTCAAGGAATTCAATTATGATAATTGCTCCTTTTTTGAATGCATTTCTTTGATGCAATCCATTGCAAACTCTCCACATGCTTATAGCCAAAGCAAAGCCTTTACCGTGCATATCGTAGATGCAATGATGAAATCTCTTGAAGAGAAGCTCGAACTAGAAGTCTCTATACCTACAAAACTTCATGATGAGTGGAAACCTACTATCAAAATCAAGATAAAAAAGTATGAGTGCAATGCTTTGTGTGATTTGGGTGCTAGTGTTTCCGCGATTCCAAAGTCTTTATGTGATATTCTTGGTTTTCATGAGATTGAAGAGTATTCCCTTAATTTGCATCTTGCGGATTCTACTGTCAAGAAACACATGGGGAGGATCGATGATGTTCTTATTGTTGCAAATAAGAACTATGTACCCGTGGATTTCATTGTACTTGACATAGATTGCAATCCTTCATGTCCCATTATTCTTGGTAGACCTTTCCTAAGGACTATTGGTGCTATCATCGATATGAAGGAAGCGAATATTAGATTTCAATTTCCTTTAAAGAAGGGCATGGAGCACTTTCCTAGAAAGAAAATAAGATTGCCTTATGAATCTATGATGAGGGCTACTTATCGTTTGAGCACCAAAGATGGCTATACGTGATTCCATCACTTTCGCCTCGCTAAGGGCGTTAAACAAAAGCGCTTGTTGGGAGGCAACCCAACGAATCTATCCTTTTTCTTTCTGTTTTGTGTTTTCCACACTTTCATAATTCTGTTATGATTGTGGTTTTTGTGTTTCTTTTTGCGTTTGTGCCAAGAAAAACCGTTATGATTAGTCTTGGGGATTATCGATTGGTCATGCTGGAAAAGACAGAAACCTTCTGCTCACGAAAAGAATTTTCATTTGTTTTCTGTACGAGATTTTGAGTTGATTCTTTTTGATTCTGATTTCTACGCAAATTCTACAGACTTTCGTAATTGTTCAGAATTTTTGAAGTACCAGAGGTATAAGAAATATACAGATTTCTACAGACTGGTCTGCTGTTAAAAGATTCTGTTTTTGATGTGTTGGTTGCTTATTTTGATGAAACTATGGATAGTATCGGGGGGTAATATCCATGGAAGATTGAAAGTACAGTAACCCAACATAAGCACAAGTAGAATTTAAGTTTGCTACAGTACCTAAGGAAGTGGTGGTTTGCTTTCTTGTACTAATGTTATCACGAGTTTCTGTTTAAGTTTCGTGTTGTGAAGTTTTCAAGATTTGGGTCAAGTTCTTATGGACAAAGAGATAAAGAGTGGCAAGAGCTCAAGCTTGGGGATGCCCAAGGCACCCCAAGAGATTCAATGATGCCATAAAAGCCTAAGCTTGGGGATGCCCCGGGAAGGCATCCCCTCTCTCGTCTTCAATCCATCGGTAATGTTACTTGGGGCTATATTTTTATTCACCACATGTTATGTGTTTTTGCTTGGAGCGTCTTGTATCGTAGGAGTCTTTTATTTTTGTTGTGTCACAATCATCCTTGCTTCACACCTAGAGAGAGAGACATGCACACACCGTGATTTTATCGAGCTTCACTTAGATCTTTTGGTAGACAATTCATCTGACATGTGCTTCACTTATATCTTTTGAGCTAGATACTTTTTCTCTATGTGCTTCACTTATAACTTTTAGAGTTCAGCGGTGCGTGGCTTGGTAGTTTATCTATGACTCGAAAGTAGTATCAAAAGGGGTACTTATCCAAAGGGATACGAAAACTTCCACCTTCATGTGCATTGAATAGTTAGAGAAGTTTGATTCATCTCAATTAGTTTTGAGTTGTGGTTATGGTATTATTGAAGTCATGCTAGTAAGGTGTTGTGAATCTAGAAATACTTGTGTTGAAGTTAGTGATTCCCATAGCATGCACGTATGGTGAACCTCTATGTGATGAAATCTGAGCATGATTAGTATATTGATTGTCATCCTTTGCGTGGCGGTCGGGATCGCGCAATGGTTTATACCTACCAACCCTTCCCCTAGGAGTATGCGTTGAATGCTTTGTTTCAATTACTAATAAAACTTTTGCAACAAGTATATGAGTTCTTCATTACTAATTTTGAGTCTATGGTTTAGATGCACTTTCACCTTCCACCATTACTATCTTCTTAGTGCCGTGCAACTTTCGCCGATGCACAAAACCCACCATTAGCCTCCCTCAAAACAGCCACCATACCTACCTATTATGTCTTTTTCAAAGTCATTCCAAGATATATTGCCATGCAACTACCACCATGACATGTGCCACCACGTCTACTTTGCCTTTGCACGATCGTAAGATAGCTAGCATGATGTTTCCATTGATGTCTATGGCATGCTAGATCATTGCCACGGTACACTACCGAAGGCATTCCATATAGAGTCATAGTTGCTCTAAGTTCTGAGTTGAAAGTGTGATGATCATCATTAATGGAGCATTGTCCCATGTGAGGAAATAAAAGAGGCCAAAGAAGCCCATAAAAAATAGGCCAAAGAGCCCACTAAAAAAATGAGAGAAAAAGAGAGAAGGGACAATGCTACCACTTTTTCCACACTTGTGGATATTAAAGCACCATGATCTTCATGATTGAGAGTCTCTCGTTTTGTCACCACCATATAACTAGTGGGAAATTTTCATTATATAACTTGGCTTGTATATTCCAATGATAGGCTTCCTCAAAATTGCCTTAGGTCTTCGTGAGCAAGCAAGTTGGATGCACACCCACTAGTTTTCTTTAAGAGAGCTTTCGCATACTCATAGCTCTAGTGCATCATTATTATGGCAATCCCTACTCATTCACATTGATATCTATTGATGAGAATCTCCACAGCTCATTAATATGCCTAGTTAATGTGACTATCTTCTCCTTTTTTGTCTTGCAACCTGCACTACATTCCACACAATCTATAGTGCTATAACCATGGCTCATGTTCATGTATTGCGTGAGAGTTGAAAATGTTTGAGAAAGTAAAGCTGTGAAACAATTACTTGGCCGATACCGGGGTTGTGCATGATTTAAATTCGTTGTGCAATGATGATAGAGCATAGCCAGACTATATGCTTTTGTAGGGATAACTTTCTTTTGGCCTTGTTATTTTGAAAGTTCATGATTACCTTGCTAGTTTGCTTGAATTATTATTGTTCCCACGTCAATAGAAAACTATTGTTTTGAATCTAATGGATCTGCACATTCGCGTCACATAAGAGGAATTACAAAGGACACCTATGCTAGGTAGCATGAAAGCATCAAAAATTCATTCTTATAACTTCCCTACTCGAGGACGAGCAGGAGTTAACCTTGGGGATGCTTGATACGTCTCAAACGTATCTATAATTTTGATGGTTTCACGCTGTTATCTTGTCTTCTTTGGTTGTTTTATGTACATTTTATATCTTTTTTGGGACTAACTTATTGATTGAGTGCCAAGTGCCAGTTCCTGTTTTTTCTGTGCTTTGACTATTTTCATATCTGATTTTGGAACGGAGTCCAAACGGAGTAAAAACCCCGAAATGGTTTTTTCCCGAACGGAAGAAGACCAGGGGCCTTTGGGCCAAGCCAGGTGGGCTCCAGGGAGCCCACAAGCTCCCACCACGCCACCAGGGGGAGGCGGTGGTGGGCAAGCTTGTGGCCTCCCTGGCCGCCCCCTGACCTAGGTCTTTGGCCTATAAATTCCCAAATATTCCGCAAAAAATCACGGGAGCCCCGAAAATACTTTTCTTCCGGCGCAAGCTTCCGTTTCCGCGAGATCTCATCTAGAGACCCTTCCCGGCACCCTGCCGGAGGGGACTTTGGAGTTGGAGGGCTTCATCATCATCATCATCGCCCCTCCAATGACTCGTGAGTAGTTCACTTCAGACCTACGGGTCCGTAGTTACTAGCTAGATGGCTTATTCTCTCTCTTGGATCTTCAATACAAAGTTCTCCATGATCTTCATGGAGATCTATCCGATGTAATCTTCTTTGGCGGTGTGTTTGTCGAGATCCGATGAATTGTGGATTTGTGATCAGATTATCTATGATATATATTTGAGTCTTTGTTGATTTCTTATATGCATGGTTTGATATCCTTGTAAGTCTCTCCGATTCTTGGGTTTTGTTTGGCCAACTAGATCTATGCTTCTTGCAATGGGAGAAGTGCTTGGTTTGGGTTCTACCATGTGGTGACCTTTCCCAGTGACAGTAGGGGCAGCAAGGCACACATCAAGTAGTTTCCATCAAGGGTAAAAAGACGGGGTTTTTATCATTGGTTTGAGATTATCCCTCTACATCATGTCATCTTGCTTAAGGCGTTACTCTGTTCTTATGGACTTAATACACTAGATGCATGCTGGATAGCAGTCGACGTGTGGAGTAATAGTAGTAGATGCAGAAAGTATCGGTCTACTTGTTTCGGACGTGATGCCTATAGAAACAATCATTGCATAGATATCATCATGACTTTGCGCGGTTCTATCAATTGCTCGACAGTAATTTGTTCACCCACCGTCTACTTGCTTTCATGAGAGAAGCCACTAGTAAACACTACGGCCCCCGGGTCTATTCACATCCATCGTTTACACCTCCGCTTTTACTTTGCTTTGTTACTTTGTTGCTTTCAGTTCTCACTTGGCAAACAATCTATAAGGGATTGACAACCCCTTCATAGCGTTGGGTGCAAGCTTTTGTGTTTGTGCAGGATCTTGAGATACTCTTCCGCCGGATTGATACCTTGGTTCTCAAACTGAGGGAAGTACTTACCATCGCTACGCTACATCACCCTTTCCGCTTCGAGGGAACACCAACGCAAGGCTCCAAGGCCATGGGGGAAATCCTTTGCATACTTGCTTAGGAAGTCCCTTAAGGCGTAGCTGCAGCAGAAAGATCAAGCCAAGTATTCTCCCATCGACGTGCCTATTTCTGGCGCCGTTGGATGGTCTTTTGTTGCAGTAGTAGAAGTATTTCTGGCACCGTTGCCGGGGATACACAGCAAACATCAGCGACCTCCTGGCAAATAGAATAATGACGGGGAAGGAAGACAAAAAAGGTGTGAATGGCTGACATCAATGAGGACAACCATTGGCGAGAGAAAGCCAAATCATAGATATGATGTGAGGAGTAGGGATTGCCATGTAATGGATGCATATATGAGCTAAGATAAGCTCTCCAATGGAACTAGTAGGGGTGCATCCAACTTGTTTGCTCATGAAGACCTAGAGCTCATTTGAGGACGCTCATCATTGGAATATGCAAACCAAGTTCTATAGTCTAAGGATCCTCACATAGTTATGCATGAATGATAATCTCTATGTAGTCCCAATATAATAATGGAGTACGAGTGTGGATCTTTCAAAAGGAATAGTAGTATTGCCCCCTTCTCTCTCTTTTTTTGTGGCCTCTTTGTCTCTTTCTTTTTATCTCTCACTTTCCTCTTTGGGATCTTTTGTTTGTCCTATTTGGGATATTTTCCTATCTTAAGGGCAACACTCTATGTTTTACATGAACAAAAAGAAAGATCATCACACTTTATAAGAAGTACTCAACATAAAGACAAGTGAAAACTATCATGATGTATGCAAGCAGGATATGCAATGATACTAGCGCGTCATGTAGCAGTAATGAGGGCAAGGCCCAACTAGCATGCGGCTCTATGATCAAGCAAAAGCATGTATACATGAAGATCAAGTAATGAGATGGTGGATATTCCATGGCCGTGTATCTCGGAAAGGCTATGGAAATGCCTTAATAGGTAGGTATGGTGGCTATTTTGAGGAAATATATAACGAGGCTTATGTATGACAGAGCGTATAATGTCATGGGTTTGGATGCACCGGCGGAGTTTGCACCAACTCTCAAAGTGAGAAAGGGCAATGCACGGTTCTGAAGAGGCTAGCAAAATATGGATGGTGGAAGTGCCAACAATCGAATACTCACATTAGTCTGAAGAACTCATACACTTATTATCGGTAACTCTCTATCTAGTTAGAAAATTCACAAAGAGACAAGTACCCCGAGGAGGAGTGTTTGGGGGTTTGGTTATCCTTGCTCATCCTCGGCTCATGGTAACATGAGGGTAACTACAGGAATCAGCTTCTTTGCCGTCTG
Organism: Hordeum vulgare subsp. vulgare; assembly: GCF_904849725.1. Classification (NCBI taxonomy): domain Eukaryota; kingdom Viridiplantae; phylum Streptophyta; class Magnoliopsida; order Poales; family Poaceae; genus Hordeum; species Hordeum vulgare. The sequence goes on from NC_058524.1 coordinate 175,041,501, forward strand.
CCATCATAGACGGCAAAGAGGACTCCACCGACGACAAAGAGTAATACACAGACGACAAAGAAACTCCTGTCGGCAAAAATTCCGCGTCAGCCTACGACGGCATTGTAGCTTCTCTGTCATCAGCCTCACCGAAGCGAACGACAAAGAGCTTTGCCGTCAGCTTTTCATAAGAGCAGTCGGCAAAGAGGTCGAGACGGCAGCCGACAAGCGTTGCCTCCGTTAGGGGATAACGGAGGCTTTGCCATCTGCCTCGCCCTCCACTCTTTGCCATCTGCCTCCACCTCCACTCTTTGCCGTCTGCCTCCACCTCCTCCCCCTCCACTCTTTGCCGTCTACCTACCCCTCCTCCCCCTCCTCTATGCCCTCTTCTTTGCCGTCTACCCCCAGGAAGAAGACAGCAAAGAGACTATATGGACACCCAGGGAGCAGAGCTAGGTGCCATGTGGCACCTTTGCCGTCGGTCAGCTGATGGTAAAGGCCTTTGCCATCAGCTGGCAGACGGCAAAGAGCCTATATTGTCACATTTTTGTTTATTTTTTTTATTTCACAGCACATATATATATATAATTCATACCACATATATGATAAATAGGTCACAACACATATATGATATACATATAAAGCTCATCAATGCCATTTCTTCATCAACGTACATCCCATATATCAAAAGAACCAACACATACAAAGTTTCATCCATTACATACATATAGTTGCACATATATTGTTCATCCATATATACATATACATTTAGTTCCACATTGTTCATCAACTCAAATAAAAACGGGAACTAAAGCACTCCAATGCCAGCTTCCATGCATGTAGTACATCCAATCTGCAAAATGGGAATAAGAAAGTCAGAAGAAGAAGAACAACAATATATATATGACAAATAAGCTAAATTGAATAAAAAAGAGAAGAAGCAAGAAAAGAAGAAGGAGAAGAAAAAACAAGAATAAGGAGGAGGAGGAGGAGGATGAGGAGAAGGAGGAGGAGAATAGGAGTAGAAGAAGGAGAAGAAGAGGAGAAGAAGGAGGGAAGAAGAAGGAGAATAAGGAGGGCTCCTTCTCCTCCTTCTCCTTCTTCTCTTCTTCTTCTTCTCCTCCTTCTTCTCCTTCTCCTTCTCTTCTCTTTCTCTTCTTCTTTTTGTTCTTCCTTTTCATTTCTCCTCTTCTCCTCTTCTTGGAGCTAAATTAGCTAACTATGTCTTTTGGAGCTAAATGGGTTAATTATGTCATTATAGAGGAAAACAAGCTAAGTATATAATATTAATGAGCTAACCAAGGTTCTTATGCCATTTTGAGATTATAATGTCTTTTTGGAGCTAAATGGGCTAATTATGTCATTGTTGGGGAAATTAAGGCAAGGAGAATATGACAGAGGAGAATAAAGAGGAGGAGGAGAAGAAGAAGAAGAAATAAAGAAGAAGGGGGAGAAGGAGGAGGAGGAGGAGAAGGACTAGAAGGTCCTTGGCCTTCTCCTCCTTCTCCTCCTCCTACTCCTCCTCCTTCTCCTTCTTCTATTCTTCTTCTTCTTCTTCTTCTTTCTTTTCATTTTTCCTATTTCTTCTCCTCTTCTTGGAGCTCAATTAGCTAACTATGTCTTTTTGGAGCTATATGGGCTAATTATGCCATTTTAGAGGAAACCAAGCTAAGAATATAATATTCATGAGCTAACCAAGGTTCTTATGCCATTTTGAGCTTATAATGTCTTTTTGGAGCTAAATGGGCTAATTATGTCATTGTTGGGGAAAATTAAGGCAAGGAGAATATGAAAGAGGAGAAGAAAGAGGAGGAGGAGGAGAAGAAGAAGAAATCAAGAAGACGGAGGAGAAGGAGGAGGAGAAGGACTAGACGGTCCTTGGCCTTCTCCTCCTTCTCCTCCTCCTTCTCCTTCTTCACTTCTTCTTCTTCTTCTTCTTCTTCTTCTTCTTTCTTTTCATTTTTCCTATTTCTTCTCCTCTTCTCCTCTTGTTGGAGCTCAATTAGCTAACTATGTCTTTTTGGATCTATATGGGCTAATTATGCCATTTTAGAGGAAAACAAGCTAAGAATATAATATTCATGAGCTAACCAAATTTCTTATGCCATTTTGAGGTTATTATGGCATTTTGGAGCTAAATGGGCTAATTATGTCATTGTTGGGGAAATTAAGGCAAGGAGAATATGAAAGAGGAGAAGAGAAACTTACCGTAGTGGTCATCAAGGAGGAGAAACACCACAGTTTCTTGTGGTGGTTTCGTTTGGAGACGGTTGCCCTGGAGAAGGGTCGTGCGATGCCGCTCGGGAGTTATTCTGCAGAAAATATATTTTGCAATGTCTCAGTTAGCATGATGACACTCAATTATTAATACTAGTTTATAATGAAACTCACCGTGCCAATCAAAGAGAAGACGGGCATCGACGGAGGGACTTGACCGCTCTTCTCGCACAGACCCTGAAGAGTGGGTCGTATTAGTTAGTAATGAAACACACATTACACACATGATTTGGCTAATGTGAAAAAAAACTTACCACAAAAAGCTCGTACAGGGCCCGTTGACCCGCCTCATTCTGGGCCCTCTCCTCCTCAAGCAATCGTGTCGTGGTCTAGTTACTCTCATCAAGAGCAGCCTGAAGAGCAGCCTGGCTTGCCAATCTCTCTTTCTCAAGAGCAGCCTGGTTTGCCGCTCTCTCTTTCTAAAGAGCGGCCTCAAACACTATTCCTCGTTACCATAGTAATGATCTATCGTGACACACATAATGAAATGGATGAAAGTTTTCTGAGTCCGTACAACTAACCTCGATGGCAAGATCGACTGGCCGTGGACGACGCATTATCTCAGGACAGTTGCTCAACTGGCGCCCCTTGATCTCCGGGAAAGTGAGTGGACAACGTATTATCCCATCTCCAATGGCTATCGAGCCATGGGGCCTCCCGCCACTAGATATCATCACCAGCTTTGGATCCAATGCTTCCTGGCTCGGGTTGAAGTCATCCCCTTTCGTAGCCTTCCCCGTCTCCCTGTATGTCACGAGCTTGTGGTGGGATGATATGTTGGTGAAGTTATTTGGATCATCCAGGTCAGACTCAGAGAATGCCTTCACCTTCTTGTACGAGGCAGTATGGTCCATGCCATAAAGGTCGTACAAGTGTGGCATCTCCATCTTATTGTGATGCGCCAAAAAGAGAGGAACAAAATATTAGCATGAAGAATGAATTGCATGAATCATGAAGAAAATCACATACCCAGTTTTGTCCGAACTGAAGTAAGTTGGCGCTGCCTTGATGGTGTGGGACACCAACCATTTGGCTACACCGATCCTTCACATTGTCGTGGACGGCTCGCCAGTTGCCTGTGCACCACTCGTCAACCAACGCCTCCCAACAATCCATCTTATCCGCACAACATCTCGGGGGCACCTGTAAGTAATTAGAATGAATTTTGAGCGCTATGCCTATGAATGAAATCAATAAAACTACATAGAAGGACTTAAGAATAGGTAATTACCTTCATGTATTGATCCTTCTTCAGAAACTTTCCACGGCAATCCTTCTTCTGCTTCTTAATACCACGCGTGGCGTAGTAGTCTCGAATAGCCTGCGGCCGAGCCTCGTGGCGTAAGTTCTGTAGTAACCGCCTACACCCGGCCTCGAGAACCTTGGCTGCCTCCTCCTCATATGCATCCTCGCACCTATAGAAGGTCTGCAATCAAACGTGAAAACACCGATTAGTACAATAATTAGCTATATTGTTAATTTTAGATTGTGTAAAAGGATAATTTACCCAAAAGCTCTTGATCACCATCTCGGCCCTCGTGTGGCACAAGACACCATCTATAATCTCCTCTGGCGGGGCCTGCGCAGCCTGGTAGTGCTCCCAGGAAAATCCTAGTGTAGGAACTTGACCCTCACCAGGCAACGTGACAAACCTCGGGAAATTTGTCCGGCAAAGCACACCAAGGATGGAGTTCGGCTTGAGGACTCCACGAGGGTGTGCCCATCCACTTCAGTATGATAAGGTCAATGCATTAGATATTTGAACAAACTTGAAGGCAAAAGCTAAAAAAAGAGTAAATGTACTTACCTATCTCCTTCAGGTTTAATCACCGGCCTCTTCTCGCGGGTAGCCGGCACGACCGGGAGACGTGTACTACCACGCTTGTACACGGTGGCCCCGTCCACCTGCACATCGCCCTCACTACCCGTAAACTCATCCCCGCCATCCCCGCCCCCTGAGCCACCCGGACCCTCGGTCCAATCCAACAATTCGGTCTCATCCGGCCAGGCATCCTATCCGGACCTCACCATGTCGGGTGAAGCCTCCGGAACCGTCGTCTCGTGGGCCGAATGCACCTCGACCCGAGGCTGATCCTAGACCGGAGTCTCATGGGACGAATGCCCGTCAACACCAGGCTCCTGGACCGGAGTCCCCGTAGCCTCCTCCGCAAACGGGTCGACCATAGTAGTCTTATGCTCGGGTGAATGAGCTGGTGGTGGTGGCGAGGGTGGCTCAACAGTCCTCATGGATCTTCCGTGGCCACCACCTCTCCCTGTAGCCTTCCCCTTCTTCCCTACCCGACCAGCACCTCTCCTAGTGGGCAATGCTGCCGGCGAAGAAAAACCCATGGGTGGTGTCGACAGACTGTCTGCCAAGGCTCTACGGAGAGATAGGAGTGGAAGGGAAGTACCACTCCTCGTGCGGGGCACCTGGGAAGAACCCGTCGAGCAATCTGGACCAGCGCCCACCATCTTTCAACACCTGGTGACCTGCCTTGATAAAGATTAGAAGAAATTCGTAAAACATAATTCCTTTATAGTTGTCGCATCCAGGACAGGGGCAACATAATTCCTTTAATCATTACAGCCTCTGTCGTCTTTTTATAGTTCTCGCATCCACGACAGGGGCAATAGTTTCTTTCCTGGCCATTTGCGAATGCAGCTTTCACAAATTCCTTTGTTTTTACAAACCATTCTTTCGTCATCTCTTTCTGACTAGGGTGACCGGTATACATCCATGCATGATCACTCATCTTGCCTAGCTACTAAAGACAGAAGAAATATATTTATATATAATTTAGCATTTATATTCATCGGTTAATCAGGTTCGCCATTTTTATTACGTCCAAGCAACCTACACGCTAATAGGTAAAGATTGGTCCTAATCCCACCCGAGTATGTGTAGATTGGGTTCGTTTTCCCATGCTCTGCTCCGGATCCAACGCCAAATTTCGGCAGCATCTCCCCGCTGTTCTCCTGATACACGTCTCCGCAATAAACAGAGAGGATGTGCATCCGGAGAACAACAGGGAGGCACTGACGAAATTCCGCATTGGATCCAGAGCACAACATACGGGAAAACGAACCCAATCTACACATACTCGGGCTGTCCGTGGATAATGTTGGACAATTCGAAAGGATGGCGGTTATAAATATGCAAAGACATGCATATTTATAGATGTCTCCCTTTCGAACGGGAGACGCATACTAGTCACGCATACTGATAAATTAATTTAATTACCTAAATCTAGAAAGTTTCATCCGGAAACCGAGCCACAGTAAATGAAGCGGCGATGACGAGATGAAATTTGTACTGACCCACGAATGCAGGGGCGGAGCTCGTACAACGCACGGGGAGGTCTTCGCACAGCAGACCTCACAGCGACGAGACAACTATCACATGTAAATCCACCCGATCAACACAAATATTCTAATTATGTCTAATTATGTCATTTTTTAGGAAAACAAGCTAAGAATATAATATTCATGAGCTAACCAAGGTTTTTAGCTTATTATGTCATTTTGGAGGATAATTAGCTAAACAAGCTAAAAAATAAGAAGGAGGAGAGAAGAAGGAGAAGAAGGAGAAGAAGGAGGGCTCCTTCTCGTCCTCCTCCTTCTCCTTCTTCTTGTCTTCTTCTTTTCATTTTTCCTCTTTCTTCTCCTCTTCCCCTCTTCTTCTTCTTCTTCTTCTTCTTCCTCTTATTTCTATTTCTATTTTTCTTTATCCTCTTCTTCTACTTATTCTTTTTTCTCTTCTTCTCCTTCTTATTTTCTTCTTCTTCTCTTCTTCCCTTCTTCTCTTCTTATCTTCTTCCCTTATTCTTCCTCTTCTTTCTATTAAGCTTACTAACTAGTGGCAGATGGTCTTTATATGAAAAGCTAAGAATATAGGGCTCATCAACCGATACGCCGACTACTACAACAACTACAATAACAACAACAACTACTACAACAACTAAAATAACAACAACAACTACTACAACAACAATAAAAAATCAACTTTGTAGTTATAATCTAATTCCAAAAAACTAAATACCAAAATGTTAATTTTCCCGTGCGGGAGGGGGGGGGGGGTGGGGGTGTGGGGGCTCACTAGGAGGGGCGGCTGTGGCATCATGGGTGGCGGCGCCGGGGGCGGTGGGGCAGTGGCGCCAGGGGTTTGTGGGGCACCGGGGCGGCGACGAGGGCGGTGGGGTTGCGGCGGCGGGGCTGTGTGGCACCAGGGCGACGCCGGGGGCGCCAGGGGCGGCGGCGCGACGGTGGTGGCGGCTGTGGGTGTCGGGGAGAGGTGGGGCAACGACGCCAGGGGGCTGTGGGGCACCGGGCGGCGACGAGGGCGGTGGGGCGGCGGCAGCGGGGCTGTGAGGCACTAGGGCGGCGCGACGGTGGTGGCGGCGGTGGGCGTCGGGGAGAGGAGTGGGAGAGAGAGAGGGGCGGGGTGTGGAAGTGAGTGACAGAGAGAGGGGCGGGGTGGGGGCAAAGAGCCGTTACGGAGTTAGGTCTTTGCCGTCTGCCGGCGGACGGCAAAGAGTCTAGACTCTTTGCCGTCTGACTCCGGACTCTTTGTCGTCCGCTAGCAGACGGCAAAGAAGGGACTCCAGTTTGACCTAACGTCCCCGCGGTCAGGTGGGCCCCACCTATATATTTGCCGTCTGCTGTGCGACTCTTTGCCGTCGCTAGCAGACGGCAAAGAAGGGACTAATGGCAAATACATTCTATGCCATCAGCCAGTTCTTTGCCGTCTGCTTTGTGGGAGCTGACGGCAAAGACACTCTTTGCCATCAGCTTGCAGACGACAAAGATTTGGCAGACGGCAAAAAACAGATTTCCAGTAGTGTAACCCCTCCAGAGGTTAGCGATCAATTTAGTAGCTAGAGTTCTCAACTAATTTTTAGTTTTTAAAAAACACATGGATTTCCCAAAATACGACACCTATCACTAATAAGCTCAAGCTCTTGGCACCAATTGTCCAAACATTACTGAAATCAATACCTCAAAACTATTGTAAGTTACTATTATACTTAAATAGCAACCTCAATTACCTACTCATGCAAGACACATAACTCAGTGCAATGAGCCAACTCTCTAAACAAGATAAGCTTGATAACTCAAGAGAGTTCCAGAAACAATCTAAATAAAATCTCTTAATAGATAAGCATGAAAACTAAGATCTAAGCATGGCAGTAGCTACGAAAAGATGAAGAACTCACACAAAGAATAAGTATGAAAACCTATGTTGTTTTCTAGAGTGGAATGGAGCGTGTATCTCTCCCAAACAAGGTAGGCTAGGTTCTGACTTGTTATGAACATCAAGCAAAATTAAAACAAACTAAAAAGCAAATAGCAGTACGCTCCAAGCATAGAACATATCATATGAAGTGATAAAAATATAGCATGGAGATGGACAAACTGATGATTGTTGATAGAGAAGGGGATGCCCGGGGGCTCCCCAAGCTTAGACGCTTGAGTCCCCTTGAATATTTCTTAGGATGCATGGGGGCATCCCCAAGCTTGAGCGCTTGACACTCCTTTATCTTCTTTCATCATCTCTCTAATCGCATACTTGAAAACTCCCTTGATACGAAACTCGTCATAAGCTGACTAAAGTGGTTAGTACCCTTAATAAAATAATTCATTACCTGCTAGAAATAAAGATTTTCATGAAAAGCTACAGCTCCTCATGAATGCCAAAAGATTTTTGCAAATAAAAAGCAAGCTTAGGATTCACAAAACAATGAAAACACAAAACATGGCAGAATTTGTGAAAAAGAGAACATCAAGTTGTAAATAATTTATTCGAGGCAGTTCTGCAACTCAAATCGAAACACTCAGAACATATGCAAGAAAGGAAATTATATAGAGCATGCTGTCAAAACAATTCAGATCAAAAATATGGTGTGGTGATTTTTGGCGAATTTTTCCGTCATCCAGACATAATCTGTTTTTGGACAACATGTCACAATTGTTGAACTTTCTTGCAATCAGAGGCTATAACTTGGCACAAAGCTTAAAAATAAAGGTACAATGATGTTGCTACAGTAGTAACACAGAACAAGACCACTAAAACAGAAAGTAAAAACATATTGGGTTGCCTCCCAACAAGCGCTTTCTTTTATGCCTTTGAGCTAGGCATAATGCAAGAAGATCAAGTGTTATCAACTCCAAAAGAATAGCTTGCCCGTGTAACAGACTCATAAGGTAACTTAATCTTATTTCTAGGGAAGTGTTCCCTTCCCTTTTTAAGAGGAAATTGGAATTTGATAATTCCCTCTTTCATGTCAATGATAGCACCAACGGTGCGGAGAAAAGGACGTCCCAAAATAATTGGACATGAATGATCACATTCAATGTCCATAATAAGAAAATCAACGGGCACATAATTATCATTGACAATAATAATAACATCATCAATTCTCCCAAAAGGTTTATTTATGGAAACAAGACAAACAACAAAATAACATGGATCATAAGGTTTCCAATCAAGCATATCATACATTCTTTTGGGCATAACGGAGGCACTAGCTCCAACATCACACAATGCAAAACAAGACATATTATTCAATTTAATCTTGACCATAGGATCCCAACCATCTTCTAGTTTCCTAGGGATAGAAGTCTCTAGCTTGAGCTTCTCCTCCCTAGCTTTGATAAGAGCATTGGTAATATGCTCGATGAAGGCAATATTGAGCGTACTAGTATGGGGGTCTTTAGCCATTCTTTGCAAAATGGTGATGACTTCGGAGAGACTACAATTGTCAAAATCAAGGTTACTACCATTAATTAAAGTGGTAGTAATGTCATCTAAGCTCATTCTTTTGGTAGTCTCTAAATTCGAAGGACTTTCTTGTCCTATAGTTAAGGTATTAGCATCACCATTAATAGGTCCATTGGGACTAGGAGTGAGATGGGTGCTAAAAGTTTTAAGATCCTCAACAACTTGTATAGGAGCGATGGTAGTGTGTGTAGGAAGGCTCTTAATTCTCTATTCCTCTTCTTTTTCTCTAGCTCATCTCTCTTTAAGTTTGGCTAGCATTCTTATGTTCTCATTAATTTGGACTTGGATAGCATTCATGGGTGCGGTGTTCCTTTCCTCAAGTGGGGAAGTTCTAATTTTAAGCATCTCTACATCATGAGCTATGTTGTCCACCTTCAAAGAGAGACTATCTATTTTTTCTAGTTTCAGTTCTACACTCTTGTTGAAGGTTTTTTGAAAAGTGATAAAATCCTTAAGCATGCTCTCTAATTCAGAAGTGGAGTTTTCGGTGCTAGGATAATTGTTATTGTTCCCATAGTTGTTGGATGGGAACGGTATAGGATTGCTACCAAAATTACTCCTATAAGCATTGTTATTGAAGTTGTTTCTAGAAATAAAATTAACATCCACTTGCTATCTTTCTTGAGGAACCAAAGAATTTAGAGGAACATCATGAGGATCAATAGGAGCTTCCTTAGTAAGTAGAGTCATGATCATGTCAACCTTATCATTAAGGGAGGAGATCTCCTCAATAGAGTTTACCTTCCTACCTGTTGGAGCTCTCTCGGTGTGCCATTGAGAATAATTTGTCATCATCTCATCCAGTAGATTTGTGGTAGCATCAAGTGTAGTTGACATAAAGGTTCCTCCCGCAGCCGAGTCTAACAGATTCCGCGAGGTAAAGTTCAGTCCTGCATAGAAAGTTTGGATAACCATCCAAATAGTCAAACCATGAGTAGGGTAATTCTTAACAAGAGATTTCATACGTTCCCAAGCTTGAGCAACATGTTCATTATCCAATTGCCTAAATTTCATAATTTTACTCCTCAACTGGATAATCTTAGGAATCGGGTAATACTTCCCAATAAAAGCATATTTGCACTTATCCCAAGAATCTATGCTATTCATAGGCAAAGATTGAAGCCACGCTTTAGCTCCTCATCTCAAGGAGAAAGGAAAACACTTAAGTTTAACAATATCACCATCTACATCTTTATATTTTAGCATATCACAGAGCTCAACAAAATTGTTCAAGTGCAAGGCAGCATCATCCCCAGCACCGGAGAATTGATCTTTCACAGGTTTAATCTCATAGGACATGGCTCCACTCGCTGGAGCAGAAATAGGTGTGCAGATAAAGTCATTGTTGTTCCGACTAGTAAAGTCACACAACTTGGTGTTCTTAGTGTAACCCATAGCAGCGGCAATGAGCAAGAACAAAGCAACTAATTTTTTTGTGGTTTTTGGTATAAGACTCTAAAGCAAAAACTAAAAAAGAAAACTAAAAAGACTAAAAAGCAAAGGTAAAAGATAGTGTGCAACTCCCCTATCTTGAAGACTGGATTCCCCGACAACGGCGCCAGAAAATCGCTTGATGACGAGTTGATGTATATACTTCTCTCCCCTCGTTGGATACCCCAAGTGGAAGGTGGAGATGTAGTCAGCCAAAAATATCCCTTACACGAAGACTGTAAGGTTTATCGAACCAGGAGGACTCCTAGGCGTAACAAGTAGGTGTCTCCTGTCCTGGTCACCAGAATACGTGGACCAGCACACACAACAAATGACTTTGATCCCAACGAGTATAGAGAGGTTGTCAATCTCTCCGGCCATGTAGCTTGCAAAGGATCAAAACACAAGCGGGAAAGTAATAGTGATTGCAACGGAAAAGTAAATAAAGCGGTAAATGATGGAGGTGTAAGCAATGATGGTGATATGGACCGGAGTCACATGACATTCATAAGTGATGTCTCCTTCCAAAAGACGATAAACAACTATGCTAGGGTAAACAAATCACAGCTGAGCAATTGACAGAATTATGATTGCACCGGAATGCAAATTATGCTCCTTGATAGTTAGAGGTTCAATAGTAATGGGCAGTACGCCAAGACAAGTATACCGTTTATTCATCAGCCTGTACTTACTAATCATCCACCTTGAGATATTTATCCAGAACATCTCTCCGGTATTAAGGTGCGAGCCCCACCGAAAGTGTAAACTCAAAGCAACGGACAACTGCATTAACGAACTATGCGTAAGGTAAACAATCCTTTCAGCCGTGGTCACAAGCCCCGTTATTTTCTCCCTGGTGGCAACAAGCACATCCCCTAGTCTCATGTTTCTGTCACTCAAGCTAGACATCGAGGGGCCCGAACCCACAATCATGCATAACGCTCCATCTTGGAGTTACGATCGACTACTTGGCCAAAGCAATAAAAAGCAACGGAGAACATGCATGAATCACTAAGGAACATAATATAAAAGGATAATCAAATATATAACTCATAACAATCTGAACTTAATCTCATAATCCATCAAATCCCAACAAACCGAGCATAGAAATAGCAAGATAATTACATAGATGCCTTGATCATGTTGGGCATCTCACAAGGACTAACCACTGAGGAACAAGATTGGAGAGAAGACATGACATAGCTACTGGTCATGGACTAATGGTCCAAGGGGAACTACTCACGGCACATCTGGGAAGCGTCCACGGCGGTGGAGAAGGACCCGGAGGTCAATCCTCCCTCCGGCAGGGTTCTGGGAAGAGGTCTCCTAACGCTCCCAATGTGGGAAGCGATGCGGCGGTGGAACGATGGAGAAATTCATGATTCCAGAAAGTCTACGAGGGTTTCCTCTCGGGACTCTAAATATAGGCCAAAGGAGGGCACTGTAGGAGGTGGGACCCACCCAGGCGACCTCCTGGCACGGCCTAGGGCCTGGCCGCGCCAGCAGTCCACCTGGAAGGCCCCTGGCCCCCCTTCGGTGATCCAGAAGCTTGTGCTTCGCTGATTTTTAATATATTTTTTCTAGATTTTTTCGGGCTTCAGAAAATTGGGTAAAAGCCCCTGCAAAATTGACATCAGTGGACAAAAATTGGCACTGGGTGCACTGAGTTAGTAGGTTAGTCCAAATATGTGTAAAATGATATAAAAGTGTAGCAAAACATATAACAATGTCACCCAAAAGATCATGGAACAAGCAAAAATCATAGATACGTTTGGGACTTATCACATGTCGATGCATAGGAAGAGAGTTAGACTTTGCCCTTGCATGATATATGTTGCTTTGTGCTCACTACTAAATTAGAAATCATTGTTAATTAAAATTAGCTTTCATATACCTTGAGATCTGGGTGGATCCATTACTTGAGCACTTTATGCCTAGCTTAATGGCTTTAAAGAAAGCGTCGCCAGGGAGACAACCTGGAAGTGTTAAAGAGTCATTTAGTTCTTTTGTGTGCTTTTATAAATTTTTAAAACAAAAAATTATAGAGGGGAACCTAAAACTTTTTAAAAAGGAAAGTGAAAGTGAGAAAGACGAACACCGTTGAAGTGGGGGACGTCCTTGAACTTTGTTCATGCCCATGGAAACTTTTTAAATCTCGATTACAGAAACATTTCAAAAAATAATAATTATGCCCTTTTAGAAATCCATTGTATTATAAAAATAATGTGCCACAATTTTCCTTTAGGATCATTAGATTGCTTGTTGGTATGTGCGGTGCAAAAACAGAAACTTTGGCTCTAGTGCATGAAATTACATTTTTCATTGGAACGTCGATAGTTTCTGAAACTTTTACGCAGTAATGATATACAATTTTTTTTATTTCTTCCTAATTTTTCAGAATTTGTAAAGTTAAAGAATTATGGTCAATGATCATATTACTAGAGACTATCCTGTTTTCGAGAGATTATGTTATTGATGCCTTGTTTTGCTCGTTTTTTATGAAACTACCGATTGTATCGGTGGTATAAGCCATGGATAAGTTATATTACATTAGCAATAATGCAAAAACAAAATATGAATGGATTTTCAATGGAACTTAAGGTAGTAATTTGCATTATTATACTATCTAATCCTATGAGTTTTCTGTTAAGTCTTGTGTGGATGAAGTGTTCGAAGATCGAGGAGGTCTTCATATGATGAGAAGGAGGAGAGGCAAGAGTTCAAGCTTTGTGATGCCCAAGGCACCTCAAGTAAATATCCAAGGAGACTGAAGCGTCCAATCTTGGGGATGCCCGGGAAGGCATCCCATCTTTCTTCAACAAGTATCGATATGTTTTCATCTTCGCTTCGTTCACATGATATGCGTAAATCTTGGAGTGTCTTTTGTGTTTAGTTTTCACTTCTATTTAATGCACCATGATGGTATTAGATATTCCATGGTTTATTTATAGAATGCTCATTTCACATCACTTACATCTTTTGAGTATGGCTTTATAGAATGCTTCGTGTGCTTCACATATATCATTTGAAGTTTGGGTTGCCTCTTTCTCTACATATAGAGAATAGTTACTTGTAGAATGCTCTTATGCTTCACTTATATTTGTTAGAACATGGCCTTGGTAGAAACATTTAAACGCTCATGTTTCACTTATAACTATTTACAGAGTCAAAAGAAATTGGTCATTTACAAGGTTAGTCATAAAATCCAACATTAAACTTGTAGATCACTCAGTATGATATGTTTGATTCCCTACAATAGTTTTGCGACATTAAGATAGTAATATGTGGGTGAACTAGTTGATGATTGTGGATTTTTAAGAATGTTGATGTTAAGGTTTGCGATTCCCGAAGCCTGCACATATAGTCTCATGATCGGAGTCACACGATGGTTAACTCCTCCCAACCTTCTACCTAGGGGCATGCAGGTAGTGCTTTGCTTCTAGAGAGCTAATAAAATCTTTCAATAAGTATGTGAGATCTATATGACTAATGTGAATCCATAGATCATACGCACTCTTACCTTTCCCCAATTTGCCAGCCTCTACGGTACCGTGCATTGCCCTTTCTCACCTCGAGAGTCGGTGCAAAATTCGCAAGTGCATCCAAACCCCATGATATGATACACTCTATTATATCTTCCTCAAAACAGTCACCATACCTACTTATTATGGAATTTCCATAACCATTTCGAGATATATTGTCATGCAACTTCCACTGCTTATGTTTTGATGACTTGAGCATTCATTTTCATATTGCTTTGCATGATCGTAAGATAGCTAGCATGATATTTCCATGGCTTGTCCATTTTTTTATGTCTATGCTATGCTAGATCATTGCACATCCTGGTACACTTCCAAAATCATTCATATAGAGTCATACTTTGTTCTAGGTATCGAGTTGTAATATTGAGTTGTAAGTAAATAGAAGTGTGATGATCATCATTATTCATTATTAGAGCATTGTCCTAGTGAGGAAAGGATGATGGAGACTATTATTTCCCCACAAGTTGGGATGAGACTACGAACAAAAAGAAAAAAAGAGAAGGAAAAAAGGATAAAGAAGAAAGAAAAAAGAGAAAGAAAGAAAGAAAATAAATAAAAAAAGAGAGAAAATAGAGAAGAGGCATGCTAAGTCTACACTTGTGCTTCAAAGTAGCACCATGTTTTTAATATAGAGAGTCTCCTATGTTGTCACTTTCATATACTAGTGGAATTTTTCATTATAGAGTTTGATGCACAGGCACTTAGTTTTTATATTGAGCTTTCATACACTTATAGCTCTAGTGCATCCGTTGCCTCGGAATTCCTACTCCCTAGATTGATATCTATTGATGGGAATCTCCATAGCCCATTGATACGCCGAGTTGATGTGAGACATTCTTTTTCACTTTTACCCCTTTGAAACCTACCACCATATTCTATTCCACCTTTAAGATATATCCATGGTTCAACTCATGTATTGAGTGAGTAATAAAAAGCTGAAGCGCGTTAAAAAGTATGATCCAATTGCTTGATTTGACACTAAGGTGCTCATGATTCATACCTTATGCTAGGAAGACAAAGCATGACAAGCTATATGATTTTGTAGGGATAGCATTCTTCAAGCGTTGTTGTTTTGGAAGGACATGATTTTTTGCTAGTAAACCTAAGTATGGACGTATTTTTTTTTAAATGATAGACTATTACCTTGAATAACTTGTATCTTAATATTCATGCCATGATTAGACATTTCTTCAAGACTATGTTAGGTAGCATTCCACATCAAAAAATATGTTTTTTTACCATTTACCTACTCGAGGATGAGCAGGAATTAAGCTTTGGGATGCTGATACGTCTCCGTTGTATCTATAATTTTTATTGTTCCGTGCCAATATTATAAAACTTCTACATATTTTTGGCAAAATTTTATATGAATTATTGGACTAACATATTGATCCAGTGCCAAGTGTGAGTTCTTGTTTGTTGTATGTTTTTTGTTTTGTAGAATATCCATATCAAATGAAGTCCAAACGCGATAAAAAAATTATGGAGAATTATTTTGCAATATATGTGATTTTTGGGAGTTGGAATGAACGTCAATGGAGGCCCACGACCTCCATTAGTTACCAGGGCGCAACCCATACCCCCTCGCGCACGGTGGTAGTTAGTGGCCAACCCGTAAGTTGGTTACATCTCATGTTCGGGCGCAATAAAGATAATTTGTAACATCCCAAATTTTGGAATGTTAATATAATTATTAGGTTGATTGTTTGTTTGTTTGAGTGATTGAAACGTGAGTGGAATTTGAAACTTTTTAAAACTTTTGAATGAGAGGGAATAAAATGACTTTCCCCTTTTCGTGTGAATTCAAATTCATCTATTTAAAATCAATCAGAGGAGATAGCATGACTTCTTCAACTATACATAATTTGAATCAAGGTGACAGTTGAATTTCTTTTGATTTTGATTTGCAATTCTATTTTTCTTCACTTGAGGAATCCCGGGGAACAATACTCTGTCAAGCAAGAGAAAAAGAGAGGAGGAACATGACCCTCCAAAACCGGGGATATTCTTTGAATTATTTGAGACATGAAACCCAAGATTTATTTGAGAAAATATTTGCAAAAAGGAAATAAAGCATTTAGGGATTTTTCGGAAAACATTTTTTTAAGTTTTTATTTTGGCCGTGGAAAAATGTCCATCATCTAGATTTTATTTTTCTAATAATTTTAGTATATAGAAACTCTATATTCCGAATTTATTTGGTTCCCCGTTTATCGTTTACTTTCCGGTTTCAGCACCTCGCTGCCGCGCCCAGGCTCCCCGCCCCCTCCCTGGTACCCCCTGCCGCCACCCCTACCCCCGCTACACCACCCCACGCCCACCTCTCACCCTGTCGCCCCCCTACAGGCCCTCCCCATCCCCGCCGAGCTCCCTGCCAGGAGCTCCTCGCTAGGACGCCAGGAGCCTGACCGGATTGCAATCAATGTTAAGCACAATGAAATCTATGGGTACATAGTTCCTATTTGCAATAATAAGAACATCATTGATCCTTCCCATAGGTTTCTTAACAGTAGAATCCACAAGTTGCAAATTAAGAGAGCACTCATCAATCTCATTGAAGCCTAGAACATCACATAAAGACTTTGAAATAGCGGAAAAACTAGCACCAAAATCACAAAAAGCATTGCATTCATAGTTTTTAATCTTGATTTCGCTAGTAGGTTCCCACTCATCAAGAAGTTTTCTAGGAATAGAAACTTCCAACTCAAGTTTCTCTTCAAGAGATTTCATCATAGCATAGATGATATGATCGGTAAAGGCCTTGTTTTGGCTATAAGCATATGGAGAGTTTACCACGGATTGCATCAAGGAAATACATTCAATCAAAGAGAAACTATCATAATTGAATTCTTTGAAATCCAGAGTAGTAATTTCATTACTGCTCAAAGTTTTGATATCCTCTTCTCCACTTTCAATGCTTTTAGCATCAAGATAGATAGACTCCGAACCATTGGGGCGTTTCTCAATCGAAGTGGATTCATATCCAGCCGCATCATCATTAGGTTTGACATTAGAAAACAAGGATTCAATGGGAGTCACACCAAGCACTTTAAGATCTTCGTGATTCTCATCACGAGAACACGCCTTTTTAAGCCATTCATGTCTAGCACGAATTTGGGTGGTTCTTTCTTTACTCTCAATTATGGAAACACACATAGCTCTTAAAGTTTCATCCATATTGATCTTCGTAGGAGCACATCTCAATTTCAAAGCATCAATATCAAGAGACATTCTATCAACGGTGCTAGCGAAGTCATCAATTTTGAGCAGTTTTTCTTCTATGGACACATTGAAAATCTTTTGCGAGTTGATAAACACTTTAATATTACTCTCTAGATCAGAGGGTAATTTATTGTAATTTCCATGAGCATTGTTGTAGGAATTTACAAAGTTATTAGAGGGATTACTAGGAAAAGGCCTAGGAATAAAGTTTCCTCTATAAGCATTGTTTTTGCCCAAATTATTCCTACAAACAAAATTAACATCCAAGTTCTCATTGCTACTCTCAATCAAGGAAGACAAGGGCATATAATTTGTATCTAAAGGAGCACCTTTACTAGCAAACAATTTCATTAACTCATCCATCTTAGCACTCAAAGAGTTAATTTCTTCTATAGCATGCACTTTTTTACTAGTAGGTGACCTTTCAGTGTGCCATTGAGAATAGTTTGTCATGATATTGTCTAGGAGTTTTGTGTCTTCTCCTAATGTGATTTCCATGAAAGTTCCACCGGAGGCGGAATCCAAGATATTTCTAGAAGCAAAATTCAAACCACCATGGAAGATTTGTATAATCATCCAAAGACTCAAGCCATGAGCGGGACAATTTCTAATCATCAATTTCATTCTCTCCCAAGATTGTGCAACATGTTCAGGATCTAGTTGTTTAAAATTCATGATATCGTTACGGAGAGAGAAAATCTTAGCCGATGGAAAATACTTGGATGTATAAGCATCTTTACACTTGTTCCAGGAATCAATGCTATTTTTGGGTAAAGATGAAAACCAAGTTTTTGCTTGATCTCGCATTGAGAACGGAAATAGCTTCAATTTAATCACATCATTATCCACATCTTTCTTCTTTTGCATATCGCATAACTCGATGAAGGTATTAAGATGGGATGCCACGTCTTCACTAGGAATGCCGAAAAATTGCTCTTTTATAACAAGATTGAGCAAAGTAGCATTGATTTCATATGATTCTGAACTAGTGGCGGGAGCAATCGGAGTACTAATAAAACCATTATTATTAGTATTCCAGAAGTCAAAAAGTTTGGTGTTTTCATTCATGGTGACTTCAACAAGCACACAAGTACACAAGCGAAAGAAAAGGGGGAACGAAAAAAGCAAATTTTTTTGTAATTTTTTTTCCAGAAGTGGGGGAGAGGAAAACGAGAGGCAAAAAAGTAAATGCAAGAGATGAGTTTGCGACAGTTACTTGGATAAGCTTCACTCAGAATAGTCCCAGGTGCCAAAAATTGACACGTTGAAGGAAGACTATTCTCGACTTGATACTCCCCGGCAACGGCGTCAGAAATTATTCTTGCTACCTCTTGAGCTTGCGTTGGTTTTTCCCTTGAAGAGGAAAGGGTGATGCAACACAGTAGCAGTAAGTATTTCCCTCAGTTTGAGAACCATGGTATCAATCCAGTAGGAGTATCAAGGCAAGTCACCAATGTACCTACGCTAAAACAAACAAACTTGCACCCAACGTTATAAAGGGGTTGTCAATCCCTTCACGATTAATTGCAAGGTGAGATCTGAAGGTGGAAAGTGCAACAAAGTAAAAGTGTAGAGCTGAAAATATGATGTGAAGTAGACTCGGGAGGCCATAGTGTTCACTAGAGGCTTCTCTCATGATAGAAAATATTACGGTGGGTGAACGAATTACTGTCGAGCAATTGATAGTACCGCGCAAAGTCATGATGATATCTAAGGCAATGATCATACATATAGGCATCACGTCCGACACAAGTAGACCGATACTTTCTGCATCTACTACTATTACTCCACAAATCGACCGCTATCCAGCATGCATCTAGTGTATTGAGTTCATAACAAACAGAGTAACGCCTTAAGCAAGATGACATGATGTAGAGGGATAAATTCATGCAATATATATAAACCCCATCTTTTTACCCTTGATGGCAACAACACGATGCGTGCCTCGCTACCCCTTCTGTCACTGGGTGAGAACACCACACGGTATCAACGCAAAACCAAGCACTTCTCCCATTGCAAGGATTATAGATCAAGTTGGCCAAACGAAACCCACAACTAGAAAAGAATTACAAGGATACTAAATCATGCATATAAGAGATCATAGGAAACTCAAATAATAAGCATAGGTAATCTGATCATAAATTCACAATTCATCGGATCTCGACAAACACACCGCAAAACCAGATTACATCGGATAGATCTCCATGAAGATCATGGAGAACTTTGTATTGAAGATCCAAGAGAGAGAAGAAGCCATCTAGCTACTAGTTATGGACCCAAAGGTCTGTGGTGAACTACTCACGCATCATCGGAGAGGCAATGGTGTTGATGAAGAAGCCCTCCGTGTTCAAATCCCCCCTCCGGCAGGGCACCAGAACGTGCCCTAGATGGGATCTTGCGGAGATAGAAGCTTGCGGCCGCGGAAATGTATTTTCATGGCTCTCTCCCGTGGTTTCAGATATTTAGGGAATTTATAGGTGGAAGAGGTAGGTCAAAGGAGCCACGGGGGGCCCACAAGCCTGCTAGGCGCCCCCCAGGCCGCGCCTAGGGGCTTGTGGCCTCCCGCGGAGTCCATTGCCTTGGTTCTCAAGTTCCTTGCGTATCTTCTGTTACGGAAAAATCATTCCGAAGAATTTATTCCGTTTGGACTCCGTTTAATATTCTTATCTGAAAAAGGGTCAAAAACACGGAAAAAACAGGAACTGGCACTTGGCACTGAGTTAATAGGTTTGTCTCAAAAAAGATATAAAATGCATACAAAACATCCAAAGTTTACAAGATAATAGCATGAAACCATCAAAAATTATAGATACGTTGGAGACGTATCAATCCCACACTTGAGGGGTTGTATGACAGAGGCATCGTCGGGAATGGTGAAAGAGGAATCACCCTCGATAACCACAACCGACTAGTTGTAGTACAGTGATATCATCAGGAGTACTTCGTGAGGTGTCACCCTCGGTACCCGATAGTATCTCTATAACGTCGCACAACTAAGGGGGGTGTAAGTGCGGTGCCGGGTCTGGCTCGTCGATCCGGGATCAAGATTTGAAGACAAAGCGGGGCAACTGGACTACGGGGTCAGAGGGGAAGACAACTCCACCTAAACTAAACAGTTTAAAGGTACGGTCTTAAAAGTATCAGTTCATCAAAATTAGGCTATGCATCATATATAGGAGCTAACTACGACAATAGCAAAATTTTAATGCAAGAAGGAGGAAGAAAGACATAGGCGATATAGGGATGATCATGGGGTGGTTGCTTGCCTTGTTGCTCTGCGGGAAAAGGCTGGTCGTTAGGAGGGTAGATGTACCCGGCAGCAACGTCAGTCTCGGGGTCTACCGGTAAGAAGAGGGGGGAGAAACAATAAATAACAGCAACGGGTGCAACACTAAGCATGACATGGCAATATGCAGACTAGGCATGAGCTAACGCAGCAACATCCGTCATAGACGGGTCGGGAAAATATCAGATGGTATTTCCCGGGTCTCTGGCTACTACCGGCCAGACTGAAAACGATGGAAAAGTTCCACGTTTGCTATGCTAGGGACGCGTGACACACGAATGGACCCTGTATCCGGGTTCGTCTCGTTTTGCTGATCAACTTTCATGTTGAAAATATTTTGATCTGACTTAAGGTTTATTTAATATTAATTTTTAAAGTTTTATTCAATAATTAGGAATTAAAACAGGTTTAATTAGTTATTTAATTACTATTATGACATCAGCATGATGTCATGCTGACATCAACAGTTGACTGGTCAACTAACCAATGTGTCGTACGTGTCATAGACACAAGTTTTTAATTAGGTTTATTTTTAATTAATCATATTAATTTAGTGAGGGACCCATGCGTCATACTCTAATAGGATAATTTAATTATCCTAATTAATAGATTATGTTAATTATCTATTTAATTAAATAATATATCTAATTAATTATTAATTTTATTTTATTAATAAAAACATATATATATATATATTTTTTTTCTTTTCTCTACATACATGCATACATACCCAATACATACATACATACACATATACATCATCTTTTCCCTTTTTATTTTCTTTTCTATCTAACAATCGTGTGTGTTAACTCTCTATTCCTTGTTCCTCTCTCTCAACAGAGAGACAGAGGCAAACTCCACCTCCTCCTACACGAGCACAACGGCGCCAGAACGTGGCGGTGATCGCCGAAACGGAACCGGGACGGTGGAAAGGGGGAGAGGGTGGGAGGAGCCTGAAAAAGGGCTCACCAACATTGACGGGAAGGCCCGGTGTAGCCGGAGTTCTCGGGGAGGGGCGGAGGAGGCGGCGCGGTTTTGACAAGGAGGAGGCCAAGGTGGTGGTGCGTGGCGCCGGGGCGGTGTCGGCGTCGAGGTGGAGAAGGGCGGCCGACGAGGGGTCACCGAAAGGCCGGTCGGTTGCTGGAGGAGGGCCAGCCAAGGGCGCCGGTGTAGCCCTCGGTGCAGCGCGAGGCACAGGGAGGGGCTCAGCCGACGGGGTGAAATGGGGGCGACGGGGCCCGACTACCGACCAACGTTAGGTAGAGGGTGAGGCGTGGGGAGGTGCTGGTTGGCTAGGGGTGGGTGAGCCGGAGATCGTGGGGGCGATGGGGGCCGTAGGTGGGGGGAGCGAGGGGTTGGTGGCGCTGTGTCGCGCGAGGGAGGGGGGTGAGCGACGGGGGATAGGTGGGTTGAGGCGCGGTAGGTGGGGGTGTGACGAGGAGGTTGCCTTCATCCCTGGCGGCGCGACACGGGATTGGGGGGGTGCGAGCGGTTCGACGCCAGGGGTCCCCCCTCGGGGTCTTATACCCTTAGGTGGGTGGGCCGAATTGGGGGTGGCCGGCTAGGCCACTTTGGCCCAGTTGGGCCAGGGGCTTTGTTTGTTTATTTATTTATTTATTTTTTTAGTTATTATTACATTTATTTTATTTCTTTAGTTTCTCTTTTAAATATATATGGTTTTAACTAATTTTAAAAATGCCCGATTTACTTTTATAATTTATAAAACTTTTCTCGCTCGACTTATTTTTAGATTTTGAATTTTGACTAGGTTTCGAGTAACGTGAGATCAACTATAAAAGTTATGATGACGTGGCATCATTAGCGTGGGATCACTGTCGCTTAATTACATACGTTACTGTAGCAAAAGCTGAGGATGTCACAGCTACAAACAATTCCCTATACTTGTGGGTTATCAGCTTATGGCCCACATGTGCCTCCCCTCCGACGGTTGTTCGCTCCAATATTGCTTATTTCCTCCAGAAAAAATTATAAAAAGCGTTGGGAGATTTCGAGAACTTACATTTTCTGCACAAAAACAACACCACGATCATTCTGCTGAAAACAGCGTCTGTCCGGGTTAGTTCTAAATAAATCATATAAAGTGCATTAAAACCATACAAAAGTATTGTAAACATGGACAAATATTGCATGAATACTTCATAAATTATCGATACGTTGGAGACGTATCATAGTGCTTGTCAAGAAGGAAAACAAGTCGGTGAAAGTCATCCCGTGAAGAACATCATGATTACTAGAAGGCCACTCGAGCTGCTTCACATAGATCTCTTTGGTCCCAATGATTACAAGATCGTCGGTGGAAAATCTTTTGGTCTCGTTACTATTGATGATTTTTTCCACATTTACGTGGGTATTCTTTCTTAATGAGAAGTCGCAGGTACAAAAGATCTTCAAGAACTTCGCTCGGAAAGCCCAAAATTAGTTTGTAGTGAAGATCAAGAAAGTTCAGACCGAAAACGGATCGGAGTTCAAGAACACACATGTGGATACTTTTGTTGACGAACAAGGTATCTCACATGAGTTCTCGATGACGTACACACCTCAACAAAATGGATTGGTTGAGAGGAAGAACCACAATCTCATAGAGATGCCTAGAACTATGCTTGATGAATACAAGACACCAAGACACTTTTGGGCAGAGTCCGTGAAAACATCTTATCATGCCATGAACCGACTCTACCTAGGGTTTTTTCACTGTTGTGACCTTATGAGCAAAGATTGGCACGAAATGAACTCGATCTGAATTTTTTTCATGATCTGACCCTTTTAGCAACGCCGCAGTCCATGGCGTTTTTGCCCAACATGAAAACGCCGATCTAGATAGTGTTGCTTCTCTACATGAAAACGCCGATCTAGATAGTGTTGCTGCTCTACATGAAAACGCCGAGCTAGACATTGTTTAATCTTCAAATAGAAACGCCAAGGCACTTGTTGTTTCTTCCCCAAATGAAAATGTCATGGGCGTTGGCATTTCGTAGCAAGCAGGCAGTTTAATAATTCGAAGGACGTACAGTCAGACGAGGCTGTGCATGTAGCTCGTCATGGGGTTGTACCTACCACAGCTTGGCGTACAGTACATGCATGCATGCATGCATGGATGTTTTGAACTTCTGTAGAATATCTAATTTGTAGGAGCAAACAACCATATTGGAAGATTAGGGATGCATGCAAGCCAAATCCAACCACCGATCAAGCCAGGGCCGGCCCACAGGGCGGGGCAACGGGGCGACCGCCCTGGGCCCGTGGGAGGTAGGGGCCCCGACCCAGGTATTAGTACAGTCCATCACGTAGGTAGATCGATCTCCTCCAGTTCGGCTCCTCTCCAGTCTCCTCGCCTCCTCCCCCAATTTCTCCAATCCGAGAGAAAAACGCCGCCGCTCCCGTGCACTTCCTCGAGGCAGAGAAAATCGCCGTTGTTCCCGTGCATCCGTTAATGGAGATCAACAATGTTATTCCTTTCCCCAATCATCTCTCTTTGCATCCTCAATGTTCCCCATCAAGTAGACGTTCGAGCCTTGGTGGAATCACTTCATCAGACTCCCTCCTCCCCCTAATCGATTAGTACTCTTTTGATTCGCTGTTAAATTGTTGGAAATATGCCCTAGAGGCAATAATAAATTAGTTATTATTATATTTCTTTGTTCATGATAATTGTTTATTATCCATGCTATAATTGTATTGATTGGAAACACAGTGCATGTGTCGATACATAGACAAAACACTGTCCCTAGTAAGCCTCTAGTTGACTAGCTCGTTGATCAAAGATGGTCAAGGTTTCCTGACCATAGGCAAGTGTTGTAACTTGATAACGGGATCACATTATTAGGAGAATCATGTGATGGACTAGACCCAAACTAATAGACATAGCATGTTGATCGTGTCATTTTGTTGCTACTGTTTTCTGCGTGTCAAGTATTTGTTCCTATGCCCATGAGATCATATAACTCACTAACACCGGAGGAATGCTTCGTGTGTATCAAACGTCGCAACATAACTGGGTGACTATAAAGATGCTCTACAGGTATCTCCGAAGGTGTTTGTTGAGTTAGTATGGATCGAGACTGGGATTTGTCACTCCGTGTGACGGAGAGGTATCTCGGGGCCCACTCGGTAATATAACATCACACACAAGCCTTCCAAGCAATGTGACTTAGTGTAAGTTGCGGGATCTTGTATTACGGAACGAGTAAAGAGACTTGCCGGTAAACGAGATTGAAATAGGTACGCAGATACTGACGATCGAATCTCAGGCAAGTAACATACCGAAGGACAAAGGGAATGACATACGGGATTATATGAATCCTTGGCACTGAGGTTCAACCGATAAAGATCTTCGGAATATGTAGGATCCAATATGGGCATCCAGGTCCCGCTATTGGATATTGACCGAGGAGTCCCTCGGGCCATGTCTACATAGTTCTCGAACCCGCAGGGTGTGCACACTTAAGGTTCGACGATGTTTTATGCGTATTTGAGTTATATGGTTGGTTACCGAATGTTGTTCGGAGTCCCGGATGGGATCACGGATGTCACGAGGGTTTCCGTAATGGTCCGGAGACGAAGATTGATATATAGGATGACCTCATTTGATTACCGGAAAGTTTCCGGGCATTACCGGAAAAGTTTCGGGCTCATCGGTAGTGTACTGGGAGTGCCGGGAGGGGTGCCGGGGACCATCAGGAGGGTTGTCACGCCCCAAGGGGTCTCATGGGCTATGGGAAGAGATAAACCAGCCCCTAGTGGGCTGGAATAAGTTCCCACTAAGGCCCATAAGGTTTGAGAAGGAAAAAACACAAGGTGGAAAGAGTTTCCAAGTGGGAAGGTGGAATCCTACTCCAAGTAGGATTGGAGTAGGACTCCTCCACCTCCAATTTCGGCCAAACCTTTAGGTTTTGAGGCTGCCTCCTCCCCTCCCTCCCTCCTATATATAGTGGGGTTTTAGGGCTGATTTGAGACAACTTTTGCCACGGCAGCCCGACCACATACCTCCATGGTTTTACCACTAGATCGCGTTTCTGCGGAGCTCGGGAGGAGCCCTGCTGAGATTAGATCACCACCAAACTCCGGAGCGCCGTCACTCTGCCGGAGAACTCATCTACCCCTCCGTATCTCTTGATGGATCAAGAAGGCCGAGATCATCGTCGAGCTGTACGTGTGCTGAACGCGGAGGTGTCGTCCGTTCGGCACTAGATCGGAGCGGATCGTGGGACGGATCGCGGGACGGTTCGTGGGACAGTTCGCGGGGCGGATCGAGGGACGTGAGGACGTTCCACTACATCAACCGCGTTCACTAACGCTTCTGCTGTGCGATCTACAGGGGTACGTAGATCGGAAATCCCCT
This sequence comes from Hordeum vulgare subsp. vulgare, assembly GCF_904849725.1. Lineage (NCBI taxonomy): Eukaryota > Viridiplantae > Streptophyta > Magnoliopsida > Poales > Poaceae > Hordeum > Hordeum vulgare. The sequence goes on from NC_058524.1 coordinate 175,067,375, forward strand.
CTCGTAGATGAACATCACCATGATAGGTCTTCGTGCGCGTAAGAAATTTTTTGTTTCCCATGCGACGTTCCCCACAGTGGCATCATGAGCTAGGTTCATGCGTAGCTGTCTTCTCGAGTAGAACACAAAAGTTTTTGTGGGCGGTGAGGTGCTTTTTGCTGCCCTCCTTAGTCTTTTCTTGATTCCGCGGTATTGTTGGATCGAAGCGTCTCGGACCGACATTACTCGTACGCTTACGAGAGACTGGTTTCATCGCTACGAGTAACTCCGTTGCTCAAAGATGACCGGCGAGTGTCGGTTTCTCCAACTTTAGTTGAATTGGATTTGACCGAGGAGGTCCTTGGATGAGGTTAAATAGCAATTCATATATCTCCGTTGTGGTGTTTACGTAAGTAAGATGCGATCCTACTAGATACCCATGGTCACCACGTAAAACATGCAACAACAATTAGAGGACGTCTAACTTGTTTTTGCAGGGTATGCTTGTGATGTGATATGGCCAACGATGTGATGTGATATATTGGATGTATGAGATGATCATGTTGTAATAGTTAATATCGACTTGCACGTCGATGGTACGGCAACCGGCAGGAGCCATAGGGTTGTCTTTAAACCAACGTTTGTGCTTGCAGATGCGTTTACTATATTGCTAGGATGTAGCTTTAGTAGTAATAGCATGAGTAGCACGACAACCCCAATGGCGACACGTTGATGGAGATCATGATGATGGAGATCATGGTGTGACGTCGGTGACAAGAAGATCGTGCCGGTGGTTTGTGATGGAGATCAAGAAGCACATGATGATGGCCATATCATGTCACTTATGAATTGCATGTGATGTTAATCCTTTATACACCTTATCTTGCTTAGAACGACGGTAGCATTATGAGGTGTTCTCTCACTAAAATTTCAAGAAGAAATTGTGTTCTCCCCGACTGTGCACGTTGCGACCGTTCTTCATTTCGAGACACCACGTGATGATCGGGTGTGATAGACTCAACGTTCACATACAACAGGTGCAAAACAGTTGCACACGCGGAACACTCGGGTTAAGCTTGACGAGCCTAGCATGTGCAGACATGGCCTCGAAACACATGAGACCGAAAGGTCGAGCATGAATCGTATAATTGATATGATTAGCATAGAGATGCTTACCACTGAAACTATTCTCGACTCACGTGATGATCGGGCTGGAGATAGTGGATTTGGATCATGTACCACTCAAATGACTAGAGAGATGTACTTTTTGAGTGGGAGTTCTTAAGTAATATGATTAACTGAACTAATTGTCATGAACATAGTCTAATGGTCTTTGCGAATTACGATGTAGCTTGCGCTATAGCTCTACTGTTTTTATATGTTCCTAGAGAAAATTTAGTTGAAAGTTGATAGTAGCAAACTTTGCAGACTGAGTCTGTAAAACCCAGGATTGTCCTCGTTGCTACGCAGAAGGCTTATGTCCTTAATGCACCACTCGGTGTGCTGCACCTCGAGCGTCATCTGTAGATGTTGTGAACATCCGACATACACGTTTCTGATGACTACACGATAGTTCAGTACAAAATACTTAATGGCTTAGAAGCAAGGCGCCGAAGACGTTTTGAAACGTCATGGAACATAAGAGATGTTCTAAAGAGATGAAATTGTGATTTCATGCTTGTGCCCTTGTTAAGAGGTATGAGACCTCCGACAAGATTCTTTGTCCACAAAGTAAAGGAGAAAAGCTCAATCGTTGAGCGTGTGCTCAGATTGTTTGAGTACGACAATCACTTGAATCAAGTGGGAGTTAATCTTCCACATGAGATAGTGATGGTTCTCCAAAGTCACTGCCACCAAGCTGTGAGAGCTTCGTGATGAACTATAACATATCAAGGATAGATACAATGATCCCTGAGCGATTCGCGATGTTTGACACTGCGAAAGTAGAAATCAAGAAGGAGCATCAATAGTTGATGGTTTGTAAAACCACTAAGTTTCAAGAAAGGCAAGGGCTAGAAGGGATACTTCGTGAAACGCCAAAACAGTTGCTGCACTAATGATGAGACCCAAGATTAAACCCAAACCCGAGATTAAGTGCTTCTGTAATGAGGGGAACAGTCACCGAGGCGGAGCAACTCTAGATACTTGGTAGATAAGAAGGCTGGCAAAAGTCGAAAGAAGTATATTTGATATACATGATGTTGATGTGTACTTTACTAGTACTCCTAGTAGCATGAGGGTATTGGATACCGCTTCGCTTGCTAAGTGATTAGTAACACGAAATGAAAGCTACGGCATAAACGGAGACTAGCTAAAGACGAGGTGACGATACGTGTTGGAAGTGTTTCCAAGGTTGATATGATCAAACGTCGCACGCTCCCTCTACCATCGGGATTGGTGTTAAACCTAAATAATTGTTGTTTGGTGCTTGCGTTAAGCATGAACATGATTGGATCGTGTTTATTTCAATACGATTATTCATTTAAAGAGAATAATGGTTACTCTATTTTCTTGAATAATCACCTTCAATGGTTTATTGAATCTGATCGTAGTGTTACACATGTTCATGATATTGGTGCCAAAAGATACGAGGTAATGATGATAGTACCACTTACTTGTGGCACTGCCGCTTGAGTCATGTTGGTATAAATTGCATGAAGAGGCTCCATGCTGATGGATCTTTATACTCACTTGATTTTAAATCACTAGTGACATGCAAATCATACCACATGAGCAAGGCCTTGTTTTCACTGAGATGAAATAAGATAGTAACTTGTTGGAAGTGATACATTTTGATGTATGCAGTCCAATGGGTGGTGAGGCACGCAGTGGATATCATTATGTTCTTACTTCAATGACGATTTGAGTAGATACTAGAGTATTTGCTTAATGAATCACAAGTCTGAAATATTGAAAAGTTCAATTCTGTTTCGGAGTGAAGTTCGTCGTAACAAGAGAATAAACTGTCTACGATATGATCATAGAAATGAATATCTGAGTTACGAGTTTTGGTACGCAGTTAAGACAATGTGGAAATTGTTTCGCAGTTCATGCCACCTAGAACATCATAGTGTGATGATGTGTCTGAACGTCATAGCCACACACTATTTGGTATGGTGCATGCTATAATGTCTCTTATCGAATTACCACTATCGTTTATGGGTTAAGCATTAGAGACAACCGCATTCACTTAAAATAGGGCAACACGTATTTCTGTTGAGATGACACAGTATAGACTGAGGTTTAGAGAAATCTAAACTGTCGTTTCTTGAAAGTTTGGGGTTTCGGCACTTATGTGAAAAAGTTTCAGTCTGATAAGCTTGAACCCAAAGCAGATAAATGCATCTTCATAGGATATCCAAAACAGTTGGGTACATCTCCTATCTCAGATCCGAAAGGAAAGTGTTTGTTTCTAGAAACAGATCCTTTCTCGAGAAAGGTTTCTCTCGAAAGAATTGAGTGGGAGGGTGGTAGAACTTGATGAGGTTATTGAACCATCACTTCGACTAGTGTGTAGCAGGGCGCAGGAAGTTGTTCCTGTGGCGCCTACACCAATTGAAGTGAAAGTTGATGATGGTGATCATCGAGCATCGGATCAAGTTACTACAAGCCTCGTAGGTTGACAAGGTCGCGTACTACTACAGAGTGGTACGGTAACCCTGTCTTGGAGGTCATGTTGTTGAGCTACAGTGAACCTACGAGTTATGGAGAAAGCAATGGTGGGCTCGGATTCCGACAAATGGCTGGAGGCCATGAAATCCGAGAGAGGATCCATGTATGAAAACAAAGTGTAGACTTTGGAAGAACTACTTGATGGTCATAGGACTATTGAGTAAAGATGGATCTTTAAAAGGAATACATACGACGATGGTGATAAGTCACTATTAAGAAAAGCTCGACTTGTCGCAAAGATGTTTCCGACATGATCAAACAGTTGACTATGGTGAGACTTTCTCACTCGTAGCGATGCTAAAAGTCTGTTAGAATTATGTTAGTTGTTGTTGCATTATTTTTGAAATATTTAACATAGGATGTCAAAACATTGTTTCCTCGACAGTTTCCTTGAGCAAACATTGTATGTGATACAACCAGAAGGTTTTGTCGATCCTAAAGATACTAACAAGTATGCAAGCTCTAGCGATCCTTCAATGGACTGGTGCAAGCATCTCGGAGTTGGAATATACACTTTGATGAGATGATCAAAGATTTTGAGTTTGTACAAGGTTTATGAGAAACTTGTATTTCCAAAGAAGTGAGTGGGAGCACTATAGAATTTCTGATAAGTATATGTGGTTGACATATTGTTGATCAGAAGTAATGTAGAATTTCTGTAAAGCATACAAGGTTGTTTGAAAGGAGTTTTCAAAGGAATACCTGGATTGAGCTACTTGAACGTTGAGCATCAAAGATCTATGGAGATAGATCGAAAGCGCTTAAATGAAGTTTCAACAAGATGCATGGCTTGACAAGTTTTTGAAGGAGTTCAAAATAGATCAGCAAAGAAGGAGTTCTTGGTTGCGTTGTGAGGTGTGAATTTGAGTAAGACTCAAAACCCGACCGCAGCAGAATAAAGAGAATAGACGAAGGTCGTCTTCTATGCCTTGGCCGTAGAATCTAAAGTATGCCATGCTGGGTACCGCACCTGATGTGTGCCTTGACTCAAAGTCTGTTGAGAGGTATAGAGAGTGATGCCTGATTGAATCACTAGCAGCGGTCAAAATTGATCCTTAGTAACTGATGGACTAAGGAATTTTTCTCGATTATGGAGGTGGTTAAAGAGTTCGTCGTAAAGGGTTACGTCGATGTAAGCTTTGACACTAATCCGAATAACTATGAGTAGTGAAACGGATTTGTATAGTAGAGTAGATATTTGGAGTATTTCCAAATAGCACATAGTAGCAGCATCTATAAGATGACATAAAGATTTGTAAAGAACACACGGATCTGAAAATTTCAGAACCGTTGACTAAAACCTCTCTCATGAGCAAGACGTGATGAGACCCCATAACTATATGGGTGTTGGATTCGTTGGAATCACATGGTGATGTGAACTAGATTATTGACTCTAGTGCAAGTGGGAGACTGTTGGAAATATGCCCTAGAGGCAATAATAAATTAGTTATTATTATATTTCTTTGTTCATGATAATTTTTTATTATCCATGCTATAATTGTATTGATTGGAAACATAGTGCATGTGTGGATACATAGACAAAACACTGTCCCTAGTAAGCCTCTAGTTGACTAGCTCGTTGATCAAAGATGGTCAAGGTTTCCTGACCATAGGCAAGTGTTGTCACTTGATAACGGGATCACATTATTAGGAGAATCATGTGATGGACTAGACCCAAACTAATAGACATAGCATGTTGATCGTGTCATTTTTTTGCTACTGTTTTCTGCGTGTCAAGTATTTGTTCCTATGACCATGAGATCATATAACTCACTAACACCAGAGGAATGCTTTGTGTGTATCAAACGTCGCAACGTAACTGGGTGACTATAAAGATGCTCTACAGGTAGCTCCGAAGGTGTTTGTTGAGTTAGTATGGATCGAGACAGGGATTTGTCACTCCGTGTGACGGAGAGGTATCTCGGGGCCCACTCGGTAATACAACATCACACACAAGCCTTGCAAGCAATGTGACTTAGTGTAAGTTGCGGGATCTTGTATAACGGAACGAGTAAAGAGACTTGCCGGTAAACGAGATTGAAATAGGTATGCGGATACTGACGATCGAATCTCAGGCAAGTAACATACCGAAGGACAAAGAGAGTGACATACGGGATTATATGAATCCTTGGCACTGAGGTTCAACCGATAAAGATCTTCGGAATATGTAGGATCCAATATGGGCATCCAGGTCCCGCTATTGGATATTGACCGAGGAGTCCCTCGGGTCATGTCTACATAGTTCTCGAACCCGCAGGGTCTGCACACTTAAGGTTCGATGATGTTTTATGCGTATTTGAGTTATATGGTTGGTTACCGAATGTTGTTCGGAGTCCCAGATGGGATCCCGGATGTCACGAGGGTTTCCGGAATGGTCCGCAGACGAAGATTGATATATAGGATGACCTCATTTGGTTACCGGAAAGTTTCCGGGCATTACCGGAAAAGTTTCGGGCTCATGGTAGTGTACTGGGAGTGCAGGGAGGGGTGCCGGGGACCATCAGGAGGGGTGTCATGCCCCAAGGGGTCTCATGGGCTATGGGAAGAGATAAACCAGCCCTTAGTGGGCTGGAATAAGTTCCCACTAAGGCCCATAAGGTTTGAGAAGGAAAAAACATAAGGTGGAAAGAGTTTCCAAGTGGGAAGGTGGAATCCTACTCCAAGTAGGATTGGAGTAGGACTCCTCCACCTCCAATTTCGGTCAAACCTTTAGGTTTTGAGGCTGCCTCCTCCCCTCCCTCCCTCCTATATATAGTGGGGTTTTAGGGCTGATTTGAGACAACTTTTGCCACGGCAGCCCGACCACATACCTCCACGGTTTTACCTCTAGATCGCGTTTCTACGGAGCTCGGGCAGAGCCCTGCTGAGATTAGATCACCACCAACCTCCGGAGCGCCGTCACGCTGCCGTAGAACTCATCCCCTCCGTCTCTCTTGCTGGATCAAGAAGGCCGAGATCATCATCGAGCTGTACGTGTGCTGAACGCGGAGGTGTCGTCCGTTCGGCACTAGATCGGAGCGGATCGTGGGACGGATCGCGGGATGGTTCGTGGGACGGTTCGTGGGGCGGATCGAGGGACGTGAGGACGTTCCACTACATCAACCGCGTTAGCTAATGCTTTTGCTGTGCGATCTACAAGGGTACGTAGATCAGAAATCCCCTCTCGTAGATGAACATCACCATGATAGGTCTTCGTGCGCGTAGGAAATTTTTTGTTTCCCATGCGACGTTCCCCAACATAAATAGCCTGGCTCCCCGGCTCTGGTTTCTCCTCGTAGCGCTCCTTTGCACTCTTCTGTTTTCCCATATTCAGGAGCAAACAATGCAGGTACATCTTTACGCTCATGTGTTTGCCTGTTCTTCAAAGTCTTCAAAGCTCCATTGGCATGATCCAGGGATGACAAGGGGGTCCCTGGAATGAGTGTGTAGCCTTGAAGATCTGGTGCTACATCAACAATTCGACGGTAGATCAAGCCATATGTCCATATTCAGGTGTTGTGGTTATCTGTATTGACTGTTGTTCTGCATTTGTTCGGTGACATGTCTTCTAAATAAAGTTTTCTTTTTTTGCAGCTGAGATGGTCTTTTTGTGCCACTTAGAAGAGCGGTCTTTTGTAGAACTATAATGTTTCCATACAACGATGATGTAGTTCTGTTGACCATTACAAATAAATAATTTGTGGCTTGTATTTTTTTGTGACCATCTATCTATGCTATGTATTGAATTACTTTTGAAATATAATATGTTTTGATTTTTTTTGTCCACAAAGGTCTAATTTTGTTGTCTCGCCCCAGGGCCTCCAATATGTATGGACCGGCCCTGGATCAAGCTCAACCACTTCAAGATTTTGTTTGCGTATTAATCACTCTCCGAGCATGCATATAACTAACTCGAAGCCTAACAAAGCAGGTTTGAGCATCTCAAAAAAAAGGTCATATGGCATGAACATCTTATGTACATGATTTGGTCTGCAAAAAGTACTCTTTAGGATTTGCACATACGTAAGGCAGGACAAAGAAACATAAGGAAGTGCATGTATATACAAAATTAGAAAACAACAATTTCTCTGGCAAGTAAGTACCATTATCATTTTCCCCAACGATACAATACAGGACCAGATCAATCTCGCCATGGAAAGCGGAGTTGACCTCCGAGAAGAAGAGCTTGGTGCCGTGGGCATCGACAGAATGATGGCGATGATGATCCTCTGCTGGATTAGCCATGAAGTTGTAGTGGATGCAGCCCCCCTCCAAACTCGCAAAACTCACGGATCACTGCAACAGAGAGGGAGAGAGAGAGGGAGAGAGGGAGAGAGGGCGAGAGAGAGGGAGGGAGAGGGCTACCTCTGCATGGTGTCGTCTAGTCTTTTGCCGAAACGAGACTCTCTTCTTATGGAGTGTGGAGACAAAGGTGTTCGACATGGACAAAGTTTGGTCTGCTACACTTCTGCATGTGTGTTTTTGTGAGACCGTGGAGTCAGGGCCGCACCTGAGTTTTCAAGGGCCCGGGGCGAACTATACTCTGGGGCCCTTCGGATCTTTAGTATAAATGTCTAACTAGTAAGCATAATATATAAATATAATTTTATTAAATAAAACAACTAAGTATTTCTCAGTGTGCATATTCCATAATGTACATATTACCTTTAAAAATTTCTCCTACCATTTTTGGATGCAAAATCACTAATGATAGTATCAATATCAATTTCATCAAGCATTTTCTTCTCAATGCATAAAGTAGCCAAGCCATTTAACCTCTCTTGCGACATTGTAGATCTCAAGTAGTTCTTCAATAATTTCAACTTTGAGAAACTTCTTTCAGCTGATGCCACAGTCACAGGCATAGTAAAAAAGAATCCATATGCAATAGAAATATTGGGGTAACAATCTGCTTTTCGAACAAACTCGAAAATCTCCATAGCAGACATTGCTCTATCGGACAAAGTTGATTTCATAACAGTTAACTCAGAAATCAGATCATATAAATCAACATCAGATGAACCACTTGAGGAGAACGAACTTGCAAATTTAGCGCAACTCTCTTTGAGTTCACAATGATCCAATGTCTTCAAGGTTGTTGAACTCATTAAAAATCCAAAAATATTTTTGAATGATTCAAGTTCTTCAAATCAGATTTTGAGCGAAGTCATCGCCTTATCAACCATGACCAAAAAATAATTGACTTTAAAGTCCTTCTCAGCTTCGAACATTGCTTCAGCATTGTCATCTTCATCAAATTGTTTATTCCTAGAAACACGACGCTTTACCGGAAATGATGGCTCGACACCCATTTCAGCTGCAATTTCTTTGGCAGTTATCACAGTAAGATCAAACCCTTCCTCTCTATAAGTGTCGAAATAAGTCCTCATACCATCCATGTGTGTTAAGACAGCTTCAATGCACATGTATGGTGATTGCAACTTCCTACTCACTGTATCTACATCAAATAGAATTTCATGCCAAATGACCATGCCAAGTATGAACTCATAGCTGCCAAGCACATCAAACAATTTTTTTGCATCACTCCTATCCTTGGGTTCGGTACCACTATCTTCACTTAACTCAAGTAGGGCAGATCTTATGTTAGGAGCTTGAAATCTAATTGCTTTAACACTTTTGATCCGACTCTCCCAGCGAGTATTGCTCAAAGATTTCACAGTTAAATCTTTCACATGGCTAACAAAAACTTTCCATCTTTTGGTAGAACCACTAAATAGTACATATATACGTTGCACAATTCCGAAGAAAGAAACAGCCTTACCGCAAGATTTAGCCATATCACAAAGAGTGAGATTGAGGCTGTGGCAAGCACATGGCATATACAAAGCTCTTGGATTTACCCCAAGCAACCGATTTTGCACCCCCTTGTATTTTCCTTTCATGTTGGATCCATTGTCATAACCTTGTCCCCTAATGTCGTCAATATTAAGATCGAATGACTTCATAGAATCAACCAATACATTGAAAGTTTCCAAACCAGATGTGTCATCCACTACCAAGAAACCAAGAAAGTACTCCATAATTTGTATTTTTCTGTCAGACATATGAACACATCGAACCAATAAACTCATTTGTTCTTGATGACTCACATCTGGGGTACAATCTAGGATAACAGTGAAATATTTGGCCACTTTGACAATCTTGATGATAGAATTTCTAATGTGAACAGCCATAAGAGAAATCAACTCATTCTGAATTTTATGGCTAAGATAATGGTAATGAATATCTTTATTTTGAATACGCCTAAGATGATCTTAAATTACCACATCCAATTCTGCAACCATCTCCACACAAGCTAAGAAATTGCCATTGGAATCATCATAAAGTTGCTCGCTAGATCCTCTAAACGCCAAATTACGCTTACCAAGAAATTTCACAATGGCAACTATTCTTAATAAAACTTGCCTTATGCGTTCCTTCTCCTTTGTGATTTGGAGCTGTATCTCTTTGTCAACTGTTTCATGCTTGCTTAGTCTGATTCTCAGTTCATTCCAAGAGTTCATGTTGGTAATGTGGTCGACACTAGCTTCATGTTCTTTCAGTCTTTCACTAATATGCCGCCAATCACAAAAACCATCATGCCCCAATGCACTCTTGCATTTATCGAAATTGACAATTTTACAACAAAACAAAACACTTTATTTGCTTGTTTTGAAAAAACTAACCATCTCCTGTCACGCACCTCTCCATTGCTCATTTTTCTTGAGTAATGATTGTATGAAAAATGTCGTGAAGTTTCATCCAAAGGATATTTAGTACTTTCCTCTTCCCTTTTAGGGCCCTTTTCCACTAATATATCCCTCGCTTTGTTATCAAGACTACCCCAATTGATTGGATCATAAATATCCATAGTAATAACCGGTTCCTCATCAACACTAGCAGATTCTGCCGCTGATGAATTAAATATGGGATCATGATCACTCACATTGGTATCATCCATGTCGATGTCAACATCGTCTTCTGTAGGAGTATGGCCATCATCTTCCCGATTGACATTATTTTAGTCATCCGCAAGAACTATCGCCAACTCCTCTGGATTTCTTGAAGTGCTCATCTTGCTCTTATAATATCTAAAAATGGATCCACTCAATGCCTCTTTCTCCTAATCTTTCTGCTGCTTCTTTTTTCTTTTAAAACTTCCGGATGGATACTTTCTACCCGAACCCGACATGACCTTGCTGAAATTGAAAGGAACAATTAGCTTTTACAATTAGCACAAATCTAATTAAAATATTAGACTAATTATGAATCTGACAGGGCATAGATTAAAATATTAGATTTCTTGATTTCTTGATTCGCACACCTGCTTATATTTCTGATTTGGAAATTTGCAAATATTAGATGCGATTTCTAAACCAAGAAACCAATACGGACAATATAAGATTTCTCATTTCTGAACCTACAGACATGTTGCTTGACTGGTTCGTCAGGTAGACTCGTATAGTCGTATTCTCGTTCACTCGTTCGTCATTGCCGCGCAGGCCGCATACGCCAGACGGGAAGGACCGGACGGTTTAGAAATCGCATCTAATATTTGCAAATTTCCAAATCAGAAATATAAGCAGGTGTGCGAATCAAGAAATCAAGAAATCTAATATTTTAATCTATGCCCGATCAGATTCGTAATTAGTCTAATATTTTAATTAGATTTGTGCTAATTGTAAAAGCTAATTGTTCCTTTCAATTTCAGCAAGGTCATGTGGGGTTCGGGTAGAAAGTATCCATCCGGAAGTTTTAAAAGAAAAAAGAAGCAGCAGCAAGATGAGGAGAAAGAGGCATTGAGTGGATCCATTTTTAGATATTATAAGAGCAAGACGAGCACTTCAAGAAATCCAGAGGAGTTGGCGATAGTTCTTGCGGATGACCAAAATAATGTCAATCGGGAAGATGATGGCTATACTCCTAGAGAAGACGATGTTGACATCGACATGCATGATACCAATGTGAGTGATCATGATCCCATAATTAATTCATCAGCGGCAGAATCTGCTAGTGCTGATGAGGAACCGGTTATTACTGTGGATATTTATGACAATCAATTGGGGTAGTCTTGATAACAAAGCGAGGTATATATTAGTGGAAAAGGGCCCTAAAAGGGAAGAGCAAAGTACTAAATATCCTTTGGATGAAACTTCACGATATTTTGCATACAACCATTACTCAAGAAAAATGAGAAATGGAGAGGTGCGTGACAGGAGATGGTTAGTTTTTTCAAAACAAGCAAATAAAGTGTTTTGTTTTTGTTGTAAATTTTTCAACTTCGATAAATGCAAGAGTGCATTGGTGCATGATGGTTTTTGTGATTGGCGGCATATTAGTGAAAGACTGAAAGAACATGAAGCTAGTGTCGACCACATTACCAACATGAACTCTTGGAATGAACTGAGAATCAGAGTAAGCAAGTATGAAACAATTGACAAAGAGATACAGCTCCAAATCACAAAGGAGAAGGAACGCATAAGGCAAGTTTTATTAAGAATAGTTGCCATTGTGAAATTTCTTGGTAAGCATAATTTGGCGTTTAGAGGATCCAGCGAGCAACTTTATGATGATTCCAATGGCAATTTCTTAGCTTGTGTGGAGATGGTTGCAGAATTTGATTTGGTAATGCAAGATCATCTTAGGCGTATTCAAAATAAAGATATTCATTACCATTATCTTAGCCATAAAATTCAGAATGAGTTGATTTCTCTTATGGCTGTTGACATTAGAAATTCTATCATCAAGATTGTCAAAGTGGCCAAATATTTCACTGTTATCCTAGATTGTACCCCAGATGTGAGTCATCAAGAACAAATGAGTTTATTGGTTCGATGTGTTCATATGTCTGATAGAAAAATACAAATTATGGAGTACTTTCTTGGTTTCTTGGTAGTGGATGACACATCTTGTTTGCGAAATTTCAATGTATTGGTTGATTCTATGAAGTCATTCGATCTTAATATTGACGACATTAGGGGACAAGGTTATGACAATGGATCCAACATGAAAGGAAAATACAAGGGGGTGCAAAATCGGTTGCTTGGGGTAAATCCAAGAGTTTTGTATATGCCATGTGCTTGCCGCAGCCTCAATCTCACTCCTTGTGATATGGCTAAATCTTGCGGTAAGGCTGTTTCTTTCTTCGGAATTGTGCAACGTATATATGTACTATTTAGTGGTTCTACCAAAAGATGGAAAGTTTTTGTTAGCCATGTGAAAGATTTAACTGTGAAATCTTTGAGCAATACTCGTTGGGAGAGTCGGATCAAAAGTGTTAAAGCAATTAGATTTCAAGCTCCTAACATAAGATCTGCCCTACTTGAGTTAAGTGAAGATAGTGGTACCGAACCCAAGGATAGGAGTGATGCAAAAAATTTGTTTGATATGCTTGGCAGCTATGAGTTCATACTTGGCATGGTCATTTGGCATGAAATTCTATTTGCTATAGATACAATGAGCAGGAAGTTGCAATCACCATCCATGTGCATTGAGGCTGCCTTAACGCACATAGATGGTATGAGGACTTATTTCGACACTTATAGAGTGGAAGGGTTTGATTTTAGTGTGATAACTGCCAAAGAAATTGTAGCTGAAATGGGTGTCGAGCCATCATTTCCGGTAAAGCGCCGTGTTTCTAGGAATAAACAATTTGATGAAGATGACAATGATGAAGCAATGTTCGAAGCTGAGAAGGACTTTAAAGTCAATTATTTTTTAGTCATGGTTGATAAGGCGGCGACTGCGCTAAAAATCAGATTTGAAGAACTTGAATCATTCAAAAATATTTTTGGATTTTTAATGAGTTCAACAACCTTGAAGTCATTGGATCATTGTGAACTCAAAGAGAGTTGCACTAAATTTGCAAGTTCATTCTCCTCAAGTGGTTCATCTGATGTTGATTTATATGATCTGATTTGTGAGTTAACTATTATGCAGTCAACTTTGCCCGATAGAGCAATGTCTCCTATGGAGATTTTCGAGTTTGTTCGAAAAGAAGATTGTTACCCCAATATTTCTATTGCATATCGGATTCTTTTTACTATGCCTGTGACTGTGGCATCAGCTGAAAGAAGTTTCTCAAAGTTGAAATTATTGAAGAACTACTTGAGATCTACAATGTCGCAAGAGGTTAAATGGCTTGGCTACTTTATGCATTGAGAAGAAAATGCTTGATGAAATTGAATGATACTATCATTAGTGATTTTGCATCCAAAAATGTTAGGAGAAACTTTTAAAGGTAATATGTACATTATGGAATATGCACACTGAGAAATACTTAGTTGTTTTATTTAATAAAATTATATTTATATATTATTCTTACTAGTTAGACATTTATACTAAAGACCCGAAGGGCCCCAGAGTATAGTTTCACCCCGGGCCCTTGAAAACTCAGGACCGGCCCTGATGGGGCCCACCACACATCAACCATCACATCGTCAGAACTAAAATGTTCACATTATCCTGCAAATTCGCCTAATCATTGTAATGTTGAAACCAATGTCATCGAGTTCCATAAATGCCCCGTGAATTAATTTAGTATTCCCGCAACAATTAAATTGGCCCTTACAATTTCTAAAAATGGACAGACTACTCCTATTTGACCCCAAACTATTTGTGCAGCTTCACAATGTCGCCATCTATTTTCGTGCAAGGTACGACATTTAACAAAAATAGTTTAATAGCTCAGTTAAATAGAAAACAACATCTATAGGAATAAACAAAAAATGAAAAAGGGTAGAGATGCACTGCATTTGTTGGGCTTCAAGTCAACAGTGGTTAGCCCAACCCACACCGGGCATCTTCCGTGTAAAAGTGAAAAAGTGATTGCCAGTAGTAAATGATTCTCATTGATTGAGCACTATATATACAAGGAGTAGTTACAATTCTGAGAGAGCTTTTCTAACCGCAACATACGGTTGCCAATGCGTGAGACAAAGCAGCAACTGCACATAACAGTTGTTAAGATGAGAGAGGAAGTACAACTGCTCATAGCAGTTAGAGAATACAAGTCGGTTCCAATGTCGGTTCCTTAATTAGCATTTGTTAATTAATAAATTAACAAATACTCTAATTCTATTCCTAACACTCCCCCTTGGATCACGCATCTTCTAGTGGTTCGTGTATATTTCATCATCTCGTGCTTCTTGTATAATCGTCATCTAGCTTGAGAATCATTTGAGAAATTTTAAGAACCTCCCCCAAAAACCCTGTGGGAAAAATATGAGGAGTAATAGATACACCATTGAAAACTCCTTTTAAAACCATGTGGGAAAAATATAAGGAGAAAACAATATGGTATAATTTATATTGCCTCATCAAAAACCTTTTATGAGAAAACTGATGTAAAAACTCACAAGGAAAAGAGTACAATAATTATTATCTGATCATAACTAATGGGTCGTAATTCTAGGAGTTTTCTCCCCATGAAATTTGCAAATCCCGAAAACGTCTCATACCAATCCCATGAATACATTTCTGGAATGTTGAATTTGGTAAAGAATTTGTGAAAAATCTGCTAGATTGTCACATGATTTGGTTTACAAAATATCAATTTCTGCACCTTCCTGTAATGAATGAGGAAAGAACAACTTAGGAGAAATGTGTTTTGTGATATTACATTTTATATAACCCATTTGCATTTGAGCAATGCAAGCTGCATTATCTTCATAGATAATAGTTGGTGATCCTAATGAACCAACACCACATGAAGTTTGAATGTGGTTAATCATCCTGCGAAGCCATACAACTTCCTTTGATGCTTCAAATAATGCAATTATTTCAGAATGATTAGTGGAAATTGCCACGAGAGTCTGTTTTTGTGACTTCCATGAAAAAGCAGTTCCACCATATAAGAATACGAAACCTGTGTGTGACCTTGCATTGTGAGGATCAGATAGATAGCCAGCGTCTGTTTATCCTACCATAGTCATATCTTGGTTCTTCTGATAGAATAAGCCAAGGTCTTTTGTGCCATGTAAATATCTAAAGATATTCTTTACTCCCGTCCAATGACATTTTGTTGGAGCAGCGCTATGTCTAGCTAGTAAATTTACCGCACATGCAATATCAGGCCTGGTGCAATTTGCAAGGTACATTAGCGCACCAATGGCACTGAGATACGGGAACTCAGGTCCTAATATCTCTTCGTCATCATCCCGAGGTCTAAAAGGATCTTTATTCATATCAAGGGATCTGACAACCATGGGTGTTTGGGTTGGATATGATTTATCCATATTAAATTTTCCAAAACCTTTTGAATATAAGCAGGTTGGTATACTAAAATTCATGAGGGAAGATGCTCAAGATGTAAGCCTAAGCAGAATTTGGTATTTCCCAAATCTTTCATCTCAAATTCCGCCATTAGATGATTGCGTGCTTCTTCTATATCAGGTGTAGTTCCAAAGATATTGATGTCATCAACATACACTGAGATGATGCAAAATCCATTTGAGGATTTCTTTATAAATACACAAGGGCAATCATCATTATTTGAGTAGCCTTTTTGAATAAGGAACTCACTCAGTCGGTTATACCACATTCTACGTGAGTGTTTTAAGCCATATAGTGACTTTTGTAATTTTACACAATAAGCGTTGCGATTTGCTTTTGGATTCGGCATTTTAAGTCCTTCAGGGACCTTCATATATATGTCTGATTTGAGTGACCCATATAAGTATGATGTCACTACATCCATCAACTGCATAGACAAATTCATTTGTACTGCCAAAGATATTAAGTATCGAAACGTTATTCCACTCATTACAGGAGAGTATGTATCATCGTAATCGATGCCGGGTCTCTGCATAAACTCTTGTGCTACAATCCTTGCTTTGTATCTCACCACCTCATTGTTTTCATTCCTTTTTCGAACAAAAACCCATTTTGCTCCAACAGGGAAGACATTGTGAGGAGTAGGTATTACTGAGAAAATACCTCTCTTTTATTGAGCGAGTGCAGTTTTGCCTCAATTGTTTCCTTCCAATTAGGCCAATCAGGATGCTTGAGGCACTCCCTGACGGTCTTTGGTTCTGGATCCAGTTGAAGGGTCTCAGCAATTTCAGAGGCGAAACATATGTCGACAATTGTAGTCTCTCTATTATATGATTCTCCTGATTCAGTATAGTTTATGGAAATTTCTTTTATACCTTCAAACTCTATGTGATTTCCCACAACAATAGAATCATGGTGTTTCTATGTCCCAGCTATTATGTTTTTATGCACATTTATGCTAGGTTCAAGATGCTGAGCATCTGTTTGGTGTCCTTCAACTTGAGGTTTAATTGCATTTACTGGTAGAGGATTTGATTTCCTCTGTTTCCGCGGAGGCTTTTGAGAAGCTATATTCCGACTAACCATATTTCTCCCCCTCTTATTCTCATTTGGGGTTTGAGTGATTTTAGTTGGTACCTCCACTCGTTCTGGTGCATTAACACCGGGAATATGTGATTTAGTGACACCTTTATGGTCAGTAAATATGCATCTCGCAAATTATTTGCAATGTGTTGCAAATCTATGATCCTCTGAACTTCAGTTTCATATTCTTTAGTACGTGGATCTAAGCACTGAATGCTTGTTACATTCCAATCTATTTCCTGGCATTCTCTGTGGTTTGATTCTCCCCCTAATGCCGGAAAATGGTCCTCATCAAAAATAGAATCAGTGTAACGGGCAGTAAACAGGTCCCCTGTAAGAGGTTCAAGATATTTTATTATTGACGAAGAATTATAACCCACTTAGATCCCTAGTTTTCTGTGGGGGGACCATGGATGTATGCTGCGGTGGTGATATCGGTACGTATACCGCGCAACCAAATTTTCGCAGATGGGAAATACTTGGCTGAGTGCCACGTACTAGTTGCAGCGGGGAGGTTGTATGATATGCAGTTGGTCTGATTTGTATCACGTCTGCGGCATGTAATACCGCATGTGCCCAACAAGATGCTGGTAATTTACAATTCTGTAATAGTGGTCAAGCAATTAATTTTACTCTTTTGATGAGAGATTCAGCCAAACCACTTTGAGTATGAACATAAGGAACAGAATGTTCTAAATGAATGCCCATAGCCATGCAATAGTCATTGAATGCACGGGAAGAAAATTCAGCGGCATTATCCATTCGAATTGTTTTTATCCTATTTTTCAGGATGATTTGCTCTTAATTTGATAATTTGAGCAATTAGCTTTGCAAAAGCATGATTTCTTGTGGACAATAGATACACATGTGACCATCTAGTAGATGCATCTATGAGTACCATGAAATACCTAAAGGGTCCTGATAGTGGTTGAATTGGACCACATATATCTCCTTGAACGCGTTGAAGAAAATTTAATGACTCATTTTTAACTTTAAGATAAGATGGTGTTATAATTAATTTTCCAGTTGCACATGCAGTGCATACAAAATCTGATGATTTTGGGAATTTTTTAGTTGGAAGGCTATGACCAATAGAATTGTCAATAATTTTTCTCATCATCCCTATGCCAGGATGACCTAGGCGATCATGCCAAGTCTTGAATTTATCAAGGTCTTGAAAAATTATTTTGTATGCAACATGTGATACGGGCCTTATATAACTGTAATATAATCCAGATGAAAGTGAGGGGAATTTCTCAAGAATTTGTTTCTCAGACCCATTACTCTTTGTTAAAAGCAAATGTTCAGAATTATTTTCAGATATTGTTTTCAAATGGAAGTTATTTAATATGAGGTCTTTGAAACTTAGAAGAGTGCGTGTAGATTTATGATACAATAGTGCATCCTCAATTACAATTGTAGTACCCATAGGTAGAACAAGTGTGGCTCGTCCTGAACCAATAATCGACGCATCGCGAGAGGCGATGGTCATAGTATTCCCATTTCTCTTAGTTAGAGTTTGTAAATATTTTATTTCCATTATATTGTGTTAGTGGTACAACTTTCCACCAAAAATAATTCTTCTTCCATTGGATTATTTTCCCGTAAAATCTATATAGAGTAAGAGAATATTTTAGGATGAAACTTTATCCATATTACTCACATATAAATATATATATACAAAGTATTCATATTATAGTTACAAATATAAATATGATATTATGTTTGAACTACATAATACGATTGGTCCGTAGGACTTTATTCTACTTAGAGTTATACAAATTATAACATCCATTATTACAATAAAATAGCTGATAACATCAAATGAGTGATGTGGAGATTATATGAGATCTCCATATGCGTCTTGGGTGTATTCCACCATCATGTTGTCAACATCAAGAAGATCTTCATCCTTCAGCCTTGTTTCCTTAGGAGCGCTTTGAGAAGTGCTAGCTTCAAGGTTTTCTTCTTGTTGTAAGGCGTTGAAGTGAGCTTCAACTTTTCCATGAACTTGTTTGCCTTTCCTAGTGGATTTGATGTATAAATCCGCTAGATGCTTGGGAGTTCGGCATTTACTAGTACGATGGTTAGTACATCCACACCTTTGACAAATCTCAGAGTTGGTGTTTCGGTCATTTTTCTTGAAGTGACCTTTACCTTTAGATTGACCAAAGATTTTCTGCATGTTTTTCCTTTTCCACTTTCCATTGAATTTCCTGAAATTCGTTTTGTTGCCCCCATACTTTTTAGTAAACTGAGTGTTAGCATGTGCTTCAGGGAGTGGCATTGAGCCCGTTGGGCGTGTCTGATGATTCTTCATGAGAAGTTCATCATGCTTCTCAGCCTGAAGTAAAGTGTATATGAGCTCAGAATACTTTTTGTATTTTTGTTGACGATACTGCTGTTGTAGTACCCTCATCGAGGGGTGGAAAGTGCACAAGGTCTTCTCAATAGGGTCTTCTTCAGAAATTGCTTGATTGCAAAACCTTAGTTTTGAGTTAACCTTGTGAACTGCAGAGTTATATGCTGCCACAGATTTGAAATCTTGGAACCCTATGAGGGACCATTCTCTCTATGCTTCCGACAGCATAACTGCTCTTTGTTGGTCATATCTCTCCTTGAGAGAGTTCCATAAAGCTAGTGGATCTTCTTCCATCAAATATTCCCACTTTAAGTCCGGATGGAGATGGTGCCTTAAGAAACTTAAAGCTGTATATTTGGCTGCCGTGGGGATTTCTCCGGCGCCTTCAATGGGTGTGATGATAGTGGAACCGACTTTACGGCTTTCAAGGGCTATCTTTGCATCCATAGCCCATGGTAAATAGTTACTACCATCTAGTTCAAGTTCATGAAATTCACGATGCATTACACCAGCCATTTCCTGTATGGTATTATCTTGCATGGATTAGTTTTACTATGAGAGTAAGATATAAGTAACAACAAATTTCTTTGGGAAGCAAAGTTTTGAAGTATACCTGATTCTTTATACATGTATGTGTAGACCTCATTTTTTGTAAATGAAACGTTGAAGATAGTCACCGTTGCGGTGTAGATCTCACAGTAATGGAGAACGTAAACTGGTTTTGACCAGTAGACGTTCATATGTCCATTACCTTGTGTCATACTACATTTTACAAAAAACACATTGAAGGTAGTCATCTCTCTAATGACTAGATGTAGACCTCACAGCAAGACTGGATAGTCTGCAATTTTATGCAGTAGATCACACAATTACCTTGTGATGTGCAAGGATCATATTCGAGGTAATCACATCAATTCACATATTTTGGGAGAGCACTTGAAGATAGTCATTTTGCCATAACAAAGGAGAATGGAAAAAATGTAGATCTTTTAGCAACGAGGATAATCTGCAAAGTGCAGTAGTTGCCTCGACTAACTTGTGATCCCAAAATTTGAATTGTGAATACAAATTATTGTACTTACATATTCTAAAAGAAAATTGCTGAAGCAATCAAATAGAATATGTACACGTAGTAGTCTGAGACTTTATTTATTAGACAATACTTTGTCTAATTATTCTAACTTACAGTACAGTACAGACTGAATATAATAAACAGTTGTTCTTAGTACAATAAAATAGCACTCTCAAATGAACAGTGCTAGCTGCTATGCAATATATTAATAATACTTTAGCCATTCTCTGTTGAAAATGCCACAACACCAGCAGCTCTTATTGGATAGATTAGCCTGTACGCCTATTTAGGTGAGGAACGGGGAGAGTTGGCCTGGCCCATGCACCAAAAGAGAGAGGATAAGGAGAGCACGAGAGTTTCCTCACGTCACAGCCACTCCCAAATCCCCTTCTCTGTTTGACTTTGGATCTCAGCACCGCTGCTCGCCGGCGCTCCCCTGCCCCGTCACGCCGTCTTCAAGGGAAACGGGGCGGGCCCCGCTTTGCAGAACTGCCTCCTCCGCTGCTGCTCACCCCAGGTGCGCTGGTGAGGCCCAGAACATCCGGTGACCACGCGCCACGAAGGGCTGCCTGGTTCTGTGCCATGGCCGCTGCGAATTGGCGCAGGATCCGGCGGGCTTCCGGTGGAGGCGTTGGAGGAAGAGGTGGTGCCGGAGGAGGAGGAGGAGGTGTCGCCGGTGATGTAGGACGTGGCATCGACGAAGAGCCCTGGTCCTCAATCTCCTCTTCTTCAACCTTGATCTTGATGTTCAAGTCGGGGATGGTGCGGTAGCCGCCGATTTCCGCTACTGCCAGCGTCGGGGATGGCAGATCCGGGACGGGGCCATATCCAGAAGGGAGGGAATGCTCTGGCAGTTCGTCTGATGGCGTCGGTGACGGTAGCCGCGGTGGTGCGCCCGTACACGCTGGGCACGGTCCGAACTCGTTTTGCACGCAGTATGAGGGTAGAGGTGGTGGCGCGAGTTCGCAAGGAAACATCTCTTCTTCTCCCAGGAACGGTGCTGATGGCCCTGGAAGAAGCCAATCCATAGGAGGGATGTTGAAGGCGGATGTCGGAGTGGCCGGTACAATGTAGTCGCCGGCGACAACCGGAGCCGAAGGCCCAGTATGATGCAGTGCAGCAGTGGACGGAGCCGAAGGTCCAGCCTGGTGCACCGTTGGTGCTCGCCCACGGAGTGGGTGGTTGCCTCGGCGTGCATACCCTCGGCGACGGTTTCGGTGGTGGTTCCTGGCGAAGAAGCGGCGACGAGGGCCACTCCTTGCACCAAGTCCCTTACGGCGACGTGCAACACGGTGGCGATGGGTGCGTGGAAAGCGGCTGATCTCTTTCTGTAGGAAGCGTGCAATAGCGAAAGCAAGCGACGACAAGTCCCTTCCTGCCATTCTTACCTTTCTCGTGGCTCTGTGTCACTCTCGGCAGAGCAAGTACTGATAACGTGTAAAAGTGAAAAAGTGATTGCCAGCAGTAAATGATTCTAATTGATTGAGCACGATATATACAAGGAGCAGTTACAATTCTGAGAGAGCTTTTCTAACCGCAACATACAGCAGCAATTGCACATAGCAGTTGTTAAGATGAGAGAGGAAGTACAACTGCTCATAGCAGTTAGAGAATACAAGTTAGTTCCTATGTCGGTTCCTTAATTAGCATTTGTTAATTACGGAATTAACAAATACTCTAATTCTATTCCTAACATTCCCCTCCCTTTGTTCACAGAACATAGGCGTGGCGCACATAGACGCCACCGTGGCCGCCGACGAGGGCGTGTCGGCAATCTCGCGGCTCCCCGATGGATAAAAGCAGCCCTGCGACCCCTCTATGGAACCCTAGGCCACTCCAGTCCCCCTTGCACCCCCACGCGCTCTCTCCCGAGCTCACCGCACGCAGTCGTCGTCGCGTTGTCGGCATCGTCATGGCCATCGACCTCCAGTCACCTCTCCTCCGTGTCTCTGAGCTCCGCCTCGAAGGTCCAGACCTCCTCACCGAACCACACTTTGCTCGGAGACCCGCATCGCCACCATGAGTTCATCTTCAACCGCAGCACCTGCCGGCCGCCATCGTCCAATTCAACACCAGGAGATCTTCCCCGAGCCCACTAACCTGCTCTACGAATCCACAGTGAGCACCTCCTCGATCCCCTCTCTCTCTAGGTCGATATGTAGCTGCTGCTTGTTGTTGCCATTACTCCTTCCCCGGTCGCTGCTGTAGAGCTCGTCACCACAGCGGCAGCAAGTCTGGCTCGCTTCCGAGCGTGCAGACATTCTCATGGGCTCCCGTGGAGCCCAATGCCACCGGTCGTTCGTTTTCTTGAGCCCTCTATCATCGGATTCCTCCGTGCACGAACTCCGCCGCTGCTCGCGGTTATCACCGCCGACGTTGTAGCCCTCCCTGTGACGCGCTAGTACCACCATCGTGCGCGGCACGTCGTGCGCGACCGAACAAGCTAGCGCACACGTTGAACGGAGCCCTATGAGCGAATCCCGACCACCTCCCACGCGCACCGGCATGAAAAATGCTCGCCTGCATTGCTCCGGTCGTTGGAGCTGACCTGGACGGCCACGTGGCCCCCTCTAGGTCGCTGGCAACGGCCCGCAGGTCCTGTTGACCTAGTCCATTGCTAACTCGGCAACGCCAGTCACGTGCAGGTGGGCCCCCACCCACTAATTAACCTAAGCCTCTGACTCTAGGCCCCACTGGCCAACTAAACTTAGTTAAACTAATTAAACTTAGTTTTATTACCCACTATCACTAACTACTAGGTCCCACTAGCCCCAGTTGACCCAGTGACCTAACGGCTGGTCTAGCCCTAGTCAATGACATGTGGGCCCGTGTTGATCCAGTTGATACTTGTGCTCCTGACTCAGTAGGCTGGACCCACATGTTTGCCACACATGCACATTGGTCGGTACACTCGTGTACCCGTAGCGAATTATGCTTTTATTTTCGAATTAAAGTAAATCCTATAATTTTAGAAATTTATTAAAACTTTGAAAATTAATGAAAAATAATCTATAAGTCAGATGAAAATATTTTATATATGAAAGTTGATCAGAAAAATCCAACGAATTCGAATGCATTGTCCGGTCATCTCTGACATGCCCCTAGCATGATGAACATGAGACTTCCCCTCGAGTTCATTTGTGTGGTAATTGCCTAAGCCCGGGAGATATCGTCACATATTATCCTGCTCTGTCTATAACGTGTGGCACTGCCTTCGGCCAGTTGTCATGTCATGCATCGTTATGCATTTGGTTGCTTTTGTTTATTGTGTCTTCCCCCTCTTCTCTGTGGTAGACCCCCAGACTCGTGTTGTTGCCGTGTACGACTACGCCCCTGATGATTAGCCTTTGGCACCAGAGCAACAAGGCAAGCAACCCCCCTGACCATTCCAATATCACTTGTTCTTTCTTCCTTATGCTTGCATTACATTTTGCCATTGTTGTAGATAGGTCCTATTCTGATGCATAGCCTGGTTTTGTTAAGCTACTTTTGTACCCTATTGGATATTAAATGCTTAGGATAGGTTGATTAGTGGTCCCAGTGACCCCACTCAGTCCCAGTTGCTCCTACTTCATCATCGAAGACTTGATGACCTAAAGACTCGAAGACTCGATCATCCGATCGACAAGCCATGACCCGTCACACCACGTCACACCTCTTATTTCTATGACTCTACACAACTACTATCGAGTATCGAGGGTGATACCTCGTAGTGTACTCCTGATGTTAACTCTATAGTGTCATTAACCGGAGGTGGATTACGGAGGGTGATTCCTCCTTCACCACTTCTGATAATGACTCTGTCGTGCAACCCTCAAGCGTGAACCATCGAGGGTGATTCCTCCCTGGCCACCTTGACAGATACATTGATATGAATCCATCGAGGGTGATACCTCGGATTCCTTTGATGTTATAGACACATGCATGGTTACTTTAATTTACTACTTGAACATGATGAGATGTGTGGAATGGGTGGATTGCCGCGTGATGGTGACGAGGCATGGCCGGGCATTCTTGGCCCGTGCCACACATCGTCGATACGGGGCAACAGGACCACATATCGTGGATCATTGATCATCACCGCAGTGAACAAAACATTAATGGGGTTGGATATATGATTTGAGAAGGCCTCTAGCATATTATGCACTAATCTTCACAAGGGAATAGTTATGGGTACTCGGCATTGTTGTATCAGCCGACGCTCTTTTGACGTCAGCATTGGAGCGGTGCACGCCCGAGTGGTCCAGGTAAGCATTGATCTTGTATAAGAGGTGCTAGGACTGATCTCGGCCGTCCTCACAATGTGTAGGAGTACAAAGGACGATGGGCCCAAGACCACTGCGCGCATAGGATTTAGTCTGGCGGGCTGGCCTCTGCGTTGAGTCTAGGTAGGGCTATGACATGTTGATTTACCAAGGCCGGTCATAACCAATGAAAGTGTGTCTGGCGAGAGGTTTCCAAGCGTGTTGGGGAATGTGGTGCACCCTTGTAGGGAAGTATATCTATTCAAATAACCGTGTCCATGGTAACGGACGCTAGTGAGTATCCTAATCTTCTATAACTAGAACTGGATAATTGTGATCTTATATTGAAACATTGGCTCCGAGGTTGCTTGCTCGCACGGAGTCGAGGAAGGATCTCTCGGCTTTTTAAAATAAATGTGTTGCAACATATTTTTTACATATTTGCTGCTGATCTACACTCTTCTAATGCTGCAAGACATTGAAGATGCTAGTCTTTGGTAGGACTAGGCGTTCTCTATATTTTTCCATTTCTGCAGTCAGTCCAAAGATATAGCCCCATTCCTTTGATACTGCTGCATACTTAGCATAATTCTGATGTCAGTCTCGCGAGTACTTTGGATGAGTACTCATTGTTGCTTTGCTCCCCCTTTTCCTATTTATACGATTGTCGCGACGAGATTATAGAGCCCAAGAGATGGCTTATCCTTCCAACGACTACTACTACCCCGAGGGAGCCTACTACTACATGGAGGCCGCTAACGACCATGAGTAGTTAGGAGGCTCGCAGGTAGGAGGCCTTGCCTTTTCGATCTGTTGTTTATATTTGTGCTCACCTTCTTAAGGAAGAACTTGTTGACTTATGTATGTACTCAGATATTATTTTCTTCCG
Organism: Hordeum vulgare subsp. vulgare; assembly: GCF_904849725.1. Taxonomy (NCBI): domain Eukaryota; kingdom Viridiplantae; phylum Streptophyta; class Magnoliopsida; order Poales; family Poaceae; genus Hordeum; species Hordeum vulgare. The sequence goes on from NC_058524.1 coordinate 175,092,928, forward strand.
CTAATTCGTGTGTATTCGAGCTTATGTATTCAAGCCCTCAAGCCCTCTGACTTGTAATATGAATCTTGTATGACTTTAATTTGTGTCTAGAGTTGTGTTGTGATATCTTCCCGTGAGTCCCTAATCTTGGTCTTATGCATTTGTGTATATTATTAGCGTACAATCAAAATAGGGGCGTCACACTACTCACCAGTAACAAACCCCACGTTGGATACTTTGGAGTATTCTACTCAAAGTGCTACATTCTTGATAAGCATCATCCTTCTAAATTTGCTTCTAAATCTCATGAAGATTTCCTACCTGGTTACGGATCAAACTCTCACACTTACCATGTCTACAACAACTTCACTTGAAAATTTGAAGAGACGGTAGATGTGAAGTTTGATGAATCTAATGGTATGCAAGTCGAACAATTGCCAAATGATGTAGGAGATAGGGAACCTTCAGAAGCCATCCAGGACTTACCCATCGATAAGATTCGTCCCATGGAGGTGAAGGAAAGCACTTCATCAACACAAGTGGAAGGCCCTACTTCTCGTCAAGACGAACTACAAAACGACATGGAGGCATCCACAAGTGGTACACGACATGATGAAGAGGAGGAAGATGGACATCGTGATCATTCCACCTTAACCTTCTTCACCACCACCTAAAGGAGATGAAACCATCAAGGATAAGGGACAATTCCGAGGGAAGGAACGGTTCTACCGCACAATCCGCCGCCGGCTCAGCCAGTGGACGCCCATGCGACTCGATTCCAGACGCCGCGGGGTCACTTCTCAAATCCCGTCGACAATGTGCTGGTAGAGACCCGCCACCTGGAGTCCCTTCCGATTTACGGAAACACCCCGGCCGAGATAGAAGCTAGAAATGCCATCGAGATGCTGAAAACGGCCGTGGTTTAGCACGCGCAGTATTCCCATTGCCTTGATCGGCACCACTCCACGCCTCACGCGAGTCACACCAGAAGTCGCCACGAGGACTTCCCTGCAGTAACCAGTGGGCCGCGGCGGCTCCCCCAACACGATCCGCTCGGGATGCCCGACACACGAGCCCAGGATATTGTGGATGCAGCGCGAGCCACGCGACACATGGAGCCAACGGCTGTGACGGGTCAGGCCTACCCGGCTTACATACCATCGCCGCCCGCACCCCTGGACGGCGGGGGCAAACACATTGGAGTATCATGCCTCGCGCCTGCTTTGTGCAACGAGCGCATGCCAAAGGACTTCAAAGGGCCCAGGAAGGTTCCCAACTACTCGCCGGACCTCGAGCCCGGGTCATGGATTGAGAGCTATGAACTCGCAATGGATATGCTCGACGTAAGCGAGGCGGTCTATGCTAAATACTTCACTATGATGCTCGAAGGGACGACACACACATGGCTGAAAAACCTGCCGCCCAACTCCATCAACACTTGTGCAGAGCTGAAGGAGCGCTTCATCAAAAACTTCAGAGGGACCTGCAAGCGCCCAATGACTATCGTCGACTTACAACACTGCATCCAGCGGCGGGATGAGTCGGCCCACCATTTGACCCGGCGGGTTGCGAAAGTTATCCATTCATCGGAAGGCATTTCGGCGACTCAGGTGGTGTTGATCCTAGAGAAAAATTGAAGCTAGGGAGACTTAAGCAAAAGGTACATGACATGGGCGAGCTAATGGATGCCCTTACCAGGCACGCTGACTCGGATGACACCAAGGATCCTGGAGAGGGCGACGATAAAATTGGTGCCGCCCGTAAGGGCGAGTTACAAAAGGGCCAATCCGAGTTTCAAAACCGGGGCAATAACCACCATGGCAGGCATGGCAAGAAGCGGCAACCAGAGGGTCCTACGGAATTCGTTGTTAATACTAATACCGGCAACACAAACCCGCGTCAGAAGAAGCGGGGCTTTAGTGGGAAGAAACAATGTAACTACCATGAAATGCTTAAAGGCCCGTGCCCGCAGCATGCCACGGCTGAAGGACCTGCGACTCACTCGTGGGAGGATTGCAACGTGATGAAAGAGTTTCGGGCCGAAGCGCTCAAAAGAAGTCAAGGCGGCGAGCACGGCCAGCTGCAGGAGCAACCCGGCGCATCCGGGTCACGTCAGGTCATGTTTGGAGGTTTCCCCAACTAAGGACCACACGGCGTGTCGCAGCACAATGTCGGCCAATACCAAGTTCATAACCAGCAGTACCACCCCCTGGGATTGTTCCAACAACCCCCCTCCCCGGCAAGGAGACCCCCAGCGGCAGAAGGATCGGGGCGGGTTCCAAAATAACCCCAAATAGTTGAACAACGGGCAGTACCACGTGTTCACCACCAACACCTGTAAACGGGATCACATGGTGAAGCATTGAACTTTCGTAGCTGAGCCAGCGCTCCCTCGGTACCTTCACTGGTCACAGCAACCCATAACGTGGAGCCGGGAAGACTATCCACCCCGAGTCGACAACCCTGGCGACTTAGCCCTGGTCGTGGCTCCCCAAGTCGGGGGATACCCCCTCTCCAAGGTCCTCATGGACGGGGGAAGCATCATCAACATCCTATATTTTGACACTTTTTGGCGGATGAACCTCCTAGAGAAGGACCTGCCGTCGTCATCCACGGTCTTCCACGGTATTGTCCCTGGTAAGTCGGCGTACCCGATTGGGCGGGTTAAGCTTAATGTGGCTTTTGGCACGGAGTCGAACTATAGGAGCGAGTCCCTCTTGTTCGAGGTAGTCAAGATCAAGAGCCCCTATCATGCGTTGTTTGGACGGCCGGCTGACGCCAAGTTCATGGCCCGCCCATGCTATGTTTATCTCAAGCTCAAGATGCCTGGACCCAAGGGTCCCATCACCGTTCACGACGACAGGAAGATAGCCCAAGAGTGTGAAGAAGGAGATGCAGCTTATGCCGAGTCAGCTTGCGCGGCCGAGGAGCTCAAGTTTCACCAATCGCATGTTGACCCGATGGACATGAAGCCGCACAAAAAGCCGACTATCGATTCTGAGCCGCCCCTCAAGTTCAAACAAGCGGACGACACCAAGGTTATCGATTTTACGCCGCGCGACTCCACCAAGCAGTTCACTATTGGGGCGGGTCTCGACCCCAAATAGGAAAGCGCACTCATCGAATTCATCCATGAGAATCGGGACATCTTGGAATCGAAACTTTCTGACATGCCAGGTGTATCGAGAGAATTCGCTGAGCACCATCTTAATACTGACCCTAAAGTTAAGACAGTGCGACAGTGCCTTCACAGGTTTAATGAAGAGCGTCGTAAGGCGATTGAAGAATAAGTAGCCCGGCTCCTTGCCGCTGAGTTCATCATCGAGATTTTCACCCAGAATGGCTGGCTAACCCGGTCCTGGTGCTCAAGAAGAACAACACTTCCCGCATGTGCATTGATTACACTGACCTTAACAGAGCCTGCCCGAAGGATCCGTTCTCCCTTCCCCGCATTGATCAAATTATTGATTCGACGTCGTGTTGCGAATGTCTGTGTTTCTTCGACGCTTATTCGGGATACCACCAGATAAACATGGTCGTGGCGGATCAGGAGAAGACATCCTTCATAACCCCGTTCAGAGCTTTCTGTTACGTGTCCATGCCGTTTGGGCTCAAGAGCGCGGGGGCGACTTACCAGCGCTGCATCCAAAACTGCTTACATAGCCAGATAGGCCATAGCATCCACGCTTACATGGACGACATCGTGGTCAGATCTCACCGCAAGGAGTCGCTCTTGGAGGATCTCAAAGAAACCTTCGACAACCTGCGTGTTTACCAGATGAGGCTTAACCCCACCAAGTGTGTTTTTGGTGTCCCTGTGGGGAAGTTATTGGGTTTGTTGGTATCAGAACGTGGCATCGAGGCCAACCCGGAGATGATTGAGGCAATTACTTCACTTGGGAAACCAACCAACCTTAACCAAGTACAGCGCATGGCAGGTCGAATTGCGGCCTTGAGCCGTTTCATTAGTTGCCTTGGGGAGAAGGCCATCCCTCTCTACCAGCTGCTCAAGAAACCCGATCGTTTCATATGGACGGAAGAGGCCAACGAAGCCTTCGAAGCCTTGGAGCGGCAATTAGCTGACCCGCTAGTGCTGGCGGCTCCGACAGACAAGGAACCTATGCTCATGTACATTGCGGCCAATTCCAAAGTAGTCAGTGTGGCAGTAGTTGTCGAGCGAAAGGAAGAAGGAAAAGAATACCCTGTCCAGCGAACGGTGTATTTCATCAACGAGGTCCTCACCCTCTCTAAACAACGCTACCCACATTGGTAAAAGTTGGTTTTTGGAGTATTCATGGCGAGTCGAAAGTTGAAACATTACTTCCAGGAACACCTAATCACGGTCGTCAGCTCTGCCCCCCTCAGCGACATCATATAGAACCAAGAAGCTACGGGATGGATTGCCAATTGGGCCATCGAGCTTGGACCCCATCAGGTGCGGTATACGCCTCGGACAACTATCAAATCTCAAGCACTCATGGACTTCATCAATGATTGGACCGAGTTACAAATCCGTGAGGAAAGACCAGACCTTACATACTCGACCATCTATTTCGATGGGTCCAGACAGTTGGAAGGCTCGGGGGCTGGCATGGTGACAACTTCGCCTCAAGGGAAGAAGTTTTGCTATGTCCTCCGGCTCATGTTCCCATGTACCAATAATTTAGCAGAATATGAAGTTTTGCTCCATGGTTTGCGACTCGCCAAGGAGATGAACCTCACACGGGTGAGATGTTTGGGCGATTCAGATCTGGTGGCGCAGCAGGTTTCTGACACCTGGGATTTACGAGACCCTCTTATGGCGGCTTACAGACGAGCTGTGTCAGATGTGGCGGGTCATTTCAATGGCTACCAAGTGGATCACATCGACTGACGACTTAACGAACCAGTGGACGCTCTTTCCCGCCTTGGTTCGCAGCGTAAGCCGGTCCTCCCAATGTCTTTTTGGATATATTACATAACCCTTCAGTAAAACTGCCTTTGGAGGAAGATCTAGCGGTACCAGACCCCGAATCTCAACTCGTGGCGACTCTTCACACTACTCCAGACTGGGCGATTCCCTACATGGCATATCTAACCAGAGGCGAGTTACCTACCGACGAGTTGCTAGCTCGCCAAATTGTCTGTCGGTGCAAATCCATGGTCATACACAATGGCGAGTTACACAAACAACGTTTTCTTCTGAAGAAGGATGTATGATTCTCAATGAGATTCATGCGGGCGACTGTGGTCATCATGCTGGATCCCGATCCTTGGTTTCTAAAGCCTTCAGACATGGGTTTTATTGGTTGACGGCTCACGCAGACGCAGAGGAGATTGTTCGCCGATGTAATGGCTGCCAAAAGTTTGGACGCCAGATGCATGTACCGGCTCAGGAATTGCAGATGATACCAATCACTTGGCCGTTTACAGTCTGGGGGCTCGATATGGCCGGTCCCTTCAAAATGTCTTCCAACAAAAAGACTCATCTGTTGGTGGCGGTTGACAAATTTACCAAATGGGTGGAGGCAAAACCTGTTAGTAGTTGTGACGCTGATACGGCCGTCAAATTCTTGAAGAAGCTAATTTTCAGGTTCGGATATCCACATAGTATCATTACTGACAATGGTACTAACCTATTCAAAGGCGCAATGCAAGAGTTTTGTTCACGAGAGCATATCCAGCTTGATGTTTCCGCGGTTGCACATCCACAGTCCAATGGACAGGCAGAGAGGGCGAATCAGGAAATATTGCGGGGGATTAAGCCTCGGCTCATGGTACCTTTGGAACGCACACCGGGATGTTGGGTCGAGGAGTTGCCATCAGTACTATGGAGTATCAGGACGACTCCAAACCACTCCACGGGTTTTACTCCTTTCTTTCTGGTCTATGGGGCAAAAGCGGTGTTACCAAGTGACATCAAGCATGATTCCCCACGAGTCGCCGCCTACGTGGAGCAGGATAACGAGTTGGCACGACAAGACTTGCTGGATGCTTTGGAGGAGGAACGTGATTTGGCCGCGTCATGGTCGGCGATTTACCAACAGGACTTGCGACGCTACCATAGTCGCCGGGTCAAGAGCCGAACTTTCCAAGAAGGCGACTTAGTGCTTCGTTTGATTCAAGACCATACTGGTATGCACAAGTTAGCACCACCATGGGAAGGACCGATTGTCGTCAGCAAGAATCTTCAGAACGGTTCATACTATTTGGTGGATCTTCGCCCAGATCGGCCAACTACGGAGGTTGAGACAACTCGCCCCTGGAACATAGCCCATCTGCGGCCTTACTACACTTAGAGCCATGAGCTCCCTCTTTTTCTTTATCAGTTTTAACAAATTGTAATCTATGAAGCAATAAAGCCGGCACCCACGAATTTCGGGGTCCTTTGCCGTTTCAGCTTTTGAAAGCATGAGTCTTTATTGTTCTATCAGTCGCCCAAACATGGACGCTATCAAAGTCAAAGAGCGTAAGTTGCCATGCTGCACTTGCTTGAAAACTGGGATTTGATAAACCGCCAAAGAGGACCAATGTTGCAAAGTTGCACGGTCTAAACATAGGCGCCTTACATGGTTTTGAAAATTAAACCGGCTTACTTGGGGGCTACTAGTACCCAAGACGTTTTGCAGTAAGAGCGTATACGCTTCTGTAATCCTTTGCCTGGTTTCTTCCTAAACCATAGGTCACTTGGGGGTTTCCACTCCTTGAGTTCAGCCTGAATACCCTGTTGGCTAGCGAAAAATTACCGCATTACAAATGGTTATACTGGACCATGTGTTGAACAAGTCGCCACATGGACCTATGTACTCGAGACGAGTCAATCCGATATTTGGACCCTGAACTCGCCTCGGTCAAAACATAAAAGGTACCGACCAGAGTCACACATGGAAAATAGAGAAACCATTGGTTCATTGAACCTGCTTCACAGAAGCTTGACTCGCGCCTGATCAGCCGGTCTAAAATAACAAAGCTTTTTGCAAAAGTTTCCTAAGGGTAACACTAGAGTTTTGCAAACTCGTCTTATCCTATCGAAACTCCTTGAGTCGATAAATCTTCTACTTTGAGCCAGCTTTGATTATAACTCGCCCCGGCTCATATTTCTCGCCATAACCCAGGGGCTGATTTATTTCTCGCCATATCCCGGGGGCTAATTTATCTCTTGCCATGATCCAGGGGGTTGGTTTATTCCTAGCCATGCCTTTACTGACTCGGATCTTGTTGTTCTTCACATACCAGGAAAAAATTGGAGACATTCCTTGGTTTATCAAAAGCTGCACGCGAGTCATGCATAAGATTCAAGGACTACAAGTGGTTCCATGCAAGAACAATACGGCATGTTTTGTGTTACACACATACTAGCAAGACTATTACATGGCTCGCATGGCCAGAATGGGTATCATCCCCCGAAAAAGGAAGGATCCATGGGCGAGTGAGGCCGCCGCCGAGTCGCCTTGTCTTGAGCTCTCCCTGCCTTCAATTCGTAAGACGCCCAACTTCCAGTTACACTTGGACAAGCAAATGAACTCGTCTTCATCGTCAAGGAAGAGAGATAGGTCCAAGTCAAGATCAAATGGATTCTTGGGACGACTAGGAACCAGGCTAGCAGTTTCATATGCAGGAGGCGTCACCTTCTTTTTGTTCTCGTCATAGGCGGCTTGGTACTTGTTCAGTTCCAAACTTGCTGCGAGTTGAGTCGCCGTGTAGCGAGATTCTATGATGGTTCAGTGATAGTCCATCTCGGTGAATTCTGACCCATCATCTTTCAGCTCAGGGTAGCCAACGACTATTTCTTCAGTTTTGCGATCCGGGGCGTAAGCTAAGCACCGACTCAGGGTGTTCAACACTCCCTTTCGGGCGGCTGATCTTTTTAACTCCTGTATTTGAGGAGGCAGCGTAGACAAGAAGCCAATCATCTGCTTGATGGTCATTAGTGGTCCCTTGTTGCCCATCACTGGCTTGATCGATAGCACGCCTTCGGTGTATAGCTGCTCAGCAAAGGTGTATATGGCTCTTAACTTAAGCAGGCAGTCGTCCGGAAGGTTGACAGCTCGTGCGCCTGCAAAGGGGAAATCAGCATTTGATAGTTTTTTATCCCAGATTGGTTAGCCAAACGAGTTCAAAGATAAAGCTTACCAAACATGGCGACTGTCATATTGGACACATGCTTTTTTAAGCCGGTCAGCTCTTGTTGGGCGGCTTCCAAATTCTCCTCTGCCTGCTCAGCACACTTCAGGATGGCGGCTGGATCGGCCTTGGCTTTCTTCTCAAAACATTTCTGGTCGGCCTTCATCTTTTCTAGATCAGCCTGCAGCAAGCGGAATTTCCTCTCCAACTCGGAGTGAGCATCCTATTGTTCAGCCAGGTTTTTATTTAAATCGGCTACCGCCGACTGAGTTTGTGCCATAGACTCCTGCACATCATATTTGGGGAGACAAGTCTCAGAATTTTTGCACGCAATACTCCTGACACTTGGGGGCTAATGTATGATTTTTTATCAAAGTCATACCGTATGCAAGACCCGGCCCTTGGGGGCTACAGATTGAAGTTTTTCTAATACAAGACCCGGCTCATCTTCCAAAAGATGACCCGGCCATTGGGGGCTACAGGTTGACGTTTTTATAATACAAGACCCGTCCATCTTCCAAAAGATGACCCGGCCCTTGGGGGCTAGTTGAAGTTTTTCTAATGCAAGACCCGGCTCATCTTCAAAAATATGACCCGGCCCTTGGGGGCTACAGGTTGAAGTTTTTCTAATACAAGAGCCAGCTCATCTTCCAAAAGATGACCCAGCCCTTGGGGGCTAGAGGTTGAAGTTTTTCTAATACAAGACCCGACTCATCTTCCAGAAGATGACCCGGCCCTTGGGGGCTACAGGTTGAAGTTTTTCTAATACAAGACCCGGCTCATCTTCTAAAAGATGAGCCAGTCCTTGGAAGGCTAATGGGTACAGGAAAATACATCAACGTACCGCGTGTTTGGTCCTCATAAGGCGGAGCAAGCTTTTGTTCAGTTCAAAATCCCTCCCCAGATGACTTGTGAAGCCGGAGCAAAGCTGGTCGAATTCCAGCTTTTCATATTGGGGGAGTTTGAGGGGTTCTGCATCGTCATCAGGGGAAAGGCGACTCGCCTTCGAAGTATGTTCAGAAAGCACGGCAGTTGGGGGAGTGGAGTAGCCAACGCCAGTAACCACGACGTCTGGATCGTCAGTCGCCTTGAGAGGGCTTGGCGGGTTACTCTGACCAGCGGTCTCCTTCAAAATGACGGGCGAGTCATCCCGGGCATCAGGAATATCACCCGCAGGAATGTCACAAGCCGCTGTTTGCTCCTCTTCAGCCTCAGGAACACAGGTGCTCGTACCTAAGGCATCAGATGTTCGGAGAGCAGAAGTAGAGTCGCCGGTTTTTCTTCTCTTCGCTTGTGCCCTGCGACAAAAGCACCAACGTTAAAAGCATATGTCACTGTTTAGAAAAATTGGGTTAACAAAGAGGACTTACCCTTGCACACGAATCATCGGCTGGAGAGCAGATATGGCCGAGTCGCCATATGTGGGAGGAGAAGTCTGACAGAACAAAGACTTGAAATTCACAACGTGGCGAGTCATATTTCACACGACAAAAGATATAATAAAACAAGAATGTACCTCGCTGGTGCATTTCCGACCAGTTGTCTTCTCGGGCAGTCCAGTGATCAACTCACCAGAGCGACTACGGGTCTTGTGTGAGGGGGTAAATCTTGCTTTCTTCAAAAGGAAATCAGAGTACATATAAGCATGAGGGTGAGACATGGGCACTTTTCTGCAGATCCGCCTGGCTGGTCTAGGGTAAGGAGAAGGTGAGTTGGAAGAAAAGGAAATTATCTCGACTGCATCATTCTTGCTCTCATCATCGTCGCCCTACACATAAGGATGTATGGTGTAAACTTAAGTCGGAACACAAAGATAAGGAGCAAGGGAAAAACCTTACCTCTGAATGTGCCTCGTCTGCGTGTGAGTCGCCAACAAAAGATGAATCCTTTGTGGTGGTTTTCTTTTTTGCTTACCGTCTTTTTCTTTTTGGTTGGCACCTTGGTGGACTTTGGGGCGACAGTTTTGGGGCCCCTCCGCCAAAACACATCGCTTTTCTGATGGATGGGGGCAAATCTTAAGCCACAAAAGTTGTTAAGTATAAACAAGACAAAGGGCGGCTTGGATTCTTACTAGTGGCACCGGGTTGGCGCGGCAGAAGGCTTTAAGACCAATCTTGGCGCATTCTTCCAGAGACCCGCCGGTCAGTTTCTTAATGACTCCGACAGTTTCGCTCTCTGAGAGCTGGCAGCGACTGACGCGCTGTGGATGGTCTACTGTGCCATCATAATCATACATCAGCCCGTCGCGATGACTCAGGGGAAGGATGTTCCATTCTATCCAGGAGCAGAACAGGTAGATCCCGATGAGCCTGTTGTTGTTTAGGAATTTCAAATCAGAGAAGAGTGGGATAAACTCTGACTCTTCTTCTTGTGTGAGTTTGTCAGGAAATTTGAATTCCATGGGCAGGCGGTCTTCTCTGAAGCCCAGGAGAGGATTCTTGCCTGGTGGAGAAGTGTCTCGGCAGTAGAACAATGACTCGGCCCAACCTTTGGGATGACTGGGCAAAAGAAGTGTCAGGAATCCACGTTCGCGGCGTCTCTGGATGTTAACTCCTCCAAGATCGTGGTTGGGACCGTTGGGAACTCGGTCTGGCGGTTTAGATGGAAAAAGTTACAGAATAAGGGGATCATGGGTTCTCTCTGCAAATATACTTCACAGAAGACCTGGAACTGGCATAAGTTGTTGATGGAGTTGGTTACCATATCTTGAGGATGGAGGTTGAGGAAATGCAGGACGTCCCGGAAAAACATAGACCCAGGCGGTTTAAACCCACGCTCAAGGTCATCGGTGAAGATCACTACTTCTCCTGGAGCGGGGTTGGGGGTCAACTCGCCCGGGGCGATTCTCCAAACAATGGTTTCCTTACTCTCGAGGAGACCCGCCTTAACGAATTTCTCAAGCATGGCATCGTCGACTTTGGTTGGTAACCAATCACACTTCGTAATGGCCCTGACTACAAAAAAATGGAGTACGAGGCGACTCAGTAACAGACTAGGAGATGTTCTACCCGCCGGTATGGGCATACGGTGTTCATACAAGAATTGGTAACCCGCCAAAAGGTTGATGAACATCGTGGTCCGTTATTTGGGCGATCTACGTGTGTATTTTCAAAAAGTATTTTAACCCGCCCTTCAGACTGGAAGAGAAGGCATCATGGCTATAGTAATGAAGCTAACTCTATGAAGACTGAAGCTAAATGGCGACTCTCAGAAGTGTTCTTTTCTTTAGAGATATTCTCCATAGGTGAACAAACATGTTTCTACAGATGGGCAGTAAATTATGGATCTATGAACGGATTAAAATAGAAAGATATTGCCTAGAGTAATGGTGATGAACTACACACATATCGCATATACAGTGTTGGTTAGTAGTATGTGGGTTTAAACTAGCAGGAGGACATGATTAAATGGCCGAAGCCTGTTACTACCTAAAGCCAATCACTGGAGCAGGGAACGGATCTAAAGCAGTTCAAGGTGTTCATTGCATTATGAAGCTAGCTCGCAACAGGCTATGGTCATGGCGTTCTTGGCCTAACCCTAAGTGGGGGAGGATGTGTACCTGTAAATAGGAGATCGCCGCCGGGGACGAATGCTCGGAGCTTCGTGTTCCTTGGCGCCCGGAAAGTCGCGGTCGGTGGAAAAAACTCCAAGAGCCAGAGACGACGTCGGGGCGTTGGTGCTTGGAGACGATGCCGGGGTGTTGGCGCTCAGAGACGAAGTGCACAGGGAAGATGAAGAAGAGATGGAGGTTGGTGAAGGGGTTTCTTTCCCCCCATTTCTCTTGTTATTTAAAGGGCAGGAACAGAAAACGAGGTTGTCGAGGCGGAGATCGAGGCGACAAGTTAGAGATCGCGATGATGGCGCCTAGATTTTTGGGATAAGCAATTATGGGCAAAAGATCCGATGACGGTTATAGTGTTGGGAGCCCTGGAACCAAGGGGATGAGGTGACACCATTTAGTACTATATGGCGACTCAGGTTAAGTACAACGGATGGCGACTTAACATTCGCCGAAGGTCAGAAATGAGGAGAGTCGCCCCAAGTTGATGGGAGTTTATAGACACGAATGAATTCATGACAATCTGGGGCCTAATGTTGGGGATATTACGTGTGGGTAATCCGCCCTTAGTGGGACGGGTCACCAAAAGGGGCGACTCACCATTAGTTATGCGTTCTATGGCCCAGGAGCTGTAGGGCGGTTCAAAAGGATCGTGCGGATGATGGAACGTCAAGGAAGCTCCTGATCGTGGGGAACACGGCGACTTAGAGATAAGGAGAGCTACCAAGAGTAGGATGGCAGGACTTTGTAAACCCTAGGGCCTCGACCTATATATAAAGGCGAGTCTCAGGGAAAGGTCAGGTGAGTTAGAGAGAATCGAGAGCTAGGTCAGGCAAGTTACGCCCTCCTTGTAATCGAAACCACCATTAATACACACAAAGCAGGACGTAGGCTTTTACCTCTTCATGAGGGGCCGAACCTGGGTAAATCTGAGTCACACTTTCGCTCACCCCCTTTGAGTCGCCACCAAGGTGCGATGGCTCCATCTCTAAGTCCTTTCACGAGGACATCTACCGTGACAAAACCACGACAGTATGTACCAGTAGCTATGTGTTTGATCTCTCTCTCTCTCTCTCGTGTTCTTGAGATGTCATGATCTCGATGTACCGCGGGCTTTGCTACTATAGTTGGATCCTATGATGTTCTTCCCCCTCTCCTTCTTGTAATGAATTAGTTTCCCCTTTGAAGTTATCTTATTGGATTGAGTCTTTAAGAACAGTTGATGTATGTCTTGCACGTGTCTATCTGTGGTGACAATGAATATTCATGTGAGTACTTGATGTATGTTTTGGTGATAAACTTGCAGGTTTCATAACATTGGGAACCTATGCACATGGGTTAGCACACGTTTTGACTCTCCGGTAGAAACTTTGGGGCACTCTTTGAAGTTCTATGTGTTGGTTAAATAGATGATTCTGAGATCGTGTGATGCATATCGTATAATCATGCCCACGGGTACTTGAGGTGACAATGGAGTATCTAGGTGACATTAGGGTCTTGGTTGATGTGTGTCTTAAGGTGTTATTCTAGTACGAACTCTAGGATAGATTGAACGGAAAGAATAGCTTCGTGTTATTTTACTACGGACTCTTGAATAGATCGATCATAAAGAATAACTTTGTGGTGGTTTCGTACCCGACAATAATCTCTTCGTTTGTTCTCCGCTATTAGTGACTTTGGAGTGACTCTTTGTTGCATGTTGAGGGCTAGTTATATGATCCAATTATGTTATCATTGTTGAGAGAACTTCACTAGTGAAAGTATGAACCCTAGGCCTTGTTTATTATTAATTACCTTGCTGTTTTTATAATCTCAGATTACAAAAACCTATATCTACCATCCGTATTGCACTTGTATCACCATCTCTTCGCCGAACTAGTGCACCTATACAACTTACCGTTGTATTGGGTGTATTGGGGACACAAGAGACTCTTTGTTATTTGGTTGCAGGGTTGCTTGAGAGAGACCAATTTCATCCTACGCCTCCCATGGATTGATAAACCTTAGGTCACCTACTTGAGGGAAAATTGCTACTGTCCTACAAACCTCTGCACTTGGAGGCCCAACAACGTCTACAAGGAGAAGGTTGCGTAGTAGACATCACCTTCTCCTTCGAGCCTCCCATCATGCTTGTTAACGGGCAAAGCAACAGCAGGCGGCCGATCTGCATCGATAGGTGTCGCCACACACACCTATGGAATGATCAAAAGTGGACAAAGCTCTTCTTGACAAGCCTATTGATCTAGTTAGGGAGGTACATAGGTCACTTCACTAAATGCTAGCTAGATCTACCTAGCTTGCTAGTTTGGGAGGAGACAAGTTCAACTAGTGGAGGGGGAAGGAAAAAGAGAACAGAGATGCATTAATGGAGGTTGGTGTAGTTAGCTAAGAGTAATAAAGAGAGAGAAAGATAGGTAGAAGAAGGAGAGTAATGGGGGGGAGAGGTAGTGAGGAAGAAGCAAGGTGAGGGAGAGAGGATGTGGGAGCTAGGTGAAACTAAGGAATAGAGGAGGGGAGGGGAGAGGGGAGGAAAAAGGTGGTATGGCTGCGGCTTAGCAGTAGCGCTGGTAGAAAAACGCGCTACTGCTAATAATATAGTAGTAGCGCTTCTTTGTCACACGTGCTACTGCAAAGCGGGGTCCGCCATGTGGCCAGTTTCAGAATTGGTAGTAGCGACATGAAAAAAAGTGCGCTACTACTATCACATTAGCAACAGCGCGGGTATTTTAAGCGCGCTACTGCTAAACCTAGCGTGAAGGGATCTGTTGGTCAATTTTAGTAGCGACGGGGTTCTACCGAGCCGCGCTACTACTAAGTTTATAGCAGTAGCGCCTATATTTAGAACGCGCTGCTGCTAAGTAGCAGTAACGCTCCTTCCTATCCCGCGCTGCTGCTAAGATTATGTGTATAATGTTTTCCCTAGTAGTGCAACATCTAGATGAAGTTTTTGTATGGTTTATATTTTGATTGCAAGCTTTCTTGGAACCATTCAATTTTCATGTACTTGTAAGAATTCTCTGCAAATCTTTTGAAAATTCCTTGAAAATCATTTAAGCCCACTGTGAGAGCTTTGGCCAAATATCTGAGGACTTATTTTTAAATGGCCAGGAAGGATTTAAGTGAGTTTTGAAATCATTTCACATTTGGTATCCCATATTTTTATGTAGCTGAGTTGTCATTTGCAACTCGGTCTATCCAATTTGGGAAAATCGATTCTATTGATTTCTCCGAGAGGCAAATTATTCACTCTCTGTTCTACCGAACCACTTTTCCTCGGAGACTCCAAATTTTTATGCTAGAAGCATTCTTAGTGATTTTATTAGATTTATATGTGATAGCCTCGCTTATTAGGGATGATAGACTACTCATATCCATAAGGAATTCCTTCTTTTCCGGGAGCCAGTCGAACAGGACTCCCAGGTTAAGTGTGATTCGCTTGGAGTAGTTTTAGGATGGGTGACCGACCGGGAAGTTGGTCCCGGGTGCACATGAGTGAGGACAAAGTGCGCAGAAAAGACTAGTATTGATATGTGGGGCCAGTCTAGATCCCGCCAGGAGTAACGTGCGCCGGCGGGTGCGTCCGGGGCGTTACATTATGCCACACGGGGAGAAACTTCAAATAATCAAAAAATATAAGGGGGAGAATCATCTAGGATCCCTAACCGAAAAAGGGGAGATACATCAAGGAACCCTTAAAGAAGAAGAATCTATGACCCCTTACTCTTAATGAACCCTTACCCTTTGACCTTTTTGGAAATTAATACCAAAGGGAGAGAAAGTTTTAATTGCATTTTATTTTTCCAAGCCTTTTCCCAAACTTAATTGTTGGCAGATTTTAGCATTTAGAACAAGTCATGCACATCCTACACATGCAAGTCTACAAGTATAGCAGCGGAAAGTAAAGACATGCACATGCAAAGTAAGGAGTAGAGTTTAGGAAGATCAAACGCAAAGATGGATACAGTGATTTTTGGCGTTGTTCCGATATGTGGTGCTATCGTACGTCCATGTTGATGGAGACTTTAACCCATGGAGGGTAACGGACGCGCGAGTCCACGGAGGGTACAACCCATGAAGGGTCCATGGAGAAGCAACCTTGTCTATTCCATCATGGCTTACGTCCACGAAGGACTAGCCTCACTCGGGGTAGATCTTCACGAAGTAGGCGATCTCCTTGCTTGTATAAACTTCTTGGTTCAACTCAACAACATGAAGTAGGGGGATCCAGAGCGACACCTAACCAATATAGGAGACACCACTCTCCAGAAGGTAATAGATGTGGTAGTACGATGAACTCCTTGCTCTTGTGCTTCAAAATATTGTCTCCTCAACACTCAATCGCTCCCTCACAGATTTGTCTTGCGTAGAAGAGATTGATTGGGTTGAAAGCAATTTGGGGAGGCTAGAGATCAAGTTTCAAATTTGATGGATTGGAATATCTTCATCTCATCACATGAGTAGGTGGCTCTCTCTCAGAAAAATGAATGTGGCAATTGTATGTGTGTTCTTCGTGCTTCCTCTGCGAATGAGAGGTGGTGGATGGATATATATAGGCATCTCCAAAAATCCAACTGTTACAACATTATTGCCCAACTCAGTGAAAACGAAGTGAATCTTGGTGGTGATAACGAGATGATGTATATACTTCTCGCCCCTCGTTGGATACCCCAAGTGGAAGGTGGATATGTAGTCAACAACAAATTTCCCTTACACGGAGACTGTAAGGCTTATCGAACCAGAAGGACTCCTAGGCTCAACAAGTAGGTGTTTCCTGTCCTGGTCAGTAGAAGACGTGGGCCTGCACACACAACAAATAAGTTTGCTCCCAAGGAGTACAGACAGGTTGTCAATCTCTCTGGCCTTGTAGTTTGCAAAGGATCAAAACACAAGCGGGAAGGTAATAGTGATTGCAACGGAAAAGTAAAGGATAACAGTAAACGATGGAGGTGTAAACAATGATGGTGATATGGACCGGAGTCACATGATGTTCACTAGTGATGTATCTCTCTCAAAAGACGATAAACAAGTATGCTAGGGTAAACAAATCACACTTGGGCAATTGACAGAATTATGATCGCACTGCAATGCTAATTATGCTCCTTGATAGTATGAGGTTCAATAGTAATGGGAAGTATGCCAAGACAAGTAGACCATTTATTCATCAGCATCAACTTACTAATCATCCACATTGAGATATCTATCCAGAACATCTCTCCGGTACTAAGTTGCGAGCCCCACCGAAATTGTAAACTCAAAGCAATGGACAACTGCATTAACGAACTATGCGTAAGGTAAGCAATCCTTGCAACCTTGGTCACAAGCACTGCTGTTTTCTCCCTAGTGGCAACAAGCACATCCCCTGGTCTCATGTTTGTGTCACTCAAGCTAGACATCGAGGGTCTCGAACCCACAATCATGCGTAACGCTCCCTCTTGGAGTTATGATCTACTACTTGGCCAAAGCAATAAAAAGCAATCGAGAACATGCATGAATCACTAAGGAACATAATATAAAAGGATAATCAAATATATAACTCATAATAATATGAATATAATCTCATAATCCATTGGATCGCAACAAACCGAGCATAGCAATAGCAAGAGAATTACATAGATGCCTTGATCATGTAGGGCAGCTCACAAGGACTAACCATTGAAGCACAAGATTGGAGAGAAGACATCACATAGCCACTCGTCATGGACTCATGGTCCAAGGGAAACAACTGAGGGCACATCCAGGAGGCATCCATGGTGGTGGAGAAGCTCTCGGAGGTAAATCCTCCCTCCGGCAGGGTGCCGGGAAGAGTTCTCTTGACGCTCCCGATCTTGGAAGTGCCGCGGCGGCGAAATGATGGAGAAATTCGCGATCCCAGAAAGTCTACGAGGCTTTCATCACGGAACACTAAATATAAGCCAAAGGAGGGCACCGGAGGAGGTGGGGCACACCCAGGCGACCTCCTGGCGTGACCTAGGGTCTGGCCGCGCTAGCAGGTGATACATCTCAAACATATCTATAATTTTTGATGGTTCCATGTTATTATCTTGTCATATTTGGATGTTTTGTATGGATGAATATGCTATTTTATATATTTTTGGGACTAACCTATTAACTCAGTGCCAAGTGCTAGTTCCTGTTTTTTCCGTGTTTTTGACCTTTTTCAGAGGAGAATATTGAACGGAGTCCAAACACAATAAAACCTGCGGAATGATTTTTTCCATAATAGCAGACACGCAGGAGACCTGAGAACCAAGGAAGGGGACCTCGAAGGAGGTCACAAGCCACCCAGGCCCGGCCTAGGGGGGGCGGGCCTAGCAGGCTTGTGGGCCCCCTGTGGCTCCCCTGCCCTAGTACTTCCGCCTATAAATTCCCTAAAAATCTGAAACCACCGAGAGGAGCCACGAAAATACTTTTCCGCCACCGCGAGCTTCTGTCTCCGCAAGATCCCATCTGGGGCATGTTCTGGTGCCCTGCCGGAGGGGAAATTCGGACACGGAGGGCTTCTTCATCAACACCATTGCCTCTCCGATGATGCGTGAGTAGTTCACCATAGACCTTCGGGTCCATAGCTAGTAGCTAGATGGCTTCTTGTCTCTCTTTGATCTTCAATACAAAGGTCTCCATGATCTTCATGGAGATCTATCCGATGTAATCTTCTTTTGCGGTGTGTTTTTCGAGATCCGATGAATTGTGGATTTATGATCATATTATCAATGAATGTTATTTGAGTCTCCTCTGATCTCTTATATGCATGATTTCGTATCCTTGTAATTCTCTTCGAGTTGTGGGTTTTGTTTGGCCAACTTGATCTATAATTCTGGCAATGGGAGAAGTGCTTGGTTTTGGGTTCATACTGTGTGGTGGCCTCACCTAGTGACAGAAGGGGTAGCGAGGCACGCATCGTGTTGTTGCCATCAAGGGTAAAAAGATGGGGTTTATATCTATTTCATGAATTTATCCCTCTACATCATGCCATCTTGCTTAAGGCGTTACTCCATTTGTCATGAACTTAATACACTAGATGCATGCTGGATAGCGGTCGATGTGTGGAGTAATAGTAGTGGATGTAGAAAGTATCGGTCTACTTGTCTCGGACGTGATGCCTATATGTATGATCATTGCCTTAGATATCATCATGACTTTGCGCGGCTCTATCAATTGCTCGACAGTAATTCGTTCACCCACCGTAATACTTGCTATCTTGAGAGAAGCCTCTAGTGAACACTATGGCCCCCGAGTCTACTTCACATCATATTTTCAGCTTTACACTTTTACTTTGTTGTACTTTCCGCCTTCAGTTCTCACCTTGCAATCAATCGTGAAGGGATTGACAACCCCTTTGTAGCGTTGGGTCCAAGTTTGCTATTTTTGCGCAGGTACTTTGGAGACTTGCCTTGATACTCCTACTGGATTGATACCTTGGTTCTCAACCTGAGGAAAATACTTACTCCCACTGTGCTGCATCACCCTTTCGCTTCAAGGGAAAAACCAACGCAGGCTCAAGAGGTAGCAAGAAGAATTTCTAGCGCCGTTGCCGGGGAGTATCAAGTCAAGAATAGTCTTCCTCCAACGTGTCAATTTCTGGCACCGGGGACTATTCTAAGTGAAGCTTATCCAAGTAACTGTCGCAAACTCATCTCTTGCATTTACCTTTTTTGCCTCTCGTTTTCCTCTCCCCCACTTCTGAAAAACAAAAAGTACAAAAAATATTTGCCTTTTTCGTTCGCCCTTTTATTTCGCTTGCTTTCTGTTCGCTTGTGTGCTTGTTTGCTTGCTGAAGTCACCATGACTGAAAACACCAAACTTAGTGACTTCTTGAATACTAATAATAATGATTTTATTAGTACTTCGATTGCTCCCGCCACTAGTGCGGAATCATATGAAATCAATGCTTCTTTGCTGAATCTTGTTATGAAAGAGCAATTTTCCAGCCTTCCTAGTGAAGATGCCGCATCCCATCTTAATACCTTCATTGAGTTATGCGATATGCAAAAGAAGAAAGATGTGGATAATGATGTGATTAAATTAAAGCTATTTCCGTTCTCATTGCGAAATCGAGCAAAAACTTGGTTTTCATCTTTGCCCTAAAATAGTATTAATTATTGGAACAAGTGCAAAGATGCTTATATATCCAAGTATTTTCCACCGGCTAAGATTATCTCTCTCCGTAATGATATCATGAATTTTAATAAACTAGATCATGAGCATGTTGCACAATCTTGGGAGAGAATGAAATTGATGATTAGAAATTGTCCCGCTCATGGCTTGAGTCTTTGGATGATTATACAAATCTTCTATGTTGATTTGAATTTTTCTTCTAGAAATATCCTTGACTCCGCCTCCGGTGGAACTTTCATGGAAATCACATTAGGAGAAGCCACAAAACTCCTAGACAAAATCATGACAAACTATTCTCAATGGCACACTGAAAGGTCACCTACTAGTAAAAAAGTGCACGCTATAGAAGAAATTAACTCGTTGAGTGCTAAGATGGATGAGTTAATGAAATTGTTTACTAGTAAAGGTGCTCCTTTAGATCCAAATGATATGCCCTTGTATTCCTTGATTGAGAGTATCAATGAGAGCTTGGACGTTAATTTTGTTGGTAGCAATAATTTTGGCAATAGCAATGCTTTTAGAGGAAACTATACTCCTAGGCCTTTTCCTAGTAATCCCTCTAATAACTTTGGCAATTCCTACAACAATGCTCATGGAAATTACAATAAATTACCCTCTGATTTAGAGAGTAATATTAAAAAGTTTATCAACTCGCAAAAGATTTTCAATGCGTCCATAGAAGAAAAACTACTCAAAATAGATGACTTGGCTAGGCCCGTTGATAGAATGTCTCTTGATATTGATGCTTTGAAAGTGAGATGTGCTCCTCCCAAGATCAATATGGATGAAACTTTGAAAGCTATGCGTGTTTCCATGAATGAGATTAAATAAAGATCCGCCCAAATTCGTGCTAGACATGCATGGCTTAAAAAGGCGTGTTCTCGTGATGAGAATCACGAAGATCTTAAAGTGCTTGGTGTGACTCCCACTGAATCCTTCTTTTCTAGTGTCAAACCTAATGATGATGGGGCTGGATATGAATCCACTATGGTTGAGAAATGCCCCAATGATTCGGAGTCTATCTATCTTTATGCTAAAAGCATTGAAAGTGGAGTAGAGGATATCAAAACTTTGAGTAGTAATGAAACTACTACTTGGGATTTCAAGGAATTCAATTATGGTAGTTGCTCTTTGATTGAATGTATTTCCTTGATGCAATCCATGCTAAACTGTAATGCCCAAGATGCGACCCTATCCTCAATTTGGCGTGAGGGCCTCGTTAGGGATAGAAGCGCATCTCGCTGTTTCGCAAGAATGGATATCGTTACAAGTACATTTACTAAAAAGAAGAGATATAAAGAATTGGCTTACACTCGCCACAAGCTACAACAGAGTCACGTCAGTACAATACGGAATCATCATGAACAAGAGCAGGGTCCGACTATGGACGAAAACAAACGAGAAAAGAAGAACGACGTCCATCCTTGCTATCCCAGGCTGCCGGCCTGGAACCCATCCTAGAACGATGAAGAAGAAGAAGAAGCAACTCCAAATGAACAATCAACGCGCTCGCGTCAACTAACCTTTACCTGTACCTGCAACTGGTGTTGTAGTAACCTGTGATCCACAGAGGACTCAGCAATCTCATTTCCAAAGGTATCAAGACTAGCAAAGCTTAATAGGTGAGGTAATGTTAAGTGGTGAGGTTTTCTTCAAGCGACTATGCATTATATGAGGTGGCTCACTTACGAGTACAAGAATAAGAGGGGGGTGATCTACGCATAACGGACGTGAACTAGTGATGATCAAATGAATGATCCTGAACACCTACTTACGTCAAACATAACCCCACCGTGTCCTCGATCGGAGAAGGAACTCACGAAAGAGACAGTCACGGTTACGCACTGAGTTGGCGTATTTTAATTAAGTTATGTTCAAGTTATCTAGAACCAGTGTTAAACAAAGTTTCCACGTTGCCACATAACCGTGGGCACGGCTTTCCGAAAGATTTAACCCGGCAGGGGTGCTCCAACTAATCCATCACAAATTACCACAAGCCGCATAGAAATCCTCGATCACGAAGCTCGCGATCCTGTCGGACTCCTTAGTGGAAAACCTCAACTCTGAGATTACCGAAAGCATCACCAGAATCTCGATGCACAAGACATTCGTCAAAGGTAAAACTAATCCAGCAAGGCCGCCCGGCGTGTCGACGATCCCGTTAGGAGCCGCGTATCTCGTTCTCAGGACACGACGGATGAGCGATGGTTACCATGCCAGGCACCGAGTTGCCCCGGGTAGCGTTAGTAAGCTGCTCTGTTTTGGACCAGCACCATCAGCACTGGCCGTCCCTGTATTATGTAAAATTCCTCCTCGGGTTCATGATGCCCTATGCATTCAGTATTAACAAAATTATTATGTTGGGCAAATGTAGTCCCAATGTTGGGCCTTGCCAGACCAGCTTTTATGTAAAACGAATTATCAAGGGGGTCCCCATAACAACCCCGGTCGTGTTAGGAGCGCTCAATTATGGAACATGACACCGGTAGCCGAAACTAAAGGGGCAAAGGTGGAACAAAACACCAGGCTAGAAAGGCCGAGCCTTCCACCTTTTACCAAGTATATAGGTGCATTAAATTAAATAGCATTTGATAGGGTGATATAACAAGGAACCAATGTTATCACATGGAAGCAACTGCACCTGCAACTAGCAACGCTAACGCATGGTAAAGCAAGCAGTAACATAGCCAATCAGTGGTTTGCTAGGTTGTGAATAGGTTGAAGGTTTTCATGGCATTGTTGATAGGCTGATATTTAACAGGTGGTAGGCAACGAGATATAATCGACAAAAGCGATAAAACTAGCATGGCAATGATACTAATGGTATTTGGGGAAATGGTCATCTTGCCTGAGATCCCGCTTGGAAGAAGAATGACTCTATGAAGAAGACGAACCGATGTAGTCGAACGGGTCCTCACATCCGACACGCTTGCGGAACTCTATCGAGACGGAGGAAACCGGAAACAAGCATCAACACACGATATTCCCCACGGCATATGCACGACAAGATGCAATCCACATATGATGCATGAGCAGCTGAATATATGCAAGACATGGCATGGCAATTCACAACAACCAAATACTACACATTAAGTGAAGTTCAATATGCAACGAGTTGCATATTGACGAAACTCCACATACGAGTTATTTAGTTCTATCCCGATTAGGTGCACGGTAATATTAAATGTGGTTACACATGGAAAGAGGTGAAGTGTAATTAAACTACCTATCTAGGCATTTTAAATGAGGTCAGAAATGACATATAGCATCTCCGAAACGACCTCACATGTTAATTTACAATTCTGTCCAGATCTGAACTAACACGTTTAAATGTTTGTTAAACAACAAAACAAATAGGTTCATGTGATTCTATGCATCGTTACAAGCAATTTACACATACAGAACATCTCCAACGGAGCTACGGTTCAACAACTACGAGCTAAACAAGAAATCACTACAATCTGCCAAAATCAGCCACATAGCATTTTCTACAACCCACAACTACGAGCTACACAACACCAATATGCTCAACCAAGGCATGAGGCAATAGAGGTGAATATGCTCTACAACATACAAATAATATCTAGCATGGAAGCATGGAACACTACGAAAAGAAGTCACAAAATGGCATCTCACACACAGTTTCAGACTTAGAGAAAATAACAGTTTATGAAACTGCAGTTTTCGATCTGAAGGCATATTGACAGCAGCAAAACTATAAGCTAAAGGACTCCAAATGGAATGAAAATCGACAGCATGCTAGAGAATCCTAAAGTCTACAACTAACTCCATTGCACCAACCTCAAAAGAGCTACAGATCACCAGATAAACTCATGCAAAGACAGCAACAAAATATAACAGATTTCAGACTTAGAAGTATTTCAGCATCTCCAAATCAGCACTATTTTCTAGCAACTTGGGAGCAATCAAACCACACCTAAACATGGATTTCTATTGCAACCAAAATTACCAGGGGCTAGTCTAAACATCCAAGAACAACTCTCTAGTTGACAACTCCTCATATCACGCACGAATTAAATACCACAAGATAAGCAAAAGGGCAAGATGGCAAAATATCATGCGCACTAACTTGCTCAAAAGCCAAAACTAAATGCACTGTTAAATCCTATGGATTTTTTACCCTGAAAACATATATAACATGAAGGGTTGCAACACAAGAATATCGCCACACGTATATGCGAGATAATGTCCTAAACACGGTATAGGAAACTAGCTACGGAATCCTACATGCAAAAATACCAACGACTACTCAAAAATACATGGCAAAGGGGTTCCTAAAATATGAACATTTAATCTATGGGGTTTGAGCATTCCGAACTCGCGCGAAAATAAATTCGGGGCAAGCACCTATTAGGACAGCACACTAAACTAGGCATATGGCAAGCCAAACTACGTCAAACATGCATGCAAGTTATAAATTACGAATCTACGTGCAAAACTACACAAGATCCATATATAGATCACCTCAATCTGACATACGGTTAATTACTTACGGGAGTTTTAAATATCTAATAATTCCTGAGAATAAATATACGCAGAAATATCCTAAATACTAACGGGCCGAATCTGGTGGGCGCAGCATTGCTAAAACGCGCCACGGCGCGGGATAGAGGACAAGAGCTCACCTCGGTCCGGCTTGGAGGGAGGAGGTGGATCTGGGCCTGCTCCGGGGCTTGGCAGGCCGAGGTTGATCTCACTAGGCCGGGCCTTGGGCGCATGAAGCGGGCCGGCTGCTGGGCCCATGCTGGGAGGCCGGCCAAGGAGCGGTGGTTGTTGGTGGGGCTCTGCCGCTTTCTCGACAGGAGCCATGGTGCCGCAATCACCAACGAAGGCGAGGCACCAGGGCAGCATCCCGGCGAGGGGGCGGCTGCACGCGGCGAGGGAGGTCGAGCGCGGCGGGATCCGGTATTAATCTGGCCCGAGGCGGCGGTAGGAGGGAGATCGGCGGCGGAGGAGGAGCGGCGGCATCCATGGTCGTACTGCACAGGAGGGAGACGGGAGAGGTTAGAGGAGGGAGGAGAAGGTCAGGCTCGGCCTTGGACACCGGCAATGGGGTGCTCACCCGCGTGAGGAGGGGCTCCAGCATAACGAGGGCCCTATCCCGACGATGAGGGGAGAGCTGAGGGGAGGCTCCGGTGAGGGCATGCTCGGGGCAGGGAGAGGCTGCTGCAGTTGCGGGGAGCTCGGGCTCCTCGCGCACGGCGCGTTGGCTCGGGCCCGTGCGGGCCTGCGATGGGCTCCACGGGCCCTGGCGGCTAAGGCTGGTGGGAGGAAATAGAGAGGTGCGAGGCTAGGGTTAGGGCGCGGATCCCAAGGTCGACTAGGGTTTGCTGTCTAAAATGCGTGGGATGTCTATTTATAGACAATGGGGGGCTAGGTTTAGCGGAATTTCGTCCCGGGTCCAACCGCGTGGTCGGAATCAAACAATTCCAAACGCGGTACGGGCTAAGTGGCCGTGTAAAGTAGGTTAGCCGGGGAAGAGAGGGAAAAGGTGCGGCGCGGCAACGCGATTTTAAAACACCGATAAACGTCCGACGATATACCGGATACGGTGCCGCTACGGTTGACCGTTCGGGTACCAGACGGACTCCGATTGCGACAAAATTTGATAGGCGGCCTATCTATAACTAAATAAGACCGCATGCAAAGTTTCAACTCAATCAGAGAAAGTTTCACGCACACTTTTAAAAACAAGATTTTACG
The DNA here is from genome assembly GCF_904849725.1 of Hordeum vulgare subsp. vulgare. Taxonomy (NCBI): domain Eukaryota; kingdom Viridiplantae; phylum Streptophyta; class Magnoliopsida; order Poales; family Poaceae; genus Hordeum; species Hordeum vulgare. Next base: position 175,118,408 of record NC_058524.1, read on the forward strand.
GTGTTGCGAGCGCGTGCGTGTGTGGTCGGGCTCCGAATGGACAACGACGAACACAGAGAGAACCGGCAACTAACAACTGATGCAAGTTTGAAAACTAGCGGCAATGGGATGCCGATGCAATGCAGATGATGCGCCTGATGCAATGATGATGCGACAAATAAAAATAACCACACGACGAAAATGGAAATAAAGGGGAATCTTCTGGGGCGTCGGTCTCGGGTTGTCACATAAACTCTCCACACGCTTATAGCCAAAACAAAGCCTTTACCGATCATATCGTCGATGCTAACATGAAATCTCTTGAAGATAAACTTGAATTGAAAGTTTCTGTTCCTAGAAATCTTCAGGATGAGTGGGAACCTACTATCAAAATCAATATCAAAAACTATGAATGCAATGCTTTGTATGATTTGGGTGCTTGTGTTTCCGCTATTCCAAAGTCTTTATGTGATGTTCTAGGCTTCAATGAGATTGATGAGTGCTCTCTTAATTTGCATCTTGCAGATTCTACTGTTAATAAACCCATGGGAAGGATCAATGATGTTCTTATTATTGCAAATAGGAACTATGTACCCGTGGATTTCATTGTGCTTGATATTGATTGCAATCCGACATGTCCGATCATTCTTGGTAGACCTTTCCTAAGGACTATCGGTGCTGTCATCGATATGAAGGAAGGGAATATTAGATTTCAATTTCCATTAAAGAAGGGCATGGAACATTTTCCAAGAAAGAAAATAAGATTGCCTTATGAATCCATGATGAGGGCTACTTATGGTTTGAGCACCAAAGACGACGATACGTGATTCTATCGCCTTATGCCTAGCTAAGGGCGTTAAACTATAGCACTTGTTGGGAGGCAACCCAACGAATTTATATTTGATTTTTGCTTTCAGTTTGGTTGCGTCCACACCATCATAATTCTGTTATGATTGTGTTTTTTGTGTTTCTTTTTGTGTTTGTGCCAAGCAAAACCTTTATGATCAGTTTTGGTGTTGGTTGCTTGATCTTGTTGAAAAAGACAGAAACTTTGCGGTCATGAAATTATTTTTCATTTTTATCCAGAAAAAGATTTTGAATTGATTCGTTCTGCTGCTGGTTTATATGCCAATTTCCCAAATTTTCGTAATTTTTCAGAATTATTGAGATACCAGAGGTATACGAAGTATACATATTGCTACAGACTGGTTTGTTTTTGACAGATTGTGTTATTGTTGTGTTGATTGCCTATTTTGATGAAACTATGGATGGTATCGGGGGGTACTAGCCATGGAAAAGTTTGCTACAATACCTAAAGAGTTGGTAGTTTGTTTTCATATGCTAATGATATCACGAGTTTCTGTTTAAGTTTTTTGTTGTGAAGTTTTCAAGTTTCGGGTGATGTTCTCATGGACAATGGGATGAAGAGTGGAAAGATCTCAAGCTTGGGGATGCCCAAGGCATCCCAAGCCAAATTCAAGGACACCAAAAACCCAAAGCTTGGGGATGCCCCGGGAAGGCATCCCCTCTTTCATCTTCAATCTATCGGTAATGTTACTTGGAGCTATATTTTTATTCACCACATGATATGTGTTTTGCTTGGAGCGTCGTGTATTATCGGAGTCTTTTCTTTTTGTTGTGTCACAATCATCCTTTTTGCACACATTTTTGAGAGAGACATGCACTCATTGTGATTTTGCTAGAATACTCTTTGAGCTTTTCTTATATCTTTTGAGTTAGGCAATTTAGCTCGCATGTGCTTCACTTATATCTTTTGATCTAGATAATTTTGCTCTAGTGCTTCACTTAAATCTTTGTAGAGCACGGCGGTGTCATAGTTTGTATAAATAAAAACTCTCGATCTTCACTTATATCTTTTTGAGAGTGCTCTCTCTCATTAGTCCTAAAGATGATAGGCATCCAAAGAGGATATACTAAAAACTTCCATATTCTTGTGCATTGATTATAAAGAGAAGTTTGATTCCTCTCAATTAGTTTTGAGACATGGATTTGGTAATATTAGAGTTATGTTAGTAGGGTGTCGTGAATCTAGAAATACTTGTGTTGAAGTTAGTGAGTCTCGTAGCATGCACGTATGGTGAACCGCTATGTTAGGAAGTAGGAGCATAATTGATTTACTGATTGTCATCCTTTGTGTGGCGGTCGGGATCGCGAGATGGTTAACACCTACCAACCCTTCCCCTAGGAGTATGCGTTTAGCACTTTGTTTCGACTACTAATAAAACTTTCGCAATAAGTATATGAGTTCTTCGTGAATAATGTGAGTCCATGGTATAGATGCACTTTCACATTCCACCATTGCTAGCCTCTCTAGTGCCGTGAAATTTTCGCCGGTGCACAAACCCACCATGTTCCTTCCTCAAAACAGCCACCATACCTACCTATTATGGCATTTTCATAGCCATTCCGAGATATATTGCCATGCAACTCCATCTTTCCGTCTCATGACATGTGCCGTCACTTTCATATTGCCATTGCATGGTCGTAAGATAGCTAGCGAGATGTTTCAACGTCATACTCTAAGCTAGATCGTTGCACATCCTGGTACACTGCCGGAGGCATTTCCTATAAAGTCATCATTGTTCTAAGTATTGAGTTGTGAGTAAATAAAAGTGTGATGATCATAATTATTAGAGCATTGTCCCATGTGAGGAAATAAAAAAAGAGGCCAAATATGCCCACCAAAAAAATGAGAAACAAAAGAGGCCAAAGGTCCCAAACAAAAAAAATGAGAGAAAAAGAGAGAAGGGACAATGCTACTATCTTTTTCCACACTTGTGCTTTGAAATAGCACCATGTTCTTCTTGATAGAGAGTCTCTTGGTTTGACACTTCCATATACTAGTGGGAATTTTCGTTATAAAACTTGGCTTGTATATTCCAATGATGGGCTTCCTCAAAATTGCCCTAGGTCTTCGTGAGCAAGCAAGTTGGATGCACACCCACTAGTTCTTCTTTTGAGATTTCACACACTTATAGCTCTCGTGCATCCGTTTCATGGTAATCCCTACTCATTCACATTGATATCTATTGATGGGCATCCCCATAGCTCATTAATACGCCGAGTCAATGTGACCATGTCCTCCTTTTTGCCTCACAACCTCCACCACATTCTATTCCACCTATAGCGCTATATCCAAGGCTCACGCTCGTGTATTGTGTGAGAGTTGAAAATTTTTGAGAAAGTAAGAGTGCGAAAACTATTACTTGGCCAATACCGGGGTTGTGCATGATTTAAATTCGTTGTGTGGGGATGACGGAGCATAGGCAGACTATATGATTTTGTAGGGATAACTTTCTTTGGCCTTGTTATTTCGAAAGTTCATGATTACCTTGCAAGTTTGCTTCAAGTATTATTGTTTTCATGTCAATAGCAAACTATTGTTTTGAATGTTATGGATCTGAACATTCCTCCCACAAGAAACAAGTTACAAAGGGCAAATATGTTAGGTAGCATTCCACATCAAAAATTCAGTCTTTATCACTTCCCTACTCGAGAACGAGCAGGAGTTAAGCTTGGGGATGCTTGATATGTCTCCAGAGTATCTATAATTTTTGATGGTTCCATGCTATTATTTTGTCATCTTTGGATGTTTTGTATGCATGAATATGCTATTTTATATCTTTTTTGGGACTAACCTATTAACTCAGTGCCAAGTGCCAGTTCGTGTTTTTTCCGTGTTTTTCACCTTTTTTAGAGGAGAATATTGAATAGAGTCCAAACGGAATAAAACCTGCAGAATGATTTTTTCCATACCACAAGACACGCAAGAGACCTGAGAAGCAAGGCAAGGACCTCTGAGGAGGTCACAAGCCACCCAGGCCCGGCCTAGGGGGGCGGGCCTAGCAGGCTTGTGGGCCACCTGTGGCTCCCCTGCCCTAGTTCTTCCGCCTATAAATTCCCTAAAAATCTAAAACCACGGAGAGGAGCCACGAAAATACTTTTCCGCCGCCGCAAGCTTCTGTCTCCGCAAGATCCCATCTAGGGCACGTTTTGGTGCCCTGTTGGAGGGGGAATTCGGACACGGAGGGCTTCTTCATCAACACCATTGCCTCTCCGATGATGCGTGAGTAGTTCACCATAGACCTTCGGGTCCATAGCTAGTAGCTAGATGGCTTCTTCTCTCTCTCGGATCTTCAATACAAAGTTCTCCATGGTATACATGGAGATCTATCCGATGTAATCTTCTTTTGCGGTGTGTTTGTCGAGATCCGATGAATTGTGGATTTATGATCAGAATATCCATGAATGTTATTTGAGTCTCCTCTGATCTCTTATATGCATGATTTCGCGACCTTGTAATTCTCTTCGAGTTGTGGGTTTCGTTTGGCCAACTTGATCTATAATTATTGCAATGGGAGAAGTGCTTGGTTTTGGGTTCATACCGTGCGATGACCTCACCCAGTGACAGAAGGGGTAGCGAGGCACGCATCTTGTTGTTGCCATCAAGGGTAAAAAGATGGGGTTTATATCTATTGCATGAATTTATCCCTCTACATCATGTGATCTTGCTTAAGGTGTTACTCCGTTTGTCATAAACTTAATACACTAGATGCATGCTGGATAGCGGTTGATGTGTGGAGTAATAGTAGTAGATGCAGAAAGTATCGGTCTACTTGTCTCGGACGTGATGCCTATATGTATGATCATTGCCTTAGATATCATCATGACTTTGTGTGGTTCTATCATTTGCTCGACAGTAATTCGTTCACCCACCGTAATACTTGCTATCTTGAGAGAAGTCTCTAGTGAGAAATATGGCTCCTGGGTCTACTTCACATCATATTTTCAGCTTTACACTTTTACTTTGTTGCACTTTCCGCCTTTAGTTCTCACCTTGCAATAAATCGTGAAGGGATTGCAGCCCCTTTGTAGCGTTAGGTGCAAGTTTTCTATTTTTGCGCAGGTACTTTGGAGACTTGCCTTGATACTCCTACTGGATTGATACCTTGGTTCTCAAACTGAGGGAAATACTTACTGCTACTGTGTTGCATCACCCTTTCCTCTTCAAAGGAAAAAACCAACGCAAGCTCAAGAGGTAGCAGCAGGCCGCCTGGGAGGCCCCTGGCCATCCTCTGGCCCTCCTTCGAGGATCCCGAAGCTTTTGTTTTTATGATTTTTTTATAAATTTTCCAGATTTTTTTGGGCTTTGGAAAATTGGGTAAATGCCCCTACAAAAAAGACATCAGCAGACAGAAACGGGCGCTGGGTGCATTGAGTTAATAGGTTAGTCCAAATATGTGTAAAATGATATAAAATTGTCGCAAAACATATAACAATGTCACCCAAAAGATCATGGAACAAGAAGAAATTATAGATACGTTTGGGACGTATCAGGTGGCACCGATTTGCACAAAATGTCGCAACTTTCGAATTCTACGTGAGATCGATATAGCAATCTCGGTGGTACTGATACGTCTCCATCGTATCTACTTTTCCAAACTCTTTTGACCTTGTTTTGGACTCTAATTTGCATGATTTGAATGGAACTAACCCGGACTAAAAGTTGTTTTCAGCAGAATTGCCATGGTGTTGTTTTTGCGCAGAAATAAAAGTTCTCGGAATGACCTGGAAATTTATGGTGATCTTTTGTGGAATATATCAAAAATAATGGCGCAAGAATCATCCGGAGGGGTGGATCTAAGAGCCCACAAGCCCACTAGGCGCCCCCCCCTGGCCGCACCTGGCAGGCTTGTGGGGCCCACGAAGCTCCACCACCTCCAATCTCAGCTCTATTTAGTCCCTTTCGTCCAGAAAAAAATAAAGGAGCAGAGTTCATCACGTTTTACGATACGGAGGCGCCGCCACCTCCTATTCTTCCTCTCGAGGGCAGATCTGGAGTCCGTTCTGGGCTCCAGAGAGGGGAGATCGTCGCCATCCTCATGACCAATCTTCCTTCATCGCCAATTCTATGATGCTCTTCACCGTTCATGAGTAATCTCATCGTAGGCTTGCTGGACGGTGATGGGTTGGATGAGATCTATCATGTAATCGAGTTAGTTTTGACGGGGATTGATCCCTAGTATCCATTATGTTTTGAGATTGATGTTGCTACTACTTTGCCATGCTTAATGCTTGTCACTAGGGCCCGAGTGCCATGATTTCAGATCTGAACCTATTATGTTGTCGCCAATATATGTGTGTTCTTGATCCTATCTTGCAAGTTGTAGTCACCTACTATGTGTTATGACCCGGCAACCCCGGAGTGACAATAGCCGGAACCACACCCGGAGACGACCATAGTATGAGGAGTTCATGTATTCACGAAGTGTTAATGCGTGGGTACGGTTCTTCATTAAAAGGAGAACCTTAATATCCCGTAGTTTCCATTAGGACCCCGCTGCCACGGGAGGGATGGACAATAGATGTCATGCAAGTTATTTTTCCCAAGCACGTATGACTACATACGGAATACATGCCTACATTACATTGACGAACTGGAGCTAGTTACATATCTCTCCGTGTTATAACTGTTGCATGATGAATAACATCCTACATAATTATCCATCACCGATCGAATGCCTACGAGTCTTTTCCTACTGGTCCTTGCTATGTTACTTTGTCGCTACTGCTGTCACTACTTCTAATGTTAGTCTGTTGCTAGTGTTGTTACTCTGTCGCTACTGTTGCCACTGCTGCTACTGTTACCGTTGCTACTGTTGCTATCATACTACTCTGCTACTGATACTTTGTTGTAGATACTAAATCTTTCATGTGTGGTTGAATTGACAACTCAACTGCTATATGTGAGAATATTCATTGGCTTCCCCTTGTGTCGAATCAATAAATTTGGGTTGAATACTCTACCCTCGAAAATTGTCGCGATCCCCTATCCTTGTGGGTTATCAAGACTATTTTCTGGCGCCGTTGCCGGGGAAGCATAGCTCTATTCTCTGAGTCACTTGGGATTTACGTCTGCTGGAACTATGAGGAATCCGAAAGATCCAAGAACTAAAGTCTGGCCCTCAACTACGAGGACAGGTAAGGAACTGCCATCTAGCTCTGCACTTGATTCACCTTCAGTTATGAGTAAGTTTGCGAGACCACCTCCTGCTAGAAATTCTGATATGTCGCCTGTGCTTGATGATGCTACTTTTGTTGTCCATGATACTTGTGATGACGCTATGCTGGATACTGCTTTGCCACTAGGTGCATTCCTTGATGCACAAATTGCTAGAGTTGCTGCTAGATGTGATTATACTTCTGAGACTGCTGATACTATTGAAGTAGAACCTGCTATTTTGCCTGTTAGAACTAGCTCTCCTAGATATGAATTGCCTCATATGCCTAAGGGTTATGTTATGGAGGGAGAGATAGCTTAGGACTTTCTTGCTTTTAAGGCTAGCTATGATGTTGATAGGAACTTGCACGCTAGCAACCCTGATGCTGTTACAGCTCAGAATTCAAACGATGTCTCTGCCTCTCATGCCGAAACACAATCTGGTGATGAACATGAGCCTGATGATAATATCGATAGTGATGTTCATGACGATGCTCAACCTATCAATGATAAGGATGTGGAGATTGAACCTGTTGATCTTGATAACCCACAGCCTAAGAATAGGAGATACGATAAGAATGACTTTGCTGCTAGGAAGCAAGGTAAAGAAAGGGAACCATGGGTTCAGAAACCCATGCCCTTTCCTCCCAAACCTTCCAAGAAAAAGGATGATGAGGATTTTGAGCGATTTGTTGAAATGATTAGACATGTCTTTCTGCAAATGCGTTTGACAGATATGCTCAAAATGTCTCCGTATGCTAAGTACATGAAAGATATTCTGACTAATAAGAGGAGGACACTTGAGGTTGAGATTTCCACCATGCTTGCTAATTATACCTTCAAGGGTGGAACTCCTAAGAAACTCGGTGATCCCGGAGTGCCCACTATACCTTGCTCCATTAAAGGCAACTACGTTAGAACTGCTTTATGCGATCTTGGAACCGGTGTTAGTGTTATGCCTCTCTCTCTTTATCGTAGGCTTGAACTGGATAAGTTGACACCCACTGAAATCTCTCTGCAAATGGCCGACAAATCAAATGCTTTCCCTATTGTCATTTGCGAGGATGTGCCTGTTGTGGTTGCTAACGTTACTATCTTGACGAACTTTGTTATCCTGGATATTCCCGAGGATGATGCCATGGCGGTCATCCTTGGAAGACCCTTTTTAAACACTGCAGGGACTGTTATAGATTGCAACAAAGGCAATGTCACTGTCCATGTCAACGGTAATGAGCATACAGTGCACTTTCCGAAGAAACAATATCGAGTACATTGCATCAATGCTATCGAAAAAACTTCATCGATTCTTATTGGGAGCTTTGAATGCCCTGTACCTATTGTTAGGATGAAGTATGATTTGCTTGTTGGGGATATCCACATCCCCATTGAGGTAACCTAGTGGCTATTCGAAAATTCTCCGTATTCATTTGCGATTCGACCTCATTGACGGATTTGTTTCGATGACCATGAGATGGATGAATCGAAGAATCACAAACATGTGTTCTAAGCTTTCACCTTCGGTTGCTTAGAAGAAAAATGATAGATTTAGTTTAGTTTTCCCTGTTTTCAGTTTTTGCCTCCCGTGGAAAAGTACCCCGAAAATAAAAGTTCCCGGAATGTCCTGAAAATCAAGAATGATTTTTTCTGGAATTTTTGAAAAATTCTGAGACGGAGAGCTAGTCTGGGGGCTGCACGAGTGGGCCACAAGCCCTAGAGGCGCGGGCACCCCCCTGGCCGCGCCTAGCAGGCTTGTGGGGCCCATGTGTACCCCCTCCACTTATTCTAGCTCCCATCTGCTTATCCTACCTCCATAAAAAATCGTTTCGCAGCTCAAACCCGTGTTCTTGCTCTTCTTGCTGGGATTTTCGATCTCCTTGTGCAAAGCACCATTCACCAAGCTGTTTTGGGGAAATTGCTCCTTGGTATGTAACTCCTCCATTGGTCCAATTAGTTTTTGCTCTAGTGCCTTATACTTCGCGTATTTTCGCTGCCATGGTGACCCTGTTCTTGAGCTTAGCATGCTAATTTTAGCTGGTCCCAAGTAGTTTTGATGCGTGACAGGGCCTCTAGGCACTTGTGGCAGTGGTTGCTACGAGTTTAGTTGAGCCTTGTGCATTTTTTCTTTGAGTCACTAAAAATTTCAGAAAAGGAAGATGTTCAGGAGAAATTATCATGGTGGTTCCTCAAGCAAGAGAGGTCCCCGTCTCGCGATTCGGGAGCCCGACCCTTACCAACAGAGGAACGCACAGGTACAACCATGTGAATGGCCTTCAGATGAATTCATGATTGAGGCAGGTTTCAAAGACGATTTTTATACACTTGTTCACAACGTCGAACTCGAAGAATTCATCTTCGATAAATGTGAACAGTATGTTACTCTCACTGCCTCTTTTGTTTGTAGATTCAAATTTTTAGCTGGCCGTGATACATCTGTAGTGTTTGATCTCTATGACAAATCATATACCATGGATTTAGAGGATTTCAATAGAATTTGCAAGATACCTGGTTGGGGTAGCCTCAATGATCCTCCTAAATCTTCAGTTAGGGATTTTTTCTCTAGTATAACTGTCGGATAAACTACAAATATTACGCAGGCTACCATGGGGAGCATTCATTTTCCTGCCTTGCATTACTTTGGCCTCTTCATAGGTAGATGCCTTAACGACAAGATCGAGCATTGTCACCTCTGCGCACCTGACCTTAGTATTCTTAAGAGCGCAGTAACGGGTGATAGAAGTTTCAACATGGGAGCTATAATAGCAAGGAGGCTCAATAATAATGCTAATGAAGGGGATTTCTTTGGTGGTATCTATGCCACTTGCATAGCAAATTTTCTTGGAGTACCCATCCACGAAGGACATCCCCCACTCCATACAGCTTTCCTCGTTCGCGCAGCTTTGACACGCTATCAGTTCCTTGAGAGGGATGATGAATCCCTCCTATACCGTTTAATATTTAACCGACATCGTGTTTTTCATATTACCCTTCCTGCTCCTGCCTTCTTTGACTTTCAGGTAAAACGAAGATATTACATAACGAGAGGAGAGGCAGAGGAGTATGAAAGGGAGGCAAAGGCTGCTCGCCTCCGTGAGGTAGCTATTTAGGCAGTGGTTGCAGCGCTCCCGTACAACCCCCATTATGATTTTGGGTATCGCCCGGACCATCCATGGGAGTAGACCAACTTAGGCCAAAAGCCTAAGCTTGGGGGAGTACGTGTTTCTCACCAACTTTATATTCTTGCTTACGCTTTCACTTTGTTAGTCGGTGTTCACACTTTGTCACTGCATCATCCATGCTAGTTTATTTCTTTCTCTCGTTTTCTTTTCGTGTGTTTGTCTAGTTTGAGAAAAACCCAAAAAGATTTTCTAGTTCTTCTTTTGCTTGTTGGGAGCTTTCCCGTGTAAATAGTTTTCTTTTTCTTTGGGTCAAGGTAGAAGACCAAGGTTACAATGTTTAGTGGCTCTCGCATGCATATCTGTTTATATGTCAAAGAGCCATATTACTTTGTCTTCTCCTTTGTGTTTGCTTGTAGATTCCAGCTTAGTCCAATGCACGAGCACTCTTATTATTGTTCACATCGTCCGGTCGTGCAAGTGAAAGGAAATAATGACGATATATGATGAAGTGACTAAGCCTGGAAAAGTAGGTATGAACTCGATCTATTTTGTTTTTGTAAATATGACTAGCTCATCGTTTCTAGTTCAACTTTGTTGTGAGAGAAACATGTCTGCAATGACAACTTAGAGATCATAGTTTCTGATGCCATGCTTAATTAGCTAGGAGCTTATAATGGTTTGTCTTGGAAGCCAACATGGATCTTGAGATGACTATGATGTAGTATGATAGGATGGTATCCTCCTTTGAATGATTCAAGTGGCTTGACTTGGCGCATGTTCACGCATGTAGTTGAAACAAAATTAACATAGCCTCTATGATATTCATGTTCATGGTGATTTATGTCCTACTCATTCTTGCAATCAATGTTGGTTAATCTCAATGCATTTTGATGATTGTTGTCGCTTTGTAGTTGGTCGCTTCCCAGTCTTTTGCTAGCCTTCACTTGTACTAAGCAGGAATACTGCTTATGCATCCACTTACATAAACCCAAAGTTGTTCCATATGAGTCCACCACACCTACCTATATGCGGTATCTACCTGCTGTTCCAAGTAAATTTGCATGTGCCACTCTCTAAACCTTCAAGAAATAATCTATTTTGCATGCACGAACCGCTCATGTGGTGACAGGGGGCTATCAGTATCTTCCACGCTAGGCGTGTTATCCTCGATATGTGTTTATTTACTATCACTCACGAGAAAGGGGTCGGTAATTGGAATACCCAGTTCCTTGCTCAAATTGAAAAGATAATTGCAAACAAAACTCCCCCTCGATTGATGTTGGTATGGACGGCACCCGAGTATTCGGCTAGTTGTGGAGTGTGATTGATCGGTGGTGGGGGAGTCAAAACTTAACTTTTCTTTTTGGGAACCACCTATAGCATGTGTAGCATGGAGGATGGTGAAAACTCTTGGTCATTGCGTTGACAATGAAAGCATGCCACCCAAAATTATTATCTCTGTTTTCAAAGCTTGAGCTCTGGCACCTCTGCAAATCAATGCTTTCCTCTACGAAGGGCCTGTCTATTTATGTTTCTGTTGAGTCATCCTATTCTTATAAAAGCACAAATTACAGAGCACCTTTGTCATTTTTATGCTTTGCTTTTGACTGATATTGAGTATGACTGTGACTGGATCTTCTTTTCCATGAATTAAAATGTTTAGTCAGCCCTTGGACTTTGAAGGTGCTCTGCATTTATGTTTTGCGGTCTCAGAAAGAGCTAGCGAGATACCATCTGTTTCTACTGCTTCATGATTGTTTTGATTGAAGTGTTGACGTTTGAAACTCATTATTATTGCTCGCTAGTTGATTATGCCATATATATGAGTTTCTGTGAGACCTAGATGTCATTTGCTTATGTGGTTAGCTTGTGATCTTGCTGAAATTCTGGATATGAGTTAGACATAGTTGCAACAACAAGATCAAGCAGAGTTCGTAAAAGTTTTTCTTTTGTCTCTTTCAATTTGCCAACTGAATTGCTTGAGGACAAGCAAGGTTTTAAGCTTGGCTGAGTTGATACGTCGCTGTCGTATCTACTTTTCCAAACTCCTTTGCCCTTGTTTTGGACTCTAATTTGCATGATTTGAATGGAACTAACCCGAACTAACGCTGTTTTCAGCAGAATTGCCATGGTGTTGTTTTTGCGCAGAAATAAAAGTTCTAGGAACGACCTGGAAATTTACGGTGATTTTTCGTGTGATATATAAAAAATATTGGCACAAGAATCAACCGGAGGGGTGGAGCTGAAAGCCCACAAGCCCACCAAGCGCCCCCGGGGCCACGCCTGGCAGGCTTGTGGGGCCCACGAAGCTCCATCACCTCCAATCTCAGCTCAATTTAGTACCTTTCGTCCGGAAAAAAACAAAGGAGAAGAGTTCATCGCGTTTTACGATACGGAGGCGCCGCCACCTCCTGTTCTTCCTCTGGAGGGCAGATCTAGAGTCCGTTCTGGGCTCCGGAGAGGGAAGATCATCGACATCATCATCACCAACCTTCCTTCATCGCCAATTCCATGATGCTCTTCACCGTTCGTGAGTAATCTCATAGTAGGCTTGCTGGACGGTGATGGGTGGGATGAGATCTATCATGTAATCGAGTTAGTTTTGTCGGGGATTGATCCCTAGTATCCACTATGTTCTGAGATTGATGTTGGTACTACTTTGCCATGCTTAATGCTTGTCACTAGGGCCCGAGTGCCATGATTTCTGATCTGAACCTATTATGTTGTCGCCAATATATGTATGTTCTTGATCCTATCTTGCAAGTTGTAGTCACCTACTATGTGTTATGACCCAGCAACCCCGGAGTGACAATAGCCGGAACCACTCCCGGAGATGACCATAGTATGAGGAGTTCATGTATTCACTAAGTGTTAATGCGTTGGTCCGAGTCTTTATTAAAGGGAGAACCTTAATATCCCGTAGTTTCCATTAGGACCCCGCTGCCATGGGAGGGATGGACAATAGATGTCATGCGAGTTCTTATCCCTAAGCACGTATGACTACATACGGAATACATGCCTACATTACATTGACGAACTAGAGCTAGTTACATATCTCTCCGTGTTATAACTGTTGCATGATGAATAACATCTGACATAATTATCCATCACCGATCCAATGCCTACGAGTCTTTTCCTACTGGTCCTTACTACGTTACTTTGCCGCTACTGCTGTCACTACTGCTACTGTTACTCTGTTGCTACTGATGTTACTCTGTCGCTACTGTTGCCACTGCTGCTACTGTTACCGTTGCTACTGTTGCTATCATACTACTCTGCTACTGATACTTATCTGTCGATACTAAATCTTTCAGGTGTGGTTGAATTGACAACTCAACTGCTAATACTTGAGAATATTCTTTGGCTTCCCCTTGTGTCGAATCAATAAATTTGGGTTGAATACTCTACCCTCGAAAACTGTTGCGATCCCCTATACTTGTGGTTATCAGGTACGGGTATGGTGAACTAGGGTAGTTTCCAAATCTCGGTGAGACCAATTCCAAGACTCAGAATTTCCAATTCTTGAAAATGACATACCAGAAACTTGGCCACTGATTTTGGTGGCACCGAATGGAATGTTGGTGGTACCGAGATTCTAGGGTGTGGCACATGTTCTGTGTGGTGGAAAATCAGTAGGACGAATGGAAAATCTCGGTGGCACCGATTTTGTTGTTTAGGCTTTGGACAGAGAACTTTTGTGGAAGAATGGCTGAGTATTTTTGGGGGCTATCTCTAAGCACTTGAGCAACAAATTCATCATAGATACCTCAACCCTTTTAATAGTATTGGCTTTCTTGTGGACTCAAATGTGTTTTCTCACAAATATAAAATGCCGAGTCTTGTAACTTGAAGCTTGGCCAATCCCATTCCTTTTCTTCCTTGGGGATTTTGCACACAATCCTTAGCCAATCCTCTATGTGTATTATATCTGAAATATACTAAGTAAACGTGTTAGTTCAAGAGACAATGTATGTTGTCATGAATTATCAAAACCACTAAGTGAGCATATGTTCTTTCAATCTCCCCCCTTTTGGTAATTGATGACAACATACATCAAAGCATCAAATAAAGATAAGTAGTAGAATATGACAGCTTTGAAAGATGCATGGCTAATACAAGCTCCATCTAAATGTGTGCAATCTCCTTTTAAGAGATGTTTGCTTTGGAGTGCATGAGCACACACATAGTAGAAGAGAGAAGACTAGTCATGTGAATCCTGGCTATATCACTACTGGAATCAGGGAATTTGCCATCAGCCAGTGCTTTGCCGTCTGCTGGCTGATGGCAAAGAGCCTCTGTGTTGTTAACTTTTAGAAAACAGACGGAAAAAATCTGGCTGATGGCAAAGAGTATGTTTGCCATCAGCCACCTCTTTTCCGCATGCCGACGGACGGTAGAGAAGGTGTAGGCAGACGGCAAAGAGCTGGCTATTAGCAAAAAACATATTGGCCATCAGCCACCTCTTTGCCATCTGCCAACAAACGACATAGAAGCTGAAGGCAGACGGCAAAGGGGACGGTCCTAATGGCCGGAGTCCACTCCACCCCACCCCACCCTTTGTCGTGTGCCTCCCAACCTTTGACGCCCGGTGCAGACGGGAAAGGGGGTGCCCCCTAACGGTCCTCAACTCCACCCACTCCCCCACTCTCTCTCCCACTCTCTCCACCCACACACCCTCTCTCTCTCGCCCTGCCCACCCCAACGCCGCTAATTTAGTTAGTTTATAATTAGGTTAGTTTTATTAGTTTATTAGACTAATTATGTTAGTATTATTAGTTTATTAAGTTAGTTTATTAGGTCAATTAGGTTAGTTAGTTAGGTTAGAAGCAAAAAAAGGAAAAAAAGAAAAAGAAAAAAGGAAAATAAGAAAAGAATTAGAAGAAGAAGAAGGAAAAGAACAAGGAAAATAAGAAGGAGAAGAAGAAGAAGAAGAAGAAGAATAAGAAGAAGAAGAAGAAGAAGAAGAAGAAGAAGAAGAAGAAGAACAAGAATAGGAGGAGGAGGAGGAGGAGAAAAAAGAAGAAGAAGAAGAAGAGGAAGAAGAAGAAGAAGAAGAAGAAAAAGAGGAGAGAGGAGAAGAAGAAAGAAGAGGAAAAAAGGAAAAGAAGGAAGAAGAAGAAGAATAAGACAAGGAAAAAGCAAAAGAAGGAAGAAGAAGAAGAAGAAGAAGAACAAGGTGACATCTCGACACCCCAACACGATGCCCCGATGCCCCGACACCCCAACACAACGCTCGACACCCCGACACGACATCCCGACGACACCACATCACAAAACTTCACGCAACTGTTAATACGCCGCCCCCGACGCCACTGACCCCCAACCCCCGACCCCTGACACCTCTTCGGCCTCTTGTTGACCGAAAAGGAGATCTTCGGCCTTCCAGAGGCCGCCATCCGCGGATCTTACTAGGAGAATGCTCGATGAGGATAGGAGAGGCAGAGGAGAGAGTTAGGGGGTTCCTCGACATCGATGGAACCCTAGATGACATCTATATAGGTCATATATTTGTCTTATGTCATATATTTTTTGATTTTATTAATGAACACAAAATATTTGTGTTGATCAGATGGATTTACATGTGCAGTTGTATCGTCTGTTGTTCGAAGACCTCCCCGTGCGTTCGACGAGTTCCGCCCCTGCGTTCGTGGGCAAGTACAAATGACATCTCCTCCTCGCCCCTTAATTTGTTGTCGGTCGGTCTATACATGAAACTTCCTAGATATAGGTACATTAAATTATCAGTATGTTTGACCAGTATGCGTCTCCATTCGAAAGGGTTACAATTACAAATATGCATGCATTTGCATATATTTATAACCGTGATTCTTCCGAATTGTCCAATGTTATCCATGGACAGCCCGAGTATGTGTAGATTGGGTTCGTTTTCCCATATGCTTTGTTCTGGATCGGATGCATAATTTCGTCAGTGCCTCCCTGTTGTTCTCCGGATACACATCCTCTCTGTTTATTGCCGAGACATGTATCCGGAGAACATCGGGGAGGTGCGGCCAATTTTTTTTGTTGGATCCGAAGCAGAGCATGGGAAAACGAACCCAATCTACACATACTCGGGCGGGATTAGGACCTATCTTTACCTATTAGCGTGTAGGTTGCATGGACGTAATAAAACTGTCGAACTTGATTAACTCATGAACATATATGCTGAATTATATATATATATATATATATATATATTTCTTTTGTGTTTAGTAGCTAGGCAAGATGAGTGATCGTGCATGGATGTACACCGGTCACCCTAGTCAGAAAGAGATGACGAAAGAATGGTTTCTAAAAAACAAGGACTTTGGGAAAGCTGCATTTGAAAATGTCTAGGAAACAAACTCGTGCCCCTATCCACAGTGCGACAACTATAAAAAGAGGACATAGGCTATAATGATTAAACACCTGCAGAGGAGGTTTTTTAAGCCTAATTATATTGTGTGGACATTTCATGGTGAGTCTATACAACGCACCAGAGCTGAGGTGGTTCGTCGTCGCACCGACGAGCATGGTACCGGGATCGAAGACATGGTGCAAGACTTTGATGATGCTCAGGATTCAGAAGAAGAGATGGAGGAATCTGCAAAGGCCTTCTATGAAATGTTGGAGTCTTCAAAATGTCCTCTCCACGTGCACACTTAGCTTTGTCAGTTGGATGCCATTTCACAAGTAATGGCTTGAAAGCTCAGTTCAACTTGGGAAGAGAATGCTACGACCCGATGATGACACTATTTGTACGCTTTCAATCCAAAGTCCATGTCATGCCTGCCAACCTATACCAGTCGGACAAAATACTTCGTGTACTTAAGATGCCTTATGAAAAGATAGATGCCTATGAGAAAGGATGAGTCTTATTTAGGAAGGAGTATGCACACTTGGACTATTGTCCTAATTGTGAGTCTTGCATGTATCTTGTGGTAGACAACGGTATGGGTGAGAAGAGGCAGACCAAAATCGCTGTTAGTGTTCTTCGGTATATGCCAATCAGGCTTCAACGGCTTTTCATGGTCGAAGAGACAGCCAGACATATGACATGGCACAAATTGGGCAAAAGAATCGAACTAGATGCGGATAGGAATAAGATGGGGGTACACACATCGGATGGGGAAGCGTGGAAACATTTCGATGGATTACATCGGATAAAGCGGCAGATCCAAGGAATCCTCGAGTGTGTGTCACCACGGATGGGTCCAATCCCTTCGGCATGACGGCGACCCAATACAGTAGTTGGCCTGTATTTGTCATTCCACTCAATCTCCCCCCGGTCAGATTATGCAAAGAAAGAACATATTCCTGACGTTGATAATTCTAGGGGCCAACTATCCGGGGAAGAATATGAATGTGTACATGCAGCCTCTTAAGGATGAATTGCAAGAAGCTTGGGATAATGGGGTCAAGCCATACGATGCCGCTAGAAAAGAAAACTTCAAAATGCATGTGTGGTACATGTACTCAACACATGACTTGCCGGCGTATGCGCTATTCTCTGGATGGTGTGTGCATGGAAGGTTCCCGTGTCCCTTGTGCAAGGGAGATCTTCAGTTTCATTGGTTGCAGGCGGGTGGGAAGTATTCTTGCTTTGACTTGCATAGACCGTTAATAAACATGCGAGAAGGCAAAGGAAAGCAGAAGTGGTCGAAGCCAAATGCCTGGTTCAATCTTGGAAGGCCAACTATGAGGGAAATTATCTTGTGGGTCAAAATGCACTTGATGTTCCCCTATGGGTATGCGACAAATCTAAAGAGGGGAGCGAGTCTTGAAAAATTAAAAATATTTGGTCTTAAGAGTCATGATTGGTAGATATGGCTTGAGCGGGCAATGCCGGTGATGTTACGTGGCTTTATTCCTGAGGATGAATGGCTAGTACCGGCAGAGCTGAGCTATTTCTTCCGTGTTCTTTGTGCAAAAGAACTGTCATCTCGCATGGTAGATGACATGGAGGATTTTGCACCGGAGCAATACCGCGTGGAGGTGGAAGGCCTACGGGTCTTCAAGCCATCAAACGTGTTCAATTCGTTTTCTTGAGATCTATGGAATAGTGATATCATACTTGAATCCACATTCCCAATATTTGAGGAAGAAGTAGAATCTTAGTCCTTTCTAATTCCTAAGTTGGGAATTTGATATCGACTAAATCAAGAAACTCATTGGTAAAGGAAAACCAGCTTGACCGGATCTACCGAACGAACAAGGCTGCCAAACATCATATGTGAATGGGCAGAGGCAAGGTTTGATACTAGATAAGCCATTTTTCTTAGGGTGTTGTGGCACACACTATTTCCCACATGAAAACAAGTCCTTGATAGCTAGGGTCTTGGATAGGGGTCCCTTCATAGAGCGCGTGTAGTTGTTGTTTGAGAGCAGCCACCTGTTATGTGCAGTAAGGTGATGCCATCATGGGTAGGTGATGGCATCATGGGAAAGTGGCATCGGTCGGTTTTCAGTTCGGAATTAGTTCTCCAATTGAGAGATATTTATTTGTTCATGCCCGGAATTTGTTCCTGCCTAGAAAAGGAAGCAAGGCCAACCACGGACTTGGGCCTCTCGGGGAGGCCCGAGTTAGTTGTTGGCTTATCAGCCAGATCAGGCACATGACAAAGCTTTTGGAGCAATGGTGCCTCATCGGTGGAGGTCGACAGACCGGGGTCATGTCGGTGAGATAAACGGTCTCAGAGGCCAGTTATGCATGTTTCTTGCTGGGCTGATGGCCACTCACGATAGATTCTACGTGAGGGCACACCGCACGGTCGTTTTAGGCTGTGTTGTGTTCCCGCGATACATGCGTGCGTGTCACGCACGTGTGTATGCCCGAGTGATGTGTGCGGTCTATACCCACACGTGTATGCGTGTGTGTGCTATTGGCACACATGCAATAGGTCAAACAGAGTGGTGCCAGAGCTCTACAAGTTACAGAAGATCTTTCCGCCAGGCTTCTTTAATGCAATGCAGCATTTGATTTTACACCTAATGACCGAGGCAAGGTTGGGTGGGCCCGTGCAAAATCGTTGGTGCTATGTAACTGAGAGGATGTAGAAGAATTGAAGCATCGATGGCTGAGCCATTCATTACTGAGGAGGTGGCTAACTTTGTGACAGCACACTACGAAGCCAAAAATCGTCATTTGCATAATCTGAAGCCTCGGTATAATGATGCTGACCCTAAAAAGGAAGATCCAACCTCAGCCTATTCAAAGGGAAGCTCGCACCAACCGGTGCTTCGAAACCAATAACGTTTGATGTCGAAGAATGGAGGAACATTTCATTGTATATCTTCAACAACCTAACAGAAGTGCGACCATACATTGAGTAAGTTCTCGTCACATTTTTCTGTAATTTCTAGTTCCTTTGAACTGCTCTTATTCCCGAATATTTGAAACAGTCGATACGTCGCCAAATTCTTGGATGGAGTGGTGATCCAAAATGATTCCGTCGAAGAGTATGAGTTTCTCGCAAAGCATTGAGGCGGTTATCCCGGTTTCATCTCTTGGTTCAAACAAACGGTAATTATCAATAATGGACCGTTTCACTCCTTGGTCTAACTTCTGGCTAATGCAACAATCGTTTCGTATTAAACTTGTAGGCTAATTCAGAGTCTATGGATGCTGAATTGAGACAAGTCGCTAATGGTTTTGACTATAAGGACCATTCATTTGAGAAATACAATATCAACATGTATCACCTTCATACCTTTGGCAAAGAGATATCTATGTTGGACCGGAAATCTATAAATTGTGGTGTCTCTGCTATCGGCGAAGATGGTATCGAGTATTATGGAAGGGTTGAAGCAATTTACGAACTTCAATTCTATGGTGAAAACCCACCGAACGTCGTAGTCTTCAAATGTTACTGGTTCCAGCCGAAGGAGACTAGAAGGACTCAAGAACATATAGGGCTAGTCGAAATCAATCCAAGCACCCATTTCGATGTTCCCGATGTCTATATTATGTCTCAACAGGCGACCCGAGTTTTCTATCTACCGTGGGCATGCCAAACTAATAAGAATCTGAATGGTTGGTATGTTGTTTATGAAGTGCCGCCATGTGTTATACCACCTCCCCCAGATGAACAGGATTATGAACCTCATATTAACCCAGAAACATATGACGGAGAATTCTTCCAAGAAACACGTCATTCCAAGAAACGTTTCAACCGCCGTGCTTCACCCCAGAACATGGAAGTAGACAGGATAGTGAATCCGACTTCATCACTGGGCTGGAACAAGGAGAGCCAAAACTAGAAGAGGTCACTGCTACGGATGACCTGTCAATGCTTCACCGATTACAAAAAGGCCTTCCACAAGTTCATGCCGTTGAACCTGATGAGCACGTCATTCATGACGACACGCATGATAGTGATGATGATTATGCATTAATTGATCCAGAGTATTATTAACTTGTATGCATCCCAACTTAAATTATATATGTACATACTTTTTATTCATGTTAGGTATTCAATTTTTTATGTATTACTAATTTCTTTTACTCTTTATCATGGCAGGTGTTGAAAGATGGTGGGCGCGGGTCCAGATCGCTCGGCGGTTCTTCTTCGTCGTCGGCCCGCGCGAGGGGCGGTACTTCCATTCCACCCCTATATCTCCGTAGATCCTTGGCGGACAGTCTAGTGACACCACCCGCGGCTGCTTCTTTGTTGGCGGTGTTTCCCACTGCGAGAGGAGGTACGGCAGGGAAGAAGGGGAAAGGTATAAGACGTGGCCGCGGGAGAGGTAGGCGGACTGCTACGTCGTCCTTGCCACCACCACCAGCTCATTCACCCGAGGACATGACCACTCTTGTGGACCCGTTTGCGGTGGATTCTATGGGGACTCCGGTCCAGGAGCCTCGGGTCGACGGGCATTCGTCCCATGAGACTCCGGTCCAGGAGCCTGGGGTCCACGGGCATTCTTCCCATGAGACTTCGGTCCAGGAGCCTGGGGTCGACGGGCATTCGACCCATGAGACTTTGGTTCCTCAGGCTACGTTCCAGGAGACTCCTGCCACAGAGGCTTCGGCTAATGTGGAGACGTCCAGATGGGGTGCCTGGCCGGATCAGACCGAGGGGCCGGATCGGACCGAGGGTCTGGGTGGGCATTCTGTTGGTGGCGGAGATGAGTCTACGGATAGTGAGGGTGACATGGTGGACAGGGTCACCGTGTACAAGCGTGGTAGTACACGTCTCCCGGTTGTACCGGCAACCCGCGAGCTTAAGCCTGAAGGGGAGAGGTAAGTGCATTTACTATTTTTTTTACCTTTTGCCTTCAGGTTTCTTCAAATATGTAATGTGTTGACCTTGTCATACTGCAGGGGTTGGATACACCCCCTTGGAGTCCGCAAGCCGAACACCGTCCTTGGTGTGCTTTGCCGGATAGATTTCTCGGGGTTTGTGACGTTGCCCGGTGAGGGTCAGGTTCCTACACTAGGATTTACCTAGGAGCACTACCAGGCTGCGCAGGCCCCGCCGGAGGAGATTGTAGAAGGTGTCTTGTTCCACACGAGGGCCGAGATGGTGATCAACACCTTCTGGGTAAATTCTCCTTTTATAAAATCCAAAATTAACAATATAGCTAATTATTTTACTAATCAGTGTTGTCTCGTTTGATTGCAGACCTTCTACAGGTGTGAGGAAGGATATGAGGAGGCGGCGGCCAATGTTCTCGAGGCCGAGTGCAAGCGGCTATTGTTGGAAATATGCCCTAGAGGCAATGATAAATAGTTATTATTATATTTCCTGATTAAAGATAATCATTTATTATCCATGCTATAATTGTATTGAATGAAAACATAGATACATGTGTGGATACATAGACACAACAATGTCCCTAGTAAGCATCTAGTTGTCTAGCCAGTTGATCAAGGATAGTCAAGGTTTTCTGGCTATGTGCAAAGTGTTGTTGCTTGATAACTAGGAGAATCATGTGATTGGCTAGACCCAAACTATGAACGTAGCATATTTATCGTGTCGCTTTATTGCTATAGTTTTCTGTGTGTCAAGTATTTGTTTCTATGACCATGAGATCATATAACTCACTGGCACCGGAGGAATGCCTTGTGTGTATCAAACGTCACAACGTAACTGGGTGACTATAAAGGTGCTCTACAGGTATCTCCGAAGGTGTCCGTTGAGTTAGTATGGATCAAGACTGGGATTTGTCACTTCGTGTGACGGAGAGGTATCTCGGGGCCCACTCGGTAATACAACATCACACACAAGCCTTGCAAGCTATGTGACTAAGTGTAAGTCACGGGATCTTGTATTACAGAACGAGTAAAGTGACTTGCTGGTAATGAGATTGAAATAGGTATGCGGATACCGACGATCGAATCTCGGGCAAGTAACATACCGAAGGACAAAGCGAATGACATACGGGATTATATGAATCCTCGACACTGAGGTTCAACCGATAAGATCTTCGGAGAATATGTAGGATCAAATATGGGCATCCAGGTACCGCTATTGGATATTGACCGAGGAGTACTGCTACTTGTGAAACAACAACACCAGAAATTGACACGTTGAAGGAGACTTGCTTGTGTTGGTTTTTCCCTTGAAGAGGAAAGGGTGATGCAGCACAGGGCAGTAAGTATTTCCCTCAATTTGAGAACCAAGGTATCAATCTAGTAGGAGAATCTCGTCAAGTCAAGAGTACCTACACAAACACGAAAGAGCTTGCACCCAACACTGTAAAGGGGTTGTCAACCCCTTCAAGATTGATTGCAAAGTGAGATCTGAAGGCGGAAAGTGCAACGAAGTAAAAGAGTAAGGCTAAAAATATGGTGTGAAGTAGACCCGGGGGCCATAGTGTTTACTAGAGGCTTCTCTCAAAATAGCAAATATTATGGTGGGTGAACAAATTACTGTCGAGAAATTGATAGAACCACGCAAAGTCATGACGATATCTAAGGAAATGATCATACATAAAGGCATCATGTCCGAGACATGTAGACCGATACTTTCTGCATCTACTACTATTACTCCACACATCGACCACTATCGAGCATGCATCTAGTGTATTGAGTTCATGACAAACAGAGTAACGCCTTAAGCAAGATGACATGATGTAGATGGATAAACTCACACCAATGATGAAAACCCCATCTTTTAACCCTTGATGGCAACAACACGATGCATGCCTCGCTACCCCTTCTGTCACTGGGTGAGGTCACCGCACGGTATGAACCCAAAACCAAGCATTTCTCCCATTGCAAGAATCATAGATCAAGTGGGCCAAACAAAACCCACAACTCGAAGAGAATTACAAGGACATGAGATCATGCATATAAGAGATCAGAAGAAACCCAAATAAGATTCATAGATAATCTGATCATAAATCCACAATTCATCGGATCTCGACAAACACACCGCAATAGAATATTACATCGGATAGAACTCCATGAAGCTCATGAAGAACTTTGTATTGAAGATCCAAGAGAGAGAATAAGCCATCTAGCTACTAGCTATGGACCCGTAGGTCTATGATGAACTACGCACACATCATCGGAGAGGTCATGGTGTTGATGAAGAAGCCCTCCGTATCCAAATCCCCTCTCCGGCAGGGCACCAGAACGTGCCCCAGATGGGATCTTGCGGAGACAGAAGCTTGCGTCGGCGGAAAATTACTTTCGATGATCTCCTCATTTTTTCTGGAATTTTTGGGAACATATAGACGAAAGACCTAGGGTAGAGGAGGCCTAGGGAGCCCACAAGCCTGGGAGGCACGGCCCCCCTGGCTGCGGCTAGGGGGCTTGTGGCGTCCCTGGTAGCCCCCTGCTTTGGTTCTCAAGTTCCCCGATCGTCTTCTGTTTTGGAAAAAATATTTTTGGAAGTTTCGTTCCGTTTGGACTCCGTTTAAAATCCTCCTTTGAAAAGGGTCAAAAACACGAAAAAAACAGGAACTGGCAGTTGGCACTTAGTTAATAAGTTAGTGCCAAAAAAGATATAAAAGGTATACAAAACATCCAAAGTTTTACAAGATAATAGCATGAAACCATCAATAATTATAGATACGTTGGAGACGTATCAAGTACCTCGGGGCATGTCTACATAGTTCTCGAACCAGCAGGGTCTGCACACTTAAGGTTCGGCGATGTTTTAGTATAGTTGAGTTATATGTGTGGTTACCGAATGTTGTTTGGAGTCCCGAATGAGATCACGGACGTCACGAGGGTTTCCGGAGTGGTCCGGAGACGAATATTGATATATATGATGACTTCATTTGGTTACCGGAAAGTTTTCGGGCATTACTGGGAATGTATCGGGAGTGACTAATGGGTTCCAGAAGTTCACCGGGAGGGGGGCAACCCTCCCGGGGGAAGCCCAAAGGACTTATGGGTGGCGCACCAGCCCTTAGTGGGCTGGTGGGACAGCCCAATAAGGCCTATGCACCATAGAGAGAAAACCAAAGAAAGAAAGAAAAGAAAAGGTGGGAAGGAAGGGAAGGACTCCACTTTCCAATCCTAGTTCGAATAGGATTGGAGTAGGAGTCCTCCTCCTCCTCTTGGCTGGCGCACCTTGGGGGCTTGGCCCTCAAGGCAAGTCCCTCCCCCTCCCTCCTATATATACTAATGATTTAGGGCTGATTTGAGACAACTTTGCCACGTGCAACTTAGATCTAGACACCATAGTTTTACCTCTAGATCGTATTTCTGCGGAGCTCGGGTGGAGCCCTGCAGGAGTAGATCCTTCACCACCACCAGAGCGCCATCACGCTGTCGGAGAACTCATCTACTTCTCCGTCTTGCTTGCTGGATCAAGAAGGCCGAGATCATTGCCGAGTTGTACCTGTGCAGAACACGGAGGTTCCGTCCGTTCGGGACTAGATCGGAGTGGATCGTGGGACGGATCGCGGGATGGTTCGTGGGACGGTTCACGGGGCGGATCGAGGAACGTGAGGACGTTCCACTACATCAACCGTGTTTCTTAACGTTTCCTGCTGTACAATCTACGAGGGTACGTAGATCCAAATCTCCTTTCGTAGATGGACATCACCATGATAGGTTTCCGTGCGCGTAGGAAAATTTGTTGTTTCCCATGGGTCGTTCTCCAACAGTGGCATCATGAGCTAGGTTCATGGGTAGATGTAATCTCGAGTAGAACACAAAGGGTTTTGTGGACGATGATGTTCGATTTTCTACCCTCCTTAGTCTTTTCTCGATTCGGCGGTATTGTTGGATTGAAGCGGCCCGGACCGACATTATTCGTACGCTTACGAAAGACTGGTTTCATCGCTTGACATGCAACCTCGTTGCATAAAGATGACGGGCGGGTGTCAGTTTCTTCAACTTCAGTTGAATTGGTTTTGACCGAGGCGGTCCTTGGAGAGGTTAAATAGCAATTTGGACATCTCCGTTGTGGTTTTTGCGTAAGTAAGATGCGATCTACTAGATACCCATAGCAGCCACGTAAAACATGCAACAACAATTAGAGGACGTCTAACTTGTTTTTGTAGGGTATGCTTGTGATATGATATGGCCAATGATGTGATGTGATATATTGGATGTATGAGATGATCATGTTCTATAGTTAATATCGACTTGCATGTCGATGGTACGGCAACCGGCATGATCCATAGGGTTGTCTTTAAACTAACGTTTGTGCTTGCAGATGCGTTTACTATATTGCTAGGACGTAGCTTTAGTAGTAATAGCATAAGTAGCACGACAACCCCGATGGCGACACGTTGATTGAGATCATGATGATGGAGATCATGGTGTGGTGCCGGTGACCAGAAGATAATGCCGGTGCTTTGGTGATGGAGATCAAGAAGCACACGATGATGGCCATATGATGTCACTTATGAATTGGATGTGATGGTAATCCTTTTATGCACCTTATTTTTCTTAGAAGGACGGTAGCATTATTAGGTGATCTCTCACTCAAATTTCAAGATGAAATTTTGTTCTCCCCGACTGTGCACCGTTGCTACAGTTCATCGTTTCGAGACACCACGTGATGATTGGGTGTGATGGACTCAACGTTCACATACCACGGGCGCAAAACAATTGCACACGCGGAACGCTCGGGTTAAGCTTGATGAGCCTAGGATGTGCAGACATGGTCTTGGAACACATGAGACCGAAAGATCGAGCATGAATCATATAGCTGATATGATTAGCATAGGGATGCTTACCACTCAAACTATCCTCAACTCACGTGATGATCGGACTTGAGCTAGTGAAATTGGATCATGTACCACTCAAATGACTAGAGAGATGTACTTTTTGAGTGGGAGTTTAGCAAGTAATTTGATTAGTTGAACTCTAATTATCTTGAACATAGTCTAAGTCCACTTTGAAAATATTTGTGTTGTAGATCAATCGCTCACGCGACAGTCACCCTGAATTTTAATACGTTCCTAGAGAAAGCTAAGTTGAAAGATGATGGAAGCAACTTTGTAGACTGGGCTCATAATCTTAAGTTGCTCGTGCAAGCCGGGAAGAAGGATTATGTCCTTAATGTTGCGCAAGGAGATGAACCACCCGCTGCGGTTGACCAAGATGCTAAGAACGCTTGGTTAGCACGCAAGGAGGACTACTCAATAGTTCATTGTGGAGTCTTGTATGGCATAGAGCCAGGACTTCAACGTCGCTTTGAGCATCATGGAGCATATGAGATGTTCCAGGAGTTGAAGTTTATCTTTCAGAAGAACGCCCGGATCGAGAGGTATGAGACCTACGATAAATTCTATGCTTGCAAGATGGAGGAGAATTCGTCTGTCAGTGAACATGTGCTCAAAATGTCTGGGTACTCAAACCGTGTAGCTGAGCTGGGGATTGAACTCCCGCAAAAGGCTATTGATACATCTCCGTCGTATCTACTTTTCCAAACTCTTTTGCCCTTGTTTTGGACTCTAATTTGCATGATTTGAATGGAACTAACCCGGACTAACGTTGTTTTTAGCAGAATTGCCATGGTGTTGTTTTTGCGCAGAAATAAAAGTTCTCGGAATGACCTGGAAATTTACGAGGATTTTTTGTGGAATACATAAAAAATACTGGCGCAATAAGCAACCGGAGAAGTGGAGCGTGGAGCCCACAAGCCCACCAGGCGCGGGCCCCCTATCCGCGCCTAGCAGGCTTGTGGGGCCCACCGAGCTCCACCGCCTCCAATTCCAGCTCTATTTAGTCCCTTCTATCTGGGAAAAAATCAAGGAGAAGAGTTCATCGCGTTTTACGATACGGAGGCGCCGCCACCTCCTGTTCTTCCTCTAGAGGGCAGAACTGGAGTCCGTTCTGGGCTCCAGAGAGGGGAGATCATCGCCATCGTTATCACCAACCTTCCTTCATCGCCAATTCCATGATGCTCTTCACCGTTCGTGAGTAATCTCATCATAGGCTTGCTGGACGGTGATGGGTTGGATGAGATCTATCATTTAATCGAGTTAGTTTTGACGGGGATTGATCCTTAGTATCCACTATGTTCTGAGATTGATGTTACTACTACTTTGACATGCTTAATGCTTGTCACTAGGGCCCGAGTGCCATGATTTCAGATCTGAACCTATTATGTTCTCGTCAATATATGTGTGTTCTTGATCCTATCTTGCAAGTTTTGGTCACCTGCTATGTGTTATGACCCGGCAACCCCGGAGTGACAATAGCCGGAACCACTCCCGGAGATGAGGAGTTCATGTATTCACTAAGTGCTAATGTGTTGTTCCGGTTCAATATTAAAAGGAGAACCTTAATATCTCGTAGTTTCCATTAGGACCCCGCTGCCACGGGAGGGATGGACAATAGAGTCCATGCAAGTTCTTTTCCCTAAGCACGTATGACTATATACGGAATACATGCCTACATTACATTGACGAACTCGAGCTAGTTACTTATCTCTCTGTGTTATAAGTGTTGCATGATGAATATCATCCGACATAATCATCCATCACCGATCCAATGCTTACGAGTTTTTCCTACTGGTCCTTGCTACGTTACTTTGCTACTACTGTTGTCAGTGCTGCTACTGTTACTCTGTCACTATTGATGTCGCTGCTGCTACTGTTACTCTGTCGCTACTGTTGTTGCTACTGCTATTGTTACCGTTTCTACTGTTGCTATCACACTACTTTGCTACTGATACTTTTCTGCAGATACTAAGTCTTTCAGGTGTAGTTTAATTGACAACTCAACTGCTAATACTTGAGAATATTCATTGGCTTCCCCTTGTGTCGAATCAACAAATTTGGGTCGAATACTCTACCCTCGAAAACTGTAGTGATCCCCTATACTTGTGGGTTATCATGACCTTTTTCTGGCGCCATTGACAGGAAGGCATAGCTCTATTTTCTGAGTCACTTGGGATTTACGTCTCCTGATCACTATGAGGAATCCGAAAGATCCAAGAACTAAAGTCTTGCCCTCAACTACGAGGACAGATAAGGAACTTCCATCTAGCTCTACACTAGATTCACCTTCAGTTATGAGTAAGTTTGCGATACCACCTCCTGCTAGAAATTTTGATGTGTCGTCTGTGCTTGATGATGCTACTTCTGCTATCCATGATGCCTGTGATGATGCTATGCTTGATACTGCTTTGCCACTAGGTGCATTCCTTGATGCACAAATTGCTAGAGTTGCTGCTAGATGTGATGATACTTCTAAAACTGCTGAGATTATTGAAGTAGAACCTCCTATTTCGCATGTTAGAACTAGCTCTCCTAGGTATGAATTGCCTGATATGCTTGAGGGTTATGTTATGGAGGGAGAGATAGCTGAGGACTTTCTTGCATGTAAGGATAGCTATGATGTTGAGAAATTACTGTGCAAGTGGAAAGAAAAATCTCTGAACGCTAGGATGAAATACGATCCGAAGTTTGCTACTTCACCTATCTTTGTGACCGATAAGGATTATGAATTCTATGTCGACCCTAAGTTAATCACTCTAGTCGAATCTGATCCTTTTCACGGTTATGAGTCTGAAACGGTTGTAGCACATCTTACCAAACTGCACGATATAGCCACCCTATTCACGAGTGAGGAAAAGATCCGCCACTATTATATCCTTAAGTTCTTTCCTTTCTCGCTAAAGGATGATGCTAAGACTTGGTTCACTTCTCTTGATCCTGGTTGTGTGCGTAGCCCCCAGGATATGATCTACTACTTCTCTGAGAAATATTTCCCTGCCCATAAGAAGCAAGCTGCCTTGCAGGAAATAAACAACTTTGCGCGAGTTGAAGAAGAGATTCTCCCACAAGCTTGGGGGAGGCTCGTCCAGCTGTTGAATGTTTTGCCCGATCACCCTCTTGAGAAGAATGAGATACTTGATATCTTCCATAATGGACTAACCGATGCTTCTAAGGACCACCTAGATAGTTGTGCCGGTTGTGTTTTTAGGGAACGAATTGTAGAACAAGCTGAGATCCTATTGAATAATATCTTCTGAGAATGCTTGGACTATTCCCGAACCACCTCCGAAGCCAACTCCTAAGAAAAGAGGTATCCTATTCCTCAGTCCTGAAGATATGCAAGAAGCTAAGAAATCTATGGAAGAGAAAGGCATTAAATATGAAGATGTCAAAAATCTACCACCTATCGAAGAGATCCATGGTCTTGATAACCCGATATAGGTAGTAGACGTAAATTCTCTTCGTAGATTCAATGAGAGTGATATTCTTTTTGATAAGCCTGCTGGCTTATGTCTGGATGAATTTGATAACTTTTTTGCCAAACAAGAGAGTTTCAATGATTATGTTAGCAGACAATTGGAACAGAATGGTCGTATGCTTAGTCATTTAAGTGCTTGTGTGGACAGAAATGTCAATGATCTTAAGCTCTTGAGTAAACATGCCTCTATGGTTACTACTCAAGTAGAACAAGTACTTAAGGCTCAAAATGACTTGCTCAATGAGTTCAATGACAATTCTGTCAGAGTCATCACTAGAGGAGGTAGAATGACCCAGGAACCTTTGCATCCTGAGGGTCATCCTCAGAGAATTGAACAAGATTCTCAAGGAGTTAGCACCGTTGCACCTAGTCATCCTAGAAAGAAAAAGAAAGATGATAGGAACTTGCACGCTAGCAACCCTGTTGTTGTTACACCTGAGAATCCAAACGATGTCTTTGTTTTTGATGCTGAAACACAATCTGGTGATGAACATGAGCCTAATGATAATATCGATAGTGATGTTCATGTTGACGCTCAACCTAGCAATGATAAGGATGTGGAGATTGAACCTGTTGATCTTGATAACCCACAGCCTACGGGTAAGAGATACGATAAGAACGACTTCACTGCTAGGAAGCATGGTAAAGAAAGGGAACCATGGGTTCAGAAACCCATGCACTTTCCTCCCAAACCATCCAAGAAAAAGGATGATGAGGATTTTGAGCGATTTGTTCAAATGATTAGACCCATCTTTCTGCAAATGCGTTTGACACATATGCTCAAAATGTCTCCCTATGCCAAGTACATGAAGGATATTGTGACTAATAAGAGGAGGATACCTGAGGTTGAGATTTCCACCATCCTCACGAATTATACATTCAAGGGTGGAACTCCTAAGAAACTAGGTGATCCCGGAGTGCCCACTATACCTTGCTCCATTAAAGGACACTACGTTAGAACTGCTTTATGCGACCTTGGAGCCGGTGTTAGTGTTATTCCTGTATCTCTCTTTATCGTATACTTGAACTGGATAAGTTGACACCCACTGAAATCTCTCTACAAATGGCCGACAAATCAACTGCTTTCCCTATCGGCATTTGCGAGGATGTGCCTGTTGTGGTTGCTAACGTTACTATCTTAACAGACTTTGTTATTCTGGATATTCCCGAGGATGATGCCATGGCGGTTATCCTTGGAAGACCCTTTTTAAACACCGCAGGGGCTGTTATTGATTGCAACAAAGGCAATGTCACTTTCCATGTCAATGGTAATGAGCATACGGTGCACTTTCCAAAGAAACAATATCGAGTATATTGCATCAATGCTATTGAAAAACTTCGTCAATTCTTATTGGGAGCTTTGAATGCCCCATACCTACTGTTAAGATGAAGTATGATTTGCTTGTTGGGGATATGGACATCCCCATCGAGGTAACCTAGTGACTATTCGAAAATTCTCCGTTCTTTTTTTCATGTGATTCGAAAAAGTTTGTCAAGGAGACTTGATCAACCTCATTGATGGATTTCTTTCGATGACCATGGGATGGATGAATCGAGGAGTCACAACCCTCTGTTCCAACCTTTACCTTCGGTTGCTTACAAGAAAAATGATAGATTTAGCTCTAGTTTTCCCTGTTTTCTGCTTTTTGCGTCCTATAGAAAAGTGTCCCGAAAATAAAAGTTCTCCGAAGGTCCTCAAAAACAAGTATGATTTTTTCTGGAATTTTTGAAAAATTCTAAGACGAATAGCTAGTCAGGGGGATGCACCAGTGGGCCACAAGCCCTGGAGGCGCGGGCACCCCCCTTGGTCGCACCTACCAGGCTTGTGGGGCCCACGTGTCCCCCTCCACTTATTCTAGCTCCCATCTTCTTCTCCTACCTCTAGAAATAATCATCCCGCAGCTCAAACCCGTGGTCTTGCTCTTCTTGCTGCGATTTTTGATCTCCTTGTGCAAAGCCCCATTCACCAAACTGTTTTGGGGAAATTGCTCCTTGGTATGTGACTGCTCCATTGGTCCAATTAGTTTTTGCTCTAGTGCCTTATTCGTTGCGTATTTTTGCTGCCTTGGTGACCCTGTTCTTGAGCTTTGCATGCTAATTTTAGCTGGTCCCAAGTAGTTTTGATGCGTGATATGGCCTCTCGGCGCTTGTCGGAGTAGTTGCTACGAGTTTTGTTGGGCCTTGTTCACTTTTCCTTAGAGTCACTAAAAATTTCAGAAATTTTCAGAGAAAGAAAAAGGAAAAGATGAGGAGGTTCTTAAGAGGCTCTTCAATTCGTGACCCCAAGGATGATGAAAATGAGAAGAAGAAACCCAAGTATCCGGTCCCCCGAGTTGCAGAAGTTCGAGCGTGCGAGTGTCCAAGCGATATGTTCTTACGCACCGCCGGACTTCATGAGGACTTTTACTACTTGGTGGAGAATGCAGGCCTTACCTCCTTCGTTGAAGATAAGTGTCCGCAATACCTCCTCCTCACTAATATTTTCGTGCAAAGCTTTAATTTCTATCCAAGGAAGAGTCCTCCTATGGTTGAGTTCAAGTTATATGATATCCCCCAGTGCATGTCACTTCAGGATTTTTGCAATGTTTGCAAATTACGTTATGTTGGGGATATTCATGAACCTCGTCCACGGGACTTGGAGGCATTCATAGATACTATTGATGTAGGAGAGTAGAGAGGAGTGTCTTGTGCTAGAGCTGCTAGCATACATTTTCCCGTGCTTTAGTACTTCTCATTATTTGTGGGAAAATGTGTGATTGGCCGTGGGAAAGCTGGGGCCCTTAGCTCCCCAGATCTTGCGTCTTTGCGCGAAGCCCTTTATAATGATAAAACTTATATCTTGGGCACTATAGTAGCTCAACGGTTGAACATGAACCGTTCTAAAGGCGTTGTTGATGGAGGTATCTATGCTACCCGTCTTGCTAGACATTTTGAGATACCTATTAGACTGCACGAGGAAGAAGAGATTCTTCTTCCTAAGAGATATCTAGATTATGATAGCATGGTTCGCCATGACTTTCTTGATAAAGATATAAATAAGAGGATGATTTATAACCTCGTATTTATTCAGGGTACTCGTGAGACTATTACTTTACCTGCTCCTTATTTGTTCAATCTTCATCTAGGCAGGTACATTATTATTCCCTCGGACATCTATGCATATTGGGGCATAGCACCACCACAGGCACCCGTGCCCGAGCTACCAGTCGAGTACCAGACGCCAGTTTATCAGTGGGAGCCAGAGGAACTCACCCAGCAGTGGCACCCTCAGTCCACTCCGGAGTACCCCGGAGACGGTTATTTCCCCCCTTGGGAGTAGACCAACTTAGGCCAAAAGCCTAAGCTTGGGGGAGTACGTGTTTCTCACCGACTCTATATTCATGTTCACACTTTCACTTTATAGTCGGTGTTCACACTTTGCCACTGTATCATCCATGCTAGTTTATTTCTTTTTCTCGTTTTCTTCTCGTGTGTTTGTCTAGTTTGAGAAAACCCAAAAATATTTCTCGTTCTTCTCTTGCTTGTTGGGAGCTTTCCCATGTAAATAGTTTTCTTTTTCTTTGGGTCAAGGTAGAAGACCATGGTTACAATGTTTAGTGACTCTCACATGCATATATGTTTATCTGTCAAAGAGCCATATTACTTTGTCTTCTCATTTGTGTTTGCTTGCAGATTCCAGCTTAGTCCAATGTACGAGCACTCTTATTATTGTTCACATCATTCGGTCGTGCAAGTGAAAGGCAATAATGACGATATATGATGAAGTGACTGAGCCTTGAAAAGCTGGTATGAACTCCATCTATTTTGTTTTTGTAAAAATGACTAGCTCATCGTTCCTAATTCAGCTGTGTTGTGAGATAAACATGTTTGCAATGAAAACTTAGAGATCATAGTTTCAGATGCCATGCTTAATTAGCTAGGAGCTTGTAATTGTTTGTCTTGGATGCGAACATGAATTTTGAGATGATTATGATGTAGTATGAGAGGATGGTATCCTCCTTTCAATGATTCAAGTGGCTTGACTTGGCGGATGTTTACGCATGTAGTTCAAACAAAATCAACATAGCCTCTATCATATTCATGTTCATGGTGATTTATGTCCTACTCATGCTTGCACTCAATGTTAGTTAATCTCAATGCATTTTTATGACCGTTGTCGCTCTCTAGTTTGTCGCCTCCCAGTCTTTTGCTAGCCTTCACTTGTATTAAGCGGGAATACTACTTGTGCATCCACTTCCACAAACCCAAAGTTGTTCCATATGAGTCCACCATACCTACCTATATGCGGTATCTACCTGCCGTTCCAAGTAAATTTGCATGTGCCACTCTCTAAACCTTCAAGAAATAATCTGTTTTGCATGCCCGAACCGCTCATGTGGTGACAAGGGGCGATCAATATCTTCCATGCTATGTGTGTTATCCTCGATATGTGTTTATTCACTAGCTTTCACGAGAAAGGGACCGGTAATTGGAATGCCGAGTTCCATGCTCAAATCGAAAAGATAATTGCAAACAAAACTCCCCCTGGATTGTTGTTGGTATGGACGGCACCCGAGTATTCGGCTAGTCGTGGAGTTTGATTGATCGGTGGTGGGGGAGTCAAAACTTTACTTTTCTATTTGGGAACCGCCTATAGTATGTGTAGCATGGAAGATGGTGAAAACTCTTAGTCATTGCGTTGACAATGAAAGCATGCCACCCAAAATTATTATCTCTGTCTTCAAAGCTTGAGCTCTCGCACCTATGAAAGTCAATGCTTCCCTCTGCGATGGGCCTATCTATTTATGTTTCTGTCGAGTCATCCTCTTATTATAAAAGCACTAATTAGAGAGCACCTCTGTCATTTCTATGTTTTGCTTTTAATTGTTATTGAGTATGACTGTGATTGGATCTTCTTTTCCATGAATTACAATGTTTAGTCAACCCTTGGTCTTTGAAGGTGCTCTGCATTTATGTTTTGCGATCTCAGAAAGAGCTAGCGAGATACCATGTGTTCACACTGCTTCATGATTGTTTTGATTGAAGTGTTGATGTTTGAAATTTAATATTATCGGTCGCTAGTTTATTATGCGATTGATATGAGTTTACCATTAGACCTAGATGTCATTTTCTTATGTGGTTAGCTTATGATCTTGCTGAAATTTTGGATATGAGTTAGACATACTTGCAACAACAAGATCAAACAGAGTTTGTAGAAGTTTTTCTTTTGTCTCTTTCAGTTTGTCAACTGAATTGCTTGAGGACAAGCAAGGCTTTAAGCTTGGGGGAGTTGATACGTCTCCGTCGTATCTACTTGTCCAAACTCTTTTACCCTTGTATCGGACTCTAGTTTGCATGATTTGAATGGAACTAACCCGGACTAACGTTGTTTTCAACAGAATTGCCATGATGTTGTTTTTGCGTAGAAATAAAAGCTCTCGGAATGACCTGGAAAATTACGAGGATTTTTTGTGGAATATATGAAAAATACTGGCGCAAGAATCAACCGGAGAAGTGGAGCGTGGAGCCCATAAGCCCACCAGGCGCACCCCTGGCCGCGCCTAGCAGGCTTGTGGGGCCCACGGAGCTCCACCGCCTCCAATTCCAGCTCTATTTAGTCCCTTCCGTCCGGAAAAAAATCATGGAGAAGAGTTCATCGCGTTTTACAATACGGATGCGCCGCCACCTCCTGTTCTTCCTCTCGAGGGCAGATGTGGAGTCTGTTCTGGGCTCTGGAGAGGTGAGATCGTCCCCATCGTCATCACCAACCTTCCTTCATCTCCAATTCCATGATCCTCTTCACCGTTCGTGAGTAATCTCATCGTAGGCTTGCTGGACGGTGATTGGTTGGATGAGATCTATCATGTAATCGAGTTAATTTTGACGGGGATTGATCCCTAGTGTCCACTATGTTCTGAGATTGATGTTGCTACTACTTTGCCATGCTTAATGCTTGTCACTAGGGCCCGAGTGCCATGATTTCAGATCTGAACCTATTATGTAATCGTCAATATATGTGTGTTCTTGATCCTATCTTGCAAGTTGTGTTATGACCCGGCAACTGATAACCCACAAGTATAGGGGATCGCAACTGTTTTCGAGGGTAGAGTATTTCTACTTCTCAAACAACAGCGCCAGAAATTGACACGTTGATGGAGATTTGCTTGCGTTTGTTTTTCCCTTGAAGATGAAAGGGTGATGCAGCATAGGAGCAGTAAGTATTTCCGTCAGTTTTAGAACCAAGGTATCAATCCAATAGGAAAATCTCGTCAATCCAGAGTACCTGCACAAACACAAAAGAGCTCGCACCCAACTCTATAAAGGGTTGTCAATCCCTTCAAGATTGATTGCAAAGTGAGATCTGAAGGCCGAAAGTGCAATGAAGAAAAAGTGTAAGGCTGAAAATATGGTGTGAAGTAGACCCGGGGGCCATAGTGCTCACTAGAGGCTTCTCTCAAAATAGCAAATATTACGGTGGGTGAACAAATTACTATCGAGCAATTGATAGAACCACGCAAAGTCATGATGATATCTAAGGCAATGATCATACATATAGGCATCACGTCCGAGACAAGTAGACCGATACTTTCTGCAGCTACTACTATTACTCTACACATCGACCGCTATCCATCATGCATCTAGTGTATTGAGTTCATGATGAATAGAGTAATGCCTTAAGCAAGATGACATGATGTAGAGGGATAAACTCAAACCAATGATGAAAACCCCATCTTTTTACCCTTGATGGCAACAACATGATGCGTGCCACGCTACCCCTTCTGTCACTGCGTGTGGTCACCGCACGGTATGAACCCAAAACCAAGCACTTCTCCCATTGCAAGAATCATAGATCAAGTTGGCCAAACAAAACCCACAACTCGAAGAGAATTACAAGGATATGAAATCATGCATAAGAGAGATCATAAGAAACTCAAATAAGATTCATAGATAATCTGATCATAAATCCACAATTCATCGGATCTCGACAAACACACTGCAAAAGAAGATTACATCGGATAGATCTCCATGAAGATCATGGAGAACTATGTATTGAAGATCCAAGAGAGAGAAGAAGCCATCTAGCTACTAGTTATGGACCCGTAGGTCTATGGTGAACTACTCATGCATCATCGGAGAGGTCTTGGTGTTGATGAAGAAGCCCTTGATGACCCACAAGTACAGGGGATCTATCATAGTCCTTTCGATAAGTAAGAGTGTCTAACCCAACGAGGATCTGACAAGTGGTTTTCAGCAAGGTAATATCTGCAGGCACTGAAATTATCGGTAACAAGTAGTTGTGTGGTGAGATGATTCGTAGCGAGCAACAAGTAAAAAAAGTAGCAACGGTGCATAAAAGTGGCCCAATCCCTTTTGTAGCAAGGGACAAGCCTGGAGAAGGTCTTATAGGAGGAAAAACGCTCCCAAGAACACACGGGAATTTCTGTCATGCTAGTTTTCATCATGTTCATATGATTCACGTTCGTTACTTTGATAGTTTGATATGTGGGTGGACCGGCGCTTGGGTACTGCCCTTACTTGGACAAGCATCCCACTTATGATTAACCCCTCTCGCAAGCATCCGCAACTACGAAAGAAGAATTAAGACAAAGTCTAACCATAGCATTAAACTAGTGGATCCAAATCAGCCCCTTACGAAGCAACACATAAACTAGGGTTTAAGCTTCTGTCACTCTAGCAACCCATCATCTACTTACTACTTCCCAATGCCTTCCTCTAGGCCCAAATAATGGTGAAGTGTTATGTAGTCGATGTTCACCACATACAACACATCAAAATATCGAACGAATACCAAATTCACATGACTACTATTAGTATGACTTATCCCATATCCTCAGGAACAAAAGTAACTACTCGCAAAGCATAATCATATTCATGACCAGAGAGGTAATGAGTAGCATCAAGGATCTGAACATAAACTCTTGCACCAAGTAATCCAACTAGCATCAACTACAAAGAGTAATTAAAACTACTAGCAACCTTACAAGTACCAATCGGAGTCGCGAGAAGGAGATTGGTTACAAGTGATGAACTAGGGTTTGGAGATGAGATGGTGCTGATGAAGATGTTCATGGTGATGAGTCCCCTCTGACGAGAGGAGTGTTGTTGATGACGATGGCGACAATTTCCCCCTCCGGGAGGGAAGTTTCCCCGGCAGGATCGTCCTGCCGGAGCTCTAGATTGGTTCTGCTCAAGTTCTGCCTCGTGGCGGCGGCGAATCCTCGAAAAAGCTTCCCATTGATTTTTTTTCCCGGACGAAACCCTTCATATAGCAGAAGGGGGGAGCCAGAGGGCCAGCTGGGTGCCCACAAGCCCCCTAGGCGCGACTAGGGGGTGGCCGCGCCTAGCAGGTTCTGGCCACGTGCTGGCGCCCCTCTGGCGCTTCTTCGGCCCAGTATTTTTTATAAATCCCAAAAAAAATCCTCGTTGATTTTTACGGCATTTGGAGTTGCGCAGAATAGGTATCTCAACTTTCCTCCTTTTCAGGCCAGAATTCGGGCTGCCGACATTCTCCCTCTTCAAGTAAACCTTGCAAAACAAGAGAGAAAAGGCATAAGTATTGTACCCTGAAGTGAAATAACAGCCCAAAAAGCAATATATATCAACATAAAAGCATGATGCAAAATGGACGTTTCAACTCCCCCAAGCTTAGACCTCGCTTGTCCTCAAGCGAAAGCCGAGCTCAATAAATATGACCACATGTTTAAGGAGAGAGGTGTCGACAAAACAAGATACGAACATGCATGCATCATGATCATGATCAGAACAGCAATACCAAAATATAATCTCTCATGCTAAAGTGACAATTCCTTCACAAAGTAAAGCATGGATCAAGAACCTTACCGAGAAATAGCAACCTATAGCGTTTAGTCACTGAAGCAATTGCAATTTATCACAACATCAGAAAGAGTCAAATAAGAGCTTGTAAAGCAAATCCACATACTCAATCATCTTTTCATTCTCTACAATTGCTACAACAGACATGGTACTCATGCGATCAAAGTTTCAGTTGGACACAGAGACAGATAGGGGCTTATAGTTTTGCCTCCCAACCATTTACCTCAAGGGTAATGTCAACAATAATAATTCATGAATGCTTACCTCCAAGTTGACATATGAATATAGATCTTTCCCTAGCATATGATGTTATCCAAGATAAAGGCGAAACAAGGAATTGGTGAAGATCACCATGACTCTTTCAGGGGCAAAAAGTAAAGGTACAAGATAGGCCCTTCGCAGAGGGAAGCAGAGGTTGTCATGCGCTTTTGAGATTTGGATGTGTGTCCTCTCAGTGCGGAGGAACGTCACTTTATATTACCTCCTGTGATAAAGAACTTTATTATGCAGTCTGTCGCTTTTATGTCTTCCTCATCACAGGTTCGTACAAAGCTTATTTTCCACACACTAATAGATCATACATATTAGGGATCATTTTTTATTGCTTGCACCGATGACAACTTACTTGAGGGATCTTATTCAATCCATAGGTAGGTACGGTGGACTATCATGGCAAAACTGGGTTGAAGGTTTGTGGATGCACAAGTAGTATCTCTACTTGGTGCGGTAGTTTTGGCTAATATGAGGTGGAAGCAATCGTCACATGCTAAGGGATCTCTAGTCATATAACATTGTTCGGAGCGAGGTAAACACAATTCATTATGTTGTCTTCCTTGTCCAACATCTACTTCTAGACATGCAATAGTTTAGTGAGTGTTCACAATCATAGATGGTGTCAAAGATGATGTATTTATATGTGAACCTCTCCTTCCTTATCACTTCCTATTAATTGCAACAATGACCAAGGTCTACATTTGTCTACCCTCAACAAGTTTCAATCAACATTCTTCTTATATGTGAAGCCATCACTTCCCATAAGATCATTACATGATATTTCATGCTTTTGTTCTTTTCTCACTCTTTTGATCATGGCAAGAGGCAAAGCCCTTCAACTAAGACATTCTTTATTATATGGCTCACGAGATCGAATACATCGGGGGTAACACAAAGAAAAACTCAAGACTAAAACACTAAGACTTTTAAACTACTAGAGAAAAAGAAAACTGAAAAGGAACAAACTAAAACAAAGGTAAAGGCAAAACATGTAATGGTGATACGATACCGGGGCAACTCCCCCAAGCTTGGCAAAAGCCAAGGGGATTGCCCATACCCATGCTTAGTTGTCTTCCTTTGGAGGTGATGGTGGTGGAGTTGTTGCAGAGGTCTTGAGCTTGTTTAATTTCCTATTGAGCATAAAATTCTGCTCCCTCAGATCATCATTTTCCTCTTCAAGCTTCAACACCCTTTGGCACAATTCCTGCTTACTCTCGTGCAAGAAATGAGAAGGGATAAACAAGGTCTTAGGCTTCTTCCTTTAGTTAGGGAGGCTCGACTTCTTGAACTCCACATGCGTGTGTCCAGGTTGAGGTAGAGGAGCCTCCCCTTCATTGGAACTTGTTTGTTCCTTCCCCTTGGGATCATAATCTTCTTCCTCATCAGTGGTCCAGCCATAAGGATCCAAGTCCCCATAGGCCTTTGGGGTCAGCAAGGTAATTTGCCACATAGCTCTCCCCCTCTGAATCTTGAGAAGACATCTTGCCCTAAATCTGCGGCAGAAAACAGGCTCGAAACGATAACACAGGAAATCTGCGTGATACGAGGGTTAGACCTTTTGGGGGAATATATAATGATTTTTCCATACCAGAAGGAGTACTCCGCACGAAAACGGAGTCCGGGAGGCACACGAGGTGGCCACAAGCCCCCCAGGCGCGGCCAGGGGTGGGCCCGCACCTGGCATGATTGTCGCCTCCTCGCGCGCTTTCCGGACTACTTCCATTTTTTCTATTTTTCAAATGTTCCAAAACGGAGATAAATTCCTACTGGAAAAGTTTTGGAGTGTGTTTTCTTACTGATCCACATACCTCTTCGTTTTCGGGGTCTGAAACAGGCTGATAAATACCCCTTAGGTATTCTTCCGGAGTTATGGTATTGACGATATTGCTATCAACATTTATGGGAGTACCTGAGATATAATGCTTGATTCTTTGCCCATTTACAACTCTCGGACAATTACCTTCCGTGTTGTTGATCTTGATAGCACCAGAACGATATACTTCCCCAACAATATAGGGACCTTCCCATTTAGAGAGAAGCTTGCCTGCAAAATATCTTAAACGAGAATTATATAGCAAGACATAATCACCTATATTGAACTCATGCTTTTGTATCCTCTTATCATGCCACCTCTTAACCTTTTCTTTGAACAACTTGGCATTCTCATATGCCTGAGTTCTCCATTCATCAAGAGAGCTAATGTCAAACAACCTCTTCTCACCAGCATGTTTGAAATCAAAGTTGAGCTCTTTGATTGCCCAATAAGCTTTATGCTCTAGCTCAAGAGGTAAATGACATGCTTTACCGTACACCATTTTGTACGGAGACATGCCCATGGGATTCTTATAGGCAGTTCTATAAGCCCACAGTGCATCATCGAGCTTCTTAGACCAATTCTTTCTAGACCTATTGACAGTCTTTTGCAGAATTAGTTTAATTTCTCTATTGCTTAGCTCTACTTGACCACTGGATTGAGGGTGATAGGGAGACGCAATTCTATGGTTGACATCGTACTTAGCAAGCGTTTTACGGAAAGCACCATGAATGAAATGTGAACCACCGTCGGTCATTAGATATCTAGGGACTCCAAATCTAGGGAAGATAACTTCTTTAAGCATCCTAATAGATGTGTTGTGATCAGCACTACTAGTGGGGATAGCTTCTACCCACTTAGTGACCTAATCAACAACAACTAGGATATGAGTATACCCGTGGGATTTTGGAAAAGGTCCAATATAATCAAAGCCCCATACATCAAATGGTTCAATGACAAGTGAATAGTTCATAGGCATTTCCTGACGTTTACCGATATTACCTACTCTTTGACATTCGTCACAAGACAAGACAAACTTACGGGCATCCTTGAAGAGAGTGGGCCAATAGAAACCTGATTGCAATACCCTGTGTGTAGTTCTATCTCCCGCATGGTGTCCTCCGTAGGCCTCGGAGTGACTCTTCTGTAGGATCTGTCCCTGTTCTTGTTCAGGTACACAACGTCTAATAACACCATCTACTCCTTCCTTATAAAGGTGAGGATCATCCCAAAAGTAATGTCTCAAGTCAAAGAAGAATTTCTTCTTTTGCTGGTATGTGAAACTAGGTGGTATATATTTGGCAACGATATAGTTTGCATAATCAGCATACCACGGTGCACTACGTGAGGCATTGTTGGCATTCCATTGCTCATCGGGAAAGCTATCATCAATAGGTTGTGTGTCATCAAGAACGTTCTCTAACCTAGACAAGTTATCTGCTACGGGGTTATCAGCACCCTTCCTGTCGACAAAGTGCAAATCAAACTCTTGTAGCAAGAGAACCCATCTGATAAGTCTAGGTTTAGCGTCTTTCTTCTCCATGGCGTACTTAATAGCAGCATGATCAGTGTGAATAGTGACTTTGGAATCAACTATGTAAGACCTGAACTTTTCACATGCAAATACGACTGCTAAAAATTCCTTTTCCGTAGTAGCATAGTTTCTTTGGGCACTGTCTAGAGTTTTACTAGCATAGTGAATAACATTCAACTTCTTATCAACTCTTTTCCCTAGGACAGCACCAATAGCATAATCACTAGCATCACTCATGATTTCAAACGGCAAGTTCCAGTCAGGTGGCTGAACAATAGGTGCGGTTATCAAAGCCCTCTTAAGTATTTCGAAGGCTTCCTCACTATCATCTTCAAAGACAAAAGGAATATCCTTTTGCAAGGGATTGGTAAGATGATACGTCTCCATCGTATCTACTTCTCCAAACTCTTTTGCCCTTGTTTTGGACTCTAATTTGCATGATTTGAATGGAACTAACCTAGACTGACGCTGTTTTCAGCAAAATTGCCATGGTGTTGTTTTTGTGCAGAAATGAAAGTTATTGGAACGTCCTGAAAATTTACGGAGATTATTTCTGGAAAATATGAAAAATACCTGCGCAAAGATCCACCGGAGGGGGTGAGCGAGTGGGCCACAAGCCCTGTGGCCGCGGCCACCCCCCAGGCCGCGGCGTCAGGGCTTGTGGGGCCCACGAGACTCCGCCGCCTCCAAACTCAGCTCTATATATTCCCTTTCGTCCCGAAAAAAATCAAGAGAGAAGATTTCAACGCGTTTCACGATCCAGAGGTGCCGCCACATCCCGTTCTTGCCCTGGAGGGCAGATCTGGAGTCCGTTTTGGGCTCCGGATCAAGGAGATCGTCGCCATCGTCATCATCAACCTTCTTCCCTCTCCAATTCCATGAAGCTCTTCATCGTTCGTGAGTAATCTATTCGTAGGCTCGCTGGGCGGTGATGAGTAGGATAAGATCTATCATGTAACTGAGTTAGTTTTGACGGGGATTGATCCCTAGTATCCACTATGTTCTGAGATTGATGTTGCTACTACTTTGCCATGCTTAATGCTTGTCACTAGGGCCCGAGTGCCATGATTTCAGATCTGAAATTATTATGTTGTCACCAATATATGTGTGTTTTAGATCCGATCTTGCAAGTTGTAGTTACCTACTATGTGTTATGATCCGGCAACCCCGGAGTGACAATAACCGAAACCACTCCCGGTGATGACCATAGTTTGAGGAGTTCATGTGTTCACCAAGCGCTAATGCGTTGGTCCGGTTCTTTACTAAAAGGAGAACCTTAATATACCGTAGTATCCATTTGGACCCCGCTGCCACGGGAGGGATGGACAATAGATGTCATGCAAGTTCTTTTCCCTAAGCACGTATGACTACACACGGAATGCATGCCTACATCACATTGACGAACGGGAGCTAGCCACATATCTCTCCGTGTTATAATTGTTGCATGATGAATGTCATCCAACAAATCACCGATCCATTGCCTACGAGTTTGTCCCACTGCCATTGTTACTTGCTTTGCTCTGTTGCTGTTACTACTGTTGCTGCTACTGTTACTTGTTGCCACTATTACTTGCTTTGTCTTGCTGCTGCTGTTACTACTGTTGCTACTACTGTTACTTGTTGCCACTGTTACTTGGTTTGTCCTCCTGCTGTTGTTACTACTGTTGCTGCTACTGTTACTTGCTTTGTCCTACTGCTGCTACCACTACTGTTTCTACTTGCTACTGCTGTCACTACTGTTGTTCCTTGCCACTGCTATTACTCGTTACACTGCTGCTACCTGCTACAATACTTTTCTGGCACCATTGATACAACAGTTAGGAATAGTCCGCCTCGTCAACAGATCGTTTCTGGCACCGTTGCTATCATACTACTTTTGCTGCTTATATCCTGCTTGCAGATACTAATATTTCAGGTGTGGTTGAGCTGACACCTCAACTGCTAATACTAGAGAATATTCTTTCACTCCCATTGTGTCGAACCAACAAATTTGGGTTGAATACTCTACCCTCGAGAACTGCCGCGATCCCACACGCTGGTGGGCTATTGCAAGACAATTGCTAATTGTTGAGCAACTGGAAGCAGCTCTTTTCTGGCTCCGTTGCCGTGGAGGCATCAAGTCAGGAATAGTTGCACGTCAGCATAAGAGGCCTAGAAATGTTAGAGAAGTCTTTAATGAACCTTCTATAGAAACCAGCATGTCCAAGGAAACTTCTTATACCTTTGATATCTGTGGGGTATGGCATTTTCTCGATCGCATCAACCTTAGCCTTATCGAATTCAATACCTCTTTCATAAATTTTATGTCCTAAGACGATGCCTTCTTAACCATATGGTGGCACTTCTCCCAATTCAAGACCAGATTGGTGTCTTTACATCTCTACAAGACTCGATCAAGGTTGCTGAGGCAATCATCAAAGGAAGGCCCG
Source organism: Hordeum vulgare subsp. vulgare (assembly GCF_904849725.1). Classification (NCBI taxonomy): domain Eukaryota; kingdom Viridiplantae; phylum Streptophyta; class Magnoliopsida; order Poales; family Poaceae; genus Hordeum; species Hordeum vulgare. The sequence goes on from NC_058524.1 coordinate 175,163,002, forward strand.
TAAACGGAGAACTCATACATGAAAACCTCAACAATCTTTTCACAAAAGTCGGAGAATATAGCCAACATACATCTTTGAAAGGTGGCAGGTGCATTACATAAGCCAAAAGTCATACGTCTATAAGAAAAGGTACCGAAAGGGCAAGTGAAAGTGGTTTTCTCCTGATCAGATTGTGCAACTGGTATTTGGGAGAAACCATAATAACCGTCTAGAAAGCACAAGTGTGTGTGTTTAGACAGTCTTTCTAGCATTTGGTCGATAAAAGGCAAAGGGTAATGATCTTTCCTAGTGTCTTTATTCAATTTCCTAAAATCGATCACCATCCTATAGCCAGTGATAATCCTGTGTGGGATCAATTCATCCTTATCATTAGGGACAACGATAATGCCTCCCTTCTTAGGGACGCAATGCACCAGACTCACCCAATCGCTATGAGAAACAGGATATATAATACCCGCTTCCAACAGCTTTAGTATTTCTTTTCTTACTACATCTTTCATCTTAGGATTCAATCTCCTTTGATGATCAGCAACTGGTTTGGAATCAGGATCAGTTTTAATCTTGTGCTGGCATAGAGTGGGACTAATGCCCTTAAGATCATCAAGAGTATATCCAATAGCAGCATGGTGCTTCCTCGGAGTTTTTAGTAACTTCTTTTCTTCATGCTCTTAGAGGCTAGCACTAATAATAACAGGATATATCTCTTTTTCATCAAGATAAGCATACTTAAGAGTATCAAGCAACTGTTTAAGCTCGAACACAGGATCACCCTTTGGTGGGGGTGGATCCCCAAGCAGTTCAACAGGCAAGTTATTCTTAAGGATAGGATATTGTTCTAAGACAACTCTATCTATCTCATCCCTTTCATCCATATGCATATCATTTTCATGCTCAAGCAAGTATTGCTCTAAGGGATCAATAGGAGGCACGGCAATAGAAGCCAAGGCAATAGTTTCATCCTTACTGGGCAACTCTTTTTCATGAGGTTGTCTACCAAACTTGGAGAAGTTGAACTCATGTGACACACCTTCAAAGCCAACAGTGATAGTTTGCTTCTCACAGTCAATATGAGCATTGACAGTATTGAGAAAAGGTCTACAAAATATGATGGGACAAAAGATATCTTGTGCGGTAGCAAGAACGAGGAAATCAGAAGGATACTTCGTTTTACCACACAAGACTTCAACATCCCTAACAATTCCCACAGGGCAGATAGTATCTCTATTGGCAAGCTGAATAGTGACATCAATAGGCTCTATCTCAACAGGTGCAATCTCGTCTTTAATTTCATCATATAAGGATTGAGGTATTGCACTAACACTAGCACCCACGTCACATAAACCATGGTAGCAATCATCTCTTATCTTAACAGCAACAACAGGCGTGCCAACAACAGGCCTATGTTTGTCTCTAGCGTGAGGTTTAGCAATTCTAGCAGCATCTTCAAAGAAGTGAATATTATGTCCCTCAACATCGTCGGACAGAAGATCTTTGATAGTAGCAATGCTAGGTTCAACACTAATTTGCTCAGGGGGTGTAGGTGTTCTAATGTAGCCTCTACGTATCATAGTTGAAGCTTTAGACTGATCCTTTCTCCTAACAGGGAAAGGTGGTTTATCAATGTAAGCACTGGGAACAATAGGATCATTATAGGGAATGACTTTCTCTTCAACTGGATTCGATTTAACTACATTGACTTCTAAGGGAGGATGATATTTAAACCACTTCTCTTTGGGGAGATCAATATGAGCAGCAAATGATTCACACAAAGAAGCTACTATCTCAGAGTCAAGTCCATACTTAGCGCTAAAATCACTAAAAGTATTTGTTTCAACAAAGGATTTAACGCAATCAAACTTGAAATTCATACCTGACTCCTTACCTTCTTCAAGCTCCCAATCTTCAGAATTGCGTTTAATTCTCTCCAATAAATTCCATCTGAATTCAATATCTCTCTTCATAAAAGAACCAGCATAAGAAGTGTCAAGCATGGTGCGATCATCATGAGAAAGTCGAGCATAGAAGTTCTGAATGATAATTTCTCTCGAGAGCTCATGGTTGGGGCATGAGTATATAATTGATTTAAGCCTCCCCAAGCTTGAGCGATGCTTTCTCTGTCACGAGGCCAAAAATTATAAATATAATTCCGATCATGATGTACTAAATGCGTAGGATAAAACTTTTGATGAAATTCCAATTTCAACCAATTGTAGTTCCATGATCTAGTATCATCACATAGCCTATACCATGTCAACGCCTTATCCTTCAAAGATAAAGGAAAGTCCTTCTTCTTGAACTCATCCTCGGGCAAACCTGCAAGCTTAAATAAACCACAAACTTCATCTACATAGATTATATGCAAGTCTGGATGTGATGTTCCATCTCCTCTAAAAGGATTAGCCAGCAGTTTCTCAAGCATACCCGAAGGAAATTCAAAGCAAATATTTTCAGTAGGTGCAGCAGGTTGAGGAGAAACTCTTTGTGCTTCCGTTCGAGGTGAAGATACCCCTAATAAGCCCCTCAAAGGATTAGTTTCCATAGTGACAAGTGACAATAAATTTCAGCACACTATATGAATGTTTCCTTACCAAGTTCCACTTACCAAAGGCGCTTCACTCCCCGGCAACGGCGCCAGAAAAGAGTCTTGATGACCCACAAGTATAGGGGGATCTATCGTAGTCCTTTCGATAAGTAAGTGTGTAGAACCTAACGAGGAGCAGAAGGATCTGACAAGTGGTTTTCAGCAAGGTAATATCTGCAGGTACTGAAATTATCGGTAACAAGTAGTTGTGTGGTGAGATGATTCGTAGCGAGCAACAAGTAACAAAAGTAGCAACGGTGCAGCAAAGTGGCCCAATCCCTTTTGTAGCAATGGACAAGCCTGGACAAAGTCTTATAGTAGCAAAAACGCTCCCGAGGACACACGGGAATTTCTGTCATGCTAGTTTTCATCATGTTCATATGATTTGCGTTCGTTACTTTGATAGTTTGATATGTGGGTGGACCGGCGCTTGGGTACTGCCCTTACTTGGACAAGCATCCCACTTATTATTAACCCCTCTCACAAGCATCCGCAACTACGAAAGAAGAATTAAGACAAAGTCTAACCATAACATTAAACTAGTGGATCCTAATCAGCCCCTTACGAAGCAACGCATAAACTAGGGTTTAAGCTCTTGTCACTCTAGCAACCCATCATCTACTTCCTACTTCCCAATACCTTCCTCTAGGCCCAAATAATGGTGAAGTGTTATGTAGTCGACCTTCACATAACACAACTAGAGGAAAAACAACATACAACACATCAAAATATCGAACGAATACCAAATTCACATGACTACTATTAGCATGACTTATCCCATGTTCTCAAGAACAAAAGTAACTACTCACAAAGCATAATCATATTCATGACCAGAGAGGTAATGAGTAGCATCAAGGATCTGAACATAAACTCTTCCACCAAGTAATCCAACTAGCATCAACTACAAAGAGTAATTAACACTACTAGCAACCTTAGAAGTACCAATCGGAGTCGCGAGACGGAGATCGGTTACAACTGATGAACTAGGGTTTGGAGATGAGATGGTGCTGATGAAGATGTTGATGGTGACGAGTCCCCTTCGATGAGAGGAGTGTTGGTGATGACGGTAGCGACGATTTCCCCCTTCGGGAGGGAAGTTTCCCCTACAGGATCGTCCTGCCGGAGCTCTAGATTGGTTCTTCTCAAGTTCCGCCTTGTGGCGGCGGTGAATCCTCGAAAAAGTCCCCCCTTCATTTTTTTCCCGGACGAAACCCTTCATATAGCAGAAGGAGGAAGACAGAGGGCCAGCTGGGTGCCCACAAGCCCCCTAGACGCAGCCACGGGGGGTGGCCGCGCCTAGCAGGCTTGTGGCCACCTGCTGGCGCCCCTCTGGCGCTTCTTCGGCCCAGTATTTTTTATAAATCCCAAAAAAAATCCTCGTTGATTTTTACGGTGTTTGGAGTTGCACAGAATAGATATCTCAACTTTGCTCCTTTTTCAGGCCAGAATTCCAGATGCCGGCATTCTCCCTCTTCAAGTCAACCTTGCAAAACAAGAGAGAAAAGGCATAAGTATTGTACCGTGAAGTGAAATAACAACCCAAAAAGCAGTATATATCAACATAAAAGCATGATGCAAAATGGACGTATCAGCCCTCCGTATCCGAATCCCCCCCCCCTCCAGCAGGGCACCAGAACGTGCCCCAGATGGGATCTTGCGGAGACAGAACCTTGCGGCGGCGGAGAAGTTTTATTCCGTTTGGACTCCATTTAAAATGCTCCTCTGAAAAGGGTCAAAAACACAGAAAAAACAGGAACTGGCACTTGGCACTGAGTTAATAGGTTAGTCCCAAAAAATATATAAAAGGCATACAAAACATCCAAAGTTTGACAGGATAATAGCATGAAACCATCAAAAATTATAGATACGTTGGAGACGTATCAAGCATCCCCAAGCTTAACTCCTTCTCGTCCTCGAGTAGGGAAGTGATAAAGACTGAATTTTTGATGTGGAAGGCTACCTAGCATAGTTGTCCTTTGCAACTTCTTTCGTGTGACATGAATGTTCAGATCCGTAAGATTCAAAACAATAGTTTTCTATTGGCATGAAAACAATAATACTTCAAGCAAACTAGCAAGGTAATCATGAACTTTCGTAATAACAAGGCCAAAGAAAGTTATCCCTACAAAATCATATAGTCTAGCTATGCTCCATCATCCCCACACAACTAATTTAAATCATGCACAACCCCGGTATTAGCCAAGTAATTGTTTTCGCACTCTTACTTTCTCAAACCTTTTACAACTATCACACAATACATGAGCGTGAGCCATGGATATAACACTATAGGTGGAATAGAGTGTGATGGTGGTTGTGAGACAAAAAAGGAGGAGATGATCACATTGGCTCAACATATCAAAAGGCTATGGAGATGCCCATTAATAGATATCAATGTGAATGAGTAGGGATTGCCACACAAAGGATGCACTAGAGCTATAAGTATGTGAAAGCTCAAAAGGAGAACTAGTGGGTGTGCATCCAACTTGCTTGCTCACGAAGACCTAGGGCAATTTTGAGGAAGCCCATCATTGGAATATACAAGCCAAGTTATATAATGAAGATTCCCACTAGCATATGGTGGTTACAAAACGAGACGCTCTCAATCATGAAGAACATGGTGCTATTATGAAGCACAAGTGTGGAAAAATATAGTAGCATTGTCCCTTCTCTCTTTTTCTCTTTTTTTTATTTTTTTATTTGGGCTCTTGGGCCTCTTTTTTTCTCTTTTTTTATTTTGGCTCTTTGGCCTCTTATCTTTTTTTCTCACATGGGACAATGCTCTAATAATGATGATCATCACACTTTTATTTTCTCACAGCTCAAAGCTCAGAACGATGATGACTCTATAGGAAATGCCTCCGGCAGTGTACCGGGATGTGAAACGATCTAGCTTGGCGTATGACGTTGAAACATCTCGCTAGCTATCTTACGATCATGCAATGGCCATATGACGGCACAAGTCATGAGATAGAACGGTGGGAGTTGCATGGCAATATATCTCGGAATGGCTACGAAAATGCCATAGTAGGTAGGTATGGTGGCTGTTTTGAGGAAGGCATATGGTGGGTTTGTGCACCGGCGAGAATTGCGCGGCACTAGAGAGGCTAGAAATGGTGGAAGGTGAAAGTGCATCTATACCATGGACTCACATTAGTCATGAAGAACTCACATACTTGTTGCGAAAGTTTTTATTAGTAATCAAAACAAAGTGCTAAACGCATACTCCTAGGGGAAGGGTTGGTAGGTTTTAACCATCACGCGATCCCGACCGCAACACAAAGGATGACAATCAATAGATCAATTATGCTCCGACTTCCTAACATAGCGGTTCACCATACGTGCATGCTACGGGAATCACTAACTTCAACACAAGTATTTCTAGAGTCACAACACCCTACTAACATAACTATTAATATTACCAAATTCACGTCACAAAACTAACTGAGAGGAATCAAAACTTCTCTTTATACTCAATGCACATGAAGATGTAGGTTTTTGTATCCTCTTTGGGTACCTATCACCTTTGGGACTACTTTCGTAGCACAAGCCAACTACCAAGTTACGCACCGCCATGCTCTAAAAGATCTAAGTGAAGCACACAGAGCAAAATTATCTAGCTCAAAAGATATAAGTGAAGCACGATGAGCATTCTAGCAATATCACGATGAGTGCATGTCTCTCTCAAAAGGTGTGCAGCAAGGATGATTGTGACACAACAAAAATAAAATACTCCTACGATAAAAGACGCTCCAAGCAAAACACATATCATGTGGTGAATAAAAATATAGCTCCAAGTAATATTACCGATGGATTGAAGACGAAAGAAGGGATGCCTTCCCGGGGCATCCCCAAGCTTAGGCTTTTTGGTGTCCTTGAATTTGGCTTGGGATACCTTGGGCATCCCCAAGCTTGAGCTCTTTCCACTCCTTATCTCTTTGTCCATGAGAACATCACCCAAAACTTGAAAACTTCACAACACAAAACTTAAACAGAAACTCGTGATAACATTAGCATAAGAAAACAAACTACCACCTCTTTAGGAACTGTAGAAAACTTGATTTCTATTTATATTGGTGTTAGATTGCTCTATTCTCACTTTTCCATGGCTAGTACCCCCCCCCCCCGATACTATCCATAGTTTCATCAAAACAAGCAACCAACTCAACAAAAACAGAATCGGTCAAAAATAGACCAGTCTGTAGCAATCTGTATACTTCGTATACTTCTGGTATGTCAAGAATTCTGAAACATTACGACTGCCTGGGCAAAAGGTATATCAACCAGCAGCAAAAAGAATCAACTCAAAAGGTCTTTCTGAATAAAAATGAAAAATAATCTCGTGAGCGAAAAGTTTTTGTCTTTTTCCAGCAGGATCAAATAACCATCACCAAGACTAGTCATAAAGGTTTTTCTTGGTTTTTCTTTGCGGCGCGTAAGAACACATCGCTTGGCCACTCGCCTGCTCGAACTTCTGCAACTCGAGGGACCGGATACTTGGGTTTCTTCTTCTCACTTCCATCATCCTTTGGGTCACGGATTGAAGAGCCTCTTAAGAACCTCCTCATCTTTTCCCTTATCTATCTCTGAAAATTTCTGAAATTTTAGTGACTCTAAGGAAAAGTGAATAAGGCCCAACGAAACTCGTAGCAACTACTCCCTCAAGTGCCTAGAGGCCATATTACGCATCAAAACTACTTGGGACCAGCTAAAATTAGCATGCAAAGCTCAAGAACAGGGTCACCAAGGCAGCAAAAATACGCAAAGTATAAGGTACTAGAGCAAAAACTAATTGGACCCATGGGGGAGTCACTTACAAAGGAGTAATTTCCCCAAAACAGCTTGGTGAATGGTGCTTTGCACAAGGAGATCGAAAATCCAAGCAAGAAGAGCAAGAACACGGGTTTGAGCTGTGAAACGATTTTTTCTAGAGGTAGGAGAAGCAGATGGGAGCTAAAATGAGTGGAGGGGGTGCACGTGGGCCCCACAAGCCCGGAGTGGCAATAGCCGAAACCACTCCCAGAGATGACCATAGTATGAGGAGTTCATGTATTCACTAAGTGCTAATGCGTTGTTCCAGTTCTCTATTAAAAGGAGAACCTTAATATCCCATAGTTTCCATTAGGACCCCGCTGCCACGGGAGGGATGGACAATAGATGTCATGCAAGTTCTTTTCCCTAAGCACGTATGACTATATATGGAATACATGCCTACATTACATTGACGAACTAGAGCTAATTACTTATCTCTCCGTGTTATAACTATTACATGATGAATATCATCCGGCATAATCATCCATCACCGATCCAATACCTACGAGTTTTTCCTACTGGTCCTTGCTACATTACTTTGCTGCTACTGCTGTCACTGCTGCTACTGTTACTCTGTCACTATTGTTGTCTCTTCTAGTACCGTTACTCTGTCGCTACTTCTGTTGCTGCTGCTACTATTGCCGTTCCTACTGTTGCTATCACACTACTTTGTACTGATACTTTTTTGCAGATACTAAGTCTTTCAGGTGTGGTTCAATTGACAACTCAACTTGAGAATATTCTTTGGCTTCCCCTTATGCTGAATCAACAAATTTGGGTTGAATACTCTACCCTCGAAAACTGTTGCGATCCCCTATACTTGTGGGTTATCAAGACCTTTTTCTGGCGCTGTTGCCGAGGAGGCATAGCTCTATTCTCTGAGTCACTTGGGATTTACATCTGCTGATCACTATGAGGAATCCGAAAGATCCAAGAACTAAAGTTTTGCCCTCAACTACGAGGAGAGGTAAGGAACTGCCATCTAGCTCTGCACTTGATTCACCTTCAGTTATGAGTAAGTTTGCGACACCACCTCCTGCTAGAAATTTTGATGTGTCGCCTGTGCTTGATGGTGCTACTTCTACTATCCATGATGCGTGTGATGATGCTATGCTTGATACTGCTTTACCACTAGGTGCATTCCTTGATGCACAAATTGCTAGAGATGCTGCTAGATGTGATGATACTTCTGAAACTGCTGAGATTATTGAAGTAGAACCTGCTATTTCGCCTGTTAGAACTAGCTCTCCTAGATATGAATTGCCTCATATGCCTGAGGGTTATATTATGGAGGGAGAGATAGTTGAGGACTTTCTTGCGTGTAAGGATAGCTATGATGTTGAGAAATTACTGCGCAAGTGGAAAGAAAAATCTTTGAACGCTCGGATGAAATACGACCCGAAGTTTGCTACTTCACCTATCTTTGTGACCGATAACGATTATGAATTCTCTGTCGACCTGAGTTAATGACTCTGGTCGAATCTGATCCTTTTCACGGTTATGAGTCTGAAACGATTGTAGCACATCTGACAAAACTGCACGATATAGCCACCCTATTAATGAGTGAGGAAAAGATCCACCACTATTATATCCTTAAGTTGTTTCCTTTCTCGCTAAAGGATGATGCTAAGACTTGGTTCACTTCTCTTGCTCCTGGTTGTGTGCGTAGCCCCATGATATGATCTACTACTTCTCTGAGAAATACTTCCCTGCCCATAAGAAGCAAGTTGCCTTGAAGGAAATATACAACTTTGTGCAAGTTGAAGAAGAGAGTCTCCCACAAGCTTGGGGGGGCTCGTCCAGCTACTGAATGCTTTGCCTGATCACCCTCTTGAGAAGAATGAAATACTTGATATCTTCTATAATGGACTAACCGATGATTCTAAGGACCACCTAGATAGTTGTGCCGGTTGTGTTTTCAGGGAACGAACTATAGAACAAGCTGAGATCCTATTGAATAATATCTTGTGAAATGAGAATGCTTGGACTATTCCCAAACCACCTCCGAAGCCAACTCCTAAGAAAAGAGGTATCCTATTCCTCAGTCCTGAAGATATGCAAGAAGCTAAGAAATCTATGAAAGAGAAAGGCATTAAACCTGAAGATGTCAAAAATCTACCACCTATCGAAGAGATCCATGGTCTTGATAACCCGATACAGGTAGTAGAGGTAAATTCTCTTCATAGATTCAATGAGAGTGATATTCCTTTTGATAAGCCTGTTAGCTTATACCTGGATGAATTTGATAACTTTGTTGCCAAACAACAGAGTTTCAATGATTATGTTAGCACACAATTGGAACAAAATGCTCGTATGCATAGTCATCTAAGTGCTTGTGTGGACAGAAACGGGAATGATCGTAGTAGTGCCTGGGTATTCGATACTGGTCTGTTGCTCATATTTACAACTCGAAACAGGAACTGCGGAATAAGCGAAGGCTGACGAAGGATGAAGTGACGATGCGCGTGGGAAATGGTTCCAAGGTTGATGCAATCGCCGTCGGCACAGTTTCACTTCAATTACCATCAGGAATAGTTACGATATTAAATAAATGTTATTTTGTGCTTGCGTTAAGCATGAATATTATATCTGGATCTTATTTATTGCGAGACGGTTACTAATTTAAGTCAGAGAATAATGGTTGTTCTATTTCTATGAGTAATATTTTTTTTGGTCATGCACCCAGTGTGAGAGTATTGTTCATATTGAATCTTGATAGTGATAATACACATATACATAACATTGAGAGCAAAAAAGTTAGAGTTAACAATGATAGCACCATGTTTTATGGCACTGCCTCTTAGGTCATATTGGTGTAAAGCGCATGAAGAAACTCCATACCGATGGACTTTTGGAGTCACTTGACTTTGATTCACTTGACACGTGTGAACCATGCCTCATGGGCAATATGACTAAGACTCTGTTCTCCAGAACAATGGAGCGTGCAAGTGACTTGTTGGAACTCATACAAACCGATGTGTGTGGTCCGATGAGTGTGGAGGCATTCTGCGGATATCGTTATTTTCTCACCTTCACTGACAATTTGAGTAGATATGGTTATGTCTACTTGATGAAGCACAAGTTTGAGACGTTTGAAAAGTTCAAGCAATTTCAGAGTGAAGTCGAAAATCATCGTAACGAGAAGATCAAGTTCCTACGGTCTGATCGTGGCGGTGAATATCTGAGTTTCGAGTTTGGTGCTCACTTAAGACAATGTGGAATTGTTTCACAGTTGACACCGCGTGGAACACCACAGCGTAATGGTGTGTCTGAACGTCGTAATCATACTTTATTAGAGATGGTGCGATCTATGATGTCTCTTACCGATTTGCCGTTATCGTTTTGGGGTTATGCATCAGAGACAACTACATTCATTTTAAATAGGGCACCATCTGTGGTATGGCAAAAGACAAAAGTTGTCGTTTCTTAAAGTTTGGGGATGTGATGCTTATGTGAAAGAGCTTCAGCCTGAAAAGCTGGAACCCAAAGCGGAAAAGTGCGTCTTCATAGGTTACCAAAATAGACAGTTGGGTATGCCTTCTATCTCAAATCCGAGGGCAAAGTGTTTGTTGCTAAAAACGGAGCTTTTCTTGAGAAGGAGTTTCTCTCAAAAGAATTGAGTCAGAGGAAGATAGAACTTGATGAGGTTGTCGAACCTTTAATTCCTCTTGATGGTGGCGCAGGACAAGGGGAAACCCCTCTTGCTGCAGCGCGAGTTGAGGAACAAGTTGATGATGATGATCATGAAACTTCGAATCAAGTTACTGTCGGACCTCGCAGGTCGACAAGATCACGTACTGCTCATGAGTGGTACGGTAATCCTGTCTTAACAATTATGTTCTTGGACAACAATGAACCTGCAAATTATGAAGAAGCAATAGTGGACCCGGATTCCAAAAAATGGCTGGAGGCCATGAAGTCCGAGATAGGATCCATGTACGAGAACAAAGTGTGGACTTTAGAAGTACTACCGGAAGGCTGCAAGGCTATTCATAACAAATGGATCTATAAGAAGAAGACAGACGCAGACGGAAATGTGACCGTTTATAAAGCTCGACTTGTGGAAAAGGGTTTTTCACAAGTTCAAGGAATTGACTACGATGAGACTTTCTCACCGGTAGCGATGCTTAAGTCTGTCTGAATCATGTTAGCAATAGCTGCCTTTTATGATTATGAAATCTGGCAGATGGATGTCACAACAGCGTTCCTTAACGGTTTTCTTAAGGAAGAGTTGTATACGATGCAACCCGAAGATTTTGTCGATCCAAAGAATGCTAACAAAGTATGCGAACTCTAGTGATCCATTTATGGACTGGTGCAAGCATCTCGGAGTTGGAATAAGCGCTTTGATGAGGTGATCAAAGCATTTGGGTTTATACAAGTGGTTGGTGAATCTTGTATTTACAAGAAAGTGAATGGGAGCTCTGTCACTAGTGGAGAAAGGGGTATTAGAACCGGTTGGTAAGGGCCTTTGGACCCGAATACACATCCGGTGCTACGTATCCGGGACTAAAGGCCCCCCCTTTAGCACCGGTCTCTTACAAACCGGTGCTAAAGGCCTCCACGTGGGCGCCGAAGAGTGCGCGCAGGCGGAGGACCTTTAGAACCGGTTGGTAACACCAACCGGTCCTAATGATTTTTTTTCCTTTTTTTCCTTTTCTTTTCAGGGTTTCCGATTCCGTATTTCGGTGTTTCCGTGTTCCGTATTTTCAGGGTTTTCGTTTACGTGTTTCCGGTTCCGTCTTTCCGTTTACCTCTTTCCGATTCTGTGTTTCCGATTCCGTGTGTCCGTGTTACGTTTTTTACGAACACGGAATCGGAAACACGTAATCGGAAACACGTATCCGGAAACACCGATTCCGTGTTTGCGGTTAAGTGTTTCCGATTCCGTGTTTGCGGTTAAATGTTGATGCACCAAATAAAAGTACATATATACATGTAACATGAATTACTGGACCGATTATCATTACATAATTTGAAGTTCGTTTCCTATAGCTGTATACTTGCATAGAGAAGGGAGCTGGGTATTGGTTCATAGGATGGAAAAATTCTCCGCCTTCATCTATGACTTGCGTGAGGAGAAATCCTGCCGATTCCTCTGCAACTGCCTTGCAACGTTGGATTGGTCTGAGCATCGCCCGCTTTCGTTGCAGCTTTAAAAGAAGTAGATGAAAACAATTAAGTTATGAACAAAACTAAACATAATTGATGGCAACATAAATAAAGTTGTGAAGATCCGGTTACGTACCTCTAGATTTCTGGAAGTACGGGATTTCTCATTGATAATCCTGTGAATGTACTCGCAAACGTAGTATCCACAATAATCAGTGCCCTGTGGTTGTTGCGGGACGCCTTATATACGAGAACATAATTCAGTCAAATTAATAATAATCAAGAGAATGTAATGGTATTGAAACCAGGGTACGTAGTACTACTTACTTTGTTAATCTGAAAGTGGAGCTTGTCTGCCCATGTACCGGGTTCTTCCTTGATGAACATTTGCCAAACCCTGGCCGACAAAGAAAAATGAATACAAGAGTTAATTATTACTTACTTGATATCAGGAAATGAACGAAAAAGAGGCCGATGAACGAAAGAGGCCGATATATATATACCTTTGAAGCATCTGACGCGCGCTCTTCCATTTGTCAGCGTCCCAGGTTAACGGGTCCCAGACTTCAACTTGTCCTTGATCGATTCTAATGATGAACAATATGAAGTGGGACCTGCGCACGTGTACACACGCAGTCATGCATACTCATCAATTACACATAACATCAGGTAAGCAAAATGGAATGTGTACAAGACAGTAACACTCACTTGAATCCGTAGGGCCAAAGTATTTCTTTTTTGGTAGTTTGTCGCTTCAAAAACCTTAGCAAATCATTCGGTGTATCCTTGTTGAACTTTTCTATTGTCTCTTGATGAAACGAATACGGGTCAATGAACCCAAAGTCCCAAATTCCTGCCAGCCTGCATTCACGAATCTTCATTCTGCATAGTAGCGTACAAAAAGAATGTCTCGTGAGTGATAATTATACGGGCAATGAACGCGAGCTTAACTAAATAATTAAATTACACAAATAAATCACTTACAAACAGTAGCAGCTGACGATAGCTTTGTCGAGGGCACGTTGATTGTACATCTGGAAAAAATCATCAAACCCAACCTCCACACCGTACTCTCCGAAGTAGTGTTGATCCTGAACTGCCGCCATGATACAGTCTCTCTTTTGCCTTGCAGCCTCCAAGTACCAACCATGTAAATTCCATAGTTGGGTTGTTAGAGCACTAGGACTTTCGACCAGAGGGTGCTCGGGCTTATATTTATATACCACATCAGCAATAGCGTACCCTACGTCGCCCATGCGTGGACCGGACACTGAAGCCTGGTCAGATAACACCTTGAGCGGGGCAATTGACTGTGCTTCTTGTTGTCCGAGCTGGGGAACTTGTTTCCCGCATTTCGTCTGCTCCGCCTGCTTCATCTGCTCCGCCTGCTTCATCTGTGCGGTGTGCATCTTTTCAATGAACCGTTCATAGTCTGAAAGGGGCGGCGGTGGCGGCGGTTCAGGATAATATAAGTTGTCGATGGTGCGCTCAATTTTCCACTTTGGTACGTTCTTCAGAGTTTCCTTCCAGATGTCTGGAGGGGGCTTCAGGGGAAACCGTGCGAACGATGCTTTGTTTTTGGCTTTCACGGCCTCGTCTAGTTCCTCCGGAGTCATCAGGCCTGGTAACTTCGGGGGAGTCTTGACTTTATTGGGTTTCCTTTCTCTCTTCTTGGGAGGAGTAACGTTTCTTCTGAACTGCAGCTTCCGCTTTGCCGTACATGTAGTGGGCGCATCCGTCGGCTCACTGGAGTGCACGGGCGATGGACTCTCGGCCTCGGGCTCCCTATCTTCGTTGTGGGGTGGACTTGGAGGTGCGTTGGGGGGTGGACTTGGAGGTGCGTTGGGGGGTGGACTTGGAGGTCGTGCATTCTCTGTACGAAAGTGAAAAAACTATTAAAAATAGGCTTACATGTGGTGCAACATTCAGTAATTGTTGGAGGTGGTGCATTTGTACCTGGAGGAGTCGGTGGCCTTGGCGCCGCGTTAGGAAACACGATGTGTTTCTTCTTCCACAAGATGATACCAAGCTCCATTTCTCCCAGTGTCTTCTTGCCTTCACCTCCAGGAATATCAAGCTCAATTGACTGGCATCCCGGCGTAATTGTTGACAACCCGACACGAGCATGGGATGCTGGAATCTGACCACCATGGTAGGTTGCTCCAGGTTGATTCGGTAAAGCATAGCCTGACGCCACCATGAAGGATATGTTCCCCATTGGCATATGTATCTCACAGTTTGTCTTCTCCGTGACATCATCCACGGGGTAGTGAGGCGCCGACGGTTCGACTGTAGGACCATCTTCTAGCTGCAGCTGCGTGGAACCCACGCTGCTTCTATGCTGAGATGGGACGACATCTGCTACAGGATCGTCTTCTAATTGCTGCTGATCAGCGTCAGGTGCAGGATCTTCTTCCTCCTCTTCAGTGTCAGGTACAGGGTGTCCCCCTTTCTTCAAGAGAAACGCCACCTTTTCTTCTAATGTCGATATCCGTTCCAGTGCCTTCCTCTTGCTTCTACCACGGCTTCTGTAAGTGCCAAGGTCCGCCGGAAACCCTTGGTTCCACGGGGTAGTGGCTCCAAAGCCTCGTGTTCGTCCCCACTTTTTGGGGTTCCCGAGTGCCTTCATCAACTCGTCGTTCTCTCTATCGGGAACAAAAGTTCCTTTTCGAACAGCTTCTATTGCCTTCTCTAGATCTGATACGACTTGTGTTATTTTTTCCGACCATGGTCCCTCCGCAACAATCATCCCAGTCTCAGCGTCCAACGTTGCCCCATGCGCGAACAACCAGAACTTGGACCTATTGGGCCAGTCATGTGTCTGTGGAATGATATTTCTTTTCAGAAGCGCATCTTCATAGCGTCGCCACCTAGGCAGGGCAGTCATGTAGCCACCTGACCCCAAAATATGGTGATATTTCTTCTTCTTCGCATTCTCCGTATTTGTGGCTGATCGGGATGTAAAGACACCCGATTTCTTGTACGCCTTAAAATCAGGCCAATCGTCTCTTATCTTCACTAGGTGCCCAGTGAAAACTGGATCTTCGTCCTTATATTTCTTCCACAAGTCTTTCTTCCACCTCTGGAATTGTGTGGCCATCTTCTTCAAAGCCCACTCCTCGACTTTCTTCTTCTTATCTTCCGCTACGCTGAAATTTAGCCAGACCGTGTCGCAAAGCACTCTTTTCAATCTATCATCGACATAAGTAGCTCCAACGTTGGCGCCGGTCTTCGTCTTATTCCATTCTATTAAGTTGATCGGGACCAGGTCTCTTACAACAACTCCGCACTGATTTACAAATTTGCGATAAGTTTCTGGGGGTTCCAGTGGTTTGCCATCAGCAGCACCTTTATCGATCGAGTACCTTGCAGTATCTTTCAACCTTGCGGCCGGGCCTCGTTTCGACTTTGTCTCAGTACTTGCGCTAGGTGTTCCGGAGGGCACCTAAACGGGAAAATAATGATTCGTTAGTAAGTGCAATACAAATTAATTGTTGCGTCAACAGTGACTTGAGATATACATTGGCAGAGTTTGTTCCGGAGGGCACTTCTGCATCTACTACATCTTCTATATTCTCAGCTCCGTCACCGGAGTCGTTCAAAAATTGATTGCTAAACGCATGTCCACCGTCGTCATCATGATATATGGCCGTTGCATCTTCAAAAATCATCTGGCACATGTATCTTTCCTTCTCCGCCTCACCCATTCCCGTGAGCTGATCGGCGTGCTGATCATGTGGTTCTTGGGGATCCATAGCTCAACACCTGCTAGTAACAAGAATTTAACTTAGCAAAATTATTTAAGGAAAAGTTTTACGGAACCGGAAAGTTTACGGAAAAGTTTTACGGAATCGTCGGAGTCGTAATCGTCGCAAAGTTTTACGGAATCGTCGGAAAGTTTTACGGAATTGTCGGAATCGTCGGAAACTTTCCCCGCAGTTATGGAATCGTCGGAATCGTAGGAAAGTTTTACGGAATTGTAATCGTCGAAAAGTTTTACGGAATCGTCGGAACCGTCGGTTTAGGGTTTTACGGAATCGTCGGAATCGTCGGATTCGTCGGAGTCACCTCATTTGTACAATCATAGGACTTTGCGATCTCCATCGATAAAATGGAAAGAATAAAGTCAAGGGTAAAAATAGGAACTACAACAATATGGATATACAACAATATGATAAGGCTCTAAAATAGGATATACAACAATATGGATATATGATATACAACAATATGGATATACGAAAATAGGATATATGATACAACAATATGGATATATGATATATGAAAAATATGATACAACAATATGGATATACCGTACGTGAGAAGAAGATGAAGTGGGGCGGCGAGGAGGCGGTGTGGGGCGGCGCGCGAGGAGGCGGCGAGGAGGCGAAGGCGCGGCGAGGAGGCGGCGAGGAGGCGACGGCGCGGCGAGGAGGAGGCGACGGTGCGGCGAGGAGGCGGCGAGGAGGCGACGGCGCAGCGAGGAGGCGGCGAGGATCGGCGAGGAGGCGGCGGCGCGCAGAGGAGGCGAGGCACGGAGAGGAGGCGGCGAGGAGGCGACGGCGCGGCGAGGAGGCGGCGAGGATCGGCGAGGAGGCGGCGCGAGGAGGCCGCGCGCGAGGAGGCGGCGCGCGAGGAGGCGGCGAGGAGGCGGCGAGGATCGGCGAGGAGGCGGCGAGGAGGCGACGGCGGCGAGGAGGCGGCGAGGAGGTCGAGTCGGCGAGGAGAGAGGCCGCGAGGAGAGAAGGCGAGGAGAGACGCGCGGGAAGGCGAGAAGTTGGCGACCCCGGAGAGGTCTAGAGCCTTTAGCACCGGTTTGTGTTAACAACCGGTGCTAAAGGGTCTTTAGCACCGGTTGTTAACACAAACCGGTGCTAAAGGGTCCAAAAATTGGGCGCGAATCGAACCCACCTTTAGGACCGGTTGTTGTTACAAACCGGTCCTAAAGGTTTTTTTCCTTTTTTTTTCCTTTTTTCTGTTTCCTGTTTTCTTTTTCTTTTTGTTTCCTTTTTCTTTTTCCTGTTTCTTCTTTTATTTTTATTTTTTCCTTTTTTCTGTTTCCTGTTTTCTTTTTATTTTTGTTTCCTTTTTCTTTTTCCTGTTTCTTCTTTTATTTTTCTTTTTTCCTTTTTTCTGTTTCGTGTTTTCTTTTTCTTTTTGTTTCCTTTTTCTTTTTCCTGTTTCTTCTTTTATTTTTCTTTTTTGTTTCCCTTTTCTGTTTTCTTTTACATTTATTTACAAATTGTCAAAATGTCATTTTAACACTTAAAAAATAAAAATGATATTTATCAAAATGGTCAAATTTAGTGGAAACTGGTCAAATTTTTGATATTTATCAAAATGGTCAACACAATTACATAAAAGGTTTAATACATTATTACACATCACCAACAACACCCCCTATCTATTTCTCTTCTTGCCTTTCTTCTGATTGCGCCGTAACCATGGAGTATCTTCATCATTTAACGGGATGCTTGAATCATCTTTGACTTTGAAGGGAGGAATTTCATCAAATTTATTGTAATCTTCTGACATGTCTCTCTCGTCCTCGACTCCCACGATGTTTCTTTTCCCTGAAAGAACTATGTGGCGCCTTGGCTCATCGTCTGATGTATTCGCTTCCTTATCTTTTCTTTTTCTCGGTCTGCTAGACATGTCCTTCACATAGAAAACCTGAGCCACATCATTGGCTAGGACGAATTGATCATTGCCGTACCCAAGATTCTTCTAATCCATTGTTGTCATTCCGTACTTCGGGTCTACCTTCACGCCTGACAGGTTGAACCATTTGCACCAGAACAAAGGGACCTTAAAGGAAGGTCCGTAGTCAAGTTCCCATATCTGCTCTATGTAACCATAGTATGTGACCCTTTGCCCGTTGTCGTCTTTTGCATCAAACCGGACGCCACTATTTTGGTTGGTGCTCTTTTTATCTTGGTCTGCCGTGTAAAATGTGTTACCATTTATCTCGTACCCTTTAAAGGTCAATACAGTCGAAGATGGTTGCTTGGCCAACAGGTATAGCTCATCTTCAACAATGTTGTCATTAATGAGACGTCTTTGCAACCAACCGCCGAAAGTCTTCGCGTGTTCTTTAGCAATGAAATCTTCAGGTTGCTCCGGGTATTCCGAGCGTAAAATATCCTTGTGTTCCTGGATATATGGAGCCGCCAAGCTGGAATTAACTACAACTGTGTAGTGTGCTTGAGTGAAAGATTGCTCGTCCATACATGTTGTTGATTTCTTTCCTAGCGTGCCTTTTCCACGCAGTCTCCCCTCATGGCGCGACTGAGGAACACCGATCGGGTTCAGGTCAGGAATAAAGTCAACACAAAACTCAATGACCTCCTCTGTTCCATAGCCCTTGACCATGCTTCCTTCTGGCCTAGCACGGTTTTTAACATAATTCTTCAAGACTCCCGTGAACCTCTCAAAGGGGAACATATTGTGTAAGAATACAGGACCGAGAACGGAAATCTCTTGGACTAGGTGAACTAGAGGTGCGTCATAATATTGAAGAAGGTTGGTGGGAACACCAACTCGAAGCTGACAAGACATTGGACCACGTCCTTCTGTAAACTTGGTAGAGTTGCTGGATCGATTGCCTTCTGAGAAATTGCGTTGAGGAATGCACATACCTTCACAATGGGTACTCGCACGTTTTCTGGCAGAAGCCCCCTCAATGCAATCGGAAGTAACTGGGTCATGATCACGTGGCAGTCATGAGACTTTAGGTTTTGGAACTTTTTCTCTTCCAGGTTTAGTATTCCTTTTATGTTCGACGAGTAGCCAGACGGGACCTTGATACTGCTCAGGACTTGGAAAAAGATCTCCTTCTCTTCCTTGGTAAGAGCGTAGCTGGCAGGACCTTTGAAATTCTCTGGATTCATCAGGTCGTCTCGTTCGTGCATACGTTGGTGGTGCAGCCATGCTTTTGGTGTATCTCTCGACTTCTTCCCATGCACGCCCAATAAGTTTAGCAGGTTACGCAAATATTTTTCGTCACGTGCATCACGTCGATCGCAGAGCGAACCTCTAGGAATTTCCAATAGGGTAGTTCCCAGAATAAAGATTTCTTCTTCCACATGGCTAGGTGGTGGTCGGCGTCATTCGGAACAGATTGTGCGCCAGGACCCTTACCAAAGATTACTTTTATATCTTTGACCATGTCATATATATCAGTACCTTTAGGGAGGGTTGGCTTCCTCCGTGTATCTGCCTCGCCTTTGAAATGCTTTCCTTTCTTTCTTACGGGATGCCTGTCTGGAAGAAATCGACGATGCCCCGGGTACACATTCTTGCCTATATGTATACTTTCAGTCTCGCCTAAACAGTGTGTGCATGCGCTGTATCCCGTGTTTGACTGTCCTGAGATGTTACTAAGAGCGGGCCAATCATTGATGGTTACAAACAGCAACCCTCGTAGGTCAAATTCCTCCTGTTTGTACTCGTCCCACACACGTACACCTTCGTCAGCCCACAACTCTAAAAGTTCATCAACCAGTGGCCTCAGGTACACATCAATGTTGTTGCCGGGTTGCGACGGGCCTGGGATAAGCACTGGCATCATAATGAACTTACGCTTCATGCATAACCAAGGAGGAAGGTTATAGATACATAGAGTCACGGGCCAGGTGCTATGACTGCTACTCTGCTCCCCAAACGGATTCAGGCCATCTATACTTAGACCAAACCTTAAGTTTCTTGGGTCACGTGCAAAGTCCTCATACTTATCGTTGATGTTTCTCCACTGCGACCCATCAGCGGGTTGTCTCAGCATATCGTCTTCCTTACGGTCTTCTTGTGCCATCGCAGCAACTTGGCATGCTCTTTGTTTCGGAACAAACGTTTCAACCGTGGTATTATAGGAGCATGCCACATCACCTTGGCAGGAACCCTCTTCCTGGGGCGATCGTCGCCCTCAACATCACCAGGGTCATCTCGCCTGATCTTATACCGAAATGCACCGCATACCGGGCAGGCATTTAAATTCTCGTGCTGACCGCGGTAGAGGATGCAGTCATTGATGCATGCATGTATCTTATGCACTTCCAATCCTAGAGGGCAGACAACCTTCTTTGCTTCGTACGTACTGCAGGGCAGCACGTTATCTCTTGGAAGCATCTTCTTCATTATTTTTAGCAGCTTTTCAAATCCCTTGACAGATATTCCATTCTCTGCCTTCCATTGCAGCAATTCCAGGGTGGTGCCCAGCTTTTTCTGGCCATCTTCGCAATTTGGGTACAACAATTTTTTGTGATCTTCTAACATGCGCTCCAACTTCAACCTCTCGTTTTCACTTCCGCAGTTTATCTGTTCTTCACGAATGACCTGACGAAGAACATCATCAGACTCATCAACAATGTCCTCAAGTTCAGGCTCGTCTTCCCCCATTTCAGTATCACCGTGTTCACCGAACATAGGATAGTTATCATTATCCTCTTCTTCTTCATTGTCTTCCATTACAACCCCTCTTTCTCCGTGCTTGGTCCAACAAAAATAACTGGGCATGAAGCCTTCTTGCAACAGGTGGGTGTGTATGGTTCTTGAGTTAGGGAAATTCCTCTTATTCTGGCATTTTTTACATGGACAAAAAATAAATCCATTCTGCCTGTTTTTCTCAACCACATTGAGAAAACTATGCATGCCGTTAAGGAATTCGGGACGACGTCGATCATTGTACATCCATTGCCGGTTCATCTGCATTATATAAATTTATCAAAAACCATTATGCTAAATCATCATGACTAAATTAATTAATTAATACAAAAAGTTCATCACACGTTAAAACCAAAGTAGCGTAGTGACCATACATATATAGTTCTCGGAAAAACACACACTGAAACCAACCATAAAAACTCTCTCTAATTAATGCATTTAAAAACAACAACAAATGCGATCAAAATCGCAACAAAGGTAACAATTGACCCGACGGCATAATGATACCAAGCCTCTTTACTAATTGCATATTTTCTAATCTTTCTAATCTTCAGACGCATTGCTTCCATCTCGCTCTTGTGACCATCGACGACACCGGCAAGAACCTTTTCCAAGGTCATCTTCTCTCTTTCAGTTTTTTCCAACCTTTCTTCAGTTTTCAATCTTTCTTTCAGGCCAACATTTTCTTGTTCAACTAAGTGTAACTTCTGAACAATAGGGTCGATTGGCATTTCCGGTTCCACTACCTCCTAGATAAAAATATCTATGTCAAGTTGGTCGGCGTAACTAATTGTCATATAATCAGGAAATGAAAATATGTAGTTATAAAAGATAATATACAACATCCGAATCGTAGACTGGACGAGGGCCAACGGGGACGGATATCAAAACCATGGCGCTATACATATAAAAAAAATCTTACACAATAAGAAAATTATATACAAGTAAATATGTAAATCATACAAATCAAAATTTGTTTTGGTAAATAAAAACAATAGGCTCACCAAGGTTGTGTCGGTGACGGGGCGATCGACGGCGGTGAGGAAGGGGACAAGGCGCGCGACACTAAAAAAACCACAAATCATAATTAATTTTGAGCTCAAATTGCATATGTATACATAACAAATGATGAACTCTCTCTAGCTTAGGCATTTCATCAAACACCTAGCTAGCACAACAAAAATGAAATGAGCAAGAAAACGAGCAAAACTTGCAATGCCGGAAGAGGGAATGTTGATGCTAACCATAGGACCGATGGGTGCCAACAATCTTGACAAATGGTGGAGAAAAATGGGGATGGATTAGAGCTCCCAAGAGGAAGGAGAGAGCAAAAATGGAGTTGAGCTCGAGCTAGAAAAAATGGAGCTGAGCTCGGGGTGGAATATAGGGGTGCTCGGGGAGGAAGGAGAGGAGGGCTTTAGGATCGGTTTGTGTTAAAAACCGGTGCTAAAGGGTCTGACAGCGGGGCCCCGCAGTTGCTACAAAAATGAGAAAACCTTTAGCACCGGTTTGTGATACAAACCGGTTCTAAAGGTTCTGTCCACTGGGCCCCCTCCCTGCAGCAAATGGTCCAAAAACCTTTAGGACCGGTTTGTAACACAAACCGGTCCTAAAGGCCTTGCGGCCATTTGCTGCAGGGAGGGGGCCCAGCGGACAGACCCTTTAGAACCGGTTTATATCCAATCCGGGTCCAATGTGGTTGGCTCAATTCCCTGTTTTCTACTAGTGTGTGGCGTTTCTAATATTATATGTGGACGACATATTGCGGATTGGAAACAACGTGGAGCTTTTAGAGAGCATAAAGGATTACTTGAATAAAAGTTTCTCTATGAAGGACCTAGGAGAAGTTGCTTACATTCTAGGCATTAAGATCTATAGGGATAGATCAAAACGCCTGATAGGACTTCCACAAAGCACATACCTTGATAAAGTTTTGAAGAAGTTCAAAACGGATTAGTCCAATAAAGGGTTCTTGTGAGTATTACAAGGTATAAAATGGAGTAAGACTCAGTGCCCAGCAACTGCGGAAGATAGAGAACAAATGAGTTCCGTCCCCTACGCTTCAGCCGTAGGGTCTATCATGTATGCAATGTTGTGCACTAGACCAGACGTCAACTTGGCCATAAGTATGGAAGGCAGGTTTCAGTGTAATCCAGGAGTGGATCACTGGACGGCGGTCAAGAATATTCTAAAGTACCTGAAAAGGACTAAGGAAATGTTTCTCGTGTATGGAGATGACAAAGAGCTCGCGGTAAAAGGTTATGTCAACGCAAGTTTTGACACTGATCCGGATGACTCTAAGTCACAAACCGGATACATATTTATTCTTAATGGGGGTGCGGTAAGCTAGTGCAGTTCCAAGCAGAGCGTCATAGCAGATTCTACATGTGAAGCGGAGTACATGGCTGCCTTGGAGGCCGCAAAGGAGGGTGTGTGGATGAAGCAGTTCTTGAGAGATCTTGGTGTTGTGCCAAGTGCACTAGATCCATTGACTCTGTTATGTGACAACACTGGTGCCATTGCCTTACCAAAGGAACCAAGGTTTCACAACAAGACCAGACACATGAAACGACGCTTCAACCTCATCCGCGACTACGTCGAAGGAGAGGACGTGAATATTTGTAAAGTGAACACTGACCTGAATGTAGCAGACCCGCTGACTAAACCTCTTCCACGGGAAAAACATGATCAACACCAGAACTGTATGGGTGTTCGATTTATTACAATGTAAATCGCATGGCGATGTGAGGACTAGATTATTGACTCTAGTGCAAGTGGGAGATTGTTGGAAATATGCCCTAGAGGCAATGATAAATAGTTATTATTATATTTCCTCTTTAAAGATAATCGTTTATTATCCATGCTATATTTGTATTGAATGAAAACATACATACTTGTGTGGATACATAGACACAACAATGTCCCTAGTAAGCCTCTAGTTGGCTAGCGAGTTGATCAAGGATAGTCAAGGTTTTCTGGCTATCTGCAAAGTGTTGTTGCTTGATAACTGGATCACATCATTAGGAGAATCATGTGATGGACTAGACCCAAACTATGATCGTAGCATATTGATTGTGTCGTTTTATTGCTATAGTTTTCTGCGTGTCAAGTATTTGTTCATATGACCATGAGATCATATAACTCACTCTGCACCGGAGGAATGCCTTGTGTGTATCAAACGTCACAACGTAACAGGGTCACTATAAAGGTTCTCCACAGGTATCTTCGAAGGTGTCCGTTGAGTTAGTATGGATCAAGACTGAGATTTGTCACTCCGTGTGACGGAGAGGTATCTCGGGGCCCACTCGGTAATACAACATCACACACAAGCCTTGCAAGCAATGTGACTAAGTGTAAGTCACAGGATCTTGTATTACAGAACGAATAAAGAGACTTGCTGGTAACAAGATTGAAATAGGTATGCGGATACCGACGATCGAATCTCGGGCAAGTAACATACCGAAGGACAAAGGGAATGACATACGGGATTATATGAATCCTTGACACTGAGGTTCAACCGATAAGATCTTCGGAGATTATGTAGGATCCAATATGGTCATCCAGGTCCCGCTATTGGATATTGACTGAGGTGTACGTCGGGGCATGTCTACATAGTTCTCGAACCCGCAGGGTCTGCACACTTAAGGTTCAGTGATGTTTTAGTATAGTTGAGCTATATGCGTGGTTACCGAATGTTGTTCGGAGTCCCGGATGAGATCACAGACGTCACGAGGGTTTCTGGAGTGGTCCGGAGATGAAGATTGATATATAGGATGACTTCATTTGGTTACCGGAAAGTTTTCGGGCATTACCGGGAATGTACCTCGAGTGACGTATGGGTTCCAGAAGTTCACCGGGAGGGGGGAAACCCTTCCAGGGGAAGCCCAAAGGACTTATGGGTCGCGCACCAGCACTTAGTGGGCTGGTGGGACAGCCCAATAAGGCCTATGTGCCATAGAGAGAAAACCGAAGAAAGAAAAAAAGAAAAGGTGGGAAGGAAGGGAAGGACTCCACTTTCCAATCCTAGTTGGACTAGGATTGGAGTAGGAGTCCTTCTCCTCCTCTTGGCCGGCGCACCTTGGGAGCTCGGCCCTCAAGGCAAGTCCCTCCCCCTCCCTCCTATATATACTGGTGATTTAGGGCTGACTTGAGACAACTGTGCCACGTGCAACTCAGATCTAGACACCATAGTTTTACCTCTAGATCGTATTTCTGCTGAGCTCGGGCGGAGCCCTGAAGGAGTAGATCCTTCACCACCACCGGAGCACCGTCATACTTCCGGAGAACTCATCTACTTCTCCGTCTTGCTTGCTGGATCAAGAAGGCAGAGATCATCGTTGAGCTGTACGTGTGCTGAACACGGAGGAGTTGTCCGTTCGGCACTAGATCAGAGCGGATCGTGGGACGGATCACAGGACGGTTCGTGGGACGGTTCACGGGGCGGATCGAGGGATGTGAGGATGTTCCACTACATCAACCGCGTTTCTTAACGCTTCCTGCTGTGCGATCTACAAGGGTACGTAGATCCAAATCTCCTCTCGTAGATGGACATCACCATGATAGGTTTTCGTGCGCGTAGGAATTTTTTTTGTTTCCCATGTGACGTTCTCCAACAGCTATTACAGAACTTGCACCATGAGGCTCGGCCACAGGCTATTCGAGATTACTATGCCACGCTTGTTAAGAAGGAGAAGAAGGACTGCCGCGGAAAGTATTTGAAGAAGGAGCAGTACATGAAGGTAATTACCTATTCTTAAGGCCTTGCACGTAGTTTTCTTGATTTGATTCGTAGGCATAGCGCTCAAAATTCTTTTTAATAACTTATAGGTGCCCCCGAGATGGTTTGCGGATAAGATGGATTGTTGGGAGGCGTTGGTGGATGAGTGGTGCACAGGCAACTGGCGAGATGTCCACGACAATGCGAAGGAGCGGCGTGCCCAAATGGTTGGTGTGCCACGCCATAAAGGCAGCGCCAACTTAATTCAGTTCAGACGGAACTGGGTACGTAGTTTGCTTCCTTATTCATGCAATTAATTCTTCATCCTAGCTTGAGCCCTTTACTAATACTTTCGCATCACAATAAGGTGGAGGTCCCAAAGTTGTACGACCTTTATGGCATGGCACATACTACCTCCTACAAGAAGGTCAAGGCATTATCTGTGTCTGACCTGGATCATCCAGAGATGTTCACCAACATCTCCTCCCACCACAAACTCATAAAATACAGGCACGTGGGGAAGGCTAGGAAAGGGGAGGACTTTAACCCGGGCCAGGAACCTTTGGATCCAGAGCTGGTGATGTTATCTAGCGGCGGGAGGCCCCATGGCTCGATAGCCATTGGAGATGGGATAATACGTTGTCAACTCACTCTCCCGGCGATCAAGGCGCGCTAGTCGAGCTCTTGTCCTCAGATAAGACGTCTTCCACGGCTAGTCGATCTCGCCATCGAGGTTAGTTGTATGGACTCAGAGAACTTTCATCAATTTCATTGTGTGTGTGTCCATCGATCATTATAGTGGTAACGAGGAATGGTGTTGCAGGCTGCTCTTCAGAAAGAGAGAGCGGCAAACCAGGCTGCTCTTGAGAAAGAGAGAGTTGCAAACCACGCTGCTCTTCAGGATGCTCTCGAGGAGAGGGACCGGAACACGGCTCAGTTGTTGGAGGAGGAGAGGGCCCGGAATGATGTGGGTCACCTCGCCATGTACGAGCTTATTGTGGTAAGTTCCTGTTTCACATTAGCCAAATCATGCGTGTAATGTCGGTTTCATTAGTACCTAATACTACCGACTCTTCAAAACCAAATGTGGAGTCTATGTGCGAGAAGACCGTTCAGCCCCCTCCGTCGATGCATGTCTTTTTCTTTGATTGGCACGGCGAGTTTCATTTCAATGGTCATTATAAACTAGTATTAACATTTGAGTGTCATCATGCTAACGAGACATTGCAAAATACCTTTTCTGCAAAAATAACTCCCGAGCAGCATCGCACGACCCTTCTCCAAGGCAACCGTCTCCAAACGCAATCGGCCTGAGCAACCCGGGTGCTTCTCCCAAATGACCACGACGGTAATTTTTCTCTAGTTCATTTATGACATAATTAGCTAATTTAGCTCCAAAATGATGTAATTATCTTATTTTTCCTCTTTCTTCTTCTCCTTAGCTTATTTTCCCAACAAAGACATACTTAGCTAATTATCCTCCAAAATGATATAATTTGCTAATTTAGCTCCAAAATGACAAAATTAGCTACTTTACCTCCAAAATGAGATAATTAGCTTAGTTAGGTTAAAAACATCACAAGAACCTTTGTTAGCTCATAACTTAGCGTATCTTCCTCCTAAATGACATAATAAGCTTTTCCTCCTAAATGACATATCCTTTTCCTCTCCTTCTTCTTCTTCTCCTCCTCCTCCTCCTCTTCCCCCTCCTTCTTCTTCTCCTTCTCGTTCTCTTTCTTCTCCTCTTTCATCTTCTCCTTAGCTTATTTTCCCCAACAATGATATAATTAGCTAATTTAGCTCCAAAATAACATAATTAGCTAGTTTAGCTCCAAGAAGACATACTTAGCTAATTTAGCTCCAAAATGACATAATTAGCTAATTTAGCTCTAAAAGACATACTTAGCTAATTTAGATCCAAGAAGAGGAGAAGAGGAGAAGAAGAAAGAGGAAAAATGAAAAGAAAGAAGAAGAAGAAGAAGAAGAAGAAGAAGAAGAAGAAGAAGAAGAGAAGAAAAAGGAAGAAGAAGGAGAAGAAGAAGGAGAGGGAGGAGAAGAAGGAGAAGGGGTCCTCCTTCTCCTCATTATCCTTTTCTCCTTCTTCTCCTTCTTCTTGTCCTTCTTCTTCTCCTTATTCTCTTCTTCTCATCTCCTTATTCTTGTTGTCCTCCTCCTCCTCTTCCTTCTCCTTCTCCTCCTCCTCCTCCTCCTCCTTCTTCTTCTTCTCCTTTTTCTTCTCCTTCTTCATCTCTTATTTCTTCTCCTCTTTCATCTTCTATTTAGCTTGTTTTCCCCCAACAAAGACATAATTAGCTAATTTAGCTCCAAAATGACATAATTAGCTACTTTAGCTCCAAAATGACATAATTAGCTTAGTGAGGTAAAAAAAGAGCACAAGAACCTTGGTTAGCTCATAACTTAGCGTATCTTCCTCCTAAATGACATAATAAGCTCAAAATGGCATAAGAACCTTGGTTAGCTTATAAATATTATATACTTAGCTTGTTTTCCTCTAAAATGACATAATTAGCTTAGTTAGGTTAAAAAGGCATAAGAACCTTTGTTAGCTCAAAAAGGTCATATACTTAGCTTATTTTCCTCCAAAATGACATAATAAGCTCAAAAATATCATATATTGTTGTTGTTCTTATTCTAACTTTCTTATTCCCATTTTGCAGATTAAATGTACTACATGGAAGCTGGGATTGATGGAGTGCTTTAGTTTTTGTTTTCATTTGAGTTGATGATAATGTGGAAATATATGTATATGTATATATGGATGAACAGTGTAAAACATTGTATGATGGTTTTTTCAATATATGGGTTGCGATTGATGAACAAACGACATTGATGAACTTTATATGTATATTATATTTGTTTTGTGAACTATATCATATATGTGTTGTGAAATATATATATATATATATATATATATATATATATATATATATGTATATATATATATATCTGTGTGCCGTGAAATAACATAAAACAAATAAAACAGTGACAATATGGGCTCTTTGTCGTCTGCCAGCTGATGGCAAAGACCTTTGACACTAGGTAGCCGATGGCAAAGAGGCCACGTGGCAACCAGCTGTGCAACCTGGGGAACATGGGGCTGGCCCATATGGTTACTTTGCCGTCTGCTGCCTTCGAAGGCAGATGGCAAAGAGTCTGGGAGAGGTAGACGACAGAGAGTCTGGGAGAGGCAGACGGCGAACACTTGCAAAAAATGAGACAGCAAGGAGCATGAGAGAGGCAGACGACAA
Organism: Hordeum vulgare subsp. vulgare; assembly: GCF_904849725.1. Lineage (NCBI taxonomy): Eukaryota > Viridiplantae > Streptophyta > Magnoliopsida > Poales > Poaceae > Hordeum > Hordeum vulgare. Next base: position 175,191,926 of record NC_058524.1, read on the forward strand.
AGAGCCTAAGAGAGGGAGACGACAAAGAGGCTGAGAGAGGCTGACGGCAAATACTCCGTTAGCCACCTAACGAAGTAGTTGCCTGTCGACTGTCGTGTACAGGTCTTTGCCGTATTCTTCGACAAGTGGATGACGGCAAAGGTATTTGCCGTCCGCTTTGTGTTAGCACACGTCAAATAAGGTACTTTGCCGTTGAAAGTTGTCACAGAAATTTTGTCGACAGGAAGCTGATGGCAAATGCCTTTGCCGTCCGTGGAACACCCCTTTGTCGTATGTTATGGCAGACGTCAAAGAGTATGATTCCTGTAGTATATGCATCAAACATATGTGAATGAAAGGTTTCCATTTTCGAGACTCACTTTTGCAAACAATATGTGGAAGAGACAAGAGATCATCTTGAGCAAGGATATGATGCATATACTTACATTGAGGTCCTTGAACATCTACGAGTAGGAGTGCATCTGGGAAAACAAATGTTAGATAACACAAGAGTATTCTATTGTAAAGATGCAAAGAGCTTCAAAAGTACCAAGACGTGTAAGACATATTGAAAGTAGGATTTGATAATAGATATGTCTCCAAGAATAATTAGAACTTTCTCCCCTAAGAATGAATATGTAAGATTTCCTCTCCCCATGAGTCATAGCATGTAAATATTTGGAGTAGGTAGGATGAGGCAAGTTCAATCCAAAGTCCCCTCTAGACATCCATTCTAGTGATCCATCATTCATCACACAGCTCCGACGGTGTCGACGAGCGCTGCATCGCAGCAAGATCAGCCGCGGCAAGCGCTGCATGGAGCACGCCATATCTCTGCATCATCGTGACAGCTACATCACACCTCTGACGCGACGACGAGGCTCCATCGCCGCACTGGTAGCTTCAGCTGCATCCCTCATGGCAGAGGCGAGCATGCATGCGTGGAGAGAAAAAATAGAGAGAAAGGGAATCGTGATGTTAGGGAAGAAAAGAGGAATGAATGGCACGCGTTCACACGCTACAGATAATGTTATATGATGGATTATGGTTTTGACCGACGAGACCATGTGACACATGCAAGGCGCTACTGATTTTGTCTCGAAAACCAGTCGAGCAAGAATAAACGTTTTTCTTTAATATAGGGTTTAGCCTTCCTCGGAGAAATGTTTTCGCACATAGGTCATCCTCGACGAGGTACTCAATGGCACTATGTAGTGGCGGAGCTATGTGCAAGCAAAACCGAACCGTGGCCAATCTAGCTTTGCTGCAAAACGAGTAGGTCTAAGAATAAGAGAGTGTTCGGAATCCCTCCGCTCTGCACCTTCGTTGCGGAGCGGAGCGGCATGCAGTTGTATTTTGACGAGCGGCTAAAAGGGCGCTCCATGCGCTCCGCTCCGTCGTGATGGAGTGGAGGATTGCCGAGCACAACCTAAATCTAGGCAATGTTTGCAAGAAAATTTTGGCAACCTTTAGAGCAATTCCAACGGGGCGACCCATTTCGTCTGTCGCCGTCCGTTTGGGTCTGCGCAGACAAAAAAGATGGACCAACGCACCGACCCATTGCCAAAACGCGTCCACGCCGACCCATTTCCGGCCCAAATTTGGGACTGAAATGCATCGGCGCGGACGCGCGCGCTCACTCAGTGTCCGCCCCCAACCACCGCGGTAAACATAATTTATGACGGGCGCCATCCTCGGGCCCACACGTCGTCGACCGCGGCCGGCCTTTTTTTATTCCGAGCATGTGGTGGGTTCCACCACCCGCTTCCAGAACCCGCCCCCGTTCCTGTTGGAAATATGCCCTAGAGGCAATAATAAAATGGTTATTATCATATTTCCTTGTTCATGATAATCATCTATTGTTCATGCTATAATTGTATTAACAGGAAACAGTAATAAATGTGCGAATAAATAGATCACAAAGTGTCCCTAGCAAGCCTCTAGTTGGCTAGCTCGTTAGTCAATAGATGATCATGGTTTCCTGATCATGGGCATTAGATGTCATTGATAACAGGATCACATCATTAGGAGAATGATGTGATGGACAAGACCCAATCCTAAGCATAGCACTAGATCGTATTGTACGTATGCTAAAGCTTTTCTTATGTCAAGTATCTTTTCCTTCGACCGTGAGATTGTGCAACTCCCGGATACCGTAGGAGTGCTTTGGGTGTATCAAACGTCACAACGTAACTGGGTGACTATAAAGGTGCACTACGGGTACCTCTGAAAGTGTCTGTTGGGTTGGTACGAATCGAGATCGGGATTTGTCACTCCGTGTGACGGAGAGGTATCTCTGGGCCCACTCGGTAGAACATCATCATGAGCTCAATGTGACTAAGGAGTTAGTCACATGATGATGTGCTACGGAACAAGTAAAGAGACTTACCGGTAACGAGGTTGAACAAGGTATAGGTATACCGACGATCGAATCTCGGGCAAGTTCTATACCGACAGACAAAGGGAATCGTATACGGGATTGGTTGAATCCTTGACATCGTGGTTCATCCGATGAGATCATCATGGAGCAAGTGGGAGCCAACATGGGTATCCAGACCCCGCTGATGGTTATTGGCCGGAGAGGCGTCTCGGTCATGTCTGCCTGTCTCCCGAACCCGTAGGGTCTACACACTTAAGGTTCGATGACGCTAGGGTTATAGGGAATTGTTATACGAGGTTACCGAAAGTTTTTCGGAGTCACGGATGAGATCCCGGACGTCACGAGGAGCTTCGGAATGGTCCGGAGGTAAAGTTTGACATATAGGACGGATGGTTTTGGACACCAGAAGTGTTTTGGGCGTCACCGGTAACGTACCGGGACCACCGGGACCACCGGAGGTGGCCCCGGGGGTCCATCGAAGGGGGCAATGACCCCAAAAGGCTAGATGGGCCTAGTGTGGGAGGGAACCCGCCCCTAGGTGTCCTGGTGCACATCCCACACCCAGCCCAATGCGCAAGTGGTGGGGAGAGGGGGCAACCCTAGGCACAGGTAAGCCTTAGGCCCACCAGGTGGTGTGCCACCCCCTCCCAGCCTAGCCGCCGCCCCCCTTTCCCATCTGGTGGCTGCCTCACCACCTAGGGGGGAACCCTAGGGGTGGCGCAACCCCCTCCCCCTCCTCCTATAAATAGAGAGGGGTTTTGGCCCTTGGGACACATACTTCTCCCTCTCCCTCGGCGCAGCCCTGCCCTTCTTCCTCCTCCTCTCTGCTGGTGCTTGGCGAAGCCCTGCTAGGAGACCTCATCTCTCCATCGACACCATGACATCGTGCTGCTGGAGTTCTTCCCCAACCTCTCCCTCCTCCTTGCTGGATCAAGGTGCGGGAGACGTCACCGGGCTGCACGTGTGTTGAACGCGGAGGTGCCGTAGTTCGGCACTAGATCGGAATCGCTGCGAGTACGACTCCATCAACCGCGTTCTAGCAACGCTTCCGCTTAGCGATCTTCAAAGGTATGAAGATGCTCTTACCCCTCTCTCGTTGCTGGTCTCTCCATAGGAAGATCTGAATATGCGTAGGAAAATTTTGAATTTATGCTACGTAACCCAACAGTGGCATCCTAGCCAGGTTTTCTATGCGTAGATTCTACGCATGGGTAGAACACATAGGTTGTGGGCGATGATTTGTCAATTTGCTTGCCGCTATTAGTCTTATTCTTTTCCGGCGGTATTGTGGGCTGAAGCGGCCCGGACCGACTTTACACGTACGCTTACGTGAGACTGGTTCCACCGACACACATGCACACCGTGCATAAAGGTGGCTAGCGGGTGTCTGTCTCTCCTACTCCAGTCGGATTGGATTTGATGAAAAGGGTCCTTATGAAGGGTAAATAGCTTTGGCATATCATCATTGTGGCTGTCACGTAGGTAAGAAGGCGTTCTTGCTAGAAACCCAAATTAGCACGTAAAACTTGCAACAACAATTAGAGGACGTCTAACTTGTTTTTGCAGAGTTTGACATGTGATGTGATATGGCCAAAGCCGTGATGTTGCATGTATGATGTATGAGATGATCATGTTATTGTAATAGGTTTCACGACTTGCATGTCGATGAGTATGACAACTAGCAGGAGCCATAGGAGTTGTCTTAATTTATTGTATGAGATGCAATGCCATGTGCTTACTACTTTTACTTCATTGCTAACGGTTAGCTATAGTAGTAGTGATAGTAGTAGCTGGCGTGACGACTTCACGGAGACAGGATGATGGAGATCATGATGATGGAGATCATGGTGTCACGCCAGTGACGATGATGATCATGCGATGCCTGAAGATGGAGATCGAAAGGGCGAAGATGATAATGGCCATATCATGTCACTATATGATTGCATTGTGATGTTTATCATGTTTTTCATCTTATTGCTTAGAATGACGGTAGCATAATAAGATGATCCCTCTTAAAATTTCAAGAACGTATTCTCCTAAGTGTGCACCATTGCGAAGGTTCGTTGTCTCGAAGCACCACATGAGGATCGGGTGTGATAGATTCTAACGTTCGCATACAACGGGTGTAAGCCAGAATTACACACACGAAACACCTAGGTTGACTCGACGAGCTTAGCATGTACAGACAGGACCTCGAATACAAGAGACTGAAAGGTCGAACATGAGTTGTATGGTTGAACACGATCAGCATGAAGTTGCTCGCCGTGGTGACTAGTCCGTCTCACGTGATGATCGGACACGGGTTAGTCAACATGGATCATGTATCACTTAGATGACTAGAGGGATGTCGATTTAAGTGGGGGTTCATACTTAATATGATTAGATGAACTTAATTGTCATGAACTTAGTCTAAAAGGTTTGTCTTTATAAATATTGTAGATGGCCAACGTCAACCTCAATTTCAACGCATTCCTAGAGAAAAACAAGCTGAAAGATGATGGTAGCAACTATGCGGACTGGGTTCGCAACTTGAAGCTCATCCTTGAAGCAGCTAAAAAGGCTTATGTCCTTGATGCGCCGCTACGTGACCCTCCCGCTCCCGCAGCAGCCCAGGACATTCTGAACGTCTGGGAAACGCGGAGTGATGAATACTCTCTGGTTAGGTGTGGCATGTTATACAGTTTAGAAACGGGGCTCCAAAGGCATTTTGAGCAACACGTAGCATATGAGATGTTCCAAGAGCTTAAGCTAGTTTTTAAAGCTCATGCCCGTGTCGAGAGATTGAAATCTCCGACAAGTTCTTTAGCTGTAAGATGAAGGAGAACAGTTCTGTCAATGAGCACATACTCAAAATGTTTGGGTTACACGGTCGTCTCACTTCACTTGGAGTCGAACTTCCGGATGATGCTATAATCGACAGAATCCTCCAGTCTCTCCCACCAAGCTACAAAGGCTTTGTGCTTAACTACAACATGCAAGGGATGGAAAAGACCATTCCCGAGTTGTACTCGATGCAACAGTCTGCAGAAGTAGAAATCAAGAAAGAGCATCAAGTGTTGATGGTCAACAAGACCACTAGTTTCAAGAAAGGCAAGGGTAAGAAGAACTTCAAGAAAGACAGCAAAGTTTTTGCCGCGCCCGGTAAGCCAGATGCCGGGAAGAAGAAAAAGAATGGACCCAATCCTGAGACTAAGTGCTTCTATTGCAAGGGAAAAGGTCACTGGAAGCGGAACTGCCCCAAATACTTAGCGGACAAGAAGGCCGGCAACGTTAAAGGTATATGTGATATACATGTTATTGATGTGTACCTTACCAGCGCTCATAGTAGCTCCTGGGCATTTGATACCGGTGTTGTTGCTCACATTTGCAACTCAAAGCAGGAACTGCAGAATAAGCGGAGACTGGCCAAGGACGAGGTGACGATGCGCGTGGGGAATGGTTCCAAAGTCGATGTGATCACCGTCGGCACACTACCTCTACATCTACCGTCGGGATTAGTTTTAAACCTTAATAATTGTTATTTAGTACCAACTTTGAGCATGAATATTGTATCAGGGTCTTGCTTAATGCGAGACGGCTACTCATTTAAGTCAGAGAATAATGGTTGTTCTATTTATATGAGTGATATGTTTTATGGTCATGCTCCGCTGGTGAATGGTTTATTCTTGATGAATCTCGATCGTGATGTTACACATATTCATAGTGTGAGTACCAAAATATGTAAAGTCGATAATGATAGTCCCACGTACTTGTGGCACTGCCGCCTTGGTCATATCGGCGTTAAGCGCATGAAGAAGCTCCATACTGATGGACTATTAGAGTCTCTTGACTTTGAATAATTTGACACATGCGAACCGTGCCTCATGGGCAAGATGACTAAGACTCCATTCTCAGGAATAATGGAGAGAGCAACCGACTTATTGGAAATAATACATACTGATATGTGTGGTCCAATGAACGTTGAAGCTCGCGGTGGCTATCGTTATGTTCTCACTCTCACCGATGATTTGATTAGGTATGGGTATATCTACTTGATGAAGCACAAATCTGAGACATTTGAAAAGTTCAAGGAATTTCAGAGTGAGGTCGAGAATCAACGTGACGGAAAAATTAAGTGTCTACGATCTAATCGTGGAGGAGAATATTTGAGTCACGAGTTTGGCACACACCTAAGGAAGTGTGGAATCGTTTCACAACTGCCGCCGCCTGGCACACCACAACGCAATGGAGTGTCTGAACATCGTAATCGCACTTTATTAGATATGGTACGATCTATGATGTCTCTTACCGACTTACCGCTATCATTTTGGGGATACGCATTAGAAACTGCAGCATTCACTTTAAATAGGGCACCGTCTAAATCCGATGAGACGACACCGTATGAACTATGGTTTGGCAAGAAACCTAAGTTGTCGTTTCTTAAAGTTTGGGGCTGCGATGCTTATGTGAAGAAACTTCAACCAGAAAAGCTCGAACCCAAAGCGGAAAAATGCGTATTCATAGGATACCCTAAGGAAACTATTGGGTATAACTTCTATCTTAGATCCGAAGGTAAAACCTTTGTTACCAAGAACGGATCCTTTCTAGAGAAAGAGTTTCTCTCAAAAGAAGTAAGTGGGAGGAAGGTAGAACTTGATGAGGTAATTACACCCCCTCTCGAACAGGATAGTAGCGCAGCGCGGGAAGTTGTTCCTGTGGCGCCTACACCAACTGAAGAGGAAGTTAATGATGATGATCATGAAGCTTCGGATCAAGTTACTACTGAACCGCGAAGGTCCACAAGGGCACGCTCCGCACCAGAGTGGTACGGCAACCCTGTGATGGAAATCATGTTGTTAGACAACGGTGAACCTTCGAACTATGAAGAAGCGATGGCGGGACCGGATTCCAACAAATGGCTTGAGGCTATGAAATCCGAGATAGGATCCATGTATGAGAACAAAGTATGAACTTTGGTGGACTTGCCCGATGACCGGCGAGCCATAGAAAATAAATGGATCTTCAAGAAGAAGACTGATGCAAACGGTAATGTAACCGTTTATAAAGCTCGACTTGTCGCAAAGGGTTTTCAACAAATTCAAGGAGTTGACTACTAAGAGACTTTCTCTCCCGTAGCAAAGCTGAAATCAGTCCGAATCATGTTAGCAATTGCCGCCTTTTATGATTATGAAATTTGGCAAATGGACGTCAAAACAGCGTTCCTTAACGGGAACCTTAAGGAAGAGTTGTATATGATGCAACCAGAAGGTTTTGTCGACCCTAAGGGTGCTAACAAACTGTGCAAGCTCCAGCGCTCCATCTATGGGCTAGTGCAAGCATCTCGGAGTTGGAACATTTGCTTTAATGAGGTGATTAAAGCATTTGGGTTCATACAGGTCTACGGAGAAGCCTGTTTGTACAAGAAAGTGAGTGGGAGCTCTGTAGCTTTCCTCATACTGTATGTGGATGACATATTATTGATGGGGAATAATATAGAGATGTTGGAGAGCATAAAGGCCTATTTGAGCAAGAGTTTTTCAATGAAGGACCTTGGAGAAGGTGCATACATATTAGGCATCAAGATCTATATAGATAGATCAAGACGCCTCATAGGTCTTTCGCAAAGTACATACCTTGACAAGATATTGAAGAAGTTCAATATGGAAAACTCAAAGAAAGGGTTCTTGCCAGTTTTGCAAGGTATGAGATTGAGTAAGACTCAGTCGCCGACCACGGCAGCAGATAGAGAGAAGATGAGTTATGTCCCCTACGCTTCAGTCGTAGGCTCTCTAATGTATGCCATGATGTGTACCATACCTGATATAAACCTTTCCATAAGTTTGGTAGGGAGGTACCAAAGTGATCCCGGTATGGAACACTGGACAACGGTCAAGAATATCCTTAAGTACCTGAAAAGGACTAAGGAAATGTTTCTCGTTTATGGAGGTGACGAAGAGCTCGTCGTAAAGGAAATGTTTCTCTACATGTGAAGCGGAGTACATAGCTGCTTCAGAAGCAGCTCATGAAGGAATTTGGATGAAGGAGCTCATCACCGACCTTGGAGTGGTTCCAAGCGCGTCGGGTCCAATGACACTCTTCTGTGATAACACTGGGGCCATTGCCATAGCCAAGGAGCCCAGGTTTCACCGGAAGACGAAGCACATCAAACGCCGCTACAACTCCATCCAGGACCATGTCTAGAGTGGAGTGATAGATATTTGTAAAGTACACACGGATCTGAATATTGCAGACTCGTTGACTAAACCTCTTCCACGAGCAAAACGTGATCAACACCATAATGCTATGGGTGTTCGATACATCATAATGTAACTAGATTATTGACTCTAGTGCAAGTGGGAGACTATTGGAAATATGCCCTAGAGGCAATAATAAAATGTTTATTATCATATTTCCTTGTTCATGATAATCGTCTATTGTTCATGCTATAATTGTATTAACAGGAAACAGTAATACATGTGTGAATAAATAGATCACAAAGTGACCCTAGCAAGCCTCTAGTTGGCTAGCTCGTTAGTCAATAGATGATCATGGTTTCCTGATCATGGGCATTAGATGTCATTGATAACGGGATCACATCATTAGGAGAATGATGTGATGGACAAGACCCAATCCTAAGCATAGAACTAGATCGTATTGTTCGTATGCTAAAGCTTTTCTAATGTCAAGTATCTTTTCCTTCGACCGTGAGACTGTGCAACTCCCGGATACCGTAGGAGTGCTTTGGGTGTATCAAACGTCACAACGTAACTGGGTGACTATAAAGGTGCACTACGGGCACCTCCGAAAGTGTATGTTGGGTTGGTACGAATCGAGATCGGGATTTGTCACTCCGTGTAACGGAGAGGTATCTCTGGGCCGACTCGGTAGAACATCATCATGAGCTCAATGTGACTAAGTATTTAGTCACACGATGACATGCTACGGAACGAGTAAAGAGACTTACCGGTAACGAGATTGAACAAGGTATGGGTATACCGACGATCGAATCTCGGGCAAGTTCTATACCGACAGACAAAGGGAATCGTATACGGGATTGATTGAATCCTTGACATCGTGGTTCATCCGATGAGATCATCATGGAGCAAGCGGGAGCCACCATGGGTATCCAGACCCCGCTGATGGTTATTGGCCGGAGAGGCGTCTCGGTCATGTCTGCCTGTCTCCCGAACCCGTAGGGTCTACACACTTAAGGTTCGATGACGCTAGGGTTATAGGGAATTGTTATACGACGTTACCGAAAGTTGTTCGGAGTCCCGGATGAGATCTCGGATGTCACGAGGAGCTTCGGAATGGTCCGGAGGTAAAGATTGATATATAGGACGGAATGTTTTGGACACCGGAAGTGTTTTGGGCGTCACCGGTAACGTACCGGGACCACCGGGACCACCGGAGGTGGCCCCGGGGGTCCACCGAAGGGGGGCAACGACCCCAAAAGGCTAGATGGGCCTAGTGCGGGAGGGGACCAGCCCCTAGGTGGGCTGGTGCACCTCCCAAACCCATCCCAATGCGCAAGTGGTGGGGAGAGGGGGCAACCCTAGGCACAGGTGGGCCTTAGGCCCACCAGGTGGTGCGCCACCCCCTCCCACCCTAGCCGCCGCCCCCCTTTCCCATCTGGTGGCTACCGCACCACCTAGGGGGGAACCCTAGGGGTGGCGCAACCCCCTCCCCTGTTGGAAATATGCCCTAGAGGCAATAATAAATTAGTTATTATTATATTTTTTGTTCATGATAATCGTTTATTATCCATGCTATAATTGTATTGATTGCAAACACAGTGCATGTGTGGATACATAGACAAAACACTGTCCCTAGTAAGCCTCTAGTTGACTAGCTCGTTGATCAAAGATGGTCAAGGTTTCCTGACCATAGGCAAGTGTTGTCACTTGATAACGGGATCACATCATTAGGAGAATCATGTGATGGACTAGACCCAAACTAATAGACGTAGCATGTTGATCGTGTCATTTTGTTGCTACTGTTTTCTGCGTGTCAAGTATTTGTTCCTATGACGATGAGATCATATAACTCACTGACACCGGAGGAATGCTTTGTGTGTATCAAACGTCGCAACGTAACTGGGTGACTATAAAGATGCTCTATAGGTATCTCCGAAGGTGTTCGTTGAGTTAGTATGGATCGAGACTGGGATTTGTCACTCCGTGTGACGGAGAGGTATCTCGGGGCCCACTCGGTAATACAACATCACACACAAGCCTTGCAAGCAATGTGACTTAGTGTAAGTTGCGGGATCTTGTATTACGGAACGAGTAAAGAGACTTGCCGGTAAACGAGATTGAAATAGGTATGCGGATACTGACGATCGAATCTCGGGAAAGTAACATACCGAAGGACAAAGGGAATGACATACGGGATTATATGAATCCTTGGCACTGAGGTTCAAACGATAAGATCTTCGTAGAATATGTAGGATCCAATATGGGCATCCAGGTCCCGCTATTGGATATTGACCGAGGAGTCACTCGGGTCATGTCTACATAGTTCTCGAACCCGCAGGGTCTGCACACTTAAGGTTCGACGTTGTTTTATGCGTATTTGAGTTATATGGTTGGTTACCGAATGTTGTTCGGAGTCCCGGATGAGATCACGGACGTCACGAGGGTTTCCGGAATGGTCCGGAAACGAAGATTGATATATAGGATGACTTCATTTGGTTACCGGAAGGTTTTCGGGCATTACCGGTAATGTACCGGGAATGACGAATGGGTTCCGGATCTTCACCGGGAGGGGGGACCACCCACCCGGGAGGGCCCAAGGACCTTGGGGGTGGCGCACCAAGTAGGTGGGGTCAGCCCAAGGCTGTCTTGCGCAAGGGAAAGAAAAAACCAAAAGAAGAGAAAGAAAAAAAAAAAGGAAAGGTGGGAAAAGTGAGAAGGACTCCACCTTCCAATCCTAGTTGGACTAGGATTGGAGGAGGACTCCTCCTCCCCTTGGTGGCGCAGCACTTGGGGCTTGTTGAGCCTCAAGGCTAGCCTCCCCTCCCTCCTTCTATATATATGGAGCAATTAGGGCTGATTTAAAACAACTTTTCCAAGGCAGGCCGACCACATAACTCCACGGTTTTACCTCTAGATCGCGTCTCTACGGAGCTCGGGCGGAGCCCTGCCGAGATTAGATCATCACCAACCTCCGGAGCACCGTCATGCTGCCAGAGAACTCATCTACCTCTCCATCTCTCTTGCTGGATCAAGAAGGCCGAGATCATCGTCGAGTCGTACGTGTGCTGAACGCGGAGGTGCCGTCCGTTCGGCACTAGATCGTGGGACGGATCGCGGGACGGTTCGTGGGACGGATCGCGGGACGGTTCGTGGGACGGTTCACGGGGCGGATCGAGGGACGTGAGGACGTTCCACTACATCAACCGCGTTCACTAACGCTTCTGATGTGCGATCTACAAGGGTACGTAGATCGGAAATCCCCTCTCGTAGATGGACATCACCATGATAGGTCTTCGTGTGCGTAGGGAATTTTTTGTTTCCCATGCGACGTTCCCCAACATCCCCCTCCTCCTATAAATAGAGAGGGGTTTTGGCCCTTGGGACACAGACTTCTCCCTCTCCCTCGGCGCAGCCCTGCCCTTCTTCCTCCTTCTCTGTGCCGGTGCTTGGCGAAGCCCTGTCGGGAGACCTCGTCTCTCCATCGACACCACGTCGTCGTGCTGCTGGAGTTTGTAACGACCAAGATGCGGTCCTTTCCGATCTGGGGGTCGAGGCCCCGAATAGGAAAGAAGCGCATCTAAGTGTTTCGCAAGCAAGTAAACATAGCACATAATAATAATTATAGTAGACAATCTGGGATTCAACTGTCTTCTTATTAATAATACAGAGTACAACGCAGATACAAACAAGGTAGTTCCAGTACGGACTACAAAACAAGGAAAATGCTATGCTACCCGCTGCAGGCCCATGATCACGACCGCGGCTCAGTCCTCTGGATAGTTCACGTAAAGGCGATCTGTCTCCTCGTCGTACTGCCATGCCAGCTGGGTGCCGTCGGGATCATCTGACTCTGGGGTACCTGTACCTGCTGGAAGTTTCGGAGGAATCCATGAGCCACGGGGACTCAGCAATCTAAGACCTTGGTGCCAGAACTAGTCATGTTATTGGGTAAGGAAGGGGTGAAGTGTCTCAGGCTGCTGCAACCTATGATTGAATAAGTGGCTAACTTACGCGAGAAGGAAGTGAAAGTGGTCTACGCTAACGATGGGGAATACTTGATCAGAAGGTGATCCTGAACACCTACCTACGGCAGTCATAACCCCACCGTGTTCCCGATCGAAGAGAGTTCTTCGAAGGGACAGTCACGGTTACGCACACAGTTGGCATCTTTTATTAGTTTATGTTTAAGTTCTCTAAAATAGGATGTTAACAAAATATTCCAAGTTGCCACATAACCGCGGGCACGGCTTTCCGAAAGATTAAACCCTGCAGGGGTGCTCCAACTAGTCCATCACAAACGAACACAGGCCGCAAAGGCATCCTCTATCATGAATCTCGTGATCTCGTCGGATTCCTTAGAGAAAAACCTCAACTCTGGGGAAAACCAAAGCTTCACCAGGATTCCTATACGCAAGATATACCGCTAAGGCAAGACAAGACTAGCAGGACCTCCCGACGTGTCGACGACCCCGATAAGAGCCGCGTATCTCAGTCTCACGACACGCCGGATGGAACTAGCTACAGGTGCCAAACCTCAAGTTTCCTTGTGGTGGCCCCGCAGGCAGACCAGTTTGGATCAACACTCATGAGGAGCACTGGCCCGGGTTGTCGATTAGAATCCTCGGGGTAGCTATTCCCTATGCAGTTTATTATTAAGTGATTAGCAAATAGTACCAATGTTGGGTCCTGCCGGACAAGCCTTAACACTACGCGATTTATCAAGGGGGTCCCCATAACAACCCCGAACGTGTTAGGAGCGATCATTATGGAATCAAACACCGGTAACCGGTAACTAAGGCGGCAATAACGGAACAAGACACCCGGAAAAAGGCTAGGCCTCCCGTCATTTACCAAGTATATAGATACATTAAATAAATAAAGGAATTTAATATAATGATATCAAGCTCATGTCATCACATGAGTTATAAACACCTGCAACTAACAATGCTAACATTAGTAGCTGAGCAAGCCTACCTAGCCATGCAAGTTTGCTAGGAAAGAGTAAGGTGTTTAGGCTCATGGCATATGAAGAGGCAATATATTTTCAGTGGTAGGCAGCGAGCAATATGACGTGGAATCGAAACTAACATAACAAGTCTAGATATGGGATCAAGGTCATGTCATCTTGCCTGTGATATCCTCAGCTTGGAATGGTTCTGGATCGTCATGCACGTACTCTCCTGACTCCACGTATTCGTTCTCCGCTCCCGGTGCTACCCAACACAATAATAACAGCCAATTAACAGCAGCACCACAAAATGCAACAATCACATGATGCATGAGATGAAAGTTGAGCATGCACTACTATTTCTAACACTAGCACAAGCAAAATAAACTTCACCAAGTTCCTGGACAGAAATTTGCACTAAACTATTTGGACATGCATGGGAATGATATGAACAGATGCATCTCGTAAAAACGGTGCAAAACCATATAAAGAACTTTGCAAACGGAGCTACGGATCAACGGGAATCGACGAAACACGATATGAAGCCCTACGTGAAAGATTCAACACCACACACACAATTGGCACAAATCTGGTGTTCCCAGGTTGCCAAGATATATATTAACCCAAAATGAATGAAATGGATCAAGGTAGAACACCCCAACAACAATTAAACACAAACTTTGAACAAAATGGCCAAACTACATAATCTGCCAGTTTTGCATCTTAGCTGTTTGTGAGCCACATGCAACATAGCTACAGGTCTTCAAATACAACAAACAATATATGTGGCTGTTGCCAACCAAGAACACTAAAAGACCCAGCAATAATCATAGCAAAAGGAATTAAACTCTAGAAGATACAAGGCCACAAACTTTCCCAAAACCATTAGTTCTCAGGGACTTAGTGAAAATTCCTGCACCTGAGATTCTGTTTCTGTTCTGAAGCTTTTTGGCAGCCATCAAAACACAAGCTACTGGACTCCAAATGACTTTAAAATTTACAGGAAGCTTCACAAACATACCAGGTTCAAAACACTAGCACTGAACTAAGTCCAGTTCTCAACAGAATGACCAGCACATCCTTATCTACAGGGGAAGAAAATGTTTCCAGCATTCCAGACTTCGTGAAATTTTCAGAGTTCAAAAATCTGGGATTTTTCAGCCACATACCCACTTTGTCTAGGCATAGTTTGCACACACATGTCACCAAGAGGTGATTGACACCACTATGGTGTTGAGTACAAACCCCTACTACTAACACACAAAATTCATGCCCTTGGGCTCCATCTATACCATGGAAACAAAGCCCAAACTTTCAACAAAATGAAAAGGCAACTCCATAAGGTAGCTTATAAGATGAAAATTACATAGGTGAATCTTATGTGCACAATGACAAAGTGACATGGGGGTTTGAACCCTATGTTTGTGTCATGCACATCAACAACACCAACACACACAATACCTCACTAGCACTAGCTTCAAGCTCAACACAAAAGAAACTCTAAGCTAACAAGAGAGTATGCACACCCCCACATATGGGCATGTGATGGTGCACACTCTCACAAGCATCACTAGGATCTTCCTAGTATTCATGTCATCCTCAATATGCAACCACCACAACAATCCACACCCTCACATGCTAACCTAGATAGCTACCTAGTGCAACTCATCACCTCAAGTCATGTGGTGAGGGGGAGGCATCCACACCCCACTAAATCCATGCAAACAAAAGAAACTACAATATCAACTTAGACCCTCTTAAGCTCAATAGATGTGACCCAACATGAATAGCTAGTGCTTATATCACCCCTTAAGAACAACACACACAAGAAAAACACATCATCATGCACAACTCCTACCATGTGTACTACACACCACTAGATGCAATCCACAAGGTTCACAATGCTAGCAATACCACATCTATTAACTTGCAAGTGTGCAACTCACACACAAAGGGATCTGCTACTAAATACACTAGCAGGAAAAAAATGATTTTAAATCCAACTTGCTGCCCAAGCACAAGGAAGAGGAAGAACAAATAAAAGGCAGCAAAAAAATAGCTAAAACAAATATCAGGGGTCCTGGCAATCGAACCCAGTACCCCCTGGTACACAAGGCACCACCTAGCCACTGCACCAGCACCACTATGTCGATAGCAAGGGGGAAGAGAACAGGGAAACATGTCCCTGCTGCTCTTGCACAGGAATAACAGGGAAAACAACTGACAAAATTAAACAGCGCCGAGGGGGGAATCGAACCCACAACCTCTCATCAGGCGCGCACATGGAACAACCACTGGGCTACGAAGTGTTTACTGACAGAGGGGGGAGACTCGAACAGGAAAAACTATCTGAAGTCGCCCTCTGTCTACCGAGAACGACAGCAACAGAGAACTGACGGGAATCCTAGCCGACGTTGCTACTCTGCGCTGCCGGCGATGAACTCGTGCACTCGACGCTGGGAAGCGACGAGGGGAAGACCCCGCACCTGCGGGACGCCCATCTACGCGGGGAGGAGCCCCTGCTGCAAAAACGCAAGCACCCAACTCGCCCGGCAAAAACCACGCCGCGCAGCTGCTGCCGGGTAGCCTACCGCGGCAAACCAACAACATGGCCAGACTAGCCATGTCGTTGCTACCACGAGGGGAGGGAGCCCCTCTGCGCAGCACCCACGCACGCGGCACTTGCAGAACAGCCGCTACGACTGCATCCTCTAACACGCTGCTGCCATAGAACAGAGAACGCACGCACACGACGGAGGTCCGATCCAATCCGCGGAGGAGGAAGGAAGGGGGGACGCGCGGCCTCACCTAGGGGAGAAGAGGGGGCGCCGAACGGGGAGGAGGAGCACCGGAGGGAAGCAGGTCGTCGACGAAGAAGGCCCCGACTGCAGAACCGAAGGAGAGCTGGGGGACACCGCGGGCACGCCCTAGACGAGCTCGGGTCCGACGATGTGGTCGGCCCCCGGGGCCCCTAGCGCCGGGAATGGATCGCGGGGATCCACCCCGAGCTCCCAGGCATGACGACGGCGGCGAACGAAGGCGGGGCGCGACGTCACTGGCGATGGCCTACTGCTCTCTGTCTACTGTCTCCACTACCTTACCTGACAGAGAAGAAAGGAAGAGAGATGGGAACGAGATGGGCTTGGGAGAGGTGGCGGCGGCGGCTGAGGGGAGAAGGGGAACCCTAGGCTACTGGCACGGACGCCAACGCATCTTATAGGGGGTCCTCGACGAGCTGCACACGGCGTCTACACCCCTCTCTCTCTCTGGCGCTGACGGAAAGAAGAAAGCGGGGGGGAGGAGAGGTAACGCCGTCAGGAAGGAGGAGGGCTCGCCTGGGCTCCTCGCGCTGGAAAGGGAGCAGCTGGGCCGGAAGGAGAAGGAGGCCCATGCTGTCCAGGGGCAAAGAAATAAAGTTGGGAAGGGAATTTCCTATTTAGTTTTAAACACACACAGAGAAAAAAATAACCCACAATATAATCTACTGTGGCAAAATTCAAAAGGAAATACCTACTGGACATAAGGAATTATGGCCCAATAGGGAAAAATAGGAAAGCAATATTTGGAGATGTTTGAAATAAATGCAAAACAGTAATTAGTTTACTGTTTTGAGTTTATTTGCACCTCTAAAAAATCAAAGAACAGACAGAAAAATTGCACCTCCTCATAAACACATTTTTATCTAACCACCAGACATTTTAGAATCATTTTTGGGAAGAAGGAATTTTGACATGGAAAAATAGGAGGGAAAAAGGAGTTTAAAAAGCAAGAGCTTAAAATGACTAGCACTCACTCCTACATTACACACACCATTATCACATGCATCACAAGATAGTGCAATACCACCACTTAACCCTAGCAAGAACACATGCACTCACAACACCACAACACTACTCCTAGTAAGAACATATACAACATGATCATGGCATGCAATCATAAGGTATGGCAAGGAATGATATGTTATGCATGCATGCAAGGGGAGTAAGTACTAAGGAACACACATGAAATCATGGCACAAAATGATATCATCACAATCTCTGACAAGGTGGCCCCACATGGAAGGTTACAAAAAGGGAAAGACCTACACTTGGGGCATTACAGAGTTCTTCCCCAATCTCTCCCTCCACCTTGCTGGATCAAGGTGCGGGAGACGTCACCGGGCTGCACGTGTGTTGAACGCGGAGGTGCCGTAGTTCGGCACTAGATCGGAATCGCTGCGAGTACGACTCCATCAACCGCGTTCTAGCAACGCTTCCGCTTAGCGATCTTCAAAGGTATGAAGATGCTCTTACCCCTCTCTCGTTGTTGGTCTCTCCATAGGAAGATCTGAATATGCGTAGGAAAATTTTGAATTTATGCTACGTAACCCAACAGTCCCCACCTCGCCACCTCCTCGGCGACCGAAATCCTAGCCCATCATGGTCGGCGGCTTCCCAAACAATGGCAAGGCCCCGCTCTTCCCCGCGCCACCTCCCCGTCGTCGCCTTCTCGGCCTCACCAGCGCGTGAGCGTCCCGATGCACCAAGCGCGGTGGCACTGGGAGCACCACGTCGCACTCCCTTACCCAGACGTCCCGCTGCCACACGACTGACACCTGGATCTGGAGAGGATTCCGGTGTCGGCCGTGCCGCGGTAGACGCGGGTGCATCTGGAGCAGGTGACTAAGTGGTGGCGTCTGCTGACGGCGGAGCAGCGGCGAGACCCCACATACGCGGCCGACTCCCCTAATTGGGAGGTGTGGTTCGCGATGGAGCACAAGGAGAGCCGATGTGGCGTGCGCCAAGTGCAGCCAGGAGGCCCTCCGCCGCTCCCGCGTGTCGTCCGCGACGAGGACCAGGAGGCTGAGGCCGCCTACCAGGCGGCGCTCGCTGGTGTCCTCCGCGACAGCGAGGAAGAAGCTCGGCGCATCGCCGAAGAGCAGGAGGCGTACCAGCGGCAGCTCGCGGAGGCCATGGCACTGTCGGTCGCCGACGACTGCATCGTGCCACCTCCGCCGGACCCCGAGCCCGCACTGCCACGACAGGTCTACCAGTGGACCGACGTCGCCCAGGAGTTCGTCAGCGCACCGCCCATCTGGTTGGGCGCGACCCCACTGCTGGAGCAGGCCTACCTTGAGCACTGGAGGTCGATGCACCTGCAGGCGGAGCGCGCCGAAGGCCTGCGGCTCATGGAGCTGGAGAAGGAGGAGCAGGAGGAGCGACAGGAGGTGGAGGAGGAGGAGTGTGCTCGCGCTGCTGCGCTGCCACCGCCACCACCACAGCCCGCGCCGGCAGGCCAGACGACGAAGGCGCAGGCAGCTGCGCTCTGGAACTCGGCGTTCCCCTGGGTCGGCCATGCGCCAACGTTGGTCGACCTCACCGGCCCCGATGGCAACGACGACGACGTCTAGGGTTGCATGGACGCAGTTTTAGTTTTTATTTTATTTCAATTTAATGTAATGCGGACGCAACGCGTGAACTATTGTCGGCCTTCGTGACCGGCTTTTAATGTTTAATTATGTTTTATGTTTTTTTTCTCGTCGGCAAAAAATAGATCTGGTCAGTGTTGGACGCACGAGCCGACCCATTTACAAAAGTCGACGTTCTTGTCCGTCTGGCCGACCCAAACGGACAAAAAAACGAATGAAATTGTTGTCCGTTTGGGTCGACCCGTTGGAGTTGCCCTTAGCTTGGCCCGCCCAACACTTTGATTCTAGATCAGTGGCACTATGACAGTTGGGTGACTTGGGTCAGATAGGAAACTATCAAGTGGATCGCTTATTACGACGGAACGATATACGGCGCATGCATGCATGCATGACTCCCACGTACTCCCAGCGTGCATGCCACGAGGCCCACGACCACCGAGCCATCGGACACACGTACACGTATACATGATCTACCGTCCGTATTACATATTCGCCTCTCGCCTCCGTAGTTGCGTAGGAGCACCGTACGTTCTCTCAAACGAAAGAAAGATAACCCGGATAAATATATAACCACATATGGCCACTTGACACGTGACTTCTTTACCACCTAATAATAAAGAGGCTATCTTTTCCGTCAAAAACTCACCGAGGTGATTTTACAAAAAAGACCTTACTATTTATGACGTTAAACTCGTAGTATATATTAAATGTTTTTTAAAATATTCATATCTTTTAAACCGTAACTCCAAATTTAACATATTATATATGGAATTTGATTAGAAAAATATGTAGAATATAAATATGATATTAGTTTATCTGTTAAACGTTTAATAAAAATATTATTTAGGGTGCAATCTTAATAAATAAGTCATTATTCGTCTTTCTTTCATACCGGTACTCATTCGGGTTGGGGATGAACACGTCAACAAAATCAGGATTAGAGATGAAACTGAAGGTCACTTGACTGATTCTTTGTACGTATTAAATCTACATGCAAGCCGTGTTAAAATAGAAGACCTGTGAAATTTTGAACTGCATTTTTGTAGGATAAGACGATCTTTATTTGTGTCGTAACTACAAATTCTCAGATTATAGACATTTTTTGTAAATTAAGAGCTTGTAGTATTTTTTTTCTTCCGTTGCAACGCATGGACCCTTTTGCTAGTAATTATTTAACCCGGTAGTAGTATATGCAAGGCGGCCATAGTACGATATCGCCATGGAGCAACCCGCACAAGTTGCGTGGGTGCACGTTTGCATGCAGCCCCCGATTGACCGCAAGCGTTCTCTGTGTAAACCGGAGACCGACGACGTTTACCGCATCGCCAACGACCGCCGCACCCACATGCAACCGAGTCCTATAGGCCATGGCCATGGCCAAGTCCGCGTCCCCTTGTTTATACCTCGTCTCCGTCACCGATCGATGTGTTCGAAAGTTCCAACGTCAACGTCGCGCTCGCAGCCATGGCTGTTGCCGTCTGCGGAAACAGGTACACGTACACGGAACCATCCCAGCAGAACGTATGTGGTACGCGATTGGCTTCTGCCAATCGAAAGTCGTCCATGCATCCGGCCCATCGATCAGCCATCGCTCATTCGCTCGCAGACGACGACTGGTGCCACTTGCTCTTTTTTTTTCCTCTCTCTCTTCTCCTTTTTGACGTTGCCACTTGGTCTTGGTGTGCAAAACTGTTAGTACGATCGATATCTATCTATAGTTAGTTATACTGTAGTTACTACGCGCCAAAGGTCGATTCCTACGCCCACATGGGCAGTGTTGTAGATTCACACACGTCGTTCACCTATGAATTATCCATCCGTGCCGATTCACCCTTTTTCCTGCTTTCCACTTCTGACCTTTTTTCCTGCTTTGTTTGTGGAAGGTAAATTATGCACTTATGCGTGAAATAATAATAATAATAAATTATGCACTAGCCACCGGCTAAGCACCAGCGACCAGAGAAACCGCAGGTTGAAACACAGGGAAGGAAAAATCCGCGAGGACAGCAACACTCCCAAAAAGAAATGACATTTTATCGCACTTCCTGCCTACAGGAAGAAGATG
Organism: Hordeum vulgare subsp. vulgare; assembly: GCF_904849725.1. Lineage (NCBI taxonomy): Eukaryota > Viridiplantae > Streptophyta > Magnoliopsida > Poales > Poaceae > Hordeum > Hordeum vulgare. Next base: position 175,212,881 of record NC_058524.1, read on the forward strand.
TCCAATACATGAACACACTGCACCTTATTACATTCAGTTTAGCAAAACCGAATGCGTTAAGGTGCGATCTTACTAGTGGGGACGGGGTCTTTAGCCCCGGTCCGTAAGGGCTTTAGTCCCGGTTCACCAACCGGGACTAAAGGCCTAACCTTTAGTCCCGGCCCTGTTCCAAGCCCTGACTAAAGTTGCTTCACGTGGACGCCTCGTAGCGTCCCAGGGGCAGGCCCTTTAGTCCCGATTTGTTACACGGACCGGGACTAAAGAGTTTCAGATTTTTGTTTTTTTTGTTTTTTTTTGAATGGAATTATTTTTGGGTTTTAGGGTTTTAGGGTTTAGGTGTTCGGAAGATTAACGTGATGCCTCATTTGGTGTTCGGGAATTAGTTTTCATATAATTTAAATAGAAATAATTATGCATTTATATATAAGATTAACTTATCTTACAAGCGAGCATATATATACAATTATATGGAGATCTGAATTATCGTGACTAGAGCCCGTTTATTCGATTACATGGACGAACATCAGTAATGGCCCCTAGCTACACTAAATCGTCATTTGTCATCTATAGCTTCCGTCCTCAGAAAGGTCGCAAGCTCCTCTGCAACAGCAATCGCGCGTTGCTCTGGTAGGACCTTCATCCTCATGGCCGTGTACTATATAAGAAGAGGAGATGAATATGAATATCAATCATGATAACAAAGAATGACGGGTAAAAATAGAGGCGTGAATGTTCATTGCTTACCTCGAATCTGTGATCCTCGTGCTCAGAGGTAAACGTGCAAATGGTCTCGCAAACATAGTATCCGCATAGATGCATTCCCCGTGGCTGCTGGTCGCAATTTACGAGAATAGAATATATATAATCAAAATAATAATCTAGCATCAGAAATGTATTGAAAATAGAAGTATATCATACTACTAGTTACCTGAGCCGCTCTAAAGGTCAGCTTCTCAGGCTCGATACCGGGAGTCACGCACTTGAACCGCTTCCAAACCCTACCCGACAAGGATAATGATTTGCTAAGTTTTTCATTAATTGATATATCAAAAAATCATCGAAAGAGACCGATAGAGCGCAAGAATGATTGAAATTACCCTTGGAGCATGTCCTGCAGGCTTTGGAACTGTTTCAAGGGTCTCGATAATGGGTCGAAGGCATCAACTCTTCCCTTATCAATTTGAATGGTCGGAGGTGTCGACGGCACGCGGCGAGGAGGACGGCGGCGCGCGGCGAGGACGACGGCAGCGGCGAGGAGGACGACGGCGACGGCGAGGAGGACGGCAGGCGGCGGCGAGGAGGACGACGGGCAGCCTGACGGCGTCGTCGAGGTCGTCGGTGTGCCGCGCCGGGCAGGAGAACGAGAGGAAGAAGAAGAGAAACGAACGATTTGGGTTGGAATTTTTCTAACTCCCGCTTATATAGGTGGATCTTTAGTCCCGATTCGTGGCTCGAACCGGGACTAAAGACCCCCTTTAGTCCCGGGTGGAGCCACGACCCGGGACTAAAGGCCTATTTTCGGGCAGACCAGAAGGCGGGAAGCAGGGGCTTTTAGTCCCGGTTGGAGCCACGCACCGGGACTAAAGCCCCTCCTCGGCTGCACGATAAGTTTAGTCCCACCTCGCCCAGCGAGGGGACTAACACTTGTTTATAAGCCCCGTCGCAGCTTCTCCATCGAGCTCCTCTCTAAAGCAGGCTTACGGGCCTAAACTCAGTGAAAATTAAAACTATATTCGAAATTATGGAGAAAATTCAACCTGAATTCAAAGTGAGTTCACTTTGAATTTAGGTTGAATTTTCTCCATAAATTCTCATATAGTTTCAATTTTTTTCTATTTTCAAAATTAATTATTTTGACTATCCAAACTATTATATATTTTGTTATTTTTAATTAAAAACTATGTTTATTAAAAATTCTTGTTGCATATTTAAGAATTTGACAAAACTATGATAATGAAAAGTGTTTGAAATTGAATAAATAATTCAAAACTATTTTCTATTTTCAAAAGTAATTATTTTGACTATCCAAACTATTAACTATTTTGTTATTTTCAATTAAAAACTATGTTTATTTAAATTCTTTTTGCATATTTGAGAATTTGACAAAACTATGATAATGAAAAGTGTTTGAAATTGAATAAATAATACAAAACTATTTTCTATTTTCAAAAGTAATTATTTTGACTATCCAAACTATTAACTATTTTGTTATTTTCAATTAAAAACTATGTTTATTAAAATTCTTTTTGCATATTTGAGAATTTGACAAAACTATGATAATGAAATGTGTTTGAAATTGAATAAATAATGCAAAACTATTTTCTATTTTCAAAAGTAATTATTTTGACTATCCAAACTATTAACTTATTTTTTTTTGAGCTAGTTGACCCTGAAATTGAAAAGCACTACAAATGAACTCTGAAAATGTTGAAAGTTGGCATGCTATCATCATTTCACCCACATAGCATGTGTTAAAAAGTTGAGAGGGCTACGACAAAAACTGGATACACTTCGTGTACAAAACGGACAATCTCTCTCGAAGTATCAACGTTTCGAACGAAACTCATCTCTTACAAAGGGATTTCATTTTTTTGAACTTATTTGAACTCCATACTTTTTGTGTGTTCAAAATGCACCATTAAAAGGCACATCGCAAAATTTCAACAATTTCTCACTTCATTTGATATTCTTCGCGCATTTACTTATTTTTTTTGAGCTAGTTGACCCTGAAATTGAAAAGTACTACAAATGAACTCTGAAAATGTTGAAAGTTGGCATGCTATCATCATTTCACCCACATAGTATGTGTTAAAAAGTTGAGAGGGCTATGACAAAAACTGGATGCACTTCGTGTACAAAACGAACAATCTCTCTCGAAGTATCAGGGTTTCGAACGAGAACTCATCTCTTACAAAGGGATTTCATTTTTTTGAACTTATTTGAACTCCATACTTTTTGTGTGTTCAAAATGCACCACTCAAAGGCACATCACAAAATTTCAACAATTTCTGACTTCATTTGGTATTCTTCGTGCATTTACTTATTTTTTTTGAGCTAGTTGACCCTCAAATTGAAAAGCACTACAAATGAACTCTGAAAATTTTGAAAGTTGGCAGGCTATCATCATTTCACCCACACAGCATGTGTTAAAAAGTTGAGAGGGCTACGACAAAAACTGGATGCACTTCGTGTACAAAACGGACAATCTCTCTCGAAGTATCAGGGTTTCGAACGAGAACTCATCTCTTACAAAGGGATTTCATTTTTTTGAACTTATTTGAACTCCATACTTTTTGTGTGTTCAAAATGCACCATTCAAAGGCACATCACAAAATTTCAACAATTTCTGACTTCATTTGGTATTCTTCGTACATTTACTTATTTTTTTTAAGCTAGTTCACCCTGAAATTGAAAAGCACTACAAATGAACTCTGAAAAATGTTGAAAGTTGGCATGCTATCATCATTTCACCAACATAGCATGTGTTAAAAAGTTGAGAGGGCAACGACAAAAACTGGATGCACTTCGTGTACAAAACGGACAATTTCTCTCGAAGTATCAGCGTTTCGAACGAGAACTCATCTCTTACAAAGGGATTTCATTTTTTTGAACTTATTTGAACTCCATACTTTTTGTGTGTTCAAAATGCACCATTCAAAGGCACATCACAAAATTTCAACAATTTCTGACTTCATTTGGTATTCTTCGTGCATTTACTTATTTTTTTTTAAGCTAGTTCACACAGAAATTGAAAAGCACTACAAATGAACTCTGAAAATGTTGAAAGTTGGCATGCTATCATCATTTCACCAACATAGCATGTGTTAAAAAGTTGAGAGGGCAACGACAAAAACTGGATGCCCTTCGTGTACAAAACGGACAATTTCTCTCGAAGTATGAGCGTTCCGAACGAGAACTCATCTCTTACAAAGGGATTTCATTTTTTTGAACTTATTTGAACTCCATACTTTTTGTGTGTTCAAAATGCACCATTCAAAGGCACATCACAAAATTTCAACAATTTCTAACTTCATTTGGTATTCTTCGTGCATTTACTTATTTTTTTGAGCTAGTTGACCCTGAAATTGAAAAGCACTACAAATGAACTCTGAAAATGTTGAAAGTTGGCATGCTATCATCATTTAACCCACATAGCATGTGTTAAAAAGTTGAAAGGGCTACGACAAAAACTGGATGCACTTCGTGTACAAAACGGACAATCTCTCTCGAAGTATTAGCGTTTCGAACGAGAACTCATTTCTTACAAAGGGATTTCATTTTTTTGAACTTATTTGAACTCCATACTTTTTGTGTGTTCAATATGCACCATTGAAAGGCACATCACAAAATTTCAACAATTTTTGACTTCATTTGGTATTCTTCGTGCATTTACTTTTTTTTTTGAGCTAGTTGACCCTGAAATTGAAAAGCACTACAAATGAACTCTGAAAATGTTGAAAGTTGGCATGCTATCATCATTTCACCCACATAGCATGTGTTAAAAAGTTGAGAGGGCTACGACAAAAACTGGATGCACTTCGTGTACAAAACGGACAATCTCTCTCGAAGCATGAGCGTTTCAAAAAAGAACTCATCTCTTACAAAGGGATTTCATTTTTTTGAACTTATTTGAACTCCATACTCTCTGTGTGTTCAAAATGCACCATTCAAAGGCACAACACAAAATTTCAACAATTTCTGACTTCATTTGGTATTCTTCGTGCATTTACTTTTTTATTTGAGCTAGTTGACCTTGAAATTGAAAAGCACTACAAATGAACTCTGAAAATGTTGAAAGTTGGCATGCTATCATCATTTCACCCACATAGCATGTGTTAAAAAGTTGAGAGGGATACGACAAAAACTGGATGCACTTCGTGTACAAAACGGACAATCTCTCTCGAAGTATCAGCGTTTCAAACGAGAACTCATCTCTTACAAAGGGATTTCATTTTTTTGAACTTATTTGAACTCCATACTTTTTGTGTGTTCAAAATGCATCATTCAAAGGCACATCACAAAATTTCAACAATTTCTGACTTCATTTGGTATTCTTCGTGCATTTACTTTTTTTTTGAGCTAGTTGACCCTGAAATTGAAAAGCACTACAAATGAACTCTGAAAATGTTGAAAGTTGGCATGCTATCATCATTTCACCCACATAGCATGTGTTAAAAAGTTGAGAGGGATACGACAAAAACTGGATGCACTTCGTGTACAAAACGGACAATCTCTCTCGAAGCATCAGCGTTTCGAAAAAGAACTCATCTCTTACAAAGGGATTTCATTTTTTTGAACTTATTTGAACTCCATACTCTCTGTGTGTTCAAAATGCACCATTCAAAGGCACAACACAAAATTTCAACAATTTCTGACTTCATTTGGTATTCTTCGTGCATTTACTTTTTTATTTGAGCTAGTTGACCTTGAAATTGAAAAGCACTACAAATGAACTCTGAAAATGTTGAAAGTTGGCATGCTATCATCATTTCACCCACATAGCATGTGTTAAAAAGTTGAGAGGGATACGACAAAAACTGGATGCACTTCGTGTACAAAACGGACAATCTCTCTCGAAGTATCAGCGTTTCAAACGAGAACTCATCTCTTACAAAGGGATTTCATTTTTTTGAACTTATTTGAACTCCATACTTTTTGTGTGTTCAAAATGCACCATTCAAAGGCACATCACAAAATTTCAACAATTTCTGACTTCATTTGGTATTCTTCGTGCATTTACTTATTTTTTTTAAGCTAGTTCACCCAGAAATTGAAAAGCACTACAAATGAACTCTGAAAATGTTGAAAGTTGGCATGCTATCATCATTTCACCAACATAGCATGTGTTAAAAAGTTGAGAGGGCAACGACAAAAACTGGATGCCCTTCGTGTACAAAACGGACAATTTCTCTCGAAGTATCAGCGTTCCGAACGAGAACTCATCTCTTACAAAGGGATTTCATTTTTTTGAACTTATTTGAACTCCATACTTTTTGTGTGTTCAAAATGCACCATTCAAAGGCACATCACAAAATTTCAACAATTTCTAACTTCATTTGGTATTCTTCGTGCATTTACTTATTTTTTTTGAGCTAGTTGACCCTGAAATTGAAAAGCACTACAAATGAACTCTGAAAATGTTGAAAGTTGGCATGCTATCATCATTTAACCCACATAGCATGTGTTAAAAAGTTGAAAGGGCTACGACAAAAACTGGATGCACTTCGTGTACAAAACGGACAATCTCTCTCGAAGTATTAGCGTTTCGAACGAGAACTCATTTCTTACAAAGGGATTTCATTTTTTTGAACTTATTTGAACTCCATACTTTTTGTGTGTTCAATATGCACCATTCAAAGGCACATCACAAAATTTCAACAATTTTTGACTTCATTTGGTATTCTTCGTGCATTTACTTTTTTTTTTGAGCTAGTTGACCCTGAAATTGAAAAGCACTACAAATGAACTCTGAAAATGTTGAAAGTTGGCATGCTATCATCATTTCACCCACATAGCATGTGTTAAAAAGTTGAGAGGGCTACGACAAAAACTGGATGCACTTCGTGTACAAAACGGACAATCTCTCTCGAAGCATCATCGTTTCGAAAAAGAACTCATCTCTTACAAAGGGATTTCATTTTTTTGAACTTATTTGAACTCCATACTCTCTGTGTGTTCAAAATGCACCATTCAAAGGCACAACACAAAATTTCAACAATTTCTGACTTCATTTGGTATTCTTCGTGCATTTACTTTTTTATTTGAGCTAGTTGACCTTGAAATTGAAAAGCACTACAAATGAACTCTGAAAATGTTGAAAGTTGGCATGCTATCGTCATTTCACCCACAAAGCATGTGTTAAAAAGTTGAGAGGGCTACGACAAAAACTGGATGCACTTCGTGTACAAAACGGACAATCTCTCTCGAAGTATCAGCGTTTCAAACGAGAACTCATCTCTTACAAAGGGATTTCATTTTTTTGAACTTATTTGAACTCCATACTTTTTGTGTGTTCAAAATGCATCATTCAAAGGCACATCACAAAATTTCAACAATTTCTGACTTCATTTGGTATTCTTCGTGCATTTACTTTTTTTTTGAGCTAGTTGACCCTGAAATTGAAAAGCACTACAAATGAACTCTGAAAATGTTGAAAGTTGGCATGCTATCATCATTTCACCCACATAGCATGTGTTAAAAAGTTGAGAGGGATACGACAAAAACTGGATGCACTTCGTGTACAAAACGGACAATCTCTCTCGAAGTATTAGCGTTTCGAACGAGAACTCATCTCTTACAAAGGGATTTCATTTTTTAAAACTTATTTGAACTCCATACTTTTTGTGTGCTCAAAATGAACCATTCAAAGGCACATCACAAAATTTCAACAATTTCTGACTTCATTTGGTATTCTTCGTGCATTTACTAATTTTTTTAGCTAGTTGACCTTGAAATTGAAAAGCACTACAAATGAACTCTGAAAATGTTGAAAGTTGGCATGCTATCATCATTTCACCCACATAGCATGTGTTAAAAAGTTGAGAGGGCTACGACAAAAACTGGATGCACCTCGTGTACAAAACGGACAATCTCTCTCGAAGTATCAGCGTTTCGAACGAGAACTCATCTCTTACAAAGGGATTTCATTTTTTTGAACTTATTTGAACTCCATACTTTTTGTGTGTTCAAAATGCACCATTCAAAGGCACATCACAAAATTTCAACAATTTCTGACTTCATTTGGTATTCGTCGTGCATTTACTTTTTTTTGAGCTAGTTGACCCTGAAATTGAAAAGCACTACAAATGAACTCTGAAAATGTTGAAAGTTGGCATGCTATCATAAATTCACCCACATAACATGTGTTAAAAAGTTGAGAGGGCTACGACAAAAACTGGATGCACTTCGTGTACAAAACGGACAATCTTTCTCGAAGTATCAGCGTTTTGAATGAGAACTCATCTCTTGCAAAGGGATTTCGTTTTTGTGAACTTATTTGAACTCCATACTTTTTGTGTGTACAAAATGCACCATACAAAGGCACATCTCAAAATTTGAACAATTTCTGACTTCATTTGGTATTCTTCGTGCATTAACTTTTTTTTTGAGCTACTTGACCCTGAAATTGAAAAACACTACAAATGAACTCTGAAAATATTGAAAGTTGGCATGCTATCATCATTTCACCCACATAGCATGTGTTAAAAAGTTGAGAGGGCTACGACAAAAACTGGGTGCCATTCGTGTACAAAACGGACAATCTCGCTCGAAGTATTAGCGTTTCGAACGAGAACTCATCTCTTACAAAGGGATTTCATTTTTTTGAACTTATTTGAACTCCATACCTTTTATGTGTTGAAAATGCATCATTCAAAGGAACATCACAAAATTTCAACAATTTCTGACTTCATTTGGTATTCTTCGTGCATTTACTTATTTATTTTTTGAGCTAGTTGACCCTGAAATTGAAAAGCACTACAAATGAACTCTGAAAATGTTGAAAGTTGGCATGCTATCATCATTTCACCCACATAGCATGTGTTAAAAAGTTGAGAGGGATACAACAAAAACTGGATGCACTTCGTGTACAAAACGGACAATCTCTCTCGAAGTATTAGCGTTTCGAACGAGAACTCATCTCTAACAAAGGGATTTCATTTTTTTGAACTTATTTGAACTCCATACTTTTTGTGTGTTCAAAATGCACCATTCAAAGGCACATCACAAAAATTCAACAATTTCTGACTTCATTTGGTATTCTTCGTGCATTTACTTATTTTTTTTGAGCTAGTTGACCCTGAAATTGAAAAGCACTACAAATGAACTCTGAAAATGTTGAAAGTTGGCATGCTATCATAATTTCACCCACATAGCATGTGTTAAAAAGTTGCGAGGGCTACGACAAAAACTGGATGCACTTCGTGTACAGAACGGACAATCTCTCTCGAAGTATCAGCGTTTCGAACGAGAACTCATCTCTTACAAAGGGATTTCAGTTTTTTGAAATTATTTGAACTCCATACTTTTTGTGTGTTCGAAATTCACCATTCAAAGGCACATCACAAAATTTCAACAATTTCTGACTTCATTTGGTATTCTTCGTGCATTTACTTATTTTTTTGAGCTAGTTGACCCTGAAATTGAAAAGCACTACAAATGAACTCTGAAAATGTTGAAAGTTGGCATGTTGTCATCATTTCACCCACATAGCATGTGCGAGAAAGTTGAGAGGGTTACGTTAAAAACTGGATGCACTTCGTGTACAAAATGGACAATCTCTTTGGAAGTAGAAGCGACCCCCACAATAAGAGACGACATTCTTCTTCTCTCATATATGGTGGACACTAGCTCACCTGATTTTTCAACCGTCGATGATGGTCGCTACTCCTACTTCCCCTAGTGCATAACCAATATCTAGCACAAGGAGAAGAAGGAGAAACGACCCCCCACAGCAACAGTCGACATTCTTCTTCTCTCATGTATGGTGGACACTCCCTCACCTGATTTTTCTACCGTCGATGATGCTCGCTACTCCTTATTCCCCTAGTGCATAACAAATATCTAGCACAAAGAGAAGAAGGAGAAGCAACCCCCACAACAATAGTCGGCATTCTTCTTCTCTCATGTATGGTGGACACTCCCTCACCTAATTTTTTGACCGTCGATGTGGTCGCTATTCCTTCTTTCCCTAATGCATAACAAATATCTAGCACAAGGAGAAGAAGGAAAAGCGATCCCCACAACAAAAGTGGTTCCGCGGCACGCCACGTGGTTCCGCTGCACGCCACGTGGGACTAATGGTATTTCATTTTTAAATGACTGTTTTAATCAAAAACAGATCTGTTACAAAAGGGATTTCATTTTTTGAACTTATTTGAACTGAAGACTTTTTGTATATATATGTGGTAGAAATGCATGATACCATGAAGTTAGAAAGGGCTAAACCATTCAAAAGTAGCAAATGAAGTTAGAAAGGGGTAAACCATTCAAATTTGGAAACTATAATGGCACAAACAGAAACTAGACATATATAAATTGGTCCAAGCAGTACATGATACTAGTCCAAACAGTACATAATAATAGCTATCATAGATATATATATACAAGTGTTCGACGTTGAGAACACTACTCATCTGAATCGTCTGAATCAGAATGTCCACCTTATTCGAGGTGACGCTGGCCATAGTTGACGACTCAAATCTTGCGGTACAACTCGTATGAAACGTATGCATCTTTTGCTGCATACTCAATGTTGATACGATCAAGTGGGGCCTTCTCCCAAAGTTTGTGCTGAGACTTTGGGAAATTGGTCTTCATATTACCATACTCCTCGTCGATCAAGGCAACTGCCATATGAGCCATCGAAGTCCTGACATGTCGAAGCCTGAATACCGTTTGGAGATCAATGAGGCAACCAGTTGGTATCTCAATACCGAAGCTGTACCTCATATTCAACTTGTCGTTCGTTATGTCAACGGTAGCAAAAGTGATGCCGCTGCAAAGGAAGTCCATGAGTTCTGGACAATGTTTGTCACTACTGCAACAGAAACAAATTAAAATGGAACAAATGTTACATACTGCTGCAATAAGGAAACATGTTTCACTACAACTAAAGAGAAAATTATCTTTAGGATTCAAATAGAACATATTGCTATCCTATGCAATTTTCATATCCTACGAATTGATCAAGAAACCGTAAATTAACTATGACATATATATATATATATATATTCTCCCACGATTTTGCAAATATTCAATAAGCTAGACATATTGCATATTGCTATCCAATGGAACCTAGAGAGATCACTATAGCTATCCAATGGAACCTAGAGAGATCACTAGCTATATGCAATTTTCATGACTATGACATATCATATTTCTATCCAATGGAACCTAGAGAGATCACTAGCTATATGAAATTTTCATAACCTTGGATCAAAGAACACCGCATAAAATTTTATCACTACAACTATGATTTCAACGGAACATATTGAACCAATCAGATTTTTCAGATTGTGGAACACTATTCCAATCAGAATGTGTTCCCTTCAACTAATCAAAATTGTTTCACTACAACTATTTGAAGCGAACCAACTATGATTCCAATGGAACATATTAAACACTAGTTGGTTCTAATACGATTTTTCAGATTATGGAACACTATTCCAATCAGATTGTGTTCCCCTTCAACTAATCAAAATTGTTTCACTACAACTATTTGAAGGGAACCAACTATGATTGAAACAAATAAACTTACAATGTCATTACCTTGGATCAAAGAAAGCCTCAAAACTTACCTCGCCCATTGGAAGATCAAGACATGGTGTTTGAAACATAGTTGGATGATGGCAACACCGCGTTGATCGGTCGTGTACTCCAGATCAAGCCCCAAGAACTTCTCATGATCCACTGCGGCGTCAAGCCATTCCTTCAACTGTCTAAGAAAATGCGGCACCTCCCTGCTCTCGTTCGTGTACACGACATCGAGCTTGTTCTTGCCATGTGCGAGCACCTCTCCAAAGCGAGTTGGCATGGTGGAAGAAGAGAATGGAAGAAGAGAGGGAAGAACAGAGCGAGAGCGAGAGAGGAAGAAGAACAGAGAAAGGGCGACGCGACAGAGACTCTGCTTCGGTTGTGGTTTTGGGAAGCGGGATGCAAACCGTTTGGGCCTTTAGTCCCGGGTTGAGCCACCAACCGGGACTAAAGAGGGATACCAACGGTTGCCACCACTACGGCAGGCCACGTGTCAGACCTTTAGTCCCGGTTTGGGACACGAACCGGGACTAAAGGTGGCGCACATGTGGGCTGCCCACCGCGTAGCCCTTTAGTCCCGGTTTGGGACACGAACCGGGACTAAAGGCTCCTTACGGGCCGGGACTAAAGCCTCGAGGGAGGCATTGATAATTGGGGCGACGTGGCCGGGCCTTTAGTCCCGGCCCAGAGGAAGGCCGGGACTAAAGGGTCCCGGCCAAAGGCCCGTTTTCCACTAGTGTCTGTTGGATGAGTGCATTTTTATGTATGTTTAGGATTAAATTATACGGCTACTACCATCACTGAGGCTTTATCTCAATCAACATCGATGTAACAGTTATCTGTTTCAGCATGTATAGCGCATGCTAGGACTTTCAAAAGTCAAATGTGTGTATGTTTAACAACGTTTATAGAAGAAACCATCAACATCTATAATATCAAATAAATGAAATATAAAAATTTGTTTCATGTGCAATAGTAATTTTGTATTTTAGATGTTGATATATGGTTCTAGAAACTTGGTCGGACACAAACTTGTTAGATTTTTAAAACAACTTAGTAAACACTACATTTTGAAACACAAAAGGTACTACTAAGTAACACAAACATTATTGCCTAGCCGTGCATGCGCCAAGAACTACTGCCGAACACACAAACTTTATTGTAAATTATCGATAATATTGTTGCTGCCGGAATTGTTTGCGACTTTTTCAATGAGATTTGGTTATATGCAACATTAGTACTTGATTAATAATATAAAAATAAAAATAATATAATATAATTTATTGTATGATATTACTGAAGAATATTTAAGGAATATGAATAGCACGCATGATGCATGTTAATGTATATTTTCCCATGTATGAAAACATGGTGAGTTTGCATTGTTGCATGTTAAGAGAACTGCTTGTTAATGTGGGCGATTTTTATGCATGGTTGCATGGAGATTAGCATATAGTTGTGTGTTGAAGGAATTAGATTTAGCGAGGATCAACTACTGAATTAAGTATATAGTATGAGTCCAGTAAAGAATGATATGTGAAATTTTACTTGATATAGAAACAATTGTTAGATACAAACCGTATTTTATAAGGAAAAACCATTGAATCCCTAGTTCCAAGCCACTCGAATACAAACCAAAGAACTCCACTACGATGACCCTAAAATGTGTGCACCCAAGAATAGTATTTTTTTTTTCTAAAAACCTCACGTTTTTACAAAGATGTCAATAGTCACAACAAGTTGGTGCAATTACAGATAACTCTTTTCATATAATGGATATACAACCCCGCTCCTCCCACCAAAAATAATAATTACTGCATAGCCAAATAGTCTAACAAAGTACCCAAAACCAACTCTTTGTAATGGACACGACTATCACTCGAGCTATGTGTATGCACATCTTCAACATGCAACTTTGGTCAACTAAAACCACAAAATTGTTCCACTATAAAAATATTTGCATGTCAAAATTTGATTATATTAGTTATTATTGCACAACTTTGAGATCACAATGGAGTCTCCGCCTCCTCGGTCCAGCAAGCGAGGGTGGAGTAGTAGATGAGTTCTCCAGTAACACGACGGACAGTGGTGGTGGTGCTATCTCGGCAGGGCTACGCCTACCGCTATCAAAACCGCGAACGGAGGAGAAAATGATCTAGGGAGAGAGAGGGGCGCCAAGGGCTTCGTGTGTGCTCTTGGGACGCCCCCTCCCCTCTATATATAGGTGGAGGGGCGTGGGGAACAACCCCTTCAAGCTCTAGGGCGTAGCCAAGGGGGGAGGTGGTGGAATCCTAGCCTCCCTCATTCCCTTCCATACAAAGGTGGACTTTCCACCTTTCTCAACTCCATGGTCCTTGAGCGACTTGTGTGCTTGGCCCAATAAGGCCAAAATGTCTCCCCTCGGCCCATACAAACCCTTAGGACGTGGTAGAACCCTTACTGGACTTCCGAACTCCTCCGAAAGTTTCCGGAACCTTCTAGAACCTTCCTGATACAATACCGGAAAAACCTGAAACTTTTCCGATACCTAAAATATGACTTCCCATATATAAATCTTTACCTCCGGACAATTTTGGAGCTCCTCGTGATGCCTAGGATCTCATCCGGGACTCCAACAACATTCGGTTACGATCACACATAACTCACTAATACCAAATAGTCACCGAACCTTAAGTGTGCAGACCCTGCGGGTTCGAGAACTATGCAGACATGACCGAGACACTCTCCGGTGAATAACCTATAGCGGGACCTGGATGCCCATATTGGTTCCTACATATTCTACGAAATACTTTGTCGGTCGAACCACGAAGTCAAGAATTCAATCAATCCCGTATGATGTTCCCTTTGTCCATCGGTATGTTACTTGCCCGTGATTTGGTTGTCAGTATCTCTAGACCTAGTTCAATCTCGTTACTGGCAAGTCTCTTTACTAGTTCCGTAATACAAGATCCCGCGATTAACTCGTTAGTCACATTTCTTGCAAGCTTCTTGTGATGTTATATTATCGAGTGGGCCTAGAGATACCTTTCCGTCATATGGAGTGACAAATCCCACTCTTGATTCACGCCAACCTAACAGACACCTTTGGAGATACCTGTAGAGAACCTTTATAGCCATCCAGTTACGTTGTGACGTTTGATACACACAAGGCATTCCTCCGGTGCCCGGGAGTTGCATGATCTCATGGTCATAGAAACAAATACTTGGCATGCAAAAAACAGTAGCGATAATTAAACTAACACGTTCACATGCTACGTTCATAGTGTGGGTCTTGTCCATCAAATCATTCTCCTAATGACGTGATATCGTTATCAAGTGACAACTCTTGTCTATGGCCAAAAAACCTTGACCATCTTTGATCAACGAGCTAGTCCAATAGAGGCTTACTAGGGACAATATGTTGTCTATGTATCCACACATGTATTTGAGTTTCCAATCAATACAATTCTAGCATGGATAATAAATGATTATGATGAACAAGGAAATATAATAATAAATAATTTATTATTGCCTCTAGGGCATATTTCCAATAGTCTCCCACTTGCACTAGAGTCAATAATCTAGTTCACATCACTATGTGATTCACACGGAATAAGTTCTGGGATTTAATCATGTTTGCTTGTGAGAGAGGTTTTAGTCAACGGATCTGAACCTTTCAGATCCGTGTGTGCTTTACAAATCTCTATGCCATCCTATAGATGTTGCTATCACGCGCCATTTGGAACTATTCCAAATGACCGCTCTAGTATACGAATCTGGTTTGCTACTCAGAGTCATCTAGATTGGTGTCAAAGCTTGCATCGATGTAACCCTTTGCGTCGAACTCTTTTAGCACCTCCATAATCAAGAAAAATTCCTTAGTCCACTAGTTACTAAGGATAACTCTGACTGTTGTTCAGTGATTCATTACTGGATCACGCTTTGTACCCCTTGACACACTCATGGAAAGGCACACATAAGGTGAGGTACACAACATGGCATACTATAGAGCCTATGGCTAAGGCATAGGGGACGCCCTTCGTCCTTTCTGTTTCTTCTGTCGCGGTCAGGCTTTGAGTCTTACTCAAATTCACGCCTTACAATATAGTCAAGAACTCCTGCTTTGACTGATCCATTTTGAACTCCTTCAATTTTTTTTGTCAAGGCATGTCTTAATTGAATGTTTCATCAAGCATCTTGATCTATCTGTATAGATCTCGATGCTCAATGTTCAAGTAGCTTAATTCAGGTTTTCCTTTGAAAAACTCCTTTCAAACAACCCTATATGCTTTCTAGAAATTATACATCATTTCCGATCAACAATATGTCAACCACATATACTTATCAGAAATTCTGTAGTGCTCCCACTCACTTTCTTGTGAATACAAGTTTCTCATAAACTTTGTATAAACCTAAAAGCATTGATCATCTCATCAAAGTGCATATTCCAACTCCGAGATGCTTGCTCTAGTCCATAGAAGGATTGCTGGAGTTTGCATACTTGTCAGCATCCTTAGGATCGACAAAACCTTCTGGTTGTATCACATACAACCTTTCCTCAAGGAAACCGTTGAGGAAACAATGTTTTGACATCCATCTGCTAGATATCATAACTGGAAAATGCAGCAACTCCTAACATAATTTCAACAGATTTTAGCATCGCTATGGGTGAGGAAGTCTCATCGTAGTCAACTCCTTGAACTTGTCGGAAACCTCTTTGTGACAATTCGAGCTTTCTAAATGGTGACATTCACCATCATTGTTTGTCTTCCTTTTAAAGATACACTCGTACTTAATTGCCTCATGAACATCGAGTAGTTCTTCTAACGTCTACACTTTGTTTTCATACATGGATCCTATCTTGGATTTCATGGCATCCAGCCACTCGTCAGAATCCAGGCCCACCATCAATTCTCCATAGCTCGTAGGTTCATTGTTGTCCAACAACATGACCTCCAAGATAGGATTACTGTACCACTCTAGAGTAGTGCGTGTCCTTGTCGACCTATGAGGTTTATGAATTAACTTGATCTGAAGCTTCATGATCATCATCATTGGCTTCCTCTTCAATTTGGTGTAGGCGCCACAGGAACAACTTTCTATGCCATCCTACATTCTGTTTGAAGTGACGGTTCAACAACCTCATCAAGTTCCACCATCCTCCCATTCAATTCTTTCGAGATAAACTCTTTCTCGAGAAAGGACCCGTTTACAGCAACAAACACTTTGCGTTCGGATCTGAGATAGGAGGTGTGCCCAACTGTTTTGGGTATCCTATGAATATGCATCTATCCGCTTTGCGTTTGAGCTTATCACGCTAAAGCCTTTTTACATAAGCATCGTACCCTCAAACTTTAAGAAATGACAACTTAGGTTTCTCCAAACCATAGTTCATACAGTGTCATTTGAACGGAATTACGTGGTACCCTATTCAAGTGAATGTGGTTGTCTCTAATGCCTAACCCCAAAACTATAGTGGTAATTCGATAAGAGACATCATAGTATGCACCATATCCAATAGGGCGCGGCTACGATGTACAAACACACCATCACACTATGGTGTTCCAGGTGGCATCAGTAGTGAAACAATTTCCACATTGTGTTAAATGTATACCAAAGATGCAAATGAGATATTCATCTCTACGATCACATCTTAGACATTTCATCCTCTTGTCACGACGATCTTCAACTTCACACTGAAATTGCTTGAACTTTTCAATGATTCAGAATCATGATTCATCAAGTAAATACATGTGTATCTTCTCAAATCATCTGTGAAGTAAGAACATAACGATATCCCAATGCGTCCCCGAGCACTCATTGGACTGCATACATCAAAATGCATTGCTTCCAATAAATTACTTTCTCGTTCTATCTCACTGGAAATGAGGACTTTAGTCATCTTGCCCATGTGGCATGATTTGCATGTCTCAAGTGATTCAAAAATCAAGTGAGTCCAAAAGATCCATCTGCATGGAGTTTGTTTATGCGCTTACACCAATAGGCATGGTTCGCATGTCTCAAACGATTCAAAACCGAGTGAGTCCAAAGATCCACCAGCATGGAGCTTCTTCATGCATTTTATACCAATATGACTCAAGCGTGAGTGCCACAAGTAAGTGGCACTATCATTACTACTTTGTATCTTCTGGCATCAATATTATGAACATGTGTACACTGCGATCGAGATTCATTAAACCATTCATATTAGGTGCATGACCATTGAAGGTTTTATTCAAGTAAATGGAGTAACCATTATTCTCTTTAAGTGAATAACCGTATTGCAATAAACACGATCCAATCATGTTCATGCTCAATGCAAACACCAATCAATATTTAGGTTTAACACTAATGCCGAAGGTAGAGAGAGCGTGCGATGGTGATCACATCAACCTTGGAAACACTTCCAACACACATCGTCAGCTCACCTTTAGCTAGTCTCTGTTTATTCTGTAGCTTTTATTTTGAGTTACGAACATTTAGCAAATGAACCGGTATCTAATACCCATGTGCTACTAGGAGTACTAGTAAAGTACACATCAATAACATGTATACCCAATATACTTCTATTGACGTTGCCAGCCTTTTTTTATCTACCAAGTGTCTAGGGCAGTTCCGCCTTAGTGATCATTCCCCTCATCATAGAAGCACTTAGTCTCTAGTTCGGGTTCAACCTTGGGTTTCTTCATTGAGTGACAACTGACTTGTCATTCTCCAAGTTTCCCTTCATTCCTTTGCCCTTCTTGAAACTAGTGGTTTTACTAACCATCAACACCTGATGCTCCTACTTGGTTTCTACCTTCGCGGTATCAAGCATCGCGAATAGCTCAGGGATCATCATCTCTATCTCTGATATGTTATAGTTCATCACGAAGCTTAGTAGCTTGGTGGCAGAGACTTTGGAGAACTATGTCAATCACTATCTTATCTGGAAGATCAACTCCCACTCGATTCAAGTAATTGTAGCACCAGACAATCTGAGCACATATTCAACGATTGGGTTTTTATCCTTTACTTTGCGGACAAAGAATCTTGTCGGAGGTCTTACACCTCTCAACATGGTCACACGCCTGAAATCCTAATTTCAGCTCTTGGAACATCTCATATGTTCCGTGATGTTCAAAACGTTTTGGAGCCTCAATTCTAAGTCACAAAGCAAGATGCACTAAACTATTATGTAGTCATAGAACATGTATGTCAGACGTTTGCAACATCTACAAACGACGCTTGGGGTCGCTCATCGAGTGGTGCATTAACGACATAAGCCTTCTGCGTAGCAATGAGGACAATCCCGAGTTTCCGGATGTAGTCCGCATAATTGCTCCTATCATCTTTCAACTTAGTTTTCTCTAGCAACATATAAAAAACCAGGGAGCTACAGTGCAAGCTAACCATCTGCAACATAATTTGCAAAGTCAATTCG
Organism: Hordeum vulgare subsp. vulgare; assembly: GCF_904849725.1. Lineage (NCBI taxonomy): Eukaryota > Viridiplantae > Streptophyta > Magnoliopsida > Poales > Poaceae > Hordeum > Hordeum vulgare. The sequence continues at coordinate 175,231,536 of NC_058524.1, forward strand.
ACTATGTGCATGATAATGAGTTCAATTAATCATATTACTTAAGAACTCCCACTCAAATTGACATCCCTCTAGTCATTCGAGTGGTAGAGTTGGAAATATGGCCTAGAAGCAATAATGAATTGGTTATTATTATATTTACTTGTTCATGATAATCATTTATTATCCATGCTAGAATTGTATTGATTGGAAACTCAAATACATGTGTGGATACATAGACAACGCACAGTCCCTAGTGAGCCTCTAGTTGACTAGCTCGTTGATCAAAGATGGTCAAGGTTTCCTGGTCATAGACAAGTGTTGTCACTTGATAACGGGATAACATTGTTAGGGGAATGATCTGATGGACAAGATCTCATGGGGTTATAGTCCCAGGGTAGGGCCATAGGTCTGCCCTATAGGTCCTACCCAAGGACTACCCTTCATAGAGGACAAGGCCCTTAGACAGTTCCGACTGAACTAAGGATGCCCCCATCATCCAGTCGGCGCGATCCACTCGGAGCATATCTAGCGTACCGACTGGAATCCACTATGTACGTCGTAACCTCCCAGGAGGGCATAGGTCATACGTTTTAATACACCATAACTAGCATTTAAGGCTTACGTTACCAGTAACGCCAGCCTTTACTCGCCACTACTCCACCCTTGTCCATCGGGCCATTATGAAGGCAACGCACTCTATATAAGCCGCCCTTCACCACTGGTACAGGGGTTGGCACTTGTTGTAATCCCTTAATACACTTGACAGAAAGCTCCCAAGAGCACTGGGACGTAGGGCTTTTACCTCCACCGTAGAGGGGCCTGAACTCATACATCCTCGCCGTAGCTAAGGCTCAGCCTATATACTTTCGTACCCGTACTTCTACTGTCACACTTGTACCACGACAGTTGGCGCCCACCGTGGGGCAGGCGTCTAAGAGACTTCTGGCGAGTTTGCGATTTCACCTTTTCGTCATGTCATCCGGCGGAGATCTATGCATGGGTCATGAGATCCTGTTCGGTTCACTCTCCTTCATCGCCAACGATTCGGCATGGCTTCAGGATGCGCCCCTCGACATCGAGACGCTTCTGAGTCGCGGAGCTACGCACTTCCGTGCCAGTTCCTGCGGCGTTCTTCTTCTCCAGCCATCGACCCCGGTGTCGATCTTTGCCCCCGTCACGCGCCGCAACAAGCGATCCAGTCGTTCGTGGCTCCAGCGTTGGGTGCGACATGCCCTAGCGCGACAAAAAATGTCTTCTCAAGTGGCGGTGCTCGAATCGGTTCTGGTCCCGCAGTCATCCCAGTGCTTGGAGTCAGTTCCGACTGAACTACCTTCCGAGTATCAGGGTCACGGACCTGCAGCCGAAGTACTCATGGCCGATTCCCATGAAAGTCCCTCCGGGACTGGTCGGAACGAGCATGAGATCGGAGAATCATCCAGCGCTCGTCGTCAGCACCTTCGTTCTTCCAGTCGACGCACTCTCCAGAGCAACGTCGAGGTGTTCCACACACCCATCCTCAACTTAGGTGCAGCCGCTAGGATCGCTGATTCTCTCCAGCCGACTGATTCGGAGGCTGGTAGAGGAATCGAGCAGATCCGTGCCTTGTTACATATGGCACAGCAGCAAAACTCGGCGGTCTCCTAGTCGCACAACAAGATCCACAACAGTTCCGTTCAAGCGAACACACATCGGTCGGTTTTCAGTCCCGGCTCTCACCAGCGACGCAGAGGAGGCAGCCGTTCCAGGGACCCGAGTCGGAATTCGCTTTCCATTCGGTCTCATCCCGAAGATCATCGCCGCTCGCGTACTCCTCCGCAGAGTGGGCCTTACGGACCCCGGCATTACGATGATCATCGTTCGAGCGGTGGCGCGCATGATCAAAGGCCTGATGCAGGAGGGTATAGCACTCAGAAGAAGGTTGATAGAAGTCGAGCCCACCGTGATGGTCACGGTAGAGATCGTCCGAGTGGAAGCAGGAACGTCGTTTCTGGTCCCGAGTGTTTCAGTCAGGCCATTCGCTCGGCTGACATCCCTCCCAACTTCTGATTGGCGACGGGAATCAGCAAATTCACAGGAGAGTCCAAACTAGAAACTTGGTTAGACGAGTACAGAGTGGCGGTCCAGATCGGTGGCGGAGATGACCATGTCGCCATGAAACATCTCCGACTGATGCTCGACGGTTCGGCTCGAGCTTGGCTAAACCAGTTAGCTCCATCAAGCATTTACGGTTGGGCAGATCTGTCTCGAGTCTTCATCAGGACCTTCGAGGGTACGTGTAAACGCCCTGCTAGTCTCACAGAGCTTCAACACTGTGTCGAGACGCAAAACGAGCCCTTGCGCGATTTCATCCAGCGCTGGACAACCCTCTACCACACGGTGGAGAATGTTACATAACACCAAGTAGTCTGCGCCTGCAAGGCAGGCATTCGGTACAGAGATCTATACCTGAAGTTTGGTCGGACAGGCGACATCTCCATGAGCAATATGATGAAGATAGCCGCGCGCTATGCAAATGGCGAAGAGGAGGACCGCATACGTAGCGGCAAGCATAAGTCAGTCGCCGACGGAGATGGGAGCAGCAGTCGGATGCAGAAACAGAAAGCCCAATACACTCCCTAAGCAGAGGCGGCAGTCGTTACAAATGCTAAGTTCAAAGACAAGGGGAAACCACAGTACACCCCCAAGAAGGAACAGTCAGGAAATTCCATCCTAGATCAACCGTGTCCAATCCACACAAAGACGGATGAAGAAGGCAATGTCATATTGCCAAGACATACCACTCGGCAGTGTCGCCTCCTGATCCAAGCATTCGGTGAAGGACAGCGGAGTGAGAAAGACACCGAGCAAGATGAGGAGGACAAGGAGGACAAGGAGGATCCGTTCCCTCAAGTCCATGCAACGTTAATGATTTTTGCTGATGTAGAAAGCAAAAGTCGACTGAAGCTGGTCAACAGGGAGGTAAACATGGCAACCCCATCCACTCCCACATTCCTCAAGTGGTCACAGACTGCAATCACTTTTGATAAATCAGACCACCCAGCACACGTACCCACCCCAGGGAGTCAAGCTCTGGTCGTCGACCCGGTGGTGGAAGGAGTTAGGCTGCGCAAAGTCCTCATGGACGGCGGTAGCGGCTTGAATATCATGTACGCCGATACTATCAAGGGAATGGGCATTCCGATGTCCAGACTTAGCGAGAGCAATATGCAATTCCATGGAATCGTCCTAGGAAGAAAGGCCAAATCACTCGGCCAGATTGCGTTGGATGTCGTTTTCGGCTCTAACAAGAACTTCCGCAAAGAGAAGTTAACATTCGAGGTGGTAGACTTCCAGAGTGCATACCAAGCCATTCTGGGCCGTCCGGCATACGTACGTTTCATGGCCCGTCCATGTTACGTATATTTGAAGCTGAAGATGCCTGGTCCCAAAGGCGTGATTACTGTCACAGGCAATCGGCAGCGGGCCGAGGAGTGCCTGCAGCAGGGGTCGAGAATTGCAGACCATCAGATGGTTGTACTCGAGTTGGATGAGTACAAGAAGATTGTCGACCCCGCCGACCTGATGCGTTCAAAGAAGCCAGCTTCCGAGTCCGCATTCGAGTCGGGAGGAGACACGAAGAAAGTAAGCATCCACCAGACGGATGCCACCGCCGCCCCAACAAACATCTCCACCACCCTTGATCCAAAATAGGAAGCCGAGCTCATCCAATTCCTCCGTGAGAACTGGGACATTTGTGCATGGAAGCCTGCTGACATGCCAGGTGTACCCAGGGAGTTGGCTGAGCACCGACTGCATGTGGATCCTGCCGCTCGGCCCGTCCGAGAACGCCTCCGTCGGTCCGCCGCGCACAAGAGAAAAGCAATCAGAGAGGAAGTAGCTAAACTTCTGGCAGCCAACTTCATTCGCGAGGTACACCACTCCAAGTGGCTCGCTAATGTTGTCATGGTGCCCAAGAAGGACAAGTCTCTCCGTATGTGCATCGATTTCAAGCACCTTAATAAGGTTTGTCCGAAAGACCACTTCCCGCTCCCCCGCATAGATCAAATCGTTGATTCAACTGCGGGTTGCGAGCGCTTATCCTTCCTGGATGCCTATTCGGGTTATCATCAGATCCGTCTGTATGGTCCAGATGAATTAAAAACATCTTTCATCACCCCATTCGTGTGCTTCTGTTACATCACTATGCCATTCGGTTTGAAAATGCAGGAGCAACTTTTATGCGAATGATCCAAAAATGCCTCCTAGACCAGATTGGTCGAAATGTGGAGGCATATATGGACGATATTGTAGTCAAGTCACGCAAAGGTTCTGACCTGCTGACTGACTTGGCAGAAACATTCGCCAACCTACGTAGGTACGATATCAAGCTCAATCCAGCCAAGTGTTCATTCGGCGTTCCGAGCGGGAAGTTACTCGGTTTCTTCGTTTCCGAACAAGGGACCGATGTCAACCCCGACAAGATCGGGACCATTGTTCGAATGGAGCGGCCGGTAAGAGTACATGACGTACAAAAGCTCACAGGTTGCCTAGCGGCTTTGAGCAGGTTTATCGCTCGACTCGGCGAGAAGGCGTTACCTCTGTACCGACTCATGAAGAAGTCGGATACCTTCGAGTGGACAGACGAAGCCCAAACCGCATTCGACGACCTCAAAGCCCTGCTTTCCACCCAGCCAGTTCTTACTGCCCCGCTCAGTAAAGAACCCCTTCTTCTGTACATCGTGGCTACAAATCAAGTCGTCAACACCGTTCTGACAGTCGAACGCGAAGAAGAAGACAAAGCGTACAAGGTTCAGCGGCGAGTATATTATGTTTCTGAAGTCCTGACTCCTTCCAAACAGAAGTATCCCCATTATCAGAAGCTTATTTATGGGATCTACATGACTGCAAAGAAGGTGGCTCATTATTTCCAAGACCACTCGATATCTGTCATATCTGATGCTCCGTTGTCGGAAATTCTCCACAATCGGGACGCATCAGGACGAGTGGCAAAGTGGGCAATGGAGATGCTATACTGGGACATCAAGTTCGAAGCCAAGAAAGCTATATAGTCTCAAGCTCTTGCTGACTTCATAGCAGAATGGGTAGAACAACAGCAACCGACTCACATCTACTCGGCTCATTGGACAATGTTCTTCGATGGGTCCAAGATGTTGAATGGCTTCGGCGCCGGTGTAGTGCTCATATCCCCGAAAGGTGATAAACTCAAGTATGTGTTGCAGATCCATTTTGATTCTTCCAACAACGAAGCAGAGTAAGAAGCTCTCCTTTACGGGTTGCGCATGGCCATCACACTCGGCGTCCGTCGCCTGATGGTCTATGGCGACTCGGATCTAGAGGTTAATCAAGTAATGAAGGAGTGGGATGTAAGGAACCCCACCATGACTGCATACTGCAACGCAATAAGAAAGCTCGAAAATAAGTTCGAAGGTCTGGCACTTCACCATGTTCCCCGACTGAAAAACCAAGCAGCAGATGAATTGGCAAAACTTGGATCCACACGGAGACCTGTCCCGAGTGATGTCTGCCTCGAGCACCTACACCTTCCCTCGGGAAAAGAAGATTCTTTTACAGAGGAACCGGTGCAACCGAAGAGCTCAACAGATCAGACTGAAGTCGAGGTTCCCGCTGTGGTTGACCTGATCACGGAGATCTCGCTGTCATTCCCAAATGGACTGTGCCATTCATTGCGTACATCCTGAGGCAAGAGTTACCGGAAGACGAGGTCCAAGCTAGGCAGATCGTTCGCAGGTCGAAGTCCTTCACCGTCGTTGATGACCAGTTATACAGAGAAAGTGTTTCAGGTGTCCTTCAACGGTGTATCTCTCCTGAAGAGGGTCGGTTAATTTTGGAAGAAATTCACTCGGGAACCTGCGGCCATCATGCCTCCTCAAAGGCAATCATCGCCAAAGCATTCAGAGTTTGTTTCTTCTGGTTGCAGGCGAATGAAATGGCAAAAACATATAGTCGACCATTGCGAAGGTTGTCAGTTCTATTCAAACAAGTCCCACAAGCCAACGTCCGTGCTGAAGACAATTCCCCTTTCTTGGCCATTCGCCGTGTGGGGATTAGATACAGCCGGACATTTAGAACAGGCCAAGGAGGATTCACCCATCTGCTGGTAGTAGTCGACAAGTTTACCAAGTGGATTGAAGCCAAGCCAATCAAGAAGCTTGACGCCCTTACGGCCATCAAGTTCATCAGAGACATCATCGCCAAATATGGGGTTCCACACAGCATAATCACCGAAAATGGCACAAACTTTGACTCGGACAGGTTCAAAGGTTTTTGCGCAGGCCAAGGTATCCGAGTGGATTTCGCATCCGTTGCGCACCCCCAAACAAACGGACAAGCGAAGCGGGCGAATGGACTCATTCTTCAAGGCTTGAAGACTCGACTCCTGCGGGAAGTTGGACATGCCACCGGCACATGGGTCACCGAGCTGCCTTCGGTGTTGTGGGGCCTCTGAACAACTCCGAATAGATCGACAGGACGATCCCCATTTTTCCTCATTTATGGAGCAGAGGCAGTCCTTCCGAGTGACTTGCTTCACAACTCTCCACGAGTCGAACTCTTCTCTGAAAGCGAAGCAGAGCAAGCCAGGCAAGACGGAGTAGACCTTTTAGAAGAGGAGCGCGAGATGACATTGATCCGTTCAACAATTTATCAACAAGATCTGCGGCGGTTTCATGTCCGGCACGTCAGGAGCCGCACGTTCCAAGCAGGCGACCTGGTGCTCCGAGTGGATCAACAGGGACCACACAAGTTGGCTCCCGCCTGGGAAGGACCGTTCATCATTTCTAAGGTGCTGAATAACGGAGCGTATCGACTCTACAACCTCGACAGGGAGACGGACGAGCCGCGAGCATGGAATGGAGATCTACTGAAGCGCTTCTACACATAACCGCCGACAAAGACAATGTAAAGAACAAATGTCATCGAAGTAATACAAAGCGGATTAATTTCTTGCCGATTCAAAATTCTTCCGTGTTTGCAGACTCCGGTCTAAAAAACTAACTCCGACTATGCACCAAAACTCACACTCGGGGACTTAGCTGCGACCCAGAGTCGCCTAAGTAAACAACTTGCTCGGTGTGTGCACCAAAAGACACACTCGCGGACTTAGCTGTGACCCAGAGTCGCCTAAGTAAACAACTTGCTCCGAGTGTGCGCCAAAAGTCACACTCGGGGACTTAGCTGCGACCCAGAGTCACCTAAGTAAACAACTTGCTCCGAGTGTGCGCCAAAAGTCACACTCGGGGACTTAGCTGCGACCCAGAGTCGCCTAAGTAAACAACTTGCTCCGAGTGTGCCCCAAAAGTCACACTCGGGGACTTAGCTGCGACCCAGAGTTGCCTAAGTAAACAACTCGCTCCGAGTGTGCACTAAAAGTCACACTCGGGGACTTAGCTGCGACCTAGAGTCGCCTAAGTAAACAACTCGCTCCGAGTGTGCACCAAAAGTCACACTCGGGGACTTAGCTGCGACTCAGAGTCGCCTAAGTAAACAACTTGCTCCGAGTGTGCACCAAAAGTCACACTCGGAGACTTAGCTGTGACCCAGAGTCGCCTAACTAAACAACTCGCTCCGAGTGTGCACCAAAAGTCACACTCGGGGACTTAGCTGCGACCCAGAGTCGCCTAAGTAAACAACTCGCTCCGAGTGTGCACCAAAACTCACACTCGGGGACTTAGCTGCGACTCAGAGTCGCCTAAGTAAACAACTTGCTCCGAGTGTGCACCAAAAGTCACACTCGGAGACTTAGCTGCGACCCAGAGTCGCCTAAGTAAACAACTCGCTCCGAGTGTGCACCAAAAGTCACACTCGGAGACTTAGCTGCGACCCAGAGTCGCCTAAGTAAACAACTCGCTCTGAGTGTGCACCAAAAGTCACACTCGGGGACTTAGCTGCGACTCAGAGTCGCCTAAGTAAACAACTTGCTCCGAGTGTGCACCAAAAGTCACACTCGGGGACTTAGCTGCGATCCAGAGTCGCCTAAGTAAAGACTAACTCCGAGTGTGCACCAAAAGTCACACTCGGGGACTTAGCTGCGACACAGAGTCGCCTAAGTAAACAACTTTCTCCGAGTGTGCATTTCAAGTCACACTCGAGGACTTAGCTGCGAACCAGAGTTGCCTAAGTAAAGAGCTTCCTCCGAGTGGGCACACAAGTTACACTCGGAGGCTTAGCTGAGTCGCCTAAACAAAAACCACGAGCAAAACTCGTGTAAAAAAACTCAGCGAAAGAAGAGCAAAAGATCCGGATCGAATTCAAATTGAGTTCAACGATCAGTCGGCTCGGTGTGAATCAAGTTTATCCACATTGAACCACGAATGTACCGGCCAACAGCAGTGGCCAAAGTTTAATACAAACTCCACTCGGCATACCGAGGTAAATGCGCGTTCAACATAAAGTCAATCAAGCATCGCCGGGGCTGGCAGGGTCCACGAAGGTGTCGAGGTCGATTCCATCCGCAATCCGAGTGGCCGTGTCGAGGAAGGTCTCCATGAAGTCTTCAAATCGAAGCTTCTTGGTGTTGATGACCTGGAACGTCTTCAGCTTGTCTTCACGGGCTTCCTTACAATGCACTCGGACCAGAGATAGCGCCACGTCCGCGCCACACCGAGCGGCAGACTTCTTCCATGCCTGCACTCTGCTTGGAACATCCTCCAATCGAGTCATCAACCCCTCTATCTCATTCCGGGAGTCATCTTCAGGCAACAACTCTTTGTCAATTCGGCCAACAACTTCTCTCAGGCGACCGATGAAAGGACCCACCTTGTTAAGGCGGGAATTCAGTCGGAACGTGTCCCGGTTAGCTTCATCACCGAGTGGAACATTCGGTTGCCCAAGCGACCGTTCAATTTTGGCGGTTTCGGCTTCAACGTCCCGACAGAAATCTGCAAAGAAAACACAGGGAGAAAAAAGCGCGGAGTGAACTCCAAAGTCAAAGAGCACTCGGCAAGCAACTTACCACCAAGCAGTGCGACCATCTTCTTCGCCCAGTCGCCGGCATAGTTCTCCTGCGCTTTGCATCGAGTGTTCATTAACTTCAGCTGGCCCATCCATTCAGATCTCTCCTTCTTCATCTTTTCTAACTCGGCTAGCAGTGCCTTGTTAGTCCCCCGAGATTCCTCCAAAGATACTTCCCGTTCAGCGAGAGCCTTCTTCATGCCAGCCAGATCATTCACAGCTACCTCCAAGTCGGTAGCAAGTTGAGTCTTCTCAGCCTTCTGAGCATTATAGGCCGATCCCATTTCACAAGTCTTCTGTCAAAGAGACGAAAAGGGAGGATCAGCCAGGTTCAACAAGGAAAAAGTCTCGACAGATTCTTCAGACCCCTGCCGATGCAAGCAATCGACAGTGGTCTCGGGGACTACACCCAGTGGGTTCACTGAGAGTGACCCCACTGGCATGAAGCTCGAACAGGTCGGTCCAATTGAGCTCCATAGCAAACCAACAACACTATGAGATTACTATTACTCGACCCGAGTAACACTACTCTCGGGGACTACACCCAGTGGGTGCACTCGGCGTGCCCCCACTGGTACCATTCGGGTAGATCTGCTCTGATCTGTAAGATTATGGAAAATACATATAAAGACAACTGCCGGTGCAAGCACTCGGCAGAAGTCTCGGGGACTACACCCACTGGGTTCACTCGGAGTGAACCCACTGGAAAATTAACCTACTGTATCCGAGTATCTTGCCAAAACCCCCAGTGGGCACCAAGAGGAATGTAAACACTTACTAGCGCACTTACTCAGATATCATCCCGAAGCTCCAAGCTCTTCTTGTACAGTGACGCAACGGAGTCATATGCTCCCTTTGCTTCGCCCACCATCAGCTCCACTTGTACCATGGCGTCCTTGGCGGCTCCTACTTGATCTTCCGGGAGGCGTCGGGCATCATATTGAACAGTCGACGGACCCGGCGTGGCAGAAGGCGCCCTAGATATCCCGAGCTCCCTGGGCATCCCGAGCTCTGCTCCAGTCGGTTCCGCCGTGAAGACCATCGTCTCAGTCGGCGGCACGCTCATGGCGGGGTTGGCAGTAGGTTGGATAACCCCAAGGACAGGTGCCAAAGCTGGTTCCGACCTCCTTTGGTCGTCGTCGTCCAGATGGATCACCTCCGAAGGAAGCCGGACTGAACAAAATAAAAATACAGAAAAAGATCAAGATCAAAGACAGCACTCGTGAAACGGTAATACAGCTCTCGGAGTCGTGACAACGTACCTTGCTGGGACGTGGCGGCGTTATCAGTGTCCATGGGATCGTCACCCTGACGCGGCAGAGAGGTGGCGGAGGTAGCAGCTCTGTTGAGTGAAATCCATTCGACGGGTAAACATGAATTCCCAAAAAGAAGAGTCCAATCGGATACTGAAGGAAGATGGAAGAGAAAAGATACTTACGCTGAGGCGACCGGAACAACGATCCTCATCCGGGGCAAAGCTTTCCGAGGTTTAGACCCGCTGGGTTTAGCCACCTTGGACGGCTGATCCACGGGCTCGGCAGAAGAACCCCTGGTTCTCTTCACACTCCGAGCACTCGGAGCCAGGGGAGGAGCCGGCGGAATAGCGGGGTCATGACGGTGCTTGGTTCGGTGTTCTGGTGGTGAGGGTGACGAGCTCTGCTCTTCACTCTCCTCCTCCTCCTCTTCTGTTTCCTCCTCCGTCTCCCTACTCTCAGAGACGTACGCGGCACTACCCGCGCTACCCTCCATGCTGCCTTCTTCTTCCTCGATTGAATTCCTATTTGAGACTGCAGAATGCCAGTTCCTCCACTCCTGCACAAAACACAGTCGGCAACGTCAGTCAGCGAGACAAGAAAAGCAATAAAACTAAGAAGGTTAAAAGCACTCACAACATGTGCTCACCTCATTCGGAGGAGGATTTTGGGCGCGGAAGGCCTTCACCCGCCGAGCTCCCAGGGGGTTATCACATGTGCCGGTGATGCTGCGGACCCACGCACCCACGGTCTCCTCGCTCACGTCTTCAAGATGGGACCGAGTGGTATCCGAAGGCCCCGTGTAATGCCACATTGCGTGGTCTCGGGCCTGGAGGGGCTGGATGCGTCGACCCAGAAAAGTCTCCAACAGGTCCATGCCGGTGACTCCCTTCCGGACGACGGCTATCAGCGCGTCGATCAAAGGCTGGATCTGGGTTTTCTCCCTTAGAGAGCGCTAGTTTCCTGGGAGGGCCCGGACGGTCTAAACTAAAGGGTAGTAATCCACTCAAAGCATTCGGGCACATAATGTCCTGGCAATAGAACCAGGACGATTGCCAGTTCCTAACCGACTCGGATAGCTGAAGGGAGGGATAACTACTTTTCGTTTTCTTCTGAAATCCTAAACCCCCGCAGAGCTGGAGGATGTGTGTCTTATCATCAGACTGGCTAAGCTTCTTAACCGTTTGAGATCTAGCGGAGAAAACATATTTGAAGAGCCCCAAGTGGGGAGGACATCCTATGAAGCACTCGCAGAGGGTGATGAATGCGGAAAGATGAGCTATCGCATTCGGCGGAAAGTGATGGAGCTGCGCCCCGAAGTAATTCATGATACCTCGGAAGAAAGGATGGGGAGGGAGGGAGAAACCTCTGGCCACGTGGCTGAGCAGCAGAACACGCTCCCGCTCCTTCGACGCCGGGGCCATCTCGCCTTCCGGCAGCCTCCAAGACTTATTGACGACCATGCCGTGCTCCACCAGCTCCAGCACATCGGTCTCCCTCGCCGTGGAGGGGAGAAAGTCCCCCTAGATCCAGCCCGCCGGCAACGCTCGCTGCCGCCGTTGAGTGGAGGCCGCCCCCTTCTTCTTCTTCGCCTCGAGCTTGCTGGTCTGCCCCTTCGTCATGACCAGGGCGACGGATCCGCAGAGGAGCAGGGGAAGGTGGTGGCTAGAGGTGTGCAGGGAGTTGCGGAGAGGCGAGATCGATGGGAGGAAGACGAGCAGCGCAACAGGAAGGTCCACCGGGAAGGCTTTAATAGGCCTCCGACTGAGTCACCTATAGGTGGGTCCAAGATCTTATCCTCCCAACCGGCTACTGCAAGATTAGTGGATAAGATCGCGGCGCGGTAATCGAGGAGGCGAAATCTACTCGATGGCGATGTCGTCATCCCCGCTGAGCGCACGGCAACCGAAATTTGAGGATCCCGGAAAATCCGACGCTGTGAGTATGACCGGTCACGTTGAAAGATTCCGCGGAAGCAATCGGTCCCTCACAGTTCGTTTCGCTTGCATATTCACTCGGATCACTAGCCGCAAAGATAAAATGGATCGAGGCAGACAACGCTAAGATCACCTCAATACCAGTCGGCTCCAAACTCCGGACATCACTTCATCGTTCCAACCCCGATCCATTCGGGGACTAATGATGGGGTTATAGTCCCAGGGTAGGGTCATAGGTCTGCCCAATAGGTCCTACCCAAGGACTACCCTTCATAGAGGACAAGGTCCTTAGACAGTTCCGACTGAACAAAGGACGCCCCCATCATCCAGTCGGCGACGATCCACTCGGAGCATATCTAACGTACCGATTGGAATCCACTCTGTACGTCGTAACCTCCCAGGAGGGCAACGGTCATACGTTTTCATACACCATAACTAGCATTTAAGGCTTACGTTACCAGTAACGCCAGCCTTTACTCGCCACTACTCCACCCCTGTCCACCGGGCCATTATGAAGGGCAGCGCACTCTATATAAGCCGCCCTTCACCACTGGTACAGGGGTTGGCACTTGCTGTAATCCCTTAATACACTCGACACAAAGGTCCCAAGAGCACTGAGACGTAGAGCTTTTACCTCCACCATGGAGGGGCCTGAACTCATACATCCTCGCCGTAGCTAAGGCTCTGCCCATGTACTTTCGTACCCCGTAGTTCTACTGTCAGACTTATACCCACGAAAAGACCCAAACTATGAACCTAGCATATGATCGTGTCAATTTATTGCTATTGTTTTCTGCATGTCAATGTATCTGTTCCTATGACCATGAGATCATGCAACTCCCGGACACCGAAGGAATACCTTGTGTGTATCAAATGTCGCAAGGTAACTCGGTGACTATAAAGGTGCTCTACAAGTATCTCCGAAGGTGTCTTTTGGGTTGGCGTGAATTAAGACTCGGATTTTTCACTGCATGTGACGGAGAGGTATCTCAAGGCCCATTCGGTAGCACAACGTCACAATAAGCCTTGCAAACAATATCACTAAGGAGTTAGTCACGAGATCTTGTATTACGGAATGAGTAAAGAGACTTGCCGGTAACGAGATTGAACTAGGTATGGAGATACTGATGATTAAATCTCGGGCAAGTAACATACTGAAGGACAAAGGGAACAACATACAGGATTAACTGAATCCTTGACGTAGAGGTTCAACAAATAAAGATCTTCGTAGCATACGTAGGAGCCAATATGAGCTTCCAGGTCCCGCTATTGGTTATTGACCGAAGAGTGTCTCGGGTCATGTATGCATAGTTCTTGAACCCGCAGGGTGCGCACACTTAAGGTTCGGTGACGTTTCGGTATTATTGAGTTATGTGTGTTGGTAATCGAAACTTGTTCGGAGTCCCGGATGAGATTTCGGACCTCACGAGGAGCTCCGGAATGATCCGGAGGTAAAGATTGATGTATATGAAAGTTGCATTTGGCTTTCAGAAAAATTTCGGGCATTACAGGTAAAGTACCGGGAGTGGCAAATGGGTTCTGGGGTTTTACTGGGAGGGTCCACCCACCCGGGAGAGAACCTAATAGGCCTAAAGGTGGTGCACCAACCCATAGTGGGTTGGTGCGGCCAGCCCAATAAGGCTATTTTGGCCAAGGAGCAAAAGAAGGAAAAAAAGGGGAAAAGGGAAGGAAGAGATAAGATGGAATCCTACTAGGAGTAGGATTGGAGGTGCACTCCTTCACCTCCTCTCCACTTCGGTGAACCCATAGGGCTTTTTGTGGCTGCCTCCTCCCCTTCCTCCCTCCTATATATACTATAGGATTTGAGGGAAGCCCTAACCCTAATAAGCCACGGGTGCCCTCTCTATGTCTAGTTCGTTTTCTCCTCTAGATTAGTTCCGCGGAGCTTGGCGAAGCCCTGCTGGATTAGTTCACTACCACCACTACCACACTATCGTGCTAGAGAACTCATCTACCTCTCCTCTCCTCTTGCAGGATCAAGAAGGCGGTGATCGTCATCGAGCTATACGTATGCTGAACACGGAGGTGTCGTCCGTTCGGTAATAGATCGGGGTGGATTGTGATGGGATCGCGGGACGGATCATGATGAGATCGCAGGACAGGCTGCGATTTGGATCGTGAAGAGGTTCCACTACATCAACCGCGTTATATACGCTTCCTCTTAGCGATTTAGAAGGGTATGTAGATTCACTCTCCCCTCTTGTAGATGATGATCACCATGGATAGGTATTGCGTGTGCATAGGATTTTTTTTGTTTCCCATGCAACATTCCCCAACAGTGGCATCATGAGCTAGGTTCATGCGTAGACGATATCTCAAGTAGAACACAAAAGAGTTTGTGGGCGTTGATGTTCAATTTTCTGCCCTCCTTAGTCTTTTATTGATTCGGCGGTATTGTTGTATTGAAGCGACCCGGGCCAACATTACTCGTACGCTTACGAGAGACCAGTTTCATCGACTAACATGCAGCTTGTTGCATAAAGAAGATTGGCGGGTGTCTGTTTCTTCAACTTTAGTTGAATTGGATTTGACCGAGGCGGTCATTGGATAAGGTTAAGTAGCAACTTGCATATCACCGTTGTGGTTTTGCGTAAGTAAGATGCGATCATACTAGATACCCATAACAGCCACGTAAAAACATGCAACAACAAATTAGAGGATGTCTAACTTGTTTTTGCAGGGTATGCATGTGATGTGATATGGCCAAAGACATGATATGATATATTGGATGTATGAGATGATCATGTTGTAATAGTTAAAATATCGACTTGCACGTCGATGCTACAACAACTGGCAGGAGCCATAGGGTTGTCTTTAATTATTTTTGCGCTTGGTGATGATTTGCTTTATCGCTAGTAGTAGATTTAGTAGTAACATCATAGTTAGCGTGACAACCTCGATGGGAGCAGAATGATGGATATCATGATGATGGAGATCATGGTGTGGCACCGTTGATGATGGAGATCATGCCGGTGCTTTGCTGATGGAGATCAAGAAGCACAAGTTCATGGCCATATCATGTCACTTATGATTTGTATGTGATGTTAGTAAAACCACTAGTTTCGAGAAGGGCAAGGGTTAAAAGGGACACTTCATGAAATGGCAAACCAGTTGCTGCTCTAGTGAAGAAACCCAAGGTTGAACCCCAACCCGAGACTAAGTGCTTCTAATATGAGGGGAACAGTCACTCAAGCAGCTCTACCCTTGATACTTGGTAGATGAGAAGGCTCGCAAAGTCGCCGAAAGTATATTGGATATACATGATATTGATGTGTACCTTACTAGTACTCCTAGTAGCACCGGGGTATTAGATACCGGTTCATTTGCTAAGTGTTAGTAACTCGAAATAAAAGCTACGGAATAAACGGAGAATAGCTAAAGGCGAGGTGACGATGTGTGTTGGAAGTGTTAGCAAAATTGATGTGATCGCCGTCGCTAGCTCCCTCTACTTTCGAGATTAGTGTTGAACCTAAATGTTGTTTGGTGTTTGCGTTGAGCATGAACATGATTGGATTGTGTTTATTGCAATACGGTTGTTCATTTAAAGAGAATAATGGTTATTCTATTTAATTGAATAATACCTACAATGGTCATGCACCTAATATGAATGGTTTATTGAATCGTGATCGTAGTATTACATATGTTCATAATATTTGATGCTAAAAGATACAAAGTAGTAATGATAGTACCACTTACTTGTGGCACTGTCGCTTGAGTCATATTGGTATAAAACACATAAAGAAGCTCCATACTGACGGACCTATGGACTCACTCGTGTTTGAAACGTTTGAGACATGTGAACCATGTCTATTGGTGAAAACGCATGAAGAAACTCCATGCACATGGATCGTTTGGACTCACATGATTTTGAATCACTTGAGATTTGCAAATAATGCCACATGGGCAAGATGACTAAAGACCTCGTTTTTCCAATGAGATGGAACGAGCAATTGACTTGTTAGAAATAATACATTTTGATGTATGCAGTCCAATGAGTGCTGAGGCACGTAGTGGATATCATCATGTTCTTACTTCACAAATGATTTGAGTAGATACTAGTATATTTACTTGATGAAACACAAATCTGAATTATTGAAATGTTCAAGTAATTTCAGAGTGAAGTTGAAGATCGTCATAACAAGAGGATAAAATGTCTATGATATGATCGTAGAGATGAATATATGAGTTGTGAGTTTGCTACATATTTAAGACAATGTGGAAATTGTTTCACAACTGATGCCACCTGGAACACCATAGTGTGATGGTGTGTCCGAACGTCATAGCCGTGCCCTATTGGATATGGTGCATACTATGATGTCTCTTATTGAATTACCACTATCGTTTTTGGGTTAGGTATTAGAGACAATCGCATTCTCTTTAAATAGGGCACCACGTAATTCCGTTGAGATGACACCGTATGGTTTTGAGAAACATAAGTTGTCGTTTCTTATTAGTTTGGGGCTGCGACTCTTATGTGAAAAGTTTCAACCTGATAAGATCGAACCCAAAGCAGATAAATTCATCTTCATAGGATACCCAAAACAGTTGGGAATACCTCCTATCTCAGATCCGAAAGCCGAGTGTTTGTTTCCGCAAATGGGTCCTTTCTCGACAAAAAGTTTCTCCCAAAAGAATTGAGAGAGAGGATAGTGGAAACTTGATGAGGTTATTGAACCGACACTTCAACCAGTTTGTAGCAGGGCGCAGGAAGTTGTTTATGTGGCGCCTACACCAATTGAAGTGGAAGCTGATGATAGTGATCATAAAGCTTCAGATCAAGTTACTACAAACCTCGTAGGTCAACAAGGTCACATACTGCTCCAGAGTGGTACGCTAACCCTGTCTTGGAGGTCATGTTGTTGGACAATGAACCTACGAGCTATGGAGAAGCGATGGTGGGCCCAGATTCCAACAAATGGTTGGAGGCCATGAAATCCGAGAGAGGATCCATGTATGTAAACAAAGTGTGGGATTTGAAGAACTACTTGATGGTCGTAAGACTGTTAAGTATAGATGGATCTTCAAAAGGAAGACAAACGATGATGGTGAAAAGTCACCATTAAGAAAGCTCGACTTGTCGCAAAGATGTTTCCGACAAGTTTAAAGAGTTGACTATGATGAAACTTTCTCACTCATAGAGATCCTAAAAGTCTATTGGAATTATGAAATTTTGCAGATAGGATGTCAAAACATTGTTTCCTCGACGGTTTCCTGGAGGAAAGGTTGTATGTGATACAACCAGAAGGTTTTGTCGATCCTAAGGATGATAACAAGTATGCAAGCTCCAATGATCCTTCTATGGACTAGAGCAAGCATCTCGGAGTTGGAATATACGCTTTGATAAATGATCGAAGCTTTTGGTTTTATACAAGGTTTATGAGAAACTTGTGTTTCCAAAGAAGTGAGTGGGAGCACTATAGAAATTCTAATTAGTATATGTGGTTGACATATTGTTGATCGGAAATAATGTATAATTTATGGAAAGCATAAAGGGTTGTTTGAAATGATTTTTTCAAAGGAAGACCTGGATTGAGCTACTTGAACATTGAGCATCAAGATCTATAGAGATAGATTAAAACACTTAATAGAACTTTCAAATGAATACATACCATGACAAGATTTTGAAAGAGTTCGAAATAGATTAGTCAAAGAAAGAGTTATTGGCTGTGTTGTAAGGTGTCAGTATTGAGTAAGACTCAAATCCCGACCACGACAGAAGAAAGATAAAGAACGAAGGTCGTCTCCTATGCATTAGCCGTAGGCTCTATAGTATGTTATGTTGTGTACCGCACCTGATATGTGCCTTGCCATGAATCTATCAAGGGGTACTAGAGTGATCGAGGAATGGATCACTGGACAACGGTTAAAATTATCCTTAGTAACTAGTGGACTAAGGAACTTTTCTCGATTATGGAGGTGATAAAAGAGTTCGTCATAACGGATTACGTTGATGCAAGCTTTGGCACTAATCCGGATGACTCTGAGTAGTAAACCAGATTCATATAGTGGAGCAGTCATTAGGAATACTTCCAAATGGCACGTGGTAGCAGCATCTATAGGATGACATAGAGATTTGTAAAGAACACACACGGATCTGAGAGGTTCAGACCCATTGACTAAAAACCTCTCTCACAAGAATGACATGATCGAAGCCGATAACTGTATGGCTGTTAGATTCATTACAATCACATAATGATGTGAACTAGATTATTGACTCTAGTGCAAGTGGGATACTATTGGAAATATTCCCTAGAGGCAATAATGAATTGGTTATTATTATATTTCCTTCTTCATGATAATTGTTTATTATCCATGCTAGAATTTTATTGATTGGACACTCAAATACATGTGTGGCTACATAGACAACACATAGTCCCTAGTGAGCCTCTAGTTGACCAGCTCGTTGATCAAAGTTGGTCAAGGTATCCTGGTCATAGACAAGTGTTGTCCCTTGATAACGGAATAACATTGTTAGGAGAATGATCTGATGGACAAGACCCAAACTATGAACGTAGCATATGATCATGTCAGTTTATTGCTCAGTTTTCTACATGTCAATGTATCTATTCCTATGACCATGAAATCATGCAACTCCCGGACACCGAAGGAATACCTTGTGTGTATCAAATATCGCAATGTAATTGGGTGACTATAAAGGTGCTCTACAGGTATCTCCGAAGGTGTCTTTTGGGTTGGTGTGAATCAAGACTGGGATTTGTCACTCCGTGTGACACAGAGGTATTTCAGGGCCCACTTGGTAATACAACATCACAATAAGCCTTGCAAGCAATGTGACTAAGGAATTAGTCACGAGATCTTGTATTGAGAAATGAGTAAAGTGACTTGCCAGTAATGAGATTGAACTAGGTATGGAGATACCAACGATCGAATCTCGGGCAAGTAACATACCAAAGGACAAAGGGAAAAGCACACAGGATTAACTGAATCCTTGACATAGAGGTTCAACCGATAAATATCTTCGTAAATTATGTATGTGCCAACATGGGCATCCATGTCCTCCTATTGGTTATTGACCGAAGAGTGTCTCAAGTCATGTGTGCATAGTTCTCGAACCCGTAGGGTCTGCACACTTAAGGTCACCTAATTGTCACCGAACCTTAATACCTAATTGTCACCGAACCTTAAGTGTGCAGACCCTGCGGGTTCGAGAACTTGGCAGACATGACCGAGACACTCTCCGGCCAATAACCAATAGCGGGACCTGGAAGCCTATATTGGCTCCTACATATTCTACAAAGATCTTTACCGATTGAACCACAACATAAAGGATTCAATCAATCATGTGTACTATTCCCTTTGTCCATCGGTATGTACCTGCCTGAGATTCGATTGTCGGTATCTCTATACCTAGTTCAATCTCGTTATCGGCAAGTCTCTTTACTCGTTTTGTGATACAAGATATCGTAACTAACTCCTTAGTCACATTGCTTGCAAGCTTCTTGTGATCTTGTATTACCGAGTGGGCCCAGAGATACCTCTCTGTCATACATAGTGACAAATCCGAGTCTTGATTCACGCCAACCCCACAAACACATTCGGAGACCACCTTTATAGTCACCTAGTTTTATTGTGACGTTTGATACACATAAGGCATTCCTCCAGTGCCGAGGATCTAACTAATTTTTTTTAAATATTTCAACTTTTATTGATTTTGAAAAATATTGCGTCTTTTGATTTTTTTTCAAAAATATAACGGCCTCGGCCTAACCGAAGCCGACTGGCTTCAGTCGGCCTAGCCGTAGCCAAGTGCGCCCAGTCGGACTTGGTGTGGCTGATTAGCCCCCACTCGCCCACGTGGTAGCCAACTATTGGTCGGGCCACGTCGCTCGCGCCCACTCGGCCTGGAGGGTGGCCAGTCGGCCCTGGCGTGGCCGATAGGCCTTTCGGCCTTCGCGAGGCCGATAGGTGGCCGATCTGAGCCAGCCACCTCCCTCCCCTTCTTCCTCCTCCTCCTCCTTATCTCTTTCTTTCTCTCCTTCTCCTCTTTCTTCTCTCCCCACCCAAAAACTCTCTCATCTCTACACTAAATCCTAGCCGTTTTTTCTCACATTTTCCACCGTAGTTGTATTGTATAGGGTTAGGGCGGCCAAGCCATCCGTCTCACTTGCGATGGGGTAGTTCGTGGTGGTTGTGTTGACCATTTTTTTGGTGGGGGTGGTGGAGGTGGAGGTGGAGGTGATGGTGGTATAGGTTAGAGGTGGAGGTGGTGGTGGTGTGGGTGGTGGTGGAGTGTGGGTGAAGGTTGTGGTTGTGGTGGATTTGGAGGTGGTGGTGTTCGTCATTCGTCGTTTGTCGTTCATCGTTTCTTTGCACGCTTCAAGGGTAAAATTCAACATTTGCTCCTGTAGTGTTGTTGAATAATTTTTAGGTGCTCCCGTAGATTTGGGAAATTTGTTTAGGTCTTCTAATTTTTAGTTGATTCGGAAAAACTTAGGTTTGTCCGTTGAAAAGACCTCGATGACGCCTAGAGGGGGGGTGAATAGGCTATTTAAAAACTTCTTCGGATTTGGCTTGAACCTAATGCGGAAATAAACTAAGAGGGTACTTGTTAAGCACAAATCCTAAATGCACTAGGCACTGCAACGTGTATCAACAACACGATCTACCAAGATGGACACAATACAGTTACTAACAAGCACAAGTAAGTTACACAAACTTACTTGAGCTATATCACACGACAAGTAGGTGAACGACACAAGATACTAGATCACACTATATCACACGATATATCAAAAGATGCAAGTGTGAACGTGTGGATATAGAGGGTATGCTTGAATGATTAATCTTGTACAAGAAATAGCCAACACAATATAATGAGCACAACCAATATGCAATGTATGTATGCTCAAATAACACAAGTAAACCACAAGTAAGGAGTTATGGTTAAGGATAACCAAGGTCACTTAGACGAAGATGTATCCCGATGTTCACTTCCTTGGAGGGAAGCTAGTCACCGTTAGAGAGGTGGATGTTACCACGAAGGCACACCAACGCCACGAAGGCTCACCCTATTCTCCCTTTGAGATAACAACACGAAGGCGTTTCTCAACCACTAGTGGTAAGCCTTTGAGGTGGCTTCCAAACCCTCACAAACTTTTCCGGGGGAAATCACACGGATTGATTCCTCTCCGAAGAACTCCTACCGCCTAGGAGTCTCCAACCTCCAAGAGTAACAAGATCACGGGGAATGCTCAAAACTTGGTCAAATCACAAATAGCTTGGGTTGAGAGAAGGAGAGGGAGACGATCTATCTTTTGATTGGAACAACTCTCAAAGGGGCTCACAAATGCTCTTGGGATCTAAGATTTGGAGTGAGCAAATGTGTGTGAGGTGGAAATGTGTTCTTATGAGGATAAGGCTGTGTTGGGCAACCCTCTCATGAAGTGGGAGGGGGGTATTTATAGTGGGGAGAGAAAAAGAGCCGTTGGGGACACTTTAAGTCACACAGGGTCCGGACGTCCGACAGTTGTCGGAAGTCCGGGCGTCCGCGAGGGGTCGGACGTCCGTCAAGGGTCGGTCGTCCGAGGCCTGTAGATACGACTGAAACTATTTTGAATTAAACAGCGGCCGGACGTCCGATAGGGGTCGGTCGTCCGAGGCCTGTAGATACGACTGAACCTATGTTAAATTTATCAGCCACCGGACGTCCGGAGAGGACCGGAAATCCGAGTTATACAGCTCAACTTCTACTGGTGGTAGGTTCCGGATTTCCGACGGGTGTCGGACGTCCGGTGCTCGGACGTCCGGAGGGAGCCGGATTTCTGAGATATAGAACTCAACTTCTACTGGTGCAGGCTTCCGGATTTCCGAAGCTGGTCGGATATCCGGGCTTCGGACGTCCGGAGGGGGCCGGATGTCCGGGCCTCGGACGTCCGGAGGAGGCCGGATGTCCGAGGCACTGGTCCTGTTTTCTGATAACAGCAGAGCAGTGGAGATGTGGTATGAGCAGAACAATGGAGATGTAGTTTGAGCAAGTTCATCGCAAAACCTGTGATCCCCTCTTAATAGTGCGGGATCCCTAAAGACTCAAGAATCATAAAAGGGGTACTGATGATCCATACTTGAGTGAATACTTTTATTCGCTGATCATCACTCCGCACAACTAACGTCAAAGGAACTGATACCTTTGAGTTAGCCCTTTCACTTGAGCTTGATGTTGTTGTTCCTTCTTGGCTCAAGTTGAAAGCACGACATGATGAAGTCTTCAAGTAGCTCTCCCATACTCAATGTGGAAAGCCTAGCTTATGTATTCATCTTCATTTGTCCACCATGTGAACATCCACAAGAATCAAGCATGTAGTGCTCAGGAATTCTTATCTTGATCTTGTCCTTGTTAGCACATGAGGTTGTCCTTATCAACACAAGATCATTGACAATAGTTTCAATGATATATTCGTGCTGATCCGCTTGAACTTGCACACCACAATCTTGATGACGATCACCACTTGACGTCATCCTTCATGGGTTGTATGAGATCTTCCTTTTGACACAAGCCCAATGGAAGCACACCTAACCCCTACATAGGAGTCTCACAAAGACCATGGGTTAGTACACAAACACGTAATGGACAATGCTTACCATACCATGGGATCACTTGATCCCTCTCGGTACATCTTATACGCTTTGTGTGTTGATCATCTTGATTTACTCTTTGTCTGAGATCTTGATCAACCTAGTGTTTCTATGACCATTCTTTGGATAATACCTTGAATAACGTCTTGGTCATCATATAAACTCCTTGAACCCAACAGATGGATTTCAAGAAGTGCCTATGGACAAATCCTATAAATATAACTTAAGGCAACCATTAGTCCATAGGAATTGTCATCAATTTCCAAAACCACATATGGAGATATATGCTCTAACAATCTCCCCCATTTTGGTAATTGAAGACAACCACTTCAAGAGAGTTTATATAAGGAAATAAGCATGACCAAGCGCACACATACACGATAATAATGCATGTGTGCAAGATGTAAATGCTTACGCAATAAAAGCAAAACCCTCTAAACATATCCAAAGTAAACTCTCTAAACTTCTCCCCCATTGGCATCGATTGCCAAAATGGACGACATGTTTAGAAAGGCAAAATAGTAGGTGGTCCTCCAAAAAGTGTGTACTTCTCAGCAAATGAGTGCAGAAAAATACACAAATACAATGATAAGTAGTTGGAGGAAAACATACTATATTGAGGACCCAAAGATTGCAAATAAAAGGATCGTATGCCACAAAGACATACAAAGATAGAGGCAAGCAATCAAAGAATTCCAGATGGAACAAACAATCATATGGTCCTTCCAACCACATGAATAAAAGATATTATGATAGAGGCAACATAGTGCTTTATCAAAAACTAGAGAAGCTCCCCATGATTTGTGCACTAATATGAGATTTTTGTATTTGACACAGGTGCACAAAGTAGGATCGTTGCTCCCCCAGAATTAATAGAAACACACAACGAGTGCAAGAAGATAGATGAGACAATAAGCATATCAATTGCACAAAACTAATGGTTGAGCAACATGTAAAGGTAGCAACTTAAGAATAATCTCAACCAAAGTAATTTGTGTGAGTCATGGCAAAGCACTTGAGAAGACTTAAGATAAGGATGAGCATTACTCATCAACATAGTCTTGATGAATATGAGATACAAAGTGCAAGACATATCATTCCCACACACACATACTAGAAAATGGGTTCACAAGCTTACTAATAAACAAAATAAGAACCAACGCTTGTGACAACCCATTGTGAGGATAGGAAGTAAGAACCTTGTCAATAGGAGGGATACTAGTTGAAATGGCAAAACCCTACTCAAGACAAGCATGAGGAAAAAAATAATCTTCACTGCCAAAGAGTGCATCAAGATGTAGAAATAAGATGCGCACTCAAAACAAATCCTTTCACGAAGCCATAAAAAAACTTGAAAGAGGAAATGCAACGATGGACGTGAAAGAAAAGAGGATATCAATTAGAGATGTAACTTCTCTCATGTGTAAAACATTCTAAGTAGAAGACAATCATGACGATATATATCCACAAAGAAGGATGTACACACGAAATGGTTACAAGAAGGAACAAGCTAGATATCCAAAAAGGAAGTCATAAATAGATCAATGAGATCTTTTGCTGGGAAGCATAGCACATGGCCTAATATTTTCTTATTGTACAATATGAACTTCCAACATACGAACATCAAAGACATCCCAACTAGTAGTAAGACATCATCGTTCGGATGCTTTGAGAAAGCAAACAAGTACTACGAGAACAAATCAAGAGATTCATGCCATGATGCAACCTGAAAAGGAAAGACAGGTTGGGTCCTTTGCAAGAAAAGAATGCATGAAGTGGATACTTGTTACCGAGACAACATTGGATTGACGTAGTAGATAGTTGTTCTTTGATCATCCTAACTTGGCTCCAATAATCACATGGTCTTAACATCTTCCCTATAGGTGAGCCGAGCATCCAATCCATTTCCAGTTGTCCCTGGAACAACAAAACAAACAAAATGGTGCCCAAACTCATTGGGACCAAAGAGTTAGAAAACCAGCAATGCATAGGACAAACTCCACATACATATGTGCATATAGATATGAATTTGAATTTCATGCACACTTTTAGCCAAATTATGACAAGGTGGAGTTTCCCCTATATATTGGGTCAAAGAAGGAAAGCAAGCAAAAGAAGTTGTATATAGTAGCTAGATACGCATGCTCAAGACTCTTAAGAATCAACTCAACACAAAGTTGATAAGTCACCAAAAGACAAGATATCAAGTGATAATAAGATCCTAAAACAAAAGAGCTATTACTTGAAGGATATCAATTAAAAGATACCTGAAGGAATGAGATATCCATTGACACATGCCAAATAGAAGGCAACAAGAAACCAATTGAAGGAAAACAAACACGAGGTTTCTAGTTTCCAAAAGAGAGCTAGGTTCCAACAAACCAAGCCCTCGACAAATTTTCATGATGGCACAAAGCATCATAAAGAGCAAGACTTGCCTCCCATCAACACACACTTGATGGGGATCAAAAGATTTTATGATGGGTGAATAAAGAGAGTGTTCTAAAGAAAATAGGATAGCTCCGCCAAGGGACGTGCATTATATAGAATTTGCATTTAAATACAAAACGCACACGATGGGATCATCACTTTCTCTATATCTATAAAAGCACTAGACATATTAGAATAGATCCATAAGAGGCAAGGAAGACAAACGAAACACAAAATCCAATGCAAAGATGATTAGCAATTCCAATCACATGATGGGAATACCAATTGTCAAGGACAAGAAGTATTTTCGAAGCGATACTCATTGGTAGATCACAAATATATCCAAGATTATCTTTACTAATAGAACGCAAGCAAATGACACTTGTAGAGATAACATGCCACCTAGGAACAGGATAATTTACAATATCAACACAAAGTGGCAACACCTCAAATGTACACATTTTCTAGGTTTGTAATATGCACATAGAATATTACTCCCCCATAATGTGATAAACCAACAATATTAACAAGTGGAAAATTGAAACCAACAAGAGATAATTAATGGACCATATAGAATTTGAATTTCTCATGAGTAAGACATACCACATAGAAACTAGATAATCTTGAAATATCAAAACTAAGTGGTATTCCCCATGTATACACATTTATAGGATTGAGAGGTGTGCAAAGCACATCACTCCCCCACAATGGGATAATCCATTAATCTCTCACAAGAGCCAACAAAAATACAAACAAGACACAAAAGGCTCAATACAAGACTCACATGTACATGATATGCAAAACAACATACCCCTACTCGATTATTCAAGATAAGCAAGTTGGAAGCACAACATATACAAACGCATGCAAGGTACAAAACCACAACATGCAAAGGGGCAAGCACCTAACAATGTAAACAGTTTAAGTATAAGTTACCGCAAGGAGTTACATTGGATATAAGATAGAAACTCGATAATCCAAATGACTTGGCTTGAGATAATATGAATGTTGAAGACCCCTTAATTCTTCATTATGTATCCAAGTCTCTAATGTCCTCCATAGTCACCTATTGATCAAGTTTGAGCTTGTTGGTCCCCAACTACGTTGGGTCCTAAGAGGTTAATCACGATAGGCTTGGCAACCCAAATGGTTCTTTTCTTGACACCATTTTGAGTACCAACAAACTTGGCAAACACATTGCCAACCTTATCCTTCCCAAGGGAATAGGTATCATCAATAGTGATTCGGTTGGATAAGTTACCTCTCGTGCAAGACGAAGCGACGTGACCCTTCTCACGACATAAGTAGCAACATCTACCCTTTGTTTTCTTCCCAGTTGATTTCTCACCTTGGGGAGTGTTGGTTTGGGTCTTATTGGGAAGAGGCCTTCCTTCAACTTGTAGTTGAATATGTGATTGAGTTTGTGGCCGCTTCCCTTGTTGCTTGTGACTTTGAGACTTCGTCTTCAGAGGGCAAGATCTAACATGGTGCACTTTAACTTTGCACTTGAAGCAAATGATTTTGGCCGAATTCTTGACTTGTTCTAGGCCCCTCTTGTTCTTGTTTGAGTTTACTCCAACATCATTTTTGTCATTCGGAGATGTTTGCTCACACAGGACGTCGTTGAGTGTGGACATCCCTTCATGACACTGTTCCAAGTCTTTCTTCAAAGAAGTGACTTGGGCCTTGAGCTCTTCGATTTCCTCTGCACGGTTAGTATCAATGCAAGTACTAGAGGAAGTGTAAGCTTCAATGTTAGAGCAACAAGGCAAGGAAAGTAATTCATCACACGAGTTAACAACATTGTGAGTAGACGAATTACGAGGACTAGCACATGGAAATATAGTACTTTGACTAGAAGTAGTGCCATTGTCCACATGAGGCTCACTTGATGTTACCTTGGTGATGATAGCCTCATGAGCTAACTTTTGCACATTATGGGATGTTAGAAGATCGGCATGAGAGCTTGTGAGCATTACATGGTTTTCTTCCAACTTCCCATAATTGCTAGTTAGTAAGTCAACTTGAGCACGTAGCTCAACATTCTCCTTCAATGTTGATACTTCAAAAGAGATAGGGTTAGATGTACAAGTATCATCAACAACATGAGAGGAGTAAGTAGCAAATAGAGACTTCTCATGAGTAGATTGAAGCTCCTCATAGATCTTAGAGGTTTTGATGAGCTCTCCCTTGACATTATTGCATTCAAGGAGAAGGACCTCAAAATCCTTTTTAAGTTATCATGAGCAACTTCAATCTCTCCTTTTGAAAATTTTAAGTCTCTACATGCTTGATGACTCTTCTCAAGTTCATGTTCAAGTTGTTCACTTTTAGCTTGTTCATGATTAAGTGAATCATTACAATTTTCAAAGTAAGCAAGAACATCTTGGAACCTTTGAAGAGCGTTATTTTTAGCTTTATGAAGAATTTTACTGATCACATAGATATTTTCAGTCAAGTCATCATCATCATCCTCATCGCAAATATCATCGTTATTGCACAGGGAAGATGATACCTCATTATTACCTCTTGCCATGAGGCACATGTGAACTGGAGGATTTGATGATGATTCTTTTGGTGAATCAGATTCTTCATTAGTCAAAAGTACTTCATATTTCTTGATTTCCCCTAAATGGTTAGTCATAGAGCAACTAGGGAGAAATAAGATATTTTGATCAAGAGGACATGAGGAAGCAGGCATATCATCACAGACATTTGTCGAGGAATATTTAGGTGAAATGCATGACCTATCAGCACAATAATTTACACTATGTGTGGTGCTAGATATGCTCGTGTCCATAGAGGCTATGACATTTTCACCAACATATATTTCTTCACTCACCATGTCATTACCTTGTGAGATTGAAGATGCTGAGGTGTGCAAGCAATCGGATATGGAAGTAGTGGTGGACTCTTTAAGATCGAAAAGAGTGAAGAGCTCATGCAACAACTCCTTCATCATAATACCGTCTTCATCAAGATTGGACCCACCATATATATCTTCAAGTTTAGTCCAAACTTCATGAGCTGACTTGCAAGTCGAGATAGACTTAAACACTTCAGGACTTATGGTTCGATGAATGGAAAGAAAAACCTCACAATCAAAATACATCTCATTAGTAGATGAAGATGCATCATCCTTTTTGTCGGCAATCCCTACAAGAACAATTCGTAAAGTATTTGGGCCC
The DNA here is from genome assembly GCF_904849725.1 of Hordeum vulgare subsp. vulgare. Lineage (NCBI taxonomy): Eukaryota > Viridiplantae > Streptophyta > Magnoliopsida > Poales > Poaceae > Hordeum > Hordeum vulgare. Next base: position 175,259,907 of record NC_058524.1, read on the forward strand.
ATGGCCCGAAAGTGATGAAGCATACGAATTCTCCATAGGGTATAATTTGTGCCATCAAAGTGAAAGATGCCATTATGCACTAATCCAATAGTCGACATCGATACTCTCTAGGTCGTGAAACCTAATTAAAGAGAGACCTAGCTCTGATACCAATTGAAAAGACCTCGATGACGCCTAGAGCGGGGGTGAATAGGCTATTTAAAAACTTCTTCGGATTTGGCTTGAACCTAATGCGGAAATAAACTAAGAGGGTACTTGTTAAGCACAAATCCTAAATGCACTAGGCACTGCAACGTGTATCAACAACACGATCTACCAAGATGGACACAATACAGTTACTAACAAGCACAAGTAAGTTACACAAACTTACTTGAGCTATATCACACGACAAGTAGGTGAACAACACAAGATACTAGATCACACTATATCACACGATATATCAAAAGCTGCAAGTGTGAACGTGTGGATATAGAGGGTATGCTTGAATGATTAATCTTGTACAAGAAATAGCCAACACAATATAATGAGCACAACCAATATGCAATGTATGTATGCTCAAATAACGCAAGTAAACCACAAGTAAGGAGTTAGGGTTAAGGATAACCAAGGTCACTAAGACGAAGATGTATCCCGATGTTCACTTCCTTGGAGGGAAGCTAGTCACCGTTAGAGAGGTGTATGTTACCACGAAGGCACACCAACGCCACGAAGGCTCACCCTATTCTCCCTTTGAGATAACACCACGAAGGCGTTTCTCAACCACTAGTGGTAAGCCTTTGAGGTGGCTTCCAAACCCTCACAAACTTTTCCGGGGGAAATCACACGGATTGATTCCTCTCCGAAGAACTCCTACCGCCTAGGAGTCTCCAACCTCCAAGAGTAACAAGATCACGGGGAATGCTCAAAACTTTCTCAAATCACAAATAGCTTGGGTTGAGAGAAGGAGAGGGAGACGATCTATCTTTTGATTGGAACAACTCTCAAAGGGTCTCACAAATGCTCTTGGGATCTAAGATTTGGAGTGAGAAAATGTGTGTGAGGTGGAAATGTGTTCTTATGAGGATAAGGCTGTGTTGGGCAACCCTCTCACGAAGTGGGAGGGGGGTATTTATAGTGGGGAGAGAAAAAGAGCCGTTGGGGACACTTTAAGTCACACAGGGTCCGGACGTCCGACAGTTGTCGGAAGTCCGGGCGTCCGCGAGGGGTCGGACGTCCGTCAGGGGTCGGTCGTCCGAGGCGTGTAGATACGACTGAAACTATTTTGAATTAAACAGCGACCGGACGTCCGAAAGGGGTCGGTCGTCCGAGGCCTGTAGATACGACTGAACCTGTTAAATTTATCAGCCATCGGACGTCCGGAGAGGACCGGAAATCCGAGTTATACAGCTCAACTTCTACTGGTGGTAGGTTCCGGATTTCCGACGGGTGTCGGACGTCCGGTGCTCGGACGTCCGGAGGGAGCCGGATTTCTGAGATATAGAACTCAACTTCTACTCGTGCAGGCTTCCGGATTTCGGAAGCTGGTCGGATATCCGGGCCTCGGACGTCCGGAGGAGGCCGGATGTCCGGGCCTCGGACGAGGCCGGATGTTCGGGCCTCGGACGTCCGGAGGAGGCCGGATGTCCGAGGCACTGGTCCTGTTTTCTGATAACAGCAGAGCAGTGGAGATGTGGTATGAGCAGAACAATGGAGATGTAGTTTGAGCAAGTTCATCGCAAAACCTGTGATCCCCTCTTAATAGTGTGGGATCCCTAAAGACTCAAGAATCTTAAAAGGAGTACTGATGATCCATACTTGAGTGTATACTTTTATTCGCTGATCATTACTCCGCACAACTAACGTCAAAGGAACTGATACCTTTGAGTTAGCCCTTTCACTTGAGCTTGATGTTGTTGTTCCTTCTTGGCTCAAGTTGAAAGCACGACATGATGAAGTCTTCAAGTAGCTCTCCCATACTCAATGTGGAAAGCCTAGCTTATGTATTCATCTTCATTTGTCCACCATGTGAACATCCACAAGAATCAAGCATGTAGTGCTCAGGAATTCTTATCTTGATCTTGTCCTTGTTAGCACATGAGGTTGTCCTTATCAACACAAGATCATTGACAATAGTTTCAATGATATATTCGTGCTGATCCGCTTGAACTTGCACACCACAATCTTGATGACGATCACCACTTGACATCATCCTTCATGGGTTGTATGAGATCTTCCTTTTGACGCAAGCCCAATGGAAGCACACCTAACCCCCACATAGGAGTCTCACAAAGACCATGGGTTAGTACACAAACACGTAATGGACAATGCTTACCATACCATGGGATCACTTGATCCCTCTCGGTACATCTTATACGCTTTGTGTGTTGATCATCTTGATTTACTCTTTGTCTGAGATCTTGATCAACCTAGTGTTTCTATGACCATTCTTTGGATAATACCTTGAATAACGTCTTGGTCATCATATAAACTCCTTGAACCCAACAGATGGATTTCAAGAAGTGCCTATGGATAAATCCTATAAATATAACTTAAGGCAACCATTAGTCCATAGGAATTGTCATCAATTTCCAAAACCACATATGGAGATATATGCTCTAACATCCTTCTTCTAAAATTTGTCGTTCTTGAATAATTTTTTAGGTCTGTAGAGATGTCTGATTTAGTGAAGTTAGGTTTTCACTATGGTCCTGGTACTGTTCAAACAAATGAGATGGGAGATGATCTTATTGAATTTCTGTACATTGAGGTGCGAGTGACTTCCCCTGAAACATGGTCTGTTAGTCAATTAACAGAATGGCTGGCCGGATGTTTAGGGTTTAATATTGAAACATATGTTGGCGATGTTCATGCATTATGGACCTGGTCCAGTTCAAATATTTACTTTTATTTGAAGCATATAGAGCGGGACGACCAGTGGGTGCACTGGTTAAAAGCTTGCGAGCGTAGGGGATGTAATCTGTCTCCTTACTGCTCCCCGTGCGGAAGTCGGTGACTGCACATTAAGCCGAATGTAGTTACGATTATGGCCAGAGCAGTGAAGGGATGCATGATTCACACTCAAATTATGGGCATCATGGTGGAGATGATGTTTACGAAGCAGGCCTGAGCAGTCAGACAGAAGGAGGAAATGCAGATGACTATGTCAGCGGCGAGGCATATGCTGACGAGATAAACGGGCATATGCAAAATCAGATGTAGGAAGAAGATAGAGAAGGTGATATTTCTGATGATTCCGCGGAGTGAGATGAAGAAGAGAACGCACATCAAGCGCCTATTTCTGCATCATGGAATCGGTACTTCTCATTGATGAGGAGTTGATGGATATACTTCTCGTCCCTCATTGGTTACCCCAAGTGGAAGGTGGAGATGTAGTTAGCAGCAGATTTCCCTTACACGGGGACTGTAAGGTTTATCAACTAGGAGGACTCAGAGGATCAACAAGTAGGTGTTCGCTGCTCTGGCGCTAGCAGAAGACGTGGACCTGCACACACAACAAATAACTTTGCTCCCAACGAGTTCAGAGAGGTTGTTAATCTCTTCGGCCTTGTCGTTGGCAAAGGATCAAACACAAGCGGGAATAGCGATAGTGATTGCAAGAGAAAAGTAAATAAAAGTAGTAAATGGTGGAGGTGTAAACAATGGTGGTAATATGGACCAGAGTCCCATGATGTTCACTAGTGACAGAAACTGGCACTGGGTGCACTGAGTTAGTCGGTTAGTCCAAATATGTGTAAAAAGATATAAAAGTGTAGCAAAACATATAACAATGTCACCCAAAAGAGCATGGAACAAACAGAAATTATAGATACGTTTGGGACGTATCACTCATCTGTAATGTGGGTGAACGATGGTCATGATTTTGTGTGGCAGTAACACCAGAACAACATTGCGACATGTGCCTTGTACCCAAACAAACAAGCTCTGAAGGATGCAATCATTAACTGGGTAATGTCCACTCAAAGGGTTTTTGTAGCTGATGTTTCAAGTCCGAAAGACTTCACAATGGTATGCAGAAACCAGGTTGTCCCACAAGGGTGCATGGCTATCTCCCTAAGTATGGCACAAGCTTGGTCATAACTAACATAGTTCATCATACTTGTGTTATTCCATGTATCCCTCAAGATCATCCTAACCTTACTTCCACGGTCATTGCTCGCTTGCTTTACAACGAGATAGTGGAGAGCAAAGCGATGGAAGTTAAGGCTATATAAAAAAAGTCTTTGTCAGGTTCAAGTACAACATTTCTTATGGCAAGGCTTGGAGGGCTAAGCAGAAGGCACTTGAGACCAGATTTGGTTCGTATTTCGATGCATATGACTCTATTGTGCGGATCCTGCAGACACTGCAGAACCATAATCCTGGCACCTATGTCGACGTCCAAAACTTGTACCTGCCAGAGTTCCCAACTATGAGGGTGTTACATCGGCTGTTCTTCTCTTTCGGTGTCTGCATCGAAGCATTCACACATTTTCGACCAATGATATGTGTAGATAGTTCTTTTCTCACTAGCACGTACAAGGGTCAGATCCTCACAGCCATAGGTCAATATGGCCAAAATCAAGTAGTCCCACTTGCATTTGCTTTTGTGCAGAGCGAGAACATCGAGAGTTGGACATGGTTCTTTAGGCAGTTGAAAATAGCAGTTGTGCATGATAAGCCAAATGTGTGTGTTCTTCATGATAGACATGCAGGTATACTCAACATGATCTAGACATTGTCACACCCTGGTCCAGATGAAAAAACTCCATGGTAGGACATGTAGAGCCGTTGGTGCATGCGCCATCTTGGGTCAAATTTCTTCACTGGGTAACTCCAACACTGTTGACCCTGTTTAAAGGCGATACATTCCACACCCTCAGAGTATGCGTACAAGTAGAGGTAGAGGGTAGTGTCAGCGCATCCATAATGACATGGATGAATATGAAGCCGGCGGGCGCACCATGCAATGCATTCTATGTGGTGAATTTGGGCATAGGGACCCTGATTGTCCCACTTTCAGCATTTCAAGGGACACTAGGCGTGGATGAGGTAGCCAGTAATAAGAGGATCAAGAGGGAGGGCAAGAGGGGGAGGAAGAGTTTAAGATTATCTTAATTATGTCACTATCTTGTTATTTGTACTAAGTGAAGCACTATGTTTTAAGTTTGTACTAAGTGTGGCACTGTCTTTTAGTTTGTACTAAGTGTGTGACCCTCTTCTCATTTGTATTTTATGTGGCACTATATAACATTATTATAGCAATGGAGGGAATGCCTCTGCTTAATACAGACATTGATAGTAAGCATCGTGCTCCGCTATCAAGTGAGCAGAAGCTCGTACCAGTTGTCACTCGCACTGCTAAGGTGGACTGGAGTATACATCCATGTTTGTTTGATAGGTAAATGTTTCCTTTGTATGGTAAACTTAAAGCAAGTGTATTAAAGAGACAATGTAACGAAAAAATTATGTTGGTGGATATGCAGACTCAAATGGGCCGGGCTTTTACCTTTCGCACGTCTAGTTGAGGCCACTGAGACATCAAGGCAACTCAGCATTGTCTCTTGTTTGCTCACTTGCTTAGTGGACCGATGGAGGCCTGAGACCAACACGTTCCACTTCCGCTAAGGTGAGGTGACTCCTACTCTAGAAGATGTCTCAATGTTGCTCGGACTACCATTGGCGCGACCTTCCATAGGACCGTTGGAGGACCCGTCAGAGTGGAAACAATCTTTAGCAACCCGTTTCTTGAATATATATGATCAGGCTCCGGCTCTAGAGTTAAAGCCACACAGACCTAAGTATGACTCGTTACCACATTTCAGGGTTAGTTCCGAAGTCACATATCTTTCATTTCACATGCTTCAAGTTATTAACTAATACATTCTCCTGACGTGATTACAAATCCATAAATTTCCAGGGTATCCACAAGTCCCTTTGGGTGCAACACACATTACTCGTAGCCTGGAGGCGTACCTGATGTTTCTTCTCGTGAAGGTGATGTTCACAAAGAACCATGTCACCACCGTTAGTGCGTGCTACATCCCCATTGCACTCGAAATCGTGAGTGCTGAGACGCCGGATCAGATCACACCGAGGAGTTGGGGTTCGGCGGTATTAGCATCTACATACCGAGGTATGTGCAACGGTTGTCAACTTTCCACAGCCAAGTCGTCCCTTCTTGGTTGCCCTCTATTTTTGCAACTGTGGTCCTCAGAGAGATTCTCTATAGAGCGACCAAACATAGATGTCGACCAGGGTTTTGATGTGGGCAACATGTTTGATGTTGAAATCACCGACATGCCTACTTTCTGTCTGTGTTGGACACATCGCAAGGTATATCTCGTGGTATAATGTTATCGACCTTCTTTGTGTACACTATGGCTGAAACTCACTTATGTCTTGCGCAGAGACACTATGCTAGTGAATAGGCTAGGCGAGCCTACACTGCACTAAATGAGTAGTTCGACATGTACGCTGGAGTTATCTGGCAACCGTACACGGAAGCAACCATAACTGCGAGATATCCCTGTGGTATTTATGAGTTATGCATGAGAGATCGGGGTTACTGGATGATGAAATCGAAGATTATCTTCGATGTCTTTGTTGAGCAGATGGCGCAGCAGCGGTTTATGAGATAGTTTGGTCTTCGGCAGGTGGCGAATCCACGTCCTACACAGAACCAACTGTAAGGAGTAGTCCAGAGGTATTATATACTTACTGCATATTACATTGTCTTTCACTATGGTCTATGGTTAAACAATACCATCAATTACAGGATGATAAGGAAGGGAAGCAACAGGACATAGGCTCAATGGATACAGAGGCTTCAGCAGTACATTACAGACTGGGATACTTTCCCTGAACGTCTCTCGCATGAATTCGCCAAATTTGATCTCACTGCATACAATGCCTATTTGAATCGGTACATGAGAGGGAGATGATTACGCATTGTTCGGCACGCTAATATAGATGAGATACCGGACCCTCTGACGTCGGATACGTACCCGACCTATGATACTTCTGGCTCCAGACAGTACACGGTAATATTTATTATCTTTACCTAATACAACTTGTTCTTACATAATTTGTCTTCCATACTTATTAGTAATCATGACAATTTCAGGGTGAGTTGGCATATAGTCTTCATACCAAGGTGATGAACTATGGACAACAACTGTCGACTGGACCTCTTCTGGTACACAGGTCTCAGCTCCAGCCATGGTTCACGCACTTGGAGCAGAAGATACGAGATGTCTATAAAGCTATCACGTGTACCCGCACTTCGGACATTGTTCCGCAACATCACCAACAGCAGCAGTCGCGTCCCTCCGTGCATCACAGCAACCGCGTCCACGTCTAGAACAACAACCGACGCCCCATCCACCACCTCCTAAACAGGCTGGCAGTTCTGTGTGGCATTGATGACCCACAAGTATAGGGGATCAATCGTAGTCCTTTCGATAAGTAAGAGTGTCGAACCCAACGAGGAGCAGAAGGATCTGAGAAGTGGTTTTCAGCAAGGAAATATCTGCAAGCACTGAAATTAGCGGTAACAAGTGATTGTGTGGTGAGATGATTCCTAGCAAGCAACAAGTAACAAAAGTAGCAACGGTGCAGCAAAGTGGCCCAATCCATTTTGTAGCAAGGGACAAGCCTGGACAAAGTCTTATAGGAGGAAAAACGCTCCCGAGGACACACGGGAATTTCTGTCATGCTAGTTTCATCATGTTCATATGATTCGCGTTCGTTACTTTGATAGTTTGATATGTGGGTGGACCAGCGCTTGGGTACTGCCCTTACTTGGACAAGCATCCCACTTATGATTAACCCCTCTCGCAAGCATCCGCAACTACGAAAGAAGAATTAAGACAAAGTATAACCATAGCATTAAACTAGTGGATCCAAATCAGCCCCTTACGAAGCAACGCATAAACTTGGGTTTAAGCTTCTGTCACTCTAGCAACCCATCATCTACTTACTACTTCCCAATGCCTTCCTCTAGTCCCAAATAATGCTGAAGTGTTATGTAGTCGACGTTCACATAACACCACTAGAGGAAAAGCAACATACAACACATCAAAATATCAAACGCATACCAAATTCACATGACTACTATTAGCATGACTTATCCCATGTCCTCAGGAACAAAAGTAACCACTCACAAAGAATAATCATATTCATGACCAGAGAGGTAATGAGTAGCATCAAGGATCTGAACATAAACTCTTCCACCAAATAATCCAACTAGCATCAACTACAAAGAGTAATCAACACTACTAGCAACCTTACAAGTACCAATCGGAGTCGCGAGACGGAGATTGGTTACAAGTTATGAACTAGGGTTTGGAGATGAGATGGTGCTGATGAATATGTTGATGGTGATGAGTCCCCCCGATGAGAGGAGTGTTGGCGATGACGATGGCGACGATTTCCCCCTCCAGGAGCGAAGTTTCCCCGGCAGGATCGTCCTGCCGGAGCTCTAGATTGGTTATGCTCAAGTTCCACCTCGTGGCAGCGGCGAAACCACGAAAAAGATCCTCCTTGATTTTTTTTGTGGACAAAACCCTTCATATAGAAAAAGAGGGGGGCAAGTGGGCCAGCAGGTTGCCCGCAAGCCCTCATGACGCAGCCTGGGGGGTGGCCGCGCCATGCAGGCTTGTGGCCAACCCCTGGCGCCCCTGTGGCACTTCTTCGACCCAGTATTTTTTATAAATCCGGAAAAAAATCCTTGTTGATTTTTACGGCGTTTGGAATTGCGCGGAATAGGTATCTCAACTTTGCTCCACTTTCAGGCCAGAATTCCAGTTGCCGGCATTCTCCCTCTTCATGTAAACCTTGCAAAATAAGAGAGAATAGGCATAAGTATTGTACCGTGAAGTGAAATAACAGCCCAAGAAGCGATAAATATCAACATGAAAACATGATGCAAAATGGACGTATCAGGCATCACCCACAGCGCCATGCTCCCTCGTCGAGCTTCGTGTTTCAGCCAACACCACAACATCACGGTCCCACTACGGGTTTCATGTTTCAGCCACATCCAACTGGTATGGTCCCTCGTGCAGGATCCTATGCATATCAGGAGGCGTCGGCATTCGGATCCGGGTGCGCGAGTGAACAAGAAGAACCACTATCGCAGCAAAACATGTGGATGGACATGTTTTTGACTCCTCCACCATGGCCCACACAAGATGCACAGAATGACCAGGGCGGGTCCGAGATTCGTCTTCGTAACATTAGGCCACCCCACAGGTTTGGATGGAGTATGCCTCCCACACCCCTAGAGCGCCAAGGCAGACGTCATCAGTGAGGCTTCTATCTATCAGTAGAGACATGGCTATCTAATTATGTATCAGACATATGTCTATTTTATGTATGAGACTTCTGTCTGTCATTAGAGACATGGCTATCTAATTATGTATGAGACATATGTCTATTTTATGTATGAGACTTCTATCTATCAATATAGACATTGCCATCTAATTATGTATGAGACATACGTCTATTATATGTATGAGATTTCTATGCTCAGTAGGTTCAGCGGGGATAACACTTATACTACCAACAAATTGAGATTACAAACACATACTACAGAATATATCTGAATTAAAAGGCACGACTAAACTACATAAAGGTCTCATCATCGTCCTCTGTCGATGATGCAGAACTCTTGTCCTTCGTCGACGCAGAGCTCTTGCCCTTCGATTACGCAGAGCTCTTGTCCTTTGTCGACGCAGAGCTCTTGCCCTTTGATGATGAGGTACTCTTGTCCTTGGTACTCAGCATGAAGATATCTGATAACCCACAAGTATAGGGGATCACAACAGTTTTCGAGGGTAGAGTATTCAACCCAAATTTATTGATTCGACTCAAGGGGAAGCGAAAGAATATTCTCAAGTATTAGCAGCTGAGTTGTCAATTCAGCCACAACTGAAAGATTAGTATCTGCAAGCAAAGTATCAGTAGCAAAGTGGTATGATAGCAACGGTGCCAGAAAAAGGTCTGTTGATGGCAAACTATTCCTGACTTGTTGTATCAATGGCAGTAGAAAAGTCTTGCAGCAGGTAACAGCAGAGTAACAAGTAACAGTAGTATTGACAGAAGTAGCAAGTAACACCAGTAGCGACAACAGTAGTGACAGCAGTAGCAAGTGACATCAGTAGTGACAGTAGTAGCAATTAACAGCAGTAGCGGCAAAGTAACGTAGCAAGGACCAGTAGTAAAAGACTCATAGGCATTGGATCGGTGATGGATGATTATGCCGGATGTGATTCATCATGTAATAGCTATAACACGGAGAGATAAGTAACTAGCTTCCGTTCGTCAATCTAATGTAGGCATGTATTCCGTATGTAGTAATACGTGCTTAGGGAAAAGAACTTGCATGACATCTATTGTCCATCCCTCCCATGGCAGCGGGGTCCTAATGGAAACTACGGGATATTAAGGTTCTCTTTTTAATAAAGAACCGGACCAACACATTAACACTTGGTGAATACATGAACTCCTCATACTATGGTCATCTCCGGGAGTGGTTCCGGCTATTGTCACTCCGGGGTTGCCGGGTCATAACACATAGTAGGTGACTACAACTTGCAAGATAGGATCTAAAACACACATATATTGGCGACGACATAATAGGTTCAGATCTGAAATCATGGCACTCGGGCCCTAGTAACTAGCATTAAGTATGGCAAAGTAGTAGCAACATCAATCTCAGAACATAGTGGATACTAAGGATCAATCCCCGTCAAAACTAACTCGATTACATGATATATCTCATCCAACTCATCACCGTCCAGCAAGCCTACGATGAGATTACTCACGAACGGTGAAGAGCATCATGGAATTGGCGATGGAGGAAGGTTGACGATGACGATGGCGATGATTTCCCCTCTCCGGAGCCCAGAATGGACTCCAGATCTGCCCTCCAGATGAAGAACAGGAGGTGGTGGGGCCTCCGTATCATAAAACATGATGAATCCTTCTCTCTGATTTTTTTCTGGGCGAAACGGAATATATAGAGCTGAGTTTGGAGGCGGTACAACCACGTGGGCCCCACAAGCCTGCCCGGCGTGGCCAGGGGGGTGGCCGCGCCCCGTGGGCTTGTGGCCCACTGGCTCACCTCCTCTGGTGGATCTTTGCGCTGGTATTTTTCATTAATTCCAGAAAAATTCTCCGTAAATTTTCAGGTCATTCCGGGAACTTTTATTTCTACACAAAAACAACACCATGGCAATTCTGCTGAAAACAACGTTAGTCTGGATTAGTTCCATTCAAATCATGCAAATTAGAGTCCAAAACAAGGGCAAAAGAGTTCGGAAAAGGAGATACGACGGAGAAGTATCAATATCATCTTCGTCCTTGTTGTCGTCCATCCATAAAAATGGATGTTTCACTCCACCATCTATGTGTTGGCCTTTCTACTTCCATCTTTCATTCAACCTGATAAGTTCTTTCCGTATCTCCTCAAATGTCCTTGGAGGCCACCCCTTCCTAGCTAATGCATGGGAAACCTCATTCAGTAGTGTGTCACTACTGATGAGTTCGTCCCATGAAACTATTCTATTGTCTATCTTGAAATTGCTAATTAAGCGCAGAAGACATTCTGACGTACCAGAGTGAAAACTACGATCAAAAGGATGATGGGACATCTTGACGAAAGTTAGCTACTGGACTACACTTCTATCCCACCTTAGTGTGGAGGGGAGTTTTATAGGTGCCTGAGAGCGAGGCGGGAAAGAAATGGCAAGAAAGCGAGGCGGGAAAGAAATGGGGAGAAAACTTAACATGTTCAAACTAAGATACAACTTGCTGAAATTAAGATACAACTTACTGAAATTAAGATACAACTTGCTGAAAGTATTCAACAATTTTAGGATACAATAACATAAATCTACTGAGTCCAGCGTGGATATTTTCCTTTTCCATCACGAGCTTCTTCTGCTTCCTTGGCCACACGAGCCCTTTCTTTCTTTCTCTGCCTCTCAGCATCACGAGCCTCATGTCGCTCTCTATACACCGCCTCCAGTCTAAGTTCCTCTTCTTGATTTTTCTTCAGCATCTCATCAATCATATCTCTCTGCTTCACACAGCACCCTTAACACTCTCTCTTCTCCTCTGCTTCGTCCTTCTCGCAGTGCTCTTCCAAGTCTAAACTAGCCCTTGCACGACGACCTCTTTCAAGAATCTCGGTCGCTGCCAAGTCCGACATTTCTGTGTCAATCAAACGATAGTACATGCACAGAGGAAGAGGAGACTACAAAATAAGATAAATATAAATATCAAGTAATCAATAATATCAACAACGTGTTTATTCTTGATGACATGAGCATACCGGAGGCCTGATGTACGGAGAAATAGAAACAGTTGGATCTTCCTCATAATTGGCGCACATGAAAAACTTCATGCCCAACCAATCTAAAAAATCCTTCACCTCCATCACCTTGTAGAGATCACCGCACCAACAACGAACTACTTCCACACCCCCCCCCCCCCGAGGCGAACTCGCACTATTTATTGTCCTAGGCCTAATGCTTTGATCCGAGCAAGGCAAACTCATAATGACTGGAGCGTTTCTTTCCAAGTGTAGATGGATGATGGAGGAAGACATTCCAATGCCTCCTTTTATAGACTCAGATGACAAGGGCAATGGCGGGAAAACCAGGCGGGAAAGAAATGGTGAGAAAAAAATTAGCGGAAAAGAAATGGCGGGAAACGAGGCCGGAAAGAATGGCGTGAAATTGAGGCGGGAAAGAAAGGATGGGAAAAATTGGGGGGGGGGGGTTATAGAGGGGCAATTTTCATATCGTGGACATAAAAAATTGTGCATAACATGGCAAAAAAAATTCACACACTTATTGGCTTTTCCAACACCAATTAGTACTAATTGGTCATGGCTAGGCTGACTAGTACTAATTGGTCACGGCTAGGTAGATTAGTACTAATTGGTCACGGCTAGGCCAATTAGTACTTATCGGCCTAGCTAAGGCCGATAGGTGACCACCTTCAAAGGAGAGAGGCATGTCGGCCTAGCCATAGCCGACAGGGATTAATTGGTCTTGGCTAGGCCGACAGGATAACCTTTTTGATTTTTTTTCAAATGATGCAATATTTTTCAAAATCAATAAAAAATGCAATATTTTAATTTTTTTAGCAATGATCTCATGGTTATAGAAATAGATACTTGACATGCAGAAAACAACAGTAATAAACTGACACGATCACATGTTATGTTCATAGTTTGGGTCTTGTCCATCACATCATTCTCCTAATGATGTGATCCTCTTATCAAATGACAACTCATGTATATGGTCACGAAATCTTGACCATCTTTGATTAACGAGCTAGTCCTTAGAGGCTCACTAGGGACAGTTTGTTGTCTATGTATCCGCACATGTATTTGAGTTTCCAATCAATACAATTGTAGCATGGATAATAAACGATTATCATGAACAAGGAAATATAATAATAACTAATTTATTATTGCCTCTAGGGCATATTTCCAACAGTCTCCCACTTGCACTAGAGTCAATAATCTAGTTCACATCACTATGTGATTCACACCGAGTGTGTTCTGGGGTCTAATCATGTTTGCTTGTGAGAGAGGTTTTAGTCAACGGGTTTGAACCTTTCAGATCTGTGTGTGCTTTACAAATCTCTATGTCATCCTATAGATGATGCTACCATGCTTCATTTGGGATTGTTTCAATTGATTTCTCCACTATACGAATCTGAGTTTCTACTTTAGAGTCATCTGAATTGGTGTCAAAGCTTGCATCGACGTAACCCTTTACGGCGAACTCTTTTATCACCTGCATAATCTAGAAAAATTTCCTTAGTCCTCAAGTTACTAAGGATAACTTTGACCGATGTCTAGTGATCCATTTATGGATCACTTTTGTACCCCTTGACACACTCGTGGCATGTCACACATCAGGTGTGGTACATAGCATGGCATACTATAGAGCCTATGGCTAAGGCACAGGGGACGCCCTTCGTCCTTTCTCTTTCTTCTACCCTGGTCGGGCTTTGAGTCTTACTCAAATTCACACCTTACAATACAATCAAGAACTCCTTTGACTGATCCATTTTGAACTCCTTCAAAAAAGTTGTCAAGGCATGTCTTAATTGAATGTTTTGTCAAGCATCTTGATCTATCTCTACAGAGCTTGATGCTCAATGTTCAAGTAGCTTAATTTAGGTTTTCCTTTAAAAAACTCCTTTCAAAAAACCCTATATGCTTTCCAAAAATTATACATCACTTCCGATCAATAATATTCAACCACAGATAGTTATCATAAATTCTATAGTGCTCCCACTCACTTAGTTGTAAATACAAGTTTCTCATAAACTTTGTATAAACCTGAAAGCTTTCATCATCTCATCAAAGTGCATATTCCAACTAGGAGATGCTTGCTCCAGTCCATAGAAGGATCGCTATAGTTTGCATAGTTGTTAGCATCCTTAGGTTCGACAAAACCTTCTGGTTGTATCACATACAACCTTTCGTCAAGGAAAACGTTAAGGAAACAATGTTTTGACATCCATGTGCCAGATTTCATAATTGAAAAATGCAGCAACTGCTAATATAATTTCAACAGATTTTAGCATCGCTAAGGGTGAGAAAGTCTCATCATAGACAACTCCTTGAACTTGTCGGAAACCTCTTTGCGACAAGTCGAGCTTTCTAAATGGTGACATTCACCATCGTCGTGTGTCTTCCTTGTAAAGATCCGCTTGTACTTAATAGCCTCATGACCATCAAGTAGTTCTTCCAAAGTCTACACTTTGTTTTCATACATGGATCCTATCTCGGATTTCATGGCGTCCAGGCATTCGTCGGAATCTAGGCCCACCATCGCTTCTCCATAGCTCGTAGGTTCATTGTTGTCCAACAACATCACCTCCAAGACAGGATTACCGTACCACTCTAGAGTAGTGTGTGTCCTTGTCGACCTACGAGGTTTTGTAAGTAACTTGATCTTAAGCTTCATGATCATCATCATTGGCTTCCTCTTCAACTTGGTGTAGGCGCCACAGGAACAACTTCCTACGCTTTGCTACACTTTCTTTGAAGTGACGGTTCAACAACCTCATCAAGTTCCACCATCCTCCCACTCAATTCTTTTGAGAGAAACTCTTTCTCAAGAAAGGACCCGATTTCCTCAAGAAACACCTTGCTTTCGGATCTGAGACAGGAGGTATACCCAACTGATTCCTTTGGGTATTCTATGAAGATGCAATTATCCGCTTTGGGTTCGAGCTTATCACGCTGAAGCCTTTTGATATAAGCATCACAGCCCCAAACTTTAAGAAACGATAGCTTAGGTCTCTCCAAACCATAATTCATACGTGTCACGCCCAAGATGCGACCCTATCCTCAATTTGGCACAAAGGCCTCGTCAGGGATAGAAGCGCATCTCGTCGTGTCGCAAGAATGGATATCATTACAAGTACATGTACTGAAAACAAGAGATATATAAATAGAGTTGGCTTACACTCGCCACAAGCTACATCAGAGTCACAACAGTACAATACATAATCATCATGAAGAAGAGCAGGGTCTGACTAGGGACGAAACAAACGAGAAAAGAAGAACGAGGTCCATCCTTGCTATCCGAGGCTGCCGACCTGGAACCCATCCTAGATCGATGAAGAAGAAGAAGAAGCAACTCCAAATGAACAATCAACGCGCTCGCGTCAAGTAACCTTTACCTGTACCTGCAACTGGTGTTGTAGTAATCTGTGAGCCACAGGGGACTCATCAATCTCATTTCCAAAGGTATCAAGACTAGCAAAGCTTAATGGGTGAGGTATGGTTAAGTGGTGAGGTTGCAGCAGCGACTAAGCATATATTCGGTGACTAAACTTACGAGTACAAGAAATAAGAGGGGGATGATCTACGCATAGCGGACGTGAACTACTGACGATCAAATGAATGATCGTGAACACCTACCTACATCAGACATAACCCCACCGTGTCCTCGATCGGAGAAGGAACTCACGAAAGACACAGTCACGATTACGCACAGGGTTGGCATATTTTAATTAAGTTAACTTCAAGTTATCTAGAACCAGTGTTAAATAAAGTTTCCACGTTGCCACATAACCGCGGGCACGGCTTTCCGAAAGATTTAACCCTGCAGGGGTGCTCCAACTAGTCCATCACAAATTACCACAAGCCGCATAGAAATCCTCAATCACGACACTCACGGTCTCGTCAGATTTCTTAGTGGAAAACCTCAACTCTGAGATTACCCAAAGCATCACCAGAATCCCGATGCACAAGATATCTCGTCAAAGGTAAAACTAATCCAGCAAGGCCGCCCGGCGTGTCGACGATCCCGATAGGAGTCGCGTATCTCATTCTCAGGACACGACGGATAAGCGAAGCGTACGGTGGCCTGATAGAAATCTCCCGAGTTGCCCCGGGTTGGCCCCGCACGGTGCTCTGTTTTATACCAGCACCATCAGCACTGGCCCTCCCTGTATTATGTAGAATTACTCCTCGGGTAGCGCTAACTCCCTATGCATTTCAATATTATCAGGATTATTATGTTGGGCAAATAGTACAAATGTTGGGCCTCGCCATACCAGCTTTAATCTAAAACAAATTATCAAGGGGGTCCCCATAACAACCCCGATCGTGTTAGGAGCGCTCAATTATGGAACATAACACCGGTAGCCGAAACTAAGGGGGCAAAGGTGGAACAAAACACCAGGCTAGAAAGGCCGAGCCTTCCACCTTTTACCAAGTATATAGGTGCATTAAATTAAATAGCATTAATAGGGTGATATAACAAGGAACCCATGTTTTCACATGGAAGCAACTGCACCTGCAACTAGCAACGCTATGAACAGGGTTAAGCAAGCAGTAACATAGCCAATCAGTGGTTTGCTAGGTTGAACAGGTTGAAGGTTTTCATGGCATTGTTGAGAGGCTGATATTTAACATGTGGTAGGCAACGAGACATAACAATAGCATAGAAATAACTAGCATGGCAATGATAGTAATGGTATCTGGGGAAATGGTCATCTTGCCTGAGATCCCGCTTGGAAGAAGAATGACTCCGTGAAGCAGACGAACCGACGTAGTCGAACGGGTCCTCTTAATCCGACATGCTTGCGGAACTCTATCGAGACAAAGCAAACCGGAAACACAAATCAAACACACGGTATTCACCACACGATGCAAGACACATATGACGCATGAACGGTCTAGTGCAAGGCATGACAATCACAACAATCCAACACTACAAATTAAGTAAAGCTCAATATGCAACGAGTTGCATATTGATGAAACTCCATGTTTATTTATTTAGTTCTATACCTATTAGATACACGACAATATTAAATGTGGTTAAACATGGCAAGAGGTGAAGTGCAAGTAATCTACCTATCTAGGCATTTTAAATGAGGTCGGAAATGACATATAGCACCTCCGAGACGTCCTCACATGTTAATTTACAAATCTGTCCAGATCTGACCTAACACATTTCATTAGTTGTTAAACAGAAAAATAAATAGGTTCACGTGACTCTACGCATCATTTCAAGCAATTTACACATAGATATCATCTCCAACGGAGCTACGGATCAAAAGTTACAAGCACCGCAAGATATGATGGCATGAATGCAATATGTGTGCAACGATGGTCACAAGCACTTCAAAACATACAACCAGCAAGAGAAAATGAAACTACACGAGATTCTAAGCAAGTTTCATGTAGGACACGATCAAATCGGAGCTACGGTTCAAAAACTACGAGCAACTACGAGCTACTCAACTCAAATAAACTCAAGCAATGCATGAGACAAAAGATGGCAAGAAGCACTACTACAAACAACTAACAACAACTAGCATGGAAGCAAGGAACACTAGGAAAAGAAGTCACAAAATGGCATCTCACACACTATTTCAGACTTAGTGAAAATTACACTTCATGACAGTGCAGTTTTCGATCTGAAGCCATATTGACAGCAGCAAAACCTATAGCTACAAGACTCCAAATGGCATGAAAATTCACAGAATTCTAGAGAAACACAAGGGCTACAACTAAATCCATTGGACCAACCTCAAAATAGCTACATATCAAAAGATACAAGCAAGACAAGAGAGCAACAAAATATAACAGATTCTAGACTTCGAAATATTTCAGCACCTCCAAATCAGCACTATTTCTAGCAACTTGTGAGCAAGCAAACCACACCAAAACATGCATATCTATTGCAACCAAAAATACCATGGGCTAGACAAAACATCCAAGATCAACTCTCTAGTTGACAACTCCTTCAAACGAAGCACGAAATAAATCCTACGAATTAAACAAAAGGGCATCACGGCAAAATATCGCGCGAACTAACTTGCTCAAAAGCTAAAACTAAATACATAGAAAAATCCAATGGATTTTTCTACCCCGGAAACATATAAAATATGTGTGGCTGCACAACAAAATAACGCCACACGTAAATGCGAGAAAAAAACCTATACACGGGAAAATAAACTAGCGGCAATCCCTACACGCAAAAATACCAATGACCGCTCTCAAATACATGGAAGTTAGGTTCCTAAAACATGGGTATTTTCTCTACAGCATACGAGCAACCCGCACACGCGCAAAAAATAGCTACGGGCAATATCCTATTGGGACAGCACGTAAAACTATGCATATGGCGGCTCAAACTACATCAAACAAATATGCAAGTTGTGAAATCGTGTTCTACGCGCAAAACTACATGAAATCCATATGCTACGTGCCTCATTCCGACCTACGGTTAATAAACTACGGGCATAGCAATATACGACTATTTACTGGAATTATCTAAACCAGAAAAAAAACCCTAAAATACTAAATGGGCCGACAGGGGACGCAAGATAAACAAAAGGCGTTGGGGGCAAGGGAAAAGAGCTGCTCACCTCGGCGGGCCGGCCTGGTGCAGCAGAGGAGGAGGCCTCGGCCTGGCCTGGGGAGGCCGACGTGCTCGTGGGCCGAAGGGGCGCTGCAGCGCGGTGCGGCCTAGCGCGGGGCGCGGTCAACGCGGTCGGGGGGGATCGAGCGCTGCGCTCGGGCGGCGCCTGCTCGTCCCGAACAAGACGCTTGGCCGGCACGGCGGCGCAGGCGAAGGGGTGGCCGGCGGCGAGGCGAAGCGAGGCGGCACCGGCGGTAACGGGTCGGGGCTACCCGGATCTGGGACGGGGCTACCCGGATCTGGCCATTCCGGCGCGGGAGGAGCAAGCCGGCGTGCGGCGCGGCCTGTAGTGACTCTGGCGGCAGGGAAGCTGCTGCACGCGGCTCAAGACGAGATGGGGGCCAGCGACAACGGCTCCGACCGGCGAGCTGCTGCCGGCAGCGGGGCAGGGGAGCTTGGGCGCGGGCTGCGGCGTAGGGACGAGGGTGCTGCCTCGGGTAGGGGCTCCATGGGGAGGGACCTCGAGTCCTGGCGGCGGCTGCAGGGCCATCTGGGCCCGGGCGGGCCGGATCTGGGCCTAGCGGCCCGCTCGAGGAGGGAGGGGGGTAGGCTGGCGCCTAGGGTTTTGGAAGGCACGGGAAACGAGGAGAGAGGGGGGTTTGGCTGCCTTAAAAATAGGAGGGGTATATATAGACAAATGGGGGGCTAGGTTAACCGGAATTTCGTTCCGGATCCAACCGTGCGGTCGGATTCGGACGATTCCAAACACGGGAACGGTTACGAGGCCGTGTAGAGTGGATATCCGGAGACGAGAGAGATAACGGGTGGCGCGGCAATGAATTTTAAAACACCGACAGACGTCCGACGGTAGACCTAATACGGTGCCGCTACGGTCGACCGTTCGGGTACCAGATGGTCTCCGATCGCGACGAAATTCGAAAGGCGTCCTGGCTATAACTAATCACGACCGCATGCCAAGTTTCACCTCGATCAGAGAAAGTTTTACGCACACTTTTAAAACATGGTTTTGACGATGTCGCGGGCGCGTGCGTGTGTGGTCGGGCTCAGAACGGACAATGACGAGAACCGGTAACTAACAACGGATGTAGTTTTTTTAAATTGGTGGCAACGAAGAAGCCGATGCAATGCAGATGATGTGAATGATGCGATGATGATGCGACAAAAGAAAATAGACACACGACGAAAATGGAAAGGAAAGGGAATCTTCTGGAACGTCGGCATCGGGCTGTCACAACTCTCCTACACTACAAGAGGATCTCGGCCCGAGATCCAAGAAAGAAAGGGGGAGAGGATGAGAAAACAAGAGGTAAAAACTTAGTCGCTTATTTAACAAACCAGTGAAACCAACGATCCTTGAAAGTTGCAAGGCTATGAGGAATGATAAGAGAAAGAAGCAAGAATTCACGGAAAATTTCGACGGCACTTCGGTTGGAAAATGGGACAAAAAATTCGATAAGAAGAGAGAATTAGACAATATTCACAACAAACAAGTAAATATAACAAGGGAACACCATGATCTTGGTAGAACAACATAATAGACCCAAAAGAGCGACATCACAATGCCTCCGGAACAAGAGAATAGGAACTAGCTCGTACGGAAGAAGAGAATGAAGAAAAGAATGACAACTACTAACTCCAACGAACTTGGCAAGCATCCTTGCCAGAAGAATTGAACGGAGTTGTTGGAAAAACAACAACGAAAGAACAAGATAGTAGTGGGCTTATGGAAACCTTTTCAAATTAATGAAGTGACAACCAGCCACCAACAGAAACAAGGATTGATTGGGAGAAACAAGATATGGACAATTTCTTACACCAAGAGGATACATTGAGAACTTGGATAAATGACAAGCACAATGATAGTAACAAACCATAGGAAAAGCTTTAGGTGAAATCCAAACCAAGATAGCTCAATGAAGAAATCATGGGTTAAGAATAATCTCATGATCAAAGGATTGGTGGGTTTAATTATCATATTCTTGAAAGGAAACCTCTTCGAGGCTCCTACACTAACAAGAATGCTATAATACCACCTCAAAGGAAAAGGAAGAAAAAATGCACTTGGAAATGCAAGAGAAGAAAACTTGAGGTTCTCTAATAAGATTCTTGAAGAACACTTGAGAATGGATCACATACTTGAAGAACCACCAAGAAGGGCCTCCGTATACAAATGAATGATGCAAAGATATGAAGGATGAAAGAATAAGATTATGACCTTGCGAAGACTTAGATGAAACCTCACAAGGAGATACTAAAAGAACTTGGAACTCTGGAAAAGAAATAAAAGCACTTGAGAAAAGAATTGATATCATGAGCCACTCCGGAAGAAGAATTCAGATTACTATGAACAAGAATAAGAATTATGTTATGGTCATCCTTCATAAAATTAAATTGATGACAAGCAACAGATTTATCATCCAACTTATTCTTCTAGAAATGATTTAGGAGAGATAAGCACCACTTGAAGCATAAATGAAGGAAGCACCGGTAAGAATTCACAATTGAATGAGAACACCACGAATTAATGGAGATACATGAGAATGAAGAGATCATAATCCACCTAAGAGAAGAAAACTTAAACAAGGCACCGGACAATTGAGAGACGAACGAAGAGACAACAATTAAGAAGAATTGAGGATGAAAGCTGAAAAGCTGAGAACGAAGATTCTTCTGAAATGATGGCCTTTGGAGGATCGAGACTGAAAACAACTCAGAGAAGCACCGGATAGCCAGAAAGGGATTACTCATGATTGGAACAAATAAGATAATGCCACAAAGCTGCAATGAAGAATCTACAAGAGAATAGACCAAGATTCGAGAGAAACACTCCTTCGGTCTTGAAAGAAGAGAATGATGAGAAGAACACCGGCAAGAATTAATGAGACACTCCGGAATAAAGAAGAATGAAATGTTGAGCCAATATGAGAATTAATTCAAATAGATCTTGAAGAAGTAATATGACTGATGGAAATCATACTTACGTCATAGTTGAAAAGAATTAATGATCTCCGGGAAAAGATTAAAAGAGCTAGATAAGATCCTGGGAAAATCTGTGGGTTATGGGCCCTCTCAAAGAAACCAACGTTGGAAAAGATTGCTTGGAAGAGATATATTGCACCGGTATGAAGAGAACTAGATGAGGTTGAGAACCTCGAAATAATTAAAGAATTGAGAACAAGAATTCTGATATAACTTCAACGCTCCGGATAGAATAGAGAGAAACGACAACAAGATAGACTGATAAAAATTTCCAACATAGGAAAGAGTTACAAGGATGAAAAGGAAATGATGACACGAACAACTGAATTAAATTCACCGATAAGGATGACAATAATGAATAAAGATGAAAACGAAGCTCCTGAGAATCTTCACAATGAATCACCGGGTAAGAGAGAAAAGAACAGACAGCGGAAGCACAATGAAAAGAAACTCTTGGATGAAAATCCAATCACTGAAGAAAAGGGTGGGAGGGCGGGGAAAAACAAAGACGACTTGGAACAGATGAGATGAACTCCGGCATAAAAGAGAGAATGATCTTGCAAAATTAGATAAGATTGAATTCAGTTCAAGAGAAGCACACCGGTTGAATGAAATTGATACGATGACTCCGGTTGAAAGGAATTGATAAGACAATTGATAGAGCAAAATAATTAATACTCTCATAAAAATATGAGAACACCTCTTAGAAAAGATCTGAAATCACCACTTGACATCGAAGCAACACGAATTTGTTGGAAGATCGTCCTATAAGTAACTACTTGAATTCCCACCTACGAATTCCCGAAATATCTGGTCATGCAATCTGGTACACGGATACAAGGAGTAATATCACACAACTCCTATACTAACCCGTCACTTGTATCACATCCGTCAACACACAACCAGAATCTCGGACCTTCATCTACTACATACCCTCGTGATCACAACGATACAAAGTATGGCAGTACTCCCGAACAATCTGCACCAGTATTGGGGACATCGGGGTTATCTCGCCACTACTAGTATTGAAGCAATTACGAACATCCTTCGTTCTGAGATACTAAGAAATCTGAATGATAACGGTGTGCTCAAGAATCCACTGGAGCTCAACTCCCCTGAAACTCAAAGCAGATAGGAGGCACCAAGACAGAACTCCATCAGATCGGCATCATATAGATTCCAAAAATATCCGCATGATCCTAAAAAATTTTGAGTGAGAAGAGGAGTAGAATTAAATTGTTACATCAAGATTCCTCACCAGAGCATAGAAGAGGAGAAAAAGAATCCTACTCTCCAATATATAACTAGACTCAAAGCAGGTTTTCACTAGACTCGACTCGGCCAAGTTCGATCAATCAAGGGGGCTCCTAGGTCGGTACTGCTTTGATACCAACTTGTCACGCCCAAGATGCGACCTTATCCTCAATTTGGCACGAAGGCCTCGTCAGGGATAGAAGCGCATCTCGTCGTGTCGCAAGAATGGATATCGTTACAAGTACATGTACTGAAAAGAAGAGATATATAAATAGAGTTGGCTTACACTCGCCACAAGCTACATCAGAGTCACAACAGTACAATACATAATCATCATGAAGAAGAGCAGGCTCCGACTACGGACGAAAACAAACGAGAAAAGAAGAACGACGTCCATCCTTGCTATCCCAGGCTGCCGACCTGGAACCCATCCTAGATCGATGAAGACGAAGAAGAAGAAGCAACTCCAAATGAAAAATCAATGCGCTCGCGTCAAGTAACCTTTACCTGTACCTGTAACTGGTGTTGTAGTAATCTGTGAGCCACAGGGGACTTTGCAATCTCATTTCCAAAGGTATCAAGACTAGCAAAGCTTAATGGGTGAGGTATGGTTAAGTGGTGAGGTTGCAGCAGCGAGTAAGCATATATTCGGTGACTAAACTTACGAGTACAAGAAATAAGAGGGGGATGATCTACGCATAGCGGACGTGAACTACTGATGATCAAATGAATGATCCTGAACACGTACCTACGTCAGACATAACCCCACCATGTCCTCGATCGGAGAAGGAACTCACGAAAGAGACAGTCACGGTTACGCACACGGTTGGCATATTTTAATTAAGTTAACTTCAAGTTATCTAGAACC
Organism: Hordeum vulgare subsp. vulgare; assembly: GCF_904849725.1. NCBI lineage: Eukaryota > Viridiplantae > Streptophyta > Magnoliopsida > Poales > Poaceae > Hordeum > Hordeum vulgare. Next base: position 175,283,919 of record NC_058524.1, read on the forward strand.
AGTGTTAAACAAAGTTTCCACGTTTCCACATAACCGCGGGCATGGCTTTCCGAAAGATTTAACCCTACAGGGGTGCTCCAACTAGTCCATCACAAATTACCACAAGCCGCATAGAAATCCTCAATCACGACACTCGCGATCTCGTCGGATTCCTTAGTGGAAAACCTCAACTCTGAGATTACCCAAAGCATCACCGGAATCCCGATGCACAAGATATCTGGTCAAAGGTAAGACTAATCCAGCAAGGCCGCCCGGCGTGTCGACGATCCCGATAGGATCCGTGTATCTCGTTCTCAGGACACGACGGATAAGCGAAGCGTACGGTGGCCTGATAGAAATCTCCCAAGTTGCCCCGGGTTGGCCCCGCATGGTGCACTGTTTTGGACCAGCACCATCAGCATTGGCCCTCCCTGTATTATGTAGAATTACTCCTCGGGTAGCGCTAACTCCCTATGCATTTCAGTATTATCAGAATTATTATGTTGGGCAAATAATACCAATGTTGGGCCTTGTCAGACCAGCTTTAATCTAAAATGAATTATCAAGGGGGTCCCCATAACAACCCCGATCGTGTTACGAGCGCTCAATTATGGAACATAACACCGGTAGCCGAAACTAAGGGGGCAAAGGTGGAACAAAACACCAGGCTAGAAAGGCCGAGCCTTCCACCTTTTACCAAGTATATAGGTGCATTAAATTAAATAGCATTAATAGGGTGATATAACAAGGAACCCATGTTTTCACATGGAAGCAACTGCACCTACAACTAGCAACGCTATGAACAGGGTTAACCAAGCAGTAACATAGCCAATCAGTGGTTTGCTAGGTTGAACAGGTTGAAGGTTTTCATGGCATTGTTAAGAGGCTAATATTTAACATGTGGTAGGCAACGAGACATAACGATAGCATCGAAATAACTAGCATGGCAATGATAGTAATGGTATCTGGGTAAATGGTCATCTTGCCTGAGATCCCGCTTGGAAGAAGAATGACTCCGTGAAGCAGACGAACCGACGTAGTCGAACGGGTCCTCTCAATCCGACACGCTTGCGGAACTCTATCGAGACGAAGCAAACCGGAAACCCAAATCAACACACGATATTCACCACACGATGCAAGACACATATGACGTATGAACGGTCTAATGCAAGGCATGACAATCACAACAATCCAACACTACACATTAAGTGAAGCTCAATATGCAACGAGTTGCACATTGACGAAACTCCACGTTTATTTATTTAGTTCTATCCCGATTAGATACACGACAATATTAAATTTGGTTAAACATGGCAAGAGATGAAGCGCAATTAATCTACCTATCTAGGCATTTTAAATGAGGTTGGAAATGACATATAGCACCTCCGAGACGTCCTCACATGTTAATTTACAAATCTGTCCAGATCTGAACTAACACATTTAATTAGTTGTTAATCGGCAAAACAAATAGGTTCACGTAACTCTACGCGTCATTTCAAGCAATTTACACGTAGAGATCATCTCCAACGGAGCTACCGATCAAAAGTTACAAGCACCGCAAGATATGATGGCATGAATGCAATATGTGTGCAACGACGGTCACAAGCACTTAAAAACATACAACCTGCAAGAGAAAATGAAACTACACGAGATTGTAAGCAAGTTTCAAGTAGGACACGATCAAATCGGAGCTACGGTTCGAAAACTACGAGCAAAACAAGATATCACTACAATCTGCCAAAATCAGCCACATAGCATCTTCAACACCCCACAACTACGAGCTACTCAACTCAAATAAACTCAAGCAAGGCATGACATGAAAGAGGGCAAGAAGCACTACTACAAACAACTAACAACAACTAGCATGGCAGCAAGGAACACTAGGAAAAGAAGTCACAAAATGGCATCTCACACACTATTTCAGACTTGGTGAAAATTACACTTCATGAAAGTGCAGTTTTCGATCTGAAGCCATATTGACATCAGCAAAACCGATAGCTACAGGACTCCAAATGGCATGAAAATTCACAGCATGCTAGAGAAACACAAGGGCTACAACTAACTCCATTGGACCAACCTCAAAAGAGCTACAGATCAAAAGATACAAGCAAGACAAGACAGCAACAAAATATAACAGATTCCAGACTTCGAAATATTTCAGCACCTCCAAATCAGCACTATTTCTAGCAACTTGAGAGCAAGCAAACCACACCTAAACATGCATATCTATTGCAACCAAAAAATACCAGGGGCTAGACAAAACATCCAAGATCAACTCTCTAGTTGACAACTCCTTCAAACGAAGCACGGAATAAATCCTACGAATTAAACAAAAGGGCATCACGGCAAAATATCGCACGAACTAACTTGCTCAAAAGCTAAAACTAAATACACAGAAAAATCCCATGGATTTTTCTACCCCGGAAACATATAAAATATGTGGGGTTGCACAACAAAATAACGCCACACGTAAATGCAAGAAAAATAACCTATACACGGGAAAATAAACTAGCGGCAATCCCTACACGCAAAAATACCAATGAATGCTCTAAAATACATGGAAATTAGGTTCCTAAAACATGGGCATTTTATCTATGGCATACGAGCAACCCGGACACGCGCGAAAAATAGCTACGGGCAATATCCTATTGGGACAGCACGTAAAACTATGAATATGGTGGCTCAAACTACGTCAAACAAATATTCAAGTTGTGAAATCGTGTTCTACGCGCAAAACTACACGAAATCCATAAGCTACACGCCTCATTCCGACCTACGGTTAATAAACTACGGGCATAGCAATATACGACTATTTACTGGAATTATCTAAACGGAAAAAAACCTAAAATACTAAATGGGCTGACAGGGGGCGCAAGATAAACAAAAGGCGCTGGGGGCGAGGGAAAAGAGCTGCTCACCTCGGCGGGCCGGCCTGGTGCAGCTGACGAGGAGGCCTCGGCTTGGCCTGGGGAGGCAGCTGGGGAGGCCGACGTGCTCGTGGGCCGAAGGGGCGCTGCAGCGCGGTGCGGCCCAGTGCGGGGCGCGGTCAACGCGACCGGGGGGTGCGCTCGGGCGGCGCCTGCTCGTCCCGAACAGGAAGCTTGGCCGGCACAGTGGCGCAGGCGAAGGGGTGGTCGGCGGCGAGGCGAAGCAAGGCGGCGCCGGCGGGAACGGGTCGGGGCTGCCCGGATCTGGGACGGGGCTACCTGGATCTAGCCATTCCGACGCGGGAGGAGCAAGCCGGCAGGCGGCACGGCCTGCAGTGACTCTGGCGGCGGGGAAGCTGCTGCACGCGGCTCAAGACTAGGTGGGGGCCAGCGACGGCGGCTCCGACCGGCGAGCTGTTGCCGGCAGCGGGGCAGGGGAGCTTGGGCGTGGGCTCCGGCGCAGGGACGAGGCTGCTGCCTCGGGTAGGGGCTCCATGTGGAGGGACCTTGGGTCCTGGCGGCGGCTGCGGGGAAATCTGGGCCCGGGTGGGCCGGATCTGGGCCTGGCGGGCCCGCTCGAGGATAGAGGGGGGGTAGGCTGGCGCCTAGGGTTTGGGAAGGCACGGGAAACGAGGAGAGAGGGGGGTTTGGCTGCCTTAAAAATGGGAGGGGTATATATAGACAAATGGGGGGCTAGGTTAACCGGAATTTCGTTCCGGATCCAACCGTGCGGTCGGATTCGGACGATTCCGAACGCGGGAACGGTTATGAGGCCGTGTAGAGTGGATATCTGGAGACGAGAGGGAGAACGGGCGGCGCGGCAACGAATTTTAAAACACCGACAGACGTCCGACGGTAGACCGAATACGGTGCCGCTACGGTCGACCGTTCGGCTACCAGACGGTCTCCGATCGCGACGAAATTCGACAGGCGGCCTGGCTATAACTAATCACGACCGCATGCCAAGTTTCACCTCGATCAGAGAAAGTTCTACGCACACTTTTAAAATAGGGTTTTGACGATGTCGCGGGCGCGTGCGTCTGTGGTCCGGCTCAGAACTGACAACGACGGGAACCGGTAACTAACAACGGATGCAGTTTTTTGAAAATTGGCGGGAACGGAGAAGCCGATGCAATGCAGATGATGAGAATGATGCGACAAAAGAAAATAGACACACGAAGAAAACAGAAAGGAAAGGGAATCTTCTAGAACGTCGGCATCGGGCTGTCACAATACGGTATCATCTCAACGGAATTATGTGGTGCCCTATTAAAGTAAATGTGGTTGTCTCTAATGCATAACCCCAAAATGATTGTGGTAATTTGATAAGAGACATCATAGTATGCACCATATCTAATAGGGTGCGGCTACGATGTTCGGACACACCATCACACTATGGTGTTCTAGGTGGCATGAGTTGTGAAACAATTTCCACATTGTCTTAAATGTATACCAAACTCGCAACTCAGATATTCATCTCTACGATCACATCATGGACATTTCATCCTCTTGTCACGATGATCTTCATCTTCACTCTGAAATTGCTTGAGCTTTTCAATAATCCAGACTTGTGATTCATCAAGAAAATACACCTGTATTTACTCAAATCATTTATTAAGTAAGAACATAACGATATGCATTGCATGCCTCAGCTCTCATTGGATTACATACATCAAAATGTATTACTTCCAATAAGTCACTTGCTCATTCCATCTCACTGGAAAACGAGGCCTTCAGTCATGTTGCCCATGTGTCATGATTTGCATGTCTCAAGTGATTTGAAATCAAGTGAGTCCAAAAGATCCATTTGCATGGAGTTTGTTCATGCCTTTACACCAATAGGCATGGTTCGCATGTCTCAAACGAATCAAAAACGAGTGAGTCCAAAGATCCATCAGCATGAAGCTTCTTCATGCGTTTCATACCAATATGACTTAAGCGGCAGTGCCACAAGTAAGTGGTACTATCATTACTACTTTGTATCTTTTGGCATCAATATTATGAACATGTGTATCACTACGATGGACATTAAATAAACCACTCATATTAGGTGCATGACCATTGAAGGTATTATTCAAGTAAACAGAGTAACCATTATTCTCTTTAAATGAATAACCGTATTGCAATAAACACAATCCAATTATGTTCATGGTCAACGCAAACAACAAACAACATTTAGGTTCAACACTAATGCCTAAGGTAAAGGGAGCATGCCATGGTGATCACATCAACTTTAGAAACACTTCCAACACACATCATCACCTTGCCTTTGGCTAGTCTCCGTTTATTTTGTAGCTTTTATTTCGTGTTACTAACATTTAGGAAATGAACTGGTAACTAATACCCATGTGCTACCAGGATTACTAGTAAAGTACACATCAATAACAAGTATATCTAATATACTTCTCTTGACGTTGCGAGCCTTCTTATCAACCAAGTGTCTAGGGCAGTTCCGCCTCAGTGATCATTCCCCTCATCATAGAAGCACATAGTCTCGGGTTTGTGTTCAACCTTGGGTTTCTTCATTGGAGTGACAACTGACTTGTCATTCTCGAAATTTCCCTTCAATCCCTTGCCCTTCTTGAAACTAGTGGTTTTACTAACCATCAACACTTGATGCTCCTTCTTGATTTCTACCTTCGCGGTGTCAAACATCGCGAATAGCTCAAGGATCATCATCTCCATCATTGATATGCTATAGTTAATCACGAAGCTCGGTAGCTTGGTGGCAATGACTTTGGAGAACTATGTCAATCACTATCTCATATAGAAGATCAACTCTCACTTGATTCAAGTAATTGTAGCACCTAGACAATCTGAGCACACGCTCAACGATTGAGCTTTACTCCTTTACTTTGCTGGCAAAGAATCTTGTCGGAGGTCTCATACCTCTCAACGAGCCATGAGCTTGAAATCCTAATTTCAGCTCTTGGAACATCTTATATGTTCCGTGGCGTTCAAAATGTTTGGGTGCCTCAATTCTAAGTCGTAAAGCATGACGCAGTGAACTATCATGTAGTCATCAAGACGTGTATGCCAGATGTTAGAAACATCCACACACCATGCTTGGGGAAGCACACCAGGAGGTGCATTAAGGACATAAGCCTTCTGTGCAGCAATGAGGACAATCCTCAGTTTACAGACCGAGTCCGCACAATTGCTACTATCATCTTTCAACTTAGTTTTCTCTAGGAACATATCAAAAACAGGGGAGCTACAGCGCAAGCTAATCATCTACAACATAATTTGCAAAGACATTTTGACTATGTTCATGATAATGAGTTCAATTAATCATATTACTTAAGAACTCCAACTTAAATTGACATCCCTCTAGTCATTCGAGTCATACATGACCCATATCCACCAACCCATGTACGATCATCATGTGAGATTAGGTAGCTTCAATGGTGAACATCTTCATGTTGATCATATCTAGTATATGACTCATGTTCGACCTTTTGGTCTCCTGTGTTCCCAGGTCATGTATGTACATGCTAGGCTCGTAAAAGTTTAACACGAGTTTTCCACGTGTGCAAAACTGTCTTGCACCCGTTGTATGTCAACATAGAGTCTATCACACCCGATCATCACGTGGTGTCTCGAAATGACGAACTGTCGCAACGGTGCACACTCGGGGAGAACACAATTTTATCTTGAAATTTTAGTGGGGGTCACCTTATAATGTTACCGTCGTCCTAAGCAAAACAAGGTGCATAAAAGGATTAACATCACATGCAAATCATAAGAATGATATGGCCATGATCTTGTACTTTTGATCTCCATGTCCAAAGCACCACCATGATCTCCATCGTCACCGGCACAACACCATGACGTCCATCATTGTGCTCCAATCGAGGTTGTCGCGCCAACTATGCTAGTAGTACTATTGCTACTGATTTAGTGATAAAGTAAAGCATCACTAAGCGGCAGAAAATTAAAGACAACCCTATGGCTCCTACCGATTGTCGTAGCATCGACATGTGAGTCGATATTAACTATTACAACATGATCATCTCATACATCAAATATATATCATCATGTTCTTGGCCATATCATATCACAACATAGCCTGCAAAAACAAGTTAGACGTCCTCTAATTTGTTGTTGCATATTTTACGTGGCTGCTATGGGTATCTAGAAAGAACGATTCTTACCTATGCAAAACCACAAACGTGATATACAAGTTGCTATTTAACCTTCTCCAAGGACCGCCTCTATTGAATCTGATTCAACTAAAGTAGGAGAGACAGACACCCGCCAGCCATCTTTGTGCAACAAGTTGAATGTTAGTCGATGGAACCGGTCTCTCGTACACAGACGAGTAATGTTGGTCTGGGCCGCTTCATCCAACAATACCGCCGAATCAAGAAAATACTAAGGAGAGCAGCAATCTAAATATCAACGCCCACAAAATCCTTTGTGTTCTACTCGTGATGTCATCTATGCATAGACCTAGCTCTGATACCACTGTTGGGGAATGTTGCATGGGAAACAAAATTTTCCTACCCTCGCCAAGATCAATCTAGGAGATGCACATCTAAGAGAGGAGAGATTGTATCTAGATACCCTTGCAGATCACTAAGCGGAAGCATTAAAGAACACGTTGATGTAGTGGTACGTCTTCGCGATCCAATCACAATCCGTCCCACTAACTCCCGATCGAGCATCGAACGAATGGCACCTCCACGTTCAGCAGACGTAAAGCTCGATGACGTCTGCACCTCCTCTATCCAGCGAGCAAGGGAGGAGTAGTAGATGAGTTCTCCGTCAACACAACAATGTGGTGGCGGCGGTGGTGGTGCTATCTCGACAAGGCTACGCCTAGCGCTACCGACACCGTGAACAGAGGAACAAATGATCTAGGAAGAGAGAGGGGCGCCAAGGGCTTCGTGTGTCCTCTTGGGGCGCCCCTCCCCTCTATGTATAGGTGGAGGGGCATAGGGAACAGACTCTCCAAGCCCTACGGCATAGGCAAGGGGGGAGGAGGTGGAATCCTATTCTCCTTCGTTCCCTTCCATACAAAGGTGGACTTTCCATCTTCCCGAACTGCATGGGCCTTGAGGGACTTGTGGACTTGGTCCAATAAGGCCACGATATCTCCTCTCAGCCCATGCAAACCCTTGGGATGTGGTAGAACCCCTGGTGGACTGCCGGACTCCTCCAGAAGTTTCCACAACCTTCTAGAAGCTTCCCGGTAAAATATTGGAAAAACACGAAACTTTTCCGGTAGCCAAAATATAAATTCCCTTATATAAATCTTCACTTCCAGACCATTCCGGAGCTTCTCGTGACGTCCTGGATCTCATCCGGAACTTTGAACAACTTTCGATTACCATCACACATAACTCATTAATACCAAATCGTCACCGAACCTTAAGTGTACACACCTTGCGGGTTCAAGAAATATGCAGACATGACCGAGACACTCTACGGACAATAACCAATAGCATGACCTAGATGCCCATATTGGCTCCTACATATTCTACGAATATGTTTATCGGTTGAACCACGATGTCAAGGATTCAATCAATCCTTTATACTGTTCCCTTTGTCCATTCGTATGTTACTTGCCCGAGATTCGATCGTCGCTATCTCTATACCTAGTTCAATCTCGTTACCGACAAGTCTCTTTACTCGTCCTGTAATACAATATCTCATAACTAAATCCTTAGTCACATTGCTTGCCAGCTTCTTGTGATGGTGTATTACCAAGTGGGCCCAGAGATACCTCTTCGTCATACGGAGGGAGAAATCCCAGTCTCGATTCACGCCAGCCCATCATACACCGTCAGAGATACCTGTAGAGCATATTTATAGTCACATAGTTGCATTGTGACGTTTTATACACACAAGACATTCCTCCGGTGCCCGAGAGTTGCGTGATCTCATGGTTATAGAAACAGATACTTCACATGCAGAAAACAATAGCAATAAACTGACACGATTATATGCTACGTTCATAGTTTGGGTCTTGTCCATCACATCATTCTCCTAATGATGTGATCCCGTTATCAAATAAGAACTCATGTCTATGGTTAGGAAACCGTGATCAACGAGCAAGTCCTTAGAGGCTCACTAGGGACAGTATGTTGTCTATGTATCCACACATGTATTTGAGTTTCTAATCAATAAAATTCTAACTTGGATAATAAAGGATTATCATGAACAAGGAAATATAATAATAACTAATATATTATTGCATGTAGGGCATCTTTCCAACAAGCTACGCATAACGCTACCGAAACCACGAACGGAGGAGAAAACGATCTAGGGAGAGAGATGGGCGCCAAGGGCTTCGTGTGTGCTCTTGGGGTGCCCCTCCCATCTATATATAGGTGGAGGGGCGCGGGGAACAGCCCCTCCAAGCCCTAGGGTGCAGCCAAGGGGGAGGAGGTGGAATCCTAGCCCCCCTCATCCCTTCCATACAAAGATGGACTTTCCACCTTTCCCAACTCCATGGGCCTTGAGGGACTTGCGTGCTTGGCCCAGTAAGGCCACAATGTGTCCCATCAGCCCATACAAACCCTTGGACGTGGTAGAACCCTTGGTGGACTTCTCGACTCCTCTAGAAGTTTCTAGAACCTTCTAGAACCTTCCGGTTACAATACTGGAGAAACCCGAAACTTTTCCGATAGCCAAAATATGACTCCCCATATATAAATCTTTACCTCCAGACCATTCCGGAGCTCCTCGTAACATCCGGGATCTCCTCCGGGACTCTGAACAACATTCGGTTACCATCACACATAACTCAATAATACCAACTAGTAATCGACCCTTAAGTGTGTAGACCCTACAGGTTCGAGAACTATGCAGACATGACCGAGACACTCTCCGGTCAATAACCAATAGCGGGACCTGGATGCCCATATTGGTTCCTACATATTCTACTAAATACTTTATCGGTCGAACCACGATGTCGAGGATTCAATCAATCTCATATGCTGTTCCTTTTGTCCATCGATATGTCACTTGCCCGAGATTCGATCGTTCGTATCTCTATACCTAGTTCAATCTCGTTATTGGCAAGTCTCTTTACTCGTTCTGTAATACAAGATCCCGCAATTAACTCCTTAGTCACATTGCTTGCAAGCTTCTTGTGATGTTGTATTGCCGAGTGGGCCCAGAGATACCTTTCCGTCATACGGAGTGACAAATCCCAGTCTCGATTCACGCCAACCCAACAGACACCTTCGGAGACACCTCTAGATCACCTTTATAGCCACCCAGTTACGTTGTGACGTTTGATACACACAAGGCATTCCTCTGGTATCCGGGAGTTGCATGATCTCATGGTCATAGAAACAGATACTTGACATATAGAAAAGAGTAGCAATAAACTGACATGATCACATGCTACGTTCATAGTTTGGGTCTTGTCCATCACATCATTTTCCAAATGATGTGATCCTGTTAACAAGTGAGAACTCTTTTCTATGGCCAGGAAACCTTGACCATCTTTGATCAACGAGCTAGTAAAATAGAGGCTTGCTAAGGACAATGTGTTGTCTATGTATCCACACATGTATTTGAGTTTCCAATCAATATAATTCTAGCATGATAATAAACAATTATCCTGATCAAGGAAATATAATAATAACTAATTTATTATTGCCTCTAGGGCATATTTCCAACACATCTAACCCCGAGGGGAGCTTCTCAAGCCAGCAATATGCTTCTCTCTTGTCATTGTCACATGTCGTCATCATTGTCATTACTTCTATAGTCCTCCCCCATCTTCCTCTCCTCCTATCACTTTTCCTCCAATTTTGTGGTCCTGCTCCCTATTTTCTTCCTCCTGCTATTTTTTCTCTTTTCTCTCCTCCTTCCCCTTATTACTCCTCCCTATGCTTATCGCGCCCATGACAATAACAGATATAAAGCAATTTAGATGCTAGCCAAGACTTCTTACCAAATGTAATTATATAGTTCAATATTTGTGTAGATTTTTTTGAGTTGATCGATATTATTTTCTATCATCATGGTTAAAGTTTGACCAGTTCTAATATATCTTGTAATCCTAAATGGTTGCACATGCACTCTTTTGATGTGAACTATAGCCTTTTGTCATGACGATCAACAAAGTTACTTACCACAAGGTTGGTTTGATCACCGCGAGGACAATATATGTTTCCAGCTAGGTTGGAATTGAGCAATTTAAAGGAAAACTATGAGGTTCAAGAGACACATTATTACAGAAATGAATAGCTACAATAAGGAAGAATCTACCTTCGCACAAACCACACAGCCAACGTTTTAAAATCCATGTAAGCCTAGTCGAATTTATTACACACGCCGGGAGATCACACGGTATCTGGCCTTTCTTTGTGTATGTCAATGTGTCTTCAGATTGAATCCTTCCAATGAGTCCTTCTCTTGATTGGTGACGGTTGTTGTTCAGGTGTGCTGGTCCTATATGTGGCCTTAATCCGATGACTTTTCGACTATCTACTACAAGAAGTTTTGCCCGACTTCAACAATGTAGGGGTGATGACGGCGTCGTACCTTCAGCTTGCTACATTGCTTATAGTCGTCTCTAAGTGGTGTACAAATTTAGATGTGATTTTTATTATTTCTAGTGTTTGTTGTACTACCATAATTGATGATGAATAGATCAAAAGTTTTTCTGAAAAATAAAATAAAAAATTATATAACTACAACCATCACCGAGACTTAACAAAAATCTTAATCAACCTCGATGTAACAACTATCTATTTCAAATTGTACCCAACCATGCTAAAATCCAGGGGCGTCCACGCTCGCGAGGTGGAGTGGTAATACACGATGTAGTAGGCCGGGAACCCTGTCACCACCACGACTCACTCGCTGGACCCATCTGCATTGGTCGACAGCACGGCGGTGGTCGCTCTTCTTTCCCTGCTCCTGCACTCATCATAGCGAGCTGGTGAGAAGCATGCGCTTACTGCGGGCTCTTTGACGACGCCCTAGCGACCACACTATTGCATCGGGTCATGGCCAGGATGGCGTGTAGTGCATGAGAAGTGCACATGGTGGATTCGTCCGCCGATGTCGAGACCCAGATTAGGCTCGCCGCATTCATCGTCATCTTTATCCCACTGCCTCCAACCGTCGGCGAGGTCCATGTGTCGCCCCAAGCCTCCATTGGCGTCGCCCAAGGAGGTGAGAACAACCCATGGGCGCCATGCTACATCTTTTATGCATGTGTGGGTCTAATTGCATTTTTGCTTTTGATTGAGGGGTGTCTATGTAAAATTCTAGGGACTAGTTTATAATTTTGGATTAAAATTCATTTGGCATGAAACGTTACGTCACACAAGCAGAAAACGGGACCCACGTGTCATAAACATGCTCAAATGAGCCTAATATGCCAATCAATGTTATTTACGAAAATATTACACTAAACATGGTGTTTTTGTCAAAAAAAAAAGTAAACCCGTGTTTTTTCATAACCTAGCCTTCAATGTGGTGGGTTGGTGCAATTAACTCAATTTATGTATTATATTATTGACTGAATATGAATAGCGTGCATGTATCTTTTCCAATTCATGGAAGCATGGTGCATTGGCATAGTTGCATGTTAAGAGAACTGCTTGTTAAGGAGGAGGTGAGTCTGTTCTTATGCACGGTGGCATTGTGAGTTAGCATATAGTTTGTTGAAGAAATTAAAGTTAGTGATTAATTATTCAGGTACATAGTAAGAGTCTGGTAGAGGATGATCCATGAAATTTTAGTTAATATATAAATAATTGTTACAAGATCGATTTGCTACTACTATGAGTTAACCGTAATTGATAAGGAGAAACCAATCCGTAGTGTCTTCAAGCCACTAGGATACGAACCAAAGATCTCAACTATTACGATGACCCCAAAATATCTACACCCAAGAGTAGCATTTTCTAAAATCTCACTTTTTACACACATGTCAATAGTGACAACAACTATAACTAAAGATCACCTATTTTATACAATGTGTATCCATGTTCAAGAGTTTGTTTCATCAACTAATTAACTTATCGATTAATCCCTATTCATAGGGTCATGAGTAGCCACTAAAGGAATAAATCATCTTACTAATTGGTTAATTTGACAATTAGCCTATTAACCCCGTACTCGTCAGTCAAGCGAGCAAATACGAGTTAACGATTTCCTCAACAATGATGGATGCATAATTTTCCAAAAAAACATTAGTGCATAGCCAATTAGCCCAACAAAGCACTCAGAGCCAACCGTTTGTAATAGACATAACTATCACTAGAGCCATGTGTATGCACCTCTTCAACATGCAACTTTGATCAATTAAAACAACAAAGTTGTTGTACTATGAAAATATTTGCATATCCAATTTCGGTTACATTACTTATTATTACAGAATTCCGAAATTACAATGGCGCTAGGACACATGAGAACAACCTTGCCCCATTGTCTTTCCTATGGCTGCCACGAGGATGCATCCCCCTCCATTTCTTCCTTCCATTTATCTTGTGGTTAATCAATTATTCTCTCTTTCCTTCATCTTCGTCTTTGACATCAAATTAGGGTGCCACCATGGGCTGATAAAGCCATCATCTAACTGTGAGGGAACTTCCTTATCCCTCGAGCTAGTGATACACTTCTCTCTTGGCATCGTCACATGTCGTCATCATTCTCGCCACTTCCGTGGTCCTCCTCCTTGTTCTCTTCCTCCTGTCATTTTTTTTATTTTCTCTCCTCCTTTCCCTTATTACTCCTCCGGCCGCTTACCGTGCCCAGGTCAACAACATGCATATATCATTTCAGACGCTATCCAAGACTTCTTACCAAATGTAATTTGAGAGTTCAATATTTGTTTTAGATAATAATTCAATTTTTCAATTGAACTATATTAGTTTGCGTCATCCTAGTGAAAGTTAGATCAATTCTGAAACATCTAGTAATCCTAATCCTGAATGATCGCACGCACGGGCGAAGCCTCTTGGAGGCCAAACGGGGTCATGACCCCCTTTCCACAACCACAATTTTTCACTACTATGTATACTAATCGTTTTGGTCCAACCCATCAGTGAATGATTCCCCTGCGAATTCAATTGTTTTTCATCTTGTTTTGCCCAAGCGATTACATCGTCTAGCTTCGGTCAGCAAATTAAGTGTCGACATCTTGCTCGCACATGCATACGCACATATCCTACTTGGTGTGTATTATACAAACCAGAAGTGATGCACATACATACGGCCGGCCGCGGCTGCTAGCGATACAAGGAACCTATGACTACTTGTCCATGAAATCCAGTCGCTGGATGTATATCGCCCGTACATATATTTGTAGGACTTGGTTGCTGCATGCATTGTGTGTATTCAAAGTCTTGAAGATTATTGTTACTAGTCGTCAAGAATTGAAGGGTTAATCTGCAGAATTGGTCAAGTAGGTAGGCACGCGGCTCGGGGGCTTTTGAAGGGTTACTATTCCACCCATCACTAGCTAGGCCAAACTACCAGTCCATTGCCCCATCGGAGATATCGCGCGAAGAGCATTGTGCTCGTTTTCCTCCCTTTTCTGTGAAAAACGATGGGGGTGCCACATCAGTAAGTTGGAATAACATTCAACGTTTGGCAACCTGCACAGCATGTTTATGGGTTCACCGTTCACATGCAAACAAAAGGTAGAAACAAGTTGATGTGGTCAACCATACCTTTCGAGAAGCACCTTGGTAAGATGAACCATACGACGGCCTGGAAACCGGAGAAAAAGAAGAACCAGAATCTTAAACCACTGCCTGAAGAGTAAAGATGAACTGAACCACCTGTTTAGAGTAAGCTGGAAACGAAAGCAAAAAAAGATGAACCAACAGTCGACGTCCCTAAGTAAAGATAGAAAGCTGCGTTTCCCGAGGCTAAACCCCTAACCTGGCGAGTTGTCACACAAGCAAGCCAACCGCCAACGTGCCGTGGAAAAACGTGTCGCCACATTCCAAAGAAGCTACGTAGCTGCCTGCCTCGAAGCCAGCCTAGCTAGCTAGCTACAACTTCATGTACGTACGATAGTAACATGTACCCACGACCTGCACGGCTGCACGTACTGCCATTTTCGGCCAGAAACTTGAGGGGTAGGAAACCCGTTCCACAAGGACAAAGGAGCCATCGACGTACCATGGATTAGTTTCAACGCTCACCGTTTATATAATGGGATTTCTGTATTTATGCCCTTAGTTGTGTCCCCCTCGACTGATTTGTCCTTAATTTTTGAAAACACGCGGTCTTGCCCAGCTCACCTCCATCTTCTTGCGGTTTTGCCCTTCCGGCACGGCTCCGTCCAGTCAGCGCCGTTTGACCGCAAACGACGCGTTACTTTGGACATTTTTACCCCTGTCGGTGCTATACCTAATACCCCTTCGTCCTCAATGTTCTAGCGCAAGGAAACAGAGCAGAGCAGAACGAGGAAGCCGGCGAGGAAAAAGGAGTGGGAGGCAACACGTGGGGCGGTAGAGCAAGGAGCGGCGGTGCATGGCGAGCTCGGGCTCTTCCATCTTCTCGTCGGTGGTCGCAGAGGTAAGTAAAACTCCAACAATGCTTCTTCCTCCCCCCCCCCAATGCGTTCTAGGGTTTGTGATAATTGGGGAATTTCTGATTCAGGTTGATGGGGTCGGGATTGTGGAGCATGTCTCTGAGTTCTATTTTCCAGATGAAAGTTATTGCGGATTGGAGCATTCATCAAAGCATCGCTGCCCTGGTCATGACCGTGTTCCTGCCCGGCGTGTTGCATGGGGAGGAGCTAACACAGGCCGCCGTTTTTTCGGGTGTCCTCTAGATGTAAGATCTTGTGAATTATAGCATCTTTTGGATGGTGTTTATGCTCTAATGTTTTGATAATGTGATGTGCAGTTACCAGATGAGTGTCACTGGGTGGTTTGGGTTGATCCTCCTCCTCCATTGCATGATGCCCTTGCTTTTGAATACCTGCACGCAGAGCTAGAACAAAGCTGGATGAGAAGCCACAAAATGCAGAAGCAAAATATGGAGCTGTTAAAGAAAAATCTTGCTTTGAAGAAGAAACTGAGAGAGAGAGATGAGATGCTGTTAGTTCTGGCATTGTTGTTTGTTGGAATGTGTGTTGTTGTGTTTTTAGTGTTGTAGTTTGCAGCAGTTGTTGAAGAGAGTGTGTGTGAGAGAGATGACCTGAATGTTGTTTGTGATGCACTATTGTATGAATTTGAAGATCATTATTCTCTGCTCATGCTTGTTGAAGAAAGTGTGTCTGAGAGAGCAATTGTAGCACATATTGTACCAAATAGAGCAACCTGGTACAACACTTTATTCTACCAAATTCCACAAACTGACATTGTACCAAATTCCACAAACTGACATTGTACCAAATACAACACTTCATAGTGCATTGCCAAATATAACATAGTACCAAATACTGCAATTTATTGTACCAACACACAATAACAACATAATAGCACTAGAACATAACTTTCTTGCTCCTGGTGTTCTTGGCTGGGTTTGGAGCTTGCATTGCCTTGCTTCTAGTGTTTTTTGCTGGGTTTGGAGCTTCAACAGTTGTTGCTGCTCTTTTTGGAGAGGAACCTTTGCTTTCAAGCTCCTACTACACACCTATATTCTGCTTGACACACCTGGGAGAAGGTCCTCTTCTTGCTACCCTTTTATAATTTTTCCTAGGGCTAAAACAAGTGGAAGCATATCACAATTTGAAAGATTTTGTAAGATGAAAACATGTAAGAAAGCCAAGATTTAATACCTGACACAACTAGCTTCTGTAGATGCTGTTGGAATTATGCCCTAGAGGCAATAATAAATATAGTTATTATTATAATTCCTGTATCAAGATAATCATTTATTATCCATGCTATAATTGTATTGAATGAAGACTCATTTACATGTGTGGATACATAAACAAAACACCGTCCCTAGCATGCCTCTAGTTGGCTGGCCGGTTGATCAATGATAGTCAGTGTCTTCTGATTATGAACAAGGTGTTGTTGCTTGATAACTGGATCACGTCATTGGGAGAATCACGTGATGGACTAGACCCAAACTAATAGACGTAGCATGTTGATCGTGTCATTTTGTTGCTACTGTTTTCTGCGTGTCAAGTATTTATTCCTATGACCATGAGATCATATAACTCACTGACACCGGAGGAATGCTTTCTGTGTATCAAACGTCGCAACGTAACTGGGTGACTATAAAGATGCTCTACAGGTATCTCCGAAGGTGTTAGTTGAGTTAGTATGGATCAAGACTGGGATTTGTCACTCCGTGTGACGGAGAGGTATCTCGGGGCCCACTCGGTAATACAACATCACACACAAGCCTTGCAAGCAATGTAACTTAGTGTAAGTTGCGGGATCTTGTATTACGGAACGAGTAAAGAGACTTGCCGGTAAACGAGATTGAAATAGGTATGCGGATACTGACGATCGAATCTCGGGCAAGTAACATACCGAAGGACAAAGGGAATGACATACGGGATTATACGAATCCTTGGCACTGAGGTTCAAACGATAAGATCTTCGTAGAATATGTAGGATCCAATATGGGCATCCAGGTCCCGCTATTGGATATTGACCGAGGAGTCTCTCGGGTCATGTCTACATAGTTCTCGAACCCGCAGGGTCTGCACACTTAAGGTTCGACGTTGTTTTATGCGTATTTGAGTTATATGGTTGGTTACCGAATGTTGTTCGGAGTCCCGGATGAGATCACGGACGTCACGAGGGTTTCCGGAATGGTCCGGAAACGAAAATTGATATATAGGATGACCTCATTTGATTACCGGAAGGTTTTCGGAGTTACCGGGAATGTACCGGGAATGACGAATGGATTCCGGGAGTTCACCGGGGGGGCAACCCACCCCGGGGAAGCCCATAGGCCTTGGGGGAGACACACCAGCCCTTAGTGGGCTGGTGGGACAGCCCACAAGTGGTCTATGCGCCAAGAGAAGAAAAATCAAGAGGAAAAAAAAAGGGAGGAGTTGGGAAGGGAGGAGGACTCCCTCCCACCAAACCTAGTCCAACTCGGTTTGGGGTGGGAGAGTCCTCCCCCTTGGCTCGGCCGACCCCCTTGAGGGTCCTTGGACCCCAAGGCAAGGCCCCCTCTCTCTCACCTATATATACGGAGGTTTTAGGGCAGATTTGAGACGACTTTTCCACGGCTGCCCGACCACATACCTCCACGGTTTTTCCTCTAGATCGCGTTTCTACGGAGCTCGGGCGGAGCCCTACTAAGACAAGGTCATCACCAACCTCCGGAGCGCCGTCATGCTGCCGGAGAACTCTTCTACCTCTCCGTCTCTCTTGCTGGATCAAGAAGGCCGAGATCATCGTACGGTCTACAAGGGTACGTAGATCACTCATCCCCTCTCGTAGATGGACATCACCATGATAGGTCTTCGTGCACGTAGGAAAATTTTTGTTTCCCACGCGACGTTCCCCAACAGTGGCATCATGAGCTAGGTTCATGCGTAGATGTCTTCTCGAGTAGAACACAACAGTTTTTGTGGGCGGTGATGTGCGTTTTGCTGCCCTCCTTGGTCTTTTCTTGATTCCGCGGTATTGTTGGATTGAAGCGGCTTGGACCGACATTACTCGTACGCTTACGAGAGACTGGTTTCATCGTTACGAGTAACCCCCTTTGCTCAAAGATGACTGGCAAGTGACAGTTTCTCCAACTTTAGTTGAATCGGATTTGACCGAGGAGGTCCTTGGATGAGGTTAAATAGCAACTCATATATCTCCGTTGTGGTGTTTGCGTAAGTAAGATGCGATCCTACTAGATACCCTTGGTCACCACGTAAAACATGCAATAACAAAATTAGAGGACGTCTAACTTGTTTTTGCAGGGTATGATTGTGATGTGATATGGCCAACGATGTGATGTGATATATTGGATGTATGAGATGATCATGTTGTAATAGAAATATCGACTTGCACGTCGATGGTACGGCAACCGGCAGGAGCCATAGGGTTGTCTTTATACTAACGTTTGTGCTTGCAGATGCGTTTACTATTTTGCTAGGATGTAGCTTTAGTAGTAATAGCATAAGTAGCACGACAACCCCGATGGCAACACGTTGATGGATGATCATGGTGTGGCGCCGGTGACAAGAAGATCGTGCCGGTGCTTTGGTGATGGAGATCAAGAAGCACGTGATGATGGCCATATCATGTCACTTATGAATTGCATGTGATGTTAATCCTTTTATGCACCTTATTTTGCTTAGAACGACGGTAGCATTATAAGGTGATCTCTCACTAAAATTTCAAGACAAAATTGTGTTATCCCCGACTGTGCACCGTTGCTACAGTTCGTCGTTTCGAGACACCACGTGATGATCGGGTGTGATAGACTCAACGTTCACACACAACGGGTGCAAAACAGTTGCGCACGCGGAACACTCGGGTTAAGCTTGACGAGCCTAGCATGTGCAGACATGGCCTCGGAACACATGAGACCGAAAGGTCGATCATGAATCATATAGTTGATATGATTAGCATAGGGATGCTTACCACTGAAACTATACTCAACTCACGTGATGATCGGACTTGGGATAGTGTAAGTGGATCATGAACCACTCAAATGACTAGAGAGATGTACTTTTTGAGTGGGAGTTTAGCATATAATTTGATTAAGTTAAACTCTAATTATCTTGAACATAGTCTAAGTCCACTTTGAATATATTTGTGTTGTAGATCATGGCTCACGCGACAGTCATCCTGAATTTTAATACGTTCCTAGAGAAAGCTAAGTTGAAAGATGATGGAAGCAACTTTGTAGACTGGGCTCGTAATCTTAAGCTAATCTTACAAGCTGGGAAGAAGGATTATGTCCTTAATGCTGCGCTAGGAGATGAACCACCCGCTACGGCTGATCAGGATGTTAAGAACGCTTGGTTAGCACGTAAGGATGACTACTCAATAGTTCAATGTGCAGTCTTGTATGGCTTAGAACCGGGACTTCAACGTCGCTTTGAGCGTCATGGAGCATTTGAGATGTTCCACGAGTTGGAGTTTATCTTTCAGAAGAACGCCCGGATCGAGAGGTATGAGACCTCCGATAAATTCTATGCTTGCAAGATGGAGGAAAACTCGTCTGTCAGTGAACATGTGCTCAAAATGTCTGGGTACTCAAACCGTCTAGCTGAGCTGGGGATTGAACTCCCGCAAGAAGCTATCACTGACAGAATCCTTCAATCACTGCCGCCAAGCTATAAAGGCTTTGTGTTGAACTACAACATGCAAGGGATGAACAAGTCTCCCGGCGAGTTGTTTGCGATGCTGAAAGTCGCAGAGTCTGAACTCCGTAAAGAGCATCAAGTGTTGATGGTGAGCAAGACCACTAGTTTCAAGAGAAACGGCAAAGGCAAGAAGGGCAATTCGAAGAAGAGCGGCAAGCCTGTTGCCAATCCGCCGAAGAAACCCAAGGCTGGACCTAAGCCTAAAACAGAGTGCTTCTATTGCAAGGGTATGGGTCACTGGAAGCGCAATTGCCCCAAGTATCTGGCAGATAAGAAGGCGGGCAAAGAAAAGTCAGGTATATTTGATATACATGTTATTGATGTGTACTTAACCGGCTCTCGTAGTAGTGCCTGGGTATTCGATACCGGTTCTGTTGCTCACATTTGCAACTCGAAGCAGGAACTGCGGAATAGACGAAGGCTGGCGAAAGACGAAGTGACGATGCGCGTAGGAAATGGTTCCAAGGTTGATGCAATCGCCGTCGGCACAGTGTCACTTCAGCTACCATCGGGATTAGTGATGAACTTAAATCATTGTTACTTAGTGCCTGCGTTGAGCATGAACATTATATCTGGATCTTGTTTATTGCGAGACGGTTACTCTTTTAAGTCTGAGAATAATGGTTGTTCTATTTCTATGAGTAACATCTTTTATGGTCATGCACCGAATGTGAGAGGATTGTTCATATTGAATCTTGATAGCGATACGCATATACATAACATTGAGACCAAAAGAGTTAGAGTAAACAATGATAGCGCCATATTTTTGTGGCACTGCCGCTTGGGTCATATTGGTGTAAAGCGCATGAAGAAACTCCATGCTGATGGACTTTTGGAGTCACTTGACTTTGATTCACTTGACACGTGCGAACCATGCCTCATGGGCAAGATGACTAAGACTCCGTTCTCCGGAACGATGGAGCGTGCAAGTGACTTGTTGGAAATCATACATACCGATGTGTGTGGTCCAATGAGCGTAGAGGCACGCGGCGGATATCGTTATTTTCTCACCTTCACTGACGATTTAAGTAGATATGGTTATGTCTACTTGATGAAGCACAAGTCTGAAACATTTGAAAAGTTCAAGCAATTTCAGAGTGAAGTGGAAAATCATCATAACAAGAAGATCAAGTTCCTACGGTCTGATCGTGGGGGTGAATATCTGAGTTTCAAGTTTGGTGCTCACTTAAGACAATGTGGAATTGTTTCGCAGTTAACACCGCCTGGAACACCACGGCGTAATGGTGTGTCCGAACGTCGTAATCGTACTTTGTTAGAGATGGTGCGATCTATGATGTCTCTTACTGATTTGCCGTTATCATTTTGGGGTTATGCATTAGAAACAGCTGCATTCACTTTAAATAGGGCACCATCAAAATCCGTTGAGACGACACCATACGAACTGTGGTATGGCAAAAGGCCAAAGTTGTCGTTTCTTAAAGTTTGGGGATGTGATGCTTATGTCAAAAAGCTTCGGCCTGAAAAGCTGGAACCCAAAGCGGAAAAGTGCGTCTTCATAGGTTACCCAAAAGAGACAGTTGGGTACACCTTCTATCTCAAATCCGAGGGCAAAGTGTTTGTTGCTAAAAACGGAACTTTTCTCGAGAAGGAGTTTCTCTCGAGAGAATTGAGTGGGAGGAAGATAGAACTTGACGAGGTTGTCGAACCTCTCATCCCTCTGGATGGTGGCGCAGGGCAGGGGGAAACTTGTGTCGTTGCGACGCTGGTTGAGGAGGAAGTTAATGATGATGATCATGAAACTCCAGTTCAAGTTTCTGTTGAACCACGCAGGTCGACGAGATCACGCGCTACTCCAGAGTGGTACGGTAATCCCGTGTTATCAATCATGTTGTTAGACAACAATGAGCCTGCAAATTATGAAGAAGCAATGGTTGGCCCAGATTCCAACAAATGGCTAGAAGCCATGAAATCCGAGATAGGATCCATGTATGAGAACAAAGTGTGGACTTTGGAGATACTACCTGAGGGCCGCAAGGCTATTCAGAACAAATGGATCTTTAAGAAGAAGACGGACGCTGACGGTAATGTGACCGTTTATAAAGCTCGACTTGTGGCAAAAGGTTTTTCACAAGTTCCAGGAGTTGACTACGATGAGACTTTCTCACCCGTAGCGATGCTTAAGTCCGTCAGAATCATGTTAGCAATAGCTGCATTTTTCGATTATGAAATCTGGCAGATGGATGTCAAAACGGCGTTCCTTAACGGTTTCCTTAAGGAAGAGTTGTATATGATGCAGCCCGAAGGTTTTGTCGATCCTAAAAATGCTGACGAGGTGTGCAAGCTCCAGCGATCCATTTATGGACTGGTGCAAGAATCTCGGAGTTGGAACAAACGCTTTGATGAGGTGATCAAAGCATTTGGGTTTATACAAGTGGTTGGAGAATCTTGTATTTACAGGAAAGTGAGTGGGAGCTCTGTGGCGTTTCTAATATTATATGTGGATGACATATTACTGATTGGAAACAACGTAGAGCTTTTGGAGAGCATAAAAGGTTACTTGAATAAAAGTTTCTCTATGAAGGACCTAGGAGAAGCTGCTTACATTCTAGGCATTAAGATCTATAGGGATAGATCAAAACGCCTGATAGGACTTTCACAAAGCACATACCTTGATAAAGTTTTGAAGAGGCTCAAAATGGAACGGTCCAAGAAAGGGTTCTTGCCAGTTTTACAATGTACGAGATTGAGTAAGACTCAGTGCCCAGCAACTGATGAAGATAAAGAGCATATGCGCTCCGTCCCCTATGCTTCAGCCATAGGTTCTATCATGTATGCGATGTTGTGCACTAGACCGGATGTTAGCCTGGCCATAAGTATGGCAGGTAGGTTCCAGAGTAATCCAGGAGTGGATCACTGGACAACGGTCAAGAATATCCTGAAGTACCTGAAAAGGACTAAGGAGATGTTTCTCGTGTATGGAGGTGACGAAGAGCTCGCCGTAAAAGGTTACGTCGATGCAAGCTTTGACACAGATCCGGACGACTCTAAGTCGCAAACCGGATACGTATTTATTCTTAATGGGGGTGCAGTAAGCTGGTGCAGTTCCAAGCAAAGCGTCGTAGCAGATTCTACATGTGAAGCGGAGTACATGGCTGCCTCGGAGGCGGCTAAGGAGGGTGTATGGATGAAGCACTTCATGACGGATCTTGGAGTGGTGCCAAGTGCACTGGATCCAATAACCTTGTTCTGTGACAACACGGGTGCCATTGCCTTAGCAAAGGAACCGCGGTTTCACAAGAAGACCAGACACATCAAACGACGCTTCAACCTCATCCGCGACTACGTCGAGGAAGAGGACGTAAATATATGCAAAGTGCACACGGATCTGAATGTAGCAGACCCGCTGACTAAACCTCTTCCACGGCCAAAACATGATCGACACCAGAACTGTATGGGTGTTAGATTTATTACAATGTAATTCGCATGGTGATGTGAGGGCTAGATTATTGACTCTAGTGCAAGTGGGAGACTGTTCGAATTATGCCCTAGAGGAAATAATAAATATAGTTATTATTATAATTCCTGTATCAAGATAATCGTTTATTATCCATGCTATAATTGTATTGAATGAAGACTCATTTACATGTGTGGATACATAAACAAAACACCGTCCCTAGCATGCCTCTAGTTGGCTGGCCGGTTGATCAATGATAGTCAGTGTCTTCTGATTATGAACAAGGTGTTGTTGCTTGATAACTAGATCACGTCATTGGGAGAATCACGTGATGGACTAGACCCAAACTAATAGACGTAGCATGTTGATCGTGTCATTTTGTTGCTACTGTTTTCTGCGTGTCAAGTATTTATTCCTATGACCATGAGATCATATAACTCACTGACACCGGAGGAATGCTTTCTGTGTATCAAACGTCGCAACGTAACTGGGTGACTATAAAGATGCTCTACAGGTATCTCCGAAGGTGTTAATTGAGTTAGTATGGATCAAGACTGGGATTTGTCACTCCGTGTGACGGAGAGGTATCTCGGGGCCCACTCGGTAATACAACATCACACACAAGCCTTGCAAGCAATGTAACTTAGTGTAAGTTGCGGGATCTTGTATTACGGAACGAGTAAAGAGACTTGCCGGTAAACGAGATTGAAATAGGTATGCGGATACTGACGATCGAATCTCGGGCAAGTAACATACCGAAGGACAAAGGGAATGACATACGGGATTATACGAATCCTTGGCACTAAGGTTCAAACGATAAGATCTTCGTAGAATATGTAGGATCCAATATGGGCATCCAGGTCCCGCTATTGGATATTGACCGAGGAGTCTCTTGGGTCATGTCTACATAGTTCTCGAACCCGCAGGGTCTGCACACTTAAGGTTCGACGTTGTTTTATGCGTATTTGAGTTATATGGTTGGTTACCGAATGTTGTTCGGAGTCCTGGATGAGATCACGGACGTCACGAGGGTTTCCGGAATGGTCCGGAAACGGAAATTGATATATAGGATGACCTCATTTGATTACCGGAAGGGTTTCGGAGTTACCGGGAATGTACCGGGAATGACGAATGGGTTCCGGGAGTTCACCGGGGGGGGGGGGCAACCCACCCCGGGGAAGCCCATAGGCCTTGGGGGAGACACACCAGCCCTTAGTGGGCTGGTGGGACAGCCCACAAGTGGTCTATGCGCCAAGAGAAGAAAAATCAAGAGGAAAAGAAAAAAAAAGGGAGGAGGTGGGAAGGGAGGAGGACTCCCTCCCACCAAACCTAGTCCAACTCGGTTTGGGGGGGGGAGAGTCCTCCCCCTTGGCTCGGCCGACCCCCTTGAGGGTCCTTGGACCCCAAGGCAAGGCCCCCTCCCTCCCACCTATATATACGAAGGTTTTAGGGCAGATTTGAGACGACTTTTCCATGGCTGCCCGACCACATACCTCCACGGTTTTTCCTCTAGATCGCGTTTCTGCGGAGCTCGGGCGGAGCCCTGCTGAGACAAGGTCATCACCAACCTCCGGAGCGCCGTCACGCTGCCGGAGAACTCTTCTACCTCTCCGTCTCTCTTGCTGGATCAAGAAGGCCGAGATCATCGTCGAGTTGTACGTGTGCTGAACGCGGAGGTGCCGTCCGTTCGGTACTAAATCGTGGGACTGATCGCGGGATTGTTCGCGGGGCGAATCGAGGGACGT
This sequence comes from Hordeum vulgare subsp. vulgare, assembly GCF_904849725.1. Taxonomy (NCBI): domain Eukaryota; kingdom Viridiplantae; phylum Streptophyta; class Magnoliopsida; order Poales; family Poaceae; genus Hordeum; species Hordeum vulgare. The sequence continues at coordinate 175,309,197 of NC_058524.1, forward strand.
GAGGACGTTCCACTACATCAACCGCGTTCTCTAACGCTTCTGCTGTACGGTCTACAAGGGTACGTAGATCACTCATCCCCTCTCGTAGATGGACATCACCATGATAGGTCTTCGTGCGCGTAGGAAAATTTTTGTTTCCCACGCGACGTTCCCCAACAGATGCATCATGTGAGGGATCCTTTGGTGGTGGCATCTGCTGCTGAACATCAGGTGGTGTCTCATCCTCCTCCTCCTCCTCCTCTTGTATTTCTGCTTGTGCTGGTTCATTGGTTGTAGGATGATCATCTGCATTGTCTGCTCCCAAGTGTTCATCTTCACCAAAGGCTGGATCAACAGATTGCTTGCAGCCCTTAGCTTTGTGTCCACATCTACCACACCTTTTGCACTTATAGTTTCTAGGACCAAGGCCTTTTCCTTCAGTGCTACTTCTAATCCTTTGTTTTCTTGGTCTGCCTGGAGGTCTAGCTTGAATAGGAGCACACAGTTTGAATCCAGGATCTACAATGTCCCACTGTTGCTTGCCTTCTAGAGCTGGTATGTTCTCAGCATAAGTAGCTCTGAACATGTCAACTGGGTAATATTTATGGACATACTGATCTATTCCACTTGCTTCACCTCTTAGAGAAGTGATAAAGAAAAGTGCATGGATGCATGGTTTACCAGTGATCTGCCATTGTCTACAACTGCAAGACCACTTCTCTAAGTCAACAGGATACCTCCATTCTCTTTTCTCACTATCAGTAGCAGTCACCTCTGCCTCTGTTGGGCTTCTCCTCACTATACTCATTTGCAAACCTCTTGTTTTCTCCATTAACACCTTCATTACTTCTGGTATGATGGAGTGCCCAATGAAATGGTCCATGGCAATTCTGTTTCTTAAGTCAAATTTCTCCATCATATACTCCCTTATCTTGTCTAGCAGATCAACTATGTTCATGCTCTTGTATTTTTTGATTCTGGAGTTGAATGACTCAGCTAGGTTGTTATTGACATAGTCAACCTTGCTTATCTCATTGAAATCAGCTCTTGCCCATATTTTTGTGTGGTGTTCCTCTAGATATTCCTTTACTTTGGGCTTGCTTTTCAACTGGCTCAAGTGATAGTTGTGTTTCTTGATGCTACAAGTTAGTGAGCATGGCCAAAAATTATCATCATAAAACTTCCCCTTGAATTTCTTGCTGAAATTCTGGGCCAAGTGCCTCATGCACTCTCTGTGCTCCACTCCAGGGTAAACTTCCTCAACAGCACTTTCCAATCCCTTGCAAGCATCAATATGTATCACTAAACCTTCTGGATGCCCTATTACTGTCTTCAGGTTTCTAAAAAACCAAGTCCAACTCTCAATTGACTCCACTTCCAGAACACCATATGCAACAGGAAATAACCAGTTGTGAGCATCTAGGGCACATGCTGCCACTAGTTGCCCTCGGAACCTACCAGTCAATGCAGTAGCATCTACAGCTAGGTATGGCCTGCACCCCTCCAGAAAACCCTTTTGACATGCTTTGAAGCACACAAACACCCTTCTAAAGCATTCCTTGTACAACTTTTTGTTGTTTATCTTGTACTCAACTTTGTGCTTGTCAATTTCCACAATACTGCCTGGTGATGCCCTCTCTACTTCAGCTTTAAAGCTATATAGCAGTTGAAAGCTATCACCATACTTTCCATACAATTTTTCAAGTGCAATCTCCTTACCATGGTAGCATCTGTCATATGGCACCTCTACACCATATTTCTCTAACAACCTGGTCTGAATTTCCTTAGGACCAATTCCTGGATTTGCTCTGATCCATGACATAGAAGCATCTGCTATCCATCTTCTTTTTGCAGCTCTCAATCTCTGAGATCTATTCACACTAGGACATGTATGCTGATATGTGTTGACTTTAATCTGAAACAAACAACAAAAACAATGAGATTAGTACTGAAAAAGCAATACCTAAAAATAAACTAAAACAAAAAGGGAAAATACCTGAAACAGTGTGCTATTCCTCATCAAAGAGGCATGCAGTCTCCACTTGCATCTCTCATAAGCACATTTGACAGTAAACCTTGTTGGATCACTTTTCAGAGTGAGGAACACAGTTTCAGACTTGATTGAGAAGCTTGCAACTGCATTTCTACAGTCAACGGCACTAGGAAAGACCACACCTTCAGCAATACATGGATTTTCCCTGTCATACATCTCTACAGGTCTGTCCTCTGCTGCATCTTCAAAAACTCCCATCTCAACATCCTCTTGCTTCTCATCTTCATCTGCATCTGAAAATTCTGCTGGAATGTACTCTTTATCTGCTGCATCTTCTTCATCATTATTGTGCTGGACATATCGAGGATGTAGAACCTCATCCTCCACAGCAGGTGCATCAGTCAATGCCTCCTCCACAACAGGATCAAGTGTCTTCTTTTGGTGTTCTTGGCTTTCATTGACACTTGCAGTTGCATTAACACTTGGTGTTCTAGGAGCACTTGGTGTTCTACTGCTGGCCCTAGTTCTAGATGCAGATGGCCTGGAACTAGATGGGTTAACACATCTCTGACCTCTAGTTCTTTGTATAACTGTGATTTCCAAATTGCATGACATTGTTGTTGCATTACTTGCAAATATCACACCTAACTCTGCATCACACTGCACAGGGACCCAACAAAGTTTGGAACTATTCCAGTATCTAATCTCCACTGCATCAAACAATACCCATGGATACTTGGCACAAATGGCAGCCCTAAAATTAGTATATGAACTAGTGCAGTCCACAACTAAAGGAAATGAGAATCCACAATGTTTTCCTTTTGTACCACCAGAAACTAGAACAGTGGTCTCCATTCTAATTGAAAGAAAGAAAGCTATAGCTGGATCCATCCTATCATATTAAACACAATCTACAGTGAGAAAAGGCACAAACCCTAAATCCAAGCAAATCAGGTCCGTTACTAACCCTGAGGGAATTTGCCGACCATCTCCGCCACAGCTTATCACCGTTTGTGCAGATCCTGCACCGCTCCTCGACGCTGCTACAGATCCGCCACAAGGGCTGCTCTTGTCGCCGTTGGTGCCGCCCTTGTCGCCGTTGGTGCCTTCTCCGCTCTCTCCACTCTCCCCCATCACCTTGCGCAATGGATCTTGTCGCCGAAATTTAGGGTTCGTGAGAGGGAAAGAGAGACAGCGCGGGGAATGAGAGAGCGTGAGTGAGCACGGGGGCAAGACAGAGTGGGGAATGAGAGAGCGTGAGGGAGCACGGGGGCAAGCGATGTCCAAAGTAACGCGTCGTTTTCGGTCAAACGGCGCTGACTGGACGGAGCCGTGCCGGAAGGGCAAAACCGCAAGAAGAAGGAGGTGAGCTGGGCAAGACCGCTTGTTTTTAAAAATTAGGGACAAATCAGTTGAGGGGGACACAACTAAGAGGGTGTTTGTTTCCAGGGACTTATTGGTTTTGGGACTTAAAAAAGTCCCTATAAGTCCCACCTAAACCAAACACAAGGGACTTATTAGGACTTATTATGGTTAATTGGGACTTATGAAATAAGACTCTCTAATAGGAGCTTATTGGGACTTATTTTGGTCCCATTACGCTCGCACCGCCTGCCCCGATCGCTCCAGGGACAGGACTCCAGGACTCGACGCTCGCACCGCCCGCCGCCGGCTTCCCCAATCGCCGCCGGCCGCCCGCCCGTCCCCGCCCGCCCCGTCGCCGCCCGGCCGCCGCCCCGCCCAGTCGCCGCCCCGCCGCCCCGCCCGCCCAGTCGTCGCCGCCCCGCCGCCCGCCCGTTCAGTCGCCGCCCGCCCCGACGCCGCCCGACCGCCGCCCCGCCCGCCCCGACGCCGCCCGGCCGCCGCCCCGCCCCGTCGCCGCCCGGCCGCCGCTGCAGTTCATCTTTTCTGCAGGTTCGACTCAATTGGTCCTGCTAGTTCATCTGCAAGTTCGTATTGTTCGTCGCCGCTGCAGTTCATCTTTTCTGCAGGTTCGACTCAACCGGTCCTGCTAGTTCATCTGCAAGTTCGTATTGTTCATTGTTCATCTACTTACTTCTTATGCTACCTACGTCTCAGCTTGATCGAGTACTGCATTAGGGCTGTTGAGTTTTTGCTAACACATGTAGCAAACTGTGATCGGTGCACATGATAATATTTCTAGTATACTGTGACCAGTTTGCTGTTGACAATTAGGCTGATGATGATTCATATGGACTGCAGGTTACCGCGCCATGGCTGATGAGGATCCCCGCGTCCCAGGTGACCGTACCATGGCTGATGAGGAGGAGGAGCAGATGCCTTTTTTCTGCTGGATCCAGATTTGGTGACAAGTTTCCAAAACCTCCACCTAATAAGTTCTATCTTGTCGACTCAGGGTACCCAAATAGACCGGGTTATCTTTCACCATACAAGGGTTTAACCTATCATTTCCAGGAGTACCGTGATGGCACAATGCCTAGAGGAAAAAAGGAACACTTCAATTTCACCCATTCTTCACTTAGAAATGTCATCGAGAGGTGTTTTGGAGTCCTGAAGAACAAGTGGACGATTTTGTTTCACTTGCCTAGTTATCCACAACAGAAACAAAGCAAAATAATTGTGGCTTGCATTGCACTGCACAATTTTATTAGACAAAGCCAACTCGCCGATATAGATTTTGACTTGTGTGATCAAGATGAAAATTATGTACCATTGTCTATGCCAACAACTACAACAAATGATTCAACAAATGAGATGGACAGTGCTGCTATGAATCAATTCAGAGCTTGGGTCGTTGGTGGGTTGTGGTCCTTGAAACAACAATGATATGAAGAAGTGTTCTGCGCTTATGTAATTTCTGTTATCTCGGTTGTTATGTACTCTGTCTTATTTTGGTTCTTATGAACAAGTGTTAATTCGTTTGTATGAACAAGTGTTATGAACAATTTTTATTTCGGTTGTCACTATTCTGCAATTCATTTGTATGAACAAGGATTATGTGAACAAGTGTATTTTATTAGGTGCAACATGGACTTATAAGTCCCTGTAAACAAACAGGTAGGGACTCGGGACTTATAAGTCCCTGTAAACAAACAGGTAGGGACTTATGACTTATAAGTTGGGACTTAAAAAAGTCCTAGGACTTATAAATCAAACAGAGTCTAAGGGCACAGATACAAATATCCCTTATATAATTTCATGCGCATGCATGCCCAATCGCACCTCACAACTCGCAAGCCACCAGCGCACGAGAGCCGTAGCAGACGCACACGTAAGCCCCGTCGAATTTATTGGACACGCAGCGAGATCGTACGTACGCCCACCCTATAAAGCCAGCCATGTCGCTTCCTCAGCTTAAACCATCCAGCCTCCAGAGCCACCACCACACCATCGGGAGTCGTCGCATCGTCCCCTCTTTCTCCTCCTCCACTTGCAGCACCGGCAGCGGCCTCCGCTCGTCTTCGCTTTCCGCTGGGCTCCGTGGCGGTGCGCAGCTGATCGTGCGGTGCTCCTCCGTTGGCCCGTCCGAGGTGGTGCCGACCAGTAGTAGTAGCGGCGGCGGCGGCGACGGTGTGCTTCTTCCGCCATGGCAGGAAAGGGCGGTGCTTCGGTGCGCGTCAAGGCGGTGGCGACGGTTAAGGTCACCGTTGGTGGGTTCCTCGATGGGCTGAGGCCGTCGAGGACGCTGGACGATGTGAAGGACCTCATCGGCAGGTCCATGGAGATCGAGCTCGTCAGCGCCGAGCTTGACGCCAGTAAGTATACTAGTACTACATATACCATATAAAATTGACATGCATGCATGGTTTTGTCTACTACTACTAATTTTGGTTTATTCAAAAAAGGCAGAAAATTAGTTTAGTCTAGTGAAAAAAATGCAACTTGCACCATTTTGTAGCCCAAATTAAGATCTGATTTTACTTATTAAACGAAGCCATTACAAGTGTTCTAACACCGTACCACAAGGAAAAATCAAAGGGTCAACCGGCCTGCCCGTCTGCTAAACACGATAATAGAATTAATTGATCGACGGACGAATGAATAAATGAATCAACTAACCATAAGCTAACAGATGTGCCATTGAAGCAAAGGCCAGAGATCGACGGATGCACAAAAATCATCCATCGATCATAGATGCTCAAGTTGCCTGCAGAAAAAAAATCATCAGTCGTTTTCTACAAGTTATTCCGTTTGGTTCGACTAGTTTTTACAAAAAAAATTCCTGTAATAAACTATTCGTCCTTTTTGAGGTACTCACTCCAACGTACAACAACTTTGAGCTGCAATACAGTTTGTCATAAAAAGTCAACCATAAATTAAGTGACCAGTCCTAATTGAGTTACCAAAACAAGTATATATATATATATACCATAGCAGGTTTGACACGCTATGTTGGCTAGCTGCCCTCATTTTTCATGCAATGGATGGAAAAAGTTTAAAGGTACTAGGTTCAACTTGTCCCTCTCTCAGTAAAGACAAACTTTTTAATAGATGATCATCACCTTGTTTGAACCATTAAAAAGACTTTCTAATAGATGATCATCACCTTGTTTGAACCACTAAAAAAAACTTGTTTGATGCATGGTCATCACCTAGCTAGTACATCTGATTGCGAAAATTTAAACTTTGTAAAAGCAAACCTGGTCACCTGTGCGCGTATAACAGCTTGCAAGTTGAGCTGTATCATGGAGTATATAGTGCTTGATGTTAATCGCTATGCTGCTGCTGCATATGCACATGTGAATGCAGAGACGGGGGAGGAGAAGCAGACGATCAAGAGCTACGCCCACAAGGTGGCCGACAACGACGTCCAAGTCGTAACCTACGAAGCCGACTTCAACGTGCCGGCGGGGTTCGGCCCCGTCGGCGCCGTGCTGGTCTCCAACGAGCACGGCACGGAGATGTTCCTGGAGGACGTGAAGGTGGTCACCGCCGGCGGCAACTCGCCGCCCGACGTCATCCGCTGCGACTCCTGGCTGCCGCCCAAGTCCGGCGACGCCAACCGCGTCTTCTTCGCCAACAAGGTAAGGAACCAAGTCAAGTCTCCTCGCCTAACGTGTGGATGTGATCTCTGTGGTTTTGTTTTTACCTTGAGCGAGACTGGGTCGATAGGAGATTTATGCCAAGTCGTTGTAGTTTAGGCCTTTAGGCTATATGATGATATGATGATCATGATCATCTAACCACCGTGCGTCGAACCATAAGTAAAGGAGATATGACGTGCATGGTCAATTCTCGAGATTAAGGGACTTCAAGGCTCGTTATTGCGCATTAGATGCAGAAAGATATGCGCTCGGCATGGATGCAGACAGGTAGCCGAGAGCTACTGGTGTCCAGGCTTCCACGTGATCATTGTGCATGGAGCAATGGTGTGCACACATATTATCATATGGAGTAGGTTGCTTTTTCTGAACGTGCATATCGTGACTTGGTTGCGTAAAAGTTGGGCAGTGCACGACCCATGATCTCCCCGATAAGTACGTACGTGGCCCCGCCCGTACGAGTTTCGAACCCGTGCGCATTAAACTTGAGCTGCAGCTTGTTCCAAAAAAAGAAAAAAGAGTTGAGCTGCAGCTTTCCTTGCTATTGGAATGACGTGTTATGCTCTTGTGGCTGAAATTTGTGAACCGTGCAGCCTTACCTGCCGAGCCAGACTCCTCCGGGTCTCCAGGCCTACCGGAAGAAGGACCTCGCCAAGAAGCGCGGTGACGGCACCGGGCAGAGGAAGGCCACCGACCGGGTCTACGACTACGACGTGTACAACGACCTCGGGTCCGGCGAGGAGCTCGGTGCCTCCGGCTCCCGCCCCGTCCTCGGCGGCAACAAGCAGTTCCCCTACCCGCGGCGCTGCCGCACCGGCCGCCCCCGATCCACCAAAGGTACGTACGTATACACGACAAAGTCAAGAGATACTACGTACGTACTCCTACAGTGCATGAACGTGTGTGGTACATGGGTAACTCGTGCAAATTGCGTACGTGCAGACCCGCAGTCGGAGACGAGGAGCGGCGACGTCTACGTGCCGAGGGACGAGGCCTTCTCGGAGGTGAAGAACGTGCAGTTCTCGGTGAAGACGCTGCAGTCGGTGCTCCACGCGGCGGTGCCGGCGGTGCAGTCGACGCTCATCGACCCCAACCAGGGCTTCCCCTCCTTCTTCGTCATCGACAAGCTCTTCGAGGACGGGGTTGAGCTGCCGCGCGCCGAGGATCTCGGCTTCCTCCGCGCCGCCGTGCCGCGCCTCCTCGAGTTCCTCCGCGACGGCCCCGGCGACAAACTCCTCCTCTTCGACGCCCCCGCAAATGTCCAGAGTACGTTCCTACTCCACTCCAGATGCACGTGCGTGCATGCAGCAAATGGGGTTTTTCATGCCATGCACGAACCTACTCGTAATAATTAAATTAAATGAGCGTTGGTTGCCGAGTGTAGAGGACAAGTTCGCGTGGTTGCGGGACGAGGAGTTCGCCAGGGAGACGCTGGCCGGGATCAATCCGTACGCCATCGAGCTTGTCAAGGAATTTCCTCTCAAGAGCAAGCTGGACCCGGCGGTGTACGGGCCGGCCGAGTCGGCGATCACCGCCGAGCTGCTGGAGGCTCAGATGGGGCACGCCATGACGGTGCCCGAGGCGGTGAAGAACAAGAGGCTCTTCATGCTCGACTTCCACGACCTGTTCCTGCCCTACGTGCACAAGATCCGCGCCCTGCAGCACACCACCATGTACGGCTCCCGCACCATCATGTTCCTCACCGACGACGGCACGCTGCGCCTCCTCGCCATCGAGCTCACCCGGCCGGCCTCACCCATGATGCCGCAGTGGAGGCAGGTCTTCACTTCCTCCACGGACACCACCAAGTCGTGGCTGTGGCGGATGGCCAAGTCCCACGTCCGCGCCCACGACGCCGGCCACCACGAGCTCGTCACCCACTGGCTGCGCACGCACTGCGCCGTCGAGCCCTACATCCTCGCGGCCAACAGGCAGCTCAGCGAGATGCACCCCATCTTCCAGCTGCTGCGCCCGCACTTCCGCTACACCATGCGGATCAACGCGCTCGCACGCTCCGCCCTCATCAACGGCGGCGGCATCATCGAGCTCACCTTCTCCCCGCAGAGGTACGCCATGGAGCTCAGCTCCGTCGCCTACGACAAGCTCTGGCGCTTCGACATGGAGGCCCTCCCCGCCGACCTCGTCCGCAGGGGCATGGCGGAGGAGGACCCCACGGCGGAGCACGGACTCAAGCTCGCCATCAAAGACTACCCGTTCGCCAACGACGGGCTCCTCATCTGGGACGCCATCAAGGGGTGGGTTCAGGCGTACGTTTCCAGCTACTACCCGACCGCCGCCAGCGTCACGGGCGACGCGGAGCTGCAGGCTTTCTGGACGGAGGTGCGCACAGAGGGACACGCCGACAAGAAGGACGCGCCGTGGTGGCCCAAGCTCGACACGCCGGAGAGCCTCGCGCACACGCTCACCACCATCATCTGGGTCGCGGCGGCGCACCACGCGGCCGTCAACTTCGGGCAGTACGACTTCGGCGGCTACTTCCCGAACCGCCCCTCCATCGCACGCACCAACATGCCGGTGGAGGAGCCCGTGGACGCCGCCGCCTTCGACAAGTTCCTGGACAACCCGGACCAGGCGCTCCGGGAATGCTTCCCGTCGCAGGTGCAGGCAACGCTGGTGATGGCGGTGCTGGACGTGCTGTCCAGCCACTCCCCCGACGAGGAGTACCTGGGAGGGATGGAGACTGCCCCGTGGGGCGGCGACACCGCGGTGCGGGCGGCGTACGTGAGGTTCAACGAGCAGCTTAAGGCGGTGGAAGGGATCATCGACGGAAGGAACAAGAACAGGAAGCTCAAGAACCGGTGCGGCGCCGGCATCGTGCCGTACCAGCTCATGAAACCATTCTCGCAGCCCGGCGTCACGGGCAAGGGCATTCCCAACAGCACCTCCATCTAATCAAACATAGCTTCCGTGAATCTAGTAGACTTCGTTGTCCGTTGTTAAATGTACGTATTTATTTAAGCTCCACACTTCATATCTGTATGTGTATATCCATTCTATTAATAAGTTCAGATTTACTACTTATTTCGCATCCGAAATAACTACGTATCTCACATTTAAATCCCACAGCTTTAATCTAAGGTTTTGCTATTTTTCAGTCAACTGATTTTCAATTTGCAATCGTTCAAATCTTTGTCCGTCCGTTCTCGCGCGGAGATTCGCGCTCGACCGTCCTGTACTTTGCGGTTTTTGGATTGTTTTTATTTTAGCGGGTTGGTTTTTTTAGCCCGTTTGCGCGGTGCCCTGCATAGATTGGACCGTTCACTGTTGGTTTTTGTCCTTTTTAAATTCTGAGAGGGTCGTGTTGTTTGCCCTTTCATTTCGTTTAGGCCGAGGGAGAGGGAGAGCGGCGAAGGAAGCGGTGGCAATTCCCTTCTGTTCATGGCGATTCCTAGCTCCTCCACCGGTGGATTCTGATTTATTCTCCTTTCTCCCCTTGCCCTGCTGCTGCTGCTGTGGTTTACCGTCTTGTTCTCTCGCGTATTTGCTCTGTTTTTAGCGGCTGTGTGTTTCTAGATTCAGAAATTTGATGTGTTTGTGATTCCGTTTGTAGGTGGTTTTTGGGATCCCCTGCATGTGTATGTTGCTGTTGTGTTGTTGTTCTGGTTCCCCGTGGGCTCTGTGATTCGGAGGCGTTGGTGATTTCTCGTGGCCTCGTTGGTTTTAGTTGTGGAGATTTATTGATACGGAGGTGTTCTGTGAGATATGTGTGTCTCCTCTCTCCGATTCAAGGTAAGTTTGCCGGTACCCCCTCTCCTTTGTCGGTAGATCTGGCGTTTTGTTGTGGTTGTGTGCTACATTTTGTGTAGGATTTCGCTAGATCTGGCGTTTTCTGCTGTAGTGCTCGTGTAGGATTTCGCTATAGTGGACCTTTGTTGGTGTTGTAGTGCTCGATGTAGATGTACTGTTGTTCCTTGTTTGTGTGGATGTAGCTAGCTTTAGTTGTGGATGTAGCTAGCTTTGTTTTAGATCTCAGGGTTATCTGTGTAAGTGTGCATGTATGTTTGTCAGTGAGTTGTAGTGTTTGTGATTGATCCTATCTCAATCAACTTTAGTTGTGGTACTGGTGTTTTCAGCATTTTTGGATGATGAGTTGCATGTGTTTTGTTTGCTAGTTACCCTGGATTTGTTCCTAGTTTATTTCCAATGTATTTTTGTTCCATCATTTAAGTTGATTTCCATTGTAACTGTACTGTATTTTGTCAGTGTAGTTTATTCCAGTGTTGTATTGTACTTTGTCCCCTCTTTTCTAGTGCCAATGATTCCTTTTGTAGTCTGTTTTAGGGTATGAGTGTAGTTGTATTGCAATTTTGATGTATGTTCAGTGTATTTCATCTCATTTAGTGGAGTTATAGTCGGAATCCAAAGCTATTTGTTAGTAATTTCATTGTAATACTGCAGTAGTTTTAAGTGTTCTCCTAGTGTATATGTTCTGTTGGGGATTTTGTTTGTTGGATTCTCTATTTTTCACCATCCCTTTTTGTTGTTTTTTGTGTTGTGTTATGTAGAGAGTATGGTAAGTGTGTTTGGATGTGTTCGTTGTATCTGACTGCAACTTTTTCTTGTGTAAATTTTGTGAGTGTGCGCTGGTCGTTTGCTTGGTGCATTGTATTGATTTGTGTAGATGGGGTAGGTATATTTGGCTTGTTTACTTGTAGTGGTCTGGTGTATCCAATTTGTAGGGCTACCTACCATTTCTCCTTGTCATGTATAGGATTTACTGTGTAATTTAGGCTTCATTTACATTGTAATTTACCCTGTATTACTATTTTTTGCAGTTCTCAACTCTGAATGTAATTTACACTGTAATATGTCCCAATTGCCAGTGTAATTTTGTGTTATATTTACAGTGTAATTTCAGTGTAATTTTCTCTTTTATCTGTTGTGCATGTTGTCCCGTACTTTCAGTGTAATTCATCGTGTAGTTTGAGTGTAATTTTCTCTAGAATTACTATGTAGTTTGAGCAGTAGTTTCACTGTAATTTTCTCTAGAATTACAGTGTAATTTTATCCACAATTCCACTCTAATTCTAACCATTTTTTCAGTGTATTTATTCTGTGATTCCAGTGTAATTCCCATTTTCATAGTTTCCCACCCATAATTCCACTGTAAATTTACCTTGATTCCACTGTAATTCTACCAATCTTTTTACACTGTATTTTATTCTGTGATTCCACTGTTATTCTTCACATTTTTACAGTTTTCCACTCATTATTCCACTATAATTTTACCCATTTAGGTGATTTACCCATTTTATTCAGTGCAAGTATCTATGTTATTCTGCTGTTATTCCACTGTATAAATGTGATTTTCCCATTTTCCCTATTTTTCACTATCAGTATTATTCAACTGTAATTTTACCCTTTTTTCAGTGTAATTCTTCTTTAATTTCTGTGTAAGTTCATCCCCGTGTAATTTTAGTCATTTTTGTACTGCTATTATTTCCCTGTTTCCACTGTATATTTGTTTTCTTTGCATTGTTATGCAATTTATTTATTTGTTTAGTTTTAGTGCCTAGTTGTTCTTTGTAATCATCATTATAACCGTACTTTTATTCGTTATTTCTCTTGTTGAGCCCCATTTATCTTTTTTCAGCTTCCTTCTCAATGGGTAGGCTTCGGAAAGTCTCTCACGAGGATGTTCCAATTGTTTCTTCAGTAGAGAGTGATGATTCTTTGAAAGATCCTTTTGTGCCTAATGATTTTGCTAATGATGCCTCTAATGCAATGTCTATGGTAGTGTTTTTTGTCTTCTTAATTTCTTTTTGTTTACTTCTTTAATTCTCTTTAGTTTATTAATTGGTTTGTTTATTCTGTGAATGTTATTTCCAGGATTGTTCTGGTGAGGATGCGAAGTTTGATAAAGCTCTTTATAATTTCTATGTCAATAATGTATGTTCCTTTTTTATGTTCTCGCTTTAGTCAGTTTTTTTTTATTTCTTTTTTATGTTGGTCTGAATTTCTGTATTTGTTATTTACAGAAAGTGAAGTACCTCAAGAGGAAAATATCATCTGCTAGCAGGAGGAATGTTGTTAGTCTCTTTTCCCTCCTTTTTTGTCCTCATCTTTTTAGGTTGCTAGTCTAATGTTATTTATGTTGTGGTTCTCCTTGTGTGTATCTTTTTTAGTGTTGCCTTTTTACTGTTGTTCTTTTTTTGACTTTTTTGTAGAGGCAGAGAAACGATCTTCAGATTTGCCCAATTGTTCAACATTCACTAGATACTCTGGAAAGTTCTTCTCGGGTGTTGTTGATGCGTTGTGTCCTAGATATAAGGGTGTTATTGAGGATTATGGTATGGGATGTCTTCTCAGCTTTGTCTGAACTGAGGTTCCCCTTAGGCTTGTTAAGTGGCTTGCATCGAGATTTGATGTTTCTGCTTCTGAGTTTCAGTTGAAAAGGAAATTCATCCCCTTAACTAAGTATGACCTCCATGACATTCTTGACCTCCTAGTAGATGGTGAACCCCTTGTTTGTGATCCAGAGTCTGGTCGTCATTTTATCCTCTCTCATTTTAATCTTTCTAGTATTCCTACAATGTCCTTTTTTGCCAACAAGCTTAAGTGTGTTGAAGTTGATTTACCTGATGAGGACGTCTTCATTTGTTTCATGATCGTCGCTTTCTCTACTTTTCTTTGTCCAAACTCTAGCCTCAGTCCTAGTCCGAAGTACCTCCATATCTTTCAGGATTGTCGGTCTGTGTGTAGTTATGATCTATCTAGGTTTGTGTATGAGTGGCTTTTGAGTAGCATCAAAAAGTTCAAGGATGCTACTAAAGTTGCTTCCAAAAGATCAGTTACCTTTGGTGGATGTCACTATGCTTTTGCTGTAAGTTTTCTCTGTTTTTTATTCTTGTATTGTTCGTATTTTTGTTGTTGTCTGTAATCTTTGTTTGGATGTGTTTGTGTGTATGTTTTGTAGGTTTCTTACCTTGATCATTTGAATTTTGGCCTTCACTCTGTCCCTGATGTGAAACCTCGCATACTTGCGTGGAGAGGTAACAAAGTTAAGCAATTCGCAGAGCTTGATAGAAACAACAGCCGCTCTTTTGGAAAGAGGCCATTGAAGCGGCTTCGTGCTCCAACTAATTTGCAGGTTTTATTTCATTTTCCTCCATATTTGTTATCCTTTCGTTTTTGTTGTTTTATTCTTTTGTATTGCCTGACTTGTTTTTTTATTTGTTTTTGACTCAGGGTTCTGTTGGAAAAACCATTAGTAGTAAGAGTGTTGATATCGGCCCTTCTGATGGTACGTTTGCATTGAAAGTTCAAAGATCTATTGGCCCTCGCTTTGGCTCTCAGGTAATTTGTTTTACTGTAGTTGTAATTTTTTTACTATTTTTTGGTTATTTTTGTCCATTTATTTGCTCATTTTGGCTCCTTGTTCAGGCTGCTCTTGATGTGATTGAGCTTGTTGAGTCGAGAAACCAAGACAAGCCTAAGATTATCTTGGAATGGGCAGAGTCCCTTGTTCTTGATGTTTTGGATTGTATATTGCATTCTTCCTTCCCAAAAGTGTCCGCCAGTGAGAATTAGTCCATGAGCAAGTTCTCTTTTGGTTAGTACATCCTCTTATTTTTTTATTCTTTTGAATTTTTTTTTCATTTATCTTGTTTCTTTGTGTTTTTGACTGCCTTTTTCTTTGCTCATTTTTTGTTCATAGGCAATAAGTCTGTTTCAATTCATTCTGCAATAGCAAATAGGGAGTTTGTTAAAGCTGTTGATGTTCTAGAGACTGAAGTACATCAAGAGAGTCATCATTTGCCGTCTCCTGCTACTGCTATTGTTCCTCCTCCTGTCCCAGATGGTGGTATTGAGAACCCAGTAGTGATATCTAGTTGCTCTGTTCCTGATAAAGTACACGCTGAGGTATGCATTTTTTTCTTTGTTGCAATGTTTTCTTTTGTGGTTCAACTAGTTGTTGTAGTTGTTTCTTTATTTTTTCATTGTTTTTTATTTTGAACCGTTGTTGTAGACTGTGGTTATTCCTGACATCCCTGCTGTTCGGTCGGTGTTATGTGAAGTTAAATTAAAAGGTTCTACATCATTTCCACTGGAGCCCCCAACAGGTATCCCCTTTTGTAGCATGTGAACTTTAGTTTTTTAGTTGCTTTTTTATTGTATTTGTGTTTACCTTTGTTTTTTTCAGGTAATCATCCTTCAAATTCTAAACGCGGCAACCCAGATGTTGATTCTGTTGTGGTGCTTTCAGGTATTTGGCTAAGTTTTTGTCTCACATTATTTCTGTATTTTTTTTCTTCGAGTGCTTTTTTACGTGATGTTATTTGTTTAGAGCTTTTTTGGTTGACTTTTTTTTATTGTTGTATAGATGGTCCTCCCAAGGAAAAAGTTGGTGTTAATGCATTTGGGATTCCATCTTTTGTTGAGCTTAATCATTCTCTTGGTATCTAATCACCTACTAAAGCTTGCAATGGCACGCGAGTTAGTGCTGACAGAAATTCTGCTATGGAAGATGGAAATTCTTTTAGTGGCCTGTCACCCCTTGTTCATGTTCGTCTGTCACAGCTTTTCCGTAATGAGGTTTCTATTATTTTCTGTACCTGTTGTTTTATCCTTTTTCCCTAGTTTCCGCTGTTTTGTTGTTTAATTTTTTGTTTTGCTTTTTCCTCTGTAGTTGGCTGATGTACAATGTTCTCAGTATGTTGCAGACTGATTTCTGAAGACGTTTGATTCTTCTAGAAGTGAGGTATTTTGTTCTTGTAACTTTCTAATTGCTTTCGGTGTAGTTTCATTTTTTGTTTTCAGTCTTAACTTTCTTCTATTAACTTTTCTTCTAGGACTGCCTTGTTATGGTTAATGTACTTTCCTCTGCTATTTCCAAGTCAAAGAAACTCGTGAGCTCCCCAACTGTTGACTTATGCTCTCTTGATGTTTTCAATTCTTCTCACCTAGGTGGAGTGAAGGTGTTTTTTGTTCTCTATATTTCTTTGTTTCTTTTTCTTTTTATTTTTCTTTTTATGTAGGGCATTTATCTGATGCTAGCATTTTACTTCGTTTTATTTTTTTTAAGGTGAATGAGGCAGGTGTTGATGTTCATAAAGTTGGAAGCTCAAGGTTCAATGCTAAGTGTCAAGAGCTATCTAGGTCCAATGATGTTGCTTACAACAAACTCCATAATTTTGCTCCTCCTGCAACTAGTCATAGTAATCCTATAGAAGTATGTATTATGTATTTTTCATTTCAGCTTTTTAATTTTTTTGTCTATTTTCTTAGTTCTCACTTTTTCTTTCATTTTTGTTTTCTACTTTTTGCATTTTGTTCGTTTGACCTTTTTTTGTCTTCCAGGTTCCTAATAGCCCAGAAGTTCATCCGATGCTTGTCAAGCCTGCTGTTGCTTCTTCTCATCTTTCAGAAGTTGTTGGATGTTCAATTGCTGCTCCGTCATGTCAGTTTCCTGGTGCTTCTACTGTTAGTTTATCTGGTGGTCGTTTTCCTCGTAGGATGGTTGTGCCCGGCAGATTCAACTCAGATCCTTATGTTCCTGAAGTCAATCGTTTTTCGGTTTCTCCTGAAGAAAGGCGTAACCATCTCGCCATGATTCAGATTGCTTCTCACCCAGAATGGTGCAAGTAAGCGATTGTTTTTTTTTGGTTTTTAGTTATGTTTCTGTTAATTTTATGTTTCTTTTTCTTGGTCCTGATCTCAAGTGTATTTTATTTGTAGGTATGAAGCTATTCGATATGAAAAAGCTTTTTGTAGTTACGTAGTCTTTCTTCTCTCTAGTTCAATTCTCATGTAGACAATTTCTTGATATTGTGTGTCTGTCGTTATCTTTTCAATGAAGCTCATCCCTCTGTTTCCAAGAAACATTTCTTCTTCTCTTATATTGGTGTAAGTAGTTCTTTTTTTTCTGTTATTTAGTGTTTCTTGTTTGTTATATTTTCTTTTTAAGCTGTTGGTCCTAATCTGTTTTATTTCTTGCTCACCTAGGAAACAATTTTGGACGGCAATAATCCTAAGATTGTTGCTAATGCCTTCAACGGTGCTAATAGTGCTTTTGCTATGTGGAGAAGCAATTTGGTAGGGCTTGCTTCTTCTGTATTTTGTTTTGTTTCTGTTTTTTTGTAGTCTGTTGTAGATTTCACATGTTAATCCCACCTAGAGTTTTCTGATGTGTTATTTCTGTTCTTGTAGTTATTCTTCCCTCTATGTAGATTCAAGCATTGGTTTTCATTTGTCGTTTGCTTAAAGGAGAGAGTGTTTGCCTTCCTTGATTCATTTTATGGGCAGTACTCAGATTTTCATATGGAGATTCGTGATAAGATGGTTGGTTTCTTTTCCGATCTATTCTTTCCTATCTAATTTCCCTTTAGTTTTTGTCTTAGCCTTTTTGTTCCTTGTATCTTTGTAGGTCAATAACTTTATCAACCTTTGGGATATGTTCGTGTCTCCTATCATGAGGAAGCGTATTGACTTCAAAAGTTTTGGCATTGTGTATCCTGTGGTTCCTCAGCAAACTAACGCATACGTGTAGTGCTTTTCTGTATGCTTGTGGTCGTACTTTCCTTTTCATGTCGAGTTTTTTTATCTTTTTTTATTTATTGTTCAGTGCCTTATTTGTTTACGTCTTGTTTCTCATCTTTTTTTTCTTCAGGGATGATTGTGGAGTTTTCTCCGTGATGTATATGAAGGACCGGTCTCCTAGCACTCCTATTGGCAATCTGTTTAGTTCTGCCGATATCGATAACATCAGGATCAAGCTGGCAAATGAACTTTATTTTAGCCCATCCAACAGTGCCGACAAGTCGTTTGTTACAAACTTCTTTGGTGATGTGAGTGTTTTCTTTGAAATTTTTTATTTAGTCCTCAGCCTTTGTTCTGTCTTCATTTGTGGATTCTTCTTACTGTTTTTCTTCTTTTTGTTTGTGCCTTGTAGGTGCAGAACTAGATAAGATCTTCTCCTGTGGGGTGTTGATCAAGCATGTTGATGTTCTTAGTGGTGATCATCTCTGAAGATTTTGGCGGCTATGTTAGATTGTATAGTTTTAGTGTTTTTTTAGCTTTTATTCGTATAACAACATTACTAGTGCTACAACGTTGCTAGTGCTGTGGACTTTTATGCTCATGAACTGTATCCTCGTTGCTGTATCCCTTGACTTTTATGCTCATGAATTGTGTTTATGTAGTATGTTGATTCGTATTTGTATTTGCGCCTTCCATCTGTATTTGCAACATATTTTTTCTTTCTTATGTTGAGTTTGTGATCATTGTTGTTTTTTGAGGCAGTGGTTGCGGCAACGTTTTATATACAACTCGGTCTAAGTAAGTTTCTATCATTCTTTTATTTGCGTTTATTTATTTTATGTTCTTACTATTTTTCTTCTCGCATTATTTTCTTTTAACTCTGTTGTTTCATTTTTTTTGCTGCAGTGTTATTTTATTGTTTGTCAATTTATTGGAGAATCACTTCAGCAACAAAATTGTTGAGTGCAATCGAAGGTATTTTTTCATTCTCTTCTGTCATCTTTATTTACAATTTATGTTTATGTTTTTACTGTTATATTCCAGTTTTTTTTTGCTCCTTTTGTTGTAAGTTAGATTGTTGTACTTTTAATTTCAGCCATTTAACCGTAATCTTAATTCAATTCGAATTCTGCGATACAGAAAGTAGAAATAACAGAAAGTTGTAGTAGGTAGCAAACACTGCTTGCCCTCATATTACAAAACCGGTATGGTTCTTAACATTTAACTATCTTCCTGTTCGAATGCTAGAAGAAAAATATCCTGTTCTCCTTCATCATCCACATATTCTTCCTCTCTACGATTGTGTTGTTAATGTTTCATCCTTCTTCCTGTTTCCTTTTTTCCTCTGCTTGTTGCCTTCATTGTCTCCCCCTGCATTTTTTTGTTAGTTTCATTTATTTAAATAAATGTATAGGACTTGAGCTTCAACATTTTATTGTATTACCTTTCTTTATATTCCTAGGATTAGATTGTCTCCGTCGGTTGCTTCTGGGTAGGTTGTATTGCTTGTCAAGGTTGGTGCATTTGTTGATAGTGTGGTTGTTTGAACCGAGTGCGAGCATTTGTAGAACTTGTTCTGCTTTATTGCTTCCCGTATAGTTAGCATCCTTGGTCTTCCTTTTGTTTTTGCAATATCTGGGTCTTGTATTGTCAATGATCTGGTTGTCCCATCTGCTTCCCCTGTTGTTGGTACGAAAGTAACTGTTCGAGTGGTTTCTGTCTGCCCCTCGTCTGCAGTTTCTTCTTCGTCATCCATTTCTCTCATCCTTTTCTCTATCCTGTCCAATTCTCCTAGTAGGTATTCATATTTCCTTTTCTTCTTTGATGCGTTGGATGCAACGTGTACCAATTTCCTTGCAAGAACATTGTATCTCAATGTTGAGTTCTCAGCTGCCACTCATGGTGTTTTTGTCAAGTCTTTTCTGTAGTCATTTTTTCTCCACCTGTCAATGATGTACTTGTCTGGTATCTTCTCAATGTTTAGAAGGATCACCACTCGTAGTATGTGTGAACATAATATCCCATCTTTTTGGAATGTACAACATATGTAAGAGTATTCTTCTTTATTTAGACATACTTGCACTAGATATTGTCTTTTCCTTAACTCCTTTATGGGATAGCTTTCTGATTGGCACACGTTGTAGTACTTGTTTTTTTCATGTTCGTACACATTGAGCCTTGTAGTATCCGCCATCTTTTGTTGAAATTTCCTAAAGATGCCAAGATTATATAGTTCGTGAGCTTGTCTTTCTATGCCATATTTTGACCCAAATGCTTTCATGGCAACCTTTTTGTTTCTTGAGTTGTGGTCACATTCTTCTTCCCTGTCATGAATCACATCTATCATCCTGTTGTACTCCCTTAAGAAGCTAGTAGCACTGAACTTTGCTCCAACCCCCTTTTTGAATAGAGCATTAGTTCCTTCACTCCTTGCTGTTGTTTGTATAAAGGGCAAGAATTTGTCCTTGAAATAAATAGGAATAATTTTTTTCCTGTTTTCCCACATGTCACTGAAGTATTTTATGTGGTGGACTTGGTACTTCTCTATCATTTCTGTCCACTGTGTTTCAAATTCTTCCACAGTCAGTGAGTTGTCCACAATGTCTTGAAAATCTTCATACAATCCCTCGTTTGCTTGAAAACAGGGACCTACCTTCTCCTCTGCTTTTTTTCTTTATGTGAAACAAGCAGCTCCTGTGTGTAGCTTTAGGGAAAACTCTTTCCATTGCTTGTTGCATAGCTTTGTCTTGATCAGTGATGATTGATTTTGGATGCTTACCTCCCATGGCCATCAAAAACTATTCAAACAACCAACTGAACGTATTTGTTGTTTCATTGATTATGAATCCACAACCAAACAAGTATGTGTTTCCATGTGGTGATATTCCAACAAATGGTGCGAAAGGTAGGTTGTATTTGTTTGTTAGGAAAGTTGTGTCAAAACTTATGCAGTCACCACAAATGTCATACATGATTCTTGACCTCACATCTGTCCAGAATAAGCTTCTTACTTTATTCTCTCCATCAAGCTCAAACGAGTAGCAAAACCCAGGATTTTCTGCTTGCTTCTTGTTGAACATTTGCACTACTTCCATCATGTCAGAGTTTGTCATGTCTCTGTTTATTGTTCCTGCATAATTTGTGACATGCTTCTTCGTGTAGGGTAGGTTAGCCATGCCTCCTCTCAAGTATGCTAGGACAGCAACTATCCGTCTCGTCTCTAGGTTGGTATGCTTCAAAACTCTAATCAGGCATTTCTCCTCCTCTGACATGTATTTATGTGATCTGAAGAATCTACTGTTTGGCGTCATTTCATGGTTGTGTTCTAGTTGTAGTCTTGTAACAACCCATAGTCTTTATTTTTCAGTTATGACCATCACAACTTTGCAATCAGTTTTTGCAAACACAGTTGTCTTTCTCATAGGCACTTCATTTTCCTTTTCCCCTTCTTTTGTCTTCCTATACTTGTTGCATTTCATAGTTATTCTTGTAATTTCATTGTTCCTTTTCTTGCTCACTGTTCTTGAAGATGCCACAATTGCCACTGAGAACCCAACTATTTTTGAGTAAAAATTGAAGTACTCCTGCGCTTCTTCCTTTGTTTTGAATTGCATGCCTAGATGTGGTTTGAAATTGCTTCTAGTGTTCATCAAATTTCCTTCTGATGCTGCATTCTCTTCATTTTGCAGGAACATCTCAATGTTATCTTCATCAAGAAATGCATCTTCATCCTCAAGGTTGGTGTTGATTTCCCGTTGTTGGTGCAAGTCTTCTTGTTCCCATGTTTCTTGTTGATTGTTTTGATTTGTCAGTTCACCTGTATGAGCAACATCTTCGTTCGTCTGCATTTTTATTAGTGTCAATGTGTTACATTTTATGTTTTTTTGTTATTCTGGTATGTAGCTGAATCACATGATTTTGTATCCTCTTACCTCATTTATGTTGATGTTCTCAAACAGGTCTGCCTCCCAAGGGTTTTCTTCTGCTAGTGCCTCTTCGCGTGTCGACTCTTGCCATGCGTGGAACTGCTGAGTAAGTCATCATAAACTTTCATATTCAGTATTTTTTCCTTACTTTTTTTTGTTATATACTATTTTAGAAAGATTTTTTTTACCTTTGCATTTCCTGAGCTGTAGGTGGCATCTGCTTGTTTGTTTTTGTGCCCCTCTTCTTGGTGGTTGATGTTTGGTTGTCCATTCGCCGAGTGCACCTGCAAGTTTCTTCTCCTTCTTTAGAACATTTTCAGGTATTTTTCTCTTGTGCCCTTCTTCATTGTTCTGTGATTTTGTTGTTTACCTTGTATATGATATCTGATTGTAGGAGTGCGATAAATGAAAATGACCCCTGCAGGTTTTTGTTATGAATGATTGTCAATATGGCAATTTAGATATTGGTTTCAGCTTTTTTGTATTTCTGATCATTGTTACTCGCATTTAGTATGAGGTCTTCTTGTGATAGTGACAGTAGGTATTCTTCTGCATCTGTTGTTTCCTTCGTGTCTCCCTGCAAGTAATTTTGAAATAATGTCAGCTAACTAGTAAAATAACAGAAAGTATTACTGCATTTTCCCAGTGTGTCTGTACTTTCTTGAGGTTCCTTGGGGTTCGATAGTTAATATTGCATATTCAGTATTAACATAGGGACATTTGATTCATTTTAGTGCATATTCAGTTTTTACTCTGTATTTCTTTGAGGTTCGACAGTTTATACTGCATATGCATTGTACTTCTCTTCTGTTTTATATGTCTTATCACTGTAAATCACCTAGGTTTTTCATTGTAGTTTATTACTGCATATGGCACTGTAATTCACTTGGGATTGCACTGGATTTATGTGGGATTTACCGTGTAATTTACATGGGAGTTTTATTGTGTTTTCCTAGGGGATATGGCACTGTAATTTTCTTGGGATTGCAGTGGATTTATGCGGGATTTACTTTGTAATTTTCATGAGAGTTGTAATTTACTTGGGATATGGCACTGTAATTTACATGGAGTTGTACTCTTTTTTCCTAGTGGATATGGCACTGTAATTTACTCGGGACTGTAGTGTATTTATGTTGGATTAACTGTGTAATTTACGGGCTATGGCATATGTGTACTGTTTTTTCCTAGGGGTTATGCACTGAAATTTACTTGGAATTTAATGTGTAATTTTCGTGGAATTTACTGTATAATTTTGCAGATTATGAGTTAAAGCAGGGGAGAAAGGATGAAGGAGGGACAAGGGATGTAGCACGTAGAACTCATGAGTTGCTGACCCGTGAATTCTGTGGTGGTGATTCTCCTTGCTCCTGTGCAGGTACCATCCCCCTCTCTCCCAAGCCCATGAGGTTTCTGATCCGTTCTGTATTTGTTGTTGTTTCTTCTTCTTCTTCCCCTTCCCCCATGGCTGGATGTCAGATCTGTTCTGTATTTGTTGTTCTTTCTTCTTCTCCCCCTTCCCCCATGGCTGGTTGTGAGATCTGTTCTGGGGGAGATCTGATCGGGGGGAGAGGGGGTGGGTTGTTTCTATCCTTTTGGCTGAAACAGACAACTGACTACAGTCCTGTGGACCTGCTTTGTTGATTCATTTTTTTCCTGTGAGGTGGAACAACGAAACGAGGACAGCTGAGAGAACCAATGTTTATCTGCTTGTTGGTTCGCCCGCTTTTAACCCGACCCGTTTGCTGTCAGATCCGCAGGACTGTTTATTTTTAGTTTTGTTGAACAAACAGCTGTCAACAGTTGATTGAAGGGACAAATAGAATGACAGGTGATTACAAATCAGTCGATTTACAAATAGACACTCCCTTAATCTACTTCATAGTTTGTTGGCCTGTTGTCGTAAGCTTGGTTTTCCCTTTTTCTTGTTCCCCGCTCATTTCGTTTGCACGTTCATGTGACTTGTTTGATCACCTCACAACAATTATGAGTTGTTCGTTTGCCTTAAAAAATGTTAGTTGTTCGTGATTTTCTAAAAGGAATTTTTTTTTTATAATTTTTAAAATTTATGACTTTAAAAGTCAGATTGACTATTTGCTAATTATCATCACATGATTAATTATTGTACGGTTCATGCAAATTGTTCCGTCTGGCGCTTGTTGTGGCTTATGTGAGTTATGTCCTCCGTTTGTCTAGTTTGACCACTTTGTATTTGTTTTTCAAACGAGTTGTTTTGCCTTGTGCGGGCCGTGAATTGCAAAACCACATCTAGATGATTTTTGACGATGTCTCATCTTAGATATTCATAGGTTGATTTATTTTTTTGTAAGCTTTATGCAAGTGCCCGATACCCGTCTTACTGGTCGATTTTTTGTTTGTCACACAGCTTTTTGTTGGTCCGGTTGGCTTCACATTTCTCGGTCCATTATCGCGACACACTGACAAGTCATTACGCTGTGTTGTTTCTAGGCCGCGACGTAGAATTGAAAGAGACGAGAGAAGGAAAGCTCTATCGCGGTCGTTACATTTGCTTTCCAGTTCATTTCAACGCGGTCTCACTTCTAAGATTTATCAAGATAAAATTTAGTAATGTTTCATCTAACTTGTTGTCCGTTGGATCTCGCTGTTGTAATTTCGTGTAAATTCTTGATCGTGTCTCGTGAGCCGATGTATTTCTCCGTCGCCTTGTTTTTTTGTTCGTTTGTCGGGTCGTCCGTATTGTACATCTGTTTTTTCGGTGTTTTTCGCTTGCGCTCTTGTGCGACCATTTCATATGACATGTGACGTAGAAGTCAAAGAGGTAGGTTATGCCTCTTGGATAGGTTGCAAGTCTATCCTCACTCATAACTTGGTCCATATTTTATTTTTCATCCCGGTTGCAAGTCCATCATCTGCTTGTAACTCGACTTATAGTTTGTAAGTTTCCCAGTTCCATGTCTACCATGTACTAACAAGTGGTATAGTAGTCTTGTGTACCTGTCCTCGTTGCAGGATCACCATTGACTCGTAACCAGTTATGTGATTTGTTTTTATCCCAGTCACAACTCCAGTGTTGACTCACAAGTGAGCATATAGTTTGTGGTTCACCTAGTTGCAAGCTCGTCCTTGACCCGCAACTCATATCAGAATTTTGTATAGTTGTTTCGGTTACAAGTCTACCCTCGACTCGCAACTAGGCCCATAGTTGTTTTATCCTCATAACAAGCCCAACCTTGACTTGAAATTTGGGCATGTGTTTTATCCTTCATTCAACTTGCCAGTCCACATTTAACTCGCAACTAGGTCCATAATTTGTTTCATCTGAGTTGCAAGTCGACTATTAACTCACAACTGGGCGCACCATTTTTAGTTGTCCTAATTGCAAGTACACATTCGACTCGCAACTGTGATTATACTTTTGTTGTTGCCCGAGTTGTATGTTCACCCTCGACTCTAATTGGGTCCATAGTTTGTTGTTCTCCTAGTTGCAAGTCCACACTCGACTCGCAATTGGGCCTTTGCATTATTTGTCATTTTGGTTGCAAGTCCACACCCGACTCACAACTCAGCTCATAGTTTCTTGTTTCCTAGTTACAAGTCCACACCCGACTCGCAACTTGGCCCCTAGTTTGTTTTATGCTAGATGTAAGCCGAGCCATGACTCGCAACTGGGCTTGTGTTTTGTCGTTCATCTCAGTAGCAAGTACACCCTTGACTCGCAACTAGGACCATATTTTGTTTCATCCAAGTTGCAAGTCGGCCCTTTATTTGCAACAGGGCTCATAGTTTGGAGTTGCCCTAGTTGTAAGTCCATCCTGGACTCATAATTGGACTCGTAGTTCTCCCAGTTGCAAGCCCACTCCTGGTTCACAACTAGGTATGTGCTTTGTTTTTCATCCTAGTTGCAACTCCATCTTTGACTCACAACTCTGTCAATAGTGCGTTTCATCCTGGTTGCAAGTCAACCCTTCAGTCACAAATAGGCTCCTAATTTCTTAGTTGTTCCAATTGCAAGTCCACCCTCGACTCGCAACTCGAATCATAGTTTTGTTGTTGTCCCAATTACTCACAAGTAGGGTTGTGTTTTGTGTTTCATAGCAGATCCAAGTCCCCCTCAACTCGCAATTGAGCTCGTAGTTTGTTGTTGCCTCAGTTATAAGTCCATCCTATTTTCTTAAATGAGCTTGTAGTTTTGTGTACTTGTCTAAGTTACAAGTCCACCCTTGACTCACAACATTGCCCGTCTTTGTTTCATCCAAGTTGCAATTTCACCCTTGATTCACAACTTGGCTCATAGTTTTGTTTTTGTCATAGTGGCACGTCCATCCTCGACTCGCAGTTGGTCATATAGTTGTTGGAAATATGCCCTAGAGGAAATAATAAAATGGTTATTACTATATTTCCTTGTTCAAGATAATTGTCTATTATTCATGCTATAATTGTATTAACCGGAAACCATAATACATGTGTGAATACATAGACCACACCATGTCCCTAGTGAGCCTCTAGTTGACTAGCTCATTGATCAATAGATGGTCATGGTTTCCTGACAATGGACATTGGATGTCATTGGTAACGGGATCACATCATTACGAGAATGATTTGATGGACAAGACCCAATCCTAAGCATAGCACAAGATCGTGTAGTTCGTCTGCTAGAGCTTTTCTAATGTCACGTATCATTTCCTTAGACCATGAGATTCTGCAACTCCGGGATACCGTAAGAATGCTCTGGGTGTATCAAACGTCACAACGTATCTAGGTGACTATAAAGGTGCACTACAGGTATCTCTGAAAGTGTCTGTTGGGTTGGTATGAATCGAGACTGGGATTTGTCACTTCGTGTGACGGAGAGGTATCTCCAGGCCCACTCGGTAATACATCATCATAATGTGCTTAATGTGACTAAGGAGTTAGTCATGGGATCATGTGTTACGGAACGAGTAAAGAGACTTGCCGGTAACAAGATTGAACAAGGTATAGGGATACCGACGATCGAATCTTGGGCAAGTAACATACCAATGGACAAAGGGAATTGTATATGGGATTTAATGAATCCCCGACATCGTGGTTCATCTGATGAGGTCATCGTGGAACATGTGAGAGCTGTTCTGGGAATGAACCTAACAGTAGAGATGTAGGGTATGAAAGGAGAGGGCAGAGTCCTAGCTACGACAAGCTTGTACGCAAGATGTATGAGTTGAGGCCCCTCTCGTAGAGGTAACAACCCTACGTCTCAGTGATAGGGAGCTCTTGCGGTGTGTAATGCTCGTTACACGGGGTGCGAACCCTTGTGCCAGAGGGGAGGGGTGGCTTATATAGAGTGCGCTACCCCTCATCAAGGCCCAACATCTAAGGGTTCGACCAATAGAGTTTAAAGGTGCACGCTAGTGATAACGTACGTAATTAATGTTATTTATGACAACCAGCTGAACGATCACCTGTTGGTTGATACATCTCCGTCGTATCTATAATTTTTTATTGTTTCATGCCAATATTATAAAACTTTCACATACTTTTGGCAACTTTTTATATGATTTATGCGACTAACCTATTGATCTAGTGCCCAATGCCACTTCCTGTTTTTTTGCATGTTTTTTGTATCGCAGAAAATCCATATCAAACAAAGTCCAAACGTGATAAAAATTTACGGAGAATTATTTTGGAATTATGTGATTTTTGGGAGGTGGAATCAACGCAAACGGGGGCACACAATGCCCACAACCCACCAGGGCGCGCCATAGGCCCAGGCATGCCCTGGTGTCTTGTGCCCTCCTCTAACGTCGGTTGGAGCCCTTTTTCTGGTAAAAGAAAGATAATTTATGGAAAAAGATCGTGTAAACATTTCAGTGCAATCGGAGTTACGGATCTCCAGGAATTTAAGAAACCATGAAGGGCGAGATCTGGGAAGCGCAAAGTAGAAGAGAAGAGAGAGGGAGATCCAATCTCGGAGGGGCTCCCGCCCCTCCACCACCATGGAGGCCATGGACCAGAGGGGGAACTATCCTCCCATCCAGGGAGAGGCCAAGGAAGCAGGATAAGGAGGGGGCTCTCTCTCTCCCTCTCTCCCGGTGGCGCCAGAGTGCCGCCGGGATAGGATCGTGACGACGATCTACATCAACAACCTTGCTACCGTCAACACTAACTTTCTCCCCCTCTATGCAGCGGTGTAACTCCCCTTCTCCAGGCTGTAATCTCTACTTAAACATGGTGCTCAACTCCATATATTATTTCCCAATGATATTTGGCTATCCTATGATGTTTGAGTAGATCCGCTTTGCCCTATGGGTTAATCGTGATCTTCGTTGGTATGATTGTATATTTTACTTAAGGTGATGTCCTATGGTGTCCTCCGTGTCGCGCAAACGTGAGGGGCCCCTGCTGTAGGGTGTTGCAATATATTCATGGTTTGCTTATTGTCGGTGTTTGCTACTTCTCAAACAACAGCGCCAGAAATTGACACGTTGACGGAGACTTGCTTGCGTTGGTTTTTCCCTTGAAGAGGAAAGAGTGATGCAGCACAGGAGTGCTACGACAACAAAAGTTCTTCCCCGACAGTGGTCCCAGAAATCCTTCTGTCGTCTCTTGGGCTTGCGTTAGTTCTTCCTTGAAGAGGAAAGGGTGATGCAACACACGAGCAGTAAGTATTTCCCTCAGTTTGAGAATCAAGGTATCAATCCAGTAGGGGAATCTCGTCAAGTACAGAGTACCTGCACAAACACAAAAGAGCTTGCACCCAAAGCTAAAACGGGTTGTCAATCCCTTCAAGATTGTTTGGAAAGTGAGATCTGAAGGCGGAAAGTGCAACGAAGTAAAAAGTGTAAGGCTGAAAATATGGTGTGGAGTAGACCCTGGGGCCATAATGTTCAGTAGAGGCTTCTCTCAAAATAGCAAGTATTATGGTGGGTGAACAAATTACTGTCGAGCAATTGATAGAACCGCACAAAGTCATGACGATATCTAAGGCAATGATCATACATATAGGCATCACGTCCGAGACAAGTAGACCGATACTTTCTCCATCTACTACTATTACTCCACACATCGACCGCTATCCAGCATGCATCTAGTGTATTGAGTTCATGACGAACAGAGTAACGCCTTATGCAATATGACATGATGTAGAGGGATAATCTAAAACCAATGATGAAAACCCCATCTTTTTACCCTTGATGGCAACAACACGATGCATGCCTCGCTATGTCACGCCCAAGATGCGACCCTATCCTCAATCTGGCACGAAGGCCTCGTCAGGGATAGAAGCGCATCTCGTCGTGTCGCAAGAATGGATATCGTTACAAGTACATGTACTGAAAAGAAGAGATATATATAGAGTTGGCTTACACTCGCCACAAGTTACATTAGAGTCACATCAGTACATTTCATAATCATCAAGAGTAAGAGCAGGGTCCGACTACGGACGAAAACAAACAAGAAAAATAAGAACGACGTCCATCCTTGCTATCCCAGGCAGCCGGCCTGGAACCCATCCTAGATCGATGAAGAAGAAGAAGAAGAAGCAACTCCAAATGAACAATAAACGCGCTCGCGTCAAGTAACCTTTACCTGTACCTGCAAATGGTGTTGTAGTAATTTGTGAGCCACAGGGGACTCAGCAATCTCATTTCCAAAGGTATCAAGACTAGCAAAGCTTAATGGGTGAGGTATGGTTAAGTGGTGAGGTTGCAGCAGCGGCTAAGCATATATTTGGTGGCTAACTTACGAGTACCAGATATAAGAGGGGGAAGATCTACGCATAGCGGACGTGAACTACAGATGATCAAATGAATGATCCTGAACACCTACCTTCGTCAGACATAACCCCACCGTGTCCTCGATCGGAGAGGGAACTCACGAAAGAGACAGTCACGGTTACGCACAAAGTTGGCATATTTTAATTAAGTTAACTTCAAGTTATCTAGAACCAGTGTTAAACAAAGTTTCCACGTTACCACATAACCGCGGGCACGGCTTTCCGAAAGATTTAACCCTACCGGGGTGCTCCAACTAGTCCATCACAAAATACCACAAGCCACATAGAAATCCTCAATCATGAAGCTCGCGACCTCGTCGGATTCCATAGTGGAAAACCTCAACTCTGAGTTTACCCAAAGCATCACCGAAATCCCGATGCACAAGATATCTCGTCAAAGGTAAAACTAATCCAGCAAGGCCGCCCGACGTGTCGACGATCCCGATAGGAGTCGTGTACCTCGTTCTCAGGACACGACGGATGAGCGATGGTTACCACGCCAAACGCCGAGTTTCCCCGGCTAGCATTAATACACTGCTCTATTTTGGACCAACACTCACGAGGAGCACTGGCCCGGGGGTTGATTAAAATAGTCCGCGGGTGCCAGCGGGTCCCTATGCATTATTATTAGGTTATTAGGCAAAAGTAGTACCAAAGTTGGGCCTTGCCAGACCAGCTTTAATCTAAAACGAGTTATCAAGGGGGTCCCCATAACAACCCCGATCGTGTTAGGAGCGCTCATTTATGGAACATAACACCGGTAGCCGGTAACTAAAGGGGGCAAAGGTGGAACAAAACACCAGGCTAGAAAGGCCGAGCCTTCCACCTTTTACCAAGTATATAGGTGCATTAAATTAAATAGCATTAATATGGTGATATAACAAGGAACCCATGCTTTCACATGGAAGCATCTGCACCTGCAACTAGCAATGCTATCAACAGGGTTAAGCAAGCGGTATCATAGCCAATCAGTGGTTTGCTAGGTTGAACAGGTTGAAGGTTATCATGGCATTGTTGAGAGGCTGAATTTATCAGGTGGTAGGCAACGAGACATAAACGATAGAAGCGATAAACTAGCATGGAAATGATAGTAATGGTATCTGGGGAAATGATCATCTTGCCTGAGATCCCGCTTGGAAGAAGAATGCCTCCGTGAAGCAGACGAACCGGCGTAGTAGAACGGGTCCTCACAACCGACACGCTTGCGGAACTCTATCGATACGGGGAAACCCAAAAACAAGCATCAACACACGGAATTCACCACACGATGCACTACACAAATGATGCATGAGCAGTTGAACACATGCAAGTCACGACATGACAATTCACACAATCAAACACTACACGTTAAGTGGAGTTCAATATGCAACGAATTGCATATTGATGCAACTCCACGTTAATTATTTAGTTCACTCTCGGTTATTTACACGACAATATTAATGTTGTCAAACATGCAAGAGGTGAAGAGGAAATTAAACTACCTATCTAGACATTTTAAGTGAGGTCGGAAATGACATATAGCACCTCCGAAACGACCTCACATGTTAATTTACAATTCTGTCCAGATCTGAATTAACACCTTTAATTAGTTGTTAAAAAGCAAAACAAATAGGTTCACGTGATTCTACGCGTCAAGGCAAGCAATCTACACATAAAGAACATCTCCAACGGAGCTACGGATCACAAACTACGATCAAAACAATAAATCTCTACAATCTGCCAAAAACAATCACATAGCATTTTCTACACCTCACAACTTCGGCTACCCAACTCCGATAAGCTCAAGCAAGGCATGGCACGGAAGAGGGCAAGAAGCACTACTACAAACAACTAACAACAACTAGCATGGCAGCAAGGAGCACTAGGAAAAGAAGACACAAAATGGCATCTCACGCACTATTTCAGACTTAGCGAAAATTACACCTCATGAAAGTGCAGTTTTCGATCTAAAGCAATATTGACAGCAGCAAAACCTATAGCTACATGACTCCAAATGGCATGAAACTTCACAGAATGCTAGAGAAACACAAGGGGTACAACTAACTCCATTGGACCAACCTCAAAAGAGCTACAGATCGCAAGCTAGAAGCAAAACAAAACAGCAACAAAATAAAACAGATTCCAGACTTAGAAATATTTCAGCTCGTCCACAACAGCACTATTTCTAGCAACTTGAGAGCAAGCAAATCACACCGAAACATGCATTTCTATTGCAACCAAAAATACCAGGGGCTAGTCTAAACATCTAAGAAGAACTCCCTAGTTGACAACTCCGTCAAACGACGCACGGAATAAATCCTACGAATTAATCAAAAGGGCAACATAGCAAAATATCTCGCGAACTAACTTACTCGAAAGCTAAAACTAATTGCACAGAAAAATCCATGGGATTTTTCTACCCCGGAAACATATAAAATAAGTGGGGTTTGCAACACAAAATAAAGCCGCACAAAAATGCGAGATAATAACCTACACACGGGAAAATAAACTACCGGCAAACCCTACATGCAAAAATACGAATGACCGCTCTAAAATGCATGCGAAAATGATTCCTAAAACATGGACATTTCTATCATGGCATTCGAGCAATTCAAACACGCGCGGAAAAATAAATGCGGTCACTTTCCTATTGAGACAGCACGTAAATCCATGCATACGATACGTCAAACAACGTCAAATGAATATGCAAGTTGCTAGATCGTATTCTACACGAAATTCTACACCAAAACGATATAAAGATCACCTCGATCCGACTAACAGAAAAAAAGATACGGCGTTTTTAATATTCAGCCTATTTTCTGGAATTTAATTAAATCACCAGAAAAATCCTAAATCTAAATGGGCCGGAACTGCTAAGCGCAACATAACCGAATTGCGCACGGGCGGGGATAGAGGCGGCTCACCACGGCTCCTGGGCCGGATCTGAGAGGAGGGGTGGCAGTTGGGCCGTAGAAGCTGCGGGCCTGGGGCAGAGCCGGCGGCCTGCTGGAGCGCTCGGACCTGGCCTCGGCCTGGTCGGTTGCTGGCGGAAGCAGGGAAGGCCCAGGCGGAGGAGCCAGCCTGGGAGAGTGCTGCGGCGCCGAAGCTGGAGGCGCTCGCACGGGGGTGCAGGGAGGCGGCTGCCAGGGCGATGGTGGGACGCGGGACCCGATGTGGATCCCCAGATCGCGGTGAGGGGCGGCGTTGGCGCTCGCGCTCGGTCAACGCCCCGACCGGTCGAGCGGGAAGGCAGCGCTCCCGAGGGGATCGAGCGGGAACGTCACCTGGGAGCTCTGGCCCACAGCGGCGCGGCGGGGCGGGTCTGCTCCCGACCTGGGCTGGCGCGGCGCTTGGGACTGGGGAGGAAAACAAGGCCTGGAACTAGGGAAAAGCAGGGGCTCGCTCGCTGTTTGCCTGGCGGGGAAGACTAGGTGGCCATCTGATTGGAAGGTGGAGAAAACAAGGAAGGAGACCAGGTGACTTGCGGCGGCGCTGTTAGGACAGGGGAGAATTTGAGGTGGGGGGCTGCGTACGCCAGGGTTAGGTCTATATAGCCAGTAATTGGGTTAGACTAAATGGCATCTGGACCCTCCGATTAAATCGGACGATCGGAAATAGCTGGGTTAGGGAGTCTAGTGGACAAACCGATGACTGTTTGTGGCAAAACGGGGTTGATCCAGACCCAACGGTCACGACCGCCCGGTTCGGGTTTCGGGAGGTTTTCGGACTGGCCGCACGTAGGGTCGACGCATTGTGCAGAGGGGCTCAGCAGGGATGAGATGGAAAACGTGCGGCGCGGCAACGAGTTTTAAAACACCGACAAACGTCCGACGGTAGACCGAATACGATGCCGCTACGGTCGACCGTTCGTGTACCAGACGGACTCCGATCGCGACGAAATTCGACAGGCGGCCTAGCTATAATAAAATAACACCGCATGTCAAATCTCAACACGATCAGAGAAAGTTTAACGCACACTTTTAAAACAGGGTTTCGACAGTGCCGCGGGCGCGTGCGAGTGCGGTCGGACTCAGACCAGACAACGACGAGGACCGACAACTACTACCGGATGCAAGTTTTGAAAAACGGGCGGCAACGGAGACGCCGATGCAATGCAGATGATGCGCATGATGCGATGATGATGCGGCAACTGAAAATACCCACATGACGAAAATAGAAAGAAAAGGGGAAGCTTCTGGAACGTCGGCATCGGGCTGTCACACGCTACCCCTTCTGTCACTAGATGAGGTCACCGCACGGTATGAACCCAAAACCAAGCACTTTTCCCATTGCAAGAATCATACATCTAGTTGGCCAGACAAAACTCACAACTCAAAGAGAATTACAAGGATATGAAATCATGCATAAGAGAGATCAGAAGAAACTCAAATAAGATTCATAGATAATCTGATCATAAATCCACAATTCATTGGATCTCGACAAACACACCGCAAAAGAAGATTACATTGCATATATCTCCATGAAGATCATGGAGAACATTGTATTGAAGATCCAAGAGAGAGAAGAAGCCATCTAGTTACTAGCTATGGACCCGTAGGTCTATGGTGAACTACTCACGCATCATCGGAAAGGTCATGGTGTTGATGAAGAAGCCCTCCGTATCTGAATCCCCCCTCCGGCAGGGCACCTGAACGTGCCCCAGATGGGATCTTGCGGAGACAGAAGCTTGCGGCGGCGGAAAAGTACTTTCGATGATCTCCTGATTTTTTCGGGATTTTTAGGGAATATATAGGCGCAAAACCTAGGGCAAAGGGAGCCCAAAAGCCAGGGGGTCGTGACCTGCCCCCTGGCCATGCCACGAGGGCTTGTGGGGTCCCTGGTGGGCCCCTGCCCTGATTCTCCGGCTCTCCAATCTTTTTCTATTCCGGAAAATATCTTTTTGGCAGTTTCCTTCCGTTTGGACTCCGTTCAAAATCCTCCTCTGAAAGGGGTCAAAAACATGGAAAAAATAGGAGCTGGCACTTGGCACTAAGTTAATAAGTTAGTCCCAAAAAATATGTAAAAGCCATGCAAAACATCCAAAGATTGACAAGATAATAGCATGAAACCATAAAAAATTATAGGATACGTTGGAGACGTATCAAGGACCAGTAATTATTTCCCTCAGTTTGAGAACCAAGGTATCAATCCAGTAGGAGAATCTCGTCAAGTCCAGAGTACGTCAACAAACACAAAAGAGCTTGCACCCAACGCTATAAAGGGGTTGTCAATCCCTTCAAGATTGATTGCAAAGAGAGATCTGAAGGCGGAAAGTGAAACGAAGAAAAAGTGTAAGGCTGAAAATATGGTGTGGAGTAGACCCAGGGGCCATAGTGTTCACTGGAGGCTTCTCTCAAAATAGCAAATATTACGGTGGGTGAAAAAATTACTGTCGAGCAATTGATAGAACCGCGCAAAGTCATGACGATATCTAAGGCAATGATCATACATATAGGCATCACGTCCGAGACAAGTAGACCGATACTTTCTGCATCTACTACTATTACTCCACACATCGACCGCTATCCAGCATGCATCTAGTGTATTGAGTTCATGACGAACAAAGTAACACCTTAAGCAATATGATATGATGTAGAGGGATAATCTCAAACCAATGATGAAAACCCCATCTTTTTACCCTTGATGGCAACAACACGATGCGTGCCTCGCTACCCCATCTATCACTGGGTGAGGTCACCGCACGATATGAACCCAAAACCAATCACTTCTCAAATTGCAAGAATCATAGATCTAGTTGGCAAACAAAAGCCACAACTCGAAGAGAATTACAAGGATACGAAATCATGCATAAGAGAGATCAGAAGAAACTCAAATAAGACTCATAGATAATCTGATCATAAATCCACAATTCATCGGATCTCGACAAACACACCGCAAAAGACGATTACATCGCATAGATCACCATGAAGATCATGGAGAACTTTGTATTGAAGATCCAAGAGAGGGAAGAAGCCATCTAACTGATAGCTATGGACCCGTAGGTCTATGGTGAATTACTCACGCATCATCGGAGAGGTCATGGTGTTGATGAAGAAGTCCTCTGTATCCGAATCCCCCCTCCGGCAGGGCACCAGAACGTGCCCCAGATGGGATCTTGCGGAGACAAAAGCTTGCGGCGGCGGAAATGTACTTTCGATGATCTCCTGATTTTTTCTGGGATTTTAGGGAATTTATAGGCGAAAGACCTAGGGGAGAGGAGGCCTAGGGAGCCCACATGCCTGGGAGGCGCGGGCCCCCCTGGCCGGGGCTAGGGGGATTGTGGGGTCCGTGGTGGTCCCCTGCCCTGATTCTTAGGCTTCCCGATCTTCTTCTGTTTCGGAAAAAAATCTTTTTAGCAGTCTCGTTCTGTTTGGACTTCGTTTAAAATCCTCCTCTGAAAGGGGTCAAAAACATGGAAAAAAACAGGAGCTGGCACTTGGCACTGAGTTAATAGGTTAGTCTAAAAAAAGATATAAAAGGCATACAAAACATCCAAAGTTTGACAAGATAATAGCATGAAACCATCAAAAATTATAGATACGTTGGAGACGTATCAAGCATCCCCAAGCTTAACTCCTGCTCGTCCTCGAGTAGGGAAGTGATAAAGAATGAGTTTTTGATGTGGAATGCTACCTAGCATAGTTGTCCTTTGCAACTTCTTTCGTGTGACGTGAATGTTCATATCCGTAAGATTCAAAACAATAGTTTGCTATTGACATGAAAATAATAGTACTTCAAGCAAACTAGCAAAGTAATCATGAACTTTCAAAATAACAAGGCCAAGAAAGTTATCCCTACAAAATCATATAGTCTGGCTATGCTCCATCATCCTCACACAACTAATGTAAATCATGCACAACCCCGGTATTGGCCAAGTAATTGTTTTCACACTCTTACTTTCTCAAACTTTTTATAACTATCACGCAATACATGAGCATGAGCCATGAATATAGCACTATAGGTGGAATAGAGTATGGTGGTGGTTGTGAGACAAAAAGGAGGAGATGGTCACATTGACTCGGTGTATCAAAGGGCTATGGAGATGCCCATTAATAGATATCAATGTGAATGAGTAGGGATTGCCATACAAAGGACGCACTAGAGCTATAAGTATGTGAAAGCTCAAAAGGAGAACTAGTGGGTGTGCATCCAACTTGCTTGCTCACGAAGACCTATTGCAATTTTGAGGAAGCACATCATTGTAATATACAAGCCAAGTCATATAATGAAGATTCCCGCTAGCATATGGTGGTGACGAAGCGAGAGTCTCTCAATCATGAAGAACATGGTGCTATTATGAAGCACAAGTTTGGAAAAAGATAGTAGCATTGCCCCTTCTCTCTTTTTCTCTCTTTTTTTTATTTGGGCTCTTAGGCCTCTTTTTTTGGGGGCTCTTTGGCCTCTTTTTTTTATATTTCCTCACATGGTACAATGCTCTAATAATGATGATCATCACACTTTTATTTACTCACAACTCAAAGCTTAGAAGTGACTCTATAGAAAATGCCTCCGGCAGTGTACCGGGATGTGCAACGATCTAGCTTGGCGTATGACATTGAAACATCTCGCTAGCTATCTTACGATCATGCAATGACAATATGAGAGTTACGGCACAAGTCATGAGACGGAACGGTGGGAGTTTCATGGCAATATATCTCGGAATGGCTATGAAAATGCCATAGTAGGTAGGTATGGTGGCTGTTTTGAGGAAGGCATATGGTGTGTTTGTGCACCGTCGAGAATTGCGTGGCACTAGAGAGGCTAGCAATGGTGGAAGGTGAAAGTGCATCTATACCATGGACTCACATTAGTCACAAAGAACTCACATACTTGTTGCGAAAGTTTTTATTAGTAATCGAAACAAAGTGCTAAACGCATACTCCTACGGGAAGGGTTAGTAGGTGTTAACCATCGCGCGATCCCGATCTCAACACAAAGGATGACAATCAATAGATCAATTATGCTCCGACTTCCTAACATAGCGGTTCACCAGACGTGCATGCTACGGGAATCACGAACTTCAACACAAGTATTTCTAGATTCACAACACCCTACTAACATAACTCTTAGTATTACCAAATCCATGTCTCAAAACTAATTGAGAGGAATCAAAACTTCTATTTCTACTCAATGCACATGAAGATGGAGGTTTTGTATCCTCTTTGGGTACCTATCACTTTTGGGACTACTTTCAAAGAATAAGCCAACTACCAAGTCTCGCACCGTCGTGCTCTAAAATATCTAAGTGAAGCACATAGAGTAAAATTATCTAGCTCAAAACATATAAGTGAAGCACAATGAGCATTCTAGCAAAATCACGATGAGTGCATGTCTCTCTCTAAAGGTGTGCAGCAAGGATAATTGTGACACAACAAAAAGAAAAGACTCCTAAGATACAAGACGCTCCAAGCAAAACACATATCATGTGGTAAATAAAAATATAGCTCCAAGTAATGTTACCGATGGATTGAAGACGAAAGAGGGGATGCCTTCCCGGGGCATCCCCAAGCTTAGGCTTTTTGGTGTCCTTGAATTTGGCTTAGGATGCCTTGGGCATCCCCAATCTTGAGCTCTTTCCACTCCTTATATCTTTATCCATTTGAACATCACCCAAACCTTCAAAACTTCACAACACAAAACTTAAACCGAAACTCGTGATAACATTAGCACAAGAAGACAAACTACCACCTCTCTAGGTACTGTAGCAATCTTGATTTCTATTTATATTGGTGTTGGGCTACTGTATTCTCACTTTTCCATGGCTAGTACCCCCCCCCCCCCGATACTAACCATAGTTTCATCAAAACAAGCAACCAACTCAACAAAAACAGAATCTGTCAAAAACAGACCAGTCTGTAGAAATCTGTATACTTCGTATACTTCTGGTACCTCAAAAAATTCTGAAAAATGACAACTGCCTGGGAAAAAGGCATATCAACCAGCAGAAAAAAGAATCAACTCAAAATCTATTTCTAAATAAAAATGAAAAATCATCTCATGAGTGAAAAGTTTCTGTCTTTTTCCAGCAGGATCAAACAACCATTACCAAGACTAGTCATAAAGGTTTTGCTTGGTTCAAACACAAAAAATACAAATAACACAATCATAATAGAATTATGATAGTGTGGACGCAACAAAACATAAATAAAAATAAATAAATTCATTGGGTTGCCTCCCAACAAGCGCTATTGTTTAACGCCCTTAGCTAGGCATAAGGCGATAGAATCACGTATCGTCGTCTTTGGTGCTCAAACCATAAGTGGCCCTCATCATGGATTCATAAGGCAATCTTATTTTATTTCTAGGAAAGTGCTCCATGCCCTTCTTTAAAGGAAATTGAAATCTAATATTCCCTTCCTTCATATCGATGGTGGCACCGATAGTCCTTAAGAAAGGTCTACCAAGAATAATAGGGCATGTAGGATTGCAATCAATGTCAAGCACAATGAAATTCACGGGTACATAGTTACTATTTGCAATAATAAGAACATCATTGATCCTTCCCATGGGTTTCTTGACAGTAGAATCCGCAAGATGCAAATTAAGAGAACACTCTTCAATCTCATTAAAACCCAGAACATCACATAAAGACTTTGGAATCGCGGAAACACTAGCACCCAAATCACACAAAGCATTGCATTCATAGTTTTTGGTTTTGATTTTGATAGTAGGTTCCCACTCATCATGAAGCTTTCTAGGGATAGAGACTTCTAATTCAATTTTCTCTTCAAGAGATTTTATCATAGCTTCGACGATATGATCAGTAAACGCCTTGTTTTGGCTATAAGTG
Organism: Hordeum vulgare subsp. vulgare; assembly: GCF_904849725.1. Taxonomy (NCBI): domain Eukaryota; kingdom Viridiplantae; phylum Streptophyta; class Magnoliopsida; order Poales; family Poaceae; genus Hordeum; species Hordeum vulgare. The sequence continues at coordinate 175,348,117 of NC_058524.1, forward strand.
CGCGGAGAGTTTAGCATGGATTGCATCAAGGAAATGCATTCAATCAAGGAGCAACTATCATAATTGAATTCCTTGAAATCCAAGGTAGTAATGTCATTACTACTCAAAGTTTTAATATCTTCTACTCCACTTTCAATGCTTTTAGCATCAAGATAGATGGACTCCGAATCATTGGGGCTCTTTTCAACCAAAGTGGATTCATATCCAGCCCCATCATCATTAAGTTTGACACAGGAAAACAAAGATTCAATGAGAGTCACACCAAGCACTTTAAGATCTTCGTGATTCTCATCATGAGTTTCAGGTTTAGCAGCCATTTTATTGACTAAGGTAGCCTGCTTATCAGAGATCTGGCCTACCAACTTTTCAAGACGAGCAAACTGAGAATTTAGCGCAAGGAATTCTTTGGCCATATCATCAACTTCTCTACTCATAAAAGCCAGAAATGAATTTTGCTCCATCAGTTCTCTACGAAAGTAACTGTTGTACTCAAACTGTGTAGACATGATGCCTTTAACACTAGTTTCAATCTCTTCAACCTTGCATAGTGAGCATCAAAATCCCTTGGTTGGGAATGTTTAGCGGGCATACAAGCGGACAGAAAGCAAGCGAGAAAAAGGGAAAACAAAAAGGTGAACAAAAAAGGCAAACGAAAAAGGCAAATTGGTGAAGTGGGAGAGAGGAAAACGAGAGGCAACTGGCAAACAAAGTAAATGCAAGAGATGAGTTTGCGGCACTTACTTGGATGAGTTCATGACTTGATCCTCCCCGGCAACGGCACCCGAAATCCTTCTGCTCCTTCTCAAACAACAGCACCAGAAATTGACACGTTGACGGAGACTTGCTTGCGTTGGTTTTCCCTTGAAGAGGAAAGGGTGATGCAGCACAGGAGCAGTAAGTATTTCCCTCAGTTTGAGAACCAAGGTATCAATCCAGTAGGAGAATCTCGTCAAGTCCAGAGTACCTGCACAAACACAAAATAGCTTGCACCCAACGCTATAAAGGGGTTGTCAATCCCTTCAAGATTGTTTGCAAAGTGAGATCTGAAGGCGGAAAGTGAAACGAAGAAAAAGTGTAAGGCTGAAAATATGGTGTGGAGTAGACCCAGGGGCCATAGTGTTCACTGGAGGCTTCTCTCAAAATAGCAAATATTACGGTGGGTGAAAAAATTACTGTCGAGCAATTGATAGAACCGCGCAAAGTCATGACGATATCTAAGGCAATGATCATACATATAGGCATCACGTCCGAGACAAGTAGACCGATACTTTCTGCATCTACTACTATTACTCCACACATCGACCGCTATCCAGCATGCATCTAGTGTATTGAGTTCATGACGAACAAAGTAACACCTTAAGCAATATGATATGATTTAGAGGGATAATCTCAAACCAATGATGAAAACCCCATATATTTACCCTTGATGGCAACAACACGATGCGTGCCTCGCTACCCCATCTATCACTGGGTGAGGTCACCGCACGATATGAACCCAAAACCAATCACTTCTCAAATTGCAAGAATCATAGATCTAGTTGGCAAACAAAAGCCACAACTCGAAGAGAATTACAAGGATACGAAATCATGCATAAGAGAGATCAGAAGAAACTCAAATAAGACTCATAGATAATCTGATCATAAATCCACAATTCATCGGATCTCGACAAACACACCGCAAAAGAAGATTACATCGCATAGATCACCATGAAGATCATGGAGAACTTTGTATTGAAGATCCAAGAGAGGGAAGAAGCCATCTAACTGATAGCTATGGACCCGTAGGTCTATGGTGAATTACTCACGCATCATCGGAGAGGTCATGGTGTTGATGAAGAAGTCCTCTGTATCCGAATCCCCCCTCCGGCAGGGCACCAGAACGTGCCCCAGATGGGATCTTGCGGAGACAAAAGCTTGCGGCGGCGGAAAAGTACTTTCGATGATCTCCTGATTTTTTCTGGGATTTTAGGGAATTTATAGGCGAAAGACCTAGGGGAGAGGAGGCCTAGGGAGCCCACATGCCTGGGAGGCGCGGCCCCCCCTGGCCGGGGCTAGGGGGATTGTGGGGTCCGTGGTGGCCCCCTGCCCTGATTCTTAGGCTTCCCGATCTTCTTCTGTTTCGGAAAAAAATCTTTTTAGCAGTCTCGTTCTGTTTGGACTTCGTTTAAAATCCTCCTCTGAAAGGGGTCAAAAACATGGAAAAAACAGGAACTGGCACTTGGCACTGAGTTAATAGGTTAGTCTCAAAAAAGATAGAAAAGGCATACAAAACATCCAAAGTTTGACAAGATAATAGCATGAAACCATCAAAAATTATAGATACGTTGGAGACATATCAGTGTTGCGGGGGTGACAACAGCCTAAACGCGGATAAGTGGGTTATGGCGTATGGGAGTAAAGAGGACTTGATACTTAATGCTATGGTTGGGTTTCAAGACCTTAATGATCTTTAGTAGTTGCCGATGTTTGCTAGAGTTCCAATCATAAGTGCATATGATCCAAGCAGAGAAAGTATGTTAGCTCATGCCTCTACCTCATATAAAATTGCAAGAATGATTACCGATACTTGTTATCGATTGCCTAGGGACAAATGAATTTCTTGTTGACAAAACCTATCCTCTTTTATTACCTTGCAATTTATTCATAGTTTTATTCTCGTAAAGTACTCGTAGTTTTATTCTTGCAAAATATTTTCATGCTTTTTTTAGGTAAAGCAAATGTCAGCGTGCGTCGAGTTGTATCGACGGTCGATAGAACTTGAGGGAATATTTATTCTGCCTTTAGCTCCTCACTGGGCTCGACACTCTTATTTATCGAAGAAGGCTACAAACGATCCCCTATACTTGTGGGTTATCAAGACCTTTTTCTGGGGCCGTTGCCGGGGAGCAATACCGTGGGGTGAATATTCTCGTGTGTGCTTGTTTGCTTTGTCACTAAGTAGTTTTTATTTCCCTTTCTAAGTTGTTCTCTATCTTTAGTTATGGATATGGAACACGAAACACCAAACAAATTAGTGTTACTTGCTACTCATGGATATGGGGAACCTCCTAAAACCCTCGATGCTCGTTATGTGAAAAATATTATGCACTACTTTGATAATCCTGAGAAAACCCCATTCAACATGATAATGGGAGACACATTGGATCAACGTGAATACTTTACGGATTATCACTTGACACATAAAGGGAAATTGTTATGGGACCAAATTGATATGTTGCATTGCTATGGTTGGAATTTATGCCAGAGATATGATTTTACTTGTTGCTCTAGGATGAATGCTCCACACCTCCCCTTTTCATGCAAATTTAATGATAATGAAACCTTAGCTCTATAAGAACAGGGCAAGCCGGCGGCAAGCCAGGTCATGCAAATCCGCTCCCTTGTAATTGATCCCCAAGCAATAAAAAGAAAGCATTAGTAGGCTTTTACCTATCGTGAGGGGCCAAACATGGGTAAACCGTGTCTCTCAATTCCGATCAACCCCAACAAGCTAACCACCTGATACATCTCCAACATATCTATAATTTATGAAGTATTCATGTCATGTTTACAACAATTTTATATGATTTTGGTATGATTCTATTAGAACTAACCCGAACTAACGCTGTTTTTAGCACAACTACCATGGTGTCGTTTTTGTGCAGAAATAAAAGTTCTCGGAATGGGCTGAAAATTTACGGAGAATATTTTTGGAAAATATAAAAAATACTGGAGCGAAGAGCTGGGCGAGGAAGTGGACCAGGAGGTCACAAGCCTACTAGGCACGGTCACCCTCCTGGCCACGACCGTGTGGCTTGTGACCTCCTCGGGAACCTTCCTGACGTGATTCCAATGCTAAGTACTACTATAAATACCCAAACCTCTGAAAATAAGCCTATATCGGAGTTCCGCTGCCCCAAGCCTTTGTAGTCACGAAAAACCAATCGGGAGCCCATTCCGGCACCCTGCCGGAGGGGGAAACCATCACCAGAGGCCATCTTCATCATCCAAGCGGTCTCCACGACGAGAAGGGAGTAGTTCACCCTCGGGGCTAAGGGTATCTACTAGTAGCTATGTGTTTGATCTCTCTCTCTCTCTCTCTCTCTCTCTCTCTCTCTCTCTCTCGTGTTCTTGAGATGGCACGATCTTGATGTACCACGAGCTTTATTAATATAGATGAATCATATGGAGTTTTCCCCTTTCTATCTTCTTGTGATGAATTGGGTTTTCCCTTTGAAGTTTTCTTATCGGATTGAGTCTTTAAGGATTTGAGAACACTTGATGTATGTCTTGCGATGGGATATCCATAGTGACAATGGGATGTTCTATTGATCCACTTGATGTATGTTTTGGTGATCAATTGCGGGTTCCGTGACCTTGGGAATCTATGCATAGGGGTTGGCATACGTTTTCGTGTTGACTCTCCGATAGAAATTTTGTGGCACTCTTTAAAGTTCTTTGTGTTGGAATGAACATGATGAATCTGAAATTGTGTGATGCATATCGTATAATCAAGCCCATGGGTACTTGTGGTAACATTGTAGTATCTAGGTGACATTAGGGTTTCGGTTGATGTGTGTATTAAGGTGTTATTTTAGTATGAACTCTAGGTATATTCATGGCACTTATAGGGATAGCTCATAAGATTGATCGGAAAAGAAAACTTTGAGGTGGTTTCGTATCCTACAACAATTTCTACATTAGTTCTCCGCTATTTGTGACTTTGGAGTGAACTCTTTGTCGCACGTGAGGGATTTATATTTGATTCAACCATGTTAGTATTGTTAGGAGAACTTGCACTAGTGAAAGTATGGACCCTAGGCCTTGTTTCCTATCATTTATACAATGTTTTGCTCGCTGTTTACTATTTGTTACCTTGCTGTTTTTAAATTTTTAGATTACAAAAACCTATATCTACCCTCCATATTACACTTATATCACCATCTCTTTGCCGAACTAGTGCACCTATACAATTTATCATTGTATTCGGTGTGTTGGGGACACACGAGACTCTTTGTTAGTTGATTGCAGGGTTGATTGAGAGAGACCATCTTCATCCTTCGTCTCCCACGGATTGATAAACCTTAGGTCATCCACTTGAGGGAAAGTTGCTATTGTCCTACAAAACTCTGCGCTTGGAGGCCTAACACGAGTCTACAAGAAGAAGCTTATGTACTAGACATCACCACCCAGTTGTGATGGCCTCACGTCTAAGTCCTCACACTAGGACATGTGTCGTGACAAAACAACGACAAGTACCAAGGGTGATACCTCATAATGTACTCCTATTATTAACTCTGTAGTGTAGTTAACCGAAGGTGGATTACGGAGGGTGATTCCTCCTCCACCACTTTCGGTAATGACTCTGATGTACAACTCCTCAAAAGTGAACCAGCGAGGGTGATTCCTCCCCGGTCACCTTGACGGTTACATCGACTGGAATCCATCGAGGGTGATACCTAGGATTCCTCTGATGTTATAGACACATGGTTACTTTCACTTTACTACTAGAATATGATGAGATGTGTGGTGCGGGTGGATTCCCATGTGATCGTGATGAGGTGTGGACGAGCATTCTTGGCCATTTCCACACATCCTCAAGATAGGGCGACGAGACCACATATCGTGGATCATTGATCGTCACCGCAGTTAACAAAACATTAGTGGGATAGGGTATTTGATCTGAGTTGGTCAGTTGACCTATACGCACTAACCTTCATCTGGGGACAGTTATGGGCACTCGGCGTGTTTGTACCGACCGAAGCTCTTCAGGCATCAGTATTGGAGCGGCGCGCGCTCGAGTGGTCCACGTAAGCATTGATCTTATATAAGAGGTGCTAGCACCGATCTCGGTGCAAAGGGCGATGGGCCCAAGACCCCTACGCGCATAAGATTTATTCTAGCGGGCTCGCCTCTCTGCTGAGCCTAGGTACGGCTACGACATGTTGATGTCCCAAGGCCGGTCATGACCCAGGAAAGTGTGTCCGGCCAGAGGTTATCAAGTGTGTAGGGTGATGCAATGTGAATGGATGAGAGACTTGGTGATGTTGTCATTTCATGTGCTTCATGCATCATGCACGTCATATTCCTTTTGCTTCTTGTTTGATCTGTGTTGTGGTGCCAACTTGGTGGTGTGTTGTGTGATAGCATATGTGATGGGGTGATCTTGTGATGTGTGGTGTGGGTGCAACAAGAGCCCTTCAAAACCCCTTAGTTGTACCATGTCCAAAAAAATCTTTCTATCAATAACTTAGGGCACATTTGTAGCTTTCTGTTTTGGCCTATTAAAAATGTTCAAGTTATTTAAAACCCCTTTTAAATATTTGCGGCTCGCTACTCACACTTATTTGAATTTATTTTTCCTTTTATTTTATTTTAAAACAGAGCCACATTCAAATAAAACTTGTTATGTTTCTTTACTCTAATATGCCCCACCTATTTTTATAAATAGGAGGAACATTTTAGAGGTTATTTTATTTTGTTTTCATTCTTTTCTATTTTTTCCTACCCTGGCCTTTAATTCAAGAACTGGTTGCTATTATATATAAGTTTAGCCGAGTGTTAAGTCTCTGAGAGAGAGAAAGAACCCCAAGGCCCAGCTTACCTGTTCAGTCCAGCCCACACCACGACCGTCTTCTCCTCGTGACTACGTCACTCTATACAAACAGAGGACACCCACCGATGCTCTCTAGCCCTCCATCAGACGGCCCTGGTGCCATCCCCCGAGGCTATAAGGAGCATGCCATAGCATAGGGTTGCGTGCTTCCCTCCCTGCCGCCGACATCTCCTCTTCCCTCCTTCTCCCTCTGCAGGTAAGAAGATTCAGAGTAGGTAGTGAGTGCAGAGAGGTTCAGAGAAGAAACAAGGAAGCGTCGCCTGATACGTCCATTTTGCATCATGCTTTCATGTTGACATTTATCGCTTTATGGACTGTTATTATACTTTGTGGAACCTTACTTATGCCTTTTCTCTCTTATTTTGCAAGGTTTATTTGAAGAGGGAGAATACCGACAGTTGGAATTCTGGACTGGAAAAGGAGCAAGTCTGAGTGCTCTATTCTGCGCAACTCCAAATGTCCCACAAATCAACGTGGATTTTTTTTGGATTTTATAAAAATACTGGGCGAAAGAAGTGTCACAGGGGAGCAACCAGGGGCCCACAAGCCTGGTTGCCGCGGCCTACCCCCTGGCCGCGACAACAGGGCTTGTGGGCACCCTGGCGGCCCGCTGGCCCCCCTCTTTTGCTATATGAAGGGTTTTGTTCCAGAAAAAAAAAATCATTCGAGAGCTTTTTCGTGGTTTAGCCACCGCCACGAGGCGGAACTTGAGCAGATCCAATCTAGAGCTCCGGCACGACGATCCTGCCGGGGAAACTTCCCTCCCGGAGGGGGAAATCGTCGCTTTCGTCATCACCAACACTCCTCTCGTCGGAGGGGAGGCATCTTCATCAACATCTTCATCAGCACCATCTCCTCTCCAATCCCTAGTTCATCTCTTGTAACCAATCTCCGTCTCGCGACTCCGATTGATACTTGTAAGGTTGCTAGTAGTGTTGATTACTATTTGTAGTTGATGCTAGTTGGATTACTTGGTGGAAGAGTTTATGTTCAGATCCTTGATGCTATTCATTACACCTCTGATCATGATTATGATTATGCTTTGTGAGTAGTTACTTTTGTTCCTGAGGACATGGGATAAGTCATGCTAATAATAGTCATGTGAGTTTGGTATTCGTTTGGTATTTTGATATGCTGTATGTTGTCTTTTCCTCTAGTGGTGTTATGTGAACGTCGACTACATAACACTTCACCATATTTGGGCCTAGAGGAAGGCATTGGGGAGTAGTAAGTAGATGATGGGTTGCTGGAGTGACAGAAGCTTAAACCCCAGTCTATGCGTTGCTTCGTAAGGGGCTGATTTGGATCCACTAGTTTAATGCTATGGCTAGACGTTGTCTTAATTCTTCTTTCGTAGTTGCGGATGCTTACGACAGGGGTTAATCATAAGTGGGATGCTTGTCCAAGTAAGGGCAGTACCCAAGCACCGGTCCACCCACATATCAAACTATCAAAGTAACGAACGCGAATCATATGAACATGATGAAACTAGTATGACAGAAATTCCCGTGTGTCCTCGGGAGCGCTTTTCCTCTTATAAGACTTTGTTCAGGCTTGTCCCTTGCTACAAAAGGGATTGGGCCACTTGCTGCACCATTGCTACTACTTGTTACTTGTTACTTTTCGCTTGCTACGATTCACCTGACTACACCATCACTTGTTACCGCTACTTTCAGTTCTTGCAGTTATTACCTTGCTGAAAACCGTTTATCAGAGCCTTCTCCTCCTCGTTGGGTTTGACACTCTTACTTATCGAAAGGACTACGATTGATCCCCTATACTTGTGGGTCATGAAGACTCTTTTCTGGCGCCGTTGCCGGGGAGTGAAGCGCCTTTGGTAAATGGAATTTGGTAAGGAAACATTTATATACTGTGCTGAAATTTATTGTCACTTGTCACTATGGAAACTGTTCCTTTGAGGAGTTTGTTCGGGGTATCTTCACCACGAACGAAAGGACGAGGAGTTTCTCCTCAACCTGAGGTACCTACTGAAAATATATTTTATGAAATTCCTTCGGGTATGCTTGAGAAACTGCTGGCTAATCCTTTTACAGGAGATGGATCTTCACATCAAAACTTGCATCTAATCTATGTAGATGAAGTTTTTGGTTTATTTAAGCTTGCAGGTTTGCCGGAGGATGAGGTAAAGAATAAAGTCTTTCCTTTATCTTTGAAGGATAAGGCGTTGACATGGTATAGGCTATGTGATGATACTGGATCATGGGACTACAATCGGTTGAAATTGGAATTTCATCAAAAGTTCTATCCTATGCATTTAGTACATCGTGATCGGAATTATATTTATAACTTTTGGCCTCGTGATAGGGAAAGCATAGCTCAAGCTTGGGGGAGGCTTAAATCAATGCTATATTCATGCCCCAATCATGAGCTCTCGAGAGAAATTATCACTCAAAACTTTTATGCTCGGCTTTCTCATGAAGATCGTACCATGCTCTTGTACCGTTTCTTTTATGAAGAAGGATATTGACCAAAAGTGGAATTTATTGGAAAGAATCAAACGTAATTCTGAAGATTGGGAGCTGGAGGAAGGTATGGAGTCAGGTATGAATTTCCAGTTTGATTGCGTTAAATCTTTTGTTGAGACAAACACTTCTAGAGATTTTAGCGCTAAGCATGGACTTGACTCTGAGATAGTAGCTTCTCTATGTGAATCTTTTGCTGCTCATGTTGATCTTCCCAAAGAGAAGTGGTTTAAGTATCATCCTCCTATAGAAAGCAACATAGCCAAATCCAATCTAGTTGAGGAGAAAGTCATTGCTTTTAGTGATCCTATTGTTCCTTGTGCCTACGCTGAGAAACCACCTTACCCTGCTAGGATAAAGGATTATTCTAAAGCTCCAACTGTCATACATAGGGGTTACATTAGACCACTTGCACCCCCTGAGGAAATTAGAGTCGAACTTAGTGTTGCTATTATCAAAGATCCCTTTGTTGGAAATATGCCCTAGAGGCAATAATAAAATGGTTATTATCATGTTTCCTTGTTCATGATAATCGTCTATTGTTCATGCTATAATTGTATTAACAGGAAACCATAATACATGTGTGAATAAATAGATCACAATGTGCCCTAGAAAGCCTCTAGTTGGCTAGCTCGTTAGTCAATAGATGATCATGGTTTCATGGTCATGGGCATTAGATGTCATTGATAACGGGATCACATCATTGGGAGAATGATGTGATGGACAAGACCCAATCCTAAGTGTAGCACTAGATCGTATTGTTCGTATGCTAAAGCTTTTCTAATGTCAAGTGTCTTTTCCTTCGACCGTGAGATTGTGCAACTCCCGGATACCGTAGGAGTGCTTTGGGTGTATCAAACATCACAACGTAACTGGCTGACTATAAAGGTGCACTACGGGTACCTCCGAAAGTATCTGTTGGGTTGGCACGAATCCTGATCGGGATTTGTCACTCCGTGTGACGGAGAGGTATCTCTGGGCCCACTCGGTAGAACATCATCATGAGCTCAATGTGACTAAGGAGTTAGTCACACGATGACGTGCTACGGAACGAGTAAAGAGACTTACCGGTAACGAGATTGAACAAGGTATAGGTATACCGACGAACGAATCTCGGGCAAGTTCTATACCGACAGACGAAGGGAATTGTATACGGGATTGATTGAATCCTTGACATCGTGGTTCATCCGATGAGATCATCGTGGAGCAAGTGGGAGCCACCATGGGTATCCAAATCCCGCTGATGGTTATTGGCCAGAGAGGTGTCTCGGTCATGTCTACCTGTCTCCCGAACCCGTAGGGTCTACACACTTAAGGTTCGATGATGCTAGGGTTATAGGGAATTGTTATACGAGGTTATCAAAAGTTGTTCGGAGTCCCCGATGAGATCCCGGACGTCACGAGGAGCTCTGGAATGGTCCGGAGGTAAAGATTGATATATAGGACGGATGGTTTCGGACACCAGAAGTGTTTCGGGCGTCACCAGTAACGTACCGGTACCACCAGAGGTGGCCCCGGGGGTCCACCGAAAGGGGGCAACGACCCCGGGAGGCTAGATGGGCCAAATGGGGGAGGGAACCAGCCCCTAGGTGGGCTGGTGCGCCCCCCCACTCAGCCCATGGAGCAGGAAGAGGGGAGAGGGGGGGGGGGAACCCTAGCGCAGGTGGGCCTAAGGCCCACCAGAGGGGTGCGCCACCCCTCCTCCCCCTGGCCGCCGCACCTCCCTTCTGGGGGGCTGCTGCACCACCTAGGGTGGGAACCCTAGGGGTGGCACACCCCTCCCCTCCTCCTATATATAGTGGGAACTTTTGGCCATTGGGGGATACACTTTTCCCTCTCCCTCAGCGCAGCCCTGCCCTTCTTTCTCCTCCTCTCTGCCGGTGCTTGGCGAAGCCCTGCCGGGAGACCTTGTCTCTCCTTCGACACCACGCCGTCGTGCTGCTGGAGTTCTTCCCCAACCTCTCCCTCCTCCTTGCTGGATCAGGGTGCGGGAGACGTCACCGGGCTGCACGTGTGTTGAACGCGGAGGTGCCGTAGTTCGGCACTAGATCGGAATCACACCCCGATCTGAATCGCCGCTAGTACGACTCCATCAACCGCGTTCTAGTAACGCTTTCGCTTAGCGATTTTCAAAGGTATGAAGATGCACTCACCCCTCTCTCGTTGCTGGTATCTACATAGGAAGATCTGAATATGTGTAGGAAATTTTTTGAATTTATGCTACGTTTCCCAACAGTGGCATCCGAGCCAGGTTTTCTATGCGTAGATTCTATGCACGAGTAGAACACAAAAGGTTGTGGGCGATGATTTGTCAAATTCTTGCTGCTACTAGTCTTATTCTTTTCCGGCGGTATTGTGGGATGAAGCGGCCCGGACCGACCTTACACGTACGCTTACGTGAGACTGGTTCCACCGACAGACATGCACACCGTGCATAAAGGTGGCTAGCGGGTGTGTGTCTCTCCTACGCTAGTCAGATTGGATTTGATGAAAAGGGTCCTTATGAAGGGTAAATAGGTTTGGCATATCATCGTTTTGGCTGTTACATAGGTAAGAAAGCGTTCTTGCTAGAAACCCAAATCAGCCACGTAAAACTTGCAACAACAATTAGAGGACGTTTAACTTGTTTTTGCAGGGTTTGACATGTGATGTGATATGGCCAAAGTTGTGATGTTGCATGTATGATGTATGAGATGATCATGTTATTGTAATAGGTTTCACGACTTGCATGTCGATGAGTATGACAACCGGCAGGAGCCATAGGAGTTGTCTTAATTTATCGTATGAGATGCAATGCCATGTGCTTACTACTTTTACTTCATTGCTAACGGTTAGCTACAGTAGTAGTGATAGTAGATGGAGATCATGATGATGGAGATCATGGTGTCACACCGGTGACGATGATGATCATGCGATGCCTGAAGATGGAGATCGAAAGAGCAAAGATGATAATGGCCATATCATGTCACTATATGATTGCATTGTGATGTTTATCATGTTTTTCATCTTATTGCTTAGAACGACGGTAGCATAATAAGATGATCCCTCTTAAAATTTCGAGAACGTATTCCCCTAAGTGTGCACCGTTGCGAAGGATCGTTGTCTCGAAGCACCATGTGATGATCGGGTGTGATAGATTCTAACGTTCGCATACAATGGGTGTAAGCCAGATTTACACACGCGAAACACCTAGGTTGACTCGACAAGCTTAGCATGTACATACATGACCTCGAATACAAGAGACCGAAAGGTCGAACATGAGTCGTATGGTTGAATACGATTAGCATGACGTTGCTCACCATGGTGACTAGTCCGTCTCACGTGATGATCGGACACGGTTTAGTCAACATGGATCATGTATCACTTAGATGACTAGAGGGATGTCGATTTAAGTGGGAGGTCATACTTAATTTGATTAAATGAACTTAATTGTCATGAACTTAGTCTAAAAGTTGTCTTTATAAATATTGTAGATGGCCAACGTCAACCTCAATTTCAACACGTTCCTAGAGAAAAACAAGCTGAAAGATGATGGTAGCAACTATGCGGACTGGGTTCGCAACATGAAGCTCGTCCTTGAAGCAACTAAAAAGGCTTATGTCCTTGATGCGCCGCTCGGTGACCCTCCCGCTCCCGCAGCAGCCCAGGACATTCTGAATGTCTGGCAAACGCAGAGTGATGACTAATCTCTAGTTAGGTGTGGCATGTTATACAGTTTAGAAACGGGGCTCCAAAGGCGTTTTGAGCAACACGGTGCATATGAGATGTTCCAAGAGCTGAAGCTAGTTTTTCAAGCTCCTGCCCGTGTCGAGAGATATGAAGTATCGGACAAGTTCTTTAGCTGTAAGATGGAGGAGAACAGTTCTGTCAGTGAGCACATACTCAAAATGTCTGGGTTACACGGTCGTCTGACTTCACTTGGAGTCGAACTTCCGGATGATGCTATAATTGACAGAATCCTCCAGTCTCTCCCGCCAAGCCACAAAGGCTTTGTGCTTAACTACAACATGCAAGGGATGGAGAAGACCATTCCCGAGTTGTACTCGATGCTCAAGTCTGCAGAAGTAGATATCAAGAAAGAGCATCAAGTGTTGATGGTCAACAAGACCACTAGTTTCAAGAAGGGCAAGGGTAAGAAGAACTTCAAGAAAGACGGCAAAGCCGTTGCCGCGCCCGGTAAGCCAGATACCGGGAAGAAGAAAAAGAATGGACCCAAGCCTGAGACTGAGTGCTTCTATTGCAAGGGAAATGGTCACTGGAAGCGGAACTGCCCCAAATACTTAGCGGACAAGAAGGCCAGCAACATTAAAGGTATATGTGATATACATGTTATTGATGTGTACCTTACCAGCGCTCGTAGTATCTCCTGGGTATTTGATACCGATGCTGTTGCTCACATTTGCAACTCAAAGCAGGAACTGCGGAATAAGCGGAGACTGGCAAAGGACGAGGTGACGATGCGCGTCGGGAATGGCTCCAAGGTCGATGTGATCGCCCTCGGCACGTTACCTCTACATCTACCGTCGGGATTAGTTTTAAACCTTAATAATTGTTATTTAGTAACAGATTTAAGCATGAACATTGTATCAGGGTCTTGCTTAATGCGAGACGGCTACTCATTTAAGTCAGAGAATAATGGTTGTTCTATTTATACGAGTGATATGTTTTATGGTCATGCTCCGCTGGTGAATGGTTTATTCTTGATGAATCTCGATCGTGATGTTACGCATATTCATAGTGTGAGTACCAAAATATGTAAACTTGATAATGATAGTCCCACATACTTGTGGCACTGCCGCCTTGGTCATATCGGCGTTAAGCGCATGAAGAAGCTCCATACTGATGGACTATTAGAGTCTCTTGACTTTGAATCATTTGACACATGAGAACCGTGCCTCATGGGCAAGATGACTAAGACTCCATTCTCAGGAATAATGGAGAGAGCAACCGACTTATTGGAAATAATTCATACTGATGTGTGTGGTCCAATGAACGTTGAAGCTCGCGGTGGCTATCGTTATGTTCTCACTCTCACCGATGATTTGAGCAGGTATGGGTATATCTACTTGATGAAGCACAAATCCGAGACATTTGAAAAGTTCAAGGAATTTTAGAGTGAGGTCAAGAATCAACGTGATAGAAAAATTAAGTGTCTACGATCTGATCGTGGAGGAGAATATTTGAGTCACGAGTTTGGCACACACCTAAGGAAGTGTGGAATTGTTTCACAACTGATGCCGCCTGGCACACTGCAACGCAACGGAGTGTCTGAACGAGGTAATTGCACTTTATTAGATATGGTACGATCTATGATGTCTCTTACCGACTTACCGCTATCATTTTGGGGATACGCATTAGAAACTGCAGCATTCACTTTAAATAGGGCACCGTCTAAATCCGTTGAGACGACACCGTATGAACTATGGTTTGGCAAGAAACCTAAGTTGTCGTTTCTTAAAGTTTTCGGCTGCGATGCTTATGTGAAGAAACTTCAACCAGAAAAGCTCGAACCCAAAGCGGAGAAATGCATTTTCATAGGATACCCTAGGGAAACTATTGGGTATACCTTCTATCTTAGATCCGAAGGTAAAACCTTTGTTGCGAAGAACGGATCCTTTCTAGAGAATGAGTTTCTCTCGAAAGAAGTAAGTGGGAGGAAGGTAGAACTTGATGAGGTAATTACACCCCCTCTCGAATAGGATAGTAGCGCAGCGCGGGAAGTTGTTCCTATGGCGCACTACTGGAAAAACATAATTTGCCGACACCTTTAAGCTTTGTCGTCAGCAATTTCACGGGGCTTACGGCAAAGAGACTTTGCCCTCAGCCAAAATAGATGCTGACGGCATAGGAGGGGATGACGGCAAAGAAAATCTATGCCGTCCGCTTTATCTAAGCCGGTAGCCAGCTGACGGCAAAGGACAAAAAAGCTGTCGGCATAGGAAGGCCGACGGCATAGGGGCTAACCCGGTCGCCGCCTCGACCAGTGCTTAACGGGGGTCGACTTTGCTGACAGCCAGCTGAGGGCAAAGACTAACGACTGTCTTTGCAGACAGCTGGCTGAGGGAAAAGACGAACGCCTTATCCCCCCGTGCCACAACCTCTTCTCTCTCTCACGTACCTCTCCCACCCTGCTCTCCCGACCCGCCCTGCGCCGCCCCGCCCTGCGCCGCCCTTGCTCGCCGGCGCCGCCCCACGCCCGCCCCGCCCTGCGCCGCCCCTCGCCCGCCCCGCCCTGCGCCGCCCCGCGCCGCCCTGCGCCACCCCTACGCCGCCCCGCGCCGCCCCGCCCCGCCGCCGCCCCGCGCCAGCCGTCGGTGGACTCGCCGGTGAGCTCCTGCTCCCCCTTTTTTTTGTTTTTTTAGTTTATTTTTTCTATGTTAGGGCCTCTTAGATCCTATGAAACGTTTGAAATGGAAGCCTTAGTTAGCATTAGTTAGTATTAGCTTTAGTTAGATTTTTAGTTAGATTTAGTTAGCAATACATGTTAGTACATGTAAGTATTAGTATTAGTTAGCATTAGTTAGTATTAGCTTTAGTTAGATTTTTAGTTAGATTTAGTTAGCAATACATGTTAGTACATGTAAGTATTAGTATTAGTTAGCATTAGTTAGTATTAGCTTTAGTTAGATTTTTAGTTAGATTTAGTTAGCAATACATGTTAGTACATGTAAGTATTAGTATTAGTTAGCATTAGTTAGTATTAGCTTTAGTTAGATTTTTAGTTAGATTTAGTTAGCAATTCATGTTAGTACATGTAAGTATTAGTATTAGTTAGTATTAGCTTTAGTTATATTTTTAGTTAGATTTAGTTAGCAATACATGTTAGTACATGTAAGTATTAGTATTAGTTAGCATTAGTTAGTATTAGCTTTAGTTAGTATTAGTTAGCATTAGTTAGTATTAGTTAGCATTAGTTAGTATTAGTTAGCATTAGTTAGTATTAGTTAGTAAGTGCAATAGAAAGAAAATAATAAGAAGAAAAGAAATAGAAGAAGAGAAGAGTAACAAAACTTGAATAATAAATTATTAATAATAGATGTTAGTATTAGTTAGCTTAATTACCGCGAGTGCGTATTTGTGTTGATTGAGTGCATTTAAATGTGCAGTAGCTTCTCCGCGAGGGATTGGTTTTCGACGACCTCCCCTGCATTCGAAAGTGAGCACATTTGTTAACTCCTCCTCCACCCCCTTTATTTTGCTCTGTTCCGGCCTTCGTGCTGATGACACTATCTAGCTAGGTATTTTTAGTATTAAAATGCAAAGGTGTTGCGTAACCAATATGCGTCTCCCGTTCGAAAGGGTTCCTGTCATAAATATGCATGCATTTGCATATTTATAACGGTGATTCTTTCGAATTGTCCAACGTTATCCATGGACAGCCCGGGTATGTGTAGATTGGGTCGTTTCCCACGCTTTGCTCCGGATCCCATGCAGAGTTTCGACAGCTCCTCCTTGTTGTTCTCCGGGTACACATCCTCTCGGTTAGTTGCCGAGACGTGTATCAGGAGAACAGCGGGGAGGTGCAGCCGAATTTTTGCGTTGGGTCGGGAGCAGAGCAGTGGGAAATGACCCAATCTACACATACTCGGGTGGGATTAGGACCCATCTTTACCTAGTAGCTGGTAGGTGTGCATGCCGTGCATCCCAATGTATTAACCATGATTAAAAAATGGCCGTAATTAATTTAACATACTTGATGAATTGATAATTTATATTGTTTTATATGTGGATACTATGTAGCTAGCTTGCCAGAATGACTGATCGTGAATGGATGTACACCGGTCACCATAGTCAGAGAGATATGATCGATGAATGGTTGAGAAAAACCTATGAATTCGTGGAAACGGTGTTTTCTAAAGGCCAGCCAAAAACATGGTGCCCCTGCACTAAGTGCAAGAATTATTCGCGACAGACGAAGGATGTAATGGGTAAACACCTGCAGATGCGTGGTTTTACTCCCGGCTATACCTTGTGGACATTTCATGGTGAGTCGGCCCAAGGTAACAGAGACGAGGTGTTGCGTCGGCGCACCGATGATCATGGTACAGGGATTGAAGACATGGTGAATGACTTTGATGATGCTCGGAACAAGGACGAAGAGATGGAGGAATCCGCGAAAGCCTTCTATTCCATGTTGGAGTCTTCAAAACGTCCTCTTCACGAGCACACTAAGATTTCTCAGCTAGATGCCATCGCACAAGTAATGGCTCTGAAAGCCCAGTTCAACATTGGAAGAGATTTGTTTGACTCAGTGATGACCCTATTTGGGCGCTTTCTACCAGAAGGTCATATTATGCCTTCAAACCTATATGAGTCAGACAAAATCCTTAGTGCACTCAAGATGCCGTATCAGCAGATACATGCTTGTGAGAAGGGATGTGCCTTATTTAGGAAAGAGTACGTGGACGAAACATATTGTCCATTTTGCAAGTCCTCCAGATATGTTGAGGTAGAAAACGGTGAAGGTGAGAAGAAGGAGAGCAAAATCCTCATGAGTGTCCTACGGTATCTGCCGATCCTACCAAGACTTCATCGACTTTACATGCTCGAAGAAACAGCAAAACAGATGACATGGCACAAACATGGAATTAGGAAAGAATTAGATGAACACGGAGTTCCGATGTTGGTACACCCTTCAGATGGTGACGCATGGAAGGCATTCGATAGTATACATAAGGAAAAAGCTAAAGAACC
The DNA here is from genome assembly GCF_904849725.1 of Hordeum vulgare subsp. vulgare. NCBI lineage: Eukaryota > Viridiplantae > Streptophyta > Magnoliopsida > Poales > Poaceae > Hordeum > Hordeum vulgare. Next base: position 175,365,889 of record NC_058524.1, read on the forward strand.
AAGGAATTGTCGAATCGCCATCAGCCTCGATGGGTTCAATCCTTTTGGTATGATGGCTACCCAATATAGTGCTGGCCTGTATTTGTCATTCCCCTCAATCTTCCACCATCATCCATTATGCAAAGAAAGCACATATTTCTGACGCTGATAGTTCTAGGGCCAAAATACCCCGGGAAGAATATGAGTGTGTACATGCACCCGCTGATGGATGACTTGAAAGAAGCTTGGGTGAATAGGGTCAACACATACGACGCAGCTTAGAAAGAGAACTTTCAAATGTATGTTTGGTACCAATACTCGTTGCATGATCTGCCAGCATTTGCGCTTTTCGTTGCCTCGTGTGTGCATGGAAGGTTCCCATGCCCACAATGCAAGGCAGCTCTTAAGTTTCATTGGTTGCCGGCGGGTGGGAAGTATTCCTGCTTTGACTTGCATAGACAGTTCTTGCCTATGGACCATCCATTCAGAAAAGACAAGAAGAATTTCAGGAAAGGTAAAGTTGTCAAACACTCTGCACCACCTGCGTTGACGAGGGCACAAATTAATGAACAGTTAAAATCTATGGAGCCTGATCCAAACCCCAGGGTATTTCTTGGGTTATAATGAGGAACATGCCTGGACCCACAAGCCATGCATCTGGGATCTCCCTTACTTCGAAGACCTCTTACTTCCACACAACATTGACATGATGCACACTGAAAAGAATATCGCCGAGGCCCTTCTTGGCACATTTTTCGGCACTGATAAGGGCAAAGATAATACAAAGGCTAGAGTTGACCAGGAGACTCTGTGTGATAGGCCATCACTAAACATGCGAGAACCGAAAGGAAGAAAAAATTGGTCCAAACCACCTGCCTCGTACAATCTTGAGAAGGGAGCAATAAGGAAAATCCTCTTGTGGGTGCAAAAAAAGTTGTTGTTCCCCGATGGGTATGCTGCGAATCTAGCGAGGGGAGCAATCATTGAAAAAATGAAATTTTTTAGGCTCAAGAGTCATGATTGGCACATATGGCTTGAGCGGATAATGCCGGTGATGTTGCGTGGATATATCCCCGAGGCTGAATGGCTAGTATTGGCCGAGTTGAGCTATTTCTTCCGTGTTCTTTGTGCTAAAGAGTTGTCGCGTGCCTTGATAGATGACATGGAAGAGTTGGCGCCTGAGTTGCTCTGCAAGTTAGAGAAGATTTTTCTACTGGGCTTCTTTAATCCGATGCAACACATGATTTTGCATCTCCCAACCGAGGCAAGATTGGGTGGCCCTGTGCAAAATCGTTGGTGCTAGCAACTGAAAGAATGCAGAAGACACTTCGAGGAAAATGTAAAAATAAACGTAGAATTGAAGCATCGATGGCCGAGGCGGTCATTACCGAGGAGGCGGCAAACTTCGTAATAGCACACTATGATGCCACTATACACAACTTGCATAATCCAAAGCCTCGGTACAATCTGGGCGACCCCAAACGACGTGAATCCAATCTCAGCCTTTTCAAAGGGAAGCTCGCACCTTCTGGTGTGGGAAAACCAAAGTTGCTGTGCGTCGAGGAGTGGCGCACACTAACGATGTATATATTGAACAATTTAACAGAAGTTCGGCCATACATCGAGTAAGTGCTCTGTACATTGTTTCGCAACTTTTAACAAGTTTTGTGTCTAACAACTATTATTAATTGATACAGTCGATACGTCGAACAATTCTCGAATGGTGTTGCAATCGAAAAAGAATCCATTCTCGAGTATGAACTTCTTGAAAAGACAGGAGGCGGCTATCCCGGTTTCATCTCTTGGTTCAAAAAAACGGCACCTCCCTTATATATAATAAGTGATTTCCTTTGTTGCTATTACTCATGAGTAACACACCAAACTCTATCTTTTCTTAACTTCTAGGCTAATTCAGATGAGCAAGTCGACGATGAATTGAGACAAATAGCTAATGGTTTTGACTTTAAGGTCCGTACATTTCAGAAGTACGACATCAACGGGTATCGCTTTTGTACTGCTAGCAAAGAGCTTTCAATGCCCGGTCGAAAAACAAACAATTCCGGTGTCTCTGCTATAGGCGAGGGAGGTGTCGAGTATTATGGAAGACTTGAAGAAGTCTACGAACTTCATTATTATGGTGAAAATCCTCCGAACGTTGTTGTGTACAAATGTCATTGGTTCGATCCTACTAAGACAAGACAGACTCATGAACATCTTGGGATTGTCGAAATTCGACAAGACAGGCAGTTAAGCGGTGCCGATGTCTATATTGTGGCTCAACAGGCCACCCAAGTTTTCTATCTGCCATACTGTCGTCAAAGTGTTAAGAACCTAGAAGGTTGGTATGTCGTGTTCGATGTGCCGCCACATCTTAGACCACCTACCCCAAATGAAGACGATTATGAACCTCAAATTGACCCAATAACATATGATGGAGAATTTTTCCAAGAATCACGTGGTGTCAGACGTCGTACCCGAAACTGTTCTACGTCCACCCTGAACACGGAGGAACAAGACTCACGTGATGATGAGGAACAAGTTACCAATGCCGATGAGCTCTCAATGCTTGATCAGTTACAAAAAGGCCTTCCACATGATGTCCCTGAACCCGATGACGATATTAGTCATGACGACACATGTGATACTGATGATGATTTTGCTTCAATTGACCATGGAGAAGAGACAGATGATCCAGACTATTAGTACTTTGTATGCATCCAAACATTGTTGTTTAATTATTCAATTATTAGTTGAATTATTCATGTATTTATTATTGTTCATTTAATTATTGTCCTTGAATTTGTACTAATTATTTAACTATTTATCGTTACAGGTGGTGAGACATGGCAGGCGGGGATAAGTTGAGGATAGCACCTGGGCAGCTACGGAGAACTTTGTTGCAGAGCTTTCGCGAGGAGCCCCGTGGGAGAGGCGTATGAAAGAAGAGAGGCAGAGGACGTGGTCGTGGGAGAGGGAGGCTGCATGATAGGAGCCAGTCGCCACCACCCTCGGCTACTTCTGTCTCAGCCACTTCACCCTTGCAGACGAGGGTGTCACCGGTGCGGGATCCTATCGTCCACGAGCAGACACCGATGCAGGGGGCTGAGGGGGAGGCTGAGGCGGAGGGGGCTGAGGCGGAGGGTGCTGAGGCGGAGGGTGCTGAGGCGGAGGCTGAGGCGGAGGGGGCTGAGGCAGAGGCTGAGGGGGCTGCCAGCAAGTCGGTCTACCAACATGGTATGACACGAGTTCCAGACCGATTGGACTTGCAGCACAGGCCGTTAATTAAGCCAGATGGCGAGAAGTAAGTTGATATATATTGTGTACCTTATATCATTATATTTCACCAAGTAGCTAATGTCTTTGCCTTATCATTATGTAGGGGGTGGGATTACCCGCAGAATACCCGGAATCCAAACTGCCTCCTTGGTGCTTTACTTAGGGAGCACTTCCCCGAGATAGTGCAGTTGCCCGGTGAGGGTATGGTTCCCGAGCCAGGACTCAAGTGGGAGCACTACCAAGCCGCTCTGCTCCCGGAAAACACACATGTCAATGGTGTTGTTTGCGTGAGCGTGGCCGACAAGGTGTTGGCTGATATTTGGGTAACTATTATTTTACCCAATAAAAAGTATACAATGTTATATATTGTTATTTCCTTCCAAATCATTTCACTATTCATCTGTGCATCTATTTGGCATAATTGCAGAGTTACTTTAGGGTCGAGGAGGGGATGGAGGAGGCGGCCAAGAAGAACCTCGTGAAAGAGTGCAAGAGTTTATTGAATAACACGAGGCACGAGCTGCGTGTTCAGGCTGTTCGAGATTGGTACGCCAAGCAAGGGGAGCCGAAGTCAAAGACTGAATGTCGAAATATTTTCCTTGATAAGACCGAGTACATGGAGGTATGTACATTCCAAAGATCAATTCTTAGGGCTAGTTAGGTCTATTTAGTTATAATACTTAGTCTCATTCTTCATTAACTTACATTCATAGGTGCCCCCGAGATGGTTGGCCGATAAGATGGATTGTTGGGAGATGATAGCGGACAGGTGGTGCACAGAGGCTTGGTTGAGCACCCACACTATGGCCAAGGACCGTCGTGCCCAATTGGTTGGTGTGCCACACAACAAAGGCAATGCCAACATCAAGAAATACGCCAAAAAATGGGTCTGTGTGCCTTGTTTTGTTTCATCAATAATTCGTTCGTTCATGATTTTTGTTGTACTAATTCTTTGTCTTTTCGTGTAGGCCAAACACAATAACCAGCCCGAGCCTGAGGGATACGCCGCATTTAGTATGGCCCATAAGGGCTTATACAAGACGGCGAAGGCATATTCTGAGGGGGACGGGCCGCCGGCGTACACAAGCCTGTCCGCCTACAACAAGATGACGTCTTATTCTGAGGTGGTCAAACAGCTGCGCGGGCCTGACTTTGACCCGAGCCAGAATCCTATCGATCCAGAGGCGTTAATGATCTCTGGTGGCGGTAAGAGTCATGGCACGCTGGCCATATGTGATGGCTTCGTCCCTATCACTGAGACTCCATCTCAGATCAAGTCGAGGCAAACGAGCTCCGCTCCTGCAATACGGCAACGCGCGAGGCCAGTTGATCTTGCCATCGAGGTTAGTTTTCTTCATTATTTCTTTCGTTCTTTTGTCCCTGGATGGATGATGAAAATTCCTTTTGAGGAGTGGTTGCAGGCCGCACTTATGAAGGAGAGGGAGGCCACCAGGCTCTTGTTGGAGGAGAGGGACCGGAATACGCAGAGGTTGCTTGACGAGGAGAGGGCACGCAATAATGCCCATGCGAAGGCCATGCACGACTTCGTTGCGGTAAGTCAGTTGTGTGAGAAGCAAGGCTATGTGTGAGACGCAACAAGGCTATTTCTTTGACTCCTCGAAAACTAATTTGCAGGCTATGTGTGAGAATCAAGGTTTGCCGCCCCCTCCGCCGATGTCTTCTCCGGTGGGAACGGTGAGTTCCCTTTCAATGACCAACCTTGCACGGTCTTATAATTGTCTGTCACCGTGCTAACCACATATTTTAACTCTTGCCTTGTTGCAGCATCATTCAAGATTTCAATCCCACGATCCCTTTACTTCTCCTGGTGAGAGCCCTAGCAACCCAGCGACCAACGGAGATGCAGCTTCTCCTTTGTTTCTTGGCATTCGGTAAGTTATTCCTCTCCTTCTTATTTTTCTAATTGTTTAGATCAACTTAGATTATGCCAGGCTTTAGTTAGCTTAGTAAATTCTAGTTGATATTAGCCATGGTTTAGTTAGCTTAGTAAATTCTAGTTGATATTAGAGCTCAAAAATGACATAATTAGTTTAGAAAGTTTTAAAAGAAACCAGAAGAGAAGAACAAACAAGAGATGAAGAAATAAGAGAAGAAGAAAGAGGAGAAAAAGATAACTTATCTTGTTTCTTTTTCTCCATCTTCTTCTTCTTATTCTTTCACTTCTTCCACTTCTTCTTGTTCTTGTTCTTGTTCTTCTTCCACTTCTTCTTCTAATTGCTTAGCTTAATTTAGATAACTTCTTTCTTATTGTATTCTTCTTCTAAATTCTTTCTCATTATGCAGATTTTGATAAAGCAGCATGGCATATGGATGGATGCTTGAGACTTTGTAATGCACTTGTGTAGTCCTAGATGAACTTTGTAATGCAATTGTATTTGTGGATGCACTTGTGATGCTTTGTAATACTTTGTGATCTTGTTTGCACTTTAATGACATATATTCGTGTTGTTTGCACTTGTGTTGTGCTGTTTGCACTTTGTGATGCACTTGTGATGCTGTTCAGGGGCAGATTCAATATATATATGTTGCTGTTTGTATCTATGTTTTGCAAATGCAGGGAATTAACAGAAAACAAATATGAAAAAAAGCAGAGAGGGTCTTTGCCTACAGCTTACTGATGGCAAAGGCTTTGCCGTCGGTGGACTGACGGCAAATAAGACACGTGGCGGCAGCCTGTGTATCCTGGCAACTCTGGGAATTGGAAATTTTCAGCTTTGCCGTCAGCTGGGCTCCAGCTGTCGGCAAAGAGGCGGCCAAGGGGACCCAGGGGTAGGCTTTGCCGTCAGCTGGGCTCCAGCTGTCGGCAAAGAGGCGGCCAAGGGGACCCAGGGGTTTCGGCTTTGCCGTCAGCTCTGCTACGGCTGTGGGCAAAGAGGGGAGGCTTTGCCGTCAGCTTTTCTACGGCTGTGGGCAAAGCCTGCCGTTAACCTTCTAACGGAGCTCGGCCTGCGCCGTTGCCGCCACTGCTCTTTGCCGTCAGCCCGTGCCAGAAAGCTGATGGCAAAGTCTTTGCCATCGGTCGAGCTCCGGCTGTCGGCAAAGAAGGTGATTGCCGATAAAATCTTGGCCGGTACCTTTGCCGACAACACACTGACGGCAAAGCCTTTGCCATCAGTTAAACTGTTCTTTGCCGTCAGCTCTGGCTGTCGGCAAACCAGCAGATTCCAGTAGTGGCCTACACCAACTGAAGATGAAGTTAATGATAATGATCATGAAGCTTCGGATCAAGTTACTACTGAACCGCGAAGGTCCATGAGGGCACGGTCCGCACCAGATTGGTACGACAACCCTGTGATGGAAACCATGTTGTTAGACAACGGTGAACCTTCGAACTATGAAGATGCGATGGCGGGCCCGTATTCCAACAAATGGCTTGAAGCTATGAAATCCGAGATAGGATCCATGTATGAGAACAAATTATGGACTTTGGTGGACTTGCCCGATGACCGGCGAGCCATAGAAAATAAATGGATCTTCAAGAAGAAGACTGATGCAAACTGTAATGTAACCGTTTATAAAGCTCGACTTGTCGCAAAGGGTTTTCGAAAAATTCAAGGAGTTGACTACGAAGAGACTTTCTCTCCCATAGTGAAGCTGAAATCAGTCCGAATCATGTTAGCGATTGCCGCCTTTTATGATTATGAAATTTGGCAAATGGACGTCAAAACAACGTTCCTTAACGGGAACCTTAAGGAAGAGTCGTATATGATGCAACCAGAAGGTTTTGTCGACCCTAAGGGTGCTAACAAAGTGTGCAAGCTCCAGCGCTCCATCTATGGGCTGGTGCAAGCATCTCGAAGTTGGAACATTCGCTTTAATGAGGTGATTAAAGCGTTTGGGTTCATACAGGTTTATGGAGAAGCCTGTCAGTACAAGAAAGTGAGTGGGAGCTCTATAGCTTTCCTCATACTGTATGTGGATGACATATTATTGATGTGGAATAATACAGAAATGTTGGAGAGCATAAAGGCCTATTTGAACAAGAGTTTTGCAATGAAGGACCTTGGAGTAGCTGCATACATATTAGGCATCAAGATCTATAGAGATAGATCGAGACGCCTCATAGGTCTTTCGCAAAGTACATACCTTGACAAGATATTGAAGAAGTTTAATATGGATAACTCAAAGAAAGGGTTCTTGCCACTTTTGCAAGGTATGAGATTGAGTAAGACTCAGTCGCCGACCACGGCAGCAGATAGAGAGAAGATGAGTACTGTCCCCTACGCTTCAGTCGTAGGCTCTCTAATGTATGCCATGCTGTGTACCAGACCTGATATAAACCTTGCCATAGGTTTGGTAGGGAGGTACCAAAGTGATCCCGGTATGGAGCACTGGATAGCTGTCAAGAATATCCTTAAGTACCTGAAAAGGACTAAGGAAATGTTTCTCGTTTATGGAGGTGATGAAGAGCTCGTCGTAAAGGGTGACGTCGACGCTAGCTTTGACACAGATCCGGATGACTCTAAGTCACATACCGGATACATATATGTTTTGAATGGTGGGGCGGTGAGTTGGTGCAGCAGCAAGAAGAAGTCGTGGCAGCATCTACATGTGAGGCGGAGTACATAGCTGCTTCAGAAGCGGTTCATGAAGGTATTTGGATGAAGGAGCTCATCACAGACCTTGGAGTGGTTCCAAGCGCGTTGGGTCCAATGACACTCTTCTGTGATACCGCTGGGGCCATTGCCATAGCCAAGGAGCCCAGGTTTCACCGAAAGACGAAACGCATCAAACGCCGCTACAACTCCATCCAGGACCATGTCTAGAGTGGAGTGATAGATATTTGTAAAGTACACATGGATCTGAATGTTGCAGACCCGTTGACTAAACCTCTTCCACGAGCAAAACATGATCAACACCATAATGCTATGGGTGTTCGATACATCACAATGTAACTAGATTATTGACTCTAGTGCAAGTGGGAGACTGTTGGAAATATGCCCTAGAGGCAATAATAAAATGGTTATTATCATGTTTCCTTGTTCATGATAATCGTCTATTGTTCATGCTATAATTGTATTAACAGGAAACTGTAATACATGTGTGAATAAATAGATCACAATGTGTCCCTAGCAAGCCTCTAGTTGGCTAGCTCGTTAGTCAATAGATGATCATGGTTTCCTGGTCATGGGCATTAGATGTCATTGATAACGGGATCACATCATTGGGAGAATGATGTGATGGACAAGACCCAATCCTAAGCGTAGCACTAGATCGTATTGTCCGTATGCTAAAGCTTTTCTAATGTCAAGTGTCTTTTCCTTCGACCGTGAGATTGTGCAACTCCCGGATACTGTAGGAGTGCTTTGGGTGTATCAAATGTCACAACGTAGCTGGGTGACTACAAAGGTGCACTATGGGTACCTCCGAAAGTATCTGTTGGGTTGGCACAAATCGAGATCGGGATTTGTCACTCCGTGTGACGGAGAGGTATCTCTGGGCCCACTCGGTAGAACATCATCATGAGCTCAATGTGACTAAGGAGTTAGTCACACGATGACGTGCTACGGAACGAGTAAAGAGACTTACCGGTAACGAGATTGAACAAGGTATAGGTATACCGACGATCGAATCTCGGGCAAGTTCTATACCGACAAACAAAGGGAATTGTATACGGGATTGATTGAATCCTTGACATCTTGGTTCATCTGATGAGATCATCGTCGAGCAAGTGGGAGCCACCATGGGTATCCAGACCCCGCTGATGGTTATTGGCCAGAGAGGTGTCTCGATCATGTCTACGTGTCTCCCAAACCCATAGGGTCTACACACTTAAGGTTCGATGACGGTAGGGTTATAGGGAATTGTTACACGAGGTTATCGGAAATTGTTCGGAGTCCCGGATGAGATCCCGGACATCACGAGGAGCTTCAGAATAGTCCGGAGGTAAAGATTGATATATAGGACGGATGGTTTCGGACACCGGAAGTGTTTCGGGCGTCACCGGTAACGTACCGGGACCACCGGGACCACCGGAGGTGGCCCCGGGGGTCCACCGAAAGGGGGCAACGACCCCGGGAGGCTAGATGGGCCAAGTGGGGGAGGGAACCAGCCCCTAGATGGGCTGGTGCGCCCCTCACTCAGCCCATGGCGCAAGAAGAGGAGAGAGGGGGGGGGGAACCCTAGCGCAGGTGGGCCTAAGGCCCACTAGAGGGGTGCGCCACCCCTCCTCCCCCTGGAAGCCGCACCTCCCATCTGGGGGGCTGCCGCACCACCTAGGGTGGGAACCCTAGGGGTGGCACCCCCTCCCCTCCTCCTATATATAGTGGGCACTTTTGGCCATTGGGGGATACACTTCTCCCTCTCCCTCGGCGCAGCCCTGCCCTTCTTTCTCCTCCTCTCTACCGGTGCTTGGCGAAGCCCTGTCGGGAGACCTCGTCTCTCCATCGACACCACGCCGTCGTGCTGCTGGAGTTCTTCCCCAACCTCTCCCTCCTCCTTCCTGGATCAAGGTGCAGGAGATGTCACCGGGCTGCACGTGTGTTGAACACGGAGGTGTCGTAGTTCGGCACTAGATCGGAATCACACCGCGATCTGAATCGCCGCGAGTATGACTCCATCAACCGTGTTCTAGTAACGCTTCCGCTTAGTGATCTTCAAAGGTATGAAGATGCACTCACCCCTCTCTCGTTGCTGGTTCCTACATAGGAAGATCTGAATATGCGTAGGATTTTTTTTGAATTTATGCTACGTTTCCCAACACTCTTTGCCAAAGGCATAGATGGGCATGTTATCAAATTCTGTGAGGACTCCACTAGAATTGCTAAACCTCACAAGAAAGACAAACACGGACCTGTATTTGGCTTGCCCGTTGTTTCTGTCAAGATAGGAGAACACTGTTACCATGGTTTATGTGATATGGGAGCTAGTGTTAGTGCAATACCCCGTTCCCTATATGATGAAATCAAAGATGAGATTGCACCTGCTGAGTTAGAACCCATTGATGTCACTATTACGCTAGCTAATAGAGACACTATTTTCCCTCTGGGAATTGTGAGAGACATAGAAGTCCTGTGTGGTAAGACGAAGTATCCTACTGACTTCCTCGTCCTTGGTACTGCACAAGATAGCTTTTGTCCCATCATATTTGGTAGACCCTTTCTCAACACTGTCAATGCTCACATTGATTGCATTAAAAAGACTGTCACTGTTAGTTTCGAGGGTGTGTCCCATGAATTTAACTTCTCCATGTTTGGAAGACAACCTCATGAAAAATAGTCATCTGGTAGGGATGAAATCATTGCTCTTGCCTTTGTTGTTGTACCTCCTACGGATCCTTTAGAGCAATATCTGCCTAGCTCACTTGGCTAGTGGAGTGGATGTATAACCCAGCCACCCAAGTTCAAGTACCCACGGGCGCGAATTTGGGTTCTTATTATTTCAAAAAAAACTCGCTGTGGGGGGTTTCCCTTACAGTTTTCCTTCAAAAAAAAATATTTGCTTGAGCATGAAAATGATATGCATATGGAGGAAAGAGATGAGATAGATAAAATTGTCTTAGAACAATATCCTATTCTCAAGAATAATCTGCCTGTTGAACTGCTTGGGGATCCTCCCCCACCAAAGGGTGATCCTGTGTTCGAGCTGAAATAGTTACCAGATATTCTTAAGTATGCTTATCTTGATGAGAAGGAGATATATCCTGCTATTATTAGTGCTCACCTCTCGAATCACGAAGAGAAGAAGTTATTAAAAACTTTGAGGAAGCACCGTGAGGCTATTGGATATACTCTTCATGATCTTAAGGGTATCAGTCCCACTCTATGTCAGCACAAGATTAAAACCGATCCTGATTCTAAGCCAGTTGTTGATCATCAACGGAGATTAAATCCGAGGATGAAAGAGGTCGTGAGAAAATAAATATTGAAGCTTCTGGAAGCAGGAATCATCTATCCTGTTGCTCATAGTGATTGGGTAAGTCCAGTACATTGCGTACCTAAGAAGGGAGGTATCACCGTCGTCCCTAATGATAAGGATGAACTAATCCCGCAAAGGATTATTACTGGCTATAGGATGGTGATAGACTTCCGGAAACTAAACAAGGCAACCAGGAAGGACCATTATCCTTTGCCGTTTATTGACCAGATGCTAGAAAGGCTATCTAAACACACACACTTCTGCTTTCTAGACGGTTATTCAGGTTTCTCACAAATACCTGTTGCACAATATGATCAATAGAAAACCACCTTCACATGCCCCTTCGGTACCTTCGCTTATAGACGTATGCCTTTTGGCTTGTGCAATGCACCTGCCACCTTTCAAAGATGTATGATGGCTATATTCTCTGACTTTTGTGAAAAGATTGTTGAGGTTTTCATGGATGGTTTCTCCGTCTACGGTTCTTCCTTTGACGATTGCCTCAACAACCTTGATCGAGTCTTACAGAGATGCAAAGATACCAACCTCGTCTTGAACTGGGAGAAGTGCCACTTCATGGTTAATGAAGGCATCGTCTTAGGACACAAAATCTCTGAGAGAGGCATTGAAGTTGATAAGGCTAAGGTTGATGCAATTGAGAAAATGCCTTGCCCCACAGATATCAGAGTTATACGAAGTTTCCTAGGTCATGCTGGTTTCTATAGAAGGTTCATTAAAGACTTTTCTAAGATTTCTAGGCCACTTACCAACCTCTTGTAGAAGGATGTTCCTTTTGTTTTTGATTAGGATTGTGAGGAAGCTTTCGAGATACTTAAGAAGGCCTTAATAACCGCACCTATTGTTCAACCACGAGACTGGAACTTGCCCTTTGAAATCATGTGCGATGCTAGTGATTATGCTGCTGGTGCTGTTCTAGGACAAAGAGTTGACAAGAAGTTGAATGTCATTCAATATGCTAGTAAAACTCTAGACAGTGCCCAAAGAAACTATGCCACTACAGAAAAGGAGTTTTTACCAGTCATGTTTGCATGGGAAAAGTTCAGATCTTATATAGTTGACTCCAAAGTCACTATTCACTCTGATCATGCTGCTATTAAGTACCTTATGGAGAAGAAGGACGCTAAGCCTAGGCTAATCAGATGGGTTCTCCTACTACGGGAATTTGATTTGCACGTCGTTGACCGAAAGGGTGCTGATAACCCTGTAGCACATCACTTGTCTAGGCTAAAGAATGTCCTTGATGACCCACGACCTATTTATGACAGCTTTCGTGATGAGCAATTGAATGTCATTCGCACTTCACATAGTGCACCGTGGTATGCTGATTATGCAAACTACATCGTAGCCAAATACATACCACCCAGTTTCACCTACCAGCAAAAGAAGAAATTCTTGTTTGATTTGAGACACTACTTTTGGGATGATCCTTACCTTTATAAAGAAGGAGTAGATGGTGTCATTAGACGTTGTGTGCCTGAACATGAACAGGGACAGATCCTGCAGAAGTGTCATTCCGAGGCCTACGGAGGACACCATGCTGGAGACAGAACTACTCATAAGGTATTGCAATCAGGTTTCTATTGGCCCACTCTCTTCAAGGATGCCCGTAAGTTTGTTTTGTCTTGTGATGAATGTCAAAGAACAGGGAACATTAGTAAGCGTCAGGAAATGCCTATGAACTATTCACTTGTCATTGAATCATTTGATGTCTTGGGCTTTGATTATATGGGACCCTTCTCGAGCTCCAGTGGATACACTCACATCTTAGTTGCTGTGGACTACGTCACAAAGTGGGTAGAAGCTATCCCCACTAAAAATGCTGATCACCACACCTCTATTAAGATGCTTAAAGAAGTCATTTTCCCAAGATTTGGAGTCCCTAGATATCTGATGACTAATGGCGGTTGACACTTCATTTATGGTGTTTTCCGCAAGATGATCGCTAAGTATGATGTCAACCATAGAGTTGGATCTCCTTATCATCCTCAGTCTAGTGGTCAAGTGGAATTGAGTAATAGGGAGATCAAATTGATCTTACAAAAGACCGTCAATAGATCTCGGAAGAATTGGTCTAGCAAACTTGATGATGCGCTATGGGCTTATAGGACTGCTTATAAGAATCCCATGGGCATGTCGCCGTATAAAATGGTTTACGGTAAGGCCTGTCATTTACCTCTTGAGCTGGAACACAAAGCTTATTGGGCAATCAAAGAGCTCAACTTCGATTTCAAGCTTGCCGGTGAGAAGCGGTTGTTTGATATCAGCTCATTAGATGAATGGAGGGCCCAGGCATATGAGAATGCCAAGTTGTTCAAGGAAAAGGTTAAGAGATGGCACGATAAAAGAATACAAAAACGAGAGTTCAATGTAGGTGACTATGTACTACTATACAATTCTCGTTTGAGATTCTTCACAGGCAAGCTCCTCTCTAAATGGGAAGGTCCCTAAGTTGTCAAGGAAGTATATCGTTCCGGTGCCATCAAAATCAATAACACGGAAGGCAATTTCCCTAGAGTGGTAAACATGCAAAGAATCAAGCATTATATCTCTGGTACTCCCATAAATGTTGAGACCAATATCATCAATATCATAACTCCAGAGGAGTACATAAGGGATGTTTATCAGCCTGTTTCAGACCCTGAAAACCAAGAGGTATCTGTTTCGGTAAGTAATTGGACTCCGAAACTTTTCCAATAGGAAATTTTCTCCGTTTTGGAATTTTTGAAAAAATAGAAAAATAAAAAACAGCCCGGAGAGCGCACGAGGCGGCCACAAGCTTGGTTGCCGCGGCCTCCCCCATGGTCGCGACAACAGGGCTTGTTGGCAGCTCGTGTGCCTCCCGGACTCCGTTTTCTTGCGGAGCACTTCTTCTGGTCTAGAAAAAATCATTATATATACGCCCGAGGGTTTTGATCTCCGTATCGCGTAGTTTTCCTCTGTTTTCATTTCGGGCCTGTTTTCGCTGCAGATCTAGATCGTCATGACTTCCCCAAAAGTTTCTAAGGACAAGATCTTCGAGAAGGTCATCAATCCTTACCTCACGGAAGTGTTGCAGCACCCCCAATCTATCAAGATGAGCGAGGGGATGTTGCACATCCGTGATGTTGAGGGGCCTAAGAACACCGGAAGCATGGAGACGAGGCTCGAAGCAATGGAGCAACAAGTCTTCAAGTGCCAAGGGATGGCGGAGCGTGGTCTCAACGCCAACCACATGATGATCACGGAGTTGACCAGCAATCACAAGATGGATGCCATTGACATTGGGAAGCACCTCTCCAGGCTCTATGACAGGGTTGATCAACTCCAGGGCCAGATCTATGACCCACAGAACCAAAACTGTGAGTATGAGTATATATTTAAATCAATACGGTTGGCTGCAGATTTGAGGATTCCAGTGAATCGTTCATCCTGCCATGATGGAGCACCTATTCCTTGGAAGACAGAGGATCAAACTACTTCAACAACACCACCACCATCACCACCAAAGTAAGACAACTAAAGCATTGGTATGGGCAATCCCCTTGGCTTTTGCCAAGCTTGGGGGAGTTGCCCTGGTATCGTATCACCATTATATCTTTTTCTTTTACCTTAATTTTAGTTCTTTCCTTTTGAGTTTTTATTTCTTCTCTTAGTGGAGTAAGTCTTTAGTGTTTAGTTTGAGTCTTTTGCCTTGTGTCTCCCCCGTTGTATTCGACCTTGCGAGCTATATAATAAAGAGTATCTTAGTCAAGGGCTTTGTTTTGTGCCGTGATCAAAAGTATGAAAAGAACGATAGGATTAAAGATCATGAGATGATCTTATGGAAAGTGACAGCTTCACATATAATAAGTATGATGACTGAAACTTGTTGAGAGTAGACCAACATAGACCTCAGTCATTGTTGCAATTAAGAAGAAGTAATAAGGAAAGAGAGGTTCACATATAAATATATCATCTTAGACACTTTCTATATTTGTGAGCACTAACCAAACTATTACATGCTTAGAAGTAGATGTTGGACAAGGAAGACAACATAATGAATTGTGTTTGCTTGGTTCCAAACAATGTTATATGATTAGAGATCCCTTAGCATGTGACGATTGCTTCCACCTCATATTAGCCAAATCTCCCGCACCAAGTAGAGATACTACTTGTGCATCCATAAACCTTCAACCCAGTTTTGCCATGTGTGTCCACCATACCTACCTATGGATTGAATAAGATCCCTCAAGTAAGTTGTCATCGGTGCAAGCAATAAAAGTTGCTCTGTAATATGTATGATCTATTAGTGTGTGGAAAATAAGCTTTGTACGAACCTGTGATGAGGAAGACATAAAAGCGACAGACTGCATAATAAAGTTCTTTATCACAGGAGGCAATATAAAGTGACGTTCCTCCGAACTAAGAGGACACGCATCCAAACCTCAAAAGCGCATGACAACCTATGCTTTCCTCTACAAAGGGCCTATGTTGTACCTTTACTTTTTCCCCTTGTAAGAGTCATGGTGATCTTCACCAATTCCTGATTTAGCCTTTTTCTTGGTGAACGTCATATGCTTGGGAAAAATCTATATTCATATATCAACTTGGAGGTGAGTACTTATGCTTTATTATTGTTGACTTTACCCTTGAGGTAAATGGTTGGGAGGCAAACTATAAGCCCCTATCTTTCTTTGTGTCCAACTGAAACTTCGATACCATGAGTACCACGTGAGTAGTAACAATTGTGGAAAACAAAAGAGATGATTGAGTATGTGGATTTGCCTTACAAGCTCTTAGTGGACACTTCCTGATAATGTGATAAATTGCAATTGCTTCAATGACTATGGACTGTTGTTGGCTACTTTTCGGTAAGGTTTTTGTTTCATACTTTGCTTTGTGAAGGAATTGTTACTTTCCCGTAAGAATCTCTATGATGTGTTGTTGTTCTATGTATGGTCATGATGCCCTCATGTCCGTATTTTGTTTTATCGACACCTTCATCCCTAAACATGTGGACATGTTTTGGGTCTTGGTTTTTTGCTTGAGGACAAGCGAGGTCTAAGCTTGGGGGAGTTGATACGTCCATTTTGCATCATGCTTTCATGTTGATATTTATTGCTTTATGGACTGTTATTATACTTTGTGGAACCTTACTTATGCCTTTTCTCTCTTATTTTGCAAGGTTTATTTGAAGATGGAGAATACCAGCAGCTGGAATTCTGGACTGGAAAAGGAGCAAGTCTGAGTGCTCTATTCTGCGCAACTCCAAATGTACTGAAAATCAACGTGGATTTTTTTGGATTTTATAAAAAATACCGGGCGAAAGAAGTGTCACACGGGAGCAACCCGGGGCCCACAAGCCTGGTTGCCGCGGCCTACCCCCCTGGCCGCGGCAACAGGGCTTGTGGGCACCCTGGCGGCCCATTGGCCCCCCTCTATTGCTATATGAAGGGTTTCGTTCCATAAAAAAATAAATCATTCGAGAGCTTTTTCATGGTTTCGCCGCCGCCACAACGCGGAACTTGAGCAGATCCAATCTAGAGCTCCCGCAGGACGATCCTGTCGGGGAAAGTTCCCTCCCGGAGGGGGAAATCGCCGCCATCGTCATCACCAACACTCCTCTCGTCACAGAGGAGGCATCTTCATCAACATCTTCATCAGCACCATCTCCTCTCCAATCCCTAGTTCATCTCTTGTAACCAATCTCCATCTCGCGACTCGGATTGGTACTTGTAAGGTTCCTAGTAGTGTTGATTACTATTTGTAGTAGATGATAGTTGGATTACTTGGTGGAAGAGTTTATGTTCAGATCCTTGATGCTATTCATTACACCTCTGATCATGATTATGATTATGCTTTGTGAGTAGTTACTTTTGTTCCTGAGGACATGGGATAAGTCATGCTAATAATAGTCATGTGAGTTTGGTATTCGTTTGGTATTTTGATATGCTGTATGTTGTCTTTTCCTCTAGTGGTGTTATGTGAACGTCGACCACATAACACTTCACCATATTTGGGCCTAGAGGAAGGCATTGGGGAGTAGTAAGTAGATGATGGGTTGCTGGAGTGACAAAAGCTTAAACCCCAGTCTATGTGTTGCTTCGTAAGGGGCTGATTTGGATCCACTAGTTTAATGCTATGGTTAGACGTTGTCTTAATTCTTCTTACTTACGAGAGGGGTTAATCATAAGTGGGATGCTTTTCCAAGTAAGGGCAGTACCCAAGCACCGGTCCACCCACATATCAAACTATCAAAGTAACGAACGCGAATCATATGAACATGACGAAACTAGTATGACAGAAATTCCCGTGTGTCCCCGGGAGTGGTTTTCCTCTTATAAGACTTTGTTCAGGCTTGTCCCTTGCTACAAAAGGGATTGGGACACTTGCTGCACCATTGCTACTACTTGTTACTTGTTACTTTTCGCTTGCTACGATTCACCTCACTACACCATCACTTGTTACCGCTAATTTAAGTGCTTGTAGTTATTACCTTGCTGAAAACCGTTTATCAGAGCCTTCTCCTCCTCGTTGGGTTCGACACTCTTACTTATCGAAAGGACTAGATTGACCCCCTATACTTGTGGGTCATCGTCGCCCTCTTGCAACCGTCCCCCTCGTCTCCGATAGCCTTCCCCGTGGCATCCATGTTGTCTAGGGGCTCGAGGGTGCCTCCCTCGTTCCACTCCAGCCGCTAGCGTAGCCGGAGGGCACCACAGCAACGGCCCCGACCTCGTCTCCGGCGAGTCCCGAAGCCTAAGCCCTACAGCAGCCAAGCTCTTCTTCCTCTTTCTCGCGCGTTCGTCCTCGTCTCCGCGCCTTGGGTGAGCAGCCCGACTCTCTCCTCCGCTTCCCCTTCCATCTGCAGCCCCACTAGCGCCGGTAGATTCATCAGCGTTGCTCTATCGTGTAGCAGCTTCAGACAGCAGCAATAGGTAGTAGCTTCAGGTAGTAGCATCAGGTAGCAGAAGCTTCGGTAGCAGTTAGTCTGTAACAACAGTAGTTAGTTCCACGCGACAGCAGCTTCAGCGCATCAGCGCATGCGGCAACCTCTAAAGTAGCTCGACACATCACCGCGTACAGCGGCAGCCACCCATCACGCTGCGTCATGGGCAGCGTGGTCCGGGGCCTCGGCCCTTTAGTGGCTGTAGGTAGCCAAGGGAATGGGTTCCCCCAGGTTCCCGCAACCCCCACCGATAGACCGTCGCCGCCATTGACGCCTCTTTGCTCGCCATCGTCGAACCCTTGTCCTTTGTAGCTTCAGCCTAGAGGTATGAGAAGACCCGAGGGATAGCACATCTGGGGCCGAACCCTGCTTTCTGTCAAGTATCAACCCGTAGCCCGGCGGTGTGAGCGTCGTGCCCTAATGACGATATGATGTATATACTTCCCGTCCCTCATTGGATACCCCAAGTGGAAGGTGGAGATGTAGTAAGCTGCAAATTTCCCTTACATGAAGACTGTAAGGTTTATCGAACGAGGAGGACTTCTAGGCTCAACAAGTAGGTGTCTTCCACCCTGGCGCTAGCAGAAGACGTGGACCTGCACACACAACCAATAACTTTGCTCCCAACGAGTACAAAGAGGTTGTCAATCTCTACGGCCTTGTAGTTTGCAAAGGATAAAAACACAAGCGGGAAGGTAATAGTGATTGCAACGGAAAAGTAAATGAAAGCGGTAAATGATGGAGGTGTAAGCAATGATGGTGATATGGACCGGAGTCACATGATATTCACTAGTGATTTCTCTCTCCCAAAAGACGATAAAAAACTATGCTAGGGTAACAGATCACAGTTGGGCAATTGACAGAATTATGATCGCACCGCAATGCTAATTCACTGCATTAACGAACTATGCATAAGGTAAACAATCCTTGCAACCGTGATCACAAGCACCGTTGTTTTCTCCCTGGTGGCAACAAGCACATCCCCTAGTCTCATGTTTCTGTCACTCCACCTAGACATCGAGGAGCCCGAACCCACAATCATGCATAATGCTCCCTCTTGGAGTTACGATCTACTACTTGGCCAAACCAATAAAAAGCAACGGAGAACATGCAAAAATCACTAAGGAACATAATATAAAAGGACAATCAAATATATAACTCATAACAATCTGAACATAATGTCATAATCCATTGGATCCCAACAAACCGAGCATAGCAAAAGCAAGAGAATTACATAGATGCCTTGATCATGTAGGGCAGCTCACAAGGAATAACAATTGAAGCACAAGATTGGAGAGAAGACATCACATAGCTACTCGGCATGGACTCATCGTCCAAGGAGGACTACTCACGGCACGTCCGGGAAGCGTACATGGCGGTGGAGAAGCTCCCGGAGGTCAATCCTCCCTCCGCCAGGATGCCGAGAAGAGGTCTCCTCACATTCCCGATCTTCTAAGCGCTGCAGCGGCGGAACGGTGGAGAAATTCACAATTCCAGAAAGTCTGCGAGGGTATCCTCACGGATCTCTAAATATAGGCCAAAGGAGGGCACCGGAAGAGGTGGGACCCACCCAGGCGACCTCTTAGCGCGTCCTAGGGCCTGGCCGCGCCAGCAGGCCGCCTGGGAGGCCCCTGGCCCCCCTCTGGCCCTCCTTCGGTGATCCCGAAGCATCTGTTTCGTTGATTTTTTTATATATTTTTCTGGATTTTTTTGGGCTTCGGAAAATTGGGAAATACCCCTGCAAAATAGACATCGGTAGAAAGAAACTGGCACTGGGTGCACTGAGTTAGTAGGTTAGTCCAAATATGTGTAAAATGATATAAAAGTGTAGCAAAACATATAACACTGTCACCCAAAAGTTCATGGAACAAGCAGAGATTATAGATACGTTTGGGACGTATCAACATCCCCAAGCTTAATTTCTGCTCGTCCTCGAGTAGATAAATGATAACACAATAATTTTTGTCCTCTTTGGGATCCTTTGTTTTGTCCACTTTGGGGTATTTTCCTCACTTAAGGGCAACACTCTATGTTTTACATGAATAAAAAGAAAAATCATCACACTTTATAAGGAGTACTCAACATAAAGACAAGTGAAAACTATCATGATGTACGCAAATGTATGCCTCTGCCAGCGTAGCAGGATATGCAATGATACTAGCGCGTCATGTAGCAATAATGAGGGCAAGGCCCAACTAGCATGCGGCTCTACAATCAAGCAAAAGAATGTATGACATAAAGATCAAGTTATTAGATGGTGGATGTTGCATGGCAATGTATCTCGGAAAGGCTATGGAAATGCCTTAATAGGTAGGTATGGTGGCTGTTTTGAGGAAAGATATAATGAGGCTTACGTAAGACAGAGCGTATCATGTCATGGGTTTGGATGCACCGACAGAGTTTGCACCAACTCTCAATGTGAGAAAGGGCGATGCACGGTACCGAAGAGGCTAGCAAAATATGGATGGTGGAAGTGCCAACAATCGAATACTCACATTACTCCGAAGAACTCATACACTTATTATCGGTAACTCTCTATGTAGTTACGAAATTCACAAAGAGACAAGTACCCCAAGGAGGAGTGTTTGGGGGTTTGGTTATCCTTGTGCATCCTTGACTCATGGTAACGTGAGGGTACTCTATATATTCCAACCCCTCCAGAGGTTAGCGATCAATTTAGTAGCTAGAGTTCTCAACTAATTTTTAGGTTTTAAAAAACACACGATTTCCCAAAATACGACACCTATCACTAATAGGCTCAAGCTCTTCACACCAATAGTCCAAACATTACTCAAATCAATACCTCAAAACTATTCCAAGTTACTACTATACTTAAATAGCAACCTCAATTACCTACTCATGCAAGACACACAACTCAGTGCAACGAGCCAACTCTCTAAACAAGATAAGCATGATAACTCAAGAGAGTTCCAAAATCAACCTAAATAATATCTCTTAAAAAGATAAGAATGAAAACTAAGAGCTAAGCATGACAGTAGCTACAAAAGAGGAAGAACAAACAAAAAAAGATAAGCATGAAAACCTATGTTGTGTTCTAGAGTGGAATGGAGCGTGTGTGTCTCCCAAACAAGGTAGGCTAGGTTCCGAATTGTTATGAACAAAAAGCAAAAATCAAACAAACTGAAAATAAAATAGCGAGATGCTCCAGGCATAGCACATATCATATGAAGTGATAAAAATATAGCATGGAGATGGACGAACTGATGATTGTTGGTAGAGAAGGGGATGCACGGGGGTATCCCCAAGCTTAGATGCTTGAGTCTCCTTGAATATTTCTTGGGGTGCATGGGGACATCCCCAAGCTTGAGCGCTTGACACTCCTGTATCTTCTTTCATCATCTCTCCCATCGCATACTTGAAAACTCCATTCATACGAAACTCATCATAAGCTGATTAGAGTGTTTAGTTCCCTTAATAACATAATTCATTACCTGCTGGAAATAAAGATTTTCATGAGAAGCTACTGATTCTTATGAATGCCAAAATATTTTTGCAAATAAAAAACAAGCTTAGGATTTGCAAAACAATGAAAACGCAAAACATGGCTGAATCTGTGAAAAACAGAACAACAGGAAGTAAATAATTTATTCGGGGCACTTGTCTAACTGAAATAAAAAAACTAAGAACATATGCTAGAAAGACAATTGTATAGAGCAAGCTTTCAAAAACACTTCAGATCAAAAATATGAACTGGTGATTTTTGGCGATGTTTTCCGTCAAGTAGACAGAAACTGTTTCTGGAGAGCATGTCACAATTTTGGAACTTTCTTGCAATCGGAGGCTATAACTTGGCACAAAGCTTAAAAATAAAGATACAATGATGTTGCTACAGTAGTAACACACATCAAGACCACTAAAACAGAAAGTAAAAACAAATTGGGTTGCCTCCCAACAAGCGCTTTCTTTTATTCCTTTGAGCTAGGCTTAAGATTTTAATGATGCTCTCGTAGGAATAAGAGTTGTAGAACAAAAGAGAGCATCAAGAAGCAAATACGAAATACACTTAATTCTAACATGCTTCCTATGCATATGAATATTGCAATAGAATAATTCATTGAAGCTCAAAGCAATAAGCATAGGAAGGCAAAACAAGTGCAGCTTCAAAACATTCAACATAAAGAGAGGGAACTTGATATTATTGAAATATATATAAGCATATTGATAACCCACGAGTATAGGGGATCACAACAGTTTTCGAGGGTAGAGTATTCAACCCAAATTTATTGATTCGACACAAGGGGAAGCCAAAGAATATTCTCAAGTATTAGCAGTTGAGTTATTAATTCAACCACACCTGAAAGATTTAGTATCTGCAACAAAGTAGCAGTAGCAAAGTAGTATGATAGCAGCAGCAACAACAGTAACCAGTAGCAGCAAAGTGACAGCAGTAGTAACAGAGTAACAACAGTAGCAACGGAGTAACAGTAGCAGCAGTGACAGCAGTAGAAGCAAAGTAACGTAGCAAGGACCAGTAGTAGAAGACTCGTAGGCATTGGATCGGTGATGGATGATTATGCCGGATGTTATTCATCATGCAACAGTTAGAACACGGAGATATATGTAACTAGCTCCAGTTCGTCAATCTAATGTTGGCATGTATTCCGTATGTAGTCATACATGCTTAGGGAAAAGAACTTTCATGACATCTATTGTCCATCCCTCCCATGGCAGCGGGGTCCTAATGGAAACTACGGGATATTAAGGTTCTCCTTTTGATAAAGAACCGGACCAAGGCATTAACACTTAGTGAATACATGAACTCCTCATACTATGGTCATCTCCGGGAGTAGTTTCGGCTATTGTCACTCTGGGGTTGCCGGGTCATAACACATAGTAGGTGACTACAACTTGCAAGATAGGATCAAGAACACACATATATTGGCGAGAACATAATAGGTTCAGATCTGAAATCATGGCACTCGGGCCCTAGTGCAAGCATTAAGCATGGCAAAGTAGTAGCAACATTAATCTCAGAACATAGTGGATACTAGGGATCAATCCCCGTCAAAACTAACTCGATTACATGATAGATCTCATCCAGCCCATCACCGTCCAGCAAGCGTACGATGAGATTACTCACGAACGGTGAAGAGCATCATGGAATTGGTGATGAAGGAAGGTGGTGATGACGATGGCGACGATCTCCCCTCTCCGGAGCCGAGAACGGACTCCAGATCTACCCTCGAGAGGAAGAACAAGAGGTGGCGGCGCCTCCGTATCGTAAAATGCGATGAACTCTTCTCCCTGATTTTTTTGGACCAAAGGGAATAAATAGAGCTGAGATTGGAGGAGGTGGAGCTTCGTGGACCCCACAAGCCTGCCAGGCGCGGCTAGGGGAGCGCCTGGCGGGCTTGTGGGATCTTAGATCCACCCCTCCGGTTGATTCTTGCGCCAGTATTTTTTATATATTCCACAAAACATCCCCGTAAATTTCCAGGTCATTCCGAGAACTTTTATTTCTGCGCAAAAACAACACCATGGCAATTCTGCTGAAAACACCGTTAGTCCGGGTGAGTTCCATTCAAATCATGCAAATTAGTGTCCAAAACAAAGGCAAAAGAGTTTGGAAAAGTAGATACGACGGAGACGTATCAACTCCCCCAAGCTTAAAACCTTGCTTTTCCTCAAGCAATTCAGTTGACAAACTGAAAGAGACAAAAGAAAAACTTTTACGAACTCTGTTTGATCTTGTTGTTGCAAATATGTCTAACTCATATCCAAAATTTCAGCAACATCACAAGCTAACCACATAAGCAAATGACATCTAGGTCTCACGGTAAACTCATATCAATGGCATAATCAACTAGCGAGCAAATAATGACAAGTTTCAAACGACAACACTTCAATCAAGACAATCATGAAGCAGTGTGAACAGGTGGTATCTCGCTAGCTCTTTCTGAGACCGCAAAACATTAATGTAGAGCATCTTCAAAGACCAAGGGCTGACTAAACATTGTAATTCAAGGCAAAGAAGATCCAATCACACTCATACTCAACATCAGTTAAAAGCAAAGCATAAAAATGACAGAGGTGCTCTCTAATTGGTGTTTTTACAAGAAGAGGATGACTCAACAGGAACATAAATAGATAGGCCCTTCGCAGAGGGAAGCATTGATTTGTATAAGCGCCAGAGCTCAAGCTTTTAAAACAGAGATAATAATTTTGGGTGGCATGCTTTCGTTGTCAATGCAATGACCAAGAGTTCTCAACATCTTCCATGCTACACATGCTATAGACGGTTCCCAAACAGAAAAGTAAAGTTTTGACTCCCCCACCACCGATCAATCACACTCCATGACTAGCCGAATACTCGGGTGCCGTCCATACCAACAACAATCCAGGGGGAATTTTGTTTGCAATTATCTTTTTGATTTGAGCATGGAACTGGGCATTCCAATTATCGGCCCCTTTCTCGTGAGTGATAGTGAATAAACACATATCGAGGATAACACGCCTAGCATGGAAGATACTGCTAGCCCCCTGTCACCACATGAGCGGTTCGGGCATGCAAAACATATTATTTCTTGAAGGTTTAGAGAGTGGCACATGCAAATTTACTTGGAACGGCAGGTAGATACCACATATGGGTAAGTATGGTGGACTCATATGGAACAACTTTGGGTTTATGGAAGTGGATGCACAAGCAGTATACCCGCTTAGTACAAGTGAAGGCTAGCAAAAGACTGGGGAGCGACCAACTAGAGAGCGACAACAGTCATCAAAATGCATTGAGATTAACCAACATTGAGTGCAAGCATGAGTCGGACATAAATCACCATGAACATGAATATCATAGAGGCTATGTTGATCTGTTTCAACTACATGCGTGAACATGCACCAAGTCAAGACACTTGAATCATTCAAAGGAGGATACCATCCTATCATACTACATCATAGTCATCTCAAAATTCATGTTGGCATCCAAGACAATCCATTATAAGATCCTAGCTAATGAAGCATAGCATCAGAAACTATGTTCTCTAAGTTGTCATTGCAAACATGTTTCTCTCACAACAAAGCTGAACTAGGAACGATGAGCTAGTCATATTTACAAAAACAAAATAGATCGAGTTCATACCAGCTTTTCCAGGCTCAGTCACTTCATCATATATCGTCATTATTGCCTTTCACTTGGACGACCAAACGATGCGAACAATAATAAGAGTGCTCGTGCATTGGACTAAGCTGGAATCTGCAGGCAAACACAAAGGAGAAGACAGAGTAATATGGCTCTTCGACAGATAAATAGATATGCATGCGAGAGCCACTAAACATTGTAACCTTGGTCTTCTACCTTGACCCAAAGAAAAATAAAACTATTTACACGGGAAAGCTCCCAACAAGCAAAAGAAGAACAAGAAAATCTTTTTGGATTTTCTCAAACTAGACAAACACATGAAAAGAAAATGAGAAAAAGAAATAAACTAGCATGGATGATACAATGGCAAAGTGTGAACACTGACTAACAAAGTGAAAGTGTAAGCAAGAATATAAAGTCGGTGAGAAACACGTACTCCCCCAAGCTAAGGCTTTTGGCATAAGTTGGTCTACTCCCATGGAGGGAAATAACCGGCTCCGGGGTACCTCGGAGTGTACTAAGGGTGCCACTGCTGTGTGAGCTCCTCTGGCTCCCACTGGTAAACTGGCGTCTGGTACTCGACTGGTGGCTCGGGCACGGGCACCTGTGGTTGGGCTATGCCCCAATATGCGTAAATGTCCGAGGACATAATAATGTACCTGCATGTATGAAGATTGAACAAAGAAGGAGCAGGCAAAGTAATAGTCTCACGAGTGCCCTCACTAAATACCAGGTTATAAATCATCCTTCTATTTATATCTCTATCAAGAAAGTCATGGCGAACCATGCTATAATAATCTAGATATCTCTCAGGAAGAGGAATCTCTTCTTCCTCGTCCAGTCTAATGGTATCTCAAAATGTCTAGTAAGACGAGTAGCGTAGATACCTCCATAGACAATGCCTTTAGAACGGTTCGTGTTCAACCGTTGAGCTACTATAGCGCCCAAGCTATAAGTTTTATCATTATAAAGGGCTTCGTGCAAGACCGCAAGATCTGGGGAGCTAAGGGACCCAGCTTTCCTACGACCAATCAAACATTTTCCCACGAATAGTGAGAAGTACCGAAGCATGGGAAAATGTATGCTAGCAGCTCTGGCGCAAGACACTCCTCTCTCCTCTCCTACAACAATAGTATCTATGAAAGCCTCCAAGTACCGTGGACGAGGTTCATGAATATCCCCAACGAAAGGCAATTTGCAAACATTACAAAAATCCTGGAGTGACATGCGCTGGGGGATATCATATAACTTGAACGCAACCATAGGAGGATTCCTCCTTGGATAGAAGTTAAAGCTTTGCACAAAAATATTAGTGAGGAGGAGGTATTGTGGACACTTATCTTCAACGAAGGCCGTAAGGCCTGCGTTTTCCACGAAGTAATAAAAGTCCTCATAAAGTCCAGCGGCGCGTAAGAACACATCGCTTGGCCGCTCGCACGCTCGAACTTCTGCAACTCGGGGGACCAGATACTTGGGTTTCTTCTTCTCATTCCCATCATCCTTGGGGTCACAGCTTGAAGAGCCTCTTAAGAACCTCCTCATGTTTTCCCTTTTCTACCTCTGAAAATTTCTGAAATTTTTAGTGATTCTAAGGAAAAGTGAACAAGTCTCAACAAAACTCATAACAACTACTCCGACAAGTGCCTAGAAGCCATATCACGCATCAAAACTACTTGGGACCAGCTAAAATTAGCATGCAAAGCTCAAGAACAGGGTCAACAAGGTAGTAAAACTAACTCGATTACATGATAGATCTCATCTAACCCATCACCGTCAAAACTAACTCGATTACAGGATAGATCTCATCCAACCCATCACAGTCCAGCAAGCCTACGATGAGATTACTCACGAACGGTGAAGAGCATCATGGAATTGGCAATGAAGGAAGGTTGGTGATGACGATGGCGACGATCTCCCCTCTCCGGAGCCTAGAACGGAATACAGATCTGCCCTCCACGGGAAGAACAGGAGGTGGCGGCGCCTCTGTATCATAAAAGACGATGAACTCTTCAACCTGATTTTTTTCGGACGAAATGGACTAAATAGAGCTGAGATTGGAGGCGCTGGAGCTTCGTCGGCCCCACAAGCCTGTCAGGCGCGGTCAGGGGGGCCCGTGCATGGTGGGCTTGTGGGCTCTCAGCTCCACCCCTCTAGTTGATTCTTGCGCCAGTATTTTTTATATATTCCACAAAAAATCCCCGTAAATTTCTAGGTCATTCCGAGAACTTTTATTTTTGCGCAAAAACAACACCATGGCAATTCTCCAGAAAACAACGTTAGTCCGGATTAGTTCCATTCAAATCATGCAAATTAGAGTCCAAAACAAGGGCAAAAGACTTTGGAAAAGTAGATACGACGGAGACGTACCACATATGTTCCCTTCTCATAATGATTTTCAGTGGGATCATGAATAAACTCAACAATATAGGTATCGCATAAACCATTGTTACCATGATCCACATGCAAAAATGTACTCTTACTCTCCACATAAGCATAATCTTTGGGGAGCCCATGGTTAGGACATTTTAGCATTAAAGTTTTCAGTCTCCCCCAAGCTTGAGCTATGCTCTCTCCGTCATGAGGATAGAAATTATAAACATAATTCCTATTCTCATGGACTTCATGAAGAGGGTAAAACTTGGAGTAAAAGAGAGACTGAATCTCTTCCCAATCCCATAGGTGAGAATCATCTAGTAGCCTATACCATTCCAATGCTTTTCCTTTCAGTGACAAGGCAAATAATTTCCTCATGACTCCATCTCTTGTCAAACCTGAAATCTGAAACAACTCACAAAGTTCTGTAAGTTTCAACAAATGAATACTAGAATTGACTGTTCCATCTCCTGCATAACAATCATTCCTAATTATTTCAATTATCCCAAGTGGTATTTTGAATGGGATACATTCAGTAGGTGGAGGAGACTTCTCACTACAACAAGAACCCCCCTTCAGCAACGCATCGATGCGTTGTGGAATGTCTATATAAGCGTTGGTGAGATCAACACCAACGGATGTATATGCGTTGCCATTGGTGGCGTTGCAAGGGCCTACAACAACACATCTAATTGCGTTGGTTAGAAACGTGAATAGTGTTGCAAGGTAGCAACACATATATTGACAAGACAACAACACTTCATATGCATTGGTGCTTGCACATACCTAGTTTGGAATGGACATAAACCTATTGGTGCAAGCATTAATGCATAGCATGAACAATTACCAGTGTTTTATATATTACCAACAAAAATTATTGGGTTAATACTAAGGGTGCACAGGAGTGACAAATCAGTAAATAGGAAGACCTCATATATTGAATCTGATTGGTTGCATTACATAGAACAAAATCCAAAGAGTAAACACATGATTTTCTGTACGTTGACCCTAAAAATGACATCACATCATTTTCTATACACTGACCAAGAAGATGGTATTCAAAAAAAAATAACATAAAACTATCTTGATAGTAGTCCCATCCTCCGCCTTGCCAGAAACAACTTAGACATGCATCCTCTATTTATCTTGGTAATCTACATCAAAAATAAAACTGACATTAGAGAAAGAAAAAATGTGGCCAATGGAGCAATACAATTGAATAGAGGGCGAACATAGAAAGATTGAAGGCCTCATAATGTAGTTGCATGACAATTACTTTTGACATTTTGAGTGGTCGTATCAACAAATCATATTTTTCAAATGTAGCATTAGAGTGGTTACTGATCTAGGTTGGTTGCATTACATAGAAGTAGATGAGCTTGTTGTTCGCCTCACATCCAGTCTTGCAAATTGCATATTCTGGTAAGTTTGATTTGCTAAATCAAAATAACTTCACAATCAAAATAACTTCACGTTTTTATGGGTGTGACACGCTAAATACTTTCACAGTCGTTGTTATTTAAAGATTTAGATCATTTCTATCATAGTAAGTGCAAACCAGTGTAAACTTACTTTGTGGATTCATGTCTTGGGAACTATTTCTATCATAGCTATTTGAAAATTTTATGTTATGTATTATTTAAAAACTAAAAAACATGTGTATAGTCTCTTATATACTGAAATTTGAATGAACTGTGCGTAAGCTTATTACAACATTGATCATTGGTACAGGATGAAAAAAAATATAAATTACATATAAGCGTACATTTTTTCTTAGACAATTGATGTGCTTGATTATGCTAGATGCATGTACCTAATTTAACTTTAGTGGCAACAAGTTCAATTTTTTTTTCACATTCATGAAACCAGTGAAAAACACGTCATTGTGGGGTGACAGAAGCTTATCTATATGGCGGCGCATCTTTTGTACAGCTTCAGATGGGGCGACATTGGTAGATGGCTGGTCCAAAAATACAAATAATTACAAAGAATTATGGAAGTCGGATGTTCTCGAAGTTAAAATCAAGAGAAATGCATGCAGCAAGTTCAAAGCTGTGCAATTAGCTGCCATGAGTTAAACTAAAAAAAGAAGCAAAGCATCCACGCATAAGAAAACAGAATGTTCATCTTAATTACTCGCCCTCGGTGTCCTCAAAAGTAGAAAATGGCCGCCTTAACATCATCTAGAATCCCTAGTTCATTTCTAATGTGATATATGAAAAGTACTTTATTTAGAAACCAAAAATATGGTTCAGATAGGATGACACTCACGAGAAGAATTCAATAGACCTCAGATCCAAATTTGTGTAATCTTCTCACCACTAAATAGACATCAATAACATTAGTACATCATGCGAAGCACGCACTATAGAAAATAAAAGGTAGTCACATTTTATTCATGAGAAGTGAAAGTCAACATTCAGATTTTTGGAAATATCATCACTCGGACGCAATGACATACTCCTCTGCTATGTACCAAGCTGAATGAAGAAGTTACAAAATATAATCTAAAAAACAGATCTTACTGAATACATCTGAGTGTTTTGCCATGTCATCAAGCTGTTATTAGCAAAAAAGCAGACGTAAATTAGTAAAGTACACACTGATTCCCTGTACTTAGTACTTAGAACCTGTTATTTCAGTGCAGACACAATTGCAGAGCGGAACTCAGATCATGGAGGGGGCATGGTTGCATCGATCACGCGATTGATCAAGGTAGCATAGATCATCATCGAGATTGCTAGAAAAGAAACAACGCTGGCATGATGGACAAGCCACACCTAACACGAGCAAAGGTAAGAGAACAGGGGGTCAGTGCCTTACTGAACCGTCGATGTCAGAGTCATGGTAGCTGAGGCAGCGCAGCAACACCGAACCCGAGCCGATAGCCGCTCCGTTCGTGCAGACACGCGGAGTGGTGGGCCGACAAACCGGAGGCGCCAAAGCTGCGCCGGCGACCTGTGGTGACTAGGGTTTCAGCAGGGTCGTGGGAAGGGGTGCGTAGGACATCACAGAGGCGGCAGATTAGAGGAGAAGAAAAGGGTGGATCCGAACCGGGAATAGCAGTTGAGGGGAGCGACGGAGCTACCTGGAATCAATGGTGGAGGAGGAAGAGGAATCAGGGGAGAGAGGTGGCCAAGAGAATTTTTTCTTTCATCCTTAGATGCATAATATTAGGCAGATAAGGTGGTGGTGGTGGTTTGGTGGATAGAAGTTAGACACAGTCATGGCTCGTGGGGAGGTGGGAGGGTTAACCCAACAGCAACACATGCTATAATTCGTTGCTACATATGCGTTGGTATATGGGGGTGTTTGTTGTAGTGTCTCTACCACGGGTGTGGTAAAGCGGCCTTCCCCAAACAGCGAACTAAGAGTGCAGTTTTCCATAAGCCTAACTAGTCATGCCAATCATGAAAAGCAAACTAACAAGACTAAAAAGCAAAGGTAAAAGATAGCGTGCAACTCCCCTATCTTGAAGACTGGAGTTCCCAGCAACGGCGCCAGAAATACGAGATGACGTGTATACTTCTCGGCCCTCGTTGGATACCCCAAGTGGAAGGTGGAGATGTAGTCAGCAACATATTTCCCTTACACGGAGACTGTAAGGTTTATCGAACCAGGAGGACTCCTAGGCTCAAGAAGTAGGTGTCTTCCACCCTGGCGCTAGCAGAATACCTGGACCTGCACACACAACAAATAACTTTGCTCCCAACGAGTACACGGAGGTTGTCAATCTCTCTGGTCTTGTAGTTTGCAAAGGATCAAAACACAAGCGGGAAGGTAATAGTGATTGCAATAGAAAAGTAAATGAAAGCGGTAAATTATGGAGGTGTAAACAATGATGGTGATATGGACCGGAGTATCATGATGTTCACTAGTGATGTCTCTCTCCCAAAAGACGATAAACAACTATGCTAGGGTTAAATCACAGTTGGGCAATTGACAGAATTATGATTGCACGACAATGCTAATTATGCTCCTTGATAGTTAGAGGCTCAATAGTAATGGGAAATACGCCAAGACAAGTAGACCGTTTATTCATCAACATCTACTTACTAATCATCCACCTTGAGATATCTATCCAGAACATCTTTCCGGTATTAAGTTGCGAGCCCCACCCAAAGTGTAAACTCAAAGC
Source organism: Hordeum vulgare subsp. vulgare (assembly GCF_904849725.1). Lineage (NCBI taxonomy): Eukaryota > Viridiplantae > Streptophyta > Magnoliopsida > Poales > Poaceae > Hordeum > Hordeum vulgare. The sequence continues at coordinate 175,397,560 of NC_058524.1, forward strand.
AATGGACAACTACATTAACGAGCTACGCATAAGGTAAACAATCCTTGCAACCATGGTCACAAGCACCATTGTTTTCTCCCTGGTGGCAACAAGCACATCCCCTAGTCTCATGTTTCTGTCACTCAAGCTAGACATCGAGGGGCCCGAACCCACAATCATGCATAACGCTCCCTCTTGGAGTTACAATCTACTACTTGGCCAAAGCAATAAAAAGCAACACAGAACATGCAAGAATCAGTAAGGAACATTATATAAAAGGACAATCAAATATATAACTCATAACAATCTGAACATAATCTCATAATCCATTGGATCCCAACAAACCGAGCATAGCAAAAGCAAGAGAATTACATAGATGCCTTGATCATGTAGGGCGACTCACAAGGAATAACCATTGAAGCATAAGATTGGAGAGAAGACATCACATAGCTACTGGTCATGGACTCATGGTCCACGGAGGACTACTCACAGCACGTCCGTGAAGCGTCCATGGCGGCGGAGTAGCTCCTGGACGTCAATCCTCCCTCCGGCAGGGTGCCGAGAACAGGTCTCCTGACGCTCCCGATCTTGGAAGCGCTCCGGCGGCGGAACGATGGAGAAATTCGCGATTCCAGAAAGTCTGCGAGGGTTTCCTCATGGATCTCTAAATATAGGCCAAAGGAGGGCACCGGAGGAGGTGGGACCTACCCACGTGACTTCCTGGCGCGGCCTATGGCTTGGCCGCGCCAGCAGGCCGCCTGGGAAGCCCCTGGCCCCCTCTGGCCCTCCTTCGGTGATCCCGAAGCTTCTGTTTCGCTGATTTTTTATATATTTTTCTGGATTTTTTTGGGCTGCGGAAAATTGGGTAAAATCCCCTGCAAAATAGACATCAAGAGACAGAAACTAGCACTGGATGCACTAAGTTAGTAGGTTAGTCCAAATATGTGTAAAATGATATAAAAGTGTAGCAAAACATATAACATTGTGACACAAAAGATCATGGAACAAGCAAAAATTATAGATATGTTTGGGACGTATCACGCCCCAACCACGGGGGTTGTGGGTTCGAACCCCCCTGGCCCCCTGATACGTCTCCAACGTATCTATAATTTTTGATGGTTCCATGCTATTATCTTGTCAATTTTGGATGTTTTGTATTTATGAATATGCTATTTTAAATATTTTTGGGGAATAAACTATTAACTCAGTGCCAAGTGCCAGTTCCTGTTTTTTCCGTGTTTTTGACCTTTTTCAGAGGAGAATATTAACCGGAGTCCAAACGGAATAAAACCTGCGGAATGATTTTTTCCATAACAGAAGATACGCAGGGAACTTGAGAACCAAGGCAAAGGACCCCGGGGGAGGTCACAAGCCTGCTAGCCGTGGCCTGGGGGCGCTTAGCAGGCTTGTGGGCCCCCCATGGCTCCTTTGCCCTACTTCTTCCGGCTATAAATTCTCCAAAAATCTGAACTGCCACAGAGAGCCACGAAAATACTTTTCCGCCCCTGCAAGCTTCTGTCTCCGCAAGATCCCATCTGGGGCACATTCTGGTGCCCTGCCGGAGGGGGGATTCAGACTCGAAGGGCTTCTTCATCAACACCATTGACTCTCCGATGATGCGTGAGTATTTCACGAGAGACCTTCGGGTCCATAGCTAGTAGCTAGATGGCTTCTTCTCTCTCTTGGATCTTCAATACAAAGTTCTCTATGATCTTCATGGAGATCTATCCCATGTAATTTTCTTTTGAGGTGTGTTTGTCGAGATCCGATGAATTGTGGATTTATGATCATATTATCTATGAATATTATTTGAGTCTCCTCTGATCTCTTATATACATGATTTCGTATCCTTGTAATTCTCTTCGAGTTGTGGGTTTCGTTTGTCCAAGTTGATCTATAATTCTTGCAATGGGAGAAGTGCTTGGTTTTGGGTTCATACCGTGCGGTGTCCTCACCCAGTGACAGAAGGGGCAGCGAGGCACGCATCGTGTTGTTGCCATAAAGGCTAAAAAGATGGGGTTTATATCTATTGCATGGATTTATCCCTCTACATCATGTCATCTTGCTTAAGGCGTTACTCTGTTTGTTATGAACTCAATACACTAGATGCATGCTGGATAGCGGTCGATGTGTGGAGTAATAGTAGTAAATGTAGTAAGTACCGATCTACTTGTCTCAGACGTGATGCCTATATGTATGATCATTGTCTTAGATATCATCATGACTTTGCGCGGTTCTATCAATTTCTCAACAGTAATTCGTTCACCCACCGTAATACTTGCTATCACGAGAGAAGACTCTAGTGAACACTATGGCCCCCGGGTCTACTTCACATCATATTTTCAGCTCTACACTTTTACTTTGTTGCACTTTCTACCTTAAGATCTCACCTTGCAATTAATCGTGAAGGGATTGACAACCCTTTTATAGCCTTGGGTGCAAGTTTGTTTGTTTTTGCGCAGGTACATTGGTGACTTGTCTTGATACTCCTACTGGATTGATACCTTGGTTCTCAAACTGAGGGAAATACTTACTACTACTATGCTGCATCACCCTTTCCTCTTCAAGGGAAAAACCAACGCAAGCTCAAGGGGTAGCACCCCCTTTTTATTTTCGTTTTCGCCGTAGTGTACCAGTGGCAGGCTTCAGTATAGGAGGTCTTCGACCCCTCTCTAACGAGCTCCGACGCCTTAGTGTAGTGGGTGTGTGTTTGTGAGAGAGGTGCAGGGTTCGAATCTCCCCTGCACCTATTTTGTGAGCGTATTTTTTCAGTGTGTGTGTTGTGTTGTGTGCAGGTAGTGTGCTTTGTGTGTGTGTGGCTCACAGTGGGCCACAGGGGCCCACGTGTCATCTGGTGAGGGGCCCTGGCCACTGCCAGGTGGGTCCTCTCCTTTTTTTTACCTATTTTATTTCTTGTATTTAGTTTGGTGATAAGAGGAATAATTCCATTTCTCGAAATGTCCACATATGGACTTGCCAAATTGGGCAGACTCAAGAACAACCTTGTTCTAAATATTGTTGTAGTTTGATCTGTGCTAGTTTTTTCTTTCGTTGTTTGTGGCGTTTTTGTGAATGCAACATGGGCAGTATGATATATGGATTTAGGGTAGAAAACCCCAAGGAATCCAATGATGGTACTGGTTTTTGGTTTTGAAAATCTCTATAGAAAGTCAACTTGTGGTGAGGTAGCAATAGTTTTATCGGTGTAGGGTGGTTCATGCGCATGGTTAGAGGTAGTGCATGCTTGCATCATTATGTATGAGGCATCATCTTGTTGCCGGTATTTATTTCCTGCTTGTTTTCTTTTGGGTAGCAATTGGGACCGGAAAAGGGCTCGAAGAGTCCGGTGAGTTCGTGTAGGAAGATCAGGATCAATTCCACTATGAAGAAATCACGGGCAAGATGTTCGTGACCTTGACACCGTTTCTAGGTTTTTTATTCTTAGTGTTACGTTTCTTTCGTTACATCTCCGCTGCCTACCACATGATATATAGGCCATCAAACATTGTCATGAAACCTCAAACACCTCCCCTCCTAGCAAATATTGTTTGGCAAGATTAGGCTTGCTCAACCACTACTTGTTAGCGTTGCTAGTTGCAGGTGCCAGCTGGTCCATGTGATAACATGGGAAATTTGATATCATCATGTTTAATTGCTATTTAATTAATGCACCTATATACTTGGTAAATAATGGAAGGCACAGACTTTTGTCGGGAGATTTGTTCCGTTGTTGCGCCTTAGTTTCGGCTACCGGTGTTTTATTCCATAACGCAGTGCTCCTAACACGTCCGGGGTTGTTATCGGGACCCCCTTGATAAATCGTTTAGTGTTAAGGTTTGTCTGGTAGGACCCAAATTTGGTGTTAATTTGCTAACAACTTAATAAAAAGCATAGGGAATAGCTAACCCGAGGAACTTAATCAACCCCCTGGGCCAGTGCTCCTCATGAATGTTGGTCCAAACTAGAACACCGTGCGGGGCCAATCCGGGGCAACTCGGGTGATTTCTATCAGGCCACTGTACGCTTTGTTTAGCCGGCGTGTCGTGAGACTGAGATACGCGGCTCTTATCGGGTTCGTCGACACGTCGGAAGGTCTTCCCTGACTTGTCTAACCTTAGCGATATATCTTGCGCATTGGGATTCCAGTGAGACTTTGGTTTTCTCAGAGTTGAGGTTTTCCTCTAAGGAATTCGATGAGATCACAAGTTTCGTGGTAGAGGATTACTATGCGGCCTATGGTAATTTGTGATGGACTAGTTGGAGCACCCCTGCAGGGTTTAATATTTCCAAAAGCCGTGCCCGCGGTTATGTAGCAAACATGGATATTTTGTTAACATCCGGTTCTAGATAACTTAAAGTAATTCAAACAAAAACTTGCCAACTGACTGCGTAAGTGTGACTGTTTCTTTCAGAGCTCCTTCTCTGATCGAGAACACAATGGGGTTATGAATGACGTAAGTAGGTGTTCAGGATCACGTATTGATCATTCTAGTCTTCGACCGTCTTACGTAGACCACCACATGTTACTTCTGTTCTCCGTAAGATAGCCACCATATATGCTTAGGTTGCTGCAAACTCAAACACTTAACCTACCTCACCTATTTAACTTAGTTAGACTTGATACCAAGGTCATGAGATTGCTGAGTCCTCATGGCTCACAGTTTACTACAAACACCCACAGGTACAAGTACCCCCGATGCAGGAGTTCCCGATGATCCCCAGCTGAGGTGGGAGTTCGGCGAAGACAGTGGCAGGCTGTATATGACTTATCCCGAGGACTAGAGGCGCATGGTCGTGATCGTGGGACTAGCAATATGGGATAGCATATTTTGCCGTTTAGCTTGTCCATTGTCGGACCTTGTCTTATGTATGAATAATGAATGCTTGTGTGGATTGTAATTTAGCATGTGGCGAGTGTAAGCCGAATCTTATACTCATCTCTCTATTTATGTAATGGTATTGTTATCCTTCTTGCGAGACGCTTAGCTGCGACCCTTTCCCCTTTTGAGGTCTCGCCCCCAAGTAAGGAAAGTGTCGCATCTTGGTCGTTACAAGTTGGTAGCAGAGCCTTACGACCATAGGAGCCTTTGTGTGATTGAACTTGGCCGAGTCGAGTCTAGCTAAAACTATTTTGAGTCTAAGTTATATCGGAGAGTAGGTTTATTTTTTCTCCTCGTCTATGCTCTGGTGAGGTTCATGACTTAGGAAATTTTAATTCTACTCCTCTTCTCGCTCAAAAAAATTTAGGATCACGCGGATATTTTTGGAATCCATATGATACCGATGTGACGGAGTTGTGTCTTGGTGCATCCTGTTGTGTTGATTTTATTCCGGGGAGTTGAGCTCCAGGGAATTCTTGAGCACATCGTTACCTTTCAGATTTCTTAGTATATCAGGACGAATGATGTTCGAAATTGCTTCAATACTAGTAGTGGCGAGAGGAGTCTGGCTTCCCCAGTACTCGTGCAGATAGGTCCAGATGTATCGCCATACTTAGTATCATTGTGATTACGAGGATCTGAGATAGATGAGTTTCCGAGATTCTGGTTATGTGTTGACGGATGTGATACACTTGACGGGTTAGTGTAGGAGTTGAGTGATATATTACTCCTTGTATCTATGGACCAGATTGCATGACCAAAGTATTTGGGAGTTCTTAGGTGGGAACTCACGTAGTTACTTATAGGACAATCTTCCAACAGATGCATGATGTTAGGTTGGGATTCGGCATTCAGTGGATTCGTTTGTTCACGGCCATCTTACAACGGATCTCGTTGTGTCTTATAGAGTCCTTGTAGCTTGCTACGATTCGGGGACACTTCGTTTGCCATTTGCATTGCCTTGTACATGATGGCTACTATAGGATCGAGCCCGTCCGATCATATCCACGAAAATATCAGATGGAATCTCTGTCATACATTTGTTCCGAGAAATCCTAGCTCATACTTGGTTTACGAGTGGCTTTGAATCAGATGTTTTCAATGGTTACTTGAGGAAGCATTCTTACTAACTATTGTTCGAGTGAAATTGCTAAGTATTCTTGTTCAGATATTTCTGCTCGTTGTTCAGCTTAATGTTTGAATGTTTATCTCTGGTCTAACGTGTTGTCCGTCTCGAGGATGGCTCCACCAACTCGCCAGAATCCGTGTTGTGAGAGTGCTGATCCTCCACCACCCCCTCCTCCTCCGCCTCCTCCTCCTCCAGAGGCTTGGCAAGCGGTGATGGCTGCAACCAATGCAAACACTCAGATGTTACTTCAGTTGTTGCAAGAGAGGAACAAGCAGTAGCAGGGTAATTTCAACTATGGTGGACATCAGTTTGCAACTCTAAATGAATTCCTGGCGAACCAGCCGAAGTCCTTCACTTCTTGTGACAAGCCATTCGATGCTGGTGATTGGATTCGTGACGTGAACAAGCACTTCAAGTGGACTACGGTGCGACCAGAGGACTTCGCCAAGTTTGCAACTTTTCAACTCAAGGGTCAGGCAGCAGAATGGTGGCAACAGTTGAAGGATTCCAGAGTCGACCAAATGATCAGCTAGGGTGATTTCTGCAGGGATTTCAAAGCTAACTATATTCCACTAGCTTCGTAGAAGAGATGCGTGAGAAGTTCTGACGCTTGAAGCAAGGAGGATCATCTGTGTACAAGCACAATGTCAAGTTCCATGAGCTCGCTCGGTATGCTAAACAGAACATCCCAGATCAAAAGAGCAAGATTTATTAGTTCAGAGGTGGCGTGAAGGAAGACTTGCAGTTGGCCCTTGCCTTGCACGATCCCGATGAGTTCGATAAGTTCTACAACTTGGCTCTCAGGGCTGAAGCGGCTTTGCTCAAAGTGGAGAATTAAAGAAAGCATTTCAGAGATTCCAGTTCCTCGTCCTCAACTCAGGTGGCTCAGAAGCAGCAGAAATATTGGGTGTCTCCTCCTCCTTGGCATATTCAGCAGTTCAAGCAGTCAGGTGGTCGTGGTTCTTCCCACCCACCCAACCCAGCCTTTCAGGAGAGGTTTCAATAGCAAAAGAAAGGAAATCCTCAAGTGCAATTTCGTCCGCTGTCAGAGGTGACTTGTCACAAGTGTGGGAAAAAGGGTCACTCCTCTAACAAGTGCACCACTCATCAGCGTCTTCCGCCTCCTCCTCTAGTCAAGCCTCCAGGCAATGCAATGGTGAAGTTCAATCCCATGTGTGCGAGAGTCAATATGGTGAATGCAGCAGAATCATAAAACTCCTTTGATGTGATCATGGGTAATCTCTTGGTTAATGATTTTCGTGCAAAGGTTTTATTTGATTCTGGTGCTTCGCATTGTTTTATGTCGAAGTCATTTTTCGTCAAGCATGATTTCCCCTCTGCAAATTGGGATAGACCGTTGGGTATTGTTTCTCCGGGAGCGCAAATGAGAACAAATTCTATGCGTCCAAAGGTCTCTGTCAAGATGGGCAATTATTCCTTCATGGCATCTCCTTATGTCCTTGGCAAGTCTGATATTGATATTATCCTTGGTATGGATTGGCTGGCTATGAACAAGGCGTATATTGATTGTGAAGCAAAAGAAGTCAAGCTAACTCATCCTTCGAAGGACGTGATTATCTTCGTTGCGCGTGATGACACGATCCGTTTGTTTTCCTTGAATAAGAAGGGTGAGATATCTCCAATTTCTCAAGTCCCAGTGGTCTGTGAGTATGAAGATGTCTTTCCGGAAGAACTGCCAGGAATGCCTCCGCACCGGGCAGTTGAGTTCGTAATTGAGCTTGAACCGGGAACTGAACCAATATGCAAGCGGCCGTATAAACTGGGTCCAGAAGAGCTGAAAGAGTTGAAGAAGCAGCTTGATGAGCAAGAGCATCTGGCTCTGATCAGACCAAGCTCATCTCCATGGGGTTGTGGAGTTCTCTTTGTCAAGTAGAAGCATGGTACACACCGACTCTGTGTCGATTACCGTCCATTGAATAAGAAGACGATCAGAAACAAGTATCCACTTCCCAACATCAATGAATTGTTCGAGCAATTGAAATGGACCAAGATTTTCTCTAAGCTTGATCTCCGGATGGGCTATCATCAGATGCGCATTCGTGAAGAAGACATTCCCAAGGCTGCTTTCAGGACAAGCTTTGGCTCTTATGAGTACACAGTGATGTCTTTTTGTCTCTCCAATGCTCCACCGGCCTTTTGTCAGATGATGAATTATATCTTCTCCCCATTCAAGAATGAATTTGTCTTGCTGTATCTTGATGACATTCTGGTCTTTTGTGAAACTGAGGAAGAGCATGAAGAACATCTCCGGATTGTGCTTGATAAGCTAAGAGAGCATAAGTTCTATGCTAAGTGTTCCAAATGTGAGTTCTAGTTGAAGGAAGTTGTGTACCTTGGGCACATCATCTCTGCCGAGGGCATCAAAGTTGATCCGTCAAAGGTGCAGGCCAGTGTCGAGTGAGAACCTCCTCAGAATGTGAAGCAGTTTTGAAGCTTTCTCGGACTTGCAAGCTATTGCAGAAGGTTCATTGAGAACTTCTCCAAGATAGCTGAGCCTCTGTCAATCCTTCTTTAGAAGAGTGTGAAATTTTTCTCGTCTCCACAGTGTCAGTTGGCCTTCGACACACTCAAAGATAAGCTCATTTCTACTCCAGTCTTGACTCCTCCTGGTGATTCCAGGATTTATCAAGTGTTCTGTGATGCCTCTCTTCAAGGTCTTGGTGCAGTTCTGATGCAAGAGAAGAAAGTGGTAGTTTATACCTCGAGGCAGTTGAATCCAAGTGAGAAGAATTACGCCACTCATGATCTTGAGTTGGCGGTAGTGGTACATGCTCTGATGACTTGGAGACATCTCTTGTTGGGCGGACAAGTTGAGGTCTACACCGATCACAAGAGTCTCAAATACATCTTCACCCAGCCTAGTCTCAATCTTCGGCAAACTCGTTGGGTGGAAATGATCCAAGTTTATAATACGAGAGTTGACTACACTCCAGGCAAAGTAAATGTCATTGCAGATGCTTTGAGCAGAAAGGCTTACTGCAACAGTCTCATTCTGAAGCCTCTCCAGCCTGATCTTTGTGAATCTTTCACGAAGCTCAACCTTCAGTTAGTACCTCAGGGATTTCTTGCTAATCTCCAGATTTCTCCTACCTTGGAAGACCAAGTCCGACAAGCTTAACTTCTTAATGTGATGGTGAAGAAAGTTAAGATTGGCTTGGCAAAGAGCATTCTGAAATATAAGTGGTTCCGTGTTGATGACAGAGATACCTTGTTCTTTGAGGACCGCCTTATCATTCGGAAAGGAGAGCTCCGGAAAGTTATCATGGATGAAGCCCACAATTCCCTTCTCTCGATACATCTAGGAAGCTCTAAAATGTATCAGGATCTGAAGCAGACCTTCTGGTGGACTCGCATGAAACGTGAGATTGCTCAGTTTGTGAACACATGTGATGTGTGCTGCAGAGTGAAGGCGGAGCATCAACGTCCAGCAGGTCTTCTGCATCCCTTGCCTATACCCGAGTGGAAATTCGATCATGTGGAGACGGATTTTGTGACTGGGTTTCCGAAGTCCAACAAAGGCAACGATGCCATCTTCATTGTCATCGACAAGTTGACCAAAGTTGCTCATTTTCTACCGCTCAAAGAGTCTATCTCGGCAGCTCAGCTGGCAAAGTTGTATACGTCAAGGATAATCTCGTTGCACGGTGTTCCTATGCTCATTTCTTCAGATCGTGCAAGCATCTTTACTTCCAAGTTCTAGGATTCCTTTCAGTCTGTGATGGGTACTAAGATCCGTTTCAGTACAACTTTCCATCCTCAGACAAGTGGGCAAGTTAAGAGAGTTAATCAGATCCTTGAAGATATGCTCAGAGCTTGTGTGATATCATTTGGCATGAAGTGGGAAGATTCCCTACCATTTGCCGAGTTCTCATACAACAATAGCTTTCAAGCAAGCGCGGGCAAGGCTCCATTTGAGATTATATATGGCAGGAAGTGTCATACCCCGCTCAATTGGTCATAGATTGGCGAGCGTCACATTTTTGGGATTGACATGATTGCTGAAGCAGAAGAAATGTGCCATGTCATTCGTGATAATCTCAAAGCAGCTCAGTCCCTGTTGGGGATATTACCTACGGTATGACCCGCCCTATTGGGCCGGGTCAGGGAAACGGAAATTCTACATTCATGATCAGGATAATCCTCGCCCCAGGGTCTGAGATGCGGCAGGAGAACCTCGACGAAGAGCCGTCCAGGACCCATAGGACCGGATGGCGGTTCAAGACTAACGGAGAAGATAAGCCGCCAAGGAGGTTTCCTAGCTTGGACGACATGACGACTTAGAGATATGGAAAGCCATGATTTGTAATGTGTCCAGTACTTTGTAAGCCCTAGGGCCTCGACCTCTATATAAAGGGATAGCCTCTAGGGTTGATAGGTTAAGTTAGAATCCATCGAGGGATAGGTCAGGGGAGTTACGCCCTCCTTGTAATCGAATCCACCATCAATATACACAAAGAAGGACATAGGCTTTTACCTCCACCGGAGGGGCCGAACCTGGGTAAACCTGAGTCTCGCTTCCTCTCACTGATACGTCTCAAACGTATCTATAATTTTTTATGGTTTCCTGCTGTTATCTTGTCATCTTTGGATGTTTTATGTACCTTTTATATCTTTTTTGGGACTAACTTATTAATTCAGTGCCAAGTGCCAGTTCCTGTTTTTTCTGTGTTTTTGGCTCTTTTCAGATCTGATTTTGGAACAGAGTCCAAACAGAATAAAATCCCCGAAATAAATTTTTCCCGAACGGAAGAAGATCAGGGGGCTTGAGGGCCAAGCCAGGAGAGCTACAGGGGGCCCACAAGCCGTGTAGCCGCCACCAGGGGGCGGCGGCTAGCAGGCATGTGGCCTCCCTGGCGCCCCCCTGACATGGCTCCTTCGCCTATATATTCCCTAAAATACAGGAAAAAAATCAGGGAATCCAGGAAAACACTTCTACGCCGCTGCAAGCTTCCGTTTCCGCGAGATCTCATCTGGAGACCCTTCCCGGTGCCCTGCCGGAGGGGACTTTGGAGTTGGAGGTCTTCTACATCAACATCATCGCCCCTCCAATGACTCGTGAGTAGTTCACTTCAGACCTACGGTCCATAGTTAGTAGCTAGATGGCTTCTTCTCTCTCCTGGATCTTCAATACAAAGTTCTCCATGATCTTCATGGAGATCTATCCGATGTAATCCTATTTGGCGGTGTGTTTGTCGAGATCCAATGAATTGTGGATTTGTGATCAAATTATCTATGATATATATTTGAGTCTTTGCTGATTTCTTATATGCATGATTTGATATCCTTGTAAGTCTCTCCGAGTCTTGGGTTTTGTTTGGCCAACTAGATCTATGATTCTTGCAATGGGAGAAGTGCTTGGTTTTGGGTTCTTACCGTGTGGTGACGTTTCCCAGTGACAGATGGGCAGCAAGGCACACATCTTGTAGTGGCCATCAAGGGTAACAAGGTGGGCTTTGCGGTAGATATGAGATTGTCCATCTACATCATGTCATCTTGCTTAAGGCGTTACTCTGTTCTTTTGGACTTAATACACTAGATGCATGCTGGATAGCGGTCGACGTGTGGAGTAATAGTAGTAGATGCAGAAAGTATCGGTCTACTTGTTTTGGACATGATGCCTATAGATATAATCATTGCCATAGATGACGTCATGACTTTGCGCGGTTCTATCAATTGCTCGACAGTAATTTGTTCACCCACCGTCTACTTGCTTTCATGAGAGAAGCCACTAGTGAACACTACGGCCCTCGGGTCTATTCACACTTACCGTTTCCACTTTTGCTTTTACTTTGCTTTGTTACTTTGTTGCTTTCAGTTCTCACTTGGCGAACAATCTATAAGGGATTGACAACCCCTTCATAGCGTTGGGAGCAAGCTTTTTGCGTTTGTGCAGGTACTTGTGATATTCCTTCACTGGATCGATACCTTGGTTCTCAAACTGAGGGAAATACTTACCACCGCTGCGCTACATCACCCTTTCCGCTTCGAGGGAACACCAACGCAAGGCTCCAAGGCCACGGGGGAAATCCTTTGCATATTTGCCTAGGAAGTCCCTTAAGGCATAGCCGTAGCAAAAGGATTCCTGGTGCCGTTGCTGAGGAGTATAAGGACAAGAACAGTCTCCCGTCAGGAAGTTTCTGGCGCCGTTGGAAGGTCTTTTGTTGCAGCAACAGAAGTATTTCTGGCGCCGTTGGCGGGGAAGGAGAGATCTATCCAAGTAGGTCTCACAAACTCATCTCTTGCATTTACTTTTTTGCTAGTTGCCTCTTGTTTTCCTCTCCCCCACTTCACATTTTCCGTTTTCATTTGCCTTTCTCCTTTGCCGTTTTCTTTTGCTTTTTTGCCTTTTTGCCATTTTCCTTTGCCGGTTTTCTTGCTTGCTTGTGTGCTTGTTTGTTTGTTGAAGTCATCATGGCTGAAAACACCAAACTTTGCGACTTCTCGAGTACCAATAATAATGATTTTATTAGTACTCCGATTGGTCCCGCCACTAGTGCGGAATCGTATGAAATCAACGCAGCTTTGCTGAATCTTGTTATGAAAGAGCAATTCTCTGGCCTTCCTAGTGAAGATGCCGCATCCCATCTCAATACCTTCATTGAGCTTTGTGATATGCAAAAGAAAAGAGATGTGGATAATGACGTGATTAAGTTGAAGCTTTTTCCTTTCTCGTTGCGAGATCGCGCAAAAACTTGGTTTTCTTCTTTGCCTAAAAATAGTATCGATTCTTGGGATAAGTGCAAAGATGCTTACACATCCAAGTATTTTCTGCCGGCTAAGATCATCTCCTTACATAAAGATATCATGAATTTCAAGCAACTTGATCATGAACACGTTGCACAATCTTGGGAGAGGATGAAGCTTATGATTAGAAATTGTCCCGCTCATGGCTTGAGTTTGTGGATGATTATACAAATCTTTTACGCTGGCTTGAATTTCGCTTCTTGCAATATCTTGGACTCCACCTCCGGTGGAACGTTCTTGGAAATCACGTTAGGAGACGCTATAAAGCTCTTAGACAATATCATGACCAACTACTCTCGGTGGCTCACTGAAAGGTCACCTGCTAGCAAAAAGGTACACGCTATAGAAGAAATTAACTCACTTAGTGCTAAGATGGACGAGTTTATGAATTTGGTTGCTAGTAGAAACGCTCCTTTAGATCCTAATGACATGCCACTATCTTCCTTGATTGAGAGTAGCAACGCTAGTTTGGACATGAATTTTGTTGGTAGGAACAATTTTGGCAACAACAATGCTTTTAGAGGAAACTATGTTCCTAGGCCTTTTCCAAGTAACTCTTCTAACAATTATGGCAATTCCTAAAACAACACTTATGGAAATCACAACAAATTACCCTCTGATTTAGAGAGTAATATCAAAGAGTTCGTCAACTCTCAAAAGATTTTCAATGCGTCAATAGAGGAAAAACTACTCAAAATAGACGATTTGGCTAAGAGCATTGATAGGATGTCTTGTGATATTGATGCTTTGAGAGTTATATGTGCTCCTCCCAAGGTCAACTTGGATGAAACTTTGAAAGCTATGCGTGTCTCCATGAATGAGAGCAAAGAAAGAACCGCCCAAATTCGCGCTAGGCATGAATGGTTTAAAAGGGTGCGTTCTAGTGATGCAAATCACGAAGATCTTAAAGTGCTTGGCGTGACTCCTTTTGAATCTTTGTTTTCGCGTGTCAAACCTATTGATGAAGGGGCTGGATATGAATCCACTTTGGTTGAAAAACGCCCCAATGATTCGGAGTCCACCCATCTTGATGATAAAGGTGTGGAGAGTGGAGTAGAAGAAATCAAAATTTTGGGTAGTAATGAAACTCCCACTTTGGATTTCAAGGAATTCAATTATGATAATTCCTCCTTGTTTGAATGCATTTCTTTGATGCAATCCATTGCAAACTCTCCACATGCTTATAGCCAAATCAAAGCCTTTACCGCGCATATCGTAGATGCTATGATGAAATCTCTTGAAGAGAAGCTCGAATTAGAAGTCTCTATACCTAGAAAACTTCACGTTGAGTGGGAACCTACTATCAAAATCAAGATAAAAAACTATGAGTGCAATGCTTTGTGTGATTTGGGTGCTAGTGTTTCCGGTATTCCAAAGTCTTTATGTGATATTCTTGGTTTTCATGAGATTGAAGAGTGTGCTATTAATTTGCATCTTGCGGATTCTACTGTCAAGAAACCCATGGGAACGATCGATGATGTTCTTATTGTTGCAAATAAGAACTATGCACCTGTGGATTTCATTGTACTTGACACATATTGCAATCCTTCACCCCCCAACGAATATATCCTTTTTATTTCTGTTTTGTGTTTTCCACAATTTCATAATTTTGTTATGATTGTGTTTTTTGTGTTTCTTTTTGCGTTTGTGCCAAGCAAAACCGTTATGATTAGTCTTGGGGATGATCGTTTGGTCATGCTGGAAAAGACAGAAACTTTCTGCTCACGAACTATTGAGTTGATTCTTTTTGTTGCTGATTGCTACGCAAATTCCTCAGACTTTCGTAATTGTTCAGAATTGTTGAAGTAACAGAAGTATACGAAGTATACAGATTGCTACAGACTGGTCTGCTGTTAACAGATTCTGTTTTTGTTGTGTTGGTTGCTTATTTTGATGAAACTATGGATAGTATCGGGGGGTATTAGCCATGGAAGATTGAAAATACAGTAACCCAACATCAGCATAAGTATAATTTAAGTTTTCTACAGTACCTAAGGAAGTGCTGGTTTGCTTTCTTATACTAATGTTATCACGAGTTTATGTTTAAGTTTCGTGTTGTGAAGTTTTCAAGTTTTGGGTGAAGTTCTTATGGACAAAGAGATAAAGAGTGGCAAGATCTCAAGCTTGGGGATGCCCAAGGAACCCCAAGAGATTCAAGGATGTCGTAAAAGCCTAAGCTTGGGGATGCCCCGGGAAGGCATCCCCTCTCTCGTCTTCAATCAATCGGTAACGTTACTTGGGGCTATATTTTTATTCACCACATGTTATGTGTTTTTGCTTGGAGCGTCTTGTATCGTAGTAGTCTTTTATTTTTGTTGTGACACAATCATCCTTGCTGCACACCTAGAGAGAGAGACATGCACTCACCATGATTTTGTCGAGCTTCACTTATATCCTTTGGTAGAAAATTCAGCTCACATGTGCTTCACTAATATCTTTTTGAGCTAGATGCTTTTGCTCTATGTGCTCCACTTATATCTTTTAGAGCACATCGGTGCGTGGCTTGGTAGTTGATCTATGCTTTGAAAGTAGTCTCAAAAGGGGTAGTTATCCAAAGGGATACGAAAACTTCCACCTTCATGTGCATTGAATAGTTAGAGAAGTTTGATTCATCTCAATTAGTTTTGAGTTGTGGTTTTGGTAATATTGAAGTTATGCTAGTAAGGTGTTGTGGATCTAGAAATACTTGTTTTGAAGTTATTGATTCCCGTAGCATGCACGTATGGTGAACCGCTATGTGATGAAGTCTGAGCATGATTAGTCTTTTGATTGTCATCCTTTGTGTGGCGGTCGGGATCGCGCGATGGTTTATACCTACCAACCCTTCCCCTAGGAGTATGCGTTGAATGCTTTGTTTCGATTACTAATAAAACTTTTGCAACTAGTATATGAGTTCTTCATGACTAATGTTGAGTCCATGGTTTAGATGCACTTTCACCTTCCACCATCATTATCTTCTTAGTGTCGTGCAACTTTCGCCGATGCACAAAACCCACCATTAGCCTCCCTCAAAACAACCACCATACCTACCTACTATGGCTTTTTGAAAGTCATTCCGAGATATATTGCCATGCAACTACCACCATGTCATGTGCCACCACTTATACATTGCCATTTCATGATCGTAAGATAGCTAGCATGATGTTTCCATTAATGTCTATCCCATGCTAGATCATTGTCACGGTACACTACCGAAGGCATTCCATATAGAGTCATCGTTGCACCAAGTTTTGAGTTGAAAGTGTGATGATCATCATTGATGGAGCATTGTCCCATGTGAGGAAATGAAAGAGGCCAAAGATGCCCACCAAAAAAAAAGAGGCCAAAGAGCCCACTAAAAAAATGATGAGAGAAAAAGAGAGAAGGGATAATGCTACCACCTTTCCACACTTGTGCATATTAAGCACCATGATCTTCATGATTGAGAGTCTCTCGTTTTGTGACCACCATATAGCTAGTGGGAAATTTTAATTATATAACTTGGCTTGTATATTCCAATGATAGGCTTCCTCAAAATTGCGTTAGGTCTTCGTGAGCAAGCAAGTTGGATGCACACCCACTGGTTTTCTTTAAGAGCTTTCACATACTCTTAGCTCTAGTGCATCATTTGTAAGGCAATCCCTACTCATTCACATTGATATCTATTGATGAGCATCTCCACAGCTCATTGATATGCCTAGTTAATGTGACCATCTTCTCCTTGTTTTTCTTGCAACCTCCATGTAACATCCCAATTTTCCTAATTGGGAATGTTTTACATTGTAGCTAAGCATCTATGCATATTGCTTGAAATAAATTTAGCATTTGAATTTCTTTCGTCTTTTCGATTTGCATTTCCATTTTTCCTCGCACGAGTAATGCCCGGAGAAATACTCTCTTTCACGCAAGAGAGAGAGCGGAGGAAAATGACCCTCCAAAACGCGGGCAAATTTCTGAAATATTTGAGCCAAGAAAACCCAAAGTTCTTTTGCAAAAATAATTGCAAAAAAGAAATAGAGCAAATTTGGGAATTTCTGAAAAAACATTTTTTTAAAGTTTTTATTTTTGCTTTGGAAAAATGTTATTCAGGTAGAGAATATTTTTCTGATTTTTTTTGGTATATAATACCCTATATAAATATTTTGATTTACTTTCCTTTTTTTCGTTTTTAATTTCTGTCTCGGAAAAGTTATAAATAGGAAAGGTAATTTTTTTTCTTTTGCCGCCGCCCCCGAGCGCCATATAAGGCTGGGCCGAATCCCCACTGCCCCGGGATTGAATCCCTTTGAAACCGGCCAACCGCCCCACCCTTACCCCGCCTCCTCTCACTGGCAGAAGGGCCCCACCGCCCGAGCCTCTCTCTCCCGTGGCCAGTCTTCTTCCTCCTTCCTTTTCTGCTCGCCGGCGATGTCACCATCTTCTTCCCGCCGGAGTAGCCACAGCCAGCACGGTAGCTCTCCTCTACCTTCTGTTGTTTTCTTTTTTTTCATTTATAGTCGTTAGATCTCAGGTGTATGGTCTAGATTAGATCCCTAGTTACCTCTTCGGTCTATATGAGAAAACCAGCGGTTTTTATTTCCACTTATGATTTAACCAGCGAGTTTGATAAGCCTAGGCCGTTTGCTCAAAGCATTGCAACAAACACCCCTCTCGGCCTATAGCAACTTGCCATGTGTACCCCTATTAGTTAGCTAGTTATCTTCAGTTTTTTCTGCCTGTTTGCAAAAAGAGAAAGTTTCTGTTTTGTTTTGGCCACAACTGTTGATCCCGAAGTCCAATGATATTGATTCTTTCTCCAGTAGACTCCAATTTGTCTGTAGTTTTTAAAAACATATAATTTGTCTATGTTTGAAATTTTAAAATATAAGTTAGAGCAGATTTAGTTTAAACCTTGTTTTGCCTATTCCAGGAGTTTAAAAAATGATTTTGAGTTGCTTCTTTTTGCTACTGCTTTGTGTTTGTATCAGTAGATCATCCGGAGTGCGAAGCATGTTACTTAGAAGCGCTCGAGCAAGACAACTATCATCAAGGCAAGTCATTTTGATCATGTTAGTTTACCAATGTTTTTGATGCATGGTAGATCACCTTCTTTGCCCAATTTGCATGCTGCCTAGGTACTTGGAAACTTTAGTATAAGTTGTAGCATCATGTGGTAGGAAGACAACAACCCTGATACTTGGTCCCGGGACGACAATGTTATAGTTGCTATGCTTGAGTAGACGGGTTATCGGTTGAGTGTATATCACGAGTGATGCGAGGTTGATATAATAATCAAGACCTGCTAAGACAAGATTTTCAAGACCTCGGACGCAATGCAACTCTGGGTGAAGGACGGTTGATCGGCTCCCTGGAGAACCTAGTGGATGCCCGGGATGCTGGAGAGGCCATGTCATCCTGCGGAAAGCTTCACCCAGGCTCGAAGAGACGGACGGAGACTTCAAGACTCAAGGCTTACCTGCACAGCCACAAGTCATTATGGGCTCTGGCTTGGTTGGACAACGCGGCGACTCTGGACAGGCGGTGCTAGTAAATGTAGACGAACGGTAGGAATGGATGGGCACCGACAGGGATTCAGAGGGACCCGTTGAAAGACCATGTTTTGATCATCCGGTCTTCAAACACCCTGAAGTGCGAGGACAAACCCGGAGGCGATCAAATCTTGTGGGGAACGTGTGCAAAACTCTGCAGAATATTCAAGCCTAATCGATTAGCCGTGTCCACGGTCATGGACAACTTGAGCCGAAGGCATTGAATTTCCCCTGAACTCTCGACACAACTTTATAATGATGTGGGTGTTAACAACTATTCGGGTACGAGAATTGGTTGGCGGAACCATCTCGTTAACAACAAACAATGTAGTAATATTTTGCTTTCAACCCCTCTTGTTGTAGGATAAAACTGGCTTTATGCAAAACTTAGCCCCACCGGCCAAATATGCATGTAGAGATAGTTGATTATTATTTTCCCCCCTCTCTTTGATGACTTGCCAGCATATTCAATATGCTGACCTACACGGCTGCAACGTATCATGTTGCAGAGTACTTTTCCGACAAGGAGTGAGGCTACGATCTACGCTCAGCGACATGCCCTTGGAGTCGGATGGACCCGTCTACCTGATGCTTCCGCTAGTCTTCGTTAGATAATCTCATGAGATGGCCTTCAGCCACTTTATTGTAATCCTCTATTGTAACAAAGTACTCTTTATGAGATTTCGATTAATAAAGCTGTGTGATTGAACTCTTGAATATATACATTATGTACTGTGTGTGTACCAGCATGATCTTGGGATGGTACGGAAACACCAGAGGCTTGACTCGTCTTGAGTCGGGTCGCTATAGAAATGGTATTCAGAGCACACGTTGACCTTAGGATGTAACCTCTAGGAATGGAAAAGCCTTAGGAAGAAAACTATTTTCTCTTATGTCTATAAATCTTCTATTTTCTCTTCTAATCATTTCTGACTTCTCTCCGATTTTCCAATGTTTAGATGGCCACCTTCGTCCCTGTTAAGTTCACGGAGTTTTGCCAACCCGACACCACTATGCCGTTCGGAAAGGAGCTGGTGCAGTTCACCAAGGATTTGAGGATTGCTCTGCCGACTATCACACGGAAGCCAACTTCGTCTTACCGGGAGGATTCACGCTACAGGATCGAGGTGCATATTCCCGGAAGGACATTCCAGCCGCGCACTGAGCCGATGGATTTCAAGTTCATCGCACCCAACTGGATTCTCGGAAGGGACATGGCGATCCATTGTGCACTCGGACGTATCAAGGAAGAATACAAAGGCTGCCCTATTTCTCCAGACCTATTCACCGTATCCCGGAGAAACGAAGACGGAGAAATCATCTCAAGCAAGACCAAGGACGCTCTCTTGTCTTATGCTCAGACCTTGGAGAAGTACAGCGGGACGTTGGAGCATCACGTGATCAAGGACGCCAGGAAGATCAAGCGACTGTTACTCCGCGAGCTTGAGCTTGAAGAAGCAGCCCGGGAAGCCCACTATGAGCACGAACTGGAGGCGAAGGACTTTCTAGAGCGGATCGAGAAGCTGAAGACTCGAGTTGCATACCTGGAGGAGGAACTGGACATGGGCGAGAACCTTCATCCCAAAGGAGACGTAGCCCCCTTGATCAGCAACGACGAGGACTATGAAGAAAGCTCCACCGAAGGACCCGTCACCATGCTTTTCTGTGGAGGACACTTAGACTAGACCACCAAATTTACTTTATCATTATACGTTTTAGGCCGATGTTTAGGATTATCGAATTTTGTATCCCCGTGTGAACCCTTGTGATGGTATTGAATAAAATGTGTGGTGTGATACTTGTGTGTTGCATTCATATGGTTAGTGTAATTACTCTTAGACCATTGTTCTATGCTAATCTCACCCCTCCACAAACATCAGATGCCTCCGAGACGCGCCCCTGAGTCCAACTTTCCGCCGGAACTCACCCAGCTGATCCAGCAACAAAACACCCTGATGCAGCTGATCATCCAGAACCAGAACAATAACAACAACCGTTCCCCACCCCAGGCCGACAACCTCACCCATTTTCTGAGGTTGAACCCTCCAACTTTCTCCAGCAGCATTGAGCCCATTGTGGCAGATGATTGGCTCCGCAAGATGGAGCGTGAACTTATCACTTCTGGTTGTTCTGAAGCTGAGAAGGTGCGCTTTGCCGCGCATCAACTTGAAGGCCCTGCAGCTGCTTGGTGGGAGAACTACACCACTACTTATCCCATTGCTGGAGTCACTTGGGAGCAATTCAAGCAAGCCTTCCGCACCGCGCATGTCTCAGCTGGTGCAATGAGTTTGAAGAAGCGTGAGTTTCGCAACTTACGCCAGGGGAATCGCTCTGTGGCCCAGTACGTTGATGAATTCAGCATGCTCGCCTGTTGTGCACCTGGAGATGTGGCCGATGATGCGGCCAAGCAGGAAAAATTCTTGGAAGGACTCAATGATGTGCTGAGCATTCAGTTGACTGTAGCCACCTTCAACAACTACCAGGAGCTGGTTGATAAGGCCCTCATCTTGGAGGGGAAACACCAGCAGATGGAGAACCGCAAGCGAAAGTATGGGGTTGGAAAGTTCAACTCCGGTGCTCAGCAGAAGCCTCGCTACACCCCTTATCCAGGGAATACCGGGACAGGATCCGGTAAGTTTGGAGGACACGTTCAGCATAACCACCCGGTGCACAACCATGGAGGCCACAACCATGGAGGAAATGGGAACCACCGCAACAACAGCAACTTCAAGAATGGCGGTACTGGCACTCAGCAACATTCAGCTCCAGCTCAGAAGGATCTGACTCACATAACTTGCTTCAAGTGTCGGAAGATGGGACACTATGCCACTGAATGTCCCCAGAACAAGTAGGGAAATGGAAACGGCAACGGCAACTCTGCAGCAATGAATCCCAATCCTTTTCCTCGAGCTCAGGTGAACCACCTTGATGTTGAAGAGTTCTATGATCACCCCGATACTGTGGTTGGTACGTTTTTGCTAAATTCACATCCAGTATTGGTACTTTTTGATTCTGGTGCAACGCATTCATTCATATCAAGGGTAGTTGTGGAAAAGTATAGTTTGCCAACTAGAACCCTCAGCCAGCCTATTAAGGTCAATTCCCCAGGAGGCATGATGACAGCCGGGATAGGATGCCATGCCTTGAGTCTCAACATCGGGAACCATAATTTTCCCACCGACCTCATCGTATTAGAGTCCCAGGGATTGGATGTAATCCTAGGCATGGATTGGTTGGCCAAGTATGAAGGGAATATCGATTGTGCCCTTAAGTCTATTTTTCTCACCACCCCCGAGTAGAAGCGGATTAAGTACGTGTCTCAGCGCCCGACACGGAGCAAGCGAGTAAACTCTCTCACGGGAGTAGTCCAGGAGGAAGTACCGATTGTACAGGAGTACCCAGATATATTTCCGGAGGAATTGCCGGGCATGCCACCCGATAGAGAGATTGAGTTCTTGATTGAGCTATTGCCTGGAACAGCCCCGATATCCAAGAGACCTTATCGGATGCCCGCAAATGACTTGATAGAAATCAAGAAGCAAATTAAGGAGCTATTGGACAAAGGGTATATTCGCCCAAGTTCTTCACCTTGGGAAGCCCCAGTGCTCTTGGTTGAAAAGAAAGACAAGTCCTTGAGAATGGTTGTCGATTATCGTGCATTGAACGATGTGACCATCAAGAACAAGTACCCCTTGCCGATGATCAATGACCTATTTGATCAGTTAGTTGGGGCTCGCGTATTCTCAAAGATCGATCTTCGATCCGGGTATCATCAGTTGAAGATTCATGAACAGGATATACCCTAGACAGCCTTCACCACTCGGTACGGCTTGTATGAGTACACGGTCATGTCATTTGGACTGACTAATGCTCCGGCATATTTTATGAATCTGATGAACAAGGTATTTATGGAATGCTTGGACAAGTTTGTCGTGGTGTTCATCGATGACATACTGATATTCTCCAAGAACAAAGAGGAACACAAAGAACACCTGCGTCTAGTACTGGAGAAGCTTCGAGAGCATAAGCTATATGCAAAGTTCAGCAAATGCGAGTTTTGGTTGAAGGAAGTCGGATTTCTCGGAAAAGTCATCTCAGGAGAAGGAATAGCAGTGGACCCTGCCAAGGTCGCAGTAGTCACCGAATGGGTAGTACCCACTTCAGTCAAGGATATCCGCAGTTTCCTCGGACTTGCCGGATATTACTGGACGTTCATTGAGAATTTCTCAAAGATTGCCAAGCCCATGGCAGAGTTGTTGAAGAAGGAATCCAAGTATATTTGGACTGAGGAATGTGAAACCAGTTTTCAAGAGCTGAAGAAACGTCTTGTTACAGCACCACTGCTGATATTGCCGAACATTCGGCAGGATTTCCAGGTTTACTGTGACGCTTCTCGTCAAGGACTCGGAGGAGTGCTCATGCAAGAAGGCAAAGTTGTAGCCTATGCATCCAGACAGCTCAGACCTTATGAGTTGAATTATGCCACACATGACTCGGAACTAGCAGCCGTAGTGCACGCTCTCAAGACCTGGAGACATTTCCTGATCGGAAATAGTTGTGATGTTTACACTGATCACAAGAGCCTGAAGTATATCTTCACGCAGAAGGAGTTGAACCTCAGACAGAGGCGATGGCTAGAGTTGATCAAGGACTATGACATGAGATTGCATTATCACCCAGGCAAGGCAAATGTTGTAGCCGATGCGTTGAGCCGCAAGAGTTATGTGAACACGCTCACAGCGGGATGATTACCCCAGGAGTTATCGATGACCTCCGAGAGCTCATATTGGAAATAATTCCAAGAGGATTTGTTGCCACTCTAGAAATTCAGTCCACCTTGACAGAAAAGATCCGCGAAGCACAGAAATCAGATAAGGAGATAGCTGGGATTAAGCAGAAAATGGAAGACGGGAAGGCTAAAGGTTTTCGTGAGGATGAAAACGGAACTTTATGGTTTGAGGATCGCATCTATGTGCCCAATGATCCCGAACTCAGAAAGTTGATACTTGAGGAGGCCCATGATTCCCTGTACTCGATACACCCCGGCAACACCAAGATGTATCTGGATCTGAAAGAAAATTTCTGGTGGACAGGATTGAAGAAAGACATTGCTGAGTTCGTAGCATTATGCGATGTTTGTCAGCGAGTAAAAGCCGAGCATCAGAAGACAGCAGGTTTACTCCAACCTCTGCCGATACCCGAGTGGAAATGGGAAAATCTTGGTATGGACTTCATCACAGGATTACCGAGGACCCGTTCTAGCTATGATTCTATTTGGGTTGTGGTCGATCGTTTGACCAAGGTAGCTCACTTCATTCCGGTGAAGACTACTTACACGAGTGCCAAGCTGGCCAAGATATATATGACGAGGATCGTATGTCTGCACGGAGTACCGAAGAGCATTTTGTCCAATAGAGGGACTCAGTTCACATCAAAATTTTGGCACCAACTGCATGAAACCTTGGGAACAAGATTGGAGTTTAGTACAACTTTTCACCCGCAGACAGATGGACAGACCGAGAGAGTCAATCAGATTCTGGAGGACATGTTGAGAGCTTGCGCACTAGACTATGGCTCTAGTTGGGATGACAATTTACCGTATGCCGAGTTCTCATACAACAACAGCTACCAGACCAGTCTGAAGATGGCCCCTTTCGAAGCTCTATACGGAAGGAGGTGCAGAACACCGTTGATGTGGGATGGAGTTGGAGACCGACAAATTTTTGGTCCCGGCCTTATCCGAGATTCTGAAGAGAAGGTCAAGCTAATTCATGACCGACTCAAGATAGCACAGTCCAGGCAGAAGAGTTATGCCGACAGCAAACGCAAGGAAGTAACGTACAAAGTGGGAGACCGAGCATATCTTCGGGTGTCTCCACTTCGAGGAATCAAGAGATTCGGTGTGAAAGGAAAATTAGCACCTCGTTTCATTGGCCCCTACAAAATTCTTGAACGTAGAGGCGAAGTTGCATACAAACTAGAACTGCCGGAAGGATTGTCCGGGGTTCATGATGTCTTTCATGTTTCCCAGTTGAAGAAATGCCACGCTGAGATGGCCGATGTTCCGTTGAGAGATACAGTGCCCCTAGAGGCCATACAACTAGACAGTGATCTGACGTATGAGGAGAAACCTGTCAGGATTCTCGAGACTGCCAACAGAGTTACCCGCAGCAAGATCATCAAGTTCTGCAAGGTGTTGTGGAGCCACCACACCGAGGAAGAAGCCACCTGGGAACGAGAAGAGGGTCTTCGTCGAGACCACCCGCACCTGTTTTCTAGCCAACCCAAATCTCGAGGGCGAGATTCATCTTAAGGTGGGTAGGTTTGTAACATCCCAATTTTCCTAATTGGGAATGTTTTACATTGTAGCTAAGCATCTATGCATATTGCTTGAAATAAATTTAGCATTTGAATTTCTTTCGTCTTTTCGATTTGCATTTCCATTTTTCCTCGCACGAGTAATGCCCGGAGAAATACTCTCTTTCACGCAAGAGAGAGAGCGGAGGAAAATGACCCTCCAAAACACGGGCAAATTTCTGAAATATTTGAGCCAAGAAAACCCAAATTTCTTTTGCAAAAATAATTGCAAAAAAGAAATAAAGCAAATTTGGGAATTTCTGAAAAAACATTTTTTTAAAGTTTTTATTTTTGCTTTGGAAAAATGTTATTCGGGTAGAGAATATTTTTCTGATTTTTTTGGTATATAATACCCTATATAAATATTTTGATTTACTTTCCTTTTTTCGTTTTTATTTTCTGTCTCGGAAAAGTTATAAATAGGAAAGGTAATTTTTTTCTTTTGCCGCCGCCCCCGAGCGCCATATAAGGCTGGGCCGAATTCCCACTGCCCCGGGATTGAATCCCTTTGAAACCGGCCAACCGCCCCACCCTTACCCCGCCTCCTCTCACTGGCCGAAGGGCCCCACCGCCCGAGCCTCTCCCTCCCGCGGCCAGTCTTCTTCCTCCTTCCTTTTCTGCTCCAGACTGAAACCGAGCCGCTGCCCTCCCGAGAACCGTGGGATCCCCTGCCGATTGCTACTCCCTCTCCTTCCTTAGCACCCCCCTTCTAGCCTATATAAACTCCGCCCCCCGAGCCGCCCCGTTCCCAGCCCAACCACGTCGGACCGCCGCCGCCCCTAGCCTCTGCAGCATCTCGCCGGAGCAGCAAGGTTGCACCATGTCTACCCCCCTGGGAGCGCCACCCCGTCGCCGCCCGATGCCCCCGGAGCCCTTCCTTCGGAGGAGGAGCACCCCGCCGCCGCCTCCCCATCTCTCCACTGCCCCCAGAGCTCCCTCCCCCTCGCCGGCGACGTCACCATCTTCTTCCCGCCGGAGTAGCCACAGCCAGCACGGTAGCTCTCCTCTACCTTCTATTGTTTTCTTTTTTTTCATTTATAGCCGTTAGATCTCAGGTGTATGGTCTAGATTAGATCCCTAGTTACCTCTTCGATCTATATGAGAAAACTAGCGGTTTTTATTTCCACTTATGATTTAACCAGCGAGTTTGGTAAGCCTAGGCCGTTTGCTCAAAGCATTGCAACAAACACCCCTCTCGGCCTATAGCAACTTGCCACGTGTACCCCTATTAGTTAGCTAGTTATCTTCAGTTTTTTCTGCATGTTTGCAAAAACAGAAAGTTTCTGTTTTGTTTTGGCCACAACTTTTGATCCCGAAGTCCAATGACATTGATTCCTTTTCCAGTAGACTCCAATTTTTCTGTAGTTTTTAAAAACATACAATTTGTCTATGTTTGAAATTTTAAAATATAAGTTAGAGCAGATTTAGTTTAAACCTTGTTTTGCCTATTCCAGGAGTTTAAAAAATGATTTTGACTTGATTATTTTTGCTACTGCTTCCTAGTGATAAAATACTACTGTGGTAGAAGTTTCAAAATTTTCAAAGTATTTTTACTGGTGTTTTCAACAGAAACAAGTTTCTGCCATACCGGCGCGTGATGAATTCTTTTGCGTAGGCATTAGCAAATACTTACTTGCGATGTTATTTTTATTTGTGGCTGGATTGAAGTGCTTATGGTGTGCTTTGTGTTTGTATCGGTAGATCATCCGGAGTGCGAAGAGTGTTACTTAGAAGCGCTCGAGCAAGACAACTATCATCAAGGCAAGTCATTTTGATCATGTTAGTTTACCTATGTTTTTGATGCATGGTAGATCACCTTCTTTGCCCAATTTGCATGCTGCCTAGGTACTTGGAAACTTTAGTATAAGTTGTAGCATCATGTGGTAGGAACACAACAACCCCGATACTTGGTCCCGGGACGACAATGTTATAGTTGCTATGCTTGAGTAGACGGGTTATCGGTTGAGTGTATATCACGAGTGATGCGAGGTTGATATAATAATCAAGACCTGCTAAGACAAGATTTTCAAGACCTCGGACGCAATGCAACTCTGGATGAAGGACGGTTGATCGGCTCCCTGGAGAACCTAGTGGATGCCCGGGATGCTGGAGAGGCCATGTCATCCTGCGGAAAGCTTCACCCAGGCTCGAAGAGACGGACAGGGACTTCAAGACTCAAGGCTTACCTGCAGAGCCACAAGTCATTATGGGCTCTAGCTTGGTTGGAGAACGCGGCGACTCTGGACAGGCGGTGCTAGTAGATGTAGACGAACGGTAGGAATGGATGGGCACCGACAGGGATTCACAGGGACCCATTGAAAGACCATGTTTTGATCATTCGGTCTTCAAACACCCTGAAGTGCGAGGACAAACCCGGAGGCGATCAAATCTTGTGGGGAACGTGTGCAAAACTCTGCAGAGTACTCAAACCTAATCGATTAGCCGTGTCCACGGTCATGGACAACTTGAGCCGAAGGCATTGAATTTCCCCTGAACTCTCGACACAACTTAATAATGATGTGGGTGTTAACAACTATTCGGGTACGAGAATTGGTTGGCAGAACCATCTCATTAACAACAAACAATGTAGTAATATTTTTCTTTCAACCCCTCTTGTTGTAGGATAAAACTGGCTTTATGCAAAACTTAGCCCCACCGGCCAAATATGCATGTAGCGATAGTTGATTTTTTCCCCTCTCTTTGATGACTTGCCAGCATATTCAATATGCTGACCTACACGGCTGCAATGTATCATGTTGCAGAGTAATTTTCCGACCAGGAGTGAGGCTACGATCTACGCTGAGCGACATGCCCTTGGAGTCGGATGGACTCGTCTACCTGATGCTTCCGCTAGTCTTCGTTAGATAATCTCATGAGATGGCCTTCACCCACTTTATGAGATTTCGATTAATAAAGCTGTGTGATTGAACTCTTGAATATATACATTATGTACTGTGTGTGTACCAGCATGATCTTGGGATGGTACGGAAACACCAGAGGCTTGACTCGTCTTGAGTCGGGTCGCTACACTCCACCACACTCCACACCACTTATAGTGCTAAAACCATGGCTCACGCTCATGTATTGCGTGCGATTTGAAAAGGTTTGAGAAAGTAAAGGTGTGAAAACAATTACTTGGCCAATATCGGGGTTGTGCATGATTTAAATTCGTTGTGCAATGATGATAGAGCATAGCCAGACTATATGCTTTTGTAGGGATGACTTTCTTTTGGCCTTGTTATTTTGAAAGTTCATGATTACCTTGCTAGTTTGCTTGAAGTATTATTGTTTCCACGTCAATAGCAAACTATTGTTTTGAATCTAATGGATCTGAACATTCACGTCACATAAGAGGAGTTACAAAAGACATCTATGCTAGGTAGCATCAAAGCATCAAAAATTCATTCTTTATCACTTCCCTACTCGAGGACGAACAGGAGTTAAGCTTGGGGATGCTTGATACGTCTCAAACGTATCTATAATTTTTGATGGTTTCATGCTGTTATCTTGTCATCTTTGGATGTTTTATGTACCTTTTATATCTTTTTTGGGACTAACTTATTAATTCAGTGCCAAGTGCCCGTTCCTGTTTTTTCTGTGTTTTTGGCTCTTTTCATATCTGATTTTGGAACGGAGTCCAAACGTAATAAAATCCCAGAAATAAATTTTTCCCGAACGGAAGAAAATGAGGGGGCTTGAGGGCCAAACCAGGAGAGCTACAGGGGGCCCACAAGCCCTGTAGCCGCCACCAGGGGGCGGTGGCTAGCAAGCGTGTGGCCTCCCTGGCGCCCCCCTCACCTAGCTCCTTCGCCTATATATTCCCTAAAATACAGAAAAAAATCAGGGAATCCACAAAAATACTTTTCCGCCGCCGCAAGCTTCCGTTTCCGCGAGATCTCATCTGGAGACCTTTCCCGGTGCCCTGCCGGAGGGGCCTTTGGAGTTGGAGGGCTTCTACATCAACATCATCGCCCCTCCAATGAATCGTGAGTAGTTCACTTCAGACCTACGGGTCCGTAGTTAGTAGCTAGATGGCTTCTTCTCTCTCTTGGATCTTCAATACAAAGTTCTCCATGATCTTCATGGAGATCTATCCGATGCAATCCTCTTTGGCGGTGTGTTTGTCGAGATCCGATGAATTGTGGATTTGTGATCAAATTATCTATGATATATATTTGAGTCTTTGCTGATTTCTTATATGCATGATTTGATATCCTTGTAAGTCTCTCTGAGTCTTGGGTTTTGTTTGGCCAACTAGATCTATGATTCTTGCAATGGGAGAAGTGCTTGGTTTTGGGTTCTTACCGTGTGGTGACCTTTCCCAGTGACAGTAGGGGCAGCAAGGCACACATCGTGTAGTGGCCATCAAGGGTAACAAGGTGGGCTTTGTCGTAGATATGAGATTGTCCATCTACATCATGTCATCTTGCTTAAGGCGTTACTCTGTTCTTTTGGACTTAATACACTAGATGCATGCTGGATAGTGGTCGACGTGTGGAGTAATAGTAGTAGATGCAGAAAGTATCGGTCTACTTGTTTTGGAGATGATGCCTATAGATATAATCATTGCTATAGATGATGTCATGACTTTGTGCGGTTCTATCAATTGCTCGACAGTAATTTGTTCACCCACCGTCTACTTGCTTTCATGAGAGAAGCCACTAGTGAACACTACGGCCCCCGGGTCTATTCACACCTATCGTTTCCACTTTTGCTTTTACTTTGCTTTATTACTTTGTTGCTTTCAGTTCTCACTTGGCGAGCAATCTATAAGGGATTGATAACCCCTTCATAGCGTTGGGAGCAAGCTTTTTGTGTTTGTGCAGGTACTTGTGATACTCCTTCACTGGATTGATACCTTGGTTCTCAAATTGAGGGAAATACTTACCACCGCTGCGCTACATCACCCTTTCTGCTTCGAGGGAACACCAACGCAAGGCTCCAAGGCCACGAGGGAAATCCTTTGCATATTTGCCTAGGAAGTCCCTTAAGGCGTAGCCGTAGCAGAAGGATTCCTAGTGCCGTTTTTGAGGAGTATCAAGACAAGAACAGTCTCCCATTAGCACGTTTCTGGCGCCCTTGGAAGGTCTTTTGTTGCAGTAGCACTCACCCCCTTTGAGTCGCCATCAAGGTGCGATGGCTCCATCACTAAGTCCTTTCACGAGGACATCTGCCGTGATAAAACCACGATAGTTGGCGCCCACCATGGGGCTTGCGCACGGTGGAGTTGAGTTCTCAAAGGGAGCCCTTCCAGGGTTAGGAAGGTACGCTGTCGGCATCATGATGAAGAGCTGCCTTGGAAAGTACTACACTGACAACTCTCAGTGGGGACCTGATGCCGATTCAATTGAATCTAGATACAGGGTCCCCTTCGGTAAGATCCACATCTTCATTGGTAAGATCGGGGCCCCCATACCTGAGCGGGACACCTTCACCGACATCGTCGAGCCGGCCCGGTGCACCCATCCTGCCAAGCATCAGGTCAGGAATCACCGTGCTTTCGTTGGTTTTACTCAAGGAAACGACCTACCGGACGAGCCGGTGATCCAGGAGGTAACCCCTGTCAACTCGGACGACGAGTCATCCACGGGTGACACAGATTCGATCTATCCTCTCCACGAAGGGCAGCTCGGGGTATTGCCCGAGGCAGCAATCTCCGAGGACGTTGAAGGACCCCACCGTCAAGTCGCCATCTATATGGCGGGAGTGGCGGCCCCTCAGCCAAATGCGGCTGGTAACAACGAAGCCAGCAGATCGGGGAAGACTCCGGCTCAAGCCATGGCGGAGTTGGTAGAAGAGGTGGCCAAACTCACGACGATCACTATGACGGCGGAGAATCAGGAAGAAGTCATTGCTGAGTTAGCCAAACTAAGGGAAGAGATGGCCAATATCCGGCGCGACATCGAAGGAGAAGAGGCCAGGATGGCAACACAACGGGCCCATATCAGCGCGGAGTCAGAACGGCTAAATGCCGAGGGATGGCGGCTAGAACGACAAAAAACGTGCTTCCGATGCGATTCACCACAGAAGGCATCACAATCGTCTGCCGGCCGATCTGAACCCAACTCGACTCTTCGATAGCCCACATACTCCTGGGACAGAGCCCAACCGGCCATGGTAAGTCACCCCGCGTGTTGATCCAGCTCAGCCGCTGCCCCACCCACAGGCACCTCAGCCGGGGGCGGCTCATGCGCCGCGCTTCGAGACGCCGCGGGTCACTTCTCAAACCCCGTTGACAACATGTTAGTAGCAACCCGCAACCTTGAATCCCTCCCCATTCACGGAAACTCTCCGGCTGAGGTAGAGGCGAGGAACGCCATTGAGATGTCGAAAACTAAGTAGTCCAACACGCACAATATTCGTATAGCCATGAGTCACACCAGGAGTCGTCATGATGACCCGCCCCTAGTATCCAGCAACGAACGACGACGTCTACCGCAGATCAACCCGCCCGGAATACCCGACACGCGGGCTCAAGAACTCGTGGATGCAGCACGAGCTGACCGCCTGATGGAGACGGCGGCCGCGGTGGGTCAAGGTTATCCGGCTTATATGTTGCCTTCTCCCGTGCAGGCCGAGTCAGGTGGAAGGAACATTGGGATACCTTGTCTGACACCCGCCCTCCGCAACCAGCGTATGCTGGAATATTTCAAAGGCCCACGGAAAGTTCCCAATTACACGCCGGATCTAGAGCCAGGGGCATGGATTGAAAGCTACGAGATTGCAATGGATATGAGAAATCCTTCTTGCTACCTCTTGAGCTTGCATTGGTTTTCCCTTGAAGAGGAAAGGGTGATACACCAAAGTAGTGATAAGTATTTCCCTCAGTTTTAGAACCAAGGTATCAATCCAGTAAGAGTATCAAGATGAGGCACCAATGTACCTGCGCAAAAACAAACAAACTTGCACCCAACGCGAAAAAGGGGTTGTCAATCCCTTCACGATTATTTGCAAGGTGAGATCTGAAGAAGAAAAGTGCAACAAAGTAATTTTTTAGATCTGAATATAGGATGTGAAGTAGACCCCGGGGCCATAGTGTTCAATAGAGGCTTCTGTCATGATAGCAAGGATTACGGTGGGTGAACGAATTACTGTCGAGCAATTGATAGAATCACGCAAAGTCATGACGATCTCTAAGGCAATGATCATACATACTACTATTACTCCACACATCGACCACTATCCAGCATGCATCTAGTGTATTGAGTTCATAACAAACAGAGTAACACCTTAAGAAAGATGACATGATGTAGAGGGATAAATTCATGCAATATGATATAAACCCCATCTTTTTACCCTTGATGGCAACAACACGATGTGTGCCTCTCTACCCTTTCTGTCACTAGGTGAGGACACCGCACGGTATGAACCCAAAACCAAGCACTTCTACCATTGCAAGAATTATAGACCAAGTTGGCCAAACGAAACCCATAACTCGAAGAGAATTACAAGGATACGAAATCATGCATATAAGAGATCAGAGGAGACTCAAATAATATTCATAGATAATCTGATCATACATCCACAATTCATCGGATCTCGACAAACACACTGCAAAAGAAAGTTACATCAGATAGATCTCCATGAAGATCATGGAGAACTTTGTATTGAAGATCCAAGAGAGAGAAGAAGCCATCTAGCTACTAGCTATGGAGCCGAAGGTCTATGGTGAACTACTCACGCATCATCGGAGAGGCAATGGTGTTGATGAAGAAGCCCTCCGTGTCCGAATCCCCCTCCGGCAGGGCACCAGAACGGTCCCCAGATGGGATCTTGCGGAGATAGAAGCTTGCGGCGGCGGAAAAGTATTTTCGTGGCTCTCTTCTTTGGTTTTGGGATTTTAGAGAATTTATAGGCGAAAGAGGTAGGGCAAAGGAACCACGTGGGGCCCACAAGCCTGCCAGGCGCGGCCACCCACCTAGGCCGCAGCTAGGGGGCTTGTGATCTCCCCCGAGGTCTCCTGCCTTGGTTCTCAAGTCCCCTGCGTATCTTCTGTTATGGAAAAAAATCATCCCGCAGGTTTTATTCCGTTTGAAGTCCGTTTAATATTCTTTTCTGAAAAAGGTCAAAAACACGGAAAAAACAGAAACTGGTACTTGGCACTGAGTTAATAGGTTAGTCCCAAAAAAAGATATAAAATAGCATATTCATGCATTTAAAACATCCAAAGTTGACACGATAATAGCATGGAACCATCAAAAATTATAGATACGTTGGAGACGTATCAAGCATCCCCAAGCTTAACTCCTGCTCGATCTCGAGTAGGGAAGTGATAAAGACCGAATTTTTGATGTGGAATGCTACCTAACATATTTGTTCTTTGTAACTTCTTTCTTGTGGCATGAATGTTCAGATCCGTAAGATTCAAAAGAGTAGTTTACTATTGACATGAAAACAATAATACTTCAAGCATACTAGCAAAGTAATCATGAACTTTTGAAATAACAAGGCCAAAGAAAGTTATCCCTACAAAATCATATATTCTGGCTATGCTCCATCATCCCCACACAACGAATTTAAATCATGCACAACCCGGATATTGTCCAAGTAATTGTTTTCACAATCTTACTTTCTCAAACTTTTTAAACTCTCACGCAATACATGAGCGTGAGCCATGGATATAGCACTATAGGTGGAATAGAGTGTGGTGGAGGTTGTGAGGCAAAAAGGAGAAGATGGTCACATCGACTCGGCGTATCAATGGGCTATGGAGATGCTCATCAATAGATATCAATGTGAATGAGTAGGGATTGCCATGCAACGGATGCACTAGAGCTATAAGTGTGTGAAAGCTCAAAAAGAAAACTAGTGGGTGTGCACCCAACTTGCTTGCTCACGAAGACCTAGGGCAATTTTGAGGAAGCCCATCATTGGAATATACAAGCCAAGTTATATAATGAAAATTCCCACTAGTATATGGAAGTGACAAAACAAGAGACTCTCTATCATGAAGAACATGGTGCTATTTTGAAGCACAAGTGTGGAAAAAGATAGTAGCATTGTCCCTTCTCTCTTTTTCTCTCATTTTTTTTTGTTTGGGCTCTTTGGCCTCTTTTTTTCATTTTTTTGGTGGGCATCTTTGGCCTCTTTTTTTTTATTTCCTCACATGGGACAATGCTCTAATAATGATGATCATCACACTTTTATTTACTTACAACTCAGTAATTAGAACAATGATGACTCTATATGAAATGCCTCCGGCAGTGTACCGGGATGTGCAACGATCTAGCTTAGCGTATGACGTTGAAACATCTCGCTAGCTATCTTACGATCATGCAATGGCAATATGAAAGTGGCGGCACATGTCATGAGACGGAACAGTGGAAGTTGCATGGCAATATATCTCGGAATGGCTATGAAAATGCCATAATAGGTAGGTATGGTGGCTGTTTTGAGGAAGGTATATGGTGGGTTTGTGCATCGGCGAAAGTTACACGGTACTAGAGAGGCTAGCAATGGTGGAAGGGTGAGAGTGTGTATAATCCATGGACTCACATTAGTCATGAAGAACTCATATACTTACTGCGAAAGTTTTATTAGTAATCGAAACAAACTGTTGAACGCATACTCCTAGGGGAAGGGTTGGTAGGTGTTCACCATCGTGCGATCCCGACCGCCACACAAAGGATGACAATCAGTAAACCAATTATGCTCCAACTTCCTAACATAGCGGTTCACCATACGTGCATGCTACGGGAATCACTAACTTCAACACAAGTATTTCTAGATTCACAACACCCTACTAACATGACTCTAATATTACCAAATCCATATCTCAAAACTAATTGTGAGGAATCAAACTTCTCTTACTAATCAATGCACTTGAATATGGAAGTTTTTATTATATCCTCTTTGGATGCCTATCATATTTAGGACTAATTTCATAGCACACGCCAATTACCAAGTTACTTAGAGAGAGATATAAGTGAAGATCGAGAGTTTTTAATTCTACAAAATATGACACCGCCGTGCTCTAAAAACATTTAAGTGAAGCACTAGAGAAAAATTATCTAGCTCAAAAGATATAAGTGAAGCACATGTGAGCTAAATTGCCTAACTCAAAAGATATAAGTCAAGCTCATTCAGCATTCTAGCAAATTCATGATGAGTGCATTTCCCTCTCAAAAAGGTGTGCAGCAAGGATGATTGTGACAAAACAAAAAGCAAAGACTCCTATAATACACGACGCTCCAAGCAAAACACATATCATGTGGTGAATAAAAATATAGCTCCAAGTAATGTTACCGATGGATTGAGGACGAAAGAGGGGATGCCTTCCCAGGGCATCCCCAAGCTTAGGCTTTTTGGTGTCCTTGAATTTGGCTTGGGATGTCTTGGGAATCCCCAAGCTTAAGCTCTTTCCACTCTTTATTCTATTGTCCACGAGAACATCACCCAAAACTTGAAAACTTCACAACACAAAACTTAAACAGAAACTCGTGATATCATTCGCATAAGAAAACAAACCACCAACTCTTTAGATATTGTACTAAACTTGATTTACATTTAAATTGGTGTCATATTACTGTATTCTCACTTCTCCATGGCTAGTACCCCCCGATACTAACCATAGTTTCATCAAAATAAGCAATCAACACAACAAAAACAGTATTTGTCAATAACATACCCGTCTCTAGCAATCTGTATATACTTCGTATACCTATGATATCCCAAAAATTCTTAAAAATTATGACAATTAGGGAAATTTGCATATCAATCAGCAGCAAAAAGAATCAACTCAACAGCTCTTTCTGGATAGGAATTAAGAATAATTTCGTGAGCGCAAAGTTTCTGTCTTTTTTAGCATGATTAAACTACTATCACCAAAACTAATCATAAAGGTTCTACTTGGCACAAACACTAAAAAAACATAAAAACACAATCATAACAGAATTATGATGGTGTGGACACAACAAAACAGAAAGTGAAAAGCAAAAATAAATTCATTGGGTTGCCTCCCAACAAGCGCTATCGTTTAACGCCCTTAGCTAGGCGTGGATAATTCAATGATGCTCACAGAAAAGACAAGAATTGAAGCATAACGAGAGAATCATAAAGCATGTGAAAATCACATCTAAGTCTAACATACTTCCTATGCATAGGAATTTTATAGGAAAAAATTTATCAAGACAACTAATAGCTACCATATGCAAGGAAGAAGAAAGAGACAATAGCAATCTCCGCATAATGAGAGGTGATTTAGTGATATGAAAATTTCTACAACCATATTTTCTTCTCTCATAATAATTACATGTGGGATCATATTCAAATTCAACAATATAACTATCACATAGTATATTCTTTTCATGATCCGCATGCATGCAAAGTTGGCGCTCTTCAAAAATAGTGGGATTATCATCAACTAAAGTCATGACTTCTCCAAACCCACTTTCAATAATATTGAAAATATCATATTCATCATGAGGCTTAAAAAAAATTTCAAGATCATAAGAAAAATCATCACCCCAATCATGATCATTGCAACAAGTAGTGGACATAGCAAAACTAGCATCCCCAAGCTTAGGGTTTTGCATATTTTTAGCATGATTGTCATTAATAGAATTTATAGTGAAATCATTGCAATCATGCTTTTCATTCAAGGAGCCCCCGTGAATCACTTCATAAATTTCTTCATCACAATTTTTAGATTCACGCATCTCAAGCAAAACTTCATAAAGATAATCTAGTGCACAAAACTCACTAGCAATTGGTTCAACATAATTGGATCTTTTGAAAAGATTAGCAAGTGGATGAGGATCCATATCAATAGATTTTTAGCAAGCGAAGATGCAAGCATATTGAAGACACATAGCACAGAAGCAAAGGAAAGGCAAACAAAAAAGGCAAATATTTTTGTAAATTTTGTTTTTTTCGGAAGTGGGGGAGAGGAAAATGAGAGGCAAAAGGCAAATAAAGTAAATGCAAGAGATGAGTTTGCGATAGTTACTTGGTATGCTTCACTTGAATACTCCCCGGCAACGGCGCAAGGAATCCTTCTTTCTACCTCTTGAGCTTGCGTTGTTTTTCCCTTAAGGAGGAAAGGGTGATGCAACAAAGTAGCGATAAGTATTTCCCTCATTTTGAGAACCAAGGTATCAATCCAGTAGGAGTATCAAGATGAGGCACCAATGTACCTGCGCAAAAACAAACAAACTTGCCCCCAACGCGAAAAAGGGGTTGTCAATCCCTTCACGATTATTTGCAAGGTGAGATCTCAAGGTGAAAAGTGCAACAAAGTAATTTTGTAGATCTGAATATAGGATGTGAAGTAGACCCGGGGGCCATAGTGTTCACTAGAGGCTTCTCTCGTGATAGCAAGTATTACGGTGGGTGAACGAATTACCGTCGAGCAATTGATAGAATCGCGCAAAGTCATGACGATATCTAAGGCAATGATCATACATATAGGCATCACGTCCGAGACAAGTAGACCGATACTTTCTGCATCTACTACTATTACTCCACACATCGACCGCTATCCAGCATGCATCTAGTGTATTGAGTTCATAACAAACAGAGTAACGCCTTAAGCAAGATGACATGATGTAGAGGGATAAATTCATGCAATGAGATATAAACCCCATCTTTTTACCCTTAATGGCAACAACACGATGCGTGCCTTGCTACCCTTTCTGCCATTGGGTGAGGACACCGCATGGTATGAACCCAAAACCAAGCACTTCTCCCATTGCAAGAATTATAGACCAAGTAGGCCAAACGAAACCCATAACTCAAAGAGAACTACAAGGATACGAAATCATGCATATAAGAGATCAGAGGAGACTCAAATAATATTCATAGATAATCTGATCATAAATCCACAATTCATCGGATCTCGACAAACACACCGCAAAAGAAAGTTACATCCGATAGATCTCCATGAAGATCATGGAGAACTTTGTATTGAAGATCCAAGAGAGAGAAGAAGCCATCTAGCTACTAGCTATGGACCCGAAGGTCTATGGTGAACTACTCACGCATCATCGGAGAGGCAATGGTGTTGATGAAGAAGCCCTCCGTGTCCGAATCCCCCTCCGACAGGGCACCAGAATGGTCCCAAGATGGGATCTTGCCGAGACAGAAACTTGCGGCGGCGAAAAAGTATTTTCGTGGCTCTCTTCTTTGGTTTCGGGATTTTAGAGAATTTATAGGTGAAAAAGGTAGGGCAAAGGATCCACGTGGGGCCCACAAGCCTGCCAGGCGCGACCACCCCCCTAGGCTGCTGCTAGGGGGCTTGTGATCTCCCCCGAGGTCTCCTTCCTTGGTTCTCAAGTTCCGTGCGTATCTTGTGTTATGGAAAAAAATCATCCTGCAGGTTTTATTCCGTTTGGACTCCGTTTAATATTCTTTTCTGAAAAAGGTCAAAAACACGGAAAAAACAGAAACTGGCACTTGGCACTGAGTTAATAGGTTAGTCCCAAAAAATAGATAAAATAACATATTCATGCATATAAAACATCCAAAGTTGACATGATAATGGCATGGAACCATCAAAAATTATAGATACGTTGGAGACGTATCAATATGCTCGATGTGAATGAGGCAGTATGCGCCAAGTATTTTACAATGATGCTTGAAGGGACAGCTGGCACTTGGCTGAAGAACCTGCCGCCCAACTCCATCAACACCTGGGACGAGTTGAAGGAACGTTTCGTTAAAAACTTCAGAGGGACTTGCAAGCGCCCGATGACTATCGTCGACTTACAACATTGTGTCCAGCGTCCGGATGAGTCGGTCCACCACTGGACGCAGCGAGTTGCAGAAGTGATCTATTCATCGGATGGTATTTTGGCGGCTCGGGCCGTGCTGATCTTGGAGAAAAACTGTCATTACGAGACTTTGGTGTTGAAACTTGGGCGACTCAAGCGTAAGGTGCAAGACATGGGGGAATTGATGGACACTCTAACTAGGTATGCCGAATCAGATGATACCAAAGATCCCGGGGAGGATGACGACAAAATCAGCACAACCAGGAGGGATGAGTCATCCAAAGGCCACCCTCAGTTCCAGGGGCGAGGCAGCTACCACCCTGTGGGACAAGGGAAGAAGAGGCAGCAGGAAGGTGCCACCGATTTCATTACCAATACTAACATTGGGAACGGGAACCAACGTTAGAAGAAAAGGGGCTTCAGCGGGAAAAAGCCACGCAACTCAAGGGCCCCTTTCCACAACACACCACCGCGGAAGGTCCATCCACCCATTCTTGGGAAGATTGTTATGTGATGCAGGAGTTTCGTGCTAAAGCACTCAAAAACGGGCAAGGAGGCAACCATGGAGGACACCCGGATCAATTTGTGCGGGCGGCTCACATAGAAACTCGTTCGGTGGTTTTCCTAACCCGGGCCCGTAGGGCGGGTCACACGCTAATGCTAGGCAGTGTCATGTCCAGATTAGTCAACAATATAATGCGCAAGGTGCTTTTTAGCAGCAATCTTCGCAAGGTGGCTCCCAGCAGCAGAATGACAATGGCGGCTTTGAGAACAATCCTAAGCAGCTAAATGGCAGGCAGTATCATGTGTTCACCATGAGTACTTGCAAAAGGGACCAAAAAGTTAGGCACAAAACCATCAGCGTTATTGAGCTAGCGCTCCCCAAGTACCTCAACTGGTCTGAACAACCCATTGTTTGGAGTAGGGAGGATCACCCACCACGGGTTGACAACCCTGGTGACTTAGCTTTGGTCGTGGCGCCCCAGGTAGGGGGCTATACCCTCTCCAAGGTCCTTATGGATGGAGGAAGTAGCATCAACATCTTATACTTCGATACTCTTCGATGGATGAACTTTTCGTAAGGCGATTTAATGACATCCTCCACGGTCCTACACGACATTGTCCCGGGTAAGTCGGCATACCCTGTTGGACGGATCATGCTTAATGTGGCCTTTGGCACAGAATCTAACTACAGTAGAGAGTCCCTCATGTTTGAGGTGGTCAAGATCAAGAGTCCTTACCACACGCTTTTTGGTCGGCCGTCTTACGCCCGTTTCATGGCCCGCCCATGTTATGTCTACCTCAAGCTCAAGATGTCGGGTCCCAAATGAACTATCACGATCAATGGAGGCTGGAAGATAGCTCAAAATGCGAAGAGGGAGATGCAGCTTATGTTGAGTCAGCTTGCGCCGCTGAGGAACTCAAGTTTCATCAGGCTAATGTTGACCCGGCGGATATGATACCGCTCAAGAAATACACAGTCGATTCAGAGCCGCCCCTCAAGTTCAAGCCGACAGATGACACTAAGTTGGTGGACTTCATGCCCGGCGACTCTTCCAAGCAATTCACCATTGGGACGGGTTTGGATCCCAAATAGGAAAGCGCGCTCATCGAATTCATCCATGAGAATTGGGACATCTTTGCATGAAAACATTCTGACATGTCGGGTGTACCGAGAGAATTCGATGAACACCACCTTAATATTGATCCTAAGATGAAGTCGGTTCGGCAGTATCTTTGCCGGTTTAACGAAGGAAGGCGTAAAGCGATTGGGGAGGAAGTCGCCCGGCTCTTGGCCGCTGGATTCATTGTCGAGGTTTTTCATCCTGGGTGGTTGGCCAATCCAGTTCTGGTACTCAAGAAGAATGGTACTTTCCGCATGTGCATTGACTACACCGACCTCAACAGGGCTTGCCCAAAAGATCCTTTCGCGCTCCCTCGCATTGATCAAATCATTGACTCTACGGCGTGTTGCGAGTGACTGTGTTTCCTGGATGCTTACTCAGGATATCACCAGATCAAAATGGCTTTGGAGGATCAGGAGAAGACGTCGTTCATAACTCACTTTGGAGCCTTTTGCTATGTGTCTATGCTGTTCGGGCTCAAGAGCGCGGGGGTGACTTATCAACGCTGCATCCAGAATTACCTGCACAGTCAAATTGGGTGCAATGTTCATGCCTATGTTGATGACATAGTGGTGAAGTCACAGAAGAAGGAGGCACTCTTGAAGGACCTTAAGGAGACCTTTGACAATTTGCGTGTGTATTAGATGAGGCTTAGCCCGACCAAATGTGTTTTCGGCGTTCCTGCAGGAAAGTTATTGGGCTTCTTGGTGTCAGAACGAGGCATTGAGGCTAACCCGGACAAAATCAAGGCAATCACTTCACTTGGCAAGCCGGCCAATATCAACCAAGTTCAGCGCATGGCGGGTCATATTGCAGCCCTAGGCCTTGGGGAGAAGGTCATCCCTCTTTATCAACTGCTCAAGAAAACTGACCGTTTTGTCTGCATGGATGAAGCCAATGAAGCTTTTGAGGCCTTG
This sequence comes from Hordeum vulgare subsp. vulgare, assembly GCF_904849725.1. Taxonomy (NCBI): domain Eukaryota; kingdom Viridiplantae; phylum Streptophyta; class Magnoliopsida; order Poales; family Poaceae; genus Hordeum; species Hordeum vulgare. Next base: position 175,438,428 of record NC_058524.1, read on the forward strand.
AAGAAACAACTGGCCGAGCCTCCTGTCTTAAATGCTCCAATTGACAAAGAGCCTATGCTCCTATATGTTGTTGCCAACTCTAAAGCAGTAAGTGTAGTAGTGGTCGTCGAGCACAGGGAAGAAGGAAAGGAATATCCGATTCAAAGGCCGGACTACTTTGTCAGCGAAGTCCTGACCCTCTCCAAACAGCGTTATCCGCATTGGCAGAAGTTGGTTTTTGGGATCTTCATGGCGAGTCAGAAATTAAAACACTATCTTCAGGAGCATCCGATCACAGTAGTCAGTTCCGTGCCGCTCGATGATATTATACAAAATCGTGAAGCAACTGGGCGGATTGCTAAGTGGGCTATCGAGCTTGGTCCCCATCATGTGAAAGATACCCCTAGCACGGTTATTAAGTCTCAGGCCTTAGTGGACTTCATCAACGATTGGACCGAGTTGCAAATCCCAAAAGACAGACCTGACCACACGTATTGGACTATCTATTTTGACGGGTCTAGACAGCTGGAGGGCTCGGGGGCTGGCGTGGTATTAATCTCACCTCAGGGTGACAAGTTTTGCTATGTCCTCCGACTCATGTTCCCGTGTACCAACAATGCGGCGGAATATGAGGCTTTGCTCCATGGGCTTAGAATTGCCAAAGAGATGAATCTCAGTCGAGTCAGATGCTTGGGCGACTCAGATTTGCTGGCACGGCAAGTCTCTAGCACGTGGGATTCCAGAGACCCTTTGATGGCGGCTTATAGGCGTGCCGTGTCAGACGTGGCGGGTCACTTTCATGGTTATCAAGTCGATCATGTTGACTGTCGACTCAACGAGGCAGCTAATACTCTTTCACGACTCGGATCACAGCGTAAGCCGGTTCCCCATATCGTCATTTTGGATGTGTTGCATAATCCATCAGTGAAATTTCCTTCGGAGGAGGATTTAGCGGTTCCTGACCCAGAATCTCAACTTGTGGCGGCTCTCCGCGCTACCCCGGATTGTGCGGTCCCTTACATGGCATATCTAGCGCGAGGCGAGTTACCAGCTGATGAGTTGCTGGCCTGCCAAATTATCCGGCGATGCAAATCCATGGTTATACATAAAGGCAAGTTGCACAAGCGAAGCACTTCTGGAATCTTTCAAAGGTGTGTTTCGTCTGAAGAAGGGTATGCGATTCTTAACGAGATACACGCAGGTGATTGTGGTCATCACGCCGGGTCACGCTCTTTGGTATCCAAAGCCTTTAGGCATGGATTTTACTGGTTGACAGCCCATGCACACGCTGAGGACATAGTGCGCACATGTGATGGATGCCAAAAATTTGGGCGTCAGATGCATGTGCCGGCTTGAGAATTGCGGATGATCCCAATTACATGGCCTTTTGCGGTTTGGGGACTGGACATGGTTGTCCCTTCAAGATGTCATCTAACAAAAATACTCACCTATTGGTGGCGGTTCACAAGTTTACCAAGTGGGTTGAAGCAGAGCCGGTCAGCAGTTGCGATGTAGACACGACCGTCAAGTTCCTCAAGAAGTTGATTTTGCGCTTCAGCTATCCTCATAGTATTATTACTGATAATGGTAGTAATCTATCCAAAGGCGCCATGCAAGAATTTTGTGCGAAGGAGCACATCTGGCTTGATGTCTTTGCAGTTGCACACCCCCAATCTAACGGACGAGCGGAGTGGGTGAATCAACAAGTATTGCGGGGGATCAAGCCCCGGCTTATGCTGCCTCTGGAACGTACTCCGGGGTGTTGGGTTGAAGAGCTGCCTTCGGTTTTTGGAGCATCAAGACCACCCCTGATCGGCCTACTTGTTACACACCCTTTTTCTTGGTCTATGGAGCTGAGGCAGTGTTACCAAGTGACATCAGGCACGACTCACCATGAGTCGCCGCTTATATAGAGAAAGACAAAAAGTTGGAGTGCCAAGATTCGTTGGACGCCTTGGAGGAGGAACGCAACTTGGCAGCATCACGGTCGGCGATTTATCAACAAGACCGGCGACGCTATCATAGCCCTTGGGTCAAAAGTCGAGTCTTTGAGGAGGGCGACTTAGTGCTCCGGTTGATTCAGGATCATACTAGTATGCATAAGTTAGCCCCTCCGTGGGAAGGACCTTTTGTCGTTAGCAAGAGTCTTCACAATGGTTCCTACTACGTGGTGGATCTTTGCCCAGATAGGCCAACAACAGAGGTTGAGACAACCCGGCCGTGGAACATTACCCACTTATGGCCTTACTATACTTAGAGCCACTGGCTCCTTATTTGTGTACATAATTCAGTCATTGTATTCTCTTTTCACATATATATAAAGCAATAAAGCCGGCGCCCACGAACTTCGGGGTCTCTGCCGATTGAGCTTCTTGAGAGCATGAGTCTTTATTGTTTCATAAGTCGTCCAAGCATGGACGCTATCAGCATCAAAGAGCATAAGTCGCCACGCTGTGCTTATTTCAAAACTTGATGCTGATGCGCCAAGGAGGACCAAAGTTTCCACATTGCACGGTTCAAACATAGGCACCCTATATGGTTTTGAGAATTAAGCCGTCTTACTTGGGGGCTACTAGTTCCCAAGTCGTTTTGCAGGAAGAGCGTAAACGCTTCTGTAATCCTATGTCTGGTTTTTCCCTAATCATAGGTCACTTGGGGGCTTCTGCTCATTGAGTTCAGCCTGAATACCCTCTTGGCTAGCAAAAAATTAACGCATTACAATGGTTATACTGGACTGTGTGTTTGGCGACTCGCGCTATGGTCCCGTGTACTCTTGGCGAGTTAATCCACCTTTTGGGCCCTGAACTTGCCTAGGTTAAAACTTGAAGGGTGCTAGTGGGAGCCGGCACATGGAAAATAAACAAACCATGGGTTCACTTAACCTGCTTCACTTAAGCTTGAATCGCGCCTGATCAGTCGGTCTAAACAACTCAAGCTGTTGCAGAAGCCTTCCTGGGGTAGCACTAGAGTCTCGCAAACTCGTCCTACCCTATCGTGACTCATTGAGCGACAAACTTTATGACTACAAAGTATCTTTGTAGCATAACCCAAGAATTTCATAAAAACTCCATTATAAACTGTCGCGACTCATTGAGCTGGCTTATTTTTTCTTCTCTGATAAACAGGGAAAGAGGTCCTCTATCAGACATGGCAAAAGCACTTGGCAAGGCGATTCATATTAATAAAATAGTGAGGCTTTAACGTCATCACAAGGTACAGTTATAATATTGTCTTCAAATTTCTAGACTATTACATGGCTGAGAAGGCCATATCAGGAGACATAACCCGGCCATGGATGATCAAACTATATTCCACGGGTGATCTTCATGTCAGTCTTGACTCAACACCCCACCAGATTATCCTGCCTCGAGCTTTCGCCATCTTGGATTTGTAAGTCGCCCAATTTCCAATTGCAATTGGTCAAGACATGGAACTCGTCCTCATCAGTCAAGATGGTGGACAAATCAGCATCAGAGTCAAAAGGATGCTTACGGCGGTGCGGAGTTAGGACGGTGGTTTCATATGAAGGAGGAGTAACCCGTTTGCTGTGCTCATCATAAGCCGCATGATATTTTCCTAAATCCAAGCCGGCATCTAGTTGAGTCGCCTCGAAGCGAGATTCTTTTACACAACGGTGGTAATCCTCTTGGGTGAACTCTGACCCGTCATCTTTGAGCTCCGGAAATCCTCCAGTTATTTCTTCCGGCTTAAGCTGTGGAGCATAGGCCAAGCACCGGTTAAGGCAGTTAGCGCTCCTTTGCGGGCAGCTGACCTCTTCAGCTCCTCTATCTGGGGTGGCAGCGTAGAGAAACAGCCCAACATATGCTTGATGGATGTTATGGGCTCTTTGTTGCCCATGACAGCCTTCATAGTCATAACACCACCAGTGTACAGCTGCTTCGACAAAGTATAGATTGCCTTCAGCTTCAAAATACAATCATTCAGAAGAGTGGCGGCTCGAGGACCTGCAGGAAAGAAGCACGATCATAAGACGCCACAAGGTCGTACAATACGCTTTGAGAAGGGAGTAATTGATTCTTACCGAACACGGCATGGGCCATCTTTGAGATGTGATGTTTTAATCCAGATAGCTCTTGCACGGCGGCTTTTAGTTTTTCTTTGGCTTGTTACGCCCTTTTCAGTACGGCAACTTGCTCAGCATGGGCTTTGTCTTCAAACTTTTTGTGCTCTGCCCTCATTTTTTCCATGTCAGCCAGGGCAAGGCGAAGCCTCTCTTCAAATCTAGCTCGGGCATCCTTTTGTTCAGCGAGGCTTTGTTTCATGCCGGCCACAATTGAGTCGGCCTGAGTGACTGATTCCTGCAAAAACATCAAGAAAAGCAAGTTTCTGGAGCATTGCAAGCAACATCCCTGACACTTGGGGGCTAATGTATGATTCATTTTTTCTAGAGCTGAAGACCCGGCTCATCTTTACAAAGATGACCCGGCCCTTGGGGGCTACAGATTGAAGCTCTTCTTAAAATATAACTTAAAAGACCCGACTCATCTTTAAAAATATGTCCCGGCCCTTGGGGTCTACAGGTTGAATCTCTTCTTCAAATATAAGTTAAATGACCCGACTCATCTTTACAAATATGACCTGGCCCTTGGGGGCTACAGGTTGAAGCTTTTCTTCAAGTTATAAGTTAAAAGATCCGGCTCATCTTTAAAAGGATGACCCGGCCCTTGGGGGCTACAGGTTGAAGCTCTTCTTCAAATACAAGTTAAAAGACCCGGCTCATCTTTAAAAATATGACCCAACTCTTGGGGGCTACAGATTGAAGCTTTTCTTCAAGTTATAAGTTAAAGACCCGGCTCATCTTTAAAAAGATGACCCGGCCCTTGGGGGCTATAGGTTGAAGCTTTTCTTCAAGTTATAAACTAAAAGAACCGGCTCATCTTTACAAAGATGACCCGGACCTTGGGGGTTACAGGTTGAAGCTTTTCTTCAAGTTATAAACTAAAGACCCGGCTCATCTTTAAAAAGATAACCCGGCCCTTGGGGACTACAGGTTGAAGCTCTTGTTCAAGAACAAACTAAAGACCCGGCTCATCTTTAAAAAGATGACCCGACCCATGGGGGCTACAAGTTGAAAGATTACGCAACACACGATTCATCATGGATGACTCGTCCATTGGATGGCTAATGGGAGGACATGTCAAGAAGGTTAAAAGGTATCATACCTCATGTTTTATTCGCATCATGTTAGCCAAGCTCTTTTCTATTTCATGGCTCGTCTCTAGGCGCCTCACAAAACCAGAGTATAGTTCATCAAACTCCAATTTTTCATAATTGGGAAGCTTCAGCTTGGTGATATCTTTTTCTGCAAAGACTTGGGCATCTTTTGGTGCATGTTTGGTTAAAACCGCGGTTGTAGGCTTAGAATAGTCGGTACCAGTGACGATGACTGAATCCAGGTCTTCATGTGCCTTATGAGGACTGGCGGGTTGATGTCTTTAGTTACTTCCTTTTGAGGGCTTGGAAGGTCGTCCGGGATGTCAGGGAAATCATCAAAGACATCGGCGTGAGTCTCGGCTGGTTCTTCTTAAGCCTCTCGGATGGAGGTACTCATGCCAAACATTTCAGCCACTTTGGGAACAAAATATAACTCGCTCATATTTTTTGCTTCAGCCCTAAGGAACGATGGTACCAATGTTAAAACAGAAACATTGACACGTGAAGAAACTGTTGGGGAATGTGTCATGGGAAACAAAAAATTTCCTACGCACACTAAGACCTATCATGGTGATGTTCATCTACGAGAGGGAGATCGGATCCACATACCCTTGTAGATCGCTAAGAGGAAGCCTTAATAAACTCCATTGATGTAGTGGTACGTCTTCACAATCTGTCCACGAACCGTCCCATGATCCGTCCCGCGAACCATCTCACGATCCGTCCCACGATCCGTCCTGATCAAGTGTCGAACGTACGGCACCTCCACATTTCGCACACGTACAGCTCAATGATGATCTCCACCTTGTTGATCCAGCAAGAGAGACGGGGATGTAGATGAGTTCCCCTGCAGCGCGACGGTGCTCCGGTGGTGGTAATCTATTCCTGCAGGGCTCCGCCCGAGCTCCGCAGAAAACCGATCTAGAGGAAGAACTATTGTCTAGAGGAGAGGGCAGCACGTGGCAAAGTTGTGTCTCAAAAAGCCCTAAACCTCTAGTATATATAGGAGGAGGGAGGAGGCAGCCTTGGCGCCACAAGGGAATCTCCCTTTGGTCGGCTGAAGTGGAGGAGGGAGGAGTCTTCTCTCCAATCCCACTTGGATTAGGACTCCTTCCTTAATTACCCACCTCTTTTGGATTTTCCACTTTTTCCTCATGGGCTTTCCTTGGATGACTTTTTCAGCCCACTATGCCTTATTGTGCATCCAATAAACCCATGTGGACCCCTTGGGGCGTGGTGGGCCCACCCAGTGGGCCCCCGGAACCCATTCGTCACTCTTGGTACACTCCGAGCAATGCCCGAAAACCTTCCGAATCCAAACACCAACTTCCTATATATCAATCTTCGTTTCCGGACCATTCTGGAACTCCTCGTGACTTCCGGGATCTCATCCGGGACTCCGAACAAAACTTTGGTCACCAACACATATAACTTAACTATATCAAAACGTCACTGAATCTTAAGTGTGCAGACCCTGCGGGTTCGAGAACTATGCAGACATGACCCGATACACTCTCCGGTCAATAACCAACAGTGGGACCTGGATGTCCATATTGGCTCCTCTATATTCTACAAATATCTCTATCGGTTGAACCTCTATGTCAAGGATTCATATAATCCCGTATACTATTCCCTTTGTCCTTCGGTATGTTACTTGCCCGATATTCGATCGTCGGTATCTCCATACCTAGTTCAATCTCGTTACCGGCAAGTCTCTTTACTCGTTAATGTAATACAAGATCACGTAACTAACTCTTTAGTCACATTGCTTGCAAGGCTTGTTGTGATGTTGTATTACCGAGTGGGCCCCGAGATACCTCTCCGTTACACGGAGTGAAAAATCCCAGTCTTGATCCATGCCAACCCAACAGACACCATTGGAGATACATATAGAGCACCTTTATAGTCACCCAGTTACGTTGTGACGTTTGATACACACAAGGTATTCCTCCGGTGTCCGGGAGTTTGCATGATCTCATGGTCATAGGAACAGAGACATTGATATGCACACAAGAGTAGCAATAAACTGACACGATCATATACTATGTTTATAGTTTGGGTCTTGTCCATCACATCATTCTCCCAATGATCTGATCCCGTTATCAAGTGACAACACTTGCCTATGGCCAGGAAACCTTGACCATCTTTGATCAACGAGCTAGTCAACTAGAGGCTCACTAGGGACAGTGTGTTGTCTATGTATCCACACATGTATTTGAGTTTCTAATCGATACAATTCTAGCATGGATAATAAACGATTACTATGAACAAAGAAATATAATAATAACGAATTTATTATTGCCTCTAGGGCATATTTCCAACAGTCTCCCACTTGCACTAGAGTCAATAATCTAGTTCACATCAATATGCAATTGTAATGAATCTAACACCCATACAGTTCTGGGGTTCGATCATGTCTTGCTTGTGAGAGAGGTTTTAGTCAACGGATGTGAACCTTTCAGATCCGTGTGTGCTTTACAAATCTTTATGTCATCCTATAGATTCCGCTACTACGTGCTATTTGGAAATATTCCAAATGACTGCTCTAATATACGAATCCGGATTACTACTCTGAGTTATTTGGATTAGCGGCAATTATTGCATCGACGTAACCCTTTACGACGAACTCTTTAATCACCTCCATGATCGAGAAAAATTCCATAGTCCACTAGTTATTAAAGATAACTTTGACCGATGTTTAGTGATTCAATCCCGGATCACTTTTTGTACCTCGTGAGATACTCATGGCAAGGCACACATCAGGTGCGGTACACAGCTTGGCATACTTTAGAGCCTACGGCTAAGGCATAGGGGACGACCTTTATCCTTTCTCTTTCTTCTATCGTGGTAGGGCTTTGAGTCTTACTCAAATTCACACCTTACAACAGAGCCAAGAACTCCTTCTTTGCCGATCTATTTTGAACTCCTTCAAAAACTTGTCAGGGCATGCATTTTGTTGAAAGTTCTTAATAAGCGGCTTGATTTATCGCCATAGATCTTGACGCACAATGGTCAAGTAGCTTAATCCAGGTTTTCCTTGAAAAACACCTTTCAAACAACCCTTTATGCTTTCCAGAAATTCTACATTATTTACGATCAACAATATGTCAACCACATATACTTATGAGAAATTCTGTAGTGCTCCCACTCACTTCTTTGGAAATACAAGTTTCTCACAAACCTTGTATAAACCCAAAAACTTTGATCATCTCATCAAAGCGTATATTTCAACTCCGAGATGCTTGCACCAGTCCATAGAAGGATCACTGGGGTTTGTATAATTGGTAGCATCCTTAGGATCGACAAAACCTTCTGGTTGTATCACATACGATCTTTCCTCAAGGAAACCGTCGAGAAACAATGTTTTGACATCCTATGTGCAATATTTCATAAATAATGCAAGAACTGCTAACACAATTCAAACAGACTTTTGGCATCGCTACGAGTGAGAAAGTCTCATCATAGTCAACCCATTGAACTTGTCGAAAACATCTTTGCGATAAGTCGAACTTTTCTTAACGGTGACTTTTCACCATCATCGTTTGTCTTCCTTTTAAAGATCCATATGTACTTAATAGTCTTGCGACCATCAAGTAGTTCTTCCAAAGTCTATACTTTGTTTTATACACGGATCCTCTCTCGGATTTCATGGCCTCCAACCATTTGCTGGAATCCGAGTCCACCATCGCTTCTCCATAGCTCGTAGGTTCATTATTGTTCAACAACATGACCTCCAAGAAAGGGTTACCGTACCACTCTGTAGCAGTACGTGACCTTGTCGACCTACGAGGTTTGTAGTAACTTGATCCATAGCTTAATGATCACTATCATCAGTTTCCACTTCAATCGGCGTAGACGCCACAGGAACAACTTCCTGCGCCCTGCTACACATTTGTTGAAGTGACGTTTCAGTAACCTCATCAAGTTCCACCACCCTCCCACTCAATTATTTTGAGAGAAACTTTTCCTCGAGAAAGGACCCGTTTCTAGAAACAAACACTTTGCTTCCGGATCTGAGATAGGAGGTATACCCAACTCTTTTAGGTGTCCTATGAAGATGCATCTATCTGCTTTGGGTTCGAGCTTATCATGCTGAAACTTTTCCACATAAGCATCACAGCCCCAAACTCTTAAGAAATGAGAGCTTAGGTTTCTCCAAACCATAGTACATACGGTGTCATCTCAATAAAAATACGTGGTGCCCTATTTAAAGTGAATGTAGTTGTCTCTAATGCATAACCCATAAACGATAGTGGTAATTCGATAAGAGGCATCATAGTATGCACCATATCAAATAGGGCGCGGCTATGACGTTCGGACACACCATCACACTATGGTGTTCTAGGTGGCATGAGATGTGAAACAATTTTCACATTTGTCTTAATTGTGTACCAAACTCGCAACTCGGTATTCATCTCTATGATCATAACGTAGAGATGTTACCCTCTTGACACGACCATCTTCAACTTCACTCTGAAACTACTTTGAACCTTTCAATAACTCACACGTGTGTTTCATCAAGCAAATACACTAGTATCTACTGAAAACATCTGTGAAGTAAGAATATAACATATCCATTGCGTGCCTCAGCACTCATTGGACTGCATACATCCAAATGTATTACTTCCAATAATTTACTTTCTAGTTCCATCTCACTGGAAAACGAGGTTTTCAGTCATCTTGCCCATGTGGTATGATTTGCATGTCTCAGGTGATTCAAAATCAAGTGAGTCCAAACGATCCATCTGCACGGAGTTTCTTCATGCGTTTATACCAATAGGCATGGTTTGCATGTCTCAAACGTTTCAAAAATGAGTGAGTACCAAGATCCATCCGCATGGAGCTTCTTCATGCATTTTATACCAACATGACTCAAGCGGCAGTGCCACAAGTAAGTGGTACTATCATTACTACTTTTTATCTTTTGGCATCAATATTATGAACATGTGTATCACTATAATCGAGATTCAATAAACCTTTGAAGGTATTTATTCAAGAAAATAGAATAACCATTATTCTCCTTAAATCAATAATCTTATTGCAATATACACGATCTAATCATGTTCATGCACAACGCAAGCACCAAATAACAATTATTTCGGTTTAACACTAATCCCGATGGTAGAGGGAGTGTGCGATGTTTGATCGCATCAACCTTCGAAACACTTCCAGCACATATCGTCACCTCGCCTTTAGCTAGTCTCTCTTTATTTCGTAGCTTTTATTTCGAGTTAAAAACACTTAGCAACTGAACCGGTATCTAATACCCCCGTGCTACTAGTAGTACTAGTAAAGTACACATCAATATCATGTATATCAAATATACTTTTCTCGACTTCGCTAGCCTTCTCATCTAGCAAGTATCTAGGGTAGCTCCGCCTCGGTGACCGTTCTCTACATAACAGAAGCACTTAGTCTCGGGTTTGGGTTCAACCTTAAGTTTCTTCATTAGAGCAGCAACTGGTTTGCCGTTTCATGAATTATCCCTTCTAGCCCTTGCCCTTCTTGAAACTAGTGGTTTTAATAACCATCAACAATTGATGCTCGTGCTTGATTTCTACTTTTGCAGTGTCAAACATTGTGAATCACTCAAGGATCATCATATCTATCCATGATATGTTCTAGTTCATCACGAAGCTCTAGTAGCTTGGTGGCAGTGACTTTGGAGAACCATCACTATCTCATCTGGAAGATTAACTCCCACCTGATTCAAGCGACTGTTGCACTCAGACAATCTGAGCACATGCTCAATGATTGATCTTTTCTCCTTTACTTTGTAGACGAAGAATCTTGTCGGAGATCTCATACCTCTCAACAAGGGCATGAGCATGAAATCCCAATTTCATCTCTTAGAACATTTCATATGTTCCGTGATGTTTCAAAACATCTTCAGCGCCTTAATTCTAAGTCGTTAAGTATTTCGCACTGAACTATCACGTAGTCATCAAAAAACGTGTATGTCAGATGTTTGGAACATCCACAGACGACGCTCGAGGTTCAACACACCGAGTGGTTCCTTAAGGACATAAGCCTTCTGTGCAGCAATGGGGACAATCCTAAGTTTACGGACCCATTCCGCATAATTGGTATTATCATCTTTCAACTAAAATTTCTCTAGGAACATATCTAAAAATAGTAGACCTACAGCGCAAGCTACAACACTATTTGCAAAGACCTTTTGACTATGTTCATGATAATTAGTTCAATTAATCATATTACTTAAGAACTCCCACTTAAATAGACATCCCTCTAGTCATTCGAGTGGTGCATGATCCAAATCCACTAACTCAAGTCCGATCATCACGTGAGTTGAGTATAGTTTCAGTGGTGAACATCTCCATGTTGATCATATCAACTATATGATTCATGCTTGACCTTTCGGTCTCTTGTGTTCTGAGGCCATGTTTGTACATGCTAGGCTCATCAAGTTCAACCCGAGTGTTCCACGTGTGCAACTGTTTTGCACCCGTTGTATGTGAAAGTTGAGTCTATCACACCCGATCATCACGTGTTGTCTCGAAACGACGAACTATCGCAACGGTGCACAGTCGGAGAGAACACAATTTTTCTTGAAATTTTAGTGAGGGATCACCTTATAACGCTATCATCGTTCTAAGCAAGATAAGGTGCATAAAAGGATTAACATCACATGCAATTCATAAGTGACATGATATGGCCATGACCTTGTGCTTCTTGATCTCCATCACCAAAGCACTGACATGATCTTCATCGTGACCGGCGCCCCACCATGATCTCCATCATCGTGCTGCCATCGAGGTTGTCGTGCTATCTATGCTATTACTACTAAAGCTACAACCTAGCAATATAGTAAAAGCATCTTCAAGCACAAACAATAGTTTAAAGACAACCATATGGCTCCTACCGGTTGCTGTAGCATCGACGTGCAAGTCGATATTTAACTATTACAACATTATCATCTCATACATCCAATATATCACATCATGTCTTTGTCCATATTACATCACATGCATACCGTACAAAAACAAGTTAGACGTCCTCTAATTCGTTGTTGCATGTTTTACGTGGCTGCTATGGGTATCTAGTATGATCGCATCTTCCTTACGCAAAACCACAACGGTGATGTGCAAATTGCTATTTAATCTCGCTCCAAGGACCACCTCGATCAAATCTAATTAAACTAAAGTTGAAGAAACAGACACCCGTCAGTCAACTTTATGCAACAAATTGCATGTTCGTCGATGATGTCAGTCTCTCGTAAGCATACGAGTAAGGTTGGTCTGGGCCACTTCAATCCAACAATACCGCCAAATCGAGAAAAGACTAAGGAGGGCAGCAAATCAAACATCAACGCCCACAAAAACATTTGTGTTCTACTCGATATTACATCTACGCATGAACCTGGCTCTGATACCAATGCTGGGGAACGTTGCATGGGAAACAAAAAAAATTCTACGCACACGAAGACCTATCATGGTGATGTTCGTCTGTGAGAGGGAGATCGGATCCACATACCCTTGTAGATCGCTAAGCGGAAGCGTTAATAAACGCGGTTGATGTAGTGGTCCGTCTTCACAATTCGTCCCACGATCCGTGCCGTGAACCGTCTCACGATCCGTCCCACGATCCGTCCCGATCAAGTGCCGAACGGATGACACCTTCACGTTTTGCACACGTACAGCTCGATGACGATCTCTGCCTTCTTGATACAGCAAGAGAGACAGGGATGTACATCAGTTCCCCGGCAGCGCGTAGACGCTCCGGTGGTGGTGATCTATTCTAGCTCGGCTCCACCCGAGCTCCGCAGAAAATCGATCTAGAGGAAGAACTATGATCTACAGGAGAGGGCAGCACGTGGCAAAGTTGTGTCTCAAAAAGCCTTGGAGCCAAAAGGGAATCTCCATTGGGTCGGCCGAAGTGGAGGAGGGAGGAGTCCTCCTCCAATCCCACTTGGATTAGGACTCCTTCCTTAATTTCCCACCTCTTTCAGATTTTCTACTTTTTCCTCATGGGCTTTCCTTGGATGACTTTGTCAGCCCACTATGACTTATTGTGCATCCAATAAACCCATGTGAACCCCTTGGGGCATGGTGGGCCCACCCAGTGGGCCCCCGGAACCCATTCGTCACTCCCGATGCGCTGCCGGCAATGCCCGAAAACCTTCCGGAATCAAAACACCAACTTCCTATATATCAATCTTCATTTCTGGACCATTTCGGAACTCCTCCTGACGTCCGAGATCTCATCCGGGACTCTGAACAAAACTTCGGTCACCAACACATATTACTCAACTATACCGAAAAGTCACCGAACCTTAAGTGTGCAGACCTTGTGGGTTCGAGAACTATGCAGACAGACCTAAGACACTCTCCGGCCAATAACCAACAGCATGACCTGGTGATTAACCCACAAGTGTAGGGGACCACAATAGTTTTCGAGGGTATAGTATTCAACCCAAATTTATTGATTCGACACAAAGGGAAGCGAAAGAATATTCTCAAGTATTAGCAGCTGAGTTGTCAATTCAACCACACGTGAAAGATTAGTGTCTGCAAGCAAAGTATGAGTAGCAAAGTGGTATGATAGCAACGGTGCCAGAAAAAGGTCTGCTGACGGCAGACTATTCCTAACTTGTTGTATCAATGGCGCCTAGAAAAGTCTTGCAACAAGTAATAGCAAAGTAGCAAGTAACAGCAGTAGAGACACCAATAGCAAGGAACAGCAGTAGTGACAGCAGCAGCAAGTAACAGCAATAACAGCAGCAGCAAGTAACATGAGTAACGAGTAGCAGTAGTAGCAGCAGTAGTACCGACAAAGTAACGTAGCACGGACCAGTAGTAAAAGACTCGTAGGCAGTGGATCGGTGATGGATGAGTATGTCGGATGTGATTCATCTTGTAACAGCTATAACACGGAGAGATAAGTAACTAGCTCCCGTTCGTCAATCTAATGTAGGCATGTATTCTCTATGTAGTCATACGTGCTTAGGGAAAATAACTTGCATGACATCTATTGTCCATCCCTCCCGTGGCAGCGGGGTCCTAATGGAAACGACAGGATATTAAGGTTCTCCTTTTAATAAAGAAACGGACCAACGCATTAACACTTGGTGAATACATGAACTCCTCATACTATGGTCATCTCCGGGAGTGGTTCCGGCTATTGTCACTCCGGGGTTGCCGGGTCATAACGCGTAGTAGGTGACTACAACTTGCAAGATAGGATCTAAAACACACATATATTGGCGACAACATAATAGGTTCAGATCTGAAATCATGGCACTCAGGCCCTAGTGACAAGCATTAAGCATGGCAAAGTAGTAGCAACATCAATCTAAGAACATAGTGGATACTAGGCATCAATCCCCGTCAAAACTAACTCGATTACATGATAGATCTCATCCAACTCATCACCTTCCAGCAAGCCTACGATGAGATTACCCATGAATGATGAAGAGCATCATGGAATAGGCGATGGAGGAAGGTTGATGATGACGATGGCGACGATCTCCCCTCTCCGGAGCCCAAAACGGACTCTAGATCAGCCCTCCAGATGAAGAACGGGGGGTGGCGGCGCCTCCGTATCGTAAAACGCAATGAATGCTTCTCTTTGATTTTTTTTCCGGGCTAGACAGAATAAATAGAGCTGACTTTGGAAGCGGTGGAGCCTCGTGGGCCCCGCAAGCCTGGTTGGTGCGGCCTGGGGGGTGGCCGGGCCATCTAGGCTTGTGGCCCACTGGCACACCCCCTCCGGTGGATCTTTGCGCAGCTATTTTTCATTAATTCCAAAAAAAATCTCCATAAATTTTCAGGTCATTCCGAGAACTTCTATTTCTGCACAAAAACAACACCATGGCAATTCTGCTAAAACAATGTTAGTCCGGGTTAGTTCCATTCAAATCATGCAAATTAGAGTCCAAAACAAGGGCAAAAGGGTTCGGAAAAGTAGATACAACGGAGACGTATCAACTCCCCCAAGCTTAAAGCCTTGCTTGTCCTCAAGCAATTCAGTTGACAAACTTAAAGAGACAAAAGAAAAACTTTGACGAACTCTGTTTGATCTTGTTGTTGTAACTATGTCTAACTCATATCCAGAGTTTCAGCAAGATCACAAGCAAACCACATAAGCAAATGACATCTAGGTCTCACGGTAAACACATATCAATGGCATAATCAACTAGCGAGCAAATAATAATAAGCCTCAAATGTCAACACTTCAATCAAAACAACATGAAGCAGTGCGAACAGATGGTATCTCGCAAGCTCTTACTGAGACCGCAAAACATAAATGCAGAGCACCTTCGAAGACCAAGGGCTGACTAAACATTGTAATTCATGGCAAAGAAGATCATGTCACCGTCATACTCAACACAGTTAAAAGCAAAGCATAAAAATGACACAGGTGCTCTCTAATTGGTGCTTTTGTAAGAGGAGGATGACTCAACAGGAACATAAATAGACAGGCCCTTCGCAGAGGGAAGCATTGATTTGTAGAGGTGCCAGAGCTCAAGCTTTTGAAAACAGAGATAATAATTTTGGGTGGCATGCTTTCATTGTCAACGCAATGACTAAGAGTTCTCAACATCTTCCACGCTACACATGCTATAAGCGGTTCCCAAACAGAAAAGTAAAGTTTTGACTCCCCCACCACCAATCAATCACACTCCACGGCTAGCCGAATCCTCGGGTACCGTCCATACCAACATCAATCCTGGGGGAGTTCTATTTGCAATTATCTTTTCGATTTGAGCATGGAACTGGGAATTCCAATTACCGGCCCCTTTCTCGTGAATGATAGTGAATAAACACATATCGAGGATAACACGCCTAGCATGGAAGATACTAATAGCCCCCTGTCACAACATGAGCGGTTCGGGCATGCGAAACAGATTATTTCTTGAAGGTTTAGAGAGTGGCACATGCAAATTTACTTGGAACGGCGGGTAGATACCGCACATAGGTAGGTATGGTGGACTCATATGGAACAACTTTGGGTTTATGGAAGTGGATGCACAAGCAGTATTCCCGCTTAGTACAAGTGAAGGCTGGCAAAAGACTGGGAAGCGACCAACTAGAGAGCGACAACAGTCATCAAAATGCATTGAGATTAACCAACATTGAGTGCAAGCATGAGTAGGACATAAATCATCATGAACATGAATATCATAGAGGCTATGTTGATTTTGTTTCAACTACATGCGTAAACATGTGCCAAGTCAAGCCACTTGAAACATTCAAAGGAGGATACCATCCTATCATACTACATCATAGTCATCTCAACATTCATGTTGGCAACCAAGACAAACCATTATAAGCTCCTAGCTAAGTAAGCATGGCATAAGAAACTATGATGTCTAAGTTATCATTGCAAACATGTTTCTCTCACAACAAAGTTGAACTAGGAATAGTGAGCTAGTCATATTTACAAAAACAAAATACATAGAGTTCATACCAGCTTTTCCAGGCTCAGTCACTTCATCATATATTATCATTATTGCCTTTCACTTGCACGACCGAACGACGTGAACAATAATAAGAGTGCTCGTGCATTGGACTACGCTGGAATCTACAGGCAAACACAAAGGATAAGACAAAGTAATATGGCTCTTTGAAAGCTAAACAGGTCTGCGTGCAAGAGCCACTAAACATTGTAACCATGGTCTTCTACCTTGACCCAAAGAAAAAGAAAACTATTTACAGGGAAAGCTCCCAACAAGCAAAAGAAGAAAAGAAAATCTTTTTGGTTTTTCTCAAACTAGACAGACACACGAAAAGAAAACGAGAAAAAGAAAATAAACTAGCATGGATGATAAAGTGGCAAAGTGTGAACACTGACGAACAAAGTGAAAGCATAAGCAAGAATGTAAAGTCGGTGAGAACGCGTACTCCCCCAAGCTTAGGCTTTTGGCCTAAGTTGTCTACTCCCAAGGAGGAAAATAACCAGCTCCAGGGTACTCCGGAGTGGACTGAGGATGCCACTGTTGTGTGAGCTCCTCTGGCTCCTACTGATAAACTGGCGTCTGGTACTCGACTGGTGGCTCGGGCACAGGCACCTGTGGTTGGGCCAAGCCCCAATATGCGTAGATGTCCGAGGGCATAATGATGTACCTGCCTGCATGAAGATTGAACAAAGAAGGAGCAGGCAAAGTAATAGTCTCACGAGTACCCTGACTAAATACCAGGTTATAAATCATCATTCTATTTATATCTCTATCAAGAAAGTCATGGCGAACCATGCTATCGTAATCTAGATATCTCTCGAGAAGAAGAATATCTTCTTCCTCGTCCAGTCTAATAGGTATCTCAAAGTGTCTAGCAAGACGGGTAGCATAGATACCTCCATAGACAACACCTTTAGAATGGTTCAGGTTCAACCGTTGAGCTACTATAGCGCCCAAGCTATAAATTTTATCGTTATAAAGGGCTTCGTGCAAGACCGCAAGATCTGGGGAACTAAGTGACCCAGCTTTCCCACGGCCAATCAAAAAATTTCCCACAAATAATGAGAAGTACTGAAGCACGGGAAAATGTATGCTAGCAGCTCTAGCGCAAGACACTCCTCTCTCCTCTCCTACAGCAATTGTATCGATGAAAGCTTCTAAGTCCCGTGGACGAGGTTCATGAATATCCCCAATGTAAGGTAATTTGCAAACATTGCAAAAATCCTGGAGTGACATGCGTTGGGGGATATCATAAAGATTAAACTCAACCATAGGAGGATTCTTCCTCGGATAGAAGTTAAAGCTTTGTACGAAGATATTAGTGAGGAGGAGGTATTGCGGACACTTATCTTCAACAAAGGCGGTAAGGCTTGTGTTCTCCACCAAGTGATAAAAGTCCTCATAAATTCCAGCGGCGCGTAAGAACACGTCGCTTGGCCACTCGCACGCTCGAACTTCTGTGACTCGAGGGACCAGATACTTGGGCTTCTTCTCACTCCCATCATCCTTGGGGTCACGGCTTGACGAGCCTCTTAAGAACCTCCTCATCTTTTCCGTTTTCTATCTCTGAAAATTTCTGAAATTTTTAGTGATTCTAAGGAAAAGTGAATAAGGCTCAACAAAACTCGTAGCAACTACTCCCACAAGTGGCTAGAGGCCATATTACGCATCAAAACTACTTGGGACCAGCTAAAATCAGCATGCAAAGCTCAAGCGCAGGGTCACCAAGGCAGCAAAAATATGCGAAGTATAAGGCACTAGGGCAAAAACTAATTGGACCAATGGAGGAGTCACTTACCAAGGAGTAATTTCCCCAAAACAGTTTGGAGAAAGGTGCTTTGAGCAAAGAGATCGAAAATCCCAGCAAGAGGAGCAAGAACACGGGTTTGAGCTGCGAAACGATTTTTTGTGGAGGTAGGAGAACCAGATGAGAGCAAGAATGAGTGGAGGGGTACCTGTGGGCCCCACAAGCCTGGGTGGCGCGGCCAGGGGGTGCCCGTGCCCCCTGGGCTTGTGGCCCAATGGTGTAGTGCTACTGCAACAAAAGACCTTCCAACGGCGCCAGAAATAGGCACGTCGACGGGAGAATACTGGGCTTGATCTTTCTGCTGCGGCTACGCCTTAAGGGACTTCCTAGGCAAGTATGCAAAGGATTTCCCCCGTGGCCTTGGAGCCTTGCGTTGGTGTTCCCACGAAGCGAAAAGGGTGATGTAGCGTAGCGGTGGTAAGTATTTCCCTAAGTTTGAGAACCAAGGTATCAATCCAGTGGAGGAGTATCTCAAGATCCTGCACAAACACAAAAGCTTGCTCCCAACGCTATGAAGGGGTTGTCAATCCCTTATAGATTGTTTGCCAAGTGAGAACTGAAAGCAACAAAGTAACAAAGCAAAGTAAAAGAGGAGGTGTAAATGATGGATGTGAATAGACCCGGGGGCCGTAGTGTTTAATAGTGGCTTCTCTCATGAAAGCAAGTAGACGGTGGGTGAACAAATTACTGTCGAGCAAATGATAGAACCGCGCAAAGTCGTGACGATATCTATGCAATGATTATTTCTATAGGCATCACGTTCAAAACAAGTAGACCGATACTGTCTGCATCTACTACTATTACTCCACACGTCGACCACTATCCAGCATGCATCTAGTGTATTAAGTCCATAACAACAGAGTAACGCCTTAAGCAAGATGACATGATGTAGAGGGATAATCTCAAACCAATGATAAAAACCCCATCTTTTTACCCTTGATGGCAACTACTTGATGTGTGCCTTGCTGCCCCTACTGTCACTCGGAAAGGTCACCACATGGCAGAACCCAAAACCAAGCACTTCTCCCATTGCAAGAATCATAGATGTGGTTGGCCAAACAAAACCCAAGACTCGGAGAGACTTACAAGGATATCAAATCTTGCATATAAGAAATCAGCAAAGACTCAAATATATATCGTAGATAATCTGATCACAAATCCACAATTCATCGGATCTCGACAAACACACCGCCAAAGAAGATTATATCGGATAGATCTCCATGAAGATCATGGAGAACTTTGTATTGAAGATCCAAGAGAGAGAAGAAGCCATCTAGCTACTAACTATGGACTCGTAGGTCTGAAGTGAACTACTCACGAGTCATTGGAGGGGCGATGATGCTGATGAAGAGGCCCTACAACTCCAAAGTCCCATCCGGCAGGGTGCCGGGAAGGGTCTCCAGATGAGATCTCGCGGAAACGGAAGCTTGCGGCGGCGGAAAAGTATTTTCAAGGCTCCCCTAATTTTTTGCGGAATATTTGGGAATTTATAGGCCAAAGATCTAGGTCAGGGGGCGGCCAGGGAGGCCACAAGCCTGCCCACCGCCGCGTCCCCCCTGGTGGCGGAGTAGGGGCTTGTGGGCTCCCTGGAGACCACCTGGCTTGGCCCAAAGGCCCCTGATCTTCTTTCGTTCGGGAAAAAATCATTTTGGGGTTTTTCTTCCGTTTGGACTCCGTTCCTAAATCAGATCTGAAAAGAGTCAAAAAGACAGAAAAAACAGGAACTGGCACTTGGCACTGAATTAATAAGTTAGTCCCAAAAAATATATAAAAGGTACATAAAACAACCAAAGAAGACAAGATAACATCGTGAAACCATCAAAAATTATAGATACGTTTGAGATGTATCATGCAGCTCCCCAGACAAGCTCTTCGTCTCAGTATTTTTCAAAAAATCCAGAAAAAATCATACTTGATTTTCAAGACGTTCGGAGAACTTTTATTTTTGGGGTACTTTTCTACCGGATGCTAAGACAGAAAACAGGGAAAACTAAACTAAATCTATCATTTTTCTTCTAACCAACCTAAAGCAAAAGCTTGGAACAGAGGTTTGTGACTCCTTGATTCATCCATCTCATGGTCATTGAAAGAAATCCGTCAATGGGGTTGATCAAATCCCCTCGACAAAACTTTTCGAATCGCAAAAGAGAATGGAGAATTTTCGAATAGTCACTAGGTCACCTCAATGGGGATGTGTATTTCCCCAACAAGCAAATCATAGATCATCTTCACACGAGGAATAGGGCATTCAAAGCTCCCAATAAGAATCGATGAAGTCTTTTCGATAGCATTGATGCAATGTACTCGATATTGTTTCTTCGGAAAGTGCAATGTATGCTCATTACCGTTGACATGGAAAGTGACATTGCCTTTGTTGCAATCTATAATAGCCCCTGCGGTGTTTAAAAAGGGTCTTCCAAGGATGACCGCCATGGCATCTTCCTCGGGAATATCCAAGATAACAAAGTCTGTTAAGATAGTGACATTAGCAACCACAACAGGCACATCCTCAAAATGCCGATAGGGAAAGCAGTTGATTTGTCGGCCATTTGCAGAGTGATTTCAGTGGGTGTCAACTTATCCAGTTCAAGCCTACGATAAAGAGAGAGAGGCATAGCACTAACACCGGCTCCAAGATCGCATAACGCAGTTCTAACGTACTTGCCTTTAATGGAGCATGGTATAGTGGGCACACCGGGATCACCTAGTTTCTTGGGAGTTCCACCCTTGAAGGTATAATTAGCGAGCATGGTGGAAATCTCAACCTCAGGTATCCTTTTTTTATTAGTCCCAATATCTTTCATGTACTTAGCATACAGAGACATCTTGAGCATATTCGTCAAACGCATTTGCAGAAAGATATGTCTGATCATTTCAACGAAGCGCTCAAAATCCTCATCATCCTTTTTCTTGGATGGTTTGGGAGGAAAGGGCATGTGTTTCTGAACCCATGGTTCCCTTTCTTTACTATGCTTCCTAGCAGCAAAGTCATTCTTATCGTATCTCTGATTCTTAGGTTGTGGGTTATCAAGATCAACAGGTTCAATCTCCACATCCTTATCATTGCTAGGTTGAGCATCTTCATGAACATTACTATTGATATTATCATTAGGCTCATGTTCATCACAAGATTGTGTTTCACCATCAGAGACAGAGACATCGTTTGGACTCTCAGGTGTAGCAGCAACAGGGTTGCTAGTGTGCAAGTTCCTATCATCTTTCTTCTTCTTTCTAGGATGACTAGGTGCATCAGTGCTAACTCCTTGAGAATCTTGTTCAATTCTCTTCGGATGACCCTCGGGATACAAAGGTTCCTCGGTCATTTTACCGCCTCTAGTGGCGACTTTGACAGAATTGTCATTCAACTCATTGAGCAAGTCATTTTGAGCTTTAAGTACTTGTTCTACCTGAGTAGTAACCATAGAGGCATGTTTACTCAGAAGTTTAAGATCATTGACGTTTCTGTCCAAACAAGCACTTAAATGACTAAGCATACGAGCATTCTGTTCCAATTGTCTGCTAACATAATCATTGGAACTCTGTTGTTTGACAACAAAGTTATCAAATTCATCCAAGCATAAGCTAGCAGGTTTATCAAAAGGAATATCACTCTCATCAAACCTACGCAGAGAATTTACTTCTACTACCTGTATCGGGTTATCAAGACCATGGATCTCTTCGGTAGGTGGTAGATTTTTGACATCTTCAGATTTAATGCCTTTCTCTCGCATAGATTTCTTAGCTTCTTGCATATCTTCAGGATTGAAGAAGAGAATGCCTCTTTTCTTTGGAGTTGTCTTAGGAGGTGGTTCGGGAATAGTCCAAGCATTCTCATTGCACAACATATTATTCAGTAGAATCTCAGCTTGTTCTACAGTTCGTTCCTTAAAAACACAACCGGCACAACTATCTAGGTGGTCTTTGGAAGCATCAGTAAGTCCATTATAGAACATATCAAGTATTCCATTCTTCTCAAGAGGGTGATCAGGCAAAGCATTCAGTAGCTGGATGAGCCTCCCCCAAGCTTGTGGGAGACTCTCTTCTTCAGCTTGAGCAAAGTTGTATATTTCCTGCAAGGCAGCTTGCTTCTTATGGTCAGGGAAATATTTTTCGGAGAAGTACTAGACCATATCCTGGGGGCTACGCACACAACCAGGAGCAAGACAAGTGAACTAGGTCTTAGCATCATCCTTTAGTGAGAAAGGAAACATCTTGAGGATATAGTAGTGGCGGATCTTTTCCTCACTAGTGAATAGGGTGGCTATATCGTGCAGTTTGGTAAGATGGGCTACAACCGGTTAAGACTCATAACCGTGAAAAGGATCGGATTCGACCAGAGTGATTAACTCAGGATCGATAGAGAATTCATAATCCTTATCGGTCACAAAGATAGGCGAAGTGGCAAACTTCGGGTCGTATTTCATCCTAGCGTTTAGAGATTTTTCTTTCCACTTGCGCAGTAATTTCTCAACATCATAGCTATCCTTAGACGCAAGAAAGTCCTCAGCTATCTCTCCCTCCATAACATAACGCTCAGGCATAACAGGCAATTCAGGCATAATAGCAGGTTCTACTTCAATAGTATCAGCAGTTTCAGAAGTATCATCACATCTAGCAGCAACTCTAGCAATTTGTGCATCAAGGAATGCACCTAGTGGCAAAGCAGTATCAAGAATAGCATCATCAGGCATAGTATCAGGCATAGCATCATCAGGCATAGTATCAAGCATAGCATCATCAGGCATAGTATCAAGCATAGCATCATCAGGCATAGTATCAAGCATAGCATCATCGTAAGCATCATGGGCAGCAGAAGTAGCATCATGAAGCACAGGCGACATATCAAGATTTCTAGCAGGAGGTGATGTCGCAAACTTACTCATAACTGAAGGTGAATCAAGTGCAGAGCTAGATGGCAGTTCCTTACCTGTCCTCATAGTGGAAGGCAAGACTTTAGTTCTTTGATCTATCAGATTCCTCATAGTGATCAGCAGACGTAAATCCCAAGTGACTCAGAGGATATAGCTGTGCTTCCCCGGCAACGGCGCCAGAAACTAGTCTTGATAACCCATAAGTGTAGGGGATCGCAACAGTTTTCGAGGGTTGAGTATTCAACCCAAATTTATTGATTCGACACAAAGGGAAGCGAAAGAATATTCTCAAGTATTAGCAGCTGAGTTGTCAATTCAACCACACCTGAAAGATTAGTGTCTGCAAGCAAAGTATCAGTAACAAAGTGGTATGATAGCAACGGTGCCAGAAAAAGGTCTGTTGATGGCAGACTATTCCTAACTTGTTGTATCAATGGCGCCTAGAAAAGTCTTGCAACAAGTAACAACAAAGTAGCAAGTAACAACAGTAGTGACACCAATAGCAAGGAACAGCAGTAGTGACAGCAGCAGCAAGTAACAGCAGTAACAGCAGCAGCAAGTAACAGCAGTAACCAGTAGCAGCAGAGTAGCAGCAGTAGTAGCAGTAGTAGCGACAAAGTAACATAGCAAGGACAAGTAGTAAAAGACTCATAGGCAGTGGATCGGTGATGGATGAGTATGCCGGATGTGATTCATCATGTAACAGCTATAACACGGAGAGATAAGTAACTAACTCCCATTCGTCAAACTAATGTAGGCATGTATTCTGTATGTAGTCGTACGTGCTTAGGGAAAAGAACTTGCATGACATCAATTGTCCATCCCTCCCGTGGCAGCGGGGTCCTAATGGAAACTACGGGATATTAAGGTTCTCCTTTTAATAAAGAACCGGACCAACGCATTAACACTTGGTGAATACATAAACTCCTCATACTACGGTCATCTCCGGGAGTGGTTCCGGCTATTGTCACTCCGGGGTTGCCGGGTCATAACGCATAGTAGGTGACTACAACTTGCAAGATAGGATCTAAAACACACATATATTGGCGACAATATAATAGGTTCAGATCGGAAATCATGGCACTCGGGCCCTAGTGACAAGCATTAAGCATGGCAAAGTAGTAGCAACATCAATCTCAGAACATAGTGGATACTAGGGATCAATCCCCGTCAAAACTAACTCGATTTAATGATAGATCTCATCCAACTCATCACCGTCCAGCAAGCCTACGATGAGATTAATCACGAACGATGAAGAGCATCATGGAATTGGCGATGGAGGAAGGTTGATGATGACGATGGCGATGATCTCCCCTCTCCGGAGCCCAAAACGGACTCTAGATCTAGCCTCCAGATGAAGAACAGGGGGTGGCGGCGCCTCCGTATTGTAAAACGCAATGAACCCTTCTCTCTGATATTTTTTTTCCGGGCGAGACGGAATAAATAGAGCTGAGTTTGGAGGCGGTGGAGCCCCGTGGGCCCCACAAGCCTGGTTGTTGCGGCCTGGGGGTGGCCGTGCCGTCTGGGCTTGTGGCCCACTGGCGCACCCCCTCCGGTGGATCTTTACGCAGGTATTTTTCATTAATTCCAGAAAAATTCTCCGTAAATTTTCAGGTCATTCTGAGAACTTTTATTTCTACACAAAAACAACACCATGGCAATTCTGCTGAAAACAGCGTTAGTCCGGGTTGGTTCCATTCAAATCATGCAAATTAGAGTCCAAAACAAGGGCAAAATAGTTCGGAAAAGTAGATACGACAGAGACATATCACCTGGATGTCCATATTGGCTCCTACATATTCTACGAAGATCTCTATCGGTGGAACCTCTATGTCAAGGATTCATATAATCACGTATACTATTCTCTTTGTCCTTCGGTATGTTACTTGCCCGAGATTCGATCATTGGTATCTCCATACCTAGTTCAATCTCGTTACCGGCAACTCTCTTTACTCGTTCCTGTAATACAAGATCACGTAACTAACTCCTTAGTCACATTGCTTGCAAGGCTTGTTGTGATGTTGTATCACCGAGTGGGCTCCAAGATACCTCTCCATTACACGGAGTGACAAATCCCAGTCTTGATCCATGCCAACCCAACAGACACCTATGGAGATACGTGTAGAGCACCTTTATAGTCTCGCAGTTATGTTGCGACATTTGATACACACAAGGTATTCCTCCGGTGTCCGGGAGTTTGCATGATCTTATGGTCAAAGGAACACACACATTGACATGCAGAAAACGGTAGCAATAAACCGACACGATCATATACTATGTTTTAAGTTTGGGTCTTGTCCATCACATCATTCTCCCAATGATGTGATCCCGTTATCAAGTGACAACACTTGCCTATGGACAGGAAACCTTGACCATCTTTGATCAACGAGCTAGTCAACAAAGGCTCACTAGGGACAGTGTGTTGTCTATGTATCCACACATGTATTTCAGTTTCCAATCAATAAAATTCTAGCATGGATAATAAATGATTATTATGAACAAGAAAATATAATAATAACCAATTTATTATTGCCTCTAGGGCATATTTCCAACAGAAGCATGTTAATGAAGGAACTTACCCCTAAAGACGGATCAATGGGGGAAGAATTGAGGTAGTTGAGTCGCCATATGAGGGAGGTGAAACCTGTTGGGTGAAGGATTAAAAAATTGTGTAAATCACAAGAACAATTTGCACAGGAAGAAAAGATGTTTATAGCAACGTACATCGCTTTGTCGTTTGCAACCGGTTGTTTTCTCGGGCCAGCTGGACAAGAGGTCCCGAGAGTGGCTTCGAGTATGATGCTTGGGCGTAAAACTCGCCTTCTTCAAAAGGAAATTGGGATCCAGATAAGCATCCAGGTGAGACAGAAGAACTTTCTTACAGATTTGCCTCGCCGGCTTGGGAGGAGAAGAGTTTGAGTCAGAAGAAATGGAAATTACCTCGACATCTTCATATTAGCTCTCAAAGTCATCATCCTATAAACATAGGTAGCAAAGCATGAGTACAAGTCAAATTAAAGCAATAAGGACAAGAGAGCATTTACCTCTGGTTGTTCGTCGGTGGCCCGAGACTCGCACACAACGGATGACTCCTTTGCAGTGGACTTGCCTTTGTTTTTCTTCCTCTTCGGGGCGGGTTTGGTCGTTTTCTTGACGACAATCTTGGGCCTTCGGTTCCAAAAGGCCGAATTCCTCTGATTGACATGATTAAAGCTCGGATCAGAAACAAGCATGAGTATATTAAAAATCTAGAAAGGCGACTTGGGATGTTTTACCTCTGGAGCCGGGTTAGAAACACACAAAGGTTTAAGCCCGATTTTGGCACAGTTCTCAACAGGCTCGCCACTTAGCTTCTTCACAATATCAACAATGTCTTCTTCTTCAAGCCTCAGGTTATAGAAGCATTGTGGGTGGTCTAAGTCGCCATTGAATTCACACATCAAGCCATTCCGGTGGCTCAAAGGCAGGATTCTCCACTCCACCGAGCAGCGGATCAGATGGATCCCAGTAAGACCATTGACAGTAAGATCCCCGAGCTTTGCAAACATAGGGACAAATGTAGCTTCTTATTCTTGGGTTAGCATTTCAGGCAACTTGAAGTCCATGTGCAGACGTTCCTCCCTGAAACCTGGTAAGGGGTTCTCGTTGGGTGGAGAAGTGTCGCGGCAGTAGAACCAAGTCTTTGCCCAACCCTGGGGATGACTGGGCAATATAACAGCCGAAAACCCGCATTCTTGTCATCGCTGGATGTTGACTCCCCCAAGTTCTAGGCAGGGCCTATTGGCAAACTCTGTTTGGCGGTTCAGATAAAAGAACTTCCTGAACAAAAGTACGGTAGTCTCTATTTGCAGGTAAGCCTCGCAGAACACTTGGAACTGGCAAAGGTTGCTAATGGAGTTTTTCCCTAAGTCTTGGGGATAGAGGTTGAAGAAATGCAAGGCGTCCCTGAAGAACTTTGAGCCGGGCGGCATGAAGCCTCGCTCGACATGATCAGCAAAAACGACTACTTCCCCTTCGACAGGCTGTGGACGTTGCTCTCCAAAGGCGGTTCGCCAGCCGATCGTTTCTTTGGGCGCGAGATTGCCCACTTTCACAAAATTCGCAAGATAGGTGTCATTGACTTGAGTTGGCAACCAGTTGCATTTGGAGATGGAACCCATGATTACAAGCCTAAAAAGGGAGGGATGGAGATCTACATAAGAAGGATTGGCGGGTCGTTAGGACCTACGAAATGGTAACTCGCCGGCCAGTGGCTGAGAGCATGTCTAAGGGGGAATTGTGACTCGCCACAACATTGAGGGCGGGCTGCGATTCTTAAAATTTCCTTAGGATATTCCTAATCGAGCACAAACATGTTTACAATGCCAAGACATGGTTCTGCAGGTAATTCTATTGAGGAAAATAAACTTTCCGAAATTAAAGCACTAAGAACACAAGAACACTGTGGAAATAGTGTGGTGGTCCTCTAGAACAATGAGGAAAACAGTGGATTCACTATGGATTGTTGATGGGACTACCGTAGTTTACTGCTAAAAAGGAGGATCTAAAGACCGTACCTATACGATTAATGGTATGAAGAGCTGACGCTAATAGAGTTTCGGTGCTACCCGAAGAACTATGGAGGTTCAAGATCTAGGTCTAATGGAGAAGAGGGAGTTACCTGCTGAGGGAACATGATGACGGAAGAAGGTCGCGGAGGTTCGCGCCGAAGACCACGCCCTCGATCAGCCGAGGAAGCGGCCAGTCCGAAGCAGAGGTTCGGCGACGGCGCGGCGTTCGTGACGCGAGCTCAAGGAAGAAGACGCAGTGGAGGAGATGGAATAGAGGTAGGAGGGGATGCCCCCCTCCCCATGTGGCTATTTAAAGACCTAGGGAATAATCTAAATGGCAGGCATGGGAGTCAAGGAGGCGCCTTGAAAACCGGAAATGATGGCGCCTAGATTTTCAGGATGACACGATAAGACAAAAGATCCATTGGAAGTGATGTCATCTAGATCCCTGGAATGGTGGATAAGATGACATCATCAATAAATGACCTGGCGACTGAGGCAATTCATAAAGATTGGCGGCTTGTCACTTGTTCAAGAAAAGTCAAGGATCGTGTATGAATCGTCGAAGACAAGTATGAAGGTTTATTGGCATGAACAAATTCAAGTCAATCTGGGGCCTAATGTTGGGGATATTACCTACGGTATGACCCACCCTATTGGGTCGGGTCAGGTAAACGGCGATCCTACATTCATGATCAAGATAAGCCTCGGCCCAGGGTTTGAGATGCGCCAGGAGAACCTCGACGAAGAGCGAGCCAGGGCCCATAGGACCAGATGGCAGTTCAAGACTAATGGAGAAGATAAACTGCCAAGGAGGTTTCCTAGCTTGGACGACACGGCGACTTAGAGATATGGAAAGCCACGATTTGTAATGTGGCCAGTACTTTGTAAACCCTAGGGCCTCGACCTGTATATAAAGGGTGAGCCTCTAGGGTTGATAGGTTAAGTTAGAATCCATCAAGATCTAGGTCAGGCGAGTTACGCCCTCCTTGTAATCCAATCCACCGTCAATACACACAAAGCAGGACGTAGGCTTTTACCTCCACGGGAGGGGCCGAACCTGGCTAAACCTGAGTCTCACTTCCGCTCACCCCCTTTGAGTCGCCACCAAGGTGCGATGGATCCATCACTAAGTCCTTTCACGAGGACATCTGCCGTGACAAAACCACGACAATCGCATTAGAAGAGCTACTACGATAGCAAGCATCGTGCCATGGCTTTTCAGCTCGATGATTTTGTGTATCGCAAAGTGTCTCCCATGAAGGGCACTACTTCAGCATCAAAGGAAAGCTCGCACCTCACTTTGTTGGTCCTTTTAGAATTGTTGGCAAGAGAGGTGATCTTGCATATCAGTTAGAGCTTCAATCCAACTTCTCCAATGTGCATGACGTGTTTCACGTCTCTCACCTCCGGAGATGCTTCAAGAGTCCCGAACGCACAGTTGATCTCCAGGATATCGACCTCCAGCCCGACCTATCCTATCATGAGCATCCGATAGCAATACTTGAAGAGATTGAGCGCAAGAACCGCAATAAGTCAATCAAGTTCCTCAAAGAGCAATGGTCGCATCATTCAGACAAAGAAGCCACTTGGGAGTGTGAGGACCACCTCTGTTCCGAGTACCCGGAGTCCTTCCAGTCATAGATCTTGGGTCGAGATCCTCTTGTAGTGTGGGAGAGTTGTGACAGCCCCAATGCTCTTCCTTCCTTCTTTGTAACTCATTTCCATATTTGGCAAATTTGTGATGCAATGTGAATGGATGAGAGACATGGTCATGTTATCATTTCATGCGCTTCATGCATCATGCATGTTATATTCCTTTTGCTTCTTGTTTCATCTGTGTTGTGGTGCCAACTTGGTGGTGTGTTGTGTGATAGCATATGTGATGGGGTGATCTTGTGATGTGTGGTGTGGGTGCAACAAGAGCCCTTCAAAACCCCTTAGTTGCACCATGTCCAAAAAACCATTTCTTTCAATAACTTAGGGCAGATTTCTAGCGTTCTGTTTTGGTCTATTAAAAATGTTCAAATTGTTTAAAACCCCTTTTAAATATTTGTGGGTGGCTACTCACACTTATTTGAATTTACTTTTCCTTTTTTTTCTTGTAAAATAGAGACACATTGAAATAAAACTTGTTATTTTTCTTTACTCTAAAATGCCACACCTATTTTTATAAATAGGAGGAACATATTAGAGGCTTATTTTTTTCATTCTTTTCTATTTTTTCCTACCCTCGTCTTTAATCCAAGAAATGGTTGCTATTATATATAAGTTTAGCCCATTGTTAAGTCTTTGAGAGAGAGAGAACCCCAAGGCCCAGCTTACCTGTTCGGTCCAGCCCACCCCAAGACCGTCTTCCTCCTCATGACTACGTCACTCTATACGAACAAAGGACAACCACCGATGCTCTCCAGCCCTCAATCATACGGCCCTGGCGCCATCCCCCTAGGCTATAAGGAGCCTGCCATAGCCTAGGTTTGCTTGCTTCCATCCTCGCCGTCGCCATCGCCTCTTCCCTCCTTCTTCTCCCTCTACAAGGTAAGAAGATTAAGAGTAGGTAGTGAGTGCAGAAAGGTTCAGAGAAGAAACAGGGAAGCGTCGCCCCGTTGCAGCCGTCCCCCTCGTCTTCGGCAGCCATCCTCGTGGCATGCATGATGTACAGGGGATCGAGGGTGCATCCCTTGTTCCATTCCCGCCGCTAGGGTGGCCGGAGGGCCACCACAGCGACGGCCCCGACCTCGTCTTCGGCAAGTCCCGGAGCCGTAGCCCTGCAGCAGCCGAGCTCTTCTTCCTCTTCCTCGTGCATTCGTCCTCGTCTCCACGCCTTGGGTGAGCAGCCCGACTCTCCCATCCACTTCCCCTTCCCTTTGCAGCCCCGCTAGCGCCGGTAGATTCATCAGCGTTGCTCTGTCGTGTAGCAGCTTCAGACAACAACAACAACAAGTAGCAACTTCAGGTAGTAGCATCACGTAGTAGCTGTTGAAATTAGTAGTGGGCCTTAGGCCCATAAGAGAATTTCATAAAATTACGAAGGGCCCATGTAGGTGGTGGCATGACAAGGTGGTGGTGGGAAGTTTAGTCCCACCCCGCTAGTGGAGAAGAAATTGGACCCCTTTATAAGGGTCTCTCTTCCTCATGCTATTGGTGAGTGAGAAGAGAAGATGCCCTCGCGCACTCCTCCTCCACCGCCTGCCTCGCCACACCACGCCTCATCACGACGTGCCGCGGGTTGAAGGAATGAGCCGAGTCGAGCTCATACCTACGCGCTTATTTTTGTCGGTCAGAAACGGAGAATACGTAACGGACACGGCACGTTCCGAGACGTCGGATTATGGGCTGTTACCGACTCGGACGTGGGTTCGGCCCACGTCTCTCCATCCATTGGCCTACATAAGCAGGCTAACGCCTACCCTAGCTGTCACGAGAATCAGATCGCATCTTTCTCACGCGTTCGTTCCTTTTGTTGCTGCTGCCGCCGGCGACTCTGTCCCGTTTACCGCATACATGGTCGACGGGAGAGCAGGCCTCCGAAACCCCGCCTCTCCGATTCCTGTACGGGAGAGGGGCGATTGGGTTTTTGGGGAGCGATCACGCGACTGCTCGCCTCTGTCCGTCTGCTTCGTCTACGTCCGCGTCGCCCTCGTCATCACCATGTCTTCACCATCCGAGCCCGACCGTCTCGGCCTTGAAGCTGAGAAGAAGAGGGCAGAGGATGCTGCTGCTACGGCCGCGTCCAACGCCAACGCTGCTGCTACGGCGAACTGGCCTATTGGAGGGTATAACTCATTTATCCCACTCATGTTCGTTTTGATCCTAGCAGTACTAGTTGTATGCATAGATGTATCAACTATATGCGTAGTATGTGCTAGGTTAGTTCATGATCAGTATATCATTACTCTAGTCAATGCCATGCTAGTTATTATCTCGTGGATTAATATGCTCGGAAAATTTCCTATTTATTCAACAATCCAAAAACTTAATGTGTGTAGGAATTTTTCGAGTAATGGTTTTGTTGTTGCACTGAAACCGGACAAGTTTACCGGTACTTATTTCAAGCGTTGGCAAACGAGAACCACCTTATGGCTCACGGCTATGAACGTGTTCTGGGTAGCCGGTGTCACTCCAACGAGAATGATCTCTCCTGAATAGGAGAAGATGTTCGCGGAGGCCACCGTCCTATTCCTTGGAGCAGTCATAAGCGTGATCGGAGATAAGCTAGTTGATGCATACTTACATATGCATGTGGCCAAAGACCTGTGGGAGGCGCTCGAATCTAAATTCGGGGCCACCGATGCTGGGAGTGAGATGTATGTTATGGAGCAGTTCCACGATTACAAGATGGTTGACAACCGTTCTGTATTGGAACACGCTCATGAGATAATACGCATAGCTAAAGAACTTGAGGTTCTTAAGTGCAATTTGCCAGGCAAGTTTGTCGCCGGCTGTATAATTGTTAAACTCCCTAATTCCTGGAGGAACTTTGCTACTACTCTGAAACATCAGAGGCGTGAGATCTCAGTAGAGGACATCATCGTCCATCTGAGTGTTGAGCAGAACTCGAGAGTAAAGGACTCCAATGGAAAAGCGGTGGAAAGCTCTTTTGTTGCCAGTATGGTACATCAAAGGAACTTCAATTCCCACAAGCCCAAGGGAAAGAATTATGTCCAACATGAAAAGGACGTGGATGTCGCCTAAAGGGGGGGGTGAATAGGCGCTTTAAAATAGTTAAGGTTTAGGCTTGAACAAATGCGGAATAAAACTAACGTTTAATATGTCAAGCACAAAACCTACAAACAACTAGGCTCACCTATGTGCACCAACAACTTATGCTAAGCAAGATAAACAACTAAGTGATAGCAAGATATATTACAATAAACAATATGTCTATCACAAAGTAAAGTGCATAAGTAAAGGGTTCGGGTAAGAGATAACCGAGGCACGGGGAGACGATGATGTATCCCGAAGTTCACACCCTTGCGGATGCTAATCTCCGTTAGAGCGGTGTGGAGGCAGAATGCTCCCCAAGATGCCACTAAGGCCACCGTAATCTCCTCACGCCCTCGCACAATGCAAGATGTCGTGATTCCACTAAGGGACCCTTGAGGGCGGTCACCGAACCCGTACAAATGGCAACCCTTGGGGGCGGTCACCGAACCCGTACACGTGGCAACCCTTGGGGGCGGTTACCGGTACCCGTACAAATTGCTCGGGGCAACCTCCGCAACCTAATTGGAGACCCCGACGCTTCCCGGAGCTTCACACCACAATGATTGAGCTCCAAGACACCACCAAGCTTCTAGGACGCCAAAGCATCCACGAAGAACAATATCAAGGGTACTAAGTACCAAAGGTAGTAAGCTTCTCAACTTCTCACTTCCACGTATCACCGTGGAGAACTCAAACCTATGCAGCTAATGCAATGGAAAGAACACACGAAGTGGTCAAGTCCCTCACACTCAAATCCCTCCACAACAATAAAAGCTATGGAGAAATATGAGAGGAAGAACAAGGAGCTCACAAAGAACTCCAAGATCAAGATCCAAGGGGTTCCCCTCACATAGAGGAGAAAGTGATTGGTGGAGATGTGGATCTAGATCTCCTCTCTCTTTTCCCTCAAGAACAAGCAAGAATCATTGGAGGGATTGAGAATAATCAAGCTCTAAGAATGTCAACAATGGAGGTAGAACAAGAGCTCAACAGATGGATAAGGCCAAGGGGGAAGAAGACCCCCTTTATATAGTGGGGGAAAGAATCAGACCGTTACCCCCACTCTCTGCTCGAGCTCCAGCGGTACTACCGCTGGCTGCAGCGGTACTACCGCTGGCACTCCAGCGGTACTACCGCCAGCTAGCGGTACTACCGCTGGCCCCAGCGGTACTACCGCTGGGCCCCTGGTAGTGCAAAGGCACTACCACCGCCAAGAAAGTCTTCGCAAAAAGGTCCGTCCACGAACAACCGCTAGGCAGGCGGTACTAAGCTCCTGGAGCGGTACTACCGCTGACCAGGGGCGGTACTACCGCGAGCCAGCGGTACTACCGCTAGGGCCAGCGGTACTACCGCCAACTCTAGCGGTACTACCGCTAGGTCCAGCGGTACTACCGCTAGGTCCGGCGGTACTACCGCTCGCCACTGAAACAGCCATAACTTTCGCATACGAGCTCCGAATCGAGCAAACCCAAGCTTGTTGGATTCAGGACGACAAGGGCTATCCAAAGATATAGAGATGTGAGATCTCTATGAATGAAGAACCGGCAAAAACTCCAACATCGAAAACATCATAGTAGATGCATATGGACTCCGTTTTCGATGAACTCGAGCTTGTCACGAAGATGACCATAAGCTCTAAAACTCACAAAGAGAAACACCAAACAAGAACCAAGAAGTATGATGCAAGGATGCAAATGGTTTGAGCTCTCAACGAACGATACGATCAAGCTACTCACTTGAGAGCCCCCCCCCCTTGATAGAATAGCAATCTATCCTAACCAGAAAACCTATCAAGGGCAAACCTATACCTTGCACCTCGTCCTCTTGAGCTAGATGATGATGATCTTGGCTTCCTCAAGATGGACCACCTTTCTTGATTGTGTTGGCTTGATGAAGACTAGTTGATTGCTCCCCCATACTCACTATGGGTGAGCCACTCTTCAGCATATCTTCACAAGTCCATTGCCACCAAAATGGACGGCAAGCTTCAAGCATGCTATCTTCTTGCTGATCCACTTGAACTTGCACATCGCAATCTTGATGACGATCACAACTTGACGTCGTACTCCATGGGTTTTATGAGATCTTCCCTTTGACGCAAGCCCATGGAAACACACCTAACCCCCACATAGAACTCTCACGAAGACCATGGGTTAGTACACAAACACGTAATGGACAATGCTTACCATACCATGGGATCACTTGATCCCTCTCGGTACATCTTGTACGCTTTGTGTGTTGATCATCTTGATTTACTCTTTGTCTGAGATCTTGATCAACCATGTGTCTCTATGACCATTCTTTGGATAATACCTTGAATACCATCTTGGTCATCATATAAACTCCTTGAACCCAACAGATGGACTTCAAGAAGTGCCTATGGACAAATCCATACCATGGGATCACTTGATCCCTCTCGGTACATCTTGTATGCTTTGTGTGTTGATCATCTTGATTTACTCTTTGTCTGAGATCTTGATCAACCATGTGTCTCTATGACCATTCTTTGGATAATACCTTGAATACCATCTTGGTCATCATATAAACTCCTTGAACCCAACAGATGGACTTCAAGAAGTGCCTATGGACAAATCCATACCATGGGATCACTTGATCCCTCTCGGTACATCTTGTATGCTTTGTGTGTTGATCATCTTGATTTACTATTTGTCTGAGATCTTGATCAACCATGTGTCTCTATGACCATTCTTTGTATAATACCTTGAATACCATCTTGGTCATCATATAAACTCCTTGAACCCAACAGATGGACTTCAAGAAGTGCCTATGGACAAATCCTATAAATGTAACTTAAGGCAACCATTAGTCCATAGGAATTGTCATCAAGTACCAAAACCACATATGGAGATATATGCTCCAACACAACAGAATACCGACTTCAAGAAGAAGGGAAAGAAGACCTTCAAGAAGAATAAGAAGGGAGATGGATGCTATACTTGTGGTTCAGAGGAACATTGGGCGAAGAAATGCCCAAACAAGTACAAGAAGCCGACGCATGACTCCAAGTCTGCCAATATGATTGTGGGCAACAATGAAAGTGGTGCATCTGGGTACGGTAATTTACTTACTGTATTTTCAGTTTGTCAGTCCACCGATTGGTGGGTGGACACGGGTGCCAATATTCATGTGTGTGCTGACATATCATTGTTCTCTTCTTATCAGGCCACCGGTCGCGGGTCCGTATTGATGGGGAATGACGCGAGTGCTTCTGTTCTTGGTGTTGGCACGGTCGATCTGAATTTTACTTCGCGAAGGATCATGTAGCTGAAGAACGTGCAGCATGTCCCCGCCATCAAGAAGAATCTCGTTAGTGGCTCCCTTCTATGTAGAGAAGGGTTTAAGTTGGTATTTGAGTCTAATAAAGTAGTTGTTACGAAATATGGACTTTTTGTTGGAAAAGGTTATGAGTGCAGAGGTCTGTTCCTCCTTTCCCTCGCAGATTTCTATAATAAAGTCGTGAACAATATTCATTCGAGTGTTAATGAATCTGAAGTTTGGCATTCACGTCTTTGTCACATAAGTTTCGGTGTTATGTCGCGGCTAGCAAAACTGAATTTAATCCCAACTTTCACTTTAGCCAAAGGTTCTAAGTGCCATTCGTGTGTGCAAGCAAAGCAACCTCGCAAGCCGCACAAGGCTGCAGAGGAGAGACACTTGGCACCATTAGAACTCATGCATTCTGATCTTTGTGAGATGAATGGTGTGTTGACTAAAGGTGGAAAGAAATACTTCATGACATTGATAGATGATTCCACTAGATATTGCTATGTGTATCTGTTAAATACTAAAGATGAGGCTCTACACTACTTTAAAATCTATAAGGCTGAAGTTGAGAATCAACTTGAAAAGAAAATTAAACGAGTCTGGTCTGACCGTGGTGGAGGGTACTTCTCAAACGAGTTTGATTCCTTTTGTGCGGAACATGGCATTATTCATGAGAGGATGCCTCCCTATTCATCCCAGTCAAACGGGGTTGTCGAGCGGAAAAACCGTACTCTAACTGATTTGGTTAACGCCATGTTAGATACATCGGGTTTATCCAAGGCATGGTGGAGGAGGCTATATTGAGTGTGTGTCATGTCCTAAATAAGGTTCCTACAAAAGAAAATGAAGTCACTCCTTATGAGGAGTGCTCAAAGAGAAGGACGACGCTCTCATACTTACGGACTTGGGGCTTGATGACCCACAAGTATAGGGGATCAATCGTAGTCCTTTCAATAAGTAAGAGTGTCGAACCCAACGAGGAGCAGAAGGCTCTGATAAATGGATTTCAGCAAGGTAATAACTGCAAGCACTGAAAGTAGCGGTAACAAGTGATTGTGTAGCAGGTGAAACGTAGCAAGAAAAGAGTAACAAGTAACAAGTAGTAGCAACGGTGCAGCAAGTGGCCCAATCCCTTTTGTAGCAAGGGACAAGCCAGAACAAAGACTTATAGGAGGAAAAACGCTCCCGAGGACACACGGAGAATTTCTGTCATGCTAGTTTCATCATGTTCATATGATTCACGTTGGTTACTTTGATAGTTTCATATGTGGGTGGACCGGCGCTTGGGTACTGCCCTTACTTGGACAAGCATCCCACTTATGATTAACCTCTCTCGCAAGCATCCGCAACTACAAAAGAAGAATTAAGACAAAGTCTAACCATAGCATTAAACTAGTGGATCCAAATCAGCCCCTCATGAAGCCACGCATAGACTGAGGTTTAAGCTTCTGTCACTCCAGCAACCCATCACCTACTTACTACTTCCCAATGCTTTCCTCTAGGCCCAAATATGGTGAAGTGTTATGTAGTCGACGTTCACATAACACCACTAGAGTAAAAACAACATACATCATATCAAAATACCGAATGAATATCAAATTCACATGACTATTATTAACATGACTTATCCCATGTCCTCAGGAATAAAAGTAAATACTCACAAAACATAATCATAATCATGATTAGAGGTGTAATGAATAGCATCAAGGATCTGAACGTAAACTCTTCCACCAAGTAATCGAACTAGCATCAACTACAAAGAGTAATCAACACTACTATCAACCTTACAAGTACCAATCGGAGTTGCAAGACGAGGATTGGTTACAAGAGATGAACTAGGGATTGGAGAGGAGATGGTGCTGATGAAGATGTTGATGAAGATGCCTCCCCTCCGACGAGAGGAGTGTTGGTGATGACGATGGCGATGATTTCCCCCTCGGGGGGGGGGAGTTTTCCCTGCAGGATCGTCCTGCCGGAGCTCTAGATCGGATCTGCTCAAGTTCCGCCTCGTGGCGGCGGCGAAACCACGAAAAAGCTGCCTCTTGATTTTTTCTGGACCAGGACGCTTCATATAGCAAAAGAGGGGGGCTAGTGGGCCGTCAGGGAGCCCACAAGCCCCCACTCCGCCACCAGGGGGTGGCGGTGTTAGGGCTTGTGGCGCCCTCGCAGCCCCCCTCCGATAGTTCTTTCGCCCAGTATTTTTTATCTAATCCAGAAAAAAATCCACGTAACTTTTCAGGGCATTTGGAGTGGTGCCGAATAGTGGACTAGGATTTGCTCCTTTTCCAGTCCAGAATTCCAGCTGCCTGAATTCTCCCACTTCAAATAAACCTTGCAAAATAAGAGAGAAAAGGCATAAATATGGTACCACAAGTAATATAATAGCCCAAAAAGCAATAAATATCAACATGAAAGCATGATGCAAAATGGACGTATCAACTCCCCCAAGCTTAGACCTCGCTTGTCCTCTAGCGAAAACCAAGTTCCATAAACATGTCCACATGTTGAGGGACGAAGGTGTCGATAAAACATAATACAGACATGAGGGCACAATGATCACACATAGAACAACAATACATCATAAAGATTCTTATGGGAAAGTAACAATTCCTCCACAAAGCAAAGCATGAAGCAAAAACCTTACCGAGAAGTAACCAACAATAGTCCATAGTCATTGAAGCAATTGCAATTTATCACAACATCAGAAAGAGTCAAATAAGAGCTTGTAAGGCAAACCCACATACTCAATCATCTCTTTTGTTTTCCACAATTGTTACAACTCACGTGGTACTCATGGTGTCAAAGTTTCAGCTGGACATAGAGGAAGATAGGGGCTTATAGTTTTGCCTCCAAACCATTTACCTCAAGGGTAAAGTCAACAACAATAAAGCATAAGTACTAAACTCTAAGTTGATATATGAATATAGATCTTTCCCAAACATGTGACGGTAGCCAAGACAAAGGCAAAAATAGGGAATTGGTGATGATCACCATGACTCTTACAAGGGAAAAAAGTAAAGGTACAAGATAGGCCCTTCGCAAAGGGAAGCAGAGGTTGTCATGCGCTTTTGAGGTTTGAATGCATGTCCTCTTGGTGCGGAGGAACGTCACTTTATATTGCCTCCTGTGATAGAGAACTTTATTATGCAGTTTGTCGCTTTTATGTCTTCCTCATCACAGGTTCGTACAAAGCTTATTTTCCACACACTAATAGATCATACATATTAGAGAGCAATTTTTATTGCTTGCACCGATGACAACTTCCTTGAAGGATCTTATTCAATCCATAGGTAGGTATGGTGGACTCTCATGGCAAAACTGGTTGGAGGTTTATGGATGCACAAGTAGTATCTCTACTAGGTGCGGGAGTTTTGGCTAATATGAGGTGGAAGCAATCGTCACATGCTAAGGGATCTCTAATCATATAACATTGTTTGGAACCAAGAAAACAAAATTCATTATGTTGTCTTCCTTGTCCAACGTCTACTCCTAAGCATGTAATAGTTTGGTGAGTGCTCACAATTGTAAAAAGTGTCTAAGATGATATATTTATATGTGAATCTCTCTTTCCTTATTACTTCTTATTAATTGCAACAATGACTAATGTCTATGTTGATTTATTCTCAACAAGTTTCAATCATCATACGTGTCACAAGTGAAGTTATCACTTTCCATAAGATCGTCTCATGATCTTTCATGCTATCGTTCTTTTCATACTTTTGATCATGCACAAAGCAAAGCCCTTGACTAAGAAACTCTTTATTATATAGCTCATAAGCTCGAATACATCAGGGGAGAGATAAAAGTAAAAGACTCAAACTAAAAACTAAAGACTTATTCCTCTAAAAGAAGAAATAAAAACTAAAAAGGAAAGAACTAAAACAAAGGTAAAAGCAAAAGATATAAAGGTGATACGATACCAGGGCAACTCCCCCAAGCTTGGAAGAAGCCAAGGGGATTGCCCATACCAATGCTTAGTTGTCTTCCTTTGGTGGTGATGGTGGTGTTGTTGTCGCCTTTGATTCCAAGAGAGCTATCAATCTTTGATTTATACCTTTGAGATCTGTGACATGGTTTTCCAGCACAACAACTTCACGAGAAAGAGAAATATTGCGAGCACGAGTTGTTTCGCAAAACCTCAAGAGTTCAATCAAGGTTGGAGAAAGCACGTGGAGGAAGGGTTGGAGAAAATCTACGCCTTCAACGTCTTCAATGTTGAACATAGGTTGAACTTCTTACCTAGCTTGGGTTTTCTCCTTAGCTTGGTCCCTGGCTTCCGTAACTTCTACTCTTTTCAGATCAGCATCTACATCCTCATGAACTTGGTGAAGATCATTCTCCCCAACAGATTCCTGAGACATCTTTGCTCTAAATCTGCGGCAGAAAACAAGCTCGAAATGAAAACAGAGGAAAAACGCGATACGTGGATCAAAACTATCGGGCGAATATATATTGATTTTTTCTGGGCCAGAAGGAGTCCTCCGCAACAAAACGGAGTCCGGGAGGCACACGAGGTGCCCACAAGCTTTCCCTCCGCCACCAGGGGGTAGGGGGCGGTGGCAGGTCTTGTGGCCGCCTCGTTCGCTCTCCGTACTGCTTTTTATTTTTCTAATTTTCCAAAAAAAAACAAAACGGAAGAAATTTCCTATTGGAAAAGTATCGGAGTCCAATTTCTTACCGAAACAGATACATCTTTGTTTTCAAGGTCTGAAACAGGCTGACAAACATCCCTTATGTACTCCTCTGGAGTTATGACATTGATGATATTGGTCTCAACATTTATGGGAGTACCAGAGATGTAATGCTTGATTCTTTGCCCATTTACCACTCTAGGAAAATTTCCTTCCGTGTTATTGATTTTGATGGCACCGAAACGATATACTTCCTCAACAACATAGGGACCTTCCCATTTAGAGAGAAGCTTGCCTGCAAAGAATCTCAAACGAGAATTGTATAACAAGACATAATCACCTACATTGAACTCTCGTTTCTGTATTCGTTTGTCATGCCATCTCTTAACCTTTTCCTTGAACAACTTGGCATTCTCATATGCCTGGGCTCTCCATTCATCTAACGAGCTGATATCAAACAACCGCTTCTCACCAGCAAGTTTGAAATCAAAGTTGAGCTCTTTGATTGCCCAATAAGCTTTGTGTTCCAGCTCAAGAGGTAAATGACAGGCCTTACCGTAAACCATATTATACGGTGACATGCCCATGGGATTCTTATAAGCAGTCCTATAAGCCCATAGTGCATCGTCAAGTTTGATAGACCAGTTCTTTCGAGATCTATTGACGGTCTTTTGTAAGATCAACTTGATCTCCCTATTACTCAACTCCACTTGACCACCAGACTGAGGATGATAAGGAGATGCAACTCTATGGTTGACATCATACTTAGCTAGCATCTTGCGGAAAACACCATGAATAAAGTGTGAACCGCCATCAGTCATCAAGTATCTAGGGACTCCAAATCTTGGGAATATGACTTCTTTAAGCATCTTAATAGAGGTGTGGTGATCAGCATTTTTAGTGGGGATATCCTCTACCCACTTAGTAACGTAATCCACAGCAACTAAGATGTGAGTGTACCCATTGGAACTTGGGAAGGGTCCCATATAATCAAAGCCCCAGACATCAAATGGTTCAATGACAAGTGAATAGTTCATAGGCATTTCCTGACGCTTACTGATGTTCCCTATTCTTTGGCATTCGTCACTTGACAAGACAAACTTACGAGCATCCTTGAAGAGATTGGGCCAATAGAAACCTGATTGCAATACCTTATGGGTAGTTCTATCTCCAGCATGGTGTCCTCCGTAGGCTTCGAAATGACACTTCTGCAGGATATGTCCCTGTTCATGTTCAGGCACACAACATCTAATAACACCATCTACTCCTTCCTTATAAAGGTGAGGATCATCCCAAAAGTAGTGTCTCAAATC
The DNA here is from genome assembly GCF_904849725.1 of Hordeum vulgare subsp. vulgare. Taxonomy (NCBI): domain Eukaryota; kingdom Viridiplantae; phylum Streptophyta; class Magnoliopsida; order Poales; family Poaceae; genus Hordeum; species Hordeum vulgare. The sequence goes on from NC_058524.1 coordinate 175,480,165, forward strand.
AAAGAAGAATTTCTTCTTTGTTGATAGGTGAAACTGGGTGGTATGTATTTGGCTACGATATAGTTTGCATAATCAGCATACCATGGTGCACTAAGTGAAGTGCGGATGACATTTAATTGCTCATCAGGAAAGCTGTCATCAATAGGTAGTGGGTCATCAAGGACATTCTCTAGCCTAGACATGTTATCTGCTACAGGGTTATCAGCACCCTTTCGGTCAACGACGTGCAAATCAAATTCTTGTAGCAGGAGAACCCATCTGATGAGCCTAGGCTTAGTGTCCTTCTTCTCCATGAGGTACTTAATAGTAGCATGATCAGAGTGAATAGTGACTTTGGAGTCAACTATGTAAGATCTGAACTTTTCACATGCAAACACGACTGCTAAAAATTCCTTCTCCGTAGTGGCATAGTTTCTTTGGGCACTGTCTAGAGTTTTACTAGCATAGTGAATGACATTCAACTTCTTGTCAACTCTTTGTCCTAGAACAGCACCAACAGCATAATCACTAGCGTCGCACATGATTTCAAAGGGCAAGTTCTAGTCAGGTGGTTGAACAATAGGTGCGGTTATGAAAGCCTGCTTAAGTATTTCGAAAGCTTCCTCACAATCCACATCAAAAACAAACGGAACATCCTTCTGCAAGAGGTTGGTAAGGGGCCTATAAATCTTAGAGAAGTCTTTAATGAACCTTTTATAGAAACCAGCATGACTTAGGAAACTTCGTATACCTCTCATATCTGTGGGGCAAGGCATTTTCTCAATTGCATCGACCTTAGCCTTATCAACTTCAATGCCTCTCTCAGAAATTTTGTGTCCTAAGACGATACCTTCATTAACCATAAAGTGGCACTTCTCCCAATTCAAGAAGAGGTTGGTTTCTTCGCATCTCTGTAAGACTCGATCAAGGTTGCTGAGGCAATCATCAAAGGAAGACCCGTAAACGGAGAAGTCATCCATGAAAACCTCGACGATCTTTTCACAAAAGTCAGAGAATATAGCCATCATACATCTTTGGAAGGTGGCAGGTGCATTAGATAAGCCAAAAGGCATACGTCTATAGGCAAAGGTACCGAAAGGGCAGGTGAAAGTGGTTTTCTCTTGATCAGATTGTGCAACAGGTATTTGCAAGAAACCTGAATAACCGTCTAGAAAGCAGAAGTGGGTGTGCTTTGATAGCCTTTCTAGCATTTGGTCGATGAACGGCAAAGGATAATGATCTTTCCTGGTTGCCTTGTTCAGTTTCCAGAAGTCTATCACCATTCTATAGCAGGTAACAATCCTTTGTGGGATTAGTTCATCCTTATCATTAGGAACGACAGTGATACCTCCCTTCTTAGGTACGCAATGTAGTGGACTTACCCAATCACTATGATCAACAGGATAAATGATTCATGCTTCCCGAAGCTTTAATATTTCTTTTCTTACGACCTCCTTCATCTTAGGATTTAATCTCCTTTGATGACCATCAACTGGTTTAAAGTCCGGATCGGTTTTAATCTTGTGCTGACATAGAGTAGGACTAATACCCTTAAGATCATCAAGAGTATATCCAATAGCAGCGCGGTGCTTCCTCGGAGTGTTTAGTAACTTCTTATCTTCGTGCTCTGAGAGGAGAGCACTAATAATGACAGGATATATCTCCTTCTCATCAAGATAGGCATACTTAAGAGTATCACACAACTGTTTAAGCTCGAACACAGGATCACCCTTTGGTGGGGGAGGATCCCCAAGCAGTTCAACAGGCAGATTATTCTTGAAAATAGGATATTGTTCTAAGACAATTTTATCTACCTCATCTCTCTCCTCCATATGCATATCATTTTCATGCTCAAGCAGATATTGCTCTCAAGGATCCGTAGGAGGTATGGCAATAGAGGCAAGAGCAATGATTTCATCCCTACCAGACGACTCTCTTTCATGGGTTTGTCTTCAAAACTTGGAAAAGTTAAATTCATGAGACACACCCTCGAAACTAACTGTGATAGTCTGCTTAATGCAATCAATGTGAGCATTGACAGTGTTGAGAAAGGGTCTACCAAATATGATGGGACAAAAGCTATCTTGTGCAGTACCAAGGACGAGGAAATCAGTAGGATACTTCGTCTTACCACACACGACTTCTACGTCTCACAATTCCCACAGGGCAGATAGTTTCTCTATTAGCTAGCGTAATAGTGACATCAATGGGTTCTAACTCAGCAGGTGCAATCTCATCTTTGATTTCATCATATAGAGAACGGGGTATTGCACTAACACTAGCTCCCATATCACATAAACCATGGTAACACTGATCTCCTATCTTAACAAAAACAACGGGCAGGCCAACTACAGGTCCGTGTTTGTCTTTCGCGTGAGGTTTAGCAATTCTAGCGGAGTCCTCACAGAATTTGATAACATGCCCATCTATGTCTTCGGCTAAGAGATCTTTGATAATAGCAACACTAGGTTCAACTCTAATTTCCTCAGGGGGTGCAAGTGGTCTAATGTAACCCCTATGTATCACAGTTGGAGCTTTAGAATAATCCTTTATCCTAGCAAGGTATGGTGGTTTCTCAATGTGAGCACAAGGAACAACAGGATCACTAAAAGCAATCACTTTCTCCTCAACTAGATTGGTTTTGGCTATGTTGCTTTCTACAGCAGGATGATATTTAAACCACTTCTCTTTGGGAAGATCAACATGTGCAACAAAAGATTCACATAGAGAAGCTACTATCTCAGAGTCAAGTCCATACTTAGCGCTAAAATCTCTAGAAGTATTTGTCTCAACAAAAGATTTAACGCAATCAAACTGGAAATTCATACCTGACTCCTTACCTTCCTCCAGCTCCCAATCTTCAGAGTTGCGTTTGATTCTCTCCAATAAATTCCACTTGTGATCAATATCCTTCTTAATAAAAGAACCGGCACAAGACGTGTCAAGCATGGTACGATCTTCATGAGAAAGCCGAGCATAAAAGTTTTGAGTGATGATTTCTCTCGAGAGCTCATGATTGGGGCATGAATATAGCATTGATTTAAGCCTCCCCCAAGCTTGAGCTATGATTTCCCTATCATGAGGCCAAAAGTTATAAATAAAGTTCCGATCACTATGTACTAAATGCATAGGATAGAACTTTTGACGAAATTCCAATTTCAACCGATTGTAGCCCCGTGATCCAGTATCATCACATAGCATATACCATGTCAGCGCCTTATCCTTCAAAGAGAAAAGAAAGACTTTCTTATTTACCTCATCCTCGGGCAAACCTGCAAGCTTAAATAAACCACAGACTTCACCTACAAAGATCAGATGCAAGTCTGGATGTGAAGATCCATCTCCTGTGAAAGGATTAGCCAGCAGTTTCTCAAGCATACCCGAAGGAATTTCATAAAAGATATTTTCAGTAGGTACCTCAGGTTGCGGAGCAACTCCTCGTGCTTCCGTTCGTGGTGAAGATACCCCGAACAAACTTCTCAAAGGAACAGTTTCCATAGTGGCAAGTGACAATAAATTTCAGCACAGTATAAAAATGTTTCCTTACCAATTTTCACTTACCAAAAGCGCTTCACTCCCCGGCAACGGCGCCAGAAAAGAGTCTTCATGACCCACAAGTATAGGGGATCAATCGTAGTACTTTCGATAAGTAAGAGTGTCGAACCCAACGAGGAGCAGAAGGCTCTGATAAACGGATTTCAGCAAGGTAATAACTGCAAGCACTGAAAGTAGCGGTAACAAGTGATTGTGTAGCGAGGTGAAACGTAGCAAGCAAAGAGTAACAAGTAACAAGTAGTAGCAACGGTGCAAAAAGTGGCGCAATCCCTTTTGTAGCAAGGGACAAGCCTGAACAAAGTCTTATAGGAGGAAAACCGCTCCCGAGGACACACGGGAATTTCTGTCATGCTAGTTTCATCATGTTCATAAGATTCACGTTCGTTACTTTGATAGTTTCATATGTGGGTGGATCGGCGCTTGGGTACTGCCCTTACTTGGATAAGCATCCCACTTATGATTAACCTCTCTCGCAAGCATCCGCAACTACAAAAGAAGAATTAAGACAAAGTCTAACCATAGCATTAAACTAGTGGATCCAAATGAGCCCCTCACGAAGCAACGGATAGACTGGGGTTTAAGCTTCTGTCACTCTAGCAACCCATCATCTACTTACTACTTCCCAATGCTTTCCTCTAGGCCCAAATATGGTGAAGTGTTATGTAGTCGACGTTCACATAACACCACTAGAGGAAAAACAACATACATCATATCAAAATACCGAACGAATATCAAATTCACATGACTATTATTAACATGACTTATCCCATGTCCTCGGGAACAAAAGTAACTACTCACAAAACATAATCATAATCATGATCAGAGGTGTAATGAATAGCATGAAGGATCTGAACATAAACTCTTCCACCAAGTAATCCAACTAGCATCAACTACAAAGAGTAATCAACACTACTAGCAACCCTACAAGTACCAATCGGAGTTGCGAGACGAAGATTAGTTACAGGAGATGAACTAGGGATTGGAGAGGAGATGGTGATGATGAAGATGTTGATGAAGATGCCTCCCCTTCGACGAGAGGAGTGTTGGTGATGATGATGGCGACGATTTCCCCCTCCGGGAGAGAAGTTTCCCCGGCAGGATCGTCCTCCCGGAGCTCTAGATTGGATCTGCTCAAGTTCCGCCTCGTGGCGGCAGCGAAACCACGAAAAAGCTCCCTCTTGACTTTTTCTAGACCAAGACGCTTCATATAGCAAAAGAGGGGGGCTAGTGGGCCGTCAGGGAGCCACAAGCCCCCACTCCGCCACCAGGGGGTGGTGGTGTCAGGGCTTGTGGCGCCCTGGCAGCCCCCCTCCGGTAGTTCTTTCGCCGAGTATTTTTTATATAATCCAGAAAAAATCCACGTAACTTTTCACGGCATTTGGAGACGTGCAGAATAGTGGACTAGGATTTGCTCCTTTTTCCAGTCTAGAATTCCAGTTGCCTGAATTCTCCCACTTCAAATAAACCTTGCAAAATAAGAGAGAAAAGGCATAAATATGGTACCACATGTAATATAACAGCCCAAAAAGCAATAAATATCAACATGAAAGCATGATGCAAAATGGACGTATCAGGGCTGCTTGGCGAAAGTCAATGTGCCGATCCCCAAGAAGCGTATGCTTGGACCAAAGACTGTGGACTGTGTTAATTTGGGATACGCTAAGAATAGCGTAGGCTATAGATTTCTAGTAGTGAAATCTGAGGTACCTGACGTAAAGGTTGGTACAATAATGGATTCGAGGGATGCTACATTCTTTGAGGATATGTTTCCCATGAGAGATATGCAAAGCACTTCGAGACAGGAATCTGAGAAAACTACCGAGCCTGCCATTCCTATGGAATACTATGAACAAACACATGATGAAAATCCTGAGGAGGATGACGAGGAAGCCCGTGGTAGGGGCAAGAGACAAAGGACTGCAAAGACCTTTGGTGATGATTTCTTCGTATACCTCGTGCATGATAATCCCACTTCTATTTCAGAAGCGTATGCTTCTCCAGATGCTGATTACTGGAAAGCTACGGTCCGTAGCGAGATGGATTCCATCATGGCTAATGGGACATGGGAAATCACTGACCGTCCCTATGGTTCCAAACCAGTGGGATGCAAGTGGGTGTTTAAAAAGAAGCTTGGGCCCGATGGTACGATTGAAAAGTATAAGGCTAGGCTTGTGGCCAAGGGCTATGCCCAGAGAGGAGAAGAAGATTTCTTTGATACTTACTCACATGTGGCTAGACTGACCACCATTCGAGTACTACTCTCATTGGCGGCCTCTCGTGGTCTTCTCGTTCATCAAATGGACGTTAAGACGACTTCCCTGAATGGAGAGCTAAATGAGGAAATCTATATGCAACAACCAGATGGCTTTCTGATAGAAGGTCAGGAAGGAAAGGTGTGTAAGTTGCCGAAATATTTATATGGTCTGAGACAAGCACCTAAGCAATGGCATGAGAAGTTTAATACAACTCTGACATCTATTGGCTTCGTTGTTAATGAAGCTGACAAATGTTTATACTATCGCCATGGTGGGGGTGAAGGAGTTATATTGTGCTTGTATGTTGATGACATACTGATATTTGGAACCAACCTCAAAGTAATTGAGGAGGTTAAGTCTTTTCTGTCCCAAACTTTGAGATGAAGGACCTTGGGGTGGCTAATGTTATCTTGAACATCAAGCTTTTGAGAGATGATAAGGGTGGGATTACACTTATGCAATCCCACTATGTTGAGAAGATTTTGAGTCGCTTTGGATATTCAGACTGCAAAATTTCTCAAACACCATATGATCCTAGTGTGATTATTCAAAAGTTTAAAGGCATAGCTATAGATCAATTGAGATTCTCTCAAATTATCGGTTCTCTTATGTACCTAGCTAGCGCAACGAGGCCTGACATCTCGTTTGATGTGAGCAAACTTAGCCGGTTTGTTGCAAACCCGGGCGATGTTCATTGGCGTGTTGTTGAAAGAATTATGCGCTACTTGAAAGGTACTGTCAACCATGGACTTCACTATACGGGATACCCATCGGTACTTGAAGGGTATAGTGATGCGAATTGGATCTCTGATGCTGATGAGATGAAGGCCACTACTAGGTATATGTTTACTCTTGGGGGTGGTGTTGTTTCCTGGATGTCTTGCAAGCAAACGATCTTAACGAGATCGACAATGGAAGCAGAATTAATAGCATTAGACACATCTGGTGTCGAAGTAGAATTTCTCCGAGATCTCTTGATGGACTTACCTGTTGTTGAGAAGCTGGTTCCGGCTATCCTTATGAACTGCGATAATCAAACAGTTATTGTTAAAGTGAAGAGCTCAAAGGATAATATGAAGTCCAACAAACATATAAGAATGAGATTGAAGTCTGTCAGACGTTTGAGAAAATCCTGAGTGATAGCGTTGGATTATATCCAAACGGCTAAGAATCTGGCAGATCCCTTTACTAAAGGGATATCACGTGTTGTGATAGATAGTGCATCGAGGGAGATGGGTATGATACCCACATGAGTTGCCATGGTAGTAACCCAACCTATATGATCGGAGATCCCGTGAAGTAGGACCTGGGAAAACAAGCCAGTGGTGAACGGAGGAGAGTAACTTTACTATCCCACTCCGTTGGAGATGCAATGCTCTCGGCTACTGTATGGTAGGATGCCTACTGTCTTAATGTCTTCTAAACCTTATGTGTAAGCAAGATGTTGTCTGCTGCTACTGCGACAAAAGACCTTCCAACGGCTCCAGAAACAAGCGTGTTCCCTCGAAGCGGAAAGGGTGATGTAGCACAGCGGCGGTAAGTATTTCCCTTAGTTTTGAGAACCAAGGTATTGATCCAGTGAAGGAGTATCACAAGTTCCTGCACAAACACAAAGAGCTTGCTCCCAACGCTATGAAGGGGTTGTCAATCCCTTATAAATTGTTTGCCAAGTGAGAACTGAAAGCAACAAAGTAACAAAGCAAAGTAAAAGCGAAAGTGGAAACGATAGGTGTGAATAGACCCGGGGACCGTAGTGTTCACTAGTGGCTTCTCTCATGAAAGCAAGTAGACGGTGGGTGAACGAATTACTGTCGAGCAATTGATAGAACCGCGCAAAGTCGTGACGATATCAATGGCAATGATTATATCTATAGGCATCACGTCCAAAACAAGTAGACCGATACTTTCTGCATCTACTACTATTACTCCACACGTCGACCGCTATCCAGCATGGATCTAGTGTATTAAGTCAAAAAGAACAGAGTAACGCCTTAAGAAAGATGACATGATGTAGATGGACAATCTCATATCGACGACAAAGCCCATCTTGTTACCCTTGATGGCAACTACACGATGTGTGCCTTGCTGCCCCTACTGTCACTGGCAAAGGTCACCACACGGTAAGAACCCAAAACCAAGCACGTCTCCCATTGCAAGAATCATAGATCTAGTTGGCCAAACAAAACCCAAGACTCGGAGAGACTTACAAGGATATCAAATCATGCATATAAGAAATCAGTAAAGACTCAAATATATATCATATATAATCTGATCACAAAGCCATACTTCATCGGATCTCGACAAACACACCGCCAAAGAGAATTACATCGGATAGATCTCCATGAAGATCATGGAGAACTTTGTATTAAAGATCCAAGAGATAGAACAAGCCATCTAGCTACTAACTACGGACACGTAGGTCTGAAGTGAAGTACTCACGAGTCATTGGAGGGGCGATGATGTTGATGAAGAAGCCCTCCAACTCCGAAGTCCCCTCCGGCAGGGCACCGGGAAGGGTCTCCAAATGAGATCTCGCGGAAACGGAAGCTTGCGACGACGGAAAAGTGTTTTCGTGGACGCCCTGATTTTTTATGGATTTTTAGGGAATTTATAGGCCAAAGACCTAGGGCAGGGGGCGCCAGGGAGGCCACAAGCTTAGTTGTCGCGGCCTCCCCCGTGGTCGCGGCAACAGGGCTTGTGGGTTCCCTGTGGGCCCACTTGCTTGGCCCTCAAGCCTCCCGATCTTCTTTCGTTCTGGAAAAAATTATATAGGGGATTTTATTCAGTTTGGACTCCATTCCAAAATCAGATCTGAAAAGAGTCGAAAACACAAAAAAAACAGGAACTAGCACTTGGCACTGAGTTAATAAGTTAGTCCCAAAAAAGATATAAAAGGTAAACAAAACATCCAAAGTTGACAAGATAACAGCGTGAAACCATCAAAAATTATAGATACTTTTGAGACGTATCAAGCATCCCCAAGCTTAACTCCTACTCGTCCTCGAGTAGGGAAGTGATAAAGAATGAATTTTTGATGTTATCATGCTACCTAGCATAGATGTCCTTTGTAACTCCTCTTATGTGACGTGAATGTTCGGATCCATTAGATTCAAAACAATAGCTTGCTATTGACGTGGAAACAATAATACTTCAAGCAAACTAGCAAAGTAATCATGAACTTTGAAAATAACAAGGCCAAAAGAAAGTTATCCCTACAAGATCATATAGTCTGGCTATACTCTATCATCATTGCATAACGAATTTACATCATGCACAACCCCGGTATTGGCCAAGTAATTGTTTTCACACCTTTACTTTCTCGAAAAAATTCAACTCTCACGCAATACATGAGCGTGAGCCATGGTTTTAGCACTATAAGTGGTGTGGAGTGTGGTGGAGGGTGCAAGAAGAACAAGGAGAAGATGGTCACTTTAACTAGGCATATCAATGAGCTGTGGAGATGCTCATCAATAGATATCAATGTGAATGAAGAGGGATTGCCATACAAATGGTGCACTAGAGCTTAAGAGTATGTGTAGCTCATAAAGAAAACTAGTGGGTGTGCATCCAACTTGCTTGCTCACGAAGACCTAAGGCAAATTTGAGGAAGCCTAGCATTGGAATATACAAGCCAAGTTATATAATGAAAATTTCCCACTACCTATATGGTGGTGACAAAACGAGATACTCTCAATCATGAAGATCATGGTGCTTAATATGCACAAGTGTGGAAAATGGTAGCATTGTCCCTTCTCTCTTTTTCTCTCATTTTTTTGGATGGGCTCTTTGGCCTCTTTTTTTATTTTTTATTTTATTTTTATTTTTTATTTTGGTGGGCATCTTTGGACTCTTTTATTTCCTCACATGGGACAATGCTCCATCAATGATGATCATCACACTTACAACTCAAAACTTAGAGCAACGATGACTCTATATGGAATGCCTTCGGTAGTGTACGGTGACAATGATCTAGCATGGCACGTACATTAATGGAAACATCATGCTAGCTATCTTACGATCATGCAGTGGCAATGTAGACGTGGTGGCACATGTCATGGTGGTAGTTGCATGGCAATATATCTCGGAATGACTTTGAAAAAGCCATAGTAGGTAGGTATGGTGGCTGTTTTGAGGGAGGCTAATGGTGGGTTTTGTGCACCGGGGAAAGTTGCACGGGACTAAAGAAGATAGTGATGGTGGAAAGTGAAAGTGCATCTAAACCATGGACTCAACATTAGTCATGAAGAACTCATATACTTGTTGCAAAAGTTTTATTAGTAATCGAAACAAAGCATTCAACGCATACTCCTAGGGGAAGGGTTGGTAGGTATAAACCATCGCGCGATCCCGACCGCCACACAAAGGATGACAATCAATAGACTAATCATGCTCAGACTTCATCACATAGAGGTTGACCATACGTGCATGCTACGGGAACCACTAACTTCAACACAAGTATTTCTAGATCACATAGCGGTTGCCTTACTAGCATAACTTCAATATTACCATAACCACAACTCAAAACTAGTTGAGATGAATCAAACTTCTCTAACTATTCAATGCACATGAAGGTGGAAGTTTTCGTATCCCTTTGGGTAACTACCCATTTTGAGACTACTTTCAAAGCATAGATAAACTACCAAGCCATGCACCACCGTGCTCTAAAAGATATAAGTGAAGCACATAGAGCAAAATCAACTAGCTCAAAAGATATAAGTGAAGCACATGTGAGCTGAATTGTCTAACCAAAGGATATAAGTGAAGCTCGACAAAATCATGGTGAGTGCATTTCTCTCTCTCTAGGTGTGCAGCAAGGATGATTGTGACACAACAAAAATAAAAGACTCCTACGGTACAAGACGCTCCAAGCAAAACACATAACATGTGGTGAATAAAAATATAGCCCCAAGTAACGTTACCGATGGATTGAAGACGAAAGAGGGGATGCCTTCCCGGGGCATCCCCAAGCTTAGGCTTTTATGGCATCCTTGAATCATCTTGGCGTGCCTTGGGCATCCCCAAGCTTGAGCTCTTGCCACTCTTTATCTTTTTGTCCATAAGAACTTCACCCAAAACTTGAAAACTTCACAACACGAAACTTAAACAAAAACTCGTGATAACATTAGTATAAGAAAGCAAACCACCACTTCCTTAGGTACTGTAGCAAACTTGAATTCTACTTATGTTGATGTTGGGTTACTGTATTATCAATCTTCCATGGCTAATACCCCCCGATACTATCCATAGTTTCATCAAAATAAGCAACCAACACAACAAAAACAGAATATGTTAACAGCAGACCAGTCTATAGCAATCTGTATACTTCGTATACTTCTGGTACTTCAAAAATTCTGAAAAGTTACGGCAGTTTGATGAATTTGCGTAGAAATCAGCAGCAAGAAGAATCAACTCAAAATCTCTTACAGAAAAAAAAATGAAAATTCTCTTCGTGATCAGAAAGTTTCTGTCTTTTCCAGCATGACGAAACGATCATCCCCAAGACAAATCATAACGGTTTTGCTTGGCACAAACGCAAAAAGAAACACAAAAAACACAATCATAACAGAATTAATAAAGTGTGGAAAACACAAAACAGAAAGAAAAAGGATAGATTCGTTGGGTTGCCTCCCAACAAGCACTATTGTTTAACGCCCTTAGCTAGGCAAAAGGTGATGGAATCACGTATAGTCATCTTTGGTGCTCAAACCATAAGTAGCCCTCATCATAGATTCATAAGGCAATCTTATTTTCTTTCTAGGAAAGTGCTCCATGCCCTTCTTTAGGGCAAGTTGAAATATAATATTCCCTTCCTTCATATCAATGATAGCACCAATAGTCCTTAGGAAAGGTCTACCAACAATAATGGGACATGAAGGATTGCAATCTATGTCAAGTAGAATGAAATCCACGGGTACATAGCTCTTATTTGCAATAATAAGAACATCATCGATCCTTCCCATGGGTTTCTTGACAGTAGAATCCGCAAGATGCAAATTAAGAGAACACTCTTCAATCTCATGAAAACCAAGAATATCACATAAAGATTTTTGAATCGCGGAAACACTAGCACCCAAATCACACAAAGCATTGCACTCATAGTTTTTGATCTTGATTTTGATAGTAGGTTACCACTTATCATGAAGTTTTCTAGGTATAGAGACTTCTAGTTCGAGCTTCTCTTCAAGAGATTTTATCATAGCGTCTATGATATGCGCGGTAAAGGCTTTGCTTTGGCTATAAGCATGTGGAGAGTTTGCAATGGATTGCATATAAGAGATGCATTCAAACAAGGAGCAATTATCATAATTGAATTCCTTGAAATGCAAAGTGGGAGTTTCATTACTACCCAAGATTTTGATTTCTTCTACTCCACTCTCCACACCTTTATCATCAAGATAGGTGGACTCTGAATCATTGGGGTATTTTTCAACCAAAGTGGATTCATATCCAGCCCCTTCATCAATAGGTTTGACACGCGAAAACAAAGATTCAAGAGGAGACACACCAAGCACTTTAAGATCTTCATGATTTGCATCACTAGAACGCACCCTTTTAAACCATTCATGCATAGCGCAAATTTGGGCGGTTCTTTCTTTGCTCTCATTCATGGAGACACGCATAGCTTTCAAAGTATCATCCAAGTTGACCTTGGGAGGAGCACATCTAACTTTCAAAGCATCAATATCACAAGACATCCTATCAACGCTCTTAGCCAAATCGTCAATTTTGAGTAGTTTTTCCTCTATGGACGCATTAAAAATCTTTTGAGAGTTGATGAACTCTTTGATATTACTCTCCAAATCAGAGGGTAATTTGTTGTGATTTCCATAAGTGTTGTTGTAGGAATTGCCATAATTGTTAGAGGAGTTACTAGGGAAAGGCCTAGGAACATAGTTTCCTCTAAAAGCATTGTTGTTGCCAAAATTGTTCCTACCAACAAAGTTAACATCTAGACTAGCGTTGCTACTCTCAATCAAGGAAGATAGTGGCACGTCATTAGGATCTAAAGGAGCGTTTCTACTAGCAACCAAATTCATCAACTCGTCCATCTTAGCACTAAGCGAGTTAATTTCTTCTATAGCGTGTACCTTTTTGCTAGCAGGTGACCTTTCAGTATGCCACTGAGAGTAGTTGGTCATGATATTGTCTAGGAGTTTTGTAGCGTCTCCTAACGTGATTTCCATGAACGTTCCACCTGAGGCGGAGTCCAAGATATTGCGAGAAGTAAAATTCAAACCAGCGTAAAAGATTTGTATAATCATCCACAAACTCAAGCCATGAGTGGGACAATTTCTAATCATTAACTTCATCCTCTCCCAAGATTGTGCAACGTGTTCATGATCAAGTTGCTTGAAATTCATGATATCTTTACGTAAAGAGATAATCTTAGCCGGCGGAAAATACTTGGATATGTAAGCATCTTTGCACTTATCCCAAGAATCGACACTATTTTTAGGCAAAGAAGAAAACCAAGTTTTTGCGTGATCTCGCAACGAGAAAGGAAAAAGCTTCAACTTAATCACGTCATTATCCACATCTCTTTTCTGCTGCATATCGCAAAGCTCAATGAAGTATTGAGATGGGATGCGTCATCTTCACTAGGAAGGCCATAGAATTGCTCTTTCATAACAAGATTCAGCAAAGCTGCGTTGATTTCATACGATTCCGCACTAGTGGCGGGAGCAATCGGAGTACTAATAAAATCATTATTATTCATCCTCGAGAAGTCGCGAAGTTTAGTGTTTTCAGTCATGATGACTTCAACAAACAAACAAGCACACATGCAAGCAATAAAACCGGCAAAGGAAAACAGCAAAAAGGCAAAACGCAAAAGAAAACGGCAAAGGAGAAAGGCAAAAAGGAAAAAGAGAAAGGCAAATGAAAACGGCAAATGTGAAGTGGGTGAGAGGAAAACGAGAGGCAATTGGCAAAAAAGTAAATGCAAGAGATGAGTTTGTGAGACCTACTTGGACAGATCTCTCCTTCCCCGGCAACGGCGCCAGAAATTCTTCTTAGTACTCCGACAAAAGACCTCCCAACGGCGCCAGAAACAAGCGTGCTGACGGGGGACTATTCTTGTCTTGATTCTCCTCAGCAACGACACCAGGAATCCTTCTGCTACGGCTACGCCTTTAGGGACTTCCTAGGCAAATATGCAAAGGATTTCCCCGTGGCCTTGGAGCCTTGCGTTGGTATTCCCTGGAAGAGGAAAGGGTGATGTAGCACAGCGGCGGTAAGTATTTCCCTCAGTTTTGAGAACCAAGGTATCGATCCAGTGAGGGAGTACCACAAGTGCGTGCACAAACACAAAGAGCTTTCTCCCAACGCTATGAAGGGGTTGTCAATCCCTTATAGATTGTTTGCCAAGTGAGAACTGAAAGCAACAAAGTAACAAAGCAAAATAAAAGCGAAAGTGGAAACGATAGGTGTGAATAGACCCGTGGGCCGTAGTGTTCACTAGTGGATTCTCTCATGAAAGCAAGTAGACGGTGGGTGAACGAATTACTGTTGAGCAATTGATAGAACCGCGCAAATTCGTGACGATATCTATGGCAATGATAGTATCTATAGGCATTACGTCCAAAACAAGTAGACGATACTTTCTGCATCTACTACTATTACTCCACACGTCGACCACTATCTAGCATGCATCTAGTGTATTAAGTCCAAAATAATAGAGTAACGCCTTAAGCAAGATGACATGATGTAGATGGACAATCTCATATCTACGACAAAGCCCATCTTGTTACCCTTGATGGCAACTACACGATGTGTGCCTTGCTGCCCCTACTGTCACTGGGAAAGGTCACCACACGGTAAGAACCCAAAACCAAGCACGTCTCCCATTGCAAGAATCATAGATCTAGTTGGCCAAACAAAACCCAAGACTCGGAGAGACTTACAAGGATATCAAATCATGCATATAAGAAATCAGCAAAGACTCAAATATATATCATATATTATCTGATCACAAATCCACAATTCATCGGATCTCGACAAACACACCGCCAAAGAGGATTACCTCGGATAAATCTCCATGAAGATCATGGTGAACTTTGTATTGAAGATCCAAGAGAGAGAAGAACCCATCTAGCTACTAACTACGGACCCGTAGGTCTGAAGTGAACTACTCACGAGTCATTGGAGGGGCGATGATGTTGCTGAAGAAGCCCTCCAACTCCAAAGTCCCCTCCGTCAGGGCACTGGGAAGGTTCTCCAGATGAGATCTCGCGGAAAAGGAAGCTTGCGGTGGCGGAAAAGTGTTTTCATGGATGCCCTGATTTTTTCTGGATTTTTAGGGAATTTATAGGCCAAAGACCTAGGGCAGGGGGGCGCGAGGGAGGCCACAAGCTTGGTTTCCGCGGCCTCCCCCCTGGTCGCAGCAACAGGGCTTGTGGGCTCCCTGTGGGCCCACTTGCTTGGCCCTCAAGCCTCCCGATCTTCTTCCATTCTGGAAAAAATCAATTTGTGGATTTTATTCCGTTTGGACTCCGTTCCAAAATTATATCTGAAAAGAGTCAAAAACACAGAAAAAACAGGAACTGGCACTTGGCACTTAGTTAATAAGTTAGTCCCAAAAAAGATATAAAAGGTCTACAAAACATCCAAAGTTCACAAGATAACAGCGTGAAACCATCAAAAATTATAGATACGTTTCAGACGTATCATCCGCTACTGCAATAAAAGACCTTCCAACGGCGCCAGAATCAGGTGCTGACGGGAGACTGTTCTTGTCTTGATACTCCTCACCAACGGCACCAGGAATCCTTCTACTACGGCTACGCCTTTAGGGACTTCCTAGGCAAATATGCAAAGGATTTCCCCGTGGCCTTGGAGCCTTGCGTTGGTGTTCCCTCGAAGCAGAAAAGGTGATGTAGCGCAGCGATGGTAAGTATTTCCCTCAGTTTTGAGAACCAAGGTATCGATCCAGTGAAGGAGTATCACAAGTGCCTGGACAAACACAAAAAGCTTGCTCCCAACGCTATGAAGGGGTTGTCAATCCCTTATAGATTGTTTGCCAAGTGAGAACTGAAAGCAACAAAGTAACGAAGCAAAGTAAAAGCGAAACTGGAAACGAGAGGTGTGAATAGACCCGGTGGTCGTAGTGTTCACTAGTGGCTTCTCTCATGAAAGCAAGTAGACGGTGGGTGAACAAATTACTGTCGAGCAATTGATAGAACCGCGCAAAGTCGTGACGTCATCTATGGCAATGATTATATCTATAGGCATCACGTCCAAAACAAGTAGGCCGATACTTTCTGCATCTACTACTATTAATCCACACGTCAACCGCTATCCAGCATGCATCTAGTGTATTAAGTCCAAAAGAACAGAGTACCGCCTTAAGCAAGATGACATGATGTAGATGGAAAATGTCATATCTACGACAAAGCCCATCTTGTTACCCTTGATGGCAACTACACAATGTGTGCCTTGCTGCCCCTATTGTCACTGGGAAAGGTCACCACACGGTATAAACCCAAAACCAAGCACTTCTCCCATTGCAAGAATCATAGATCTAGTTGGCCAAACAAAACCCAAGACTCGGAGAGACTTACAAGGATATCAAATCATGCATATAAGAAATCAGCAAAGACTCAAATATATATCATAGATAATTTGATCACAAATCCACAATTCATTGGATCTCGACAAACACACCGCCAAATAGGATTACATCGGATAGATCTCCATGAAGATCATGGAGAACTTTGTATTGAAGATCCAGGAGAGAGAAGAAGCCATCTAGCTACTAACTATGGACCGTAGGTCTGAAGTGAACTACTCACGAGTCATTGGAGGGGCGATGATGTTGATGTAGAAGACCTCCAACTCCAAAGTCCCCTCCGGCAGGGCACCGGGAAGGGTCTCCAGATGAGATCTCGCGGAAACGGAAGCTTGCAGCAGCGTAGAAGTGTTTTCGTGGATTCCCTGATTTTTTTCCTGTATTTTAGGGAATATATAGGCGAAGGAGCCATGTCAGGGGGGCGCCAGGGAGGCCACAAGCCTGCTAGCCGCCCCCTGGTGGCAGCTACACGGCTTGTGGGCCCCCTGTATCTCTCCTGGCTTGGCCCTCAAGCCCCCTGATCTTCTTCCGTTCGGGGAAAAATTATTTCGGGGATTTTATTCCGTTTGGACTCCGTTCCAAACTCATATCTGAAAAGAGCTAAAAACACAGAAAAAACAGGATCTGGCACTTGGCACTGAATTAATAAGTTAGTCCCAAAAAAGATATAAAAGGTACATAAAACATCCAAAGATGACAAGATAACAGCATGAAACCATCAAAAATTATAGATACGTTTGAGACGTATCAAGCATCCCCAAGCTTAACTCCTGCTCATCCTCGAGTAGGGAAGTGATAAAGAATGAATTTTTGATGCTTTCATGCTACCTAGCATAGATGTCCTTTGTAACTCCTCTTATGTGACGTGAATGTTCAGATCCATTAGATTCAAAACAATAGTTTCTATTGACGTGGAAACAATAATACTTCAAGCAAACTAGCAAGGTAATAATGAACTTTCAAAATAACAAGGCCAAAAGAAAGTTATCCCTACAAAAGCATATAGTCTGGCTATGCTCTATCATCATTGCACAACGAATTTAAATCATGCACAACCCCGGTATTGGCCAAGTAATTGTTTTCACACCTTCACTTTCTCAAACCTTTTCAACTCTCACGCAATACATGAGCGTGAGCCATGGTTTTAGCACTATAAGTGGTGTGGAGTGTGGTGGAGGTTGCAAGAAAAACAAGGAGAAGATGATCACATTAACTAGGCATATCAATGAGCTGTTGAGATGCTCATCAATTGATATCAATGTGAATGAGTAGGGATTTTCATACAAATGATGCATTAGAGCTAAGAGTATGTGAAAGCTCTTAAAGAAAACTAGTGGGTGTGCATCCAACTTGCTTGCTCACGAAGACCTAAGGCAAATTTGAAGAAGCCTATCATTGGAATATACAAGCCAAGTTATATAATGAAAATTTCCCACTAGCTATATGGTGGTGACAAAATGAGAGGCTCTCAATCATGAAGATCATGGTACTTAATAAGCACAAGTGTGGAAGGATAGTAGCATTGTCCCTTCTCTCTTTTTCTCTCATCATTTTTTTTTGTGGGCTCTTTTGGCCGCTTGTTTTTTTGGTGGGCATCCTTGGCCTCTTTTATTTCCTCAATGGGACAATGCTCCATCAATGATGGTCATCACACTTTCAACTCAAAACTTAGAGCAACGATGACTCTATATGGAATGCCTTCGGTAGTGTACCGTGACAATGATCTATCATGGCATAGACATTAATGGAAACAGCATGCTAGCTATCTTACGATCATGCAATGGCAATGTAGAAGTGATGGCACATGTCATGGTGGTAGTTGCATGGCAATATATCTTAGAATTACTTTGAAAAAACCATAATAGGTAGGTATGGTGGCTGTTTTGAGGGAGGCTAATGGTGGGTTTTGTGCACCGGCGAAAGTTGCACGGCACTAAGAAGATAGTGATGGTGGAAGGTGAAAGTGAATCTAAACCATGGACTCAACATTAGTCATGAAAAACTCATATACTTGTTGCAAAAAATTTAGTAGTAATCGAAACAAAGCATTCAACGCATACTCCTAGGGGAAGGGTTGGTAGGTATAAACCATTGCGCGATCCCGACCGCCACACAAAGGATGCCAATCAAAAGACTAATCATGCTCAGACTTCATCACATAGAGGTTCACCATACGTGCATGCTACGGGAATCACTAACTTCAACACAAGTATTTCTACATCCACAACACCTTACTAGCATAACTTCAATATTACCACAACCACAACTCAAAACTAATTGAAATGAATCAAACTTCTCTAACTATTCAATGCACGTGAAGGTGGAAGTTTTCGTATCCCTTTGGATAACTACCCCTTTTGAGACTACTTTCAAAGCATAGATCAACTACCAAGCCATGCACCGCTGTGCTCTAAAATATATAAGTGAAGCACATAGAGCAAAATCAACTAGCTCAAAAGATATAAGTGAAGCACATGTGAGCTGAATTGTCTACCAAAGGATATAAGTGAAGCTCGACAAAATCACGGTAAGTGCATGTCTCTCTCTCTAGGTGTGCAGCAAGGATAATTGTGACACAACAAAAATAAAGGACTCCTATGATACAAGACGCTCCAAGCAAAACACATAACATGTGGTGAATAAAAATATAGCCCCAAGTAACGTTACCGATGGATTGAAGACGAAGGAGGGGATGCCTTCCCGGGGCATCCCCAAGCTTAGGCTTTTACGGCATCCTTGAATCTCTTGGGGTGCCTTGGGAAACCCCAAGCTTGAGCTCTTGCCACTCTTTATCTCTTTGTCCACAAGAACTTCACCCAAAACTTGAAAACTTCACAACACGAAACTTAAACAGAAACTCGTGATAACATTAGTATAAGAAAGCAAACCACCACTTCCTTAGGTACTGTAGCAAACTTAAATTCTACTTATGTTGATGTTCGGTTACTGTATCTTCAATCTTCCATAGCTAATACCCCCCCCCCCCGATACTATCCATAGTTTCATCAAAATAAGCAACCAACACAACAAAAACAGAATATGTTAAGAGCAGACCAGTCTGTAGCAATCTGTATACTTTGTATACTTCTGGTACTTCAAAAATTCTGAAATATTACGAAAGTCTGAAGAATGTGCATAGCAATCAGCAGCAAAAAGAATCAACTCAAAAGCTCTTACAGAAAAAAGTTTCTGTCTTTTCCAGCATGACCAAACGATCATCCCCAAGACTAATCATAACGGTTTTTCTTGGCATAAACACAAAAAGAAACACAAAAAACACAATCATAACAGAATTATGTAAGTGTGGCAAACACAAAACAGAAATAAAAAAGGATAGATTCGTTGGGTTGCCTCCCAACAAGCGCTTTTGTTTAACGCCCTTAGCTAGGCAAAAGGTGATGGAATCACGTATAGTCATCTTTGGTGCTCAAACCATAAGTAGCCCTCATCATAGATTCATAAGGCAATCTTATTTTCTTTCTAGGAAAGTGCTCCATGCCCTTCTTCAAAGGAAATTGAAATCTAATATTCCCTTCCTTCATTTCGATGATAACACCAATAGTCCTTAGGAAAGGTCTACCAAGAATAATGGGACACGAAGGATTGCAATCTATGTCAAGTACAATGAAATCCATGGGTACATAGTTCGTATTTGCAACAATAAGAACATCATCGATCCTTCCATGGGTTTCTTGACAGTAGAATCCGCAAGATGCAAATTAAGAGAACACTCTTCAATCTCATGAAAACCAAGAATATCACATAAAGACTTTGGAATCGCGGAAATACTAGCACCCAAATCAAACAAAGCATTGCATTCAAAGTTTTTGATCTTGATTTTGATAGTAAATTCCCACTCATCATGAAGTTTTCTAGGTATAGAGACTTCTAATTCGAGCTTCTCCTCAAGAGATTTCATCATATCATCTACGATATGCGCGGTAAAGGCTTTGCTTTGGCTATAAGCATGTGGAGAGTTTGCAATGGATTGCATCAAAGAAATGCATTCAAACAAGGAGCAATTATCATAATTGAATTCCTTGAAATCCAATGTGGGAGTTTCATTACTACCCAAAATTTTGATTTCTTCTACTCCACTCTCCACACCTTTATCAAGATGGGTAGACTCCGAATCATTGGGGAGTTTTTCAACCAAACTGGATTCATATCCAGCCCCTTCATCAATAGGTTTGACACGCGAAAACAAAGATTCAAGAGGAGTCACACCAAGCACTTTAAGATCTTCGTGATTTGCATCACAAATTTCAGGTTTAGCTGCCATCTTATTGACTAAGGTAGCCTGCTTGTCAGAAATTTGGCCCACCAATTTTTCAAGGTGAGCAAGCTGAGAATTTAGTGCAAGGAAATCATTGGCCATATCATCAACTTCTTTATTCAAATAGACCACAAAGGAATTTTGGTCTTTTAATTCCCTACGAAAGTAACTATTTTGGTCAAACTGAGAAGACATGAAACCTTTGACGTTAGTTTCAATCTCCTCCAATTTTTTTAAATAGTTTGGTTTGTCCATGAGGAAAGGTCTCTCACGAACAAGCCTAAGAGCAGGCGAGGAAAACGGGCGAAAGGGAACGGCAAAGGAGAAAGGCAAATGAAAACGGAAAATGTGAAGTGGGGGAGAGGAAAACGAGAGGCAACTGGCAAAAAAGTAAATGCAAGAGATGAGTTTGTGAGACCTACTTGGATAGATCTCTCCTTCCCCGGCAACGGCGCCAGAAATACTTCTGCTACTGCAACAAAAGACCTTCCAACGGCGCCAGAAACACGTGCTGACGGGAGACTGTTCTTGTCTTGATACTCCTCAGCAACGGCACCAGGAATCCTTCTGCTACGGCTACGCCTTTAGGGAATTCCTAGGAAAATATGCAAAGGATTTCCCTGTGGCCTGGGAGCCTTGCGTTGGTGTTCACTTGAAGTGGAAAGGGTGATGTAGCGCAGCGGTGGTAAGTATTTCCCTCACTTTTGAGAACCAAGGTATCGATCTAGTGAAGGAGTATCACAAGTGCGTGCACAAACACAAAAAGCTTGCTCCCAACGCTATGAAGGGGTTGTCAATCCCTTATAGATTGTTTGCCAAGTGAGAACTGAAAGCAACAAAGTAACAAAACAAAGTAAAAGCGAAAGTGGAAACGATAGGTGTGAATAGACCTGGGGGCCGTAGTGTTCACTAGTGGCTTCTCTCATGAAAGCAAGTAGACGGTGGGTGAACAAATTACTATCGAGCAATTAATAGAACCGTGCAAAGTCGTGACGTCATCTATGGCAATGATTATATCTATAGGAATCACGTCCAAAACAAGTAGATTAAGTCCAAAAGAACAGAGTAACGCCTTAAGCAGGATGACATGATGTAGATGGACAATCTCATATCTACGACAAAGCCCATCTTGTTACCCTTGATGGAAACTACACGATGTGTGCCTTGCTGCCCCTACTGTCACTAGGAAAGGTCACCACACGGTATGAACCCAAAACCAAGCACTTCTCCCATTGCAAGAATCATAGAACTAGTTGGCCAAACAAAACCAAGACTCGGAGAGACTTACAAGGATATCAAATCATGCATATAAGAAATCAGCAAAGACTCAAATATATATCATAGATAATCTGATCACAAATCCACAATTCATCGGATCTCGACAAACACACCGCCAAAGAGGATTACATCGGATAGATCTCCATGAAGATCATGGAGAACTTTGTATTGATGATCCAAGAGAGAGAAGAAGCCATCTAGCTACTAACTACGGACCCGAGGTATGAAGTGAACTACTCAGGAGTCACTGGAGGGGCGATGATGTTTATGTAGAAGCCCTCCAACTCCAAAGTTCCCTCCGGCAAGCCACCGGGAAGGGTCTCCAGATGAGATCTCGCGGAAACGGAAGCTTGCGGCGGCGAAAAAGTGTTTTCGTGGATTCCCTGATTTTTTCTGTATTTTAGAGAATATATAGGCGAAGGAGCTAGGTCAGGGGGGCGCCAGGGAGGCCACAAGCCTGCTAGCCGCCGCCCCCCTGGTGGCGGCTACAGGTCTTGTGGGCCCCCTGTACCTCTCCTGGCTTGGCCCTCAAGCCCCGTGATCTTCTTCCATTTGGGAAAAAATATTTTTGGGATTTTATTTCGTTTGGACTCTATTCCAAAATCAGATCTGAAAATAGCCAAAAACACAGAAAAAACAGGAACTGGCACTTGGCACTAAATTGACAAGTTAGTCCCAAAAAATATATAAAAGGTACATAAAACATCCAAAGATGACAAGATAACAGCATGAAACCATCAAAAATTATAGATACGTTTGAGACGTATCACTATCCTACAAAGCGATATTTGGAGGAACACACCTATATGAGCTTGACTGCTGGTCACAGTCTATGAGATTTGGGTGATCTCTAGTAAACTCATGAATAGGCCAGGAGTCTGACTAATATGCTCCACCCGAGGGGTCAGCCTTCGGCAGCCTATACTAGTAAGACTTGTGGTGAAGCTTCTTTACGCCAAACTGAAAATTCAAGGCATAGTCCATTGTTCAGTTGTAAAGGGGTGTAGCTACTTGCTCTAGGTGAATCTCAACCTTAACAGGTCTTCACTGAAATGCTGGTATATTAAAACAGTGATTGGAACGAGGGAACACGATGTGCCCTTGAGATTTGGTGGGGGATTGTTGAAATTAGTAGTGGGTCTTAGGCCCATAAGTGAATTTTAGAAAATCTCCAAGGGCCCATGTAGGTGGTGGCATGACAAGGTGGTGGTGGGAAGTTTTACATAAGCAGGCTAACGCCTACCCTAGCCGTCACGAGAATCAGAGCGCATCTGCCTCACGTGTTCGTTCCTTTTTTTGCTGCTGCCGCCGGCGACTCCGGCCCGTATACCGCGTACACGGTCGATGGGAGAGCAGGCCTCCGAAACCCCGCCTCTTCGGTTCCTGTACGGGAGAGGGGCGATTAGGTTTTTGGGGAGCGATCACGCGATTGCTTGCCTCCGTCCGTCTGCTTCGTCTACGTCCGCGTCGCCCTCGTCTCGCCCTTGAAGCTGAGAAGAAGAGGGCAGAGGATGTTGCTGCTACGGCCGCGTCCAACGCCAACGCTGCTGCTATGGCCAACTGGCCTATTGGAGGGTATAACTCGTTTATCCCACTCATGTTCGTTTTGATCCTAGCAGTACTACTTGTATACATAGATGTATCAACTATATGCGTAGTATGTGCTAGGTTACTTCATGATCAGTATATCATTACTCTAGTCAATGTCCTGCTAGTTATTATCTCGTGGATTAATATGATCGAAGAATTGCCTATTTATTCAACAGTAGCAGCTTCGGTAGCAGTTAGTCTGCAGCAGCAGTAGTTAGTTGCGCGCGGCAGCAGCTTCAGTGCATCAGCGTGTGCAGCAGCCTCTGCAGCAGCTCGACACATCAGAGCGTGCAGTAGCAGCCGCCCGTCGCGTTACGCGAGAGGTAGCACGGCCCAGGGCCTCGGCCCTCTAGTGGCTGCAGGTTGACACGGGAATGGGTTCCCCCAGGTTCCTGCAACCCCCGCCGGTAGACCCTCGCCGCCGTTGACGCCTCTCTGCTCGCCCATGTCGAACCCTTGTCCTGTGTAGCTTCGTCCTGGAGGTAGGAGAAGACTCGAGGGATAGCACATCTGGGGCTGAACCCCGCTTTCGTTCAAGTATCGAGCCGTAGCCCAGCGATGTGAGCGCCGCACCCCATGGCCCCCTTTCCATTTTCGTTTTTGTCATAGTGTACCAGTGGTAGGCTTCAGTACAGGAGGTCTTTGACCCCTCTCTAACCAGCTTTGGCACCGTAGTGTAGTGGGTGTGGTTGTGTGCGTGTGTGTGTGAGAGGTGCAGGGTTCGAATCCCCCCTGCACCTATTTTTGTGAGTGTATTTTTTCAGTGTGTGTGTTGTATCGTGTGCAGGTAGTGTACTTTGTGTGTGTGTGGCTGACAGTGGGCCACAGGGGCCCACGTGTCATCTGGTGAGGGCCCCTGGCCACTCCCAGGTGGATCCCCTCATTAATTTTTTTACCTATTTTATTGATTCTATTTAGTTTGGTGATAAGAGGAATAATTCCATTTTTGGAAATGTCGAGATATGGACTTGCCAAATTGGGCAGACTCAAGAACAACCTTGTTGTGAATATTGTTGTAGTTTGATCTGTGCTAGTTTTTCTTTCATTGTTTGTGGTGTTTTTCTGAATGCAACATGGGTAGTATGATATATGGATTTGGGGTAGAAAATCCCAAGGAATCCAATGATGGTACTGGTTTTTGGTTTTCAGCATTTATATAGAAAGTACCTTGTGGTGAGGTGGCAATAGTTTTATTGGTGTAGGGTGGTTCATGTGCATAGTTGGAGGTAGTGCATGCTTGCATCATTATGTCTGAGGCATCATTTTCGTGTTGGTATTTATTTCCTGCTTGATCTTTTGGGTAGCAACTGGAACCAGAAACGAGTTCGAAGAGTCCGGTGAGTTTGTGCAGGAAGATCAGGATTAGTTCCACTCTAAATAAACCACAGGCAAGATGATTGTGACCTTGACACCATTTCTAGCTTTGTTATGCTTAGTGTTATGTTTCCTTTGTTACATCTCCGCTGCCTACCACATGATATATAGGCCATCAAACATTGCCATGAAAACTCAAACACCTCCCCTCCTAGCAAATATTGTTTGGCTAGGTTAGGCTTGCTCAACCACTAATTGTTACCGTTGCTAGTTGCAGGTGCCAACTGGTCCATGTGATAACATGGACAATTTGATATCATCATATTTAATTGCTATTTGATTAATGCACCTATATACTTGGTAAATAACGAAAGGCCTGGCCTTTTGCCGGGAGATTTGTTCCATTGTTGCACCTTAGTTCCGGCTACCGGTGTTTTATTCCATAACTGAGCGCTTCTAACATGATCGGGGTTGTTATGGGGACCCCCTTTATAAATCATTTAGTGTGAAGGTTTGTCTGGCAGGACCTTACTTTGGTGTTAATTTGCTAACAACTTAATAAAAAGCATAGGGAATAGCTACCCCGAGGAAATTAATCAACCCCTGGGCCAGTGCTCCTCGTGAGTGTTGGTCCAAACAAGAGCACCGTGCGGGGCCAACCCGGGGAAACTCGGGTGATTTCTATCAGACCATTGTACGCTTCGCTTATCCGGCATGTCCTGAGACTAAGATACTCGACTCTTATCGGGTTTGTGGACATGTCGGGAGGTCTTGGCGGACTTGTATTACCTTAGCGATATATCTTGCGCATTGGGATTCCAGTGAGACTTTGGTTCTTCTCAGAGTTGAGGTTTTCCTCTAAGGAATCCGATGAGATCACGAGTTTCGTGGTAGAGGATTACTATGCGGCCTGTGGTAATTTGTGATGGACTAGTTGGAGCACCACTGCAGGGTTTAATCTTTCGGAAAGCCGTGCCCGCGGTTATGTGGCAAACATGGATATTTTGTTAACATCCGGTTCTAGATAACTTAAAGTAATTCAAATAAAAAATTTGCCAACTCAGTGCGTAACTGTGATTGTTTCTTTCAAAGCTCCTTCTATGATCGAGAACATGGTGGGGTTATGAATGACGTAAGTAGGTGTTCAAGATCACTTATTGATCATTCTAGTCTTCGACCGTCTTACGTAGACCACCACATGTTAGTTCTGTTCTTCGTAAGATAGCCACCATATATGCTTAGGTTGCTGCAAACTCAAACACTTAACCTACCTCACCTATTTAACTTAGTTAGACTCGATACAAAGGTCATGATATTGCTAAGTCCTCGTGGCTCACAGTTTACTACAAACACCCACAGGTACAGGTACCCCCGATGCAGGAGTTCCCGATGATACCCAGCTGATATGGGAGTTCGACGAAGACAGTGGCAGGTTGTATGTGACTTACCCTAAGGACTAGAGGTGCATGGTCGTGATCGTGGGACTAGCAGGATGGGATAGCATATTTTGTCGTTTATCTTGTCCTTAGTCGGACCTTGTCTTATGTATGAACACTACTAGGGAAAACCCTAGTGGTAGCGTTGGAAATATGCATAGCAGTAGCGCTGGGCCAAGTGCTACTGCTATCGCGCTACAACTAAACACTAGTAGTAGCGCTGGTATGGGTAGCGCTACTGGTAAGTATAGTAGTAGCGCTTGTCCATATGGCGCACTGCTACTAAGCCGCGCTATTGGTAAGTATTACCAGCGCTACTGCTAGCTTTTAGTGCATCATATTCTCAGACATCATATTCTCACACATCATATTCTCACACATCGTAATACTTTGACTATTAAGACTTGCTTGCTTCTCTATACCGCGATCATATTCTCACACATCA
The DNA here is from genome assembly GCF_904849725.1 of Hordeum vulgare subsp. vulgare. Taxonomy (NCBI): domain Eukaryota; kingdom Viridiplantae; phylum Streptophyta; class Magnoliopsida; order Poales; family Poaceae; genus Hordeum; species Hordeum vulgare. Next base: position 175,506,860 of record NC_058524.1, read on the forward strand.
TATTCTACCTAGTACTTCTCTACTGCGATCCTTCACAATTTTTCTTCAGTCTTTGACTATTAAGACTTGCTCGCTTCGAGAAATGATGAATGCACTCGTGCGCAATAAAGGATATCTTGGCCGTAAGCTAACCATTATCATGCAACCTTTAGACTCGATCCAACGAGGAACAACACTCATCAGGAGTCCCTGTTCAATACATAGATGTAACATACTTAGCAATGAAGTTTAGCTTAAAAACTAATGTATGTAGAAGATGCACTGAGGACAAATAGTAAAAATCACTATTACTCAATAAATATGGTTGTTGAGGAACTCACATATATATGAGTAACTTATATGACAGATAACTATTACCCAATATGCAACGACAACATGGTGGACAGTCCCTCACCGATTTTTCGACCGTCGATGATGGTCGCTACTCCTACTTCCCCTAGTGCATAACAAATATCTAGCACAAGGAGAAGGAGGAGAAGCGACCCCCACGAAAATAGTCGGCATTCTTCTTCTCTCATATATAGTGGACACTCCCTCACCGATTTTTCGACCGTCGATGATGGTCGCTACTCCTACTCCCCCTAGTGCATAACAAATATCTAGCACAAGGAGGAGGAGAAGCGACCCCCAGGACAACAATCGGCATTCTTCTTCTCTCATATATGGTGGACAGTCCCTCACCAATTTTTCGACCTTCGATGATGGTCTCTACTCCTACTTCCCCTAGTGCATAACAAATATCTAGCACAAGGAGAAGGAAGAGAAGCGACCCCCACGACAACAGTCGGCATTCTTCTTCTCTCATATATGGTGGACACTCCCTCATCGGTTAAACTATTTCTATTAAACACTTACTAAATAAACTATTTCTATTAAACACTTACTAAAAAACAGTAAAAAACAAAATTATACAATAACAGTAAAAAACTACATTATACAATAACAGTAAAAAACTACATTATACAATAACTGTAAAAAACTACATTATACAATAACAGTAACAGTAAAAAAACTACATTATACAATAACAGTAAAAAAACTACATTATACAATAAAAATAACAGTAAAAAAACTATTTCTTCTCTCATATATGGAGGAAGGTGGAGAGAGGAGGAGGGGGAGGAGGGCTGTGGGAGGACGGAGGAGGAGGAATGAGGAGGGGGTGAGAGGAGGGAGGAGGAGGAATGAGGAGGGGTGGGAGGAGGGAGGAGACAGGAGGAGGGGGAGGAGGGCGGTGGGAGGAGGGAAGAGGAGGAATGAGGAGGGGTGGGAGGAGGGAGGAGAGAGGAGGAGGGGGAGAAGGGCTGCCGGTGGAGGGCTTGGCCGAAGGAGGAGGGATGAGGGAGGAGGGGGCGGCCGCAGGAGGAGGGAGGGGCGCGGAGGGGAGGAGGGCGATGGAGGAGGGAGGAGGGAGGAGGGCGATGGAGGAGGGAGGAGGGAGGAGGCGGTGGCGGACGACGGGGGTGATGACCCACAAGTATAGGGGATCAATCGAAGTCCTTTCGATAAGTAAGAGTGTCGAACCCAACGAGGAGCAGAAGGCTCTCATAAACGGATTTCAGCAAGGTAATAACTGCAAGCACTGAAAGTAGCGGTACCAAGTGATTGTGTAGTGAGGTGAAACGTAGCAAGCAAAGAGTAACAAGTAACAAGTAGTAGCAACGGTGCAGCAAGTGGCCCAATCCCTTTGGTAGCAAGGGACAAACCTGAACAAAGTCTTATAGGAGGAAAAACGCTCCCGAGGACACACGGGAATTTCTGTCATGCTAGTTTCATCATGTTCATATGATTCGCGTTCGTTACTTTGATAGTTTGATATGTGGGTGGACCGGCGCTTGGGTACTGCCCTTACTTGGACAAGCATCCCACTTATGATTAACCTCTCTCGCAAGCATCAGCAACTACAAAAGAAGAATTAAGACAAAGTCTAACCATAGCATTAAACTAGTGGATCCAAATCAGCCCCTCACGAAGAAACGCATAGACTGGGGTTTAAGCTTCTGTCACTCTAGCAACCCATCATCTACTTACTTCCCAATGCCTTCCTCTAGGCCCAAATATGGTGAAGTGTTATGTAATCGACGTACACATAACACCACTAGAGGAAAAGACAACATACAGCATATCAAAATACCGAACGAATATCAAATTCACATGACTATTATTAACATGACTTATCCCATGTCCTCAGGAACAAAAGTAACTACTCACAAAACATAATCATAACCATGATCAGAGGTGTAATGAATAGCATCAAGGATCTGAACATAAACTCTTCCACCAAGTAATCCAACTAGCATCAACTACAAAGAGTAATCAACACTACTAGCAACCTTACAAGTACCAATCGGAGTTGCGAGACGAAGATTCCTTACAAGAGATGAACTAGGGATTGGAGAGGAGATGGTGCTGTTGAAGACGTTGATGAAGATGCCTCCCCTCCGACGAGGGGAATGTTGGTGATGACGATGGCGACGATTCCCCCCTCCGGGAGGGAAGTTTCCCCGGCAGGATCGTCCTGCCGGAGCTCTAGATTGGATCTGCTCAAGTTCTGCCTCGTGGCGGCGGCGAAACCACGAAAAAGCTCCTGATTGATTTTTTTCTGGACCAGGACGCTTCATATAGCAAAAGAGGGGGGCTAGTGGGCCGACAGGGAGCCCACAAGCCCCCACTCCGCCACCAGGGGGTGGCGGTGTCAGGGCTTGGGGCGCCCTGGCAGCCCCCTCCATAGTTCTTTCGCCCAATATTTTTTATATAATCCATAAAAAATCCACGTAACTTTTCAGGGCATTTGGAGATGTGCAGAATAGTGGACTAGGATTTGCTCCTTTTCCAGTCCAGAATTCCAGCTGCCTGAATTCTCCCTCTTCAAATAAACCTTGCAAAATAAGAGAGAAAAGGCATAAATATGGTACCACAAGTCATATAACAGCCCAAAAATCAATAAATATCAACATGAAAGCATGATGCAAAACGGACGTATCAACTCCCCCAAGCTTAGACCTCGCTTGTCCTCAAGCGAAAACCAAGTTCCATAAAACATAATACGGACATGAGGGCATCATGATCAGAGATAGAACAGCAATACATCATAAAGATTCTTATGGGAAAGTAACAATTCCTTCACAAAGCAAAGCATGAAGCAAAAACCTTACCGAGAAGTAACCAACAATAGTCCATAGTCATTGAAGCAATTGCAATTTATCACAACATCAGGAAGAGTCAAATAAGAGCTTGTAAGGCAAACCCACATACTCAATCATCTCTTTCGTTTTCCACAATTGTTGGTACTCATGGTGTCAAAGTTTCAGCTGGACACAGAGGAAGATAGGGGCTTATAGTTTTGCCTCCCAACGGTTTACCTCCAGGGTAAAGTCAACAACAATAAAGCATGACTAGTCAACTCCAAGTTGATATATGAATATAGACCTTTCCCAAGCATGTGACGGTAGCCAAGACAAAGGCAAAAAGGGAATTGGTGAAGATCACCATGACTCTTACAAGGGTAAAAAGTAAAGGTACAAGATAGGCCCTTCGCAGAGGGAAGCAGAGGTTGTCATGCGCTTTTGAGGTTTGAATGTGTGTCCTCTTAGTGCGGAGGAACGTCACTTTATATTGCCTCCTGTGATAAAAAACTTTATTATGCAGTATGTCGCATTTATGTCTTCCTCATCACATGTTCGTACAAAGCTTATTTTCCACACACTAATAGATCATACATATTAGAGAGCAATTTTTATTGCTTGCACCGATGAGAACTTACTTGAAGGATCTTATTCAATCCATAGGTAGCTATGGTGGACTCTCATGGCAAAACTGGGTTGAGGTTTATGGATGCACAAGTAGTATCTCTACTTGGTGCGGGAGTTTCGACTAATATGAGGTGGAAGCAATCGTCACATGCTAAGGGATCTCCAATCATATAACATTGTTTGGAACCAAGCAAACACAATTCATTATGTTGTATTCCTTGTCCAACATCTACTCCTAAGCATGTAATAGTTTGGTGAGTGCTCACAATTGCAAAAAGTGTCTAAGATGATATATTTATATGTGAACCTCTCTTTCCTTATTACTTCTTATTAATTGCAACAATGACTAATGTCTATGTTGATTTATTATCAACAAGTTTCAATCATCACACGTGTCATAAGTGAAGTTATCACTTTCCATAAGATCGTCTCATGATCTTTCATGCTATCGTTCTTTTCATACTTTTTGATCATAGCACAAAGCAAAGCCCTTGACTAAGACACTCTTTATTATATAGCTCGTAAGCTCGAATACATCGGGGGAGAGACAAAAGAAAAAGACTCAAACTAAAAACTAAAGACTTATTCCTTTAAAAGAAGAAATAAAAACTGAAAAGGAAAGAACTAAAACAACGGTAAAAGAAAAATATATAAAGGTGATACGATACTAGGGCAACTCCGCCAAGCTTGGCAGAAGCCAAGGGGATTGCCCATACCAATGCTTAGTTGTCTTCCTTTGGTGGTGATGGTGGTGTTGTTGTCGCCTTTGATTCCAAAAGAGCTATCAATCTTTGATTATACCTTTGAGATCTTTGACATGGTTTTCCAGCAAAACAACTTCACGAGAAAGAGAAATATTGGGACCACGAGTTGTTTCGCAAAACCTCAAGAGTTCAATAAAGGATGGAGACAGCACGTGGAGGAAGGGTTGGAGAAAATCTACTCCTTCAACGTCTTCAATGTTGAACATAGGTTGAACTTCCTCCCTAGCTTGGGTTTTCTCCTTAGCTTGGTCTCTGGCTTCCGTGAATTCTACTCTTTTCAGATCAGCATCTACTTCCTCATGAACTTGGTGAAGATCATTCTCTCCAACAGATTCCTGTGACATCGTTGCTCTAAATCTGCGGCAGACAACAAGCTCGAAACGAAAACAAAGGAAAACTGCGCGATACGGAGATCAAAACCTTCGGGGACTATATATTGATTTTTCTAATCCAGAAGGAGTCCTCCGCAAGAAAACAGAGTCCGGGAGGCACACGAGGTGCCCACAAGCTTGCCCTCCGCCACCAGGGGGTAGGGGCGGTGGCAGGGCTTGTGGCTGCCTCGTTCGCTCTCCGGACTGCTTTTTATTTTTCTAATTTTCCAAAAATTCCAAAACGGAAGAAATTTCCTATTGGAAAAGTATCGGAGTCCAATTTCTTACCGAAACAGATACATCTTCGTTTTCAAGGTCTGAAACAGGCTGATAAACATCCCTTATGTACTCCTCTGGAGTTATGACATTGATGATATTGGTCTCAACATTTATGGGAGTACCAGAGATGTAATGCTTGATTCTTTGCCCATTTACCACTCTAGGAAAATTTCCTTCCGTGTTATTGATTTTGATGGCACCGGAACGATATACTTCCTCGACAACATAGGGACCTTCCCATTTAGAGAGAAGCTTGCCTGCAAAGAATCTCAAACGAGAATTCTATAGCAAGACATAATCACCTACATTGAACTCTCGTTTCTGTATTCGTTTGTCGTGCCATCTCTTAACCTTTTCCTTGAACAACCTGGCATTCTCATATGCATGGGCTCTCCATTCATCTAACGAGCTGATATCAAATAGCCGCTTCTCACCGGAAAGTTTGAAATCAAAGTTGGGCTCTTTGATTGCCCAATAAGCTTTGTGTTCCAGCTCAAGAGGTAAATGATGGGCCTTACCGTAAACCATTTTATACGGTGACATGCCCATGGGATTCTTATAAGCATTCCTATAAGCCCATAGTGCATCGTCAAGTTTGCTAGACCAGTACTTTCGAGATCTATTGACGGTCTTTTGTAGGATCAACTTGATCTCCCTATTACTCAACTCCACTTGACCACTAGACTGAGGATGATAAGGGTATGCAACTCTATGGTTGACATCATACTTAGCTAGCATCTTGCGGAAAACACCATGAATGAAGTGTGAACCACCATCAGTCATCAAGTATCTAGGGACTCCAAATCTTGGGAATATGACTTCTTTAAGCATCTTAATAGAGGTGTGGTGATCAGCATTTTTAGTGGGGATAGCTTCTACCCACTTAGTAACGTAATCCACAGCAACTAAGATGTGAGTGTACCCATTGGAACTCGGGAAGGGTCCCATATAATAAAAGCCCAGACATCAAGTGGTTCAATGACAAGTGAATAGTTCATAGGCATTTCCTGACGCTTACTGATGTTTCCTATCCTTTGGCATTCGTCACAAGACAAGACAAACTTACGGGCATCCTTGAAGAGAGTGGGCCAATAGAAACCTGATCGCAATACCTTATGGGCAGTTCTATCTCCAGCATGGTGTCCTCCGTAGGCTTCGGAATGACACTTCTGCAGGATCTGTCCCTGTTCATGTTTAGGCACACAACGTCTAATAACACCATCTACGCCTTCCTTATGAAGGTGAGGATCATCCCAAAAGTAGTGTCTCAAATCAAAGAAGAATTTCTTCTTTTGTTGATAGATGAAACTGGGTGGTATGTATTTGGCTACGATATAGTTTGCATAATCGGCATACCACGGTGCACTAAGTGAAGTGTGGATGACATTTAGATGCTCATCAGGAAAGTTGTCATCAATAGGTAGTGGGTCATCAAGGACATTCTCTAGCCTAGACAAATTATCTGCTAGAGGGTTATCAGCACCCTTTCGGTCAACGACGTGCAAATCAAATTCATGTAGCAGGAGAACCCATCTGATCAGCCTAGGCTTAGCGTTCTTCTTCTCCATGAGGTACCTAATAGCAGCATGATCAGAGTGAATAGTGACTTTGGAGTCAACTATGTAAGATCTGAACTTTCCACATGCAAACACGACTTCTAAAAATTCCTTCTCCGTAGTGGCATAGTTTCTTTGGGCACTGTCTAGAGTTTTACTAGCGTAGTGAATGACATTCAACTTCTTGTCAACTCTTTGTCCTAGAACAGCACCAACAGCGTAATCACTAGCGTCACACATGATTTCAAAGGGCAAGTTCCAGTCAGGTGGTTGAACAATAGGTGCGGTTATCAAAGCCTTCTTAAGTATTTCAAAGGCTTCCTCACAATCCTCATCAAAAAAAAACGGAACATCCTTCTGCAAGAGGTTGGTAAGAGGCCTAGAAATCTTAGAGAAATCTTTAATGAACCTTCTATAGAAACCAGCATGACCTAGGAAACTTCGTATACCTATGATATCTCTGGGGAAAGGCATTTTCTCAATTGCATCAACCTTAGCCTTATCAACTTCAATGCCTCTTTCAGAGATTTTGTGTCCTAAGACGATACCTTCATTAACCATAAAGTGGCACTTCTCCCAATTCGAGACGAGGTTGGTTTCTTCGCATCTCTGTAAGACTCGATCAAGGTTGCTGAGGCAATCATCAAAGGAAGACCCGTAAGCAGAGAAGTCATCCATTAAAACCTCGACAATCTTTTCACAAAAGTCACAGAATATAGCCATCATACATCTTTGGAAGGTGGCAGGTGCATTACATAAGCCAAAAGGCATACGTCTATAGGCAAAGGTACCGAAAGGGCAGGTGAAAGTGGTTTTCTCTTGATCAGATTGTGCAACAGGTATCTGCGAGAAACCTGAATAACCGTCTAGAAAGTAGAAGTGTGTGTGTTTTGATAGCCTTTCTAGCATTTGGTCGATGAATGGCCAAGGATAATGATCTTTCCTGGTTGCCTTGTTCAGTTTCCGGAAGTCTATCACCATTCTATAGCCGGTAATAATCCTTTGTGGGATTAGTTCATCCTTATCATTAGGAACGACGGTGATACCTCCCTTCTTAGGTACGCAATGTACTGGACTTACCCAATCACTATGAGCAACAGGATAAATGATTCCCGCTTCGAGAAGCTTTAATATTTCTTTTCTAACGACCTCTTTCATCTTAGGATTTAATCTCCTTTGATGATCAGTAACTGGTTTAAAGTCAGGATCGGTTTTAATATTGTGCTGACATAGAGTAGGACTAATACCCTTAAGATAATGAAGAGTTTTTAGTAACTTCTTCTCTTCGCGCTCTGAGAGGAGAGCACTAATAATGACAGGATATATCTCCCTCTCATCAAGATAGGCATACTTAAGAGTATCAAGCAACTGTTTTTAAGCTCGAACACAGGATCTCCCTTTGGTGGGGGAGGATCCCCAAGCAGTTCAATAGGCAGATTATTCTTGAGAATAGGATATTGTTCTAAGACAATTTTATCTATCTCATCTCTCTCCTCCATATGCATATCATTTTCATGCTCAAGAAGATATTTCTCTAAGGGATCTGTAGGAGGTACGGCAATAGAGGCAAGAGCAATGATTTCATCTCTACCAAATGACTCTCTTTCATGGGTTTGTCTTCCAAACTTGGAGAAGTTAAATTCATGAGACACACCCTCGATACTTACTGTGACAGTCTGCTTAATGCAATCAATGTGAGCATTGACAGTGTTGAGAAAGGGTCTACCGAATATGATGGGACAAAAGCTATCTTGTGCAGTACCAAGGACGAGGAAATCAGTAGGATACTTCGTCTTACCACACAGGACTTCTACGTCTCTCACAATTCCCAGAGGGCAGATAGTGTCTCTATTAGCTAGCGTAATAGTGACATCAATGGGTTCTAACTCAGCAGGTGCAATCTTATCTTTGATTTCATCATATAGAGAACGGGGTATTGCACTAACACTAGCTCCCATATCACATAAACCATGGTAACAGTGATCTCCTATCTTAACAGAAACAACGGGCAGGCCAACTATAGGTCTATGTTTGTCTTTCGTGTGAGGTTTAGCAATTCTAGCGGAGTCCTCACAGAATTTGATAACATGCCCATCTATGTCTTCGGCTAAGAGATCTTTGATAATAGCAACACTAGGTTCAACTCTAATCTCCTCAGGGGGTGCAAGTGATCTAATGTAACCCCTACGTATCACAGTTGGAGCTTTGGAATAATCCTTTATCCTAGCAGGGTATGGTGGTTTCTGAGTGTAAGCACAAAGAACAACAGGATCACTAAAAGCAATGACTTTCTCCTCAACTAGATTGGTTTTGGCTATGTTGCTTTCTACAGGAGGATGATATTTCAACCACTTCTCTTTGGGAAGATCAACATGAGCAGCAAAAGATTCACATAGAGAAGCTGCTATCTCAGAGTCAAGTCCATACTTAGCACTAAAATCTCTAGAAGTGTTTGTCTCAACAAAAGATTTAACGCAATCAAACTGGAAAGTCATACCTGACTCCTTACCTTCCTCCAGCTCCCAATATTCAGAGTTGCGTTTCATTCTCTTAAATAAATTCCACTTGTGATCAATATCCTTCTTCATAAAAGAACCGGCACAAGAAGTGTCAAGCATGGTACGATCTTCATGAGAAAGCCGAGCATAAAAGTTTTGAGTGATGATTTCTCTCGAGAGCTCATGATTGGGGCATGAATATAGCATTGATTTAAGCCTCCCCCAAGCTTGAGCTATGCTTTCCATGTCACGAGGCCAAAAGTTATAAATAAAGTTTCGATCATGATGTACTAAATGCATAGGATAGAACTTTTGATGAAATTCCAATTTCAACCGATTGTAGCCCCATGATCCAGTATCATCACATAGCCTATACCATGTCAACGCCTTATCCTTCGAAGATAAAGGAAAGACATTCTTCATTACCTCATCCTCGGGAAAACCTGCAAGCTTAAATAAACCACAAACTTCATCTACATAGATTAGATGCAAGTCTGGATGTGAAGATCCATCTCCTGTGAAAGGATTAGCCAGCAGTTTCTCAAGCATACCCGAAGGAATTTCATAAAAGATATTTTTAGTAGGTACCTCAGGTTGAGGAGCAACTCCTCGTGCTTCCATTTGTGGTGAAGATACCCCGAACAAACTCCTCAAAGGAACAGTTTCCATAGTGACAAGTGACAATAAATTTCAGCATAGTATAAAAATGTTTCCTTACCAATTTCCACTTACCAAAGGCGCTTCACTCCCCGGCAATGACGCCAGAAAAGAGTCTTGATGATCCACAAGTACAGGGGATCAATCGTAGTCCTTTGAGGAGAGTGAGAGTGGAGAGGGGATTAGGAGGGGCGGCCGGTTGGATAAGTTGGAGAAGATAGACTTAGCAGCAGCGCTGGTTGCAGGACAGCGCTACTGCTATTAGACTTAGCAGTAGCGCTTTACACAAGCAAGCGCTCCTACTAATGCTACCATCGGTGGCCTCGTTGGGCCTCCTTTAGCAGTAGCGCTCGAAATATATCCGGCACTACTGCTATGGATCCTAGTAGTAGCGCTTTATGTTTCTAGCGCTACTGCTAAGTAGCAGCAGCGCGTGCTATATTCCAGGTTTTTCCTACTAGTGGAATAATAAATGCTTGTGTGGATTGTAATTTAGCATGTGGCAAGTGTAAGCCGAATCTTATACTCATCTCTCTATTTATGTAATGGAATTCTTATCCTTCTTGCGAGATGCTTAGATGTGAATCTTTCCCCTTTTGAGGCCTCGCCCCCAAATAAGGAAAGTGTCACATCTTGGTTGTTACAATGGTAGCAGGACGACTTGGAGTTGTATCCCTATCTAACACAACTAGAATTGTGACTTAAAATGAAATGTTGACTCTGAGATTGCTTTCTCCCAGGGAGTCGAGGAAGGATCTCTCGGCGTACTTAATAAATTTGCTCCAACAAAATTATTACATTTGTGTTATTGATCTACACTCTTCTAATCCTGCAAGACACTGAAGATGCGAGTCTTCACTAGGACTAGACCTTCCCTCTATTCTCGCATTCTACACTCAGTCCAAAGATATAGCCCCATTCCTTCAATACTGGTGCATACTTAAGATAGTCTTATGAGTACTTTGGATGAGTACTTGCTACCTCTTGAGCTTGCGTTGGTTTTTCCCTTGAAGAGGAAAGGGTGATGCAGCACAGTAGCAGTAAGTATTTACCTCAGTTTGAGAACCAAGGTATCAATACCGTAGGAGTATCCAGGCAAGTCTCCAAAGTACGTGCGCAAAAACAGCAAACTTGCACCCAACGCTACAAAGGGGTTGTCAATCCCTTCACGATCGATTGCTAGGTGAGATCTCAAGGCGGAAAGTACAACAAAGTAAAAGTGTAGAGCTCAAAATATGAAGAGAAGTAGACCCGGGGGCCATAGTGTTCACTAGAGGCTTCTCTCATGATAGCAAGTATTACGGTGGGTGAACGAATTACTGTTGAGCAATTGATAGAACCGCGCAAAGTCATGTCGATATCTAAGGCAATGATCATACATATAGGCATCACGTCCGAGACAAGTAGACCGATACTGCCTGCATCTAGTACTATTACTCCACACATCGACCACTATCCAACATGCATCTAGTGTATTAAGTTCATGACAAACGGAGTAATGCCTTAAGCAAGATGACATGATGTAGAGGGGTAAATTCATGCAATAGATCTAAACCCCGTCTTTTTACCCTTGATGGCAACAACATGATGCGTGCCTCGCTACCCCTTCTGTCACTGGGTGAGGACACCACACGGTATGAACCCAAAACCAAGCACTTCTCCTATTGCAAGAATTATAGATCAAGTTTTCCAAACGAAACCCACAACTCGAAGAGAATTACAAGGATATGAAATCATGCATATAAGAGATCAGAGGAGACTCAAATAAGATTCATAGATAATCTGATCATAAATCCACAATTCATCGGATCTCGACAAACACACCGCAAAATAAGATTACATCGGATAGATCTCCACGAAGATCATGGAGAACTTTGTATTGAAGATCCAAGAGAGAGAAGAAGCCATCTAGCTACTAGCTATGGACCCGAAGGTCTATGGTGAACTACTCACGCATCACCGGAGAGGCAATGGTGTTGATGAAGAAGCCCTCCGTGTCCGAATCCCCCCTCCGGCAGGGCACCAGGACGTGCCCCAGATGGGATATTGCGGAGACAGAAGCTTGCGGCGGCGGAAAAGTATTTTCGTGGCTCTCTTCCGTGGTTTCAGATTTTTAGGGAATTTATAGGCGGAAGAGGTAGGGCAAAGGAGCCACGGGGGCCCACAAGCCTGCTAGGCGCCCCCCCCCCCCCCCCCCCCTGCAGGTCGCGGCTAGGGGACTTGTGGCCTCCCCCGGGACCCTTTGCCTTGGTTCTCAAGCTCATTGCGTATCTTCTGTTCCGGAAATAATCATTCTGAAGATTTTTTTTTCCGTTTGGACTCCGTTTAAAAATCTTCTCTGAAAAGGGTAAAAACATGGAAAAAACAGGAACTAGCACTTGGCACTGAGTTAATAGGTTAGTCCCAAAAAAGATATAAAATGCATACAAAACATCCAAAGTTGATAAGATAATAGCATAGAACCTTCAAAAAATATAGATACGTTGGAGACGTATCAAGCATCCCCAAGCTTAACTCTTGCTCGTCCTCGAGTAGGGAAGTGATAAAGACTGAATTTTTGATGTGGAATGCTACCTAACATATTTGTCCTTTGTAACTTCTTTCTTGTGACATGAATGTTCAGATCCATAAGATTCAAAACAATAGTTTGCTATTGACATGAAAACAATAATACTTCAAGCAAACTAGCAAGGCAATCATGAACTTTTGAAATAACAAGGCCAAAGAAAGTTATCCCTACAAAATCATATAGTCTGGCTATGCTCCATCATCCCCACACAACGAATTTAAATCATGCACAACCCCGGTATTGTCCAAGTAATTTTTTTCGCACTCATACTTTCTCAAACTTTTTCAACTCTCACGCAATACATGAGCGTGAGCCATGGATATAGCACTATAGGTGGAATAGAGTGTGGTGGAGGTTGTGAGGCAAAAAGGAGGAGATGGTCACATCGACTCGGCGTATCAACGGGCTATGGAGATGCCCATCAATAGATATGAATGTGAATGAGTAGGGATTACCATACAACAGATGCACTTAGAGCTATAAGTGTGTGAAAGCTCAAAAGGAGAACTAGTGGATGTGCACCCAACTTGCTTGCTCACGAAGACCTAGGGCAATTTTGAGGAAGCCCATCATCAGAATATACAAGCCAAGTTATATAATGAAAATTCCCACTAGTATAAGGAAGTGTAAAAACAAGAGACTCTCTATCATGAAGAACATGGTGCTATTTTGAAGCACAAGTGTGGAAAAAGATAGTAGCATTGTCCCTTCTCTCTTTTTCTCTCTCTTTTTTTTTTGGCCTCTTTTCATTTTTTTTGGTTGGCATCTTTGGTCTTTTTTTTATTTCCTCACATGGGACAATGCTCTAATAATGATGACCATCACACTTTTATTTACTCACAGCTCAAAGCTTAGAACAATGATGACTCTATAGGAAATGCCTCCGGCAGTGTACCAGGATGTGCAACGATCTAGCTTAGCGTATGACATTGAAACATCTCGCTAGCTATCTTACAATCCTGCAATGGCAATATGAAAGTGACGGCACAATTCATGAGACGGAAAGGTGTGAGTTGCAGGCAATATATCTCGGAATGGCTATGAAAATGCCATAATAGGTAGGTATGGTGGATCTTTTGAGGAAGGTATACGGTGGGTTTGTGCACTGGCGAAAGTTGCCCGGTACTAGAGAGGCTAGCAATGGTGGAAGGTGAAAGTGCATCTATACCATGGACTCACATTAGTCATGAAGAACGCATATACTTATTGCGAAAGTTTTATTAGTAATCGAAACAAAATGCTAAACTCATACTCCTAGGGGAAGGGTTGGTAGGTGTTAACCATCGCGCGATCCCGACCGCCACACAAAGGATGACAATCAATAAATCAATTATGCTCCGACTTCCTAACATAGCGGTTCACCATACGTGCATGCTACGGGAATCACTAACTTCAACACACGTATTTCTAGATTCACGACACCCTACTAACATAACTCTAATATCACCAAATCCATGTCTCAAAACTAATTGAGAGGAATCAAACTTCTCTTACTAATCAATGCACATGAATATGGAAGTTTTTATTGTATCCTCTTTGGACGCCTATCAACTTTAGGACTACTTTCATAGCACAAGCCAATTACCAAGTTACTCAGAGAGAGCACTCTCAGAAATATATAAGTGAAGATTGAGAGTTCTTATTTCTCCAAAATATGACACCGTCGTGCTCTAGAAATATCTAACTGAAGCACTAGAGCAAAGTTATCTAGCTCAAAAGATATAAGTGAAGCTCAAAGAGTATTCTAGCAAATTCACGATGCATGCGTGTCTCTCTCAAAAAGGTGTGCAGCAAGGATGATTGTGACACAACAAAAATAAAAGACTTCTATAATACAGGACGCTCCAAGCAAAACACATATCATGTGGTGAATAAAAATATAGCTCCAAGTAACGTTACCGATGGATTGAAGACGAAAGAGGGGATGCCTTCCCGGGGCATCCCCAAGCTTAGGATTTTTGGTGTCCTTGAATTTGGCTTGGGATGCCTTGGGCATCCCCAAGCTTGAGATCTTTCCACTCTTTATCCCATTGTCCATGAGAACATCACCCAAAACTTGAAAACTTCACAACACAAAACTTAAACACAAACTTGTGATATCATTAGCATAAGAAAACAAAATACTAACTCTTTAGGTACTGTAGAAAACTTTATTTCTATTTAGATTGATGTTAGGTTAGTGTATTCTCACTTTTCCATGGCTAGTACCCCCCGATACTATCCATAGTTTCATCAAAATAAGCAATCAACACAACAAAAACAGAATCTATCAAAAACAGACCAGTCTGTAGCAATCTGTATACTTCGTATACTTATGGTATCTCAAAAATTCTGAAAACTTATGACAATAAGGGAAATTCGCATATCAACCAGCAGCAAAAAGAATCAACTCAAAAGATCTATCTCGGTAGGAATTAAAAATAATTTCGTGATTGCAAAGTTTCTGTCTTTTTCAGCAAGATCAAACAACCATCACCAAAACTAGTCATAAAGGTTTTACTTGGCACAAACAAACAAGAAACTCAAAAAACACAATCATAACAGAATTATGATGGTGTGGACACAACAAAACAGAAATCAAAAATCAAAGATAAATTTACATTGGGTTGCCTCCCAACAAGCGCTTTTCTTTAAAGCCTTTTAGTTAGGCATTGATAATTCAATGATGCTCACATAAAAAGTAGTAGTTGAGATATGCAAAAGAGCATCATGAAACATGTGACAAACGTATCTAAGTCTAACATACTTCCTATGCATAGGCATTTTATAGGAAAACAAAATATCAAGACAAGCAATAACTACCATATGCAAGGAAGAAGAAAGAGACAATATCAATCTCAACATAACGAGAGGTAAATTAGTAACATGAAAGTTTCTACCACAATATTTTCCTCTCTCATAACAATTACATGTGGGATCATTTTCAAATTCAACAATATAGCTATCACATAGGATATTATTTTCATGATCCACATGCATGCAAAATTGACGCTCTTCAAAAATAGTGGGATTATCATCAACTAAAGTCATGACTTTTCCAAACCCACTTTCAATAATATTGCAAATATAATATTCATCATGAGCCTTAAACAAATTTTCAAGATCATAAGAAAAATCATCACCCCAATCATGATCATTGCAACAAGTAGTGGACATAGCAAAACTAGCATCCCCGAGCTTAGGGTTTTGCATATTTTTAGCATGATTGCCATTAATAGAATTCATAGTGAAACCATTGCAATCATGCTTTTCATTCAAGGAGCCCTCGTGAATCACTTCATAAATTTCTTCATCACAATTTTGAGATTCACGCATCTCAAGAAAAATTTCATAAAGATAATCTAGTGCACAAAACTCACTAGCAATTGGACCAACATAATTGGATCTCTTAAAGAGATTAGCAAGTGGATGAGGATCCGTATCAATAGATTTTCAGCAAGCGAAGATGCAAGCATATTCAAGGCACATAGCCCACAAGAAAAGGAAAGGCAAACGAATAAGGCAAATATTATTTTTTGTAATTTTGTTCTTCAGAAGTGGGGGAGAGGAAAACGAGAGGCAAAAAAGTAAATGCAAGAGATGAGTTTGCGACAGTTACTTGGATAAGCTTCACTTAGGATAGTCCCTGGTGCCAGAAATTGACACGTTGAAGGAAGACTATTCTTGACTTGATACTCTCTGGCAACGGCGCCAGATATTCTTATTGCTACCTCTTGAGCTTGCGTTGGTTTTTCCCTTGAATAGGAAAGGGTGATGCAGCACAGTAGCAGTAAGTATTTCCCACAGTTTGAGAACCAAGGTATCAATCCAGTAGGAGTATCAAGGCAAGTCTCCAAACTACCTGCGCAAAAATAGCAAACTTGCACCCAACGCTACAAAGGGTTGTCAATCCCTTCACGATTGATTGCAAGGTGAGATCTGAAGGCGGAAAGTGCAACAAAGTAAAAGTGTAGAGCTCAAAATATGAGGTGAAGTAGACCCGGGGGGCATAGTGTTCACTAGAGGCTTCTCTCATGATAGCAAGTATTACTGTGGGTGAACGAATTACTGTCGAGCAATTGATAGAACCGCGCAAAGTTATGATGATATCTAAGGCAATGATCATACATATAGGCATCACGTCTGAAACAAGTAGACCGATACTGTCTGCATCTACTACTATTACTCCACACATCAACCGCTATCCAACATGCATCTAGTGTATTAAGTTCATGACAAACGAAGTAACGCCTTAAGCAAGATGACATGATGTAGAGGGATAAATTCATGCAATGGATATAAACCCCATCTTTTTACCCTTAATGGCAACAACACGATGCGTGCCTCGCTACCCCTTCTATCACTGAGTAAGGACACCGCACGGTATGAACCCAAAACCAAGCACTTCTCCCATTGCAAGAATTATAGATCAAGTTGGCCAAACAAAACCCACAACTCGAAGAGAATTACAAGGATATGAAATCATGCATATAAGAGATCAGAGAAGACTTAAATAAGATTCATAGATAATCTGATCATAAATCCACAATTCATCAGATCTCGATAAACACACCGCAAAAGAAGATTACATCGGATAGATCTCCATGAAGATCATGGAGAAATTTGTATTGAAGATCCAAGAGAGAGAAGAAGCCATCTAGCTACTAGCTATGGACCCGAAGGTCTATGGTCAACTACTCACGCATCATCAGAGAGGCAATGGTGTTGATGAAGAAGCCCTCCATGTCCGAATCCCCCCTCCGACAGGGCACCAGAACGTGCCCCAGATGGGATCTTGCGGAGACAGAAGCTTGCGGCGGCAGAAAAGTATTTTCGTGGCTCTCTTCCGTGGTTTCATATTTTTAGGGAATTTATAGGTGGAAGAGGTAGGTCAAAGGAGCCACGGGGGGGCACAAGCCTGCTAGCCCCCCCCCCCCCCCCCGAGGCCGCGGCTAGGGGGCTTGTGGCCTCCCCCGGGACCCTTTGGCTTGGTTCTCAAGGTCCCTGCGTATCTTCTGTTCCGGAAAAAATCATTCCGAAGAAAAAAATCGTTTGGACTCCGTTCAAAAATCTTCTCTAAAAAGGGTCAAAAAGCACGAAAAAAACAGGAACTGACACTTGGCACTGAGTTAATAGGTTAGTCCCAAAAAAGATATAAAATGCATACAAAACATCCAAAGTTGACAAGATAATAGCATGGAACCATCAAAAATTATAGATACGTTGGAGACGTATCAGTACTCATCGTTGCATTGCTCGACCCTTTTCCTCTTGATATTATTGCCGCGACGAGATGACGGAGCCCAGGAGATGGCTGATCCCGTCGACGACTACTACCCCGACGGAGCCTAGTACTACGTGGCGGCCGCTGACGACCAGGAATAGTTAGGAGGCTCCGAGGTAGGAGGCCTTGCCTCTTTGATCCATGTTATGTTTGTGCTAGCCTTCTTAAGGCCAAACTTGTTTACTTATGTCTGTACTCACCTATTGTTTTCTTCCACTAACTTGTGTGTATTCAAGCCCTCGAGGTCCTTGGCTTGTAATATGCATCTTGTATGACTTTAAATCATGTCTAGAGTTGTGTTGTGATATCTTCCCGTGAGTCCCTAATCTTGGTAGTACGTATTTGCATGTATGATTAGCGTACGATTAAGTTGGGGGCTTCACACGGAGTTCCTTCCCCTAGTGGCCATTTTTTTGTCAAAACTTGTTTATAGTCAATAAGAGCATCTACAGCTGGGCCTCTCAAACCGGCGTCTAATGCCACGGCGGTTCGTTCAGTCACAAAAATCTAACAGAGACGCACGCCTCAAACGGGTCTCAAACGTGTGGGCTGACAGGCACCCATCATATCCAACCCGAATATCACGCGGATATGGGGGCACCCACCACGTTGTACTGATGAAGGTGTACCACACGGAATGCCCGGAAACCCAACGGTCTTACGGACGCTCCCTCTATCATCGCAGTGTGAATGTCGTTTGGCACCTCTCCGGCTCGCCGCCCGAGGCCAATTCTATCATTTTAAGGTTGTCGGCATCCTCCAGCACTAGCCCATCCACCTTCTCCCTCTTTGCACCGCCATCCGAGCCCGTTCGCCTCCTCTCCCACGCTCTTATATGCTCTCCGGCATCGCCACGGACTGGCGAAAGATCGCCACATATGCAAGGCTTACGCCAGAATGCCGGAGGCAGTCCGAGGAGGAGATCCAGGCCAGGTGCGCCTGTGGATCTTCGACTGAATTATGAGACCGCCTTAGTTTTGATTTTGCAATTAATGGAAATAGGTAATATGATAGTCATTTCGGTGGAGACCACATTACATTTTGATTGATACCGCCTTACATTATTGACAGTCATTTTTATTCTTCTTCCAAACGACCCTTGGGCCGAATTCATTGTTAACAATCACATGAGAATTGATCTACACTCTTCTAATGCTGCAAGACACTGAAGATGTCAGTCTTCAATAGGACTAGACTTTATTCTGGCATTCAGCAGTCAGTCCAAAGATATAGCCCCATTCCATTAATACTAATGCATACTTAGCATAGTTCTGATGTCAGTCTTGCGAGTACTTTGGACGAGTACTCACTGTTGCATTGGTCCCCCTTCTCCTCTTGATACTATTGCTGCGACCAGATGACGGATCCCAGGAGATGGTTGATCCCCCCGATGACTACTACCCCGATGGAGCCTACTACTACGTGGAGGCCGCTGGCGACTAGGAGTAGTTAGGAGGCTCCGAGGCACGAGGCCTTGCCTCTTCGATCCATGTTATGTTTGTGCTAGCCTTCTTAAGGCAAAACTTGTTTACTTATGTCCGTGCTCAGATATTGTTGCTTCTGCTTACTATGTGTATTCGAGCCCTCGAGGCCCCTGGCTTGTAATATGAAGCTTGTATGACTTTAAATCGTTTCTAGAGCTGTGTTGTGATATCTTCCTGTGAGTCCCTAATCTTGGTCATACGCATTTGCGTGTATGACTAGCATATGATTAAGTTGGGGGCATCAATAAGAGCATCTATAGCCGGGCGTCTCCAACCGGCCTCAAATTCCCGGGTGGTTCATTCGGTCACTGACCGGTCACGAGAATCTGACCAAGACGGGCGCCTCAAACGGGTCTCAAACACCCGGGCTGACCGTCACCCCTCATATACAGCCCAAATATGAGGAGGATATGGGGCGCCCACCATGTTGGACTGACGGAGGTGCACCACGCGGAATCTCCCAGAAACCCGATGGTCTTACGGACGCTCCCTCCGTCACCACAGTGTGAACGCCATTTGGCGCCACCCCGACTCACCGCCCAAGGCCAATTCCGTCATTTTAAGCCGGTTAGCATTCTCCGGCACTAGCCCATCCACCTTGTTCCTCTTTGCGCCGCCATCCGAGCCCGTTCGCCTCCTCTCCCACGCTCTTCTACGCTCTCCGGTATCGCCACAGTCTGGCAAAAGAACGCCACCTACGTGAGGCTTATGCCGGAACGCCGGAGGCAGGTCGAGGAGGAGATCCAGGTCAGGTGCTCCTATTGATCTCCGACTGAATTATGAGACCGCCTTAATTTTGATTGGGCAATTAATGGAAATAGGTAATACGATAGTCATTTCGGTTGAGACCACATTACATTGTGATTGAGACCGCCTTACATTATTGGCAATCATTTTTGTTCTTCTTCAAACGACCCTCGGGCCGAATTCATTGTTAACAATCACACGAGAACTGATCTACAGTCTTGTAATGCTGCAAGACACTGAAGATGCCAGTCTCCAATAGGACTAACCTTCTCTCTATTCTAGCATTCTACAATCAGTCCAAAGATATAGCCACATTCCTTTGATACTGATGCATACTTAGCATAGTTCTGATGTGAGTCTTGCGAGTACTTTGGATGCGTACTCACCGTTGCATTGCTCCCCCTTTTCCTCTTTATACTATTATCGTTACCAGATGACGGAGCCGAGGAGATGGTTGATCCCGCCGACGACTACTACCCCGATGGAGCCTACTACTACGTGGAAGCCCCTGACGACCATGAGTAGTTAGGAGGCTCCGAGGGAGGAGGTCTTGCCTCTTTGATCCATGTTATGTTTGTGCTAGCCTTCTTAAGGCAAAACTTGTTACTTATGTCTGTACTCAGATATTGTTTGCTTCCGCTGACTCGTGTGTATTCGAGCTTATGTATTCGAGCCCTCACGGCACTCGCTTGTAATATGAAACTTGTATGACTTTAAATCATGTCTAGAGTTGTGCTGTGATATCTTTCCGTGAGTCCGTAATCTTAGTTGTACGCATTTGCGTGTATGATTAGCGTACGATTAAGTTAGAGGCGTCACAGGGAGTTCCTTCCCCTAGTGGTTGAATTTTTGTCAAAACTTGTTTACACTCAATAAGAGCATCTACACCCGGGCGTCTCAAACCGGCCTCAAATGCCCGGACGGTTCGTTTGGTCAGTGACCGGTCACAAAAATCTGACCCAGACGGACACCTCAAACGGGTCTCAAACGCCCGGGCTAACCGGCACCCCTCATATCCAGCCCAAACATGAGGCAGATATGGGGGCGGCCACCACGTTGGACTGACGGAGGTGTACCATGCGGAATCGCCCGGAAAACCGACGGTCTTACGGACGCCCCCTCCTCTCCCACACTCTTCTACGCTCTCCCGCATCGCGATGGTCTGGCAGAAGATCACCACCTACATGATGCTTACGCCGGAATGGCGTAGGCAGGTCAAGTAGGATATCCACGCAGGGACGGATCTAAGGGGGGACGAGGGGGGCTAGACCCCCCTCAATGATTTGATTCTTCTTCAATGCTACTAGTTATTTCAGCCAAAATTTTCTAAAACATGAAAGCTTTGCCCCCTCCATGAGCAAGGTTGCCCCTTCCATGCGTTCATCCTGGCTTCGTCGCTGTATCCACACGAGGTGCGCCTATCGATCTCCGACTGAATTATGAGGCCGCCTTAATTTTGATTGGGCAATTAATGAAAATAGGTAATATGATAGTCATTTCGGTTGAGACCACATTACATTTTGATTGAGACCGCCTTACATTATTGACAATCATTTTTCTTCTTCCAAACGACCCTGGGGCCGAATTGATTATTAACAATCACACGAGAAATGATACGACACTTGTCCTGACTACATAATTCTTCGGTGCAATCTTGTCACACATGCACGCATGCTGCAATCGACGTACTGTGGGTGGGTCGATCAATTATTCACTCATTGCTTCATTTCCCGATCGTCCAAACAATAACTAATGTAAGCCCCCGGCCATCTTCACCGTGGATCAGTGCCTCTTGAGGAAGTCCTGCATCCAGTAGCTGGACTTCTTGCGGTACCTAGCGAGCGTCGCGCGGTCGACGTAGATGAGGCCGAACCGGTCCTTGAATCCGTCACCGAACTCGAAGTCGTCCTGGAACGTCCATGTGATGTAACCCTTCACGTTCACCCCCTCCCTAGAGACGCACAGTAAAACGTTAGTAAATTTGATTATTTAGAGTAATGCTAGCTTGGTGTACCATCTTCCTAGACAAAAAAATTGATGCGTGCGCGCGCACGTACTGGATGGCCTTGTGCAGGAACTTGAGGTGGTTGACGTGGAAGGAGATGCGGGTGTCGTCCTTGAGCGCCTCTTTGATCGGGATTGTGCTGTTGTTCGCCTCGTCAGTGCCTGCATGCACCCAATTTCGTACACCAATTTCAGTTACTCTCCCTCTTGGATATATATATATATATATATAGGAGTACATATTACTTGTTGCTGTTCTAGTACAAGTTTGAGTGAGCGGATGAATCAACATGTTTATTTCAAGGATACGAAGAATCAACAGGGTTGATGTGCTGTAGATGGGGCGGAGAGTATGGTATTTTGGTTTACCGTTTTCGGTGATGTAGATGGGGCGGTTGCCGTAGATCCTCCGGATGTAAAGCAGCAGCTCACGCAGCCCCGGCGGGTAGTTGAGGAAGACCGGCGAGAACGCCTACATGTACAAAGAATAAGGATAGATCGACGAGATCTCTTGTGAAATGAGCTCGATGCAGCAGAGCAGAGCACACGCAAGATCGATAATAGTGTATGCATACCGGGGGGCCGATGGGGACGCCGTTGCGGTAGCCGGTCTGGTTGACCCAGTGGTCGGTGGCGTACGACGGCCGGCGCCGGTTGGGCGGGCGTGCGGCGGCCTGCGCGTAGTTGCTGGTGTAATAGTTGAGGCCGAGGAAGTCGTAGGACCCCTTGAGCATCTCCGACTGCTCCTTGGTAAACTCCGGCAGCCGGCGGCCGACGAGCCGGCGCATCGTGGCCGGGTACTCCCCGAACGCCACCGGGTGCATGAACCAGCCGAGCATGAAGTCGAGGCTGCGCTTCACGGCGTGGCGGTCGGCGTCGGAGGCGGCGTCGTAGGGGATGAACCAGTGGGATATCTGCACGATGCCGATCTGGCCCCGCTGCGCCGGCTGGTACCTGGTGCGGTACAGGTGCACGGCCTCGGCGTGGGCGATGAGGAGGTTGTGGCCGGCGATGTAGGGCTCCGTGGAGGAGTCCCCGGCGCCGCAGGCCTTGGAGACGTACGGCGAGCAGCGGCCCGGGGCCAAGGTGCCGGTGCCGTAGCCGAAGGCGCAGAACACCATGGGCTCGTTGAAGGTGGTCCAGAATTTCACCCGGTCGCCGAACAGCTTGAAGCACAGCTCCGCGTACTCCACGTAGTCCTTTCTGCACGTACGTACGAGTTGCTATACATGTCAAGTACCCCATTACTAACTCACAAACGACTTCCATTATGAACTCCTGCCAAAGGTAGCTTAATTACACGATGTTGTCGCTCAAGAAGCTTCCGTATTTGTCCTCGAGGGCCTGGGGGGTGTCGAAGTGGAACATTGTGACGAAAGGCATCAGCCCTGCAGCCACGTATCGAGGTTCGTCACACCAAGCTCCTTCTCTTTTTCAATTCAAAAAATGGATGAACAGAGAGGCACGTCTTGATTACCTCTAGCCAAAACCTCGTCGATGAGGCTGTTGTAGAAATCGACTCCTGCTTTGTTGATTCCTCCGGCGATGGTTCCATCTGCAGTGCAGCAACCTGTCAGTCAGAACAAAGCTTTTTTCTGCAGCGCACTTTCCATGCTCAAGCTTGACCTACTTGGAAGGATCCTGCTCCATGCAAGGGAGAACCGGAAGGCGTCCATGTTCATGTCGGTTACCAGCTTCAGATCCTCCTGCATTTGCAGAGTCCGCGGTGAGATCAGTCAAAGTACAGCATGTGGTTAACGACTGCCTCGAATTCGATCAGACAAGAAGAGGGCCCACCTTGTAGCGATGATAGAAGTCGTTTGCTGTATCCACGTTGCTGCCGTCAGCTATTTTGCCTGCGCTCATAATGTATTTTGCTCCCCGTCAGTACATTCCTTCATTTTTTCCGGGGGTGTGCTTGGGTAAGCCTTTCCCAAACGTATAAGGAAAACATATGCCCACCTCATATTATGTACTACAGGCTGTCGTATATATAATACGAAATAAATATATATTATATACATACAACAACCTGTAGTATACAATATAAGATGGACATATATTTTTCTTTCCACTTTTTATGGAGGAGAGAAGGTCTACCGAAGAAAAATGTTTTTCCCGATTCAGAACGAAAGCCGCTACGGTTTTTCTCATGGCTTCACGTCGATGTTTGAGCAGAGCATGCATGGTACGAGTCGTAGGACCCAGATTCTCCTCGGCTAAGAGGTCTACTAACACATACGTTTAAGCACCCTAAGAGAGATTTTAGTGCCGCGCTGCAAAAAACACACGCTATAATTGATTCAATGCATGGAGCAAAACGCGTCATACGTCCCTTATTTCGTACGCCCGTTCCCAACGGACAACGATGACTCGCACGCGATTTCTACCAACGTCGGATCCAGCCGCCGCCCGCACCTTCTCATTTACTCCGGCGACCCGACGACGCTTCCCCGGCCTATCCCCGCACGCCGTTGCTTTCCATCACACCATTCAACGTGCCAATATACATGATTGTCTTTAGAAGGATCTAATTGAGGAGTAATAGGCATGGAATGACCGACAAAACTAGTGATTTGTATGTTTGTTGTGGTATGTTTGATGTTATATTGTTGAACTATTTGTTGTATTAAAAGATAAATTATTTGTTTAAGTTGTAAATAAAATTAAACTATTTATTGTTGATTTTTTTATGTGTTTGGTCTTCTTGATTTTGTTCGAGTGTGAAATATTGTTTGTGTTGAACGTGCGCGTCATTTTTTTTACAGCGTCTAATGAAACGGCTTGCACGCGTAATATTTTCTAGCGGACTTTGAAATCAACGCTCTGCTACGCGTAAAAAGTTGCTATTTCAGGATTGTAAATATTATTTTAACGCGTCGCGCAATTGAAGATGCTCTTAGTTAGGGTATGTTTAATTCATTGGTTGGATGCATCAAAGGTGCATGAGTTTGAAAGTTTCCTATAAAATGTATTTTTAACTGTTTAACATGTTATTATAGAGCTCACCTCGACTATGACTATCTTATGAAAAAGGACCCTCCACCATCCTAAATTGAGCATGCCCAGATAGGATGCATGAAGCCAGGCATACTTGACCCAACCCTAACCCTAAAAAATTGTTCAGAATTTTGAAATTTGTTTGAATTCTCAAAAAATGTTCTAAATTTTGAAATATCTCTAATTTTCAATAAATTTTGAGAATTACAGAAAATTAAAAAAAATCAAAAGGTATTAATAATTTTAATATATTCAGAATTTAAAAAAATATCAAAAAATGTTCAGAATTTCATTTTTTAACTAAAAAAAATTCAGAATTTCAAACTAAAATTAGTGTAAATTGAAACAAAAACAGAATTACAAATTTTGTTTAAATTTCCAAAAAATATCACAATTTTAAAATGTCTTTAAAATTTTGTTCATGTTTTTCAAATTTTGTTCATCATTCAAAACATTTTTTTCGAACGAGAATTTTTTTGGTATGTCTAAACACATGCAGCCTAGCAAACAATTGTCTCAGCGCATACATTATTATTAAATAACAACAAATGCATGTCTAGAGTTAGCATGCCTTAAAGAAGAAGAAGAATATTATGATGGAAACTGCTACGAAACAAATCATTAATGAAAATGGGGGAAGCGATGTCTTGGTCCCTTTCTTTCTATAGAAATAATTCAACACTGCATGTGTTATGAGGCTGCATGTGTTTAGACATACCGAAAAAGCTGGACATAATGGTCTATTCATGTTATTAGTTCTATCATGTCGGCAGGAGTTATGAGGGCGAGTGATTAATGGAAGAGCTGGACCTGGTCTCCGAGTGAAGGTGTCCCAGATGTTCTTGCCCCGCAGATTCGCAGCTCCCTCATACTGCAACCAAGAAATGCAGAATGGCAGGTACAGTATAAGCAAATTCAGCAGGGCAGAGAAAACAAGTGCGGGTAAGCAAATGCACGAAGACATATTCATACCTGAATGGCGGAGGAGGCGGTGCCGAAGATGAACCCCTCGGGGAAGCTGTACCTGTTGAACCCGGCGCCATGGACGCCGCCGCTGGAAGCTAGCAGAGCTGCGAGCAGCAGGGCTAGAGCGGGGAGGAGAAGAGCCCCCCTCTCCATTCCAACCAACCAGGTCACTAGTTTCCCAGAGCTGGAGTGGACGGCTGCTGGCCCTTGTCGATCAACCCTGCTTTCTGGCGAGTATTTATACACGCGAGCTGTGCGATGGGAGCAGCGAGTGATGGTTCCACGTTCGGACGGTGACTTCTCCTGAATACATGTTGCAGACAGGGCATATGGAATGACAGCAGGAAAAAGTCAGATCATAAGAAATACATATTATAGTCGGGCATGTGATACACACTTCGAATTATTTCTGCGACTTGCCGATTATTGCTATAGTTGGATAAACCACGAAATAGGAGGGAGCACTATGGATACAGTTCGAGATGAAGATTGTATGGAGGTTCTACAATGGTGCGCGTGCATTATTGGCATATATATAATGCTGTAGTACCGCAAAATGAAATCCCTCGTTCTAGCTCAACGCGATTCCCGAAGATTGCCTGGAAAACTCGACGCAGACGTTGCAGGAGACATGTCTGATGGGGTCGCTGTGTAGCCAGAAAGGCGGTGAACTTATCCCGCCAGGCTGTTCATAAGTAGCCATCATCAGGAATTCTCAATGTTTAAATCGTCGACGGTAGGTTGATCCGATCGAATATGTTATTGATTTCTCATCAGGTCCCATACTCCCATCACAAGTAACGTGTACTTCCTTCGTCCCAAAATAAATGAATCAAAAATGACTTAATTTTGCACTAATTTTAGTATAAAGTTAAATAATTTTTAAGTCACTTAT
The DNA here is from genome assembly GCF_904849725.1 of Hordeum vulgare subsp. vulgare. NCBI lineage: Eukaryota > Viridiplantae > Streptophyta > Magnoliopsida > Poales > Poaceae > Hordeum > Hordeum vulgare. The sequence goes on from NC_058524.1 coordinate 175,533,665, forward strand.
TTTAGAACGGAGGGAGTATGATATAATGATCCATTTTCGAAAAGTTAAAAACTGATTAAACATAAGAAAACGATTTATGATTGGACATGATTTATTATTGGATGGTCATACAGTCTACAACATCCTCATATAATAATCTTCAAATAGTCAAGTAATGATGGACCGACAACGATGGACGACCTAACTATCCTAGAAAGGGAGGAATCTTCTAATAAATGCTTGTGTGTTGGGAAATCTGAAACAAGAGAAATGTGAGGGTATTCCATAACAAGGAATCTTCGACCATAAAAATGGTGGCAATAATCAAGGACAAGACGAAGACATTGATTATAGCCGGGGCTAAACTTCTGAGCAATTTGATTTCGGGAGAGTGATCCCTTCCTGTGTGGTCCCATAAGCTTGAAACTATGTCTAATTTTTTTGTTAATTAATATGACGAGGCAAAGCTTTTGCCTCTGTTTCAAAAATAAGAAGAAGATTTGTGACTCGTAGAAGAAGTTGTCCGAGAACTTTAAGCAAACTATAGGATCGTCATCCGCAAAGTGCATTGGTACCATGCATTCGTTTAGGGCTTAATTTCCTGTAAATTCATGCATGTCGTACCTTTCAATAGAGACATCGCGGTTCATCCATCACACTTCGCATGCTTTTTAATTTCATCTTTAAATTAAAACTGCTATATCTTTTGAACCAAAAATCGTAATTCAAATCCGTTTGCATTTGTGTAGTTGCTACGAGAAATTTCAAACAAGACCAGTCTTGAATGCATTTCAACTACTTTACACACAAATCCAAGTTAGAAGAAAATCAGTGAACTTGTCACGCCAAGTTGTTCATGAGTAGCCATCAGGAATTCCCAATGTTTAAATCGTCGACGCTAGGTTGATCCGATTGAATATGTCATAAAATTATCATATCTGCATGATAGGTAATATATATGACATAATGATGCATTTACAAAAGTTAGAAGCCGATAAAACATAGGGAGACGATTTGTGGCAGTGTCGACTTAAAAACTTCAATCAATTGTATTGTTTGAATCAAAAATTCATTTTGTAGTCCGTTTGCACACACTCATGTTCCTTGTGATGAGGGTTTTGAAACAAGACCCCTCTTGAACACATTTGGACAAGTTTTAGAAACTTCACCAAGTTTCAACTGCTGAAACTTGATGAGAACGAATGATAAATTGAACAAGTTTCATAACTAAGACTCAAACACAAACCCTAAATTATTGAGTCAAATTCAGTCAATCTACGGTAGGGGTTGCTGAGCTAGTAGCCTTGATACGATGGTAACAGAGATGCACGTTCTACCCATGTTTGGTCTCTCTTTGACATACGTCCTAGTTTGATTGTATTGATTGAGGGGGTAGAGAGTACATGTTGATCTACCACGATATTGTATCTGTATGAGAGTTTTTTTCTACGGTCTAACACCTTGGCTTATATAGATGACGGGGTACCTAAGGTTTACATAGGTCGCTTACATCTATGGGTAATCATGTCGAAGACGACCTCTAAGTCTTGGAGTATGTGCCATGTCTTCGAGAGATATCCATCTTGGCGCTCCTCGGCCCTACAAACCTGGCCCACTAGTTGATCATCTTGGCGATCTTATGCCCGACCCATATGGTCAGGAGCCTACATGGCAAGCAGCCCCTAGTCCAGAACACCATCATTAGCCCCTAGACCGATCTTCAAGTCAAGGACGCTCCTTGGTCCTTCCGACTTGCTCTTGGTTTTTAGTCATCGGTCTTGCAAGATGGTTAAATGAGTCTCTCATCCGATTTTCCAAAATAATCAAGCTTTGACTCGTAAGTTTTATACCTCGTGTATTCGAGGATTCCTCTACAAAATTCAAAAACCCTTTATTTGGAGTCTTTATTATTTCCGAGGAGATCCTCAGAATCAAGGATCTCGATTCATGCGTGGGTGCCTTAAGGGTGAATTAATTTCCCACCAAGGATCATAGGATGGTATGGCCCCACCCAGATAGCTTTAAACGTGTCATCATATGAGGAGTGTTCGTGGCATACTGATGTCTACGCACGCTTCTATTCTTGTAGACTATGTTGGGCCTCCAAGCGCAGAGGCTTGTAGGACAACAACAATTTCCCTCAAGTGGATGACCTAAGGTTTATCAAACTCATGGAAGTAGAGGTTGAAGATGGTCTCTCTCAAGCAACCCGGTAATTAAGATACAAGAAGTCTCTTGTGTCCCCAACACACCTATTACAATTGTCAGTTGTATAGGTGCACTAGTTCGGCGAAGAGATGGTAAAATATGGGTGATAGGTGTGGCAAAGCAAGGTAATATAAATCTGAAATAAAAATGGCAGCAAGGTAGCAAGTGACAAAAGTGAGCACAAATGGTGTAACAATGGTGAGAAACAAGGCCTGGGCTTCATACTTTCACTAGTGCTAACTCCCAACAACATTAACATAGTCTAATCACATGATATTTCCACTAAAACATGCAATGGTGACGTACTCGGGGGGTCATTCCTTTGTGAGCAAGAGAGGACGAGAATTATGTAGGGCTACAAAAGCACACTTCAGAATTCGTAGTTCTCATCAATGGATTTCCCAATGTCACCGCGGCCATCCAAAGAGAGTACCACAATCACCACAATGTATCTCAAGGATAGTCAAAAGACAAGCACCAAGAGACTCTCAATCTTCAATCAATTCACAACAGAGGAAATCACTCATGAAAATATTCTTCTAATCCATGTCTAATAGACCTCTGTTACCATGGTCTCGGGGACTATACTAAATAAGATCACGTGAGTACATCAATCCAATACATATAAGAAGGGGAAACATCATGGGATCACCCTAGATTAACATAGCCTATGATCACAATCAAGATCACATCATGGGAGAGAAAATTAACCACATAGCTACTATAGAAGACCTCAGCCCCGAGGAGGAACTACTCCCGCTTCATGGAGGGAGGAAGCAACGTCGATGGAGATGAATCCCGGGGCACTTCCAAAACTTGTTGGCGATGGCGGTGGTGATCGTAATTGCTTATGGAGAAAAGGATTCTGGAATCAGGATTTCCCATCCGAGAGGTAAATATAGGCCAAAGGAGGGCACCAGAGGGTGTGGGACCCAGCCAGGTGACCTGTGAGCGTGACCAGGAGTCAGGTCGTGCCGGGAGGCCGCGTGGGTGAGGCATGGCTCCCCTGTGGCCCACCTTGGTGCTTCGTGAAGCTTCCGTCATGCTGATTTTTATATTTTTTCCTGGAATTTTTGGGGCTCACTAAACTGGGGTAAAAGTCCGTGCAAAAAAAGACATCAGCTGACAGAAACTGGCACTGGGTGCACTGAGTTAGTAGGTTAGTCCAAATATGTGTAAAAAGGTATAAAAGTGTAGCAAAACATATAACAATGTCACCCAAAAGATCATGGAACAAGCAGAAATTAGAGATACATTTGGGACGTATCACATACGCTTGTGACTCAGCGTCCAATCAAACACGTCATAACACGCCCCGAGACACGTTAAGCGACATTATTAGCTATCCACTCAGTCTCAATGCGCGCTCGCCACATGATGTCGAACACCCGGATTTACCATTGTAGGACTCAAGCGCCCCATCATTGCACCACAAGGAATCACCGTAAAAAGATGCGGTTGAAGGGTGATACGTCTCCGTCATATCTATAATTTTCAAATGTTTCATGTCAATATTCTACAACTTTCACATCCTTTTAGCAACAATTTATATGATTTTCTTGGACTAACAATTGATGAAGTGCCTGAGTTGTCTCCAATGTATTGATAATTTATGAAGTATTCATGCCATATTTACCTACGTTTACAATACTTTTATATGGTTTATATGCACTTTATATGATTTAACTTGAACTAACCCAGACTGACGTTGTTTTCATCAGAATCACCGTAGTGTTGTTTTTGTGCAGAAAATAAAAGTTCTCAGAATCATCCAAAACTTTTTGATGATTTTTTCTGAAACAAATAAGAAATACTCGAGCGAAGAACCAACGGAGGAGGGCCACGTGTTGCTGCCAAGCCAAAAGGGCACGGACAACCTCGTGGGCGCGCCCTCATGGCCTTGGACCATCCCATGGCTCCGTTTGGCGTGATTCCAACGCTAAAAAATCCTATAAATCCTAAAACCCCCAAGAGTTAACCTAGAACTTAGGCTCCATGGCCACAAGCCTCTATACCAAACAAAACTCATCCGGGGCCCTGTTCCAGCATCCTGTTGGAGGGAGCAATCATCACCGGAGGCCATCTTCATCATCCCGGCGGTGTGCATGATGAAGAGGGAGTAATTCACCTTCGGGGCTCAGGGTATGTACGTGTAGCTAAGTGTTTGATCTCTCTCTTTCTCTCCCTCTCTATCCCTCTCTCTCTTGTGTTCTTGACATGTCACGATATTGATTTATCATGGAATTTGTTAATATAGTTGGATCATATGGTGTTCGTCCCTTGCTATCTTGTTGTGATGAATTGTGTCTTTCCGTTTGAGATTTCGTTATGTTGGATTGAAAAATGGATTTGAGATAACCAGATATATGTCTTGCATGTGGATACCCATGGTGACAATGGAGTGTTCTATTTCTTCACTTGATATAGGTTTTGGTACTTGATACGTCTTCAACGTATCTATAATTTTTGATGGTTTCATGCTATTATCTTGTCAAACTTTGGATGTTTTGTATGCCTTTTATATCTTTTTTGATACTAACCTATTAACTCAGTGCCAAATGCCAGTTCCTATTTTTTCCATGTTTTTGACCCCTTTCAGAGGAGGATTTTAAACGGAGTCCAAACGGAACGAAACTGCCAAAAAGATTTTTTCCGAAACAGAAAAAGATCGGGAAGCCTGAGAATCAGGGCAAGGGGCCACCAGGGACCCCACAAGCACCCTAGCCGCGGCCAGGGGGGCGCGCCTCCCAGGCTTGTGGGCTCCCTGGGCCTCCTCTGCCCTAGGTCTTTTGCCTATAAATTCCCTAAAATCCCAGAAAAAATCAGGAGATCATCGGAAGTACTTTTCCGCCGCCGCAAGCTTCTGTCTCCGCAAGATCCCATCTGGGGCACGTTCTGGTGCCCGGCCGGAGGGGGGATTCGGATACGGGGGGCTTCTTCATCAACACCATGACCTCTCCGATGATGCGTGAGTAGTTCACTATAGACCTACGGGTCCATAGCTAGTAGCTAGATGGCTTCTTCTCTCTCTTGGATCTTCAATATAAAGTTCTCCATGATCTTCACGGAGATCTATCCGATGTAATCTTCTTTTGCGGTGTGTTTGTCGAGATCCGATGAATTGTGGATTTATGATCTGATTATCTATGAATCTTATTTGAGTTTCTTCTGATCTCTCTTATCCATGATTTCATATCCTTGTAATTCTCTTCGAGTTGTGGGTTTTGTTTGGCCAACTAGATCTATGATTCTTGCAATGCGAGAAGTGCTTGGTTTTGGGTTCATACCGTGCGGTGACCTCATCGAGTAACAGAAGGGGTAGTGAGGCACGCATCGTGTTGTTGCCATCAAGGGTACAAAGATGGGGTTTTCATCATTGGTTTGAGTTTATCCCTCTACATCATGTCATCTTGCTTAAGGCGTTACTTTGTTCGTCATGAACTCAATACACTAGATGCATGCTGGATAGCGGTCGATGTGTGGAGTAATAGTAGTAGATGCAGAAAGTATCGGCCTACTTTTCTCGGACGTGATGCCTATATGTATGATCATTGCCTTAGATATCGTCATGACTTTGCGCGGTTCTATCAATTGCTCGACAGTAATTTGTTCACCCACCGTAATATTTTCTATTTTGAGAGAAGCCTCTAGTGAACACTATGGCCCCCGGGTCTACTCCACACCATATTTTCAGCCTTACACTTTTTCTTCGTAGCACTTTCCGCCTTCAGATCTCACTTTGCAATCAATCTTGAAGGGATTGACAAACCCTTTATAGCGTTGGCTGCAAGCTCTTTTGTGTTTGTGCAGGTACTCTAGACTTGACGAGATTCTCCTACTGGATTGATACCTTGGTTCCCAAACTGAGGAAAATACTTACTGCTCCTGTGCTGCATCACCCTTTCCTCTTCAAGGGAAAAACCAACGCAAGCAAGTCTCCGTCAACGTGTCAAATTTTGGCGATGTTGTTTCAGAAGTAGCAGAAGGATTTCTGGCGTCGTTGCCGGGGAGGATCAAGTCAAGAACTCATCCAAGTAAGTGTCGCAAACTCATCTCTTGCATTTACTTTGTTTGCGAGTTGCCTCTCGTTTTCCTCTCCCCCACTTCACCAATTTGCCTTTTTCGTTCGCCTTTTTCGTTCGCCCTTTTCTCTCGCTTTCTTTCTATCCGCTTGTCTGCCCGCTAAACATGGCCCAACCAAGGGATTTTGATGCTCACTATGCAAGGTTGGAAGAGATTGAAACTAGTGTTAAAGGCTTCATGGCTACACAGTTTGAATACACCACTTACTTTCGTAGAGAACTGAAGGGGCAAAATTCTTTTCTGGATTTTATGAGTAGAGAAGTTGATGATATGGCCAAAGAACTCCTTGCACTAAATTCTCAGTTTGCTCGTCTTGAAAAGTTGGTAGGCCAGATCTCTGATAAGCAGGCTACCTTAGTCAATAAAATGGCTGCTAAACCTGAAACTCGTGATGAGAATCACGAAGATCTTAAAGTGCTTGGTGTGACTCCCATTGAATCTTTGTTGTTGTGTCAAACCTAATGATGATGGGGCTGGATATGAATCCACCTTGGTTGAAAAACGCCCCAATGATTCGGAGTCCATCTATCTTGATGTTGAAAGCATTAAAAGTGGACTAGAAGATATTAAAACTTTGAGTAGTAATGAAATTACTACTTTGGATTTCAAGGAATTCAATTATGATAGTTTCTCCTTGATTGAATGCATTTCCTTGATGCAATCCATGCTAAACTCTCCGCATGCTTATAGACAAAACAAGGCCTTTACCGATCATATCGTCGAAGCTATGATAAAATCTCTTGAAGAGAAACTTGAATTGGAAGTATCTATCCCTAGAAAGCTTCATGATGAGTGGGAACCTACTATCAAAGTCAAAATCAAAAACTATGAATGCAATGCTTTGTGTGATTTGGGTGCTAGTGTTTTCGTGATTCCAAAGTCTTTATGTGATGTTCTGGGTTTTAATGAGATTGAAGAGTGTTCTCTTAATTTGCACCTTGTGGATTCTACTCTCAAGAAACCCATGGGAAGGATCAATGATGTTCTTATTGTTGCAGATAGGAACTATGTACCCGTGGATTTCATTGTGCTTGACATTCATTGCAATCCTACATGCCCTATTATTCTTGGTAGACCTTTCCTAAGGACTATCGGTGCCATCATCGATATGAAGGAAGGGAATATTAGATTTCAATTTCCTTTAAAGAAGGGCATGGAGCACTTTCCTAGAAAGAAAATAAGATTGCCTTATGAATCCATGATGAGGGCCACTTATGGTTTGAGCACCAAAGACGACGATACGTGATTCTATCGCCTTATGCCTAGCTAAGGGCGTTAAACAATAGCGCTTGTTGGGAGGCAACCCAATGAATTTATTTCTTTTTCTTTCTGTTTTTTTGCATCCACACTATCATAATTCTGCTATGATTGTGTATTTTGTGTTTCTTTTTGTGTTTGAGCCAAGCAAAACCTTTATGATTAGTCTTGGTAATGGTTGTTTGATCGTGCTGGAAAAAGACAGAAACATTTCTCTCACCAGATGATTTTTAATTTTTATTCAGAAAGAGTTTTTGAGTTGATTCTTTTTGTTTCTGGTTGATATGTCTTTTGCCCAGGCAGTCATAATTTTTTAGAATTTTTGAGGTACGAGAAGTATATGAAGTATACAGATTGCTACAGAGTGGTCTGTTTTTGACAGATTCTGTTTTTGTTGAGTTGGTTGCTTGTTTTGATGAAACTATGGTTAGTATCGGGGGGTACTAGCCATGGAAAAGTGAGAATACAGTAGCCCAACACCAATATAAATAGAAATCAAGATTTCTACAGTACCTAGTGTCGTGGGCATAAGTCTGACAGTAGATGTGTAGGGTACGAAAGGATGGGCAGAGCCTTAGCTACGGCGAGGTTGTATGAGTTCAGGCCCCTCTACAGTGGAGGTAAAAGCCCTACGTCACAGTGCTCTTGAGAGCTTGATGTCGAGTGGAATATGTATTACAGTGAAATGCTAACCCCTGCACCAGTGGGAAAGGGCGGCTTATATAGAGTGCGCTGCCCTTCACAACGGTTCGTTGCACAGGGGTGGTGTAGTGGCGAATAAATGCCTACGTTACAGGTAACGTATGCCTTAAATGCTAATAATGGTACATGAAAACGTATGACCGTTGCCCTCTAGGGGGGTTACGATGTACAGAGTGGAATCCAGTCGGTAAGTTTGATACGTTCCGAATGCTCATCTCCGGCTGGATGATGGAGGAATCGTCACCGACTGGATGATGGGAAGTCCTTAATTCAGTCGGAACTGACTAAGGGTCTTGTCCCTTATGAAGGGTAGTCCTTGGGTAGGACCTATAGGGCAGGCCTGTGACCCTACCCTGGGACTATAACCCCATCATTAGTCCCCGAATGGATCGGGGTTGGAACGACGAGACGATGCTAGGAATACGGATCCGACTGGTATGGATGCGACTTTGGCGTTGCTTGCCTCGATCCATTTTATCCTCTTGACCAGTGATTCGAGTGGATTTGTCTGTGAAACGAACTATCAGAGACCGAGTGCTTCCGCGGAATCTTTTGACGTGACCGGTCAACTCACAGCGGCGGATTTTCTAGGATCCTCAAATTTCGGTTGCCGCGTGCTCAGCGGGGGTGATGACATCGTCATCTAGTAGTTCCTGCGGCCTTGATTACCGCGCCTTCATCTCCTCCACTAATATCGTAGCAGCCGGTCGGGGGATAAGATTTCGGGGCCACCTGCTAGTGACCCAGTCGGAACCTTATTTAAACCTCCCCGGTGAGGGTTTCTCGTTGCGCTCGCCTGATAACTCGCACTCGCCCCGCTTCTCCCGTGGCTTCCTGCGCACCCCAAGCTTCTTCCTTCCTCTCCTCCCCCGCGGATCTGCAGCCTCCACCATGACGAAGGGGTAGACGAGAAAGCTCGAGGCGCAGAAGAAGAAGAAGAAGGCGGCTCCTGCTCAGCGGCGACAGCGGGCACTGCCGGCGGGTTGGATCCAGGGGGATTTCCTCCCCTCCACGGTGACGAAGAACGACATGCTGGAGCTGGTGGAGCAAGGTATGATTGAGAACAAGTCGTGGAGGCTGCCGGCGGAGGGCGAGATGGAGCCAGCGCCCCAGGAGGGGGAGCGCGTCTTGCTGCTCAGTCACGTGTACCGAGGCTTCTCTCTGTATCCTCATCCCTTCTTCAGAGGTATCATGAACCACTTCGGGGCGCAGCTCCACCATTTTCCTCCCAACACAATAGCTCATCTTTCTGCCTTCGTCGTGCTTTGCGAGTGCTTTATCGGTTGTCCTCCCCATTGGGGGCTCTTTAAGTACATCTTCTCCGCTAGATCCCAAACCGTCAAAAGACTTAGCCAGTCGGACGACAAAACTCGTATCCTCCAGCTCTGCGGAGGCTTAGGCTTCGAGAAGAAAAACAAAAGTATCTATCCCGCTCTCCAGTTGTCCGAGTCCGTTAGGAACTGGCAGTCGACTTGGTTCTATTGCCAGGACGTTGCTTGCCCGAATGCCGCGACTGGACTGCCACCTTTTAGCCTAGACCGACCGGCTCCGCCTAGACAGCTTGCGCTCACGAAGATGGAGAAAATCCAGATTCACCTCTGGTCGAAGCGCTGATAGATGTCATCCACAAGGGAGTCACCGGCACGGATCTGCTGGAGATTTTTCTGGGTCGGCGCATCCAACCTTTGCAAGCTCGACACCACGCCATGTGGCACTACACGGGGCCTGAGGACTCCACTCGGACTCACCCCGAATGCGTGACCGGGGAGGTTGTGATGGCGTGGGTCCGCAGCATCACAGGCGCCTGTGATAACCCCAGAGGAGCCCGGCGAGTGAAGCCCTTCCGCGCTGACAACCCTCCTCCGAATGAGGTGTGTATATCTTGTCGAGTGCTTACAATTCTCTTAGATTTATCGCTTTTTCTTGCATCACTGTATGACGTCTGATGTTGTCGACTGTATCTCGTGCAGGCGTGGACTAACTGGTTTTCTCCCGTCTCGAACGGGAATCCGGCCGAGGAAGAGGAAGGCAGCCAGGAGGGCAGAGTGGAGAGCGTAGAGTACGTCTCCGACAGTGGGGAGACGGAGGAGGAGTCTGAAGAGGAGGAGGGGGAAGATGGGGAGCAGAGCTCGCCACCCCCTCCACCAGAGCCTCGAACTAAGCGCCATCATGAACCCGTGACTCCGTCGGCTCCTCGAGCGGCCCCGAGTGCCCCGCCAGCTCCTCCCGTGGTTCCGAGCGCCTTGCCAGCAACTCCCGTGGTTCCGAGTGCTCGGAGCACAAAGAGGACCAGGGACGCTGCTGCTGAGCCCGCAGGCCAACCTTCCAAGGTGGCCAAACCGAGTGGATCCAAGCCTCGGAAGGCTTTGCCTCGGATGAGGATCGTCGTTCCCGTTGCCTCAGCGTAAGTGTCTTGTTCTCCTATCTTCTTTCAGTATTTGATTGAACTCATGCTTATTGGTCGAGTGGATTTTACTCGACAGAGCTGCTACCTCCGCCACTTCTCCGCCACGCCAGGAAGACGATCCCATGGATACGGACAACGTCGCCACATCCCAGCAAGGTACGTCGTGAGGACTCCGAGAGCTTAAATTATTGTTTTGCGAATTCTGTCTTTGATCTTGCCCTTTTTTCTGTGGTCTCACGTCGTTCAGTCGGGCTTCCTTCAGAGGTGATTCATCTGGAGGAGGACGACCAGAAGAGGTCCGGGCAAGCTTCGGTGCCTGTCCTTGAGGTTGTTCCATCTGCTACCGCTCCCGCCATGGACGCGCCGCCAACCGAGACGATGTCGTCGACTGAAACGGTGCTCATCGCGGCTGAACCGACTAGAGCAGGACTTGGGATGCCCAAGGAGTCTCTTGTGGTGCCGGGCCCATCGACTGTCCAGTACGACGCCCGACACCTCCCGGAAGATCAAGTGGGAGCCGCCAAGCAGGCTATGGTGCAGGTGGAGTTGATGGCGGGTGATGCGAAGGGGGCGTACGACTCCATCGCATCTTTGTACAAGAGAAGCTTGGAGCTCCGGGACGATATCCGAGTAAGTGCGCTAGTAAGTATTTGCTTTTCTCTTGTAACCCACTGGGGGTTTAAGAGATATACTCGGATACAGTAGGATTATTTTGCAGTGGGTTCACTCTGAGTGAACCAAGTGGGTGTAGTCCCCGAGACTTCTGTCGAGTGCTTGCACCGGCAGTTGTCTTTATATACATTGTCTTTGACTTGATCTGATGAAAACTAATCTGTCCGAATGGTGCCAGCGGGGGCACTCCGAGTGCACCTACTGGAAGTAGTCCCCGAGAGTAATTTTACTCAGGTCGGGTAGTAGTAGTAGCCTCATAGGCTTGTTTTTTGTTATGTAGCTCAATAGGGCGGACCTGTTTGAGCTTCATGCCAGTGGGGTCACTCTTAGTGAACCCACTGGATGTAGTCCCTAAGACCGCTGTCGACTGCTTGCGTCGGCAGGGGTCTGAAGAACTTTGAGGTTTTATTGTTTTCCTTGTTGAATTTGTCTGATCTTCTCTTCGCGCTGATTTGCAGAAGACTTGCGAGATGGGATCAGCGTACAAGGCTCTGAAGGTTGAAAAGATTCAGCTTGCTGCGGAACTAGAGGCAGCTGTGCATGACTTAGTTGGCGTGAAGGGTGCTCTTGCTGAACGAGAGAAGTCCTTGGAGGAGTCCCGTGAGGCAAACAAGGCATTGGTGGCCGAAATTGAGAAAATGGGCGAACAAAGAACTGAGCTGATGGGGAAGATGAAGGTCATGAACAGTCGGTGCATATCACAGGAGAAGTACGTCAGTGACTGGGCAGGGAAGATGATTGCGCTTCTCGGTGGTAAGTTTTTTTTTCGAGTGCTTCCTGACTTTGTATTTCATGTTGCGCTTACTTTCTGCTCGTCTTGTCTTTGCAGATTTTTGTATGGACGCTGAGGCTGAAGCAGCTGGCATTGAGCGGTTGGTTATTCCGAACGTTCCACTCGGCGATGACGCCAATCGAGACATGCTCCGAGCGCACATTCGCCTTGGCAGAGTGGGACCTTTCATCAGCCGCCTCAGAGAAGTTGTCGGCCGAATCGACAAGGAGCTGTGGCCCGAAGACGAGTCCCGAGGGGAGATAGAAGGGTTGATGACTCGGCTGGAGGACGTCCCGAACCGAGTCCAGGCGTGGAAGAAGTCTGCTGCTCGCTGTGGTGCGGACGTGGCGTTGTCGCTGGTCCGACTGCACTGCAAGGAAGCTCGCGAAGAGAAGCTGAAGGCATTGCAGGTCGCCAACACGAAGAAGCTTCGATTCGAAGATTTCATGGAGACCTTCCTTGAGACCGCCACTCGCATCGCAGACGGGATCGATCTTGACACATTTGTGGAGCCTCCCAGTCCCAGTGCCAGTCCTGACGACGCTTAAAAAAAACTTTACCTCGGTATGCCGAGTGGTCTTTGTATCAAACTTTGGCCACTGTTGTTGGCCATCACATTCGTGGTTTGGTGTGGATAAGCTTGATCTACACCGAGCCGACTATCGTTGAACCAACTTTGAATTCGAATCGAATATTTTGCTCTTCCTTCGCGAAAAATATTTGACACGATTTTGGCTCATGGTTTCTTGGTGAAGCCAATGGAAAACATGCGGAGCATGTAGTTGTCAGTTGTCTTCACATATGCATGAGCCTCAATGAGGGTCTGCTACGCCTCCGAGTGGATCTTTAGGATACACTCGAAGGAAGCTTTTTACTTAGGCGATTCGTGATCGCAGCTAAGTCTTCGAGCACGACTGTAAGGTCGCACTCGGAGCGAGTTGCTACTCATGTAATTGTCAGTTGTCTTCACATCTACATGAGCCTCAATGAGGGTCTGCTAAGCCTCCGAGTGGATGTGGAGGATACACTCGAAGGTAGCTTTTTACTTAGGCGATTGATGATCGCAGCTAAGTCCCCGAGCGCGACGTTTAGTGCACACTCTGAGAAAATTAGTACTTAGGCGATTCTGGATCGCAGCTAAGTCCCCGAGTGCGACGTTTAGTGCACACTCGGAGAAAGTTTGTACTTAGGCGATTCTGGATCGCAGCTAAGTCCCCGAGTGCGACGTTTAGTGCTTACTCAGAGAAAGTTAGTACGTAGGCGATTCTAGATCGCAGCTAAGTCTCCGAGTGGGACGTTTTGTGCATACTCGGAGAAAGTTTGTACTTAGGCGATTCTGGATCGCAGCTAAGTCCCCGAGTGTGACGTTTAGTGCACACTCGGAGAAAATTAGTACTTAGGCGATTCTGGATCGCAGCTAAGTCCCCGAGTGTGACGTTTAGTGCACACTCGGAGAAAATTAGTACTTAGGCGATTCTGGATCGCAGCTAAGTCCCCGAGTGTGACGTTTAGTGCACACTCGGAGAAAATTAGTACTTAGGCGATTCTGGATCGCAGCTAAGTCCCCGATTGCGACGTTTAGTGCACACTCGGAGAAAATTAGTACTTAGGCGATTCTGGATCGCAGCTAAGTTCCCGAGTGTGACGTTTAGTGCACACTCGGAGAAAATTAGTACTTAGCCGATTCTGGATCGCAGCTAAGTCCCCGAGTGCGACGTTTAGTGCACACTCGGAGAAAGTTTGTACTTAGGCGATTCTGGATCTCAGCTAAGTCCCCGAGTGCGACGTTTAGTGCACACTCGGAGAAAATTAGTACTTAGGCGATTATGGATCGCAGCTAAGTTCCCGAGTGCGCGACGTTTAGTGCACACTCGGAGAAAATTAGTACTTAGGCGATTCTGGATCGCAGCTAAGTCCCCGAGTGCGACGTTTAGTGCACACTCGGAGAAAGTTTGTACTTAGGCGATTCTGGATCGCAGCTAAGTCCCCGAGTGCGACGTTTAGTGCACACTCGGAGAAAATTAGTACTCAGGCGATTCAGGATCGCAGCTAAGTTCCCGAGTAGACGTTTAGTGCACACTCTGAGAAAATTAGTACTTAGGCGATTCTGGATCGCAGCTAAGTCCCCGAGTGCGACGTTTAGTACTTAGGCGATTCTGGACCGGAGTCTGCCAACGCGGAAGAATTTTGAATCTGCAAAAACTCAATCTGCTTTGTATTACTTCAACGATACTTGTTCTTTACATTGCTTCAGTCGACGGTCACGTGTAGAAGCGCTTCAGGAGATCTCCGTTCCACGCTCGTGGCGCGTCCGTTTCCCTGTCGAGGTTGTATAGTCGATATGCACCATTTTTCAGCACCTTGGAGATGATGAAGGGTCCTTCCCAGGCAGGAGCCAACTTGTGAGGTCTGTGCTGATCCACTCGGAGCACCAGGTCGCCTGCTTGGAATGTACGACTCCTGACGTGCCGCGCGTGAAATCGCCGCAGATCTTGTTGATAAATGGTTGAGCGAGTCAGTGCCATCTCGCGCTCTTCTTCTAGAAGATCCACTCCGTCTTGCGTGGCTTGCTCTGCTTCGGCTTCGGAGAAGAGTTTGACTCGTGGAGCGTTGTGAAGCAAGTCACTCGAAAGGACTGCCTCTGCTCCGTAAACGAGGAAGAACGGGGATCGCCCTGTAGATTTATTTGGGGTTGCGCGGTGACCCCACAACACCGAAGGCAGCTTGGTGACCCATACGCCGGCAGCATGTCCCACTTCTCGCAGGAGTCGAGGCTTCAACCCTTGAAGAATAAGTCCATTCGCCCGCTCTGCTTGCCCGTTTGTTTGGGGATGCAAAATCCACTCAGATACCTTGGCCTATACAGAAACCTTTGAATCTGTCCGAGTCAAAGTTTGTGCCATTGTCAGTGATTATGCTATGCGGTACCCCGAATCTGGAGATGATGTCCCTGACAAACTTGATTGCCGTAAGGGCGTCGAGCTTCTTGATGGGTTTGGCTTCAATCCACTTGGTGAACTTGTCGACTGCCACCAACAGATGAGTGAATCCTCCTTGGCCTGTCCTGAATGGACCGACTGTATCTAATCCCCACACTGCAAACGGCCAAACAAGAGGGATTGTCTTCAACGCAGATGTTAGCTTGTGGGACTTGTTCGAGTAGAACTGATAGCCTTCGCATCGGTCGACCATATCCTTCGCCATTTCATTCGCCTGCAACCAGAAGAAGCCAGCTCTGAATGCTTTGGCGATGATTGCCCTTGAGGAGGCATGATGACCGCAGGTTCCCAAGTGAATTTCTTCCAGGATTAACTATCCCTCCTCAGGGGAGATGCATCATTGAAGGACGCCTGAAACACTTTCTTTGTACAACTGGCCATCAATGACGGTGAACGACTTCGACTTGCGGACGATCTGTCTGGCTTGAAATTCATCTTCTGGTAATTCTTGCCTTAGGATGTACGCAATGAACGACACAGTCCAATCGGGGATGATAGCGAGAATATCCATGATCAAATCAACCACAACAGGTACTCCGACTTCAGTCGGATCTGTCGAGCTCTTTGGTTGTACTGGTTCCTCTGTGAAAGGATCTTCTTTAACTGAGGGAAGGTGAAGGTGCTCGAGGCAGACGTCACTCGGGACTGGTCTCCGAGTGGATCCAAGTTTCGCCAATTCATCAGCTGCTTGGTTTTTCAGTCGCGGAACATGGTGGAGTTCCAGACCTTCAAACTTTTTCTCGAGCTTCCTCACCGCGTTGCAGTATGTGGTCATGGTGGGGTTCCTTACGTCCCACTCCTTCATCACTTGATTAACCACCAAATCTGAATCGCCATAGACCATCAGGCGATGGACGCCGAGTGCGATGGCCATGCGCAATCCATAAAGGAGAGCTTCATACTCTTCCTCGTTGTTGGAGGAATCGAAATGTATCTGCAACACATACTTGAGTTTGTCACCTTTTGGCGATATGATCACAACGCCAGCGCCGGAGCCATTCAACATCTTGGACCCATCGAAGAACATTGTCCAATGAGCCGAGCAGATGTGAGTCGGTTGCTGTTGTTCTACCCATTCTGCTATGAAGTCAGCCAGCGCTTGAGACTTTATAGCTTTCTTGGCCTCGAACTTGATGTCGTAGTATAACATCTCCATTGCCCACTTCGCCACTCGGCCCGATGCGTCCCGATTGTGGAGGATTTCGGACAACGGAGCATCAGAAATGACAGACACCGAGTGGTCTTGGAAATAATGAGCCACCTTCTTCGCAGTCATGTAAATCCCGTAAATAAGTTTTTGATAATGGGGATACCTCTGCTTGGAAGGAGTCGAGACTTCGGAGACATAGTACACTGGCCGTTGAACCTTGTATGCTTTGCCTTCTTCGTCGCGTTCGACTGTGAGAACAGTGTTGACGACTTGATTTGTAGCCGCGATGTACAGAAGAAGGGGTTCTTTACTGAGCGGAGCAGTAAGAACCGGCTGGGTGGAAAGTAGGACTTTGAGGTCGTCGAATGCGATTTGGGCTTCGTCTGTCCACTCGAAAGTATCTGATTTCTTCATGAGTCGGTACAGAGGTAGCGCCTTCTCGCCGAGTCGACTGATAAACCTGCTCAAAGCCGCTAGGCAACCTGTGAGCCTTTGAACATCGTGTATTCTGACCGGACGCTCCATTCGGACGATGGTTCCGATCTTTTCGGGGTTGACATCGATCCCTCGTTCGGAAATGAAGAAACTGAGTAACTTTCCGCTGGGAACACCGAATGAACACTTGGCTGGGTTGAGCTTGATATCGTACCTACGAAGGTTGGCGAATGTTTCTGCCAAGTCAGTCAGCAGGTCGGAACCTTTGCGTGACTTGACTACGATATCATCCATATACGCCTCCACATTTCGACCGATCTGGTCAAGGAGGCATTTATGGATCATGCGCATAAAAGTTGCTCCTGCATTCTTCAAACCGAATGGCATAGTGATGTAACAGAAGCACCCGAATGGGGTGATGAAGGCTGTTTTTAATTCATCGGGGCCATACAGACGGATCTGATGATAGCCCGAGTAGGCATCAAGGAATGACAAACGCTCGCAACCCGCAGTCGAATCGACAATTTGATCAATGCGGGGGAGCGGGAAATGGTCCTTTGGGCAGACCTTATTGAGATGCTTGAAGTCGATGCACATTCGGAGGGACTTGTCCTTCTTGGGCACCATAACAACATTGGCGAGCCACTCGGAGTGGTGTACCTCGCGAATGAAGTTGGCTGCCAAAAGTTTAGCCACCTCCTCTCCGATTGCCTTCCTCTTGTGCGCGGCGGACCGACGCAGGCATTCTCGGACAGGCCGAGCAGCAAGATCCACATGCAGTCGGTGCTCAGCCAACTCCCTGGGTACACCTGGCATGTCAGCGGGCTTCCATGCGAAAATGTCCCAGTTCTCACAAAGGACTTGGATGAGCTCGGCTTCCTATTTCGGATCGAGGGTGGTGGAGATGTTCGTCGGGGCAGCGGTATCGTCCGTCAGATGGATGCTGACCTTCTTCGTTTCTCCCGCCGACTGGAATGCAGACTCCAAAGTTGGCTTCTTCAAACGCATCAAGTCAGCGGGGTCGGCTGTCTTCTTGTACTCGTCGAGCTCGAGGACAGCCATCTGCTGATCGGCGATCCTCGACCCCTGCTATAGACACTCCTCGGCCCGCTGCCGATTGCCTGTGACAGTGATCACACCTTTGGGACCTGGCATCTTCAGCTTCAGGTACACATAACATGGACGGGCCATGAAACGCGCATACGCCGGACGGCCCAGAATCGCGTGGTATGCACTCTGGAAGTCCACCACCTCGAACGTCAGCTTTTCCTTGCGGAAGTTCTTGTCGGAGCCGAAAACGACGTCCAACGCGATCTAGCCGAGTGACGTGGCCTTTCGTCCAGGGACGACTCCGTGGAACTGCATGCTGCTCTCGCTAAGTTTGGACATCGGAATGCCCATCCCCTTGAGAGTGTCGGCGTACATGATGTTCAAGCCGCTGTCGCCGTCCATGAGGACTTTGCGCACTCGGACTCCATCCACCACCGGGTCGACGACCAGAGCCTGCCTCCCTGGGGTGGGTACGTGTGCTGGATGATCCGACTGGTCAAAGGTGATCGCAGTCTGAGACCATTTGAGGAACGTGGGGTTGGTTGGGGTGGCCATGTTCACCTCCCTGTTCACCAGCTTCAGTCGACTCTTGCTTTCCACGTCAACAAAAATCATCAGTGTTGCATGGACTTGGGGGAACGGATCCTCCTTATCCTCCTCATCCTGTTCATTGTCCTTTTCACTCGGCTGCCCCTCACCGAACCCCTGGATCAGGAGGCGACATTGCCGAGTGGTATGCTTCGGAAATATGGCGTTGCCTTCTTCATCCATCTTCGTGTGGATTGGACATGGCTGGTCCAGGATGTGGTTTCCAAACTGCTTCTTCTTGTGGGTGAACTGAGCCTTCCCCTTGCCCTTGAACTTGGCATTGGTAACGGCTGCGACGTCTGCCTGCGGAGTGGACGGTGCTTTCTGCTTCTGCTTCCGAGTGTTGTTCCCGTCTCCATCGGCGACTGCTTTATGCTTGCCGCTACGAATGCGGTCCTCTTCTTCGCCATTTTCATAGCGTGCCGCTATCTCCATCATCTTTCTCATGGAGATGTCGCCTGTCCGACCGAACTTCAGGTACATATCTCTGTACCGCACGCCTGCCTTGAAGGCGCAGACTGCTTGGTGCTCTGTGACGTTCTCCACCGTGTGGTAGAGGGTTGTCCAACGCTGGATGAAATCACGTAGGGGCTCATTCTGCTTCTGGACACAGTCCTGGAGCTCCACGAGACCAGTCGGGCGTTTGCACGTCCCCTCGAAGGTCCTGATGAAGACTTGGGCCAGATCTGCCCAGCTGTAGATGCTTGAAGGAGCCAACTAGTTCAGCCACGCTCGTGCCGAGCCGTCGAGCATCAGGGGGAGATGTTTCATGGCGACCTGGTCGTCCCCTCCACCGATCTGGACTACCACTCGGTAATCGTCCAGCCACGTTTCTGGCTTGGATTCTCCTGTAAACTTGCTGATCCCCGTCGCCAATCGGAAGTTGGGAGGGATGTCAGCCGAACGGATGGCTCGACTGAAACACTCGGGGCCAGAGACGATGGTCCTGCTTCCACTCGGACGGTCTCTATCGTGACCATCACGGTGGGCTCGGCTCCTTTTCGACCTTCCTATGGGCGATGTATCCTCTTGCGTCGGGCCTTGGATCATAAGTGTCGCCGACCGAACACCGATCATCATGATGTCGGGGCCCGTAGGGCCCACCCCGCGGAGGGGTGTGTGAACGGCGACGATCTTTGGGATTCATGGAACGGTTGCCTCCTCTGTGTCGCTGATGAGAATCGGGGCTGAAAACTGACCGATGCGTGTTCGCGTCAACAGAACTGTTGTGGATCCTGTTGTGCGACTGGGAGACCGCCGAATTCTGCTGCTGCGCCGTGTGCAACAGGGCACGGATCTGCTCGATCCCTCTGCCAGCCTCTGAATCAGTCGGCTGGAGGGAGTCGGCTATCTTGGCGGCGGCAGCCAGGTTGAGGACGGGTGTGCGGAACACCTCCACGTTGCTGTGACGAGTGCACCGACTGGCAGAACGGCGGGGCTGACGGCGAGCGCCGGATGTGTCGCCGACCTCGTGCTCGTTTCGACCGGTTTGGCGGGGACTTTCATGGGAATTGGCCATGTGCACTTCAGCTCCAGGCCCGCGACCCAAGTACTCGAAAGGCAACTCAGTCGGAACTGAGTCCGAACGCTGGGACGGCGGCGCAACTACAACCGATTCGAGGACCGCCACTTGTGAAGACGCGTTCTGGCGCGCCTGGGCGCGTTGCACCCAACGCTGGAGTTGCGGACGGCAAGACCGCTTGTTGCGGCGCGTGACGGGGGCATAGATCGACATCGGAGCCGACTGCTGGAGAAGAAGGATGCCGCGGGGGCCGGCACGGAAGTGCGTAGCCCCGCGACTGGGGAGCGCCTCGACGTCGAGAGGGGCATCCCGAAGCCATGACGAATCGTCGACGATGAAGGAGAGAGCGCCGAAGAGGATCTCATGACCCATGCACAAATCTCCATCGGATGACATGATGAAAAGATGTAGTCGCAAACTCGCCAGAAGTCGCTTAGACGCCTGCCCCAAGGTGGGCACCAACTGTCGTGGGTATAAGTCTGACAGTAGATGTGTAGGGTACGAAAGTATGGGCAGGGCCTTAGCTACGGCGAGGTTGTATGAGTTCAGGCCCCTCTACGGTGGAGGTAAAAGCCCTACGTCTCAGTGCTCTTGAGAGCTTGATGTCGAGTGGAATATGGATTACAGTGAAATGTTAACCCCTGCACCAGTGGGAAAGGGCGGCTTATATAGAGTGTGCTCCCTTCACAACGGTTCGGTGCACAGGGGTGGTGTAGTGGCGAATAAATGCCTACATTACAGGTAACGTATGCCTTAAATGCTAATAATGGTACATGAAAACGTATGACCGTTGCCCTCCAGGGGGGTTACGATGTACAGAGTGGAATCCAGTCGGTAAGTTTGATACGTTCCGAATGCTCATCTCCGATTGGATGATGGAGGAATCGTCACCGACTGGATGATGGGAAGTCCTTAATTCAGTCGGAACTAACTAAGGGCCTTGTCCCTTATGAAGGGTAGTCCTTGGGTAGGACCTATAGGACAGGCCTATGACCCTACCCTGGGACTATAACCCCATCACCTAGAGAGGTGGTAGTTTGTTTTCTTGTGTTAATGATATCACGAGTTTCTATTTAAGTTTTGTGTTGTGAAGTTTTCAATTTTTGGGTGATGTTCTCATGGACAAAGAGATAAGGAGTGGAAAGAGCTCAAGCTTGGGGATGACCAAGGCATCCCAAGCCACATTCAAGGACACCAAAAAGCCTAAGATTGGGGATGCCCCGAGAAGGCATCCCCTCTTTCGTCTTCAATCCATCGGGAACATTACTTGGAGCTATATTTGTATTCACCACATGATATGCGTTTTGCTTGGAGCGTCTTGTATCTTAGGAGTCTTTTCTTTTCGTTGTGTCACAATCATCCTTGCTGCACAATTTTTAGAGAGAGACATGCACTCATCGTGATTTTGCAAGAATGCTCATTGTGCTTCACTTATATCTTTTGAGCTAGATAATTTTGCTCTATGTGCTTCACTTAGATCTTTTAGAGCACGGCAGTGCGAGACTTGGTAGTTGGCTTATGCTTTGAAAGTAGTCCCAAAGGTGATAGGTACCCAAAGAGGATACAAAAAGCCTCCATCTTCATGTGCATTGAGTAGAAAGAGAAGTTTTGATTCCTCTCAATTAGTTTTGAGACGTGGATTTGGTAATACTAAGAGTTATGTTAGTAGGGTGTTGTGAATCTAGAGATACTTGTGTTGCAGTTAGTGATTCTCGTAGCATGCACGTATGATGAACCGCTATGTTAGGAAGTCGAAGCATAATTGATCTATTGATTGTCATCCTTTGTGTTGAGGTCGGGATCGTGCGATGGTTCACACCTACCAACCCTCCCCCTCGGAGTATGCGTTTAGCACTTTGTTTCGATTACTAATAAAAACTTTTGCAACAAGTATGTGAGTTATTCATGACTAATGTGAGTCCATGGTATAGATGCAGTTTCACCTTCCACCATTGCTAGCCTCTCTAGTGCCGCGCAATTCTCGCCGGTGCACAAACCCACCAAAAGCCTTCCTCAAAACAGCCACCATATCTACCTACTATGGCATTTTCATAGCCCTTCCGAGATATATTGCCATGCAAATCCCACCGTTCCGTCTCATGACTTGTGTCGTCACTCTCATATTGTCATTGCATGATTGTAAGATAGCTAGCGAGATGTTGCAACGTCATACGCCAAGCTAGATCATTGCACATCCCGGTACACTGCCGGAGGCATTTCCTATAGAGTCATTTCTAAGCTTTGAGTTGTGAGTAAATAAAAGTGTGATGATCATCATTATTAGAGCATTGTCCCATGTGAGGAAATAAAAAAAAGAGGCCAAAGAGCCCAAATAAAAAAGGGAAAAAGAGAAAAAAAAAGAGGCCTAAGAGCCCGAATAAATAAAAAAAGAGAAAAAGAGAGAAGGGACAATGCTACTATCTTTTTCCACACTTGTGCTTCATAATAGCACCATGTTCTTCATGATTGAGAGCCTCTCGTTTCAGCACCACCATATGCTAGTGGGAATCTTCATTATATAACTTGGCTTGTATTTTCCAATGATGGGCTTCCTCAAAATTGCCCTAGGTCTTCGTGAGCAAGCTAGTTGGATGCACACCCACTTGTTCTCCTTTTGAGCTTTCACATACTTATAGCTCTAGTGCATCCTTTGCATGGCAATCCCTACTCATTCACATTGATATCTATTAATGGGCATCTCCATATCCTTTTGATATGCCGAGTCAATGTGACCATCTCCTCCTTTTTTGTCTCACAACCACCACCACACTCTATTCCACCTATAGTGCTATATCCATGGCTCACACTCATGTATTGCGTGATAGCTATAAAAAGTTCGAGAAAGTAAGAGTGCGAAAACAATTACTTGGCCAATACCGGGGTTGTGCATGATTTACATTAGTTGTGTGAGGATGATGGAGCATAGCCAGACTATATGATTTTGTAGGGATAACTTTATTTGGCCTTGTTATTTTGAAAGTTCGTGATTACCTTGCTAGTTTGCTTGAAGTATTATTGTTTTCATGTCAATAGCAAACTATTGTTTTGAAACTTACGGATCTGAACATTCATTCCACACGAAAGAAGTTGCAAAGGACAACTATGCTAGGTAGCATTTCACATCAAAAAATCATTCTTTATCACTTCCCTACTCGAGGACGAGCACGAGTTAAGCTTGGGGATGCTTGATACGTCTTCAACATATCTATAATTTTTGATGGTTTCATGCTATTATCTTGTCAAACTTTGGATGTTTTGTATGCCTTTTATATCTTTTTTGAGACTAACCTATTAACTCAGTGCCAAGTGCCAGTTCCTGTTTTTTCCATGTTTTTGACCCCTTTCAGAGGAGGATTTTAAACGGAGTCCAAACGGAACGAAACTGCCAAAAAGATTTTTTCGAAACAGAAAAAGATCGGGAAGCTTGAGAATCAGGGTAGGGGGCCACCAGGGACCCCACAAGCCCCCTAGCCCGGCCAGGGGGGCCACGCCTCCCAGGCTTGTGGGCTCCCTGGGCCTCCTCTGCCCTAGGTGTTTTGCCTATAAATTCCCTAAAATCCCAGAAAAAATCAGGAGATCATCAAGAGTACTTTTCCGCCGCCGCAAGCTTCTGTTTCCGCAAGATCCCATCTGGGGCACGTTCGGGTGCCCTACCGGAGGGGGGATTCGGATACGGAGGGCTTCTTCATCAACACCATGACCTCTCCGATGATGCGTGAGTAGTTCACCATAGACCTACGGGTCCATAGCTAGTAGCTAGATGGCTTCTTCTCTCTCTTGGATCTTCAACACAAAGTTCTCCATGATCTTCATGGAGATCTATCCGATGTAATCTTCTTTTGCGGTGCATTTGTCGAGATCTGATGAATTGTGGATTTATGATCAGATTATCTATGAATCTTATTTGAGTTTCTTCTGATCTCTCTTATGCATGATTTCATATCCTTGTAATTCTCTTCGAGTTGTGGGTTTTCTTTGCCAACTAGATCTATGATTCATGCAATGGGAGAAGTGCTTGGTTTTGGGTTCATACCGTGCGGTGACCTCACCGAGTGACAGAAGGGGTAGCGAGGCACGCATCGTGTTGTTGCCATCAAGGGTAAAAAGATGGGGGTTTCATCATTGGTTTGAGTTTATCCCTCTACATCATGTCATCTTGCTTAAGGCGTTACTCTATTCGTCATGAACTCAATACACTAGATGCATGCTGGATAGTCTTCGATGTGTGGAGTAGTAGTATATGCAAAACGTATCGGTCAACTTGTCTCGGACGTGATGCCTATATGTATGATCATTGCCTTAGATATCGTCATGACTTTGCGCGGTTCAATCAATTGCTCGACAGTAATTTGTTCACCCACCGTAATATTTGCTATTTTGAGAGAAGGCTCTAGTGAACACTATGGCCCCCGGGTCTACTCCACACCATATTTTCAGCCTTACATTTTTCTTCGTTGCACTTTCCGCCTTCAGATCTCACTTTGCAATCAATCTTGAAGGGATGGACAACCCCTTTATAGCGTTGGGTGCAAGATCTTTTGTGTTTGTGCAGGTACTCTGGAGTTGACGAGATTCTACTACGGGATTGATACCTTGGTTCTCAAACTGAGGGAAATACTTACTGCTCCTGTGCTGCATCACCCTTTCCTCTTCAAGGGAAAAACCAACGCAAGCAAGTCTCCATCAACGTGTCAAATTTTGGCGTTGTTGTTTGAGAAGTAGCAATACTCAACTTGCATATTCCCGTGGTGCCAACGGGGTAATCTATGCATATGGCTTGATACACGTTCTTGCCCTACTTTATCCGATAGAAATCTCGGGGTACTCTTTAAAGTTCTTTGTGTTGGATTAAATACGATGATCTGAAATACTTTGATGCATGTTGAATAATTAACCCACGGATACTTGAGGTGACATTGGAGTATCTAAGTGAGACTAGGGTTGCTTGATATGTATCATAGGTGTTATTCTAGTATAAACTCTAGGGTTGTTTGTGACACTTACATGAATGGCTCAATAGATTGCTCGAAGAGAATAACTTTGAGGTGATTTTGCTAACTACAACAATTTTATCTTATGTTCTCAGGTAGATATGAACTTTGGAGTGACTCTTTTTTGAACGTTGAGGGATTATCATATGACTCTATTATGTTAGCATTGTTGAGAGATTGCACTAGTGAAACTATGAACCCTATGCCTTATTTACAAGCATTGCAATATTGTTACGCTCGTTTTTACTACATTTTACCTTGCAATTTTTCTATTTTTAGATTATCGAAACCTATATCTAGTATCCATACTACACTTGTATCACCATCTCTTCACCGAACTAGTGGACCTATACAATTTGCCACTGTAATGTGTTTGTTGGGGACACAAGAGATTTCTTGTACTGGATTGCAGGGTTATTTGAGAGATACCATCTTCATCCTACACCTCCCATGGATTGTTAAACCTTAGGTCATCCGCTTGAGGGAAATTTGTTGTTGTCCTATAAAACTCTGCACTTGGATGCCCAACAATGTCTACAAGAATAAAGTTGCATAGTACACACCAAGCTCTTTTCTGGCGTCGTTGCCAGGGAGATAAGTGCTTGAAGGTATATCTTTAGATCTTGCAGTTGAATCTATTAGTTTCTTGTTTATCACTAGTTTGGTTTTATAAAAGAAAATTACAAAAAATGGAGTTTAGGTTGCCTCAATTACTTCGTCTTTATAAAGTCTTTCGTGGAATTGATGGTTTAGAAAATTGTGCCCAAGGGTTAGAAGAAGAATTTAATAAAATGCTTGGAACTAAATACTTGAATGATAAGCATGTTTGCAATGTTGTTAGTATGAATTCTACGAATATCCATGATGCTATTGATATGCCAATCCACAATCTTGGTGACGCTATGTTTGATGAAGATGATATTTTTAGTCCACCAAGTTCTGATGAAAAAAATTATTATGATGATGGCATGCCTCCTATTCATGATGATTATGGTGATGGCATTTATGCTATAAAGTGTGATAGTAACCATGAAACTTGTCATCATTATTTTAATGTTCATTTTGATTATGTTGATCAAGTATCTCATGATAGCTATTTTGTTGAGTTTGCTCCCACTATTATGAATGAGAAGAAATTTCCTTATGTGGAGAGCGAAAAAATTCTACGCTTGTGGATCATGAAAGGAATGCTTTTTGTGATAGTTATATTGTTTAATCACTTCATGATGCTAATGAAAATTATTATGATGGAGGAACATATCCTTGTAGGTATTACAATGTTATCAAGTTTCCTCCCTATGTGTTCAAAGTTTTCAAGTTATACTTGTTTTGCCTTCCCATGCAAGTTGATTCTTGCTACAACAAATTGCTTGCTTGAAAAATCCCTATGCATAGAAAGTTGGTTAGACTTAAATGTGCTTGCCATGTTATTCATGATGCTCTCTTGCATGTTTCACTTACTACTTCCTATGTGAGCATAATTGAAATCATCATGCCTAGCTAAAAGGCATTAAAGGAAAGCTCTTGTTGGGAAACAACCCAACACTTATCTTTTCTATTTTGTGTGTTAACATGATTAATATATTGTATTAATCATGTTTTATCCTTTTAATTTCAATAATGTGCCAATTAAAGCCTTTGGGATAGTGTGGATTGATACGTCTCCAACGTATCTATAACTTCTAAGGGTTTCATGCTATTATCCTGTCAAACTTTGGATGTTTTGTATGCCTTTTATATCTTTTTAGGACTAACTTATTAACTCAGTGCCAAGTGCCAGTTCCTGTTTTTTCTGTGTTTTTGACCCCTTTCAGAGGAGGATTTTAAACGGAGTCCAAACGGAACGAAACTTCCAAAAAGGTTTTTTCCGAAACAGAAGAAGATCGGGAAACTTGAGAACCAAGGAAGAGGGCCACCAGGGACCCCACAAGCCCCCTAGCCGCGGCTAGGGGGGCCTCACCTCCCAGGCTTGTGGGCTCCCTGGGCCACCTCTTCCATAGGTCTTTCGCCTATATATTCCCAATAATTCCAGAAAAAATCAGGAGATCATCGAAAGTACTTTTCCATCGCCGCAAGCTTCTGTCTCCGCAAGATCCCATCTGGGGCACGTTCTGGTGCCCTGCCGGAGGGGGTATTTGGATAAGGAGGGATTCATCAACACCATGACCTCTCCAATGATGCGTGAGTAGTTCACCATAGACCTACGGGTCCATAGCTAGCAGCTAGATGGCTTCTTCTCTCTCTTGGATCTTCAATACAAAGTTCTCCATGATCTTCATGGAGATCTATCCGATGTAATCTTCTTTTGCGGTGTGTTTGTCGAGATCCGATGAATTGTGGATTTATGATCAGATTATCTATGAACCTTATTTGAGTTTCTTCTGATCTCTCTTATGCATGATTGCATATCCTTGTAGTTCTCTTCGAGTTGTGGGTTTTGTTTGGCCAGCTTGATCTATGATTCTTGCAATGGGAGAAGTGCTTGGTTTTGGGTTCATACCGTGAAGTGACCTCACCCAGTGACAGAAGGGGTAGCGAGGCACGCATCGTGTTGTTGCCATCAAGGGTAAAAAGATGGGATTTTCATCATTGGTTTGAGTTTATCCCTCTACATCATGTCATCTTGCTTAAGGCGTTACTCTGTTCGTCATGAACTCAATACACTAGATGCATGCTGGATAGCGGTCGATGTGTGGAGTAATAGTAGTAGATGCAGAAAGTATCGGTCTATTTGTCTCGGACGTCATGCCTATATGTATGATCATTGCCTTAGATATCGTCATGACTTTGCGCGGTTCTATGAATTGCTCGACAGTAATTTGTTCACCCACCATAATATTTGCTATTTTGAGAGTAGCCTCTAGTGAACACTATGGCCCCAGGGTCTACTTCACATCATATTTTTAGCCTTACACTTTTTCTTCGTTGCACTTTCCGCCTTCAGATCTCACTTTGCAATCAATCTTGAAGGGATTGGCAACCCCTTTATAGCGTTGGGTGCAAGCTCTTTTGTGTTTGTGCAGGTACTCTGGACTTGACGAGATTCTGCTACTGGATTGATACCTTGGTTCTCAAACTGAGGGAAATACTTTCTGCTCCTGTGCTGCATCACCCTTTCCTCTTCAAGGGAAAAACCAACGCAAGCTCAAGAGACGACAGAAGATTTATGTCGCCATAGCAGTGATCTTCACCAATTCCTTGTTTCGCCTTTATCTTGGCTAACGTCATATTCTTGGGAAACATCTATATTCATATGTCAACTTGAAAGTAAGTATTCATGAATTATTATTGTTGACATTACCCTTGAGGTAAATGGTTGTGAGGCGAAACTATAAGCCCCTATCTTTCTCTATGTCCAGCAGAAACTTTGATCTCATGAGTACCACATGAGTTGTAGCAATTGTAGAAGACAAAAACATGATTGAGTATGTGGATTTGCTTTACAAGCTCTTATTTGAATCTTTCTGATGTTGTGATAAATCGCAATTGCTTCAATGACTAAAGGCTATCGGTTGTTAATTCTCGGTAAGGTTCTTGATCCATGCTTTACTTTGTGAAGGAATTGTCACTTTAGCATAAGAGTTGATATGATGGTATTGCTGTTCTGATCATGATCATGATGCCTGCATGTTCGTATCTTGTTTTGTCGACACCTCTCTCTCTAAACATGTGGGCATATTTATTGATCTCGGCTTTCGCTGGAGGCCAAGCAAGGTCTAAGCTTGGGGGAGTTGATACGTCCATTTTGCATCATGCTTTCATGTTGATATTTATCATTTTTTGGGCTATTATTACACTTCACGGTACAATACTTATGCCTTTTCTCTCTTATTTTGCAAGGTTTACATGAATAGGGAGAATGCAGGCAGCTGGAATTTTGGCGTGAAAAAGGAGCAAGTTTGAGATACCTATTCTGCACAACTCCAAAAGCCGTGAAAACCAACGTGGATTTTTTTTGGGATTTATAAAAAATACTGGGCTGAAGAAGTGCCAGAGGGGCGCCAGCAGGAGGCCACAAGCTTGCTAGCCGCGGCCTCCCCCTGGCCGCGCCTAGGGGGCTTGTGAGCTCCCTGCTGGCCCACTGGCCCCCCTCTTTTGCTACAAGAAGGGTTTCGGTCTGGAAAAAATCAAGAGGAGGATTTTCGGAGGATTCGCTGCCGCCACAAGGCGGAACTTGAGCAGAACCAATCTAGAGCTTCGGCAGGACGATCCTGCCGGGGAAACTTCCCTCCTGGAGGGGGAAATCTCGCCCTCGTCATCACCAACAATCCTCTCATCGGAGGGGACTCATCACCATCAACATCTTCATCAGCACCATCTCATCTCCAAACCCTAGTTCATCTCTTGTAACCAATCTCCGTCTCGCGACTCCGATTGGTACTTGTAAGGTTGCTAGTAGTGTTAATTACTCTTTGTAGTTGATGCTAGTTGGATTACTTGGTGGAAGATTATATGTTCAGATCTTTGATGCTACTCATTACCTCTCTGGTCATGAATATAATTATGCTTTGTGAGTAGTTACTTTTGTTCCTAAGGACATGGGATAAGTCATGCTATAAGTAGTCATGTGAATTTGGTATTCGTTCGATATTTTGATGTGTTGTATGTTGTTTTTCCTCTAGTGGTGTTATGTGAACATCGACTACATAACACTTCACCATTATTTGGGCCTAGAGGAAGGCATTGGGAAGTAGTAAGTAGATGATGGGTTGCTAGAGTGACAGAAGCTTAAAACCTAGTTTATGCGTTGCTTCGTAAGGAGCTGATTTGGATCGCCTAGTTTAATGCTATGGTTAGACTTTGTCTTAATTCTTCTTTCGTAGTTGCGGATGCTTGCGAGAGGGGTTAATCATAAGTGGGAAGCTTGTCCAAGTAAGGGCAGTACCCAAGCGCCGGTCCACCCACATATCAAACTATCAAAGTAACGAACACGAATTATATGAACATGATGAAAACTAGCTTGACAGAAATTCCATGTGTCCTCGGGAGCGTTTTACCTCCTATAAGACTTTGTCCAGGCTTGTCCCTTGCTACAAAAGGGATTGGTTCACTTTACTGCACCGTTGCTACTTTTGTTACTTGTTGCTTGCTACGAATCATCTCACCACACAACTACTTGTTACCCATAATTTCAGTGCTTGCAGATATTACCTTGCTGAAAACCACTTGTCAGATCCTTCTGCTCCTCGTTGGGTTCGACACTCTTACTTATCGAAAGGACTACGATAGATACCCTATAATTGTGGGCCATCCGCGCGCCTGGGGGGCTCGTGGGCCCCCTGTTACCCCTCTGGCTCCCATCTTCTGCTATATAGATGATTTCGTCCCAGAAAAAATCAAGAGAGAGCTTTCGGGAAGAAACGCCGCCGCCACGAGGCGGAACTTGAGCAGAACCAATCTAGAGCTCCAGCAGGGTCGTCCTGCCGGGGAAACTTCCCTCCCGGAGGGGGAAATCGTCGCCATCGTCATCACCAACACTCCTCTCATCGGAGGGGACTCATCTCCATCAACATCTTCATCAGCAGCATCTCATCTCCAAACCCTAGTTCATCTCTTGTACCCAATCTCCGTCTCGCGACTCCGATTGGTACTTGTAAGGTTGCAAGTAGTGTTAATTACTCCTTGTAGTTGATGCTAGTTGGTTTACTCGTTGGAAGATCATATGTTCAGATCCTTAATTCTATTCAATACCTCTCTAATCACGAACATAATTATGCTTTGTGAGTAGTTACGTTTGTTCCTGAGGACATGGCATAAGTCTTGATATAAGTAGTCATGTGAATTTGGTATTCGTTAGATATTTTGATGCGTTGTATGTTGTCTTTCCTCTAGTGGTGTTATGTGAACATCGACTACATGACACTTCACCATTATTTGGGCCTAGAGGAAGGCATTGGGAAGTAATAAGTAGATGATGGGTTGCTAGAGTGACAGAAGCTTAATGATATGGTTAGACTTTGTCTTAATTCTTCTTTCATAGTTGCGGATGCTTGCAAGGGGGGTTAATCATAAGTGGGATGTTTGCCCAAGTAAGGACAGCACCCAAGCACCGGTCCACCCACATATCAAACTATCAAAGTAGCGACCGCGAATCATATGAGCATGATGAAAACTAGCTTGACATAAATTCCCATGTGTCCTCGGGAGCGTTTTACCTTATATAAGAGTTCGTCCAGGCTTGTCCCTTGCTACAAAAGGGATTGGGCCATCTTGCTGCACCTTTGTTACTATTGTTACTTGCTACCTTATGGGGTTATAGTCCCAGGGTAGGGTCATAGGCCTGCCCTATAGGTCCTACCCAAGGACTACCCTTCATAAAGGACAAGGCCCTTAGTCAGTTCCGACTGAACTAAGGACTCCCCCATCATCTAGTCGGTGACGAGCATTCGGAGCGTATTTAACGTACCGACTGAATTCCACTCTGTACATCGTAACCTCCTAGGAGGGCAACGGTCATACGTTTTCATACACCATTATTAGCATTCAAGGCATACGTTACCTGTAACGTAGGCATTTATTCGCCACTATTCCACCCCTGTCCACCGGGCCGTTATGGAGGGCAGCGCACTCTATATAAGCCGCCCTTCCCCACTGGTGCAGGGGTTGGCTTTTACTGTAATCCTATATTCCACTCGACACTAAGCTCCCAAGAGCACTGAGACGTAGGTATTTTACCTCCACCGTAGAGGGGCCTGAACTCATACAACCTCGCCGTAGCTAAGGCTCTGCCCATCCTTTCGTACCCTACACATCTACTATCAGACTTATACCCACAACAGTTGGCGCCCACCGTGGGGCAGGCGTCTAAGCGACTTCCGGCGAGTTTGCAACTTCATCTTTTCATCATGTCGTTCGGCGGAGATTTATGCATGGGTCATGAGATCCTCTTTGGCGCACTCTCCTTCATCGTCGACGATTCGGCATGGCTTCGGGATGCGCCTCTCGACGTCGAGGTGCTCCCCAGTCGCGGGGCTACGCACTTCCGTGCCGGTTCCCGCGGCGTCCTTCTTCTCCAGCAATCGGCCCCGGTGTCGATCTTCGCCCCCGTCACGCGCCACAACAAGCGGCCCCGCCGTCCGCGGCTCCAGCGTTGGGTGCGACACGCCCAGGCGCGACAGAACGTGTCCTCTCAAGTGGTGGTCCTCGAGTCGGTTGTGGTCGCGCCGCCGTCCTAGTGCTTGGACTCAATTCCGACTGAGTTACCTTCTGAGTACTTGGGTCGCGGGCCTGCAGCCGAAGTTCTCATGGCCGATTCCCATGAAAGTCCTTGTCGAACTGGTCGGAACGAGCATGAGGTCGGCGAATTATCCGGCGCTCGTCGTCAACACCATCGTTCTGCCAGTCGACGCACTCGTCAGAGCAACGTCGAGGTGTTCCGCACACCCGTCCTCAACCTGGCTGCCGCTGCCAAGATAGCCGATTCCCTCCAACCGACTGACTCAGAGGCTGGTAGAGGGATCGAGCAGATCCGCGCCTTGTTGCATACGGCGCAACAGCAGAATTCAGCGGTCTCCGAGTTGCACAACAGGATCCATAACAGTTCTGTTCACGCGAGCACGCATCGGTCGGTTTTCAGCCCCGACTCTCATCAGCGACACAGAGGGGGCAGTCGTTCCATGAATCCTGAAGATCGTCGCCGTTCACGCACTCCTCCGCGGGGTGGGCCTTACGGGCCCCGACATCACGATGATCGGCGTTCAGTCGGTGACGCGTATGATCCAAGGCCCGACGCAAGAGGGTACATCGCCCAGAGGAAGGTCGACAGGAGTCGAGCCCATCGGTCACGATAGAGACCGTCCGAGTGGAAGCAGGACCATCGTCTCTGGCCCCGAGTGCTTCAGTCGGGCCATCCGTTCAGCTGACATCCCTCCCAACTTCCGATTGGCGATGGGGATCAGCAAGTTCACAGGAGAATCCAAGCCAGAAACGTGGCTGGACGACTACCGAGTGGCGGTCCAGATCGGTGGGGGAGATGACCAGGTCGCCATGAAACATCTCCCCTTGATGCTCGACGGCTCGGCATGAGCGTGGCTGAACCAGTTGGCTCCATCAAGCATCTACAGCTGGGCAGATCTATCCCGAGTCTTCATCAGGACCTTCGAGGGCACGTGCAAACGCCCTGCTGGTCTCGTGGAGCTCCAGCACTGTGTCCAGAAACAGAATGAGCCCCTACATGATTTCATCCAGCGCTGGACGACTCTCTACCACACGGTGGAGAACGTCACAGAGCACCATGCAGTCTGCGCCTTCAAGGCAGGCGTGCGGTACAGAGATCTGTACCTAAAGTTCGGTCGGACAGGCGACATCTCCATGAGCAAGATGATGGAGATAGCCGCACACTATGCAAATGGCGAAGAAGAGGACCGCATACGTAGCGGCAAGCATAAGGCAGTCGCCGACGGAGATGGGAACAGCAATCGGAAGCAAAAGTAGAAAGCTCCGTCCACTCCGTAGGCAGAGGTAGTAGCCGTTACCAATGCCAAGTTCAAGGGCAAGGGGAAAGCTCTGTACACCCCCAAGAAGAAACAGTTCGGGAATTCCATCCTGGATCAGCCATGTCCAATCCACACGAAGATGGACGAAGAAGGCAACGCCATATTCCCGAAGCACACCACTCGGCAATGTCGCCTCCTGATCCAAGGGTTCGGCGAAGGGCAGCCGAGTGAAAAGGACAACGAGCAGGATGATGAGAACAAGGAGGATCCGTTCCCCCCAAGTCCATGCAACATTGATGATTTTCGCTGACGTGGAAAGCAAGAGTCGATTGAAGCTGGTGAACAGGGAGGTGAACATGGCAACCCCAACCAACCCCACATTCCTCAAATGGTCTCAGACTGTGATCACCTTCGATCAGTCGGATCATCCAGCACACGTGCTCACCCCAGGGAGGCAAGCTCTCGTCGTCGACTCGGTGGTGGAAGGAGTCCGACTGCGCAAAGTCCTCATGGACGGCGGCAGCGGCTTGAACATCATGTACGTCGACACTCTCAAGGGGATGGGCATTCCGATGTCCAAACTTAGCGAGAGCAGCATGCAGTTCCACGGAGTCGTCCCAGGACGAAAGGCCAAGTCACTCGGCCAGATCGCGTTGGATGTCGTTTTCGGCTCCGACAAGAACTTCCGCAAGGAAAAGCTGACATTCGAGGTGGTGGACTTCCAGAGTGCATACCATGCGATTCTGGGTCGTCCGACGTATGCGTGTTTCATGGCCCGTCCATGTTACGTGTATTTGAAGATGAAGATGCTGGGTCCCAAAGGTGTGATCACGGTCACACGCAATCGGCAACGGGCCGAGGAGTGTTTGCAGCAGGGGTCGAGGATTGCCGATCAGCAGATGGCTATCCTCGAGCTGGATGAGTAAAAGAAGACAGCCGACCCCGCTGACTTGATGTGTTCGAAGAAGCCAGCTTCGGAGTCCGCATTCCATTCGGCGGGAGACACGAAGAAAGTCACCATCCACCCGACAGACGACACCGCTGCCCCGACGAACATCTCCACCACCCTTGATCCAAAATAGGAAGTCGAGCTCATCCAATTCCTTTGTGAGAACTGGGACATTTTCGCATGGAAGCCCGCTGACATGCCAGGTGTACCCAGGGAGTTGGCTGAGCACCGACTGCATGTGGATCCTGCTGCTCGGCCCATCCGAGAACGCCTGCGTCGATCCGCCGCGCACAAAAGGAAGGCAATCGGAGAGGAGGTGGCTAAAATATTGGCAGCCAACTTCATTCGCGAGGTACACCACTCCGAGTGGCTCGCCAATGTTGTCATGGTGCCCAAGAAGGACAAGTCTCTCCGTATGTGCATCGACTTCAAGCATCTCAATAAGGTCTGCTCGAAAGATCATTTCCTGCTCCCCCGCATTGATCAAATTGTTGATTCGACTGTGGTTGCGAGCGTTTATCATTCCTTGATGCCTATTCGGGCTATCATCAGATCCGTTTGTATGGTCCGGATTAATTAAAAACAGCCTTCATCACCCCATTCGGGTGTTTCTGCTACATCACTATGCCATTCGGTTTGAAGAATGCAGGAGCAACTTTTATGCGCATGATCCAAAAATGCCTCCTTGACCAGATCGGTCGAAATGTGGAGGCATATATGGACGATATCGTAGTCAAATCACGCAAAGGTTCCGACCTGCTGACTGACTTGGCAGAAACATTCGCCAACCTTTGTAGGTACGATATCAAGCTCAACCCTGCCAAGTGTTCATTCGGTGTTCCCAGCGGAAAGTTACTCGGTTTCTTCGTTTCCGAACGAGGGATCGATGTCAACCCCGAAAAGATCGGGACCATCGTCCGAATGGAGCGGCCGGTCAGAATACATGATGTTCAAAGGCTCACAAGTTGCCTAGCGGCTTTGAGAAGGTTTATCGCTCGACTCGGCGAGAAGGCGTTACCTCTGTACCGACTAATGAAGAAATCAGATACTTTCGAGTGGACAGACGAAGCCCAAATTGCATTCGACGACCTCAAAGCCCTGCTTTCCACCCAGCCGGTTCTTACTGCCCCGCTCAGTAAAGAACCCCTTCTTCTGTACATCGCGGCTACAAATCAAGTCGTCAGCACTTTTCTCACAGTCGAACGCGAAGAATAACGTAAAGCATACAAGGTTCAGCGGCCAGTATATTATGTCTCTGAAGTCCTCACTCCTTCCAAGCAAAGGTATCCCCATTATCAAAAGCTTATTTATGGGATCTACATGACTGCAAAGAAGGTGGCTCATTATTTCCAAGACCACTCGGTGTCTGTTATTTCTGATGCTCCGTTGTCGGAAATCCTCCACAATCGAGACGCATCAGGTCGAGTGGCGAAGTGGGCAATGGAGATGTTATACTGCGACATCAAGTTCAAAGCCAAGAAGGCTATAAAGTCTCAAGCTCTGGCTGACTTCATAGCAGAATGGGTAGAACAACAGCAACCGACTCACATCTACTCGGCTCATTGGACCATGTTCTTCGATGGGTCCAAGATGTTGAATGGCTCCGGCGCTGGCGTAGTGATCATATCGCCGAAAGGTGATAAACTTAAGTATGTGTTGCAGATACATTTCGATTCTTCCAACAATGAGGCAGAGTACGAAGCTCTCCTTTATGGATTGTGCATGGCCATCACACTCAGCATCCGTCGCCTGATGGTGTATGACGATTCAGATATGGTGGTTAATCAAGTGATGAAGGAGTGGGATGTAAGGAACCCCACCATGACTACATACTGCAACGCGGTAAGGAAGGTCGAGAAGAAGTTTGAAGGTCTGGAACTTCACCATGTTCCGCGACTGAAAAACCAAGCAGCTGATGAATTGGCGAAACTTGGATCCACTCGGAGACCGGTCCCGAGTGATATCTGCCTCGAGCACCTACACCTTCCCTCAGTAAAAGAAGATCCTTTCACAGAGGAACCAGTACAACTGAAGAGCTCAACAGATCCGACTAAAGTCGAGGTCCCCGCTGTGGTGGATTTGATCATGGAGATTCTTGCTCTCATCCCCGATTGGACTGTGTCGTTCATTGCGTACATCCTGAGGCAAGAATTACCAGAAGACGAAGTCCAAGCGAGGCAGATCGTCCGCAGGTCGAAGTCCTTCACCATCATTGATGGCCAGTTGTACAAGGAAAGTGTTTCAGGCGTCCTTCAACGGTGCATCTCCCCTGAGGAGGGACAGTTAATCCTGGAGGAAATTCACTCGGGAACCTGCGACCATCATGCCTCCTTAAGAGCAATCGTCGCCAAAGCATTCAGAGCTGG
Organism: Hordeum vulgare subsp. vulgare; assembly: GCF_904849725.1. NCBI lineage: Eukaryota > Viridiplantae > Streptophyta > Magnoliopsida > Poales > Poaceae > Hordeum > Hordeum vulgare. The sequence goes on from NC_058524.1 coordinate 175,570,230, forward strand.
TTTCTTCTAGTTGCAAGCGAATGAAATGGCAAAAAATATGGTCGACCCATGTGAAGGCTGTCAGTTCTGTTCGACCAAGTCCCACAAGCCAACATGTGCGCTGAAGACAATCCCTCTTGTTTGGCCGTTCGCCGTGTGGGGATTAGATACAGTCGGACCATTCAGAACAGGCCAAGGGGGATTCACTCATCTGCTGGTAGCAGTCGTCAAGTTCACCAAGTGGATTGAAGCCAAGCCCATCAAGAAGCTTGACGCCCTTACGGCCATCAAATTTGTGAGAGACATCATCGCCAGATTTGGGGTTCCGCACAGCATAATCACAGACAATGGCACAAACTTTGACTCGGACAGATTCAAAGGTTTTTGCACAGGCCAAGGTATCCGAGTGGATTTTGCATCTGTGGCGCACCCCCAAACAAACGGGCAAGCAGAGCGGGCGAATGGACTTATTCTTCAAGGGTTGAAGCCTCGACTCCTGCGAGAAGTTGGACATGCCGCCGGCGCATGGGTCACCGAGCTGCCTTCGGTGTTGTGGGGCCTCCGCACAGCTCCAAATAGATCTACAGGGCGATCCCCGTTCTTCCTCATTTATGGAGCAGAGGTAGTCCTTCCAAGTGACTTGCTTCACAACTCTCCACGAGTCGAACTCTTCTCCGAAGCCGACGCAGAGCAAGCCAGGCAAGACGGAGTGGATCTTGTGGAAGAAGAGCGCGAGATGGCACTGACTCGCTCAACAATTTATCAACAAGACCTGCGGCGTTTTTGTTGGAATTATGCCCTAGAGGCAATAATTAATATAGTTATTATTATAATTCCTGTATCAAGATAATCGTTTATTACCCATGCTATAATTGTATTGAATGAAGACTTATATACATGTGTGGATACATAGACAAAACACTGTCTCTAGCAAGCCTCTAGTTGGCTAGCCAGTTGATCAAAGATAGTCAGGGTCTTCTGATTATATACAATGTGTTGTTGCTTGATAACTGGATCACGTCATTAGGAGAATCACGTGATGGACTAGACCCAAACTAATAGACGTAGCATGTTGATCGTGTCATTTTGTTGCTACTGTTTTCTGCGTGTCAAGTATTTGTTCCTATGACCATGAGATCATATAACTCACTGACACCGGAGGAATGCTTTGTGTGTATCAAACGTCGCAACGTAATTGGGTGACTATAAAGATGCTCTACAGGTATCTCCGAAGGTGTTCGTTGAGCTAGTATGGATCGAGACTGGGATTTGTCACTCCGTGTGACGGAGAGGTATCTCGGGGCCCACTCGGTAATACAACATCACACACAAGCCTTCCAAGCAATGTGACTTAGTGTAAGTTGCGGGATCTTGTATTACGGAACGAGTAAAGAGACTTGCCGGTAAACGAGGTTGAAATAGGTATACGGATACTGACGATCGAATCTCGGGCAAGTAACGTACCGAAGGACAAAGGGATTGACATATGGGATTATATGAATCCTTGGCACTGAGGTTCAAATTATAAGATCTTCGTAGAAGATGTGGGATCCAATATGGGCATCCAGGTCCCGCTATTGGATATTGACCGAGGAGTCACTCGGGTCATGTCTACATAGTTCTCGAACCCGCAGGGTCTGCACACTTAAGGTTCGACGTTGTTTTATGCGTATTTGAGTTATATGGTTGGTTACTGAATGTTGTCCGGAGTCCTGGATGAGATCACGGATGTCACGAGGGTTTCCGAAATGGTCCGGAAACAAAGATTAATATATAGGATGACCTCATTTGATTACCGGAAGGTTTTCAGAGTTACCGGGAATGTACCGGGAATGACGAATGGGTTCTGGATGTTCACCAGGTGGGCAACCCACCCCAGGGAAGCCCATAGGCCTTGGGGGTGGCGCACCAGCCCTTGGTGGGCTGGTGGGACAGCCCAAGAGGGCCCTATGCGCCAAGGATAGAAAATCAAAGAGAAAAGGAAAAAAAGGAGGTGGGAAATGAGAGAAGGACTCCACTTTCCAATCCTAGTTGGACTAGGATTGGAAGAGGACTCCTCCTCCCTTGGTGGCGCAGCCCTTGGGGCTCCTTGAGCCTCAAGGCAAGCCTCCCCTCCCTCCTCCTATATATATGGAGAAATTAGGGCTGATTTGAGACAACTTTTCCAAGGCAGCCCGACCACATAACTCCACGGTTTTACCTCTAGATCGCGTTTCTGCGGAGCTCGGGCGGAGCCCTGCCGAGATTAGATCATCACGAACCTCCGGAGCGCCGTCACGCTGCCGGAGAACTCTTCTACCTCTCCGTCTCTCTTGCTGGATCAAGAAGGCCGAGATCATCGTCGAGCTGTACGTGTGCTGAACGCGGAGGTGCCGTCCGTTCGGCACTAGATCGTGGGATGGATCGCGGGACGGTTCGTGGGACGGTTCGTGGGACGGATCGAGGGACGTGAGGACGTTCCACTACATCAATCACGTTCACTAACGCTTCTGTTGTGCGATCTACAAGAGTACGTAGATCGGAAATCCCCTCTCGTAGATGGACATCACCATGGTAGGTCTTCGTGCGCGTAGGAATTTTTTTTGTTTCCCATGCGACGTTCCCCAACAGTTTTGACGCGCGGCACGTCAGGAGTCGCACATTCCAAGCAGGCGACCTGGTGCTCCGAGTGGATCAGCAGAGACCTCACAAGTTGGCTCCCGCCTGGGAAGGACCCTTCATCATCTCTAAGGTGCTGAACAACGGAGCATATCGACTTTACAACCTCGACAGGGAAACGGACGAGCCGCGAGCATGGAACGGAGATCTCCTGAAGCGCTTCTACACGTGACCGCCGACGGGGGCAATGTAAAGAACAAGTATCATTGAAGTAATACAAAGCAGACTGATTTCTTGCAGGTTCAACATTCTTCCGCGTTTGCAGACTCCGGTCTAAAAAACTCTCGCTCCGAGTGCGCGCTAAAAATCGCACTCCGGGACTTAGCTGCGACCCAGAATCGCCTAAGTACAAACCCGCTCCGAGTGCGCGCTAAAAACCGCACTCGGGGACTTAGCTGCGACCCAGAGTCGCCTAAGTAAAAAACTCTCTCCGAGTGGGCACTAAAAGTCGCACTCGGGGACTTAGCTGCGACCCAGAATCGCCTAAGTAAAAACTCTCTCCGAGTGCGCACCAAAAGCCGCACTCGGGGACTTAGCTGCGATCCAGAATCGCCTAAGTAAAAACTCGCTCCGAGTGCGCACCAAAAGCCGCACTCGGGGACTTAGCTGTGACCCAGAGTCGCCTAAGTAAAAACTCGCTCCGAGTGCGCGCTAAAAGCTGCACTTGGGGACTTAGCTGCGACCCAGAATCGCCTAAGTAAAAAGCTTGCTTCGAGTGTATCCTCGAGATCCACTCGAAGGCTTAGCAGACCCTCATTGAGGCTCATGTGGATGTGAAGACAACTGACATCCACATGAGTAGCAACTCGCTCCGAGTGCGAGCTTACAGCCGCACTCGAAGACTTAGCTGCGATCCAGAATCGCCTAAGTAAAAAAGCTTCCTTCGAGTGTATCCTCGAGATCCACTCGGAAGCTTAGCAGACCCTCATTGAGGCTCATGTGGATGTGAAGACAACTCACAACTACATGAGTAACAACTCGCTCTGAGTGTGAGCTTACAACCACACTCGAGGACTTAGCTGCGACCCAGAATCGCCTAAGTACAAACTCGCTCCGAGTGCGCACTAAAAGCCGCACTCGGGTACTTAGCTGCGGTCCAGAATCGCCTAAGTAAAAAACATCCTACGAGTGTATCCTCGAGATCCACTCGGAGGCTTAGCAGACCCTCATTGAGGCTCATGTGGATGTGAAGACAACTGACAACTACATGCTCCACATGTTTGCCATTGGCTTCACCAAGAAACGCCAAACAAAAACCACGAGCCAAAATCGTGTCAAAAAAACTTGGTGAAAGAAGAGCAAAATATTCTATTCGAATTCAAAGTTGGATCTACGATCAGTCGGCTCGGTATGGATCAAGCTTATCCACACCGAACCACGAATGTAACGGCCAACAGCAGTGGTCAAAGTTTGATACAGATACCACTCGGCATACCGAGGTAAAGTTTTTCAAGCTTCACCGGGACTGGCACTGGGACTGGTAGGCTCCACAAAGGTGTCAAGGTCGATCCCGTCTGCGATGCGAGTGGCTGTCTCGAGGAAGGTCTCCATGAAATCTTAGAATCGAAGCTTCTTGGTGTTGGCGACCTGCAACGCCTTCAGCTTTTCTTCGCGAGCTTCCTTGCAATGCACTCGGACCAGCGATAGTGCCACGTCCGCACCACAACGAGCGGCAGACTTCTTCCATGCCTGCACTCTGTTCGGGACGTCCTCCAGCCGAGTCATCAACCCTTCTATTTCTTGCCGGGAATCATCTTCGGGCCAAAACTCCTTGTTGATCCGGCCGATGACTTCTCTCAGGCGGCCAATGAAAGGTCCCACTCTGCCAAGGCGAATATGCGCTCGGAGCAAGTACCGGTTGGCTTCGTCGCCGAGTGGAACGTTCGGAACAACCGACCGTTCAATGTCGGCTGCTTGAGCCTCAGCGTCCAGACAAAAATCTTCCAAGAAAAGACAAGCGGAAAGTAAGCACAGAATAAACTCCAAAGTCAAGAAGCACTCGGCAAAAAGCTTACCACCAAGCAGTGCAATCATCTTCCTTGCCCAGTCGCTGACGTACTTCTCCTGCGCCATGCACCGATCGTTCATCAACTTCAGCTGACCCATCCGTTCGGTTCTTTGCCTCCCCAATTTCTCAATTTCGGCCACCAATGCCTTGTTGGTCTCCCGGGACTCCTCCAAAGACTTCTCTCGGTCAACAAGAGCCCCCTTCACACCAGCCAAGTCATTCACAGCCGCCTCCAATTCCGCAGCAAGCTGAATCTTTTCAGCCTTGAGAGCATTGTACGCGGATCCCATTTCGCAAGTCTTCTGCCAAATCAGCGCAAAGGGAAGATCAGACACATTCAACAAGGAAAACAAACAACGCTCAAAGTTCTTCGGACCCTTGCCGATGCAAGCAATCGACAGCGGTCTCGGGGACTACACCCAGTGGGTTCACTAAGAGTGACCCCACTGGCATGAAGCTCGAACAGGCCGGCCTTATTGAGCTACATGACAAACAGACAAGCCTATGAGACTACTATTACCCGACCTGAGTAACACTACTCTCGGGGACTACACCCAGTGGGTGCACTCGGAGTGCCCCCACTGGTACCATTCGGGCAGATCAGCTTTGATCTGTTCAGGTCACGGAAAATACATATAAAGACAACTGCCGGTGCAAGCACTCGACAGAAGTCTCAGGGACTACACCCACTGGGTTCACTCGGAGTGAACCCACTGCAAAAACATCCTACTGTATCCGAGTCTATCACTGAAACCCCCAGTGGGTAACAAGAGGAAAGTAAACACTTACTAGCGCACTTACTCGGATATCGTCCCAGAGTTCCAAGCTTTTCTTGTACAAAGACGCGATGGAGTCATATGCTCCCTTAGCGCCACCCACCATCAACTCCACCTGCACCATGGCCTCCTTGGCGGCCCCCACCTGGTCTTCCGGGAGGTGTCGAGCGTCATATTGAACGGTCGACGGACCCGGCACGACAGAAGACTCCTTGGGCATCCCAAGCTCCGCTCCAGTCGGTTCCGCCGCGAGGGGCACCGTCTCAGTCAGTGGAACCGTATCAGACGGTGGCATCGTCTCGGTCGGCGGCACGTTCGTGGTGGGAGCAGCAGCAGATGGAACAACCTCAAGGACAGGCACCAAAGCTGGCCCTGACCCCCTTCGGTCGTCGTCCTCCAGATGAATCACCTCCGAAGGAAGCCCGACTGAACAACATGAAATTGCAGAAAAAGGGCAAGATTAAAGACAGTACTCGTGAAACAATAATACAAACTCTCAGAGTCGTGACAACGTACCTTGCTGGGATGTGGCAGCGTTATCCGTATCCATGGGATCATCGTCCTGGTGCGGCAGAGAGGTGGCGGAGGTAGCAGCTCTGTCGAGTAAAATCCACTCGACGGATAAGCATGAGTTCAACTAGACCCTGAAGCAAGATGGGAGAACAAGACACTTACGCTGAGGCGACTGGAACAGCGATCCTCATCCGAGGCAAAGCTTTCCGAGGCTTGGGCCCGCTAGGTTTTGCCACCTTGGACGGCTAAACCGTGGGCTCGGCAGTAGCGTCCCTAGTCCTCTTCACGCTCCGAGCACTCGGAGCCACGGGAGAGGCTGGCGGAGCACTCCGGGCCGATGGAGGAGCCGACGGAGCCGCAGGTTCGTGACGACGCTTAGTTCGAGGCTCTGATGGTGGAGGTGGCGAGCTCTGCTCCCCAACCTCCCGCTCCTCCTCTTCAGTCTCCTCCTCCGTCTCCCCACTGTCGGAGACGTACTCGGTGCTATCCACGCTGCCCTCCTGGCTGCCCTCCTCTTCCTCACCTGGATTCCCGTTCGAGACGGGAGAATACCAGTTGGTCCACTCCTCCACAAAACACAGTCGGCAACGTCAGACGTCACGCGGTGGTACAAGAAAAGCGATAAATCTAAGAAGATTGAAAGCACTCGACAAGAGGTGCTCACCTCATTCGGAGGAGGATTATCGGCGCGGAAGGGCTTCACCCGCCGGGCTCCTCTGGGGTTGTCGCATGCGCCTATGATGCCGCGGACCCACGCTGTCACAACCTCCCCGGTCACGCATTCTGGATGAGTCCGAGCTGTGTTTTGAAATTCGGCCGAAAAGAATGGATTTCGGCCGAATTTCGGCCATCTCGGCCTGGGGCGAGATCCGTCTTTCCGCCGAAATTGGTCAAATTTGGTGAATTTTGGTCAAATTTCAGTCGAATTTTGGCCGAAAATTTTGAAAATGGCCGAAATTCGTCCATCTCGGCCTAGGGCGAAAAAATTGTCAAATCGAAAATCAAAACGCTGAGTCCGAGTGGAATCCTCAGCCCCATGTAGTGCCACATGGCGTGGTGTCGGGCTTGCAGCGGCTGGATGCGCCGACCCAGAAAAGTCTCCAGCAAATCTGTGCCGGTGACTCCCTTGCGGATGACAGCTATCAGCGCGTTGACCAGAGGTTGGATCTGGATCTTTTGCACCTTTGAGAGCGCAAGCTGCCTGGGAGGGGCCGGACGGTCTAGGCTAAAGGGTGGCAACCCAGTTGCGGCATTCGGACAAGCGATGTCCTGGCAATAGAACCAGGTCGACTGCCAGTTCCTAACTGACTCGGACAACTGGAGAGGGGGGTAGCTACTTTTCGTTTTCTTCTGGAAGCCTAAGCCCCCGCAGAGCTGGAGGAGATGGGTTTTATCGTCCGACTGGCTAAGCTTTTTGTCAGTCTGGGACCTAGCGGAGAAGATGTACTTAAAGAGCCCCCAATGGGGGGGACATCCAATAAAGCACTCGCAAAGGGTGACGAATGCGGCAAGATGGGCTATCGCATTCGGAGGAAAATGATGGAGCTGCGCCCCGAAGTGATTCATAATACCTTTGAAGAAAGGGTGGGGAGGCAAGGAGAAGCCCCTGAACACGTGGCTGAGCAGCAGGACGCGCTCCCCCTCCTGCGGTGCCGGCTCCGTCTCGCCCTCCGCCGGCAACCTCCATGACTTGTTGGCGATCATGCCGTGCTCCACTAGCTCCAGCAAGTCGTCCGCCGTCACCGTGGAAGGGAGGAAATCCCCCTGGATCCAACCCGCTGGCAGTGCCCGCTGTCGCCGCTGAGCAGGGGCCGCCCCCTTCTTCTTCTTCTTCTTCTGCGACTCGAGTTTTCTGGTCTATCCCTTCGTCATGGTGAAGGCAACAGATCCGGCAAGGAGGAGAGGAAGGAGGAGGCTTGGAGCGCGCAGGGAGCTACAGGAGGAGCGAGGTGAATGCGAGTAACAAGGGAAGCGCAACAAGAAACCCCCGCCGGAGAGACTTAAATAAGCTTCCGACTGAGTCACTAACAGGTGGCCCTGAAATCTTATCCCCCGACCGGCTGCTGCGATGTTAGTGGAGAAGATAAAGGCGCGGTAATCGAGGCGGCAGAAACTACTCGATGGCGATGTCTTCATCCCCGCTGAGCGCGCGGCAACCGAAATTTGAGGATCCTAGAAAATCCGCCGCTGTCAGTTTGACCGGTCACATCGAAAGATTCCGCGGAAGCACTCGGTCCCTTATGGTTCGTTTCACTGGTATATTGACTCGGATCACTGGTTGAGAGGATAAAATGGATCGAAGCAAACAACGCCAAAGTCACATCCATACCAGTCGGATCCGTACTCCACGCATCACTTCATCGTTCCAACCCCGATCCATTCGGGGACTAATGATGGGGTTATAGTCCCAGGGTAGGGTCATAGGCCTGCCCTATAGGTCCTACCCGAGGACTACCCTTCATAAAGGACAAGGCCCTTAGTCAGTTCTGACTGAACTAAGGACTCCCCCATCATCCAGTCGGTGATGAGCATTCGGAGCGTATTTAACGTACCGACTGAATTCCACTCTGTACATCGTAACCTCCCAGGAGGGCAACGGTCATACGTTTTCATACACCATTATTAGCATTTAAGGCATACGTTACCTGTAATGTAGGCATTTATTTGCCACTATTCCACCCCTGTCCACCGGGCCGTTGTGGAGGGCAGCGCACTCTATATAAACCGCCCTTCCCCACTGGTGCAGGGGTTGGCTTTTACTGTAATCCTATATTCCACTCGACACTAAGCTCCCAAGAGCACTGAGACGTAGGGCTTTTACCTCCACCATAGAGGAGCCTGAACTCATACAACCTCGCCGTAGCCAAGGCTCTGCCTATCCTTTCGTACCCTACACATCTACTGTCAGACTTATACCCACGACACTACCCGTTATGAATTATCTTATCACACAACTATCTGTTACCGATAATTTTAGTGCCTGCAGAGAATACCTTGCTGAAAACCACTTGTCATTTCCTTCCGCTCCTCGTTGGGTTCGACACTCTTACTTATCGAAAGGACTACGATAGATCCCCTACACTTGTGGGTGATCAGCGGACATGTCCGGTAGGTGGGATTTGAGGGGATTTTGGGCCTTTGGATGCAGATTCAGTGGTCGAGGTCTGACTGAGAGATGGATTTTTGGAGAGAGAGGAGGTGGAGCTAGCAGGTGGGGTTTTCTAGGGGGGTGGCTGCAAATTGGCTAGGGGGAAACCCTAATGGAGTGAGAGAGCTCTCTCCGTGGGGGGAGTTTAAATAGGGTTTGGTCTATGGTGGGTGGGCCTCGTCCTTCTGATCGCGATCCAACGACCACAAACGGAGGAAGTGGCTAGATGGGTCTGATGGGCTGTCTAGTTGGGATATGTTGGGATGAGAGGGAAATGGTGCGGCCGTGACAATGTTTTAAAACACCGAACGTCCGAAAATTAAACCGGCTATAGCGCCACTATATAATAAATGGTACGATCCGAACTCCGATCGCGATTTTTTTTGGCATGCGGCCTACCTACACTAAAACAAGACCACACGCCAAGTTTCGACCCAATCCGAGAATATTTTACGCACACCTTTACAAACAAGGTTTCAATGATGTTGCGGGCGCGTGCGTCTGTCGTTGGTATCAAAACGGTCAACGACAAAAATGGAGAGAACCGTCAACTAATTACGAATGCAAGTTCTTAAAACTGGCGGCAACGAACTGCCCATGCAATGTGGATGATGCACATGATGCGATGATGAATGTGACACACAATCCAATCGCACGGCGGCAACAGAATAAAAGGGAAATCTTTTGGAGTGTCGGTCTCGGGCAGTCACAACTCTCCTACACTAACAAGAGATCTCGCGTTGAGATCTAAGAATAAAGAGGGGGAGAGGATGAGAAAGCAAGAGGTAAAACTTAGTTGCTTCTTTGACAAACGAGTGAAACCAATGAATCTTGAAGGTTGCAAAGATATGAGGAATGATATGAGAAACAAGCAAGAATTCAAACAAATTTTCGGCAGCACTTCGGTAGGAAAAGAGGAAAATTTTGATAAGATGGAAAGATCTTGACAAGATTCACAACAACCAACTAAATTGAATAAGCAAGGAGAGAACATGATCTTGGTAGAACAAGATGATAGATTGAAGAGAGCAACATCACCACAGCTCCGGAACAAGACAATGGAAAATAGACCTTTGAGAAGAATAGAATGAAGAAGAGAATGACAACAACTATCACAATTGAATTTGACAAGCAGCCATGCAAGAAGAATTGAACGGAGTTGTTGGCAAACCAACAACGGAAAGAACAAGCTTGTAGTGGACTTATGAAAACCATCTCAACAATTATGAGGTGACAACCAGCCACTAACAGAAACAAGGATTGATCGGATGCAACAAGAAATGCACAACTTCTTACACCAAAAGGATACCTTGAGAACTTGGAGCAATGGCAACACCATAATAACAACAATCCTTAGACAATGCTTTAGGTGAAATCTAATCCAAGATAACTCAATGAAGAAACCATGGGTTGAAAATATCCCATGATTGAAGGAATTGGTGGATTTAAATATCTCATTCTTGAAACAAGTTCTCTTCGATGCTCCTCCACTAACAAGAATGATGTAACACCACCTCAAAGGATAAAGGAGGAAGAATTGCACTTTGAAATGCAAGAGAAGGAACACTTGAGGTTCTCCAACAAGAATCCTGGAGAACACCTTGAGAATGAAGAGATCATGATCCGCCTAACCAAATACTTCAACAAGGCACCAGAATAATTTTGAGACGAACAAAGAGACAACAATTGAGAAGAATTTGAGAATGAAAGCTGAAAGCTGAGAGCGAAGAAATTTTCTGGAATGACGGCCTTTGGAGGATCGAGAATGAAAACAATCTGAAATGCACCGGATAGATATGGAAGAAATTTCTCATGATCCAGAACAATTCAAGATGATAACACAAAGCTGAAATGATGAATCTTCAAAGAATGGAAAAAAAACTTGAGAAAAAGACCTCTTCGGTCTTCAAGCTGTGAATGATGGCAAGAATCACTACCAAGAATTACTAAGACACTCCATAATAAGAACAAGGAAAAGTTGAGCCAATGATGAGAAATAAATTTGAAGCGATCTTGGAGAAGGAATATGACTGATGAAATTCATACTTATGTCATAGTTGAAAATAATTAGAGAACTACGGGAAGGATTAGAAGAGCCAGATAAGCTCCTGGGAAAGAACATGTGGGTTATGGGATCACTGAAAGAAAACACCGGATGAAAAGATTGCTTAGGAAGAGAGAACTATTGCACCGGTATAATGAAATTTGATGAAGTTGAGAACCTCGAAATAATTGAAAGGATTGAAAACAAGAAACTTCTGAGATATCTTCAACACTCCGGATAGAACAGAGAGAGATGAAAAATAAGAAAGACTTGACAAAAATTCCCAACACAGAAATCATCAGAGGAAGAAAATGATATGATGAACACCGAGAGCTTGAATTGAATTCACCAGAGAAGAGAACAAGAATGAAAAATGATGAACTAGCAACTCCTGAGAATCTTCATAAGAATCACCGGAAACAACACAGAAGATAAGATAGCGGAAGCATCAATGAATTGAAATGCACTTGGATGACAATTGAATCACTAAAGAAAAGGGCGGGAGGGCGGGGAAAAACAAAGATAACTTGGTACATATGAGACAAACTCCAGAAGGAAATGAGAGATTGATCTTGCAAAAAAATTGGAGAAGATTGAATTGACTTGAAGAGAAGCACACGAGATGAAAAGAATTTACATGATGACTCCGGTTGACAAGAATTGAAAACACAACTTGATTGAGAAAATAATTTGCATTCCCATAAAAATATGAGAACACCTCTTGGAAAGTTATGAATTCACCACTTGACATCGAAGCAACTCGAATTACCATACTCCAACAAAACAAAGGATGAGGCTTACGAAACAATCTGGAACAAATTCATGGCACAGATTTCGTCCGATATTTTCGTGGATAGGATCGCACGGGCTCTATCCTACAGTAGCCATCATATACAAGGATGTGCACATGACATACGAAGCATCCCCGAGTCGTAGCAAGCTACAAGGAATCTTTAAGACACAACGAGAACCGATGTAAGACAACCGTGAACAAATGAATCCACTAGATGTCGAACTCCAACCTCACATCATGCATCTGTTGGAAGATTTTCCTATAAGTAACTACTTTAATTCCCACCTAAAAACTCCCAAAATTTCTGGTCATGCAAACGGGTCCATGGATACAAGGAGTAAAATTTCACTCAACTCCTAGCATCTAACCCGTCCAGTGTATCACATCCGTCAACACATAACAAGAATATCGGAAACTCATCTATCTCAGATCCTCGAAATCAAAACGATACTAAGTATGGCGATACATGTGGACCTACCTGCACCAGTACTGGGGAGGCCAGACTCCTCTCGCCACTACTAGTATTGAAGCAATTTCGAACATCCTCCATCCTGAGATACTAAGAAATATGAATGATAACGATGTGCTCAAGAATCCCCTCGATCTCAACTCCCCAGAATAAAATCAACACAGCAGGAGGCACCAAGATAGAACTCCATCACATCGATATCATATAGACTCCAAAAATATCCGCGAGGGCCTCGACAGGGATAGAAACGCATCTCGTCGTTTCGCAAGAATGGATATTGTTAGAAGCACATGTACTGAAAAGGTGAGTATAAGGAATTGGCTTACACTCGCCACCACCTACATCAATATCACATCAATACAGCAATATACAGTCATCATGAAGAAGAGTAGCGTCCGACTACGGATGAAAACAAACGATAAAAGAACGACGTGTTGGAAATATGCCCTAGAGGCAATAATAAATTGGTTATTATTATATTTCCTTGTTCATGATAATCTTTTATTATCCATGCTAGAATTCAATTGATTGGAAACTCAAATACATGTGTGGATACATAGACAACACACTGTCCCTAGTGAGCCTCTAGTTGACTAGCTTGTTGATCAAAGATGGTCAAGCTTTCCTGGTCATAGGCAAGTGTTGTAACTTGATAACGGGATCACATACTTAGGAGAATGATGTGATGGACAAGACCCAAACTATAAACGTATCATATGATCGTGTCAGTTTATTGCTACTGTTTTTCTGCATGTCAATGTATCTGTTCCTATGACCATGAGATCATGCAACTCCCGGACACCGGAGGAATACCTTGTGTGTATCAAACGTCGCAAGATTACTGGATGAATATGAAGGTGCTCTATAGGTATCTCCAAAGGTGTCTGTTGGGTTGGCATGGATCAAGACTGGGATTTGTCAGTCCGTGTGACGGAGAGGTATCTCGGGGCCCACTCGATAATACAACATCACAACAAGCCTTGAAAGCAATGTGGCTAAGGAGTTAGTTACAGGATCTTGTATTATTGAACGAGTAAAGATACTTGCCAGTAACGAGATTGAACTAGGTATGGAGATACCGACGATCGAATCTCGGGCAAGTAACATACCGAAGGACAAAGGGAACAACATACGGGATTAACTGAATCCTTGACATAGAGGTTCAACCGATAGAGATATTCGTAGACTATGCAGGAGCCAATATGGACATCCAGGTCCTGTTGTTGGTTATTGACCGGAGAATGTCTCAGGTCATGTCTGCATAGTTCTCGAACCCGCAGGGTCTGCACACTTAAGGTTCGGTGACATTTCGGTATAGTTGAGTTATAGGTGTTGGTAACCGAAAGTTGTTAGGAGTCCTGGATGATATCCCGGATGTCACGAGGAGCTCCGGAATGGTCCGAAGGTAAAGATTGATATATAGGAAGTCCTGTTTTGGTCACTGGAAAAATTTTGGGCTTATCGATAGTGTACTAGAAGTGCCGGGAGGGTACCGGGGACCATCGGGAGGGGTGTCATGCCCCGAGGGGCCTTATGGGCTGTGGGAGGATACAAACAACCCCTATTGGGCTGACATAGGCTCCCACTAAGTCCCATGAGGTTTGAGAGGCAAAAACCCAAAGGTGGAAAGGTGGAAAGGGTTTCCAAGTGGAAAGGAGGAATCCTACTCCTAGTAGGATTGGAGTAGGACTCCTCCACCTCCAATTTCGGCCAAACCTTGAGGGTTTGAGGCTGCTTCCTCCCCTCCCTCCCTCCTATATATACTAGAGGTATTGAGGGTTTTTCACACACATAATTTCAGCCACGTGCTACCCTCTCCTCTAGTTTGTAGTTCTTCCTCTAGATCGGATTTCTGCGGTGCTTAGGCGAAGCCCTGCAGGAATAGATCACCACCATCACCGGTGCGCCGTCACGCTGCCGGAGAACTCATCTACTTCCCCGTCTCTCTTGCTGGATCAAGAAGGCGGGGGTCGTCATCGAGTTGTATGTCTGCTGAACGCGAAGGTGTCGTCCGTTCGGCACTAGATCGGGATGGATCATGATGGGATCACGGGACGGATCATGATTAGAAAGCGGGACGGGCTGCGATTTGAATCGCGAAGATGTTCCACTACATCAACCGTGTTATATACGCTTCCGCTTAGCGATCTACAAGGGTATGTACATTCAATCTCCCCTCTCGTAGATGATCATCACCATGGATAGGTATTGCGTGTGTGTAGGAATTTTTTTGTTTCCCATGCTACGTTCCCCAACACGACGTCCATCCTTGCTATCCCAGGCCGACGGCCTGGAACCCATCCTAGATCGATGATGAAGAAGAACAAACTCCAAATAGCACAATCAGCGCGCTCACATCAAAGTAACTCTTTACCAGTACCTCCAACTGGTGTTGTACTAATCTGTGAGCCACAGGGACTCAACAATCTCATTTCCAAAGGTACCAAGACTACCAAAGCTTAATGGGTGACGTATGGCTAAGTAGTGAGGCTGCAGCAAGCGACTAAGCATTTATTTGAGGCGGCTAACTTACGAGTACAAGAATAAGAGGGGGATGATTTACGCATAGAGGACGTGAACTACTGATGATCAAATGAATGATCCTGAACACCTACTTACGTTAGACATAACCCCACCGTGTCCTTGGTCGGAGAAAGAGCTCACGAAAGAGACAGTCACGATTACGTACTCAGTTGGCAAGTTTTAATTAAGTTTACTTCAAGTTATCTTGAACTGGATGTTAAACAAAGTTTCCACGTTGCCACATAACCGCGGGCACGACTTTCTGAAAGATTTAACCCTGGAGGGGTGCTGCAACTAGTCCATCACAAACTACCACACGCTGCGACGGAATGACCTCGATCAAGGAAAATATGTGATCTCCTCGGGTTCCTATTGGAAAACATCAACCTCAAGATAACCCAAAGTATCCTCGGAATCCCTCGCACAAGACGCTCGAGAAAGGTAAAACAAGTTCAGCAAGGCCGCCCGACGTGTCGACGATCCCGATAGGAGTCGTGTATCTAGTTCTCAGAACACGACGGATGAGCACTATGTACGGTGGCCGGACAGACATCCCGGGGTTGCCCCGGGTGGCCCCGCAAGTGGCTCGGTTTTGCACCAGCACCATCAGCACTGGCCCTCCGTGTATTATGTTGAATTACTCCTCGGGTTCATGACGCCCTATGTATTCAGTATTAACAAAATTATTATGTTGGGCAAATATAGTACCAATGTTGGGTCTAGCCAGACGAGTTTTATCCTAAAACGAGAATCTACGGGGTCCCTATAACAACCCCAAGCATTTTAGAAGCGCTCCTTTATGGAACATAACACTAGTAGCCGAAACTAAGGCGGCAAAGGTGGAACAAAACACCAGGCTAGAAAGCCAAGCCTTCCACCTTTTACCAAGTATATAGGTGCATTAAATTAATTAGCAATTATAGGATGATATAACAAGGAACCCATGTTATCACATGGAAGCAACTATACCTGAAACTAGCAACGCTATCATAAGGTTAAGCAAGGGGTAACATAGCCAATCAGTGGTTTGCTAGGTTGTCGAAAGGTTGAAGGTTTCATGGCAATGTTGAGAGTCTGACATTTAATAGGTGGTAGGCAACGAGACATAACGATAGAAATGAAACAACTAGCATGACAATGATAGTAATGGTATCTAGGGAAATGATCATCTTGCCTGAGATCCCGCTTGGAAGAAGAACGACTCTGTGAAGCAGACGAACCGACGTAGTCGAATGGATCCTCACATTCCAACACGCTTGCGGAACTCTATTGAGACGAAGCAAACCGGAAACAAGAATCAACACACGATAACACCACAACAAAAGCACGATATGATGCACGATCAGTTTCAAATATGCAAGGCAGGGCATGGCAATTCACAAGAGTCAAACGCTACACATTAAGTGAAGCTCAATATGCAACGAGTTGCATGTTGACGGAACTCCACATTTAACTATTTGGTTCACTCCCATTTATTTACACAACAATGTTAAATGTTGTTAAACATGGCACAAGGTTAAGCATAAACTAAACGACCTATCTAGGTATTCTAAATGAGGCTGGAAACGACATATAACATCTTCGAACAGACCCCATGTGTTAAATTCTAAATCTGTCTAGATTTGTCCTAATCACCTTTTACATTTGTTAAATGGCAAAACAAAGTGGTTCACGTGATTCTACTCGTCATTCTAGTACATTTACATATATGGCTCATCTCTAACGGAGCTACGGTTAATTAACTACGACCTAAACTGTTTCTATCACGTTGACGCGCAAACCGATGTAAACAGCACACTGAATAGTTTTAAATATTTATGAGAGTTTGAAAATATTATTCTACGCAAAAATCTATACATTTTACATATATAATTTGTCGTGATACGACGCACAGTTTAAAAACTACACGTGTTTTAAAATCAATGCCTTTTCTGAAATACTAAATTCGCAAAACCTAAAAAAAACTAAAAGGGTCGAATCTGCTCATGGGCCTAAACCAACACGAAGTGCAAGATAGCAAGCAGCGCCTAGGGTGCGAAATAGAGGGGAGCACGGGATTCTCACCTTGGGCCGAGGCCCGCTTGGAGAGGAGGCTGGGTCGGCTCGCTGCAGCGGGGCTCGGCACGCCGGCTCGGGCGTAGGCTGAGCACGCGAGGCGTGGCTGGGCCAGCCCACTTGAGGCTCGGCAGCTGGCGCTGGGAAGGCTGGCTGGTGCTGCAAACTGGGCCGGGGCGACACGGTCTAGCCGAGGCGCTGAAGCGGCGAGGCGCTCGCACGAGCTCCCGACGGGAAGCCATGGCGGCGGGTGGGACTTGAGCTCCGGTGAGGCCGTTGTAGGGGAAAACGCGACGGGAGGAGGCGGATCAGCCGCGGGGAAGCCGGATTCGGCCGGCGGCGGCCGATGAATCCGGGAAGGGGCGGAGCAGATCGGGGACGGTCGCGGCGGGGATCGGCAGGATCGGGGCAACTCCTCGTCGGCCTCAGGAGCGGCGCGCCATGGCTGCACGCGGCTCTGGTGGTGTTGCACGCTGCGGTTGCGGCTGCTCGGCGGGGTCCTCTGGCGGTGACGACTGCTCAAGTGGAGCTCCGACGGTGATCCGGCGAGGGCAGGCGCGGCTACGGGAGCGGTGGCATTTGCACGATGGTATCCCGGACTTGTCCGGTAGGTGGGATTTCGGGCGATTTTGGGCCTTCGGATGGAGATCCATTGGTGTAGATCTGACCCTAACGGAGTGAGAGAGTTCTCTCCATGTCCGAGGGGTGCTTAAATAGGGTTTTCTAGGTGGGTGGCTGCAGATTGGCTAGGGGGAAACCCTAATGGAGTGAGAGAGCTCTCTGCATGGGGGCGCTTAAATAGGGTTTGGTCTATCGTGGGGTGGGCCTCGTCCGTCCGATCGCGATCCGACGACCACGAACGGAGGAAGTGACTAGATGGGTCTAATGGGCTGTGTAGTTGGGCTATGTAGGGATAAGAGGGAAATGGTGCAGCCTGTGAAAACGTTTTAAAACAACGAACGTCCAACAATTGGTTATAACGCCGCTATATAATAAACGGTACGAGTACCTAACGAACTCCGATTGCGACAAAATTTGGCATGCGGCCTACCTACACTAAAACAAGACCTTATGCCAAGTTTTGACCCAATCCGAGAATATTTTATGCACACCTTTAAAAACAAGGTTTTAACGATGTCGTGGGCGCGCGCGTGTGTGGTTGGTCTCGAAACGGTCAATGACAAAAACGGAGAGAACCGACAACTAATTAAGAATGCAAGTTTTGAAAACTGGCGGCAACGAAGTGTCGATGCAATGTGGATGATGCGCATGATGCGATGATGAATGCGATAGACAATCCGATCGCATGGCGGCAACGGAATAAAAGGGGAATCTTCTGGAGCGTCGGTCTCGGGCTGTCACATATACGTAGTTCAATCTTGTTACCGGCAAGTCTCTTTACTCGTTCCGTAATACAAGATCCCGCGACTAACTCCTTAGTCACATTGTTTGCAAGGCTTGTTGTTATGTTGTATTACCGAGTGGCCCCGAGATACCTCTCCGTCACACGGAGTGACAAATCCCAGTCTTGATCCATGCCAACCCAACACACACCTTCGGAGATACATGTAGAGCACCTTTATAGTCACCCAGTTATGTTGTGATGTTCGATACACACAAGGTATTCCTCCGGTGTCCGGAAGTTGCATGATCTCATGACATGCCGAAAACAGTTGCAATAAACTGACATGATCATATGCTATATTCATAGTTTGGGTCTTGTCCATCACATCATTCTCCTGATGATGTGATCCCGTTATCCAGTGACGACACTTGTCTATAGCCATGAAACCTTGACCATCTTTGATCAATGAGCTAGTCAACTAGAGTCTCACTAGGGACAATGTGTTGTCTATGTATCCACACATCTATTTGAGTTTCCAATTAATACAATTCTATCATGGATAATAAACGATTATCATGAACAAGTAGATATAATAATAACCAATTTATTATTGCCTCTAGGGCATATTTCCAACAGTCTCCTACTTGCACTAGAGTCAATAATCTATCTCACGTCACTATGTGATTGTAATGAATCTAACACCCATACAACTCTGGGGTTTGATCATGTTTTGCTTGTGAGAGAGGTTTTTAGTCAACGGGTCTGAACCATTCAGATTCGTGTGTGTTTAACAAATCTCTATGTCATCCTATAGATGTTGCTACCACGCACAATTTGGAACTATTCCAAATGACTGCTCCACTATACGAAACCAGTTTACTACTCAGAGTCATCTGGATTAGTGTTAAAGCTTGCATCGACGTAACCCTTTACGACGATCTCTTTTATCACCTCCATAATCGAGAAAAAAAAATCCTTAGTCCACCAGTTACTAAGGATAACTTTGACCGCTGTCCAGTGATCCATTCCTGGATCACTCTTGTACCCCCTTGACAAACTCATGGCAAGGCACTCATCAGGTGCGGTACACAGCATGGCATACTATAGAGCCGATGACTAAGGCATAGGGGACGACCCTCGTCCTTTCTCTTTATTCTGTCGTGGTCAGGCTTTGAGTTTTTACTCAATACTCACACCTTATAACACAACCAAGAACTCTTCTTTGACTGATCTATTTTGAACTCCTTTAAAATTTTGTCACTGTATGTATTCATCTGGAATTCCTATTCAGCGTTTTGATCTATCTCTATAGATCTCAATGCTTAATGTTCAAGTAGCTCAATCCAGGTTTTCCTTTGAAAAACTCCTTTCAAACAACTCTTTATGCTTTCCAGAAATTCTACATTAGTTTCGATCAACAATATACTTATCAGAAATTCTATAGTGCTCCCACTCACTTTCTTGGAAATACAATTTTCTCATAAACTTTGTATAAACCCAAAAACTTTGATCAACTCATCAAAGCGTATATTCCAACTCCGAGATGCTTGCTCCAGTCCATAGAAGGATCGCTAGAGCTTGAATACTTGTTAGCATCCTTAGGATCAAAAAAACCTTCTCGTTGTATCACATACAACCTTTCCTCAAGGAAACCGTCGAGGAAACAATATTTTGACATCCATCTGCAAGATTTCATAAAAAAGTACAACAACTGCTAACATAATTCCAACGGACTTTTAGCATCGCTACGAGTGAGAAAGTCTCATCGCAGTCAACTCCTTGAACTTGTCGGAAACTTCTTTGCAACAAGTCGAGCTTTCTAAATGGTGACTTTCACCATCATCGTCTGTCTTCCTTTTAAAAATCCATCCATACTTAACGGTCTTACGACCATCAAGTAGTTCTTCCAAAGTCCACACTTTGTTTTCATTCATGGATCCTATCTTGGATTTCATGGCCTCCTGCCATTCGTCGGAATCTAGGCCCACCATCGCTTCTCCATAGCTTGTAGGTTTATTATTGTCGAGCAACATGACCCCAAGACAGGATTACCGTGCCACTTTGGAGCAGTACGTTTCCTTGTCGACCTACAAGGTTTTGTAGTAACATGACCCAAAGCTTCATGATCACCATCATCAGCTTTCCACTTCAACTAGTGTAGGCGCCACATGAACATCTTTGTGTGCCCTGCTACTCATTGGTTGAAGTGACGGTTCAACAACCTCATCAAGTTTCCACCATCCTCCCACTCAATTCTTTCGAGAGAAACTTTTCTCGAGAAAGGACCCGTTTCTACAAACAAACACTTTTCTTTCGATCTGAGATAGGAGGTATTCCCAACTGTTTTGGGTATCCTATGAAGATGCATTTATCCGCTTTAGGTTCGAGCTTATCAGACTGAAACTTTTTCACATAAGCGTCGCAGCCCCAAACTTTTAAGAAACGATAGCTTAGGTTTCTCCAAACCATAGTCCATACGGTGTCATCTCAACGGAATTACGTGGTACCCTATTTAAAGTGAATGCGGTTGTCTCTAATGCCTAACCCAAAAACGATAGTGGTAATTCGATAAGAGACATCATAGTATGCACCATATCCAATAGGGCGCGGCTACAACATTCGAACACACCATCACACTATGGTGTTCCAGGTGGCATTAGTTATGAAACATTTTCCATACTATCTTAATGGTGTACCAAACTCGCAACTCTAATATTCATCCCTATGATCATATCGTAGACATTTTATACTCTTGTCATGACGATCTTCAACTTCACTCTGAATTTACTTGAACCTTTCAATAATTCAGACTTGTGTTTCATCAAGCAAATATACTAGTATCTACTCAAGTCATCTGTGAAGTAAGAACATAACGATATCCAATATGTGCCTCAGCACTCATTGGACAACATACATAAAAAATGTATTACTTCCAATAAGTTACTTTCTTGTTCCGTCACACTTGAAAACGAGGCCTTCAGTCATATTGCCCATGATTTGCATGTCTCAAGTGATTCAAAATCAAGTGAGTCCAAATGATCCATATGCATGGAGTTTCTTCATGCGTTTACACCAATAGGCATGGTTCACATGTATCAAACGATTCAAAAATGAGTGAGTCCAAAGATCCATCGGTATTGAGCTTCTTCATGCGTTTTACACCAATAAGACTCAAGTGACAGTGCCACAAGTAAGTGGTACTATCATTACTACTTTGTATCTTTTGGCATCAAATATTATGAACATGTGTATCACTACGATTGAGATTCAATAAACCATTCATTTTAGGTGCAAGACCATTGAAGGTATTATTCAAGTAAACACAATAACCATTATTTTCTATAAATGAATAACCGTATTGCAATAAATATAATCCAATCAAGTTCATGCTCAAAGCAAAACACCAAACAACATTTAGATTCAACACTAATCTCGAAAGTAGAGGGAGCGTGCGATTGTAATCACATCAACCTTGGAAACACTTCCAACACTTATCTTCACCTCGCCTTTAGCTAGTCTCCGTTTATTCCGTAGCTTTTATTTCGAGTTACTAACACTTAGCAACTGAACCGGTATCTAATACCCTGGTGCTACTAGGAGTACTAGTAAAGTACACATCAATATCATGTATATCCAATATACTTTTGTCGACTTTGCCAGCCTTCTCATCTACCAAGTATCTAGGGTAGTTCCACTTCAGTGACCGTTCCTCTCATTACAGAAGCACTTAGTCTCGGGTTTGGGTTCAACCTTGGGTTTCTTCACTAGAGCATCAATTGGTTTGTTGTTTCATGAAGCATCCCTTTTTTCCCTTGCCCTTCTTGAAACTAGTGGTTTTACTAACCATCAACAATTGATGCTCCTACTTGATTTCTACTTTCGCGGTGTCAAACATCGCGAATAGCTCAAGGATCATCATATCTATCCCTGATATGTTATAGTTCATCACGAATCTCTGTAGCTTGGTGGCAGTGACTTTGGAGAACTATGTCAATCACTATCTTATCTGGAAGATCAACTCCCACTCGATTCAAGCGACTGTAGTACTCAGACAATCTAAGCACATGCTCAACGATTGAGCTTTTCTCCCTTACTTCGCATCCCAAGAAACTTGTCGGAGGTCTCATACCTCTTGACGTGGGCACGAGCTTGACATCCCAATTTCAGCTCTTGGAACATCTCATATGTTGTGTGACGTTCAAAACGTCTTCAACGCCTCAATTCTAAGCCGTTAAGCATTATGCACTGAACTATCACGTAGTCATCAAAAAAATGTGTATATGAGATGTTCACAACATCCATAGACGACGTTCGGGGTTCACCAGACTGAGCGGTGCATTAAGTACATAAACCTTCTCTGCAGAAATGAGGACAATCCTCAGTTTATGGACCCTGTCCGCATAATTGCTACTATCATCTTTCCACTAAGTTTTCTCTAGGAACATATCAAAAACAATAGAGCTACAACGCAAGCTACAACATACTTTGCAAATACCTTGTGACTATGTTCATGATAATGAGTTCAATTAATCATATTACTTAATAACTCCCACTCAAATTGATATCCCTCTAGTCATTCGAGTGTCACATGATCCAAATTCACTAACTCAAGTCCGATCATCACGTGAGTTGAGTTTAGCTTCAATGGTGAACATCTCCATGTTGATCATATCCACTATATGACTCATGCTCGACCTTTCGGTCTCTTGTGTTCTGAGGCCATGTCTGTACATGCTAGGCTCGTCAAATTTAACCCGAGTGTTCCGCGTGTGCAACTGTTTTGCGCCCGTTGTATGTGAACGTTGAGTATATCACACCCGATCATCATGTGGTATCTCGAAATGACGAACTGTCGCAATGGTGCACAGTCGGGGAGAATACAATTTTATCTTGAAATTTTAGTGAGGGATCACCTTATAATGCTACCGTTGTCCTAAGCAAAACAAGGTGCATAAAACGAATTAACATCACATGCAAATCACAAGTTACATGATATGGCCATGAACTTGTGCTTCTTGATCTCCATCACCAAAGCACCGGCATGATCTCTGTCGTCACCGGCGCCACACCGTGATCTCCAACATCATGATATCCATCATTGTTTTGCCATCAAGGTTGTCGCACTAACTATGCTATTACTACTAAAGCTACTACTAGCGATAAAGCAAAGCATCACCAAGTGCAAAAATAATTAAAGACAACCCTATGGCTCCGGCCGGTTGCCGTAGCATCGATGTGCAAGTGGATATTTAACTATTACAGCATGATCATCTCATACATCCAATATATCATATCATATCTTTGGCCATATCACATCACATGCATACCCTGGAAAAACAAGTTAGGCGTCCTCTAATTTTTTGTTGCAAATTTTACGTGACTGCTATGGGTATCGAGTATGATCGCATCTTACTTACGCAAAGCCACAACGGTGATATGCAAATAGCTATTTAACCTTCTCCAAGGACCGCCTCGGTCAAATCCGATTCAACTAAAGTTGAAGAAACAGACACCCGCCTATCATCTTTATGCAACAAGTTGCATGTTAGTCGATGAAACCGGTCTCCCGTAAGCATACAAGTAATGTTGGTCTGGGCCGCTTCAATCCAACAATACCGCCAAATCAAGAAAAGACAAAGGAGGGCAACAAATTGAACATCAACGCCCACAAACTCTTTTATGTTCTACTCGAGATATCATCTACGCATGAACCTAGCTCATGATGCCACTGTTGGGTAACGTTGCAGGGGAAACCAAAAATTTCTACGCACACACAATCTCTATCCATGGTGATGATCATCTATGAGAGGGGGGAGTGAATCTACATACCCTTGTAGATCGCTAAGCGTAAGCATATATAGCACAGTTGATATAGTGGAACATCTCCCCGATCCAAAACGCAGCCCGTCCCGCGATCTCATCACGATCCGTCCCACGATCCCATCACGATCCATCCTGATCTAGTGTCGAACGAACGACACCTCCACGTTCAGCACACGTACAACTCGATGACGATCACCGCCTTCTTGATCCGTCAAGAGGGGTAGAGAGGTAGATGAGTTCTCCAGCACGGCAGCATGGTGGTGTGGTGGTGAACTAATCCAGCAGGGCTTCGCCTAAGCACTGTCGAACTAGACTAGAGGAGAAACAGATCTAGAGGGAGAGAGAGGCAGCCGTGGCTGATTTCTATGTCCAAAAACCCTCAATATCTCTAGTATATATAGGAGGAGGGAGGGAGGAGGTTGCGCCCTAGGGATTCCCATTTGCCTTGGCCACAAGGAGGAGAGGAGGAGTCCTCCTCCAATCCTAGTAGGATTAGGACTCCTTCCCACTTGGAAACTCTTTCCACCTTTTGGTTTTTTGCCTTATTCCTCCACTCCAGTTGCATGGGCCCTTAGGGGAGGCTTCGGCCAACCCACCAGGGGATGGTATGCCTCCTCTCACAGCCCATGAATCCCTTGGGTCGTCACACATCTCCTGGTGGTCCACCGTTACCTTCCCGGCACTCCCGGTACACTATCGATAATCCCGAAACTTTTTCGGAGACCAAAACAGGACTTCCTATATATCAAACTTTATCTTCGGACCATTCCGTAGCTCCTCGTGACGTCCATGATCTCATCTGGGACTCTGAACAACTTTCGGTCACCAACACCTATAACTCAACTTATACCGAAATGTCACCGAACCTTAAGTGTGCAGACCATGCGGGTTCGAGAACTATGTAGACATGACCTGAGACATTCTTCGGTCAATAACCAATAGCGGGACCTGGATGCCCATATTGTCTCACACATATTCTATGAATATATTTATCGGTTGAACCTCTATGTCAAGGATTCAGTTAATCCCATATGTTGTTCCCTTTGTCCTTCGGTATGTTACTTGTCCAAGATTCGATCATCGGTATCTCTATACCTAGTTCAATCTCGTTACCGACAAGTCTATTTACTCATTCCGTAATACAAGATCTCGTGACTAACTCCTTAGTCACATTGCTTGCAAGGCTTGTTGTGATGTTGTATTACCGAGTGGGCCCCAAGATACATCTCCGTCACACGGAGTGACAAATCCCAGTCTTGATCCATGCCAACCCAACAGACAACTTCAGAGATACCTGTAGAGCACCTTTATAGTCACCCAGTTACGTTGCGACGTTTGATACACACAAGGTATTCCTCCGGTGTCCGGGAGTTGCATGATCTCATGGTCATAGGAAGAAATACATTGACATGCAGAAAACAGTAGCAATAAACTGACATGATCATATGCTACCTTCATAGTTTGGGTCTTGTCCATCACATCATTCTCCTAATGATGTGATCCCGTTATCAAGTGACAATACTTGTCTATGACCATGAAACCTTGACCATCTTTGATCAACGAGCTAGTCAACTAGAGGCTCACTAGAGACAGTGTGTTGTCTATGTATCCACACATGTATTTGAGTTTCCAATCAATACAATTCTAGCATGGATAATAAACGATGATCATGAACAAGGAAATATAATAATAACCAATTTATTATTGCCTCTAAGGCATATTTCCAACAGTATCTTGCTATAAAACTATATATCACTCTTACTCACAGCACTTAAATAGAATACCTTACTAAAAATTGCTTATCATTTTCTTCCGTTCCTTGTTAGATTCAACAGTCATAGTTATTGAAAGGACTAAGATTTATAACCTGTACTTGTGGGTAATCAAGACTCTTTTTTGGCGTTGTTGCTGGGGAGTGAAGCGCCTTTGGTGAGTGGAATTTGGTAAGGAACATTTTTGTTGTGTGTTGGAATTTACCGTTGCTTGTCACTATTGATAGTAATCCTTTGAGAGGTCTGTTCGGGGTATCTCCACCTTGAATGGAAGTGGCACAAGCCGCTCCCCAACCTATTGAACTTTATGATAATATATACGATGAAATTCCTTCGGGTATGTTAGATAAACTGCTAGCTAATATTTATGCAAGAGTCGGTACAACTCATCCTGATTTGCACTTGATATATGTAGATGAGATTTGTGGATTATTTAAGCTTGCAGGTTTATCCGAGGACAAAGTTAAGAAGAAGGTTTCCCCTTTATCTTTGGAGGGGAAAACATTGATTTGGTATCGGCTATTGGATGATATTGGATCATGGGACTGGAATCACTTGAAGCTGGAATTTCGCGAGAAGTTTTATCCTATGCATCTAGTTCATCGTGATCGAAACTATATACATAATTTTTGTCCTCATAAAGGAGAAAGCATCGCCCAAGCCTGGGGAAGGCTTAAATCTATGATGCACACTTGCCCCAACCATGATCTCTCAAGAGAAATGATTATACAAAACTTTTATGCTCAACTTTCTTATGATGATCAATTAATACTCGATTCTTCCTCCACTTGCTCCTACATGAAGAAAACTATTGAATTCAAATGGGATCTTCTAAAAAAATTAAACGCAACTCTGAAGATTGGGATATCAACAAAGGTAAATAGTCAGGTATTAAGCTTGAGTTTGATTGTGTTAAAGCTTTTATGGAAACTAATACTTTTCATAAGCTTAGCAATAAATATGGGCTTGACTCTCAGATAGTAGCTTCTTTGTGTGAATCATTTGCTCCTCATGTTGTTCTCCCTAAGGAGAAGTTGTTTAAATTTCATCCACGTATTGAAGAATTGTTAGAGGAACCCATTAAAGTTAAGGAAGAGACAATTGTTTACCTGTTGATCTAGTTGTGCCTACTGCTTACATTGAGAAACCACTTTTTTCTTTTAGGATTAAGGAACATGCTAAAGCTATAGCTGTGGTTAATAAAAGCCATATTAGGACACCTAAACCTTCCGAATAAATTAATTTATAACTGAATATTGCTATGGTTAAGGATCTCCTGGTTGATAATATTGATGGACATGTTATTTACCTCTAAGGTGCAACATGGTCACACATTGTAGTTGGATCGCTAAAGTCGATTCCACCAAATCTATAGCTATTCTGACTGGAAGATCGGGACACCTTCGTCTCTTTCAACTTCTCCATTCTACGACTACACCATGATTATCTTAGTGGTATCTGACCTATGTGTAAACCCTAGACTCCCCAATATCTATATAAGCCGACGAGGAGGGCTTGTGGATGACACACAACGATCTCACGGTAGGTCAATTGTAAACTACACTCCCTCGAAATCAATAGAATCAAAGCAGAACATAGGGTATTATCTATTTGTGAGAGCTCGAACTTGGGTAAATCCATGTCTCCTCTTACCACCGCTCCAAGCTACGTGTTGGGGACCCCTACCCGAGATCTGTTGGATTTGACCTGATCCGTGGGCCTGCCCGACACGTGGATAAACGGGTCATGCTGGCCCGCGACACGTCCGATGCCCGTACTTGAATTTCGGTGATTGCAAGCTCGGGTTTTGGCGATTTTTGAAAATGCCATTGCAAATTTCAAACTTGAAAAAATGCTTTTTTCTAGTGACATTTTTTAAATTATGCAGTGACGTTTTTTAAAGTTTGTAAAAATTATAGTGGAATTTTTTAAAATTTGAAAATTATAGCGTCGTTTCTCGGGAATCGTTAGAATTTGAATGGCATTTATTCGACTAATCCTTTATTAAATGTGCCATGGCTGGGCCTAGGGTCACGGCCCGCATGCTGGCCCGACACAACCCACTTCATGTCGTCCCACTACTATCTCGAGGGAAAGACAACGTCCATTAATCATTATATACTCCCTCCGTTCTTAAATATAAGTTTTTTTATATCTCATTAGAAGATTACATACGAAACAAAATGAGTAAATCTACACTTAAATATACAATCGTATATAGTTCTTATATTAAGAAACGGGGGAGTATATACCAAGCGCAACCATAAGGGTAAGGCCTTGTTTGGAATGTCTCTTTTTGTCAAGTACATTTGTAAAAATAATACACACCTCCATTCATCGGTTTAGTTTTGAGCCGGTTTTATACTTATGACCGGTATAATACCTATGTAAAATATTACACTTGTAAAAATAAAACGGCATTCCAAACAGGCCCTAAAAACAAGTACAATAAAGCTGAGTCAGCTGACTATAAAGAATAAACTAATATATTTTTGTTTAGTTAGAGGAAAGAGAAGAGGGGAGAGAAGGTAAGCGGGCTCTTAGCTAAGAGTCAGCTCTAGCACGTGCTCCTAGGTATTTTGTGAGTATGAAAGATGGACTATATAATAAAAAAATAATACTCTTTTGCAATGAACTATTGTATACGTTGGCTATAAAATAGACTATAAATGACATGAAAATGACTTATTACCAGCTACTCCCTCCGTTCTTAAATATAAGTCTTTTAAGATATTTCACTAAATGACTACATACGGAGCAAAATGAATGAATCTACACTCTAAAGTATGTCTATATACATTTGTACATAGTTAGCGAAGCTTCTAAAAATCCTTATATTTAGGAACGGAGGGAGTACTTGTTATAAAGTGTAAACCGACTTACCCTACCCGCCGCAAACAAGTCGCCGCGCCGTTCCCCGGCCGACCTCGCTACGCCCCGACCACCGGAGTGCCATGGAGACGAAGGCCGACATTGAGGCCGACGCCGAGGACGACTATATGGGGGACCTGTCCCAGTTCCTCCCGCCGAGCCCCTCCTCTCCCTCCAGGAGCCTCGGGGTCCGGAAGCAACCGCCCAAGCCGGCTCCGCCGGCGCGAGGGCAGGCAAAGCGCGCCAAGGTGCTGCCGTGGAAGGAGCGCCGGCGGCAGGAGCGCGAGAGGAGCCAGAGGGAGGAGGACGCCCGCACCTTGGCCGGGATGGCGGAGGCCATCCCGGAGAGCAACGTTGGGTTCAAGATGTTGAAGCAGATGGGATACGACCCGGCAACCCGTGGTGCCGGCTCCGAGCCGGTCGGAATCGAGATCCGCCGCTCTCGGGCCGGACTCGGGGCGGAGCCAGATGCTTCTGTGGCGCCGCTGCCGCAGTCACCGGAACCCAAGACTCGGGAGGAGGAAGAAAGGGAGAGGAAGCGGGAGGAGGAGATGGTGGTGGAGCTGAGGTCGAGGAAGAGCACGCAATGGAAGGGACGGAGGTTGGTGTGGGACTACCGCAAGGCTGAGGCGGTGCTCACGCAGCTGGAGAACAGGGAGGTGGAGCCACCGGCGGCCGATGGGGAGGAGAAGGGAGAAGAGGAAGAGGAAGAGGTGATCACTGAAGAGGTAGCCATTTCTCACTGCTCTGATACTCTTACTTTTGTTCTGTAATTCTGTTGGTCACATTTAGGATTGCAAGCTCGGTATTAGGTTCTGACCGACATGTTCAAATGTGTGCTAATTACTAACAAGTTTTGTTACAAAATGTGAAGTGGATGAGAAAAAAATTCCAACATTTGGGGTTGTGTATGCGATCGTGATTTAGATAGAACACCATAATTTTTGTAGGTTTTATGGATTTGTCGTGTATCAGATATAATTCAGTAATATATGCTGGATTCATTATTCAGAATCTGGCCACGTCCTACTGCATTTACCATAACACAATGATCATGAGCTCATGGCAATTGATAATTGTGAGTTTGTGACAACGTGTTTATTGTCCAATATTGGGCTGTTCACACATGTTTTAACAATTATCCATTGTCATGACTCATGAACTCATGATTATTGTGTTGTTGCAAATGCACTAGAAAGTGGCTTGGGTCTGAAAGTGAATCCTGGTTTTTTTATCATTATTTTGTTGCCATGTGTTCTTTTCTAGATTTTCTCTGTCCAAGTAATTATTGTAGAATTGTTGCTGAAGGAACTGGATTGACATGTCTGCAGGGTTTACAAACCATATTGGATAAGCTGCGTGATCAACACTACTATTGCCTTTACTGTGGATGCAAGGTTAGTTTCATGCTGGACACAAGCCAACTATCTGCAGCTGGCAGAATGTTCATATCTGACCCCCCCCCCCCCCCCCCCATCTTGTAATAAAATAATATCTTTGGAAAAACAAAGTAGAATCAGTGTTTTATTACATATCTCTGGTGTTGCCAATGCACTTATTGAAATAGGCTTTTGCTCCGATTTATGGACAAAGCAACCACCACGTCCATACAACCAGTTCCAAGTGCGGTAAAATAGAATATCCTGATTTAGCAACAGCACAACACATGCCCAGAGAAAACATAAAAGAAATGGGGAAAAAAGACCACCAAGTGGCGGAAGTCTCAGGGGGGCTGCAGCGAGGCAAGTCGGCGGGCGGCATCATGCATCGCATTCATCATAAGGCACAGCCGATCGCGGTCATGCTGTCTACATAGTGATTGCCAGTACTGCAAAAATGCAAGGAATCAGAGGCCCACCTAAGGAAGACTCGGTCAATCACCATCTTATTGCACGTCGTCTACAAAGTCCATGCTAACGCCACAAACACGAGCCAGAAGAGGCGATCCCTAAGTAATTGCCGAACAAAATTGTTGATCTTCAAGGGTAAGGGCGCTTTCCAGAGCGGTTTGGTCCATGCCATAGCCTGACACCTGCACAGGGCATGATATGCCGAGCCAACAGAGAACAGATTCAACAGTGCAAGACGCTAGTGTATGGTGTCCAAACAATCCGCGAGCACCATCGGGAGGGCCACCCGCAAACAAGCCCACTCTGCGGTCTCCACCTGCCCAAATGATTGTCGGAACAAGATGTTTCAATGCCCATTGTGGGCAGCCGTGGAGACCGCAAACCATAGGATCCGTGCAGATGGCAAACAGGTTGTGGAACCCTTTACATAATGGGGCTCCATCTATCCATGGGTCAAGCCAGAATAGGGCTCCCTCTCCATTGCCAATGGAGAAGGACAATCCTAGGCGGATCTCCTACTTGATCCGCTCGAGAGCACACAAGCAATGGCTGGCCCCTCAAGTACTTTGCTTGCATGAGCTGCAGCCATAGGCCCGCCTCTCCTCGAATATTACGCCATACCCAGCATAACATAAGGGTCACGTTCATGTGACGCAACAAAAGTCTGCCATGCATCACCTGCTAGAAGAATCGAACTGTCAACCCCTTCGAGTAGTATATACAACCCCATCATATACATTGGGAGACTAGAGAGGTTGTAATCAATTAGGACAGTCTTACTCCCCTTGGATGTAAAACACCCACACCAAGATTCCGCCCGGGACAACCCGGCCCATAAGCAGGTCGAATTCGCTCAACGGTATCCTTGAGGCAGACAGTGGCATCCCCAAGTACTCAATGGGGAAGGAGGACAACCTGCAATTCAGGTTGTCTGCTATTCGTTGCTGCTGTGCCTCAGAGTAACCTAAAACCAACATCTCGCACTTGTCGTAGTTGATCTTAAGACCAACCATGACCTCAAAACAAGAAGGAGAAACTTGAGGTTGACGATGTTAAGATCCGAGCCCTCCACCATAATCATGGTATCATCCGCATACTTAAGATGTGGCGGCCAACCTAGCTTGTCAACCGCGAGGTTGAAGAGAAGCGGGGAAATAAGATCCCCTTGCCTCACTCCCCGCGACGACCAAAAAAGTGGCCCACCTCGCCATTAATATTGATCGCCGTGCTACCACTCCGGACCAACTGTATGTTCCAAGAGCACCACTGGTCATCGAACCCCTTTCGCTCAAGCACCAAGCGGAGGAAGGACCAATTGAGATGATCAACAGCTTTTTGGAAATCAAGCTTAAGAAAGATGCCTTTATGATGGAGAGCCCTAACCTCGTGAACTATCTCATGAAGGGCCCAGGATCCCATCATGGATGTGACGACCCTTCAGGAACGCAGACTGGTAGGGGTGTGAGAGGCGCTCCACCACCGGTGCAAAGCGTGTCGCACACACCTTCGCAAAAATCCGCTCGAGCACATTAATCACGGCAATCGCCCTAAAGTGTCGGATATCCTTTGCCCCAACTACTTTGGGGATCAGGATAATGACACCAAAGTTCTGGCACGCCATGTCAAGAGTCCCAATATAGAATTCATGGAACATCAGCATGACCACTGGCTGAGGTGGCCAAAACTTCTGGAAGAAAGCCACCGGCATGCCATCGGGGCCAGGCGCCGAGTTAGCGTTCGTGTCAGCAATCACCCTTCCCACCTCCTCTGACAAGAACGGTAAAGTCAGCTCCCCATTCTCCATGGCCGAGACTTTGGCCGCCACTTGCCAACAATCATCTGCCAAGGAAACCCCACTGCAGGGTTCCGCCGTGAAGAATACCTTATAGAAGGAGTAGATGTCGTACCTAATCTCTCCTGGCTGCTCAAGGAGGACAAGTCCCTCCCACATGCACGAGATGGAGCATTTCGGCTGCCGACCATTAGCAATGGCCTTGAAGTAGGCTGTATTAGTCCCCTTGTAGAGCCAATTCTGCCCCCCTCTATGTTGAGAGAGGAGCTCTTCACCCTTGAAGATGGCTCCAAGGGTGTAGCGCACAAGCCACTCATCCGCATAGAGGCCAACGCCGTCGGCAATCACAACCAACGACTTAATTTGGTCAAGCAGGGCTCCTTTACGGGCCCTAAGCTTTGCTCCCAGATTGCCCCCCCCCCCCACCCCAACCCTACCCATGCATGAACTGGCGAACCGATTTGGCACAATGATGCCAAATGTCGACGACATAGAACATCCCTGTCTCCACCCTCTTACTGCATTACCAATCAGAAACTGCAATTATCGCATTTTATTCTATTTATATTTTATTTTTTTATTATAACGATGCATTTAGAAATTGTGTGTTTGTTGTGCCATCTTCAATGCTTTAACACATGGTTGTCTTGGTTGTTTTCTCAGTTTGAGTCAGCAGAAGCACTGGCAAATGAATGCCCTGGTCCTAATGAAGATGATCACTGATCCACTCTGTCAATAGTGACAAGGGACTGTCCTTCCTGCTACAGGTGATGATTCTATGAGCAATGCATTCTGGCATTCAGTAATGATTGGCATTACCGCATTGGATTCTTCACATACTGGATTACAAACTTATTGTTTCGTTTTGCCTTTATCATGCAGATATAGTAAATGTGACATTTGGGATATTCTTGATTAGTTGACTGAGCACGGTTAACCTGAGTCCTTAACACAATCACTGGTTCATAGCCAACTGTAGAAACTGAGCTCCAGCGTGTTTTTTTTGGCGAGAGTTGAAGCAATATATTCTAAATTAATATCATGGGCGTCAGTTTGAAGCAATATATTTCTCTTTTATATTAATATAAATATAAATGGCCAAACATGAAATATGAGAAATCCTTTTGCGTCAGTTTGAAGCTATAGTGATGGAACTGGAAGCTTCAGGAGTTCGCATACCGTGTGAACATGCCCCTTTTTAGAGCTCAAGTTACGTCTCTGACTTGTCCAAAACCCTGAATGAAGTTTTTATTTTTGTTTTTTGCGGGAAACCAGTCTGAATGAAGTTACCGCAGCCAAAAGACACTAGTGTTAAGCGGTGAAGAAACAAGTTGAATTCAGCTAGCGGTAATGTCAGCAGATTGCACTAAACGTTTCCAATTTCTTTCTAATCGAGGGACTATTCATGAATCATCAACCGAACTGTTGAAGTTAGTGTCTTGGGAAGGATGGCACTGTTTATCTCTTGTTCTAGCCAATGCCGGAATCCCTGTACAGTGCAATTACATTGGTGTCGATCTTGCATGTGAACTAGCGACCCATTTATGCTCACTGTTTGTTGATCACGGGCTAACATGTGGCACAAGATTTGTTAGTGTTGAGTTCAAATATTATGTCATCATGACGACTGCATCAACCATCCTGCCCTACCTCTGGCAATTCTTTGTGGGGTCCCTAATGCTGTTGAGATCCAGAGGCGCGCGCGCGCACACACACACACACGCTCTTGGCAAACATCAAAGGTTTCAGCTGTACCACCAAACAAAATCAACACTATCACAAGGTCTAGATCAGCATCCCTGCAAATGGTGACGGAAAAAATGGAGAGATGCCTGCTTGGAACACATTCACCTCGGCAGTCTCCGTCACATGAAAGCAAGTGCTGATGTTTTGGGGAAGAATATACCAGAGTTGTCATCAGTCACCACTGATCTGTTCTTTTGGAGTAAAGAAGCTTGATGTCACATTCTCACCTCAGCCAGCCCATCAACAGGACACCACCGGTGCTGAGAGCATGCTGCAAAGCCACGCTGTGTGATTGCGATCTCAACTTTGCATGCATAAACAAGAAGAGATTCCTGGCAATGCAATGCAGTGCAGGAGTAACAAGGGAATAAATACGCCGAGCCAAGAGTCCTCGGCAAGCACACCGATACTTGAAATTCATTTAGGTTTACATCACATGGGCGCAAATAGTTTGGATTTCATGGACATTATGCATAAGGAAGAAACCAGTCGCCTGCCACTTCGGAACCCTTCCTTCCCATACTGATACTGGTGACCAGAAGGTAAAATTGAACGGCAGGCAGGTCCATGCTTCTCTGCGCAGACTTTGGGTGACGTAGTTGGAATTGGCCCCTACAGGGACCAGTTGGACGAGCTGCCGGGGTGGTCGAACGCGCCGCCGCCGTGATCGCCGCGCGGCCCAGGCGCCGGCCTGTTCCCTTGCAGGGCGAGCTCGAGTTCGCCTGAGAAGTGACCATGCTGGCTAGAGCCTGCTGGGTGGTGCACCTCGTGGAGCGGGACGTCATGTGGCAGCTGCTGGTGTGGCGCGTTCCGCCCACCTTCATGGCCCCTGGAGGCACTCCAGGGGCTCCCCGGCGGCGGCATGTAGTTACTCGCCATGATGGAGGGTGACACTCCCACAGGTGGGTTGCCATTGAAGCCCGCCGCGGCGGACATGGCCGCCGACCGATGATGGTGGTGGCTGGCACCATGGGGTGTGTTGTCCCATGGCTGAGTTGACAGAAGAGAGAGAGCACAGCTGGAGTCGGCGGCGACCCCTGCGAGACACCCACCTGGAGGGATCTCTGGGCCGGGGAAGCCGCCGCCGTGGCCGCTGTATGCATGGTGGGGCTGGGGGCCGTGGTATCCCGTGGCTGCACCCGTGTGAGGACGCAGGTCTAGGTTCCCTTGCCACTGGATTTCACCGGGCATCCGGTAGCCTGGCCGAGCCCCCGGCCATGCATCCCGCACGCTGCTTGGAACCCTTGGGTAGGAGAAATCCAGCAGGTAGCTTCTGAACCTGCCGGGTTCTTCTGGACCAAGAATCACGAGAGCAAATCAGCAAATGCACAACCGGATTGGCTGCGAGGAAACAGAGGCCATTGCTCACCAAACGATGCGGCGAGTCGCCCGTAGCGTGATGCCAGAGGGCCGGGAGGCGGCTTCCTCCGGCGCTCGTTGTGGCCCGCCAGACGCCTGCGGCAGCTGCGTTTTCCTTGATCGAATTCAGGCAGCTGGTGGAACCTGAGAAATGCGAGCACAGAATTAGTGGTGCAAACTGAACTTATTACTCCCTCTGCAACTAATATAAGAGTGACTAAAATAATGTTTTAAATGTTTTTATATTATTTTACGGGGAGTATGATGACTGGGTTTTATCATTGCGTGTTCAGATAAATATTTTTTTCATGTCGCTGCGAACACAAGATGAGCAGAAGCGCAAATCAAGTAGGCCACTCGATGTTCATGGAACAAAGTGCTGGCGGTATTATTGTTTTCAGCAGAATTCAAAGTACAAATTTAACAAAGATGTAGCAAGCTGCTCAAGCATTCTATGTCCGGAATCACTTGTCGCACAAATGTATGAAAATGGATGTATTCAGAACTAAAATACATCTAGACACATTCATTCCTATGACAAGTATTTTTAAACGGAAATAGTATATTTTAGCTTATCTTGGGAGCAAACAAGCATAATATATGGACAAAAAGAGTATGCGGCAGTGCTAAGAATGTGTCTCTTGTTTATGTGAGCTCTTTTAGGGTCAGTTTTTTTATTGGCTTCTAGAATAAGCTATCCCTATCCAGCTTATTCTAGAAGCCCAATCAAATTTATTTTTTAAAAGTCTGCTAATTAAGACTTGACTAGTAGGCTTCTAAAAAATATTTTTGGTTGAGCTTCTAAAATAAGCTGGATAGGGGACATCTTATTCTAGAAGCTTAAAAAAATCATCAAAAGAACTGGTCCTTAAGATGGTCCCAAAGGATAGGAGCCATCATCTTTTTATGATCCAATGGCTGATATTACTATTACCTCTTGGAATTGGAAGGTTAGATAATGTTAATGATTGTGCAAGGTCATTATGGAATTACTACTTCTACAAATTAGGAAAGAGATTTCTTTTTGCGGGTAACTAGCAAAGAGATTATAGTGTCCCTAAATCATGATGGTAAATAATAATGATGGAATAAAACAATCTAATTAATGTTATACCAATCAATCTTGTACCGGTGTTTAGCTTGCTATTATGCATTCTTGCAAAATAAATTATTAATTGCTTAAGAAAAAAGTGTGATATTTTTTAGAAATATAGATAAAAATATATCACATTCTTATATATATATATATATATATATATATATATATATGGATTTATATATTGATCAGTAATTGTAAGTATTTCACATAAGCTATATTTCTGCCAGCTGTACCACACCTATATACTTAAAAAATGCCAACATGCATGTTTAAGTAGAAAAAAACTTTTAAATATAAAGTACATATCACATTAGATTTTTTTCCCACGCCGAAGGATGTGATCACGTAAGATTCACAATATTTTACTTTGAACAAGCATGCATGCATAGTACTCCATCCGTCTCAAAATAAGTGACTCAAAAGTGACGTAACTTTGTATTAAAGTTAGTGCAAAGTTGAGTCATTTTTGAGTTACTTATTTTGGGACAGAGGGAGTAGTATATATAAGAAATCACTGTTTGGAATGAGATAGCATCAAATGTGTCGAAACTATGAGTACAACGCTCATTTGCATCCGTTCAGGAAAAAAATCAAGACAAATGCTAAAAAAGAGTCAAAAAATCCAAAAATAATTCCATGGTAGACAAGTTCTTGCGTGGGGTCCAAACCAATTTTCAAATTATTTGGACATCTGAGCAGATCTTAGCAAAAAAGACAAATCAGGTCAAAATAGTGGATGAACAATAAACTTATTTAGAGACCCCGAATTTGTCTTTTTTGCCGAGAGCTGTTCAAATATTTAAAATTAGAACGGACCTCATGCACCAAATTATCTACCATGAAAAAAGATAGAATTGTTAGATTTTTTTTGTATTTATTTTAAATTTTTTATTCAGCACGGGTGCAGATGAGCCTGGGCTCATAAATGGATTTTCGTCCATATTCATATGTTACCTATTATATTTTGGTAGTCGGATTTATCTTCGAGGGATCAACGACCAGGGGTAAGAAGGACTATCTTAAAATTTCTCTCCTTATATAGCAGTAGTACTAAACATTCCATTAAGGAACATTGGGGGTGTTTGTTTCCAGGGACTTTTTGGTGTAGGGACTAAAAAAAGTCCCTTTTAGTCCCATGTGAAACAAACGGGAGGGACTTTTAGGGACTAAAAAGGGGATTTTGGGACTAAAGGAAGAAGTCCCTATGGAAGGGTCTTTTTGGGACTTTTTTGACACTTTTTCCAACAATGCCCCTACTTTTAGCATGTCATTTAATAACTACTACTACATTATTAGGGATAACATGATCTTTTTGCATGTCATTTAATGACCTCTAGTCCCTGTTTAGTCCATTAAAACAAACGGATAGGGACTAGGGACTTTTTAGTTGGGACTAAAAAAAAGTCCTGAGACTTTTGAAACAAACAGAGCCATTATCTTATCGGCCTTCATAATTATAAACTGGACCGTACATGGGAGAACTAAGTCCTGAAATGAAAGGGACAAAAGAACCATATATACACGTGTAAAGAAGATTGTGATCATTCGTACGGATGTGAGATGTCTCGCTTAACACAATAATGCACACCTCACCAAGGGGCAATGAATTGTCCATCAAGTGTGGAGGGAGATGTCCTTTTGGCTTAGCTCTTCTCATTATGACACTAGTCAGAGACAAGCTGGACATTGGCACAAATCAGACGTAGTTTTTCGATACATCAACGGATACCCCACCCAAATAATAAAGTAGAATTCATCCCCCTAAACTATGAAATTATGACAATTGGGTTCTTGCTTGTTAGTGAATGAAAAATAGTGAATCATCTTTAATCACTCATTCAACGCGCAAACTTGCAACTTCGAATCTAAAGT
Organism: Hordeum vulgare subsp. vulgare; assembly: GCF_904849725.1. Taxonomy (NCBI): domain Eukaryota; kingdom Viridiplantae; phylum Streptophyta; class Magnoliopsida; order Poales; family Poaceae; genus Hordeum; species Hordeum vulgare. The sequence goes on from NC_058524.1 coordinate 175,608,725, forward strand.
GCATATTTTCTGACAAAGCAGAACGGTACTTACTCCCCCCGTTTCATAATTGTCGTGCTGGTTTTAGTTCAAATGGAAGGGATGGAGTACAGTGGAAGATCGTTATTTCTCACTGTTCTTGATTTGATTTGACCATTTGAAAACTATTTATACGAAATGGATATTTCTTGGCCACTACTAAACCACTAATCGGCCACTCCTAAACTACTAAGTATAGTATAATAGACATGCTAGCTAGGGGAATCTTATGCAAAGCAACCGGAAGGCAGGGATGTCACATCAACGAAAATACTATATCGATCAACCTACCAGCTTAAGAATTCTCACGAGTACACTCAAGCATATAATGCTCTACAATTAGCAAGCCCCTACAGCCGATGACTGTCTCCAAAAAAATAAAAATCGCCGCACCCAATGAAGCAGCTGACATAAACGCAAGGCCCCACCAAGCTAAGTTGGTCACAATAATACTAGTACTACTATTAATGCTTTGGCTACAGTTTACCTAGGAATGAAAATGTGGTGAGAACCTTTCAGCAAGAACCCCAGGAGCACAAATGAAAATGGCTAGGAATAAAACATGTACTGCTGCTAGACTAGAGAATACGTCAAGGAATTGTCGGGGAGAAGAGAAACGCGGCTAGCGGGAGAGAAGGAGGAGCAATGGTGACCTGCTGCACTGCTGGCAGAATCGCTGCTCGAGGCCGGCGACGACGACGTGGGGCGCCTTGGAGTGCATGCAGCACACCTTGTGGCGGCTGTAGTATTGCTTGACGCCGCTCAGATCCACGTCGCACCCCTCCACCTGGCACCGCGGCGGCGCGGAGCCGGACGTCCCCCCGGCGGCCGCGGCCTTCCCCTTCCTCCCGCCGCCCGCGGGCGGCTTGGACGACGACGCATTGCCGCCGCCGCCGCCGCCGCCGCCGCCGCCCGTGGCGTCCTCGAAGTAGATCTTCTTGCCGAACTTGAGCCCGTGGCGCTGCGGGTCGTCCCCGGCCCCTCCGCCGCCGCTCCCGCCGCCGCAGCCACCGCTGCCAATCTCCATTGCGGCGCCTGTCGCCTGTCTGTCCTGGCTGGCTAGCTCGTGGCGCGCTGGCGATGGTGGTCGTGGAGGTGGGCTTGCGGAGCGCTGTTCTTGCTGGCCCCCCTCTCCTCTCCTCTCTCGAGGGAGAGAGGGGAAAGAGGGAGAGTGGTGACGGATGACGAGGTGGGAACACACACACACACGAGTGACCAGGCTTCGCCCTTCAAATTAAAACCCCCATCCCCCTCTCTCTCTCTCTCTCTCGGTGCGACAGCCTAGTGTGGGTCTCTCTCTCTCTCTCTCTCAACTTGTCATGGTAGCTATAGTCACCACTCACTAGCACCTTTTGCTTTGCTCCCTCGTCAGTCAGTCGGGCTACCGCTCTTGCCATGCTGGGTAAAACGGCTGCGCGTAATGCGTGGGGGTGCGGGATTTTGTATGCCCGTGCATGCCGGGGAGCAAGTACGTATGATGAAAAGGCTGTGCCCCCCTGCCTATTCATGCCATCTTTGGCTTGGCTGGCTGCATCGTCTGCCTCCACTTATCAAATCACGCAGACGCAGGGGCAGGGCCAGGGCCGAGAGGAGATGAGAGAGCAGTGCCCTGCATCTGCATCTGCATCTGCCTCTGCCTCTCCATCTGCCACCGCCAACGCAGCGCAGCAGTGCCATGAATGAACAGCACGGCCGTGATGGCAGCGCCAGGCCGCCGCAGCTAGCGTCTCCATACAGTAGATGTTTCCCATGGGGGGCCAGCTCCCTCTCCTCCCCTCTCTCTCCCTTCCTTTAACACCGGACATGTAGCTGCTGCTGCTCTACCTAGTAGACCTGTGTGTGAGTGGCAGAATTGGTAGGTATTAATAGCTCTGTTCATCAGTGGTACTCCATTTTGGGAGTAGAAAGTTTACCCACCCGTTGTGTGACTAGTTACCTCAGGGTTAAAATCGGGAAACAGGGCTACGGGCTACTTGGGCGGGCGGGCGGGCGAGCGAGCGAGTGAGTGTGGATGGGATGTTTCCGTTCATTTTTGCCCTTTTGTGGTAAAAAGAATCACACGGGTTTCCACCCAGCTTTACCTTTGCATGAGCTCATCTGCACGTGCCTTTCCATTTCCTGCGTACAAAAGTGCTAGCTACTGTCGTGCAATCTTTTTGTGGAGAGTGGTCCTCTCCATTCCCTTGGAGAAATACGTGTAGGTTCTTGGAAGTGTATCCAAGTCAAGAAAAAAAAAGCCCGAAGTTTTTAATTAAAAAATCTGTTTTTTGGGCAAACCTCAATACTTTGCAAACAGGAATGTCATTCCATCATGATGAAGTTTTGAAAGCACTCAAAACATTTGTCAATGATTTTGCTAAAAAAGAAGAGCTCAAGCTAAGAAAAACTACGTCCTAGTTTTAGAAGAATTATGTTGTTTCTTTAGGGCATCTTGGGGACGAGTATACATTCCAAACTTGTTCATACTGTCAGGTTCCGAAACCTTTTTACAATTCAGCGAGCTCCTCCATTTGGGTATGGACAGTTTGGAATCCTACAATCTCAAATCAACAGGCTCCACCAAGCAAAGCGACGAATCTAAGTTCATCCTCCATTGAAGTAGAAAAGAAAACACACACACACATGGGAAAGAAAGGGGAGAGAGAGGGGATGGGGAGGGGCAGAGTAGGGATGTCAATGGATACCCGTTACCCGCGTACCTAGCGAGTAAAATTCTTATTAGGATAAGGATATGGATTAAAATAATACATATGGGTGTACATAAATGAATTTTTTTTGAAATCCATTGGGTATAATGGGCACGAGTATGGTTTAGTATAACTAATACACGTCTACCCATGCACCCGCATATAATTAAAAAAATAGGCCTTAAATATTATTTATCCACATGTTAAACGTATTACATGTACATAAATCGTGCAGCTAGCCGGCGTCCAGAATGTGTTGCTATTTACGAGTATGTGTTGCTGTTGTAAAGTCTTGATGTTTATAAATTATCATTATAAGTTGTTGTTTAAGAATATGGGGTTGTTTGGTTCCTAGCCACATCTTGCCACACTTTGCCAAAATTTACCTTAGGCAAGTTTGACCAAGTTAGGTGGGTGTTTGGTTCTAGCCACACCTAAGGCATGCATTTTTTAATGAGTACTAAACCCCACATGTCGTAGACACAAAAAAGTATGGCAAGATTCCCTTAGGCAAGCCAATGTGTGGCTAACAATTTGAGCAACTCAAGTAAGGAAAGTGTGGCAAGTGTGGCAAAAATAATGTGGTAAGATATGGCAAGGATAGTCACAATCCAAACAACCCCTATGTAATACTCAAATTAGTGTGTTGCAAGTATGGGTAATTTTAGCCGCAGGTACCCATTTACCCTGATGAGTGACGGGTAAGGAAAAAAATTATACCCGTCGATGGGTATGGGTATGGGTGATGGGTAAGGTTTGGGACGACGGGTAAGGGTATGGGGTGGCTCAACCCATACCCAAACCTGGCGGGTGCCATCCATAGGGGAGAGGGAGAGAGAGTTTTGGAGCAATCGAGTGTTTTGTTGGGCAAAATAGGGCGGGCCTAATGTGTTTACTAGTGCACACACACAAATATGGTCCCTAGTGTTCTAAGAAGTTTGTTATAAAGTTCTGCAATGACTATCTACGCAACACAGAAGAATGAATATACTTCGAGGAGTATGCTACCAATGATTTTGTGTCGGAGTCAAATCCCAAAAATATTGTTGAGCTAAAGCAATTGATATAGAATGCGGTCTGGGAGAATTTTCTGCAGTAGTGAAGAATAAAATTGATTATAGCGGAAAAGAACGAAGATTGACTACAGGGGGAAGAACGAAGACTACATGAAGACGTAGTTCTTTTTCATAGTTTCATTTTCTTCATTTAAATCATAGTATCATTGTACTATTAAGAGGGGTCCAAGTGTTTCGAGGCTTTTGTCTACACTGATGCTTAATCAGAATATATCCAAAGTGAGTTGAGAGAAATCTCCAACATTTTGCTTGCATAGTTTGCTTCTTTTAATGATGCTCTCGATTGTATCGGGGGTATAAGCCATGGAGAAGTTAGAATACAATACCTTACGCTAAAATAAAATAAGAATCAACTTATAACATCACCTGAAAGTATTTGATATGTTGCTTATACTAACGGATCTCACAAAGTTTTGTTGAGTTTATAAGCGAGAGACAAAGTTCTCTTGGGCTACGATATAGTTGCTCAAGCAGTGGAGTTAGCTTTACTTGTTCCTCAAAGTTATCGTGTGAGTATGAAATCCGACCATTGTAAATATGTCGGTTGGCCATTGGTTAGGCCGCATGACCTGTTGGTCATTTTACCCTTGGGATTGCTCTAGCTATAAATAGCCACCCCTCCCAACCATTATTGGTTGACAACTCTGTTTGATTTGACATGTGTTTCTGTGAGCACCCCTCTCTAAAAATTGAGTGAATTCTTCTGAGTGAAAACCCCATATCCAACACTTAGATATTGGTTGAGCATCTCATAGATCTAAGTTGAGAGTTCTTGAGCCTATTACTCTTGAGAGTTGCATACTCTCTACGCGGTTAGACGTTAGTCTAGGCTGACTAGGACTACCCCTAGGAGAAAGTCTGTTAAAGGTTTGGAGATCACCAAGAAGTATCTACCACGAGTAAAATCAACTGAAGTTCGAGAAACATCATATTGAGGAGAATATGACGAAGAGCAGTTTTCTCGTGGGTTCAGTAACATGGACCTTCAATTAGACATATCTCTTTTGCAGAAGAGTGAAATGGTCTACCAAATACTATATCGCCATTGGGCGCCACTTCCTTCCCACTTCCTCATTACTTTCAGTAATTTTTAATTTGTTGATCTATCTCTCGTGTGATTGTTCATCAATGATTCTGTATATTCATTTACCTATTGCATTTCTACCAGTATTGAGATCATGTTCTGTTTCGTGTTATCTCTCGTTATGTTTAAGCTGGTTTGTATGTTTGTTTGTCTATTCATCTATAGGTACTTATTTATTATTGTGTCCTTAGCTCTCATGAATATCTCACTTCATAATTTTTCATCTAAGTGTTTTCCTTCAAATGTTTATCTTCAAGTTGTACTGCCTATGATAGTTTATTTCCATTGTGTTGTGTCGAGAGTTTTGAAGTTTTATAATAAATTTTGTATCCCCCATTCACCCCCTCCATTCTATATACTTAGATCTCACAATTGGTATCGGAGCGAGGTACTTCTTGTCTCTGCTTATTAAAGTCTAACCGCCTTGGTGTTTTCAGTATGTTGTCTATAGTTAATTTCAAGTCTGTCAAGAAGATTCCCATCTAATATGGGAGATATTATCCATTTTAAAGGATAAGCTGCAGATACATATGAGTACTATTGATGAAGATCTATGGCATGTTGTCGAAAATGGTTATACTGTTGAAGATGATCATTAGATCACGCCCTACGAAAAGAGACTCATGCACCTAGATTCCCAGACTAAAGATGTGATCTCCAATCATCTCTCCAAGCCTCAATTTCTTCATTATAAAAGATTGGGAGGTCGAAAGATATCTGGGATAGACTCGAGAAGATAAATGAAGGTGTTTCTACTCACAAAGAAACTCACATTGATATTCTTCGAAACAAGTTCAACTGCTTCAGGAGGATTGGAAATGAGAATGTTTAGGAAACATTTGACCATCTGAGTGACATTGCCAATGATATGCAAGGTTGTGAAGAAGTTGCTTCGTTCCTTGCGTAGTTTCTTTTATACTCTGGTTTTAATGATCAAAGAATGGGCCAACAAAAAATCTTCGACTCTGTTGATGCCACGTAGATATTTAACACTCATGAAAAAGAAGAAGAAGAAGAAGAAGAACGAGAAGAACAAGAACAAGAATAACAAGAAGAAGAAGAATAAAAAGACGATAAAACATACTTATATGGCTCTCGCTACTTCAAGTATCATGCACTCAAGGTTGTGGCTGAATCTTTCTTTGAAGGTGAGGAAAATGTTGATGAAGACTGTGATGGTACCGACAACATTAGCAAAGACCACGCCTTGATTACGAAACGTTTCAACTATTTCTGAAAAAGAGTAATTTCCAGAAGAAAAAACTTGAGCTATTACTCAAAATCCACGTCAAGCTCAAAGTCTTATGGAGAAAATTCATGCTTCAAGTACAAAAAATCCGGGCATTTCATGTAAAACTGTACAATTTGGGAAGTTGAAGCAAGAGCAAGTGGCAAGTTCAACATGGTAAGTAGTGATACTTGTGATCTACATTGGGTTTTCCGTGAAGAGGAACGGGTTATCGGAGCACAATGTGGGTAAGTATTCCCCCAATTATGAAACCAAGGTTTATCGAACCAATAGGAATATCAATCACAACCGTCTTCAGCGGCCACACACAAAAGAACAAACAACTTGCACCCAACGCGCGCAAGAGGGTTGGCAATCCTCTTGTCTTGTTATTTGCAAGCAAGTGAAGTGTGTTGATAATTGTAGATAGCAAGATAAAATAAAAACAAGATAATGGAAGCAATGTAATGAAGGTTGTATCAATATTTTGTGAATAGACCCCGGGGCCATAGCTTTCCGTAATGACATCTCTCATGCAAAATAGCATACAACGGGTAACAAAATTACTCTTGGGCAATTGACGGAAAAGCGTATAGTTATGCGATATTCACGGCAATGATCATGTGTATATAGGCATCACGTCCATAAACAAATAGGGTGACTCCTGCATGCACCTATTACTATAACTCCACTCATCGACCTCTATCCAGCATGCATCTAGAGTATTAAGTAAAACAGAGTAATGCATGGAGAACGATGACATGATGTAGACAAAGTAAACTTAAGCAATATGAATAAACCCCGTCATTTTATCCTAAGTAGAAGCAACACAAAGACGCATCCTGTCCCCTTCTATCACTGGGATATGCAAATTCGCCACGTTGAACCTATCACAACGCACCTCTGTCACCAAAGAAATATCGATCTAGTTGGCCAAACTATTTCAATATATCTGAGAGAATTATGAAGCTATCATAATCACGCACATAAGAATCATATAAGTATTCAGAGGAGATTAAAATATTTATCATGAATAATCTTAACATAAACTCACAATTCATTGGATCCCAACAAACGCAGCGCGCAAAAGGAATTACATCATATTGATCAAAGCAAAGATGCGATGATCATTGTATTGAAGATCAAAGAGAGATAGAGAGATTGCCATCTAGGTACTAACTATGGACACGTAGGTCAGTGGTGAACTACTCACACATCATCGTGATGGCAGCAAGGTTGATGAAGAGTCCCTCCGTGATTGATCCGCCCTCCGGCAGGGTGCCGAAATGAAGCTCCACATGGCCTCCCATCGGAACAGAGATTTGTGGCGGCGTAAAAAGTGTTTCAGGACTCCCTCTGGTGTTTTTAGTGTAGACGAGAATTTATAAGCCAAAGAACGGAGTCAAGAGGGCCACGAGGGAGGCACAAGCCATCAGGGCGCCCCCAGGATGCGCCCTATTGGCTTGTGGGTCCATCGTGAGGCCTCCAGCCTTCTTCTGATGCTCGTTGGTCTTCTTTTGCTCGAGAAAAAAACTAAAAAGTTTCAGGGCAATTGGACTTCGTTTGGTATGGAAAACTTGAAAAGTGACAAACACGCAAAAACAACAACTGGCACTCGACACTAGGTCAATTGGTTAGTGCTCAAAAATTATATAAATTGGTAAATAAATACCCCCAAAGTATTCTAGAATGATAATATATCAGCATGGAACAATCAAAAATTATAGATACGTTGGAGACGTATCAAGCAACCCCAAGCTTAATTCCTCCTCCTCCTCGAGTAGGTAAATGATAAAAACAAAACTTTTGATGTGACATGCTATCCATGATGTAACTTATGCATGTATGCTCATTGAGAAACGATGAATTATCAAACATTAAGACAACAATACTTATAGGTATAAGCAACAAATCATTAATTTTTCAAAGTATACGATCCTCAAAGATTGTTTTACCCCCATCCATATTTATTATATTAGCAAGGCATGGCTCCATCTTCACCACATTAATACAAATGGCAAGCACCACAATGTCCAAGTCAGGAAATTGGATGATACTTTTTCAATATGCATCAACTTTTTATTCTTCACGCAATACACGAGCGTGAACCATTGGACATAGCGTAAAGGTGGAATAGAATATGGTGGTAGGTTTCAAAGGGGTAAAAGTGGAGAACATAGTCTCACATCAACTAGGCATACCAACGAGCTATGGAGATGCCCTTCGGTAGATATTGATGCGAGGAGTAGGTATTGCCATGCAAATGATGACACGAGCTATAAGTGTATGAAAGCTCCACTGAAGCTAAGTGGGGTGTGCATCCAACTTGCTTGCTCATGAAGACCTCGGGCATTTGAGGAAGCCCGTCATCGGAAAATACAAGCCAAGTTTATCAAGAAGTGATTCCCACTAGCATATGAATGATACAACATGAGACTCTCTATATGAAGAACAATGTGCCGCTTTGAGGCACAAGTGTGGTAAAGGATAGTAGCAAAGTACCTTCTCTCTTTTTCTCTCATTCTTTTTTTATATATGGTGGGCTCATTTGGTCTCCCCCATTTTTATTTCCTCACCGGTACAATGCTCTAATAATGATGATCATCACACTTTATTTACTTACAACTCAATATGAAAACTGATAGGACGATATGAATCCGTCTGGAAGTGTATCGGGATGTGCAATGATCTAGCGTGACATGTATAAAAAATATGATGAACGGTGGCTTTTCCACAAATACTATGTCAGCTCTGTATCATTATGCAAAGTATTATGATGATGAACGAACTAGTCATGTGAAGTGACGATGGCATTTGCATGGCAATATATATCGAAATGGCTATGAAAATGCCATGATAGGTAGGTATAAGGCTGTTTTGAGGAGGATATAAATAGGTTTATGTGTAATAGAGCGTGTAATGTCATGGGGTTTGGATGCACCGAAGAAAGTTGCACCGATTCTCAAGGTGAGAGCGGGCGATGCACGGTACCGAAGAGGCTAGCAAATATGGAGATGTGATATTGCGTATGTCCATGGTGTCACATTAGTCATGAAGAAATCATATACTTATTGCAAAGTTTTATTAGTTTTATCACAAATCAAAGTATTTAGGGTTGGTAGGAATTAACCATTGCGCGACTATGACTCAAAACAACACTAGGATTTCAACGAGGAATATAAATGCTCACACATCATCACCATGCCTTTTTAATTTGTTAGATGAACAAGAAGTTTAACATCACTAGTGGGGACATGGCCTATAGCCCCGGCCTGTAAGGGGCTTTAGTCCCGGTTCACCAACCGGGACTAAAGGGGCGGGACTAAAGGCCTAACCTTTAGTCCCGGCCCTGTTCCAAGCCGGGACCAAAGGTGCTCCACGTGGGCGCCTCGGAGCGCCCTCAGGGGCAGGCCCTTTAGTCCCGGGTCTTAACACGGACCGGGACTAAAGAGTTTCTGCAGATTTTGTTTATTTTTGGGTTTTAGGGTTTTAAGGTTTAGGTGTTCGGGAGATTAACGTGATGCCTCGTTTGGTGTTCGGGAATTAGTTTTCATATAGTTCTAAATAGAAATAATTATGCATATATATATAAGATTAACTTATCTTACAAGTGAGCATATATATACAATTATATGGAGATCTGAATTATCGGGACTAGAGCCCGTCTATTCGATTACATGGACCAACATCAGTAATGGCCCCTAGCTACACTAAATCGTCCTTTGTCATCTATAGCTTCCGTCCTCAGAAAGGTCACAAGCTCCTCTGCAACAGCAATCGCGCGTTGCTCTGGTAGGGACTTCTCCCTCATAGCCGTGTACTATATAAGAAGAGGAGATGAATATGAATATCAATCATGATAACAAAGAATGACGGGTAAAAATAGAGGTGTGAATGTTCATTGCTTACGTCGTATCTGTGATCCTTGTGCTCAGAGGTAAACGTGCGAATGGTCTCGCAAACATAGTATCCGCATAGATGCGTCCCCCGTGGCTGCTGGTCGCACTTTACGAGAATAGAATATATATAATCAGAATAATAATCTAGCATCATAAATGTATTGAAAATAGAAGTATATCATACTACTACTTACCTGAGCCGCTCTAAAGGTCAGCTTCTCAGGCTCGATACCGGGAGTCACGCACTTGAACCGCTTCCAAACCCTGCCCGACAAGGAAAATGATTTGCTAAGTTTTTCATTAATTGATATATCAGAAAATGATCGAAAGAGACCGATAGAGCGCAAGAATGATTGAAATTACGCTTGGAGCATGTCCTGCAGGCTTTGGAACTGTTCCAAGGGTCTCGATAATGGGTCGAAGGCATCAACTCTTCCCTTATCAATTTGAATGTCCAACAGAATCCAATGGAAGCTGCACATGTATATATATATATATACATTGTCTATATATATATATATATGTCAGTAACTTATCAATTACACTTATAAGTGAATGGACACAACAGAGTAAAGACCCTCACCTGAAGTTGTATGGAGAGAGTATGTGGTCACAGAAATTTTGATCTGTTAGAAACCTTAGAAGGTTTTCCTCCGTCTCCTTGGGTTTATCAGTTAGCGTCGCTATATGTATTTTATCTGGGTCAATAAACCCAATATTTAGGATGTTCCTATTTTTACAATCCAGAATCTTCATTCTGCATAATAGAGTACAAGTTATATGTAGACAATGAATTGAAATAACTAAACAAGTTATATGTAGACAACGAATTGAAAAACTTATAGACAATAGCAACTCATAAGCGATTTGTCGAGGGCGTCGGCATTGTACATCTGGAAGAGTTCATCAAAGTCGATATGGATTTCTTCGGGGCGGCCGTAGTACTCCTGTGGGACACTCACCACGATCATCGTTCTCCCATTCTTTGATTCAGTTAAGTACCATGTATGCAAGTAACGCATATTTGTTGGGAGATCATCTTCGCTGACCAAAGGCGCTCCCATGACAAACTGTGGCTTAGGGGCTACCACAGCCTTGGGTAACCTGTCGTCTTGGGAAGCCAGAACGTCTTCAACTGGGATACCCCATTCATCCGCCCACTTCTTTGCTAATTCCAAATCTTGCCCCTGCACTAGAGGGGGGACATTCTCGGGTAACAACCTGAGGGGTGGGATCGACTGTTTGGCCTGTTGTCCAAGCTGAGGAACGTCTGATCTTTTTTTGCTTGTAGTTGAACTTGATTTGCTCCCACTTGCACTTGCACGTGATCTGCTCTTTTTCACTTCCTTCTGCAATGTGCGTGTATAGTCATCAGGCTTATGGTGTAAGTCATACTGTGATGGAAGGTTCGTGAAGTATTTTGCAAATGCTATTTGCTTCTCGATGTATTCCGGGCGGGGCTCGGGTTCCTTCTTTTTCATCTGCGCATCATGATGTTCCTTTGCTATCCTGGCGTTTTCCTCGGCGGTACGATCATAAGGTCTGATAGGAAGATTAGCATGAGGTACCTTTGGGAGGGGCGATAGTTTGCGCTTTGGGGAGCTCCGTCGCTTAGAAATCATCGGCGGAGCGTTCTTGCTGGCACGCTTCCGCTTAGTATCCGGAGCGGGCGGCGGCGGAGTCGGACGACCCAAGTCCGGCGGCGGTGATCGAGATGGACTCGTGTTGTGCTGGCCATCGTCATGTGGAGGGATTGGAGGTGATGGAGGTGTAGGTGACCTGCGACGACTCGGAGGCGGTGTTGTCCTTGGGGCCGAGCCTGGAAGCTTGATGTAGTTCTTGTCCCATAGGATGACTCCACCCAGTACTTCTCCGAGTGTCCTCTCATCTTTGGGTCCAGCTATGTCGAGCTCCATAACATGAAACCTCGCCATGATTTCATCCACCCCGACTTTAGCAAAGCCAGCTGGAATCTCACGGCCATGCCAGTGTGCATCAGGGCCAGAAGGTAAAGCTTGTCCGATGGCCACCTTCATGGATATGTTCTTGAATTTCTGATGGAGTTCACATGACGTTGACTCCTTGATTCCATCCACGGGGTAGCCGGGACCGCCCTCTATCATTCTTCGTGCATAGTCGGGCGGGGCCTCAGATTCAGCCACGCTGCTTTTCCGCTTAGATGGGGCGCCGGTAATATCGAGTGCAGGATCTTCCTGGCGCGCTACTCCTCTAAGCTCATCAATCTGCTTCTGTTGCTCGTTAATCCTGGCAAGCAACTGGTTGAACTTGTCATTCTCCTCATCCTGCTGTCGCTTCTTTGATCTAGCTCGGCTTCTGTAAGTGTCTTGGTCTCTGGCAAACCCAAGCCACCATGGGTAAGAAGGACCGAAGCCTCGCGTTCGTCCTCCATGTTCGTCATTGCCGAGGACCAGTGTGAGCAAATCTTTCTCTCTATCTGCAGTGAACTGTCTTTTTCGCTCCTTAATTTCTTTCACTATCTTTTTCCAATTCTCCTTGGGTATCCTAAGACCGTCACTGCAGGTGAGGTCCCCTGTTTCTTTGTCGTACGAACCACCATGCGCAAGGAACCAATTTCTTGCTCTCAATTCCCACTCATCACGGAGTGGTTCAGGTATGATGCCTTTAGCTAGCAGATCTTGCTCTTTCTTATCCCACTTTGGGATGGCAGTCTCATAGCCCCCTGGCCCCAGCTTGTGGTGATATTTCTTCTTATCGGCATTTTTCTTGTTCTTTTCTGATAATGCCTCGGCATCTTCTGACTCCTTGTACTCTTGAAATGCCTTCCAGTGATTCGCCTGCTTGGCTAGATACCCCTCGAATACTGGCACTTTCTTTGTCTTCAGATAGTTTTTCCATAGCTTCTTCTTCCAGCTACGGAACAGTTCGGCCATCTTCTTTAGAGTCCACTGCTTGACTTTGGCCCTCAGTTTTTTTGTGGCGTCTTCATTCTCACATTCTGGCAGGTTGAAATGTGACATGAGATCATTCCAAAGATTATCTTTGTACCTTTCGGCGACATAGTCACTATCGGCTGCCCCTTTGCGCTTGTTCCACTCCCGAACGCTGATCGGGACGTGATCCCTAACGAGAACTCCGCATTGCTTCTTGAATGTGTCAGCAACATTCTTAGGAAGCTTGGGTTCGCCCGTAGGCAATATCACCTCAAAGGTGTAATGCATCCGTGCATCCAACTTTCTAGTCGGGCCTCGTTTCGTAGCTTTGCTCGATGTGGAGGCTTAAGAGGGAGAAACATTCGTCAAATGAATGTATATGTATACAATATAGAGCTATCTCCAATATTTTTCACATATTACAAGTGATTGTCGAACTTCATATGTATACCTCGCCGGACTTTATTATTTCTCCACCGGCTTCTCCACCGGCTTCTCCATCAATGGAGCTATCACCTTCTCCGTCATTGGACCTATCTCCTGCCCCATCGGCTTCATCTTCGTGTCCGTCGACCTCCATTCCATATCCGGAGGGGTTTAGATATGACGACAGAGATTCAGCTGGTTCAACGTCGGGGCCGTCTTTGATTATATCTTCGAGAAGTTCTTCCTCTTCGAGGTTCCTCATATGTGGATCCATAGTTCTGCAAAAAACGGACATTTGATTAACTAATAAACTAACAAACCATATAAGAGGGGTTGGAAACTTCGAAGTGTCGTTTTATATAGGAGGACCTTTAGTCCCGGGTCTTGGCTAGAACCTAAACTCTAAAATATGTCTAACGGATTCTCTTAACCTTTAAGGATTTAACAAAATGGCGACATTCTAGATGTGTAGAAAATGATCCTATTTTTCCTGGTCCCATCTACCCTTCTATATGTCACATTGTCTAGTGTCAAAGGACTTTGTTGAACTTTGTACCAAAAAAGAATTATTCTATCAGGAACTCCGTTCCAAAACAACTTTAGTCCCGGGTCGTGGCTCCACCCGGGACTCCTAGATTTCTGCATAGTATTCAAAGTAGGAGTACTTTTCCAATTTGAGCATTCAATAAGCAAAACCAAATCGTAAAATAAAGTAGTATTCAAATTAGCATGCATTTAATTATAAGCAAAACTACATCATCTCTTTTGTCCGTACATCGTTGAATGTTATCACTAATACTCCTCGAATACTATCATACATATAGCATCACTAATACAGCTAGAACCGTAGCGCCCGACGGGTATCGTCGCGGGTGGTGGACACCCAAAGAGAAGGAACCATCACAGGATCATAGCTCCAGTGAGATCCCTGAAGAACCTGCCAGGTATGCTCGAACCTGCCCTCCAACGCAACCATGTAGCGACGGACGTGCTCATCCTCCTCGCTGACACGGTGACGTACCACCTTCGCGGTGTCCGGAAGCCTCGGCACCGTCACTGGCCCACGCGACCGCCACCAAACAAGGATCGGGTCAACAATGGGCTGGCTCCTCACCAACCTACGCCCCCCGGAAGGTAGCACCTCCCAATACCAGCCGGGCGGAGCCCAGTCCCGGACATGGCCCCTGTGATCAAGCAGGTGTCCTCCGCCGAGTCGACGACGAGGATGCGGGATAGGCATCGTAAAATGAACTAAAAAAATAAACTAGTTCTATTAATTTTCTTGCTAAAAATAAACTAATTGTATATATAGTAAAATAAACTATTAACACTTAAGCATATACAATAGCAAAATTAAGCAATAATCTAAGAAACACTAATTAAGCATCTATATACGTAGGAATGTCTTCTTCTTCTTCTTCTTCTTCTTCTTCTTTCTTATTTTCTTCTCCGCTTCTTCTTCAACTTCTCTTCTTCTACTTCTCATCTTCTTCTATTTTTAATCTTCTTCTCCTCTCCTCCTCTTCTTATTCTCCTTTTTCTTCTTTTCTTCTCCTCCTCTTCTTATTTTCCTTTTTCCTAATCTTATTTTCTTATTTTTGTTCATCTTTCTTATTCTTGTAACCCTAACCTATTTCTAAATATTACTAACCCTAATAATCTAGCACAAACCTAATAACAATAGGAATTAAATGACAAAAAAAATCTTTTCTTCTCCTTTTTCTTCTTTTCTTCTCCTTTTTCTTCTTTTCTTCCCTTTTTCTTCTTTTCTTCTCCTTTTTCTTCTTTTCTTCTCCTTTTTCTTATTTTCTTCTCCTTTTTCTTCTTTTCTTTCCTTTTTCTTCTTTTCTTCTCCTTTTTCTTCTTTTCTTCTCCTTTTTCTTCTTTTCTTCTCGTTTTTCTTCTTTCCTTCTACCGGCCGGAGTGTTGGGGAGGAGGGGGCGGGGGGCTTACCGACCGGAGTGGGAGGTGTTGGGGAACGTCGCATGGGAAACAAAAATTTTTCCTACGCGCACGAAGACCTATCATGGTGATGTCCATCTACGAGAGGGGATGAGTGATCTATGTACCCTTGTAGATCGTACAACAGAAGCGTTAGAGAACGCGGTTGATGTAGTGGAACGTCCTCACGTCCCTCGATCCGCCCCGCGAACAATCCCGCGATCAGTCCCACGATCTAGTACCGAACGGACGGCACCTCCGCGTTCAGCACACGTACAGCTCGACGATGATCTCGGCCTTCTTGATCCAGCAAGAGAGACGGAGAGGTAGAAGAGTTCTCCGGCAGCGTGACGGCGCTCCGGAGGTTGGTGATGATCTTGTCTCAGCAGGGCTCCGCCCGAGCTCCGCAGAAACGCGATCTAGAGGAAAAAACTATGGAGGTATGTGGTCGGGCAGCCGTGAGAAAGTCGTCTCAAATCTGCCCTAAAAGCCCCATATATATAGGAGGAGGGAGGGGGACCTTGCCTTGGGGTCCAAGGGATCCCCAAGGGGTCGGCCGAGCCAGGGGGGAGGACTCTCCCCCCCCAAACCGAGTCCTACTTGGTTTGGTGGGAGGGAGTCCTTCCCCCTTCCCACTTGTCCCTTTTTTTCCTTTCCTTTGATTTTTTCTCTCTTGGCGCATAGGGGATTGGTGGGCTGTCCCACCAGCCCACTAAGGGCTGGTGTGACCCCCCCAAATGCCTATGGGCTTCCCCGGAGTGGGTTGCCCCCCTCCGGTGAACTCCCGGAACCCATTCGTCATTCCCGGTACATTCCCGGTAACTCCGAAAACCTTCCGGTAATCAAATGAGGTCATCCTATATATCAATCTTCGTTTCCGGACCATTCCGGAAACCCTCGTGACGTCCGTGATCTCATCCGGGACTCCGAACAACATTCGGTAACCAACCATATAACTCAAATACGCATAAAACAACGTCGAACCTTAAGTGTGCAGACCCTGCGGGTTCGAGAACTATGCAGACATGACCCGAGAGACTCCTCGGTCAATATCCAATAGCGGGACCTGGATGCCCATATTGGATCCTACATATTCTATGAAGATCTTATTGTTTGCACCTCAGTGCCAAGGATTCGTATAATCCCGTATGTCATTCCCTTTGTCCTTCGGTATGTTACTTGCCCGAGATTCGATCGTCAGTATCCGCATACCTATTTCAATCTCGTTTACCGGCAAGTCTCTTTACTCGTTCCGTAATACAAGATCCCGTAACTTACACTAAGTTACATTGCTTGCAAGGCTTGTGTGTGATGTTGTATTACCGAGTGGGCCCCGAGATACCTCTCCGTCACACGGAGTGACAAATCCCAGTCTTGATCCATACTAACTCAACTAACACCTTCGGAGATACCTGTAGAGCATCTTTATAGTCACCCAGTTACGTTGCGACGTTTGATACACAAAAAGCATTCCTCCGGTGTCAGTGAGTTATATGATCTCATGGTCATAGGAATAAATACTTGACACGCAGAAAACAGTAGCAACAAAATGACACGATCAACATGCTACGTCTATTAGTTTGGGTCTAGTCCATCACGTGATTCTCCTAATGACGTGATCTAGTTATCAAGCAACAACACCTTGTTCATAATCAGAAGACACGGATTATCATCGATCAACTGGCTAGCCAACTAGAGGCATGCTAGGGACGGTGTTTTGTCTATGTATCCACACATGTAAATGAGTCTTCATTCAATACAATTATAGCATGGATAATAAACTATTATCTTGATACAGGAATTATAATAATAACTATACATTTATTATTGCCTCTAGGGCATAATTCAAATAGTCTCCCACTTGCACTAGAGTCAATAATCTAGCCCTCACATCACCATGTGAATTACATTGTAATAAATCTAACACCCATACAGTTCTGGTGTCGATCATGTTTTGGCCGTGGAAGAGGTTTAGTCAGCGGGTCTGCTACATTCAGATCCGTGTGCACTTTGCATATATTTACGTCCTCCTCCTCGACGTAGTCGCGGATGAGGTTGAAGCGTCGTTTGATGTGTCTGGTCTTCTTGTGAAACCTTGGTTCCTTTGCTAAGGCAATGGCACCAGTGTTGTCACAGAACAAGGTTATTGGATCCAGTGCACTTGGCACCACTCCAAGATCCGTCATGAACTGCTTCATCCAGACACCCTCCTTAGCCGCCTCCGAGGCAGCCATGTACTCCGCTTCACATGTAGAATCTGCTACGACGCTTTGCTTGGAACTGCACCAGCTTACTGCACCCCCATTAAGAATAAATACGTATCCGGTTTGCGACTTAGAGTCGTCCGGATCTGTGTCAAAGCTTGCATCGACGTAACCTTTTACGGCGAGCTCTTCGTCACCTCCATACACGAGAAACATCTCCTTAGTCCTTTTCAGGTACTTCAGGATATTCTTGACCGCCGTCCAGTGATCCACTCCTGGATTACTCTGGAACCTACCTGCCATACTTATGGCCAGGCTAACATCCGGTCTAGTGCACAGCATTGCATACATGATAGAGCCTATGGCTGAAGCATAGGGGACGGAGCGCATATGCTCTCTATCTTCATCAGTTGCTGGGCACTGAGTCTTACTCAATCTCGTACCTTGTAACACTGGCAAGAACCCTTTCTTGGACTGTTCCATTTTGAACCTCTTCAAAACTTTATCAAGGTATGTGCTTTGTGAAAGTCCTATCAGGCGTTTTGATCTATCCCTATAGATCTTAATGCCTAGAATGTAAGCAGCTTCTCCTAGGTCCTTCATAGAGAAACTTTTATTTAAGTAACCTTTTATGCTCTCCAAAAGCTCTACGTTGTTTCCAATCAGTAATATGTCATCCACATATAATATTAGAAACGCCACAGAGCTCCCACTCACTTTCTTGTAAATACAAGATTCTCCAACCACTTGTATAAACCCAAATGCTTTGATCACCTCATCGAAGCGTTTGTTCCAACTCCGAGATGCTTGCACCAGTCCATAAATGGATCGCTGGAGCTTGCACACCTTGTCAGCATTTTTAGGATCGACAAAACCTTCGGGTTGCATCATATACAACTCTTCCTTAAGGAAACCGTTAAGGAACGCCGTTTTGACATCCATCTGCCAGATTTCATAATCGAAAAATGCAGCTATTGCTAACATGATTCTGACGGACTTAAGCATCGCTACGGGAGAGAAAGTCTCATCGTAGTCAATTCCTGGAACTTGTGAAAAACCCTTTGCCACAAGTCGAGCTTTATAAACGGTCACATTACCGTCAGCGTCCGTCTTCTTCTTAAAAATCCATTTGTTCTGAACAGCCTTGCGGCCCTCAGGCAGCATCTCCAAAGTCCACACTTTGTTCTCATACATGGATCCTATCTCGGATTTCATGGCTTCTAGCCATTTGTTGGAATCTGGGCCCACCATTGCTTCTTCATAATTTGCAGGCTCATTGTTGTCTAACAACATGATTGATAAGACGGGATTACCGTACCACTCTGGAGCAGCGCGTGATCTCGTCGACCTGCGTGGTTCAACAGAAACTTGAACTGGAGTTTCATGATCATCATCATTAACTTCCTCCTCAACTGGCGTCGCAATGACATAGGTTTCCCCTTGCCCTGCGCCACCATCCAGAGGGATGAGAGGTTCGACAACCTCGTCAAGTTCTATCTTCCTCCCACTCAATTCTCTCGAGAGAAACTCCTTCTCGAGAAAAGTTCCGTTCTTAGCAAAAAACACTTTGCCCTCGGATTTGAGATAGAAGGTGTACCCAACTGTCTCTTTTGGGTAACCTATGAAGACGCACTTTTCCGCTTTGGGTTCCAGCTTTTCAGGCTGAAGCTTTTTGACATAAGCATCACATCCCCAAACTTTAAGAAACGACAACTTTGGCCTTTTGCCATACCACAGTTCGTATGGTGTCGTCTCAACGGATTTCGATGGTGCCCTATTTAAAGTGAATGCAGCTGTTTCTAATGCATAACCCCAAAATGATAACGGCAAATCAGTAAGAGACATCATAGATCGCACCATTTCTAATAAAGTACGATTACGACATTCGGACACACCATTACGCTGTGGTGTTCCAGGCGGTGTCAACTGCGAAACAATTCCACATTGTCTTAAGTGAGTACCAAACTCGAAACTCAGATACTCACCCCCACGATCAGATCGTAGGAACTTGATCTTCTTGTTACGATGATTTTCCACTTCACTCTGAAATTGCTTGAACTTTTCAAATGTTTCAGACTTGTGCTTCATCAAGTAGACATAACCATATCTACTTAGATCGTCAGTGAAGGTGAGAAAATAACGATATCCGCCGCGTGCCTCCACGCTCATTGGACCACACACATCGGTATGTATGATTTCCAACAAGTCACTTGCACGCTCCATTGTTCCGGAGAACGGAGTCTTAGTCATCTTGCCCATGAGGCATGGTTCGCACGTATCAAGTGAATCAAAGTCAAGTGACTCCAAAAGTCCATCAGCATGGAGTTTCTTCACGCGCTTTACACCAATATGACCCAAGCGGCAGTGCCACAAAAATATGGCGCTATCATTGTTTACTCTAACTCTTTTGGTCTCAATGTTATGTATATGCGTATCTCTATCAAGATTCAATATGAACAATCCTCTCACATTCGGTGCATGACCATAAAAATGTTACTCATAGAAATAGAACAACCATTATTCTCAGACTTAAAAGAGTAACCGTCTCGCAATAAACAAGATCCAGATATAATGTTCATGCTCAACGCAGGCACTAAATAACAATGATTTAAGTTCATCACTAATCCCGATGGTAGTTGAAGTGACACTGTGCCGACGGCGATTGCATCAACCTTGGAACCGTTTCCTACGCGCATCGTCACTTCGTCTTTCGCCAGCCTTCGTCTATTCCGCAGTTCCTGCTTCGAGTTGCAAATGTGAGCAACAGAACCGGTATCGAATACCCAGGCACTACTACGAGAGCTGGTTAAGTACACATCAATAACATGTATATCAAATATACCTGATTTTTCTTGGCCCGCCTTCTTATCTGCCAGATACTTGGGGCAATTGCGCTTCCAGTGACCCATACCCTTGCAATAGAAGCACTCTGTTTCAGGCTTAGGTCCAGCCTTGGGTTTCTTCGGCGGATTGGCAACAGGCTTGCCGCTCTTCTTCGAATTGCCCTTCTTGCCTTTGCCGTTTCTCTTGAAACTAGTGGTCTTGCTCACCATCAACACTTGATGTTCTTTACGGAGTTCAGACTCTGCGACTTTCAGCATCGCAAACAACTCGCCGGGAGACTTGTTCATCCCTTGCATGTTGTAGTTCAACACAAAGCCTTTATAGCTTGGCGGCAGTGATTGAAGGATTCTGTCAGTGATAGCTTCTTGCGGGAGTTCAATCCCCAGTTCAGCTAGACGGTTTGAGTACCCAGACATTTTGAGCACATGTTCACTGACAGACGAGTTTTCCTCCATCTTGCAAGCATATAATTTATCGGAGGTCTCATACCTCTCGATCCGGGCGTTCTTCTGAAAGATGAACTTCAACTCCTGGAACATCTCAAATGCTCCATGACGCTCAAAGCGACGTTGAAGTCCCGGTTCTAAGCCATACAAGACTGCACATTGAACTATTGAGTAGTCCTCCTTACGCGCTAACCAAGCGTTCTTAACATCCTGATCAGCCGTAGCGGGTGGTTCATCTCCTAGCGCAGCATTAAGGACATAATCCTTCTTTCCAGCTTGTAAGATTAGCTTAAGATTACGAGCCCAGTCTACAAAGTTGCTTCCATCATCTTTCAATTTAGCTTTCTCTAGGAACATATTAAAATTGAGGATGACACTTGCGTGAGCCATGATCTACAACACAAATATATTCAAAGTGGACTTAGACTATGTTCAAGATAATTAGAGTTCAACTTAATCAAATTACATGCTAAACTCCCACTCAAAAAGTACATCTCTCTAGTCATTTGAGTGGTTCATGATCCACCTACACTATCCCAAGTCCGATCATCACGTGAGTCGGGAGTAGTTTCAGTGGTAAGCATCCCTATGCTAATCAAATCATCTATATGATTCATGATCGACCTTTCGGTCTCATGTGTTCCGAGGCCATGTCTGCACATGCTAGGCTCGTCAAGCTTAACCCGAGTGTTCCGCGTGCGCAACTGTTTTGCACCCGTTGTATGTGAACGTTGAGTCTATCACACCCGATCATCACGTGGTGTCTCGAAACGACGAACTGTAGCAACGGTGCACAGTCGGGGAGAACACAATTTCGTCTTGAAATTTTAGTGAGAGATCACCTCATAATGCTACCGTCGTTCTAAGTAAAATAAGGTGCATAAAAGGATTAACATCACATGCAATTCATAAGTGACATGATATGGCCATCATCACGTGCTTCTTGATCTCCATCACCAAAGCACCGGCACGATCTTGTTGTCACCGGCGCCACACCATGATCATCCATCAACGTGTTGCCATCGGGGTTGTCGTGCTACTTATGCTTTTACTACTAAAGCTACATCCTAGCAAAATAGTAAACGCATCTGCAAGCACAAATATGTTAGTATAAAGACAACCCTATGGCTCCTGCCGGTTGCCGTACCATCGACGTGCAAGTCGATATTTCTATTACAACATGATCATCTCATACATCCAATATATCACATCACATCGTTGGCCATATCACATCACAATCATACCCTGCAAAAACAAGTTAGACGTCCTCTAATTTTGTTGTTGCATGTTTTACGTGGTGACCAAGGGTATCTAGTAGGATCGCATCTTACTTACGCAAACACCACAACGGAGATATATGAGTTGCTATTTAACCTCATCCAAGGACCTCCTCGGTCAAATCCGATTCAACTAAAGTTGGAGAAACCGTCACTTGCCAGTCATCTTTGAGCAAAGGGGGTTACTCGTAACGATGAAACCAGTCTCTCGTAAGCGTACGAGTAATGTCGGTCCAAGCCGCTTCAATCCAACAATACCGCGGAATCAAGAAAAGACTAAGGAGGGCAGCAAAACGCACATCACCGCCCACAAAACCTTTTGTGTTCTACTCGTGAAGACATCTACGCATGAACCTAGCTCATGATGCCACTGTTGGGGAACGTCGCATGGGAAACAAAATTTTTTCCTACGCGCACGAAGACCTATCATGGTGATGTCCATCTACGAGAGGGGATGAGTGATCTACATACCCTTGTAGATCGTACAGCAGAAGCGTTAGAGAACGCGGTTGATGTAGTGGAACGTCCTCACGTCCCTCGATCCGCCCCGCGAACAATCCCGCGATCAGTCCCACGATCTAGTACCGAACGGACGGCACCTCCGCGTTCAGCACACGTACAGCTCGACGATGATCTCGGCCTTCTTGATCCAGCAAGAGAGACGGAGAGGTAGAAGAGTTCTCCGGCAGCGTGACGGCGCTCCGGAGGTTGGTGATGATCTTGTCTCAGCAGGGCTCCGCCCGAGCTCCGCCCGAGCTCCGCAGAAACGCGATCTAGAGGAAAAACTATGGAGGTATGTGGTCAGGCAGCCGTGAGAAAGTCGTCTCAAATCTGCCCTAAAAGCCCCATATATATAGGAGGAGGGAGGGGGACCTTTCCTTGGGGTCCAAGGGATCCCCAAGGGGTCGGCCGAGCCAGGGGGGAGGACTCTCCCCCCCCAAACCGAGTCCTACTTGGTTTGGTGGGAGGGAGTCCTTCCCCCTTCCCACTTCTCCCTTTTTTTCCTTTCCTTTGATTTTTTCTCTCTTGGCGCATAGGGGATTGGTGGGCTGTCCCACCAGCCCACTAAGGGCTGGTGTGACCCCCCCCCAAATGCCTATGGGCTTCCCCGGAGTGGGTTGCCCCCCTCCGGTGAACTCCCGGAACCCATTCGTCATTCCCGGTACATTCCCGGTAACTCCGAAAACCTTCCGGTAATCAAATGAGGTCATCCTATATATCAATCTTCATTTCCGGACCATTCCGGAAACCCTCGTGACGTCCGTGATCTCATCCGGGACTCCGAACAACATTCGGTAACCAACCATATAACTCAAATACGCATAAAACAACGTCGAACCTTAAGTGTGCAGACCCTGCGGGTTCGAGAACTATGCAGACATGACCCGAGAGACTCCTCGGTCAATATCCAATAGCGGGACCTGGATGCCCATATTGGATCCTACATATTCTACGAAGATCTTATCGTTTGAACCTCAGTGCCAAGGATTCGTATAATCCCGTATGTCATTCCCTTTGTCCTTCGGTATGTTACTTGCCCGAGATTCGATCGTCAGTATCCGCATACCTATTTCAATCTCGTTTACCGGCAAGTCTCTTTACTCGTTCCGTAATACAAGATCCCGTAACTTACACTAAGTTACATTGCTTGCAAGGCTTGTGTGTGATGTTGTATTACCGAGTGGGCCCCGAGATACCTCTCTGTCACACGGAGTGACAAATCCCAGTCTTGATCCATACTAACTCAACTAACACCTTCGGAGATACCTGTAGAGCATCTTTATAGTCACCCAGTTACATTGCGACGTTTGATACACACAAAGCATTCCTCCGGTGTCAGTGAGTTATATGATCTCATGGTCATAGGAATAAATACTTGACACGCAGAAAACAGTAGCAACAAAATGACACGATCAACATGCTACGTCTATTAGTTTGGGTCTAGTCCATCACGTGATTCTCCTAATGACGTGATCTAGTTATCAAGCAACAACACCTTGTTCATAATCAGAAGACACTGATTATCATCGATCAACTGGCTAGCCAACTAGAGGCATGCTAGGGACGGTGTTTTGTCTATGTATCCACACATGTAAATGAGTCTTCATTCAATACAATTATAGCATGGATAATAAACTATTATCTTGATACAGGAATTATAATAATAACTATACATTTATTATTGCCTCTAGGGCATAATTCCAACAGGAGGGGAGGGCGTCGACGACGGCGAGGAGGATGACAGGCGGCGGCGAGGAGTACGACGGCGACGGCGAGGAGGACGGCAGGCAGCGGTGAGGAGGACGGCGGGCAGCCTGGCGGCGTCGAGTTCGTCGGTGCCGCGCCGGGCAGAAGAAGAAGAACGAAATGACGATTTGGGTTGGAAATTTCCAACTCCTGCTTATATAGTAGGATCTTTGGTCCCGGTTCGGGGCTCGAACCGGGACTAAAGACACCCTTTAGTCCCGGGTGGAGCCACGACCCGGGACTAAAGGCCCTTTTTCGGCAGACCAAAAGGCGGGAAGCAGGGGCCTTTAGTCCCGGGTCGGGGCTCGAGCCGGGACTAAAGACACCCTTTAGTCCCGGGTGGATCGACGACCCAGGACTAAAGGCCCGTGCTCGGCAGGCGGCAGGCGAGGGGCTTTAGTCCCGGGTCGTGGCTCCACCCGGGACTAAAGCCCCTCCGCTGGCTGCACTATAAGTTTAGTCCCACCTCGCCCAGCAAGGGGGACTAACACTAGTTGATAAGCCCCGTGGCAGCATCTCCATCGAGCTCCTCTCTAAAGCAGGCTTACGGGCCTAAACTGACTGTAAATTTTAAAATTGAAACTATATTTGAAATTATGGAGAAAATTAAACCTGAATTCAAAGTGAGGTCACTTTGAATTTAGGTTTAATTTTCTCTATAAATTCTCATATAGTTTCAATTTTTTTTCTATTTTCAAAATTAACCTATTTTGTTATTTTCAATTAAAAACTATGTTTATTAAAATTCTTTTTGCATATTTGAGAATTTGACAAAACTATGATAATGAAAAGTGTTTGAAATTGAATAAATAATTCAAAACTATTTTATATTTTCAAAATTAATTATTTTGACTATCCAAACTATTAACTATTTTGTTATTTTCAATTAAAAACTATGTTTATTAAAATTCTTTTTGCATATTTGAGAATTTGACAAAACTATGATAATGAAAAGTGTTTGAAATTGAATAAATAATTCAAAACTATTTTATATTTTCAAAATTAATTGTTTTGACTATCCAAACTATTAACTATTTTTTTTATTTTCAATTAAAAACTATGTTTATTAAAATTATTTTTGCATATTTGAGAATTTGACAAAACTATGATAATGAACTCCATACTTTTTGTGTGTTCAAAATGCACCATTCAAAGGCACATCACAAAATTTCAACAATTTCTCACTTCATTTGGTATTCTTCGTGCATTTACTTATTTTTTTTGAGCTAGTTGACCCTGAAATTGAAAAGCACTACAAATGAACTCTGAAAATGTTGAAAGTTGGCATGCTATCATCATTTCACCCACATAGCATGTGTTAAAAAGTTGAGAGGGCTACGACAAAAACTGGATGCACTTCGTGTACAAAACGGACAATCTCTCTCGAAGTATCAGGGTTTCGAACGAGAACTCATCTCTTACAAAGGGATTTTATTTTTTTAAACTTATTTGAACTCCATACTTTTTGTGTGTTCAAAATGCACCATTCAAAGGCACATCACAAAATTTCAACAATTTCTGACTTCATTTGGTATATTTCGTGCATTTACTTACTTTTTTTGAGCTAGTTGACCTTGAAATTGAAAAGCACTACAAATGAACTCTGAAAATGTTGAAAGTTGGCATGCTATCATCATTTCACCCACATAGCATGTGTTAAAAAGTTGAGAGGGCTACGACAAAAACTGGATGCACTTCGTGTACAAAACGGACAATCTCTCTCGAAGTATTAGGGTTTCGAACGAGAACTCATCTCTTACAAAGGGATTTCATTTTTTTTGAACTTATTTGAACTCCATACTTTTTGTGTGTTCAAAATGCACCATTCAAAGGCACATCACAAAATTTCAACAATTTATGACTTCATTTGGTATTCTTCGTGCGTTTACTTATTTTTTTGAGCTAGTTGACCCTGAAATTGAAAAGCACTACAAATGAACTCTGAAAATGTTGAAAGTTGGCATGCTATCATCATTTCACCCACATAGCATGTGTTAAAAAGTTGAGAGGGCTACGACAAAAACTGGATGCACTTCGTGTACAAAACGGACAATCTCTCTCGAAGTATCAGGGTTTCGAACGAGAACTCATCTCTTACAAAGGGATTTCATTTTTTTGAACTTATTTGAACTCCATACTTTTTGTGTGTTCAAAATGCACCATTCAAAGGCACACCACAAAATTTCAACAATTTCTGAGTTCATTTGGTAATCTTCATGCATTTACTTATTTTTTTTGAGCTAGTTGACCCTGAAATTGAAAAGCACTACAAATGAACTGTGAAAATGTTGAAAGTTGGCATGCTATCATCATTTCACCCACATAGCATGTGTTAAAAAGTTGAGAGGGCTACGACAAAAACTGGATGCACTTCGTGTACAAAACGGACAATCTCTCTCGAAGTATTAGGGTTTCGAACGAGAACTCATCTCTTACAAAGGGATTTCATTTTTTTGAACTTATTTGAACTCCATACTTTTTGTGTGTTCAAAATGCACCATTCAAAGGCACATCACAAAATTTCAACAATTTATGACTTCATTTGGTATTCTTCGTGCGTTTACTTATTTTTTTGAGCTAGTTGACCCTGAAATTGAAAAGCACTACAAATGAACTCTGAAAATGTTGAAAGTTGGCATGCTATCATAATTTCACCCACATAGCATGTGTTAAAAAGTTGAGAGGGCTACGACAAAAACTGGATGCACTTCGTGTACAAAACGGACAATCTCTCTCGAAGTATCAGGGTTTCGAACGAGAACTCATCTCTTACAAAGGGATTTTATTTTTTTAAACTTATTTGAACTCCATACTTTTTGTGTGTTCAAAATGCACCATTCAAAGGCACATCACAAAATTTCAACAATTTCTGACTTCATTTGGTATATTTCATGCATTTACTTACTTTTTTTGAGCTAGTTGACCTTGAAATTGAAAAGCACTACAAATGAACTCTGAAAATGTTGAAAGTTGGCATGCTATCATCATTTCACCCACATAGCATGTGTTAAAAAGTTGAGAGGGCTACGACAAAAACTGGATGCACTTCGTGTACAAAACGGACAATCTCTCTCGAAGTATTAGGGTTTCGAACGAGAACTCATCTCTTACAAAGGGATTTCATTTTTTTGAACTTATTTGAACTCCATACTTTTTGTGTGTTCAAAATGCACCATTCAAAGGCACATCACAAAATTTCAACAATTTATAACTTCATTTGGTATTCTTCGTGCGTTTACTTATTTTTTTGAGCTAGTTGACCCTGAAATTGAAAAGCACTACAAATGAACTCTGAAAATGTTGAAAGTTGGCATGCTATCATCATTTCACCCACATAGCATGTGTTAAAAAGTTGAGAGGGCTACGACAAAAACTGGATGCACTTCGTGTACAAAACGGACAATCTCTCTCGAAGTATCAGGGTTTCGAACGAGAACTCATCTCTTACAAAGGGATTTCATTTTTTTGAACTTATTTGAACTCCATACTTTTTGTGTGTTCAAAATGCACCATTCAAAGGCACACCACAAAATTTCAACAATTTCTGAGTTCATTTGGTAATCTTCATGCATTTACTTATTTTTTTTGAGCTAGTTGACCCTGAAATTGAAAAGCACTACAAATGAACTGTGAAAATGTTGAAAGTTGGCATGCTATCATCATTTCACCCGCATAGCATGTGTTAAAAAGTTGAGAGGGCTACGACAAAAACTGGATGCACTTCGTGTACAAAACGGACAATCTCTCTCGAAGTATTAGGGTTTCGAACGAGAACTCATCTCTTACAAAGGGATTTCATTTTTTTGAACTTATTTGAACTCCATACTTTTTGTGTGTTCAAAATGCACCATTCAAAGGCACATCACAAAATTTCAACAATTTATGACTTCATTTGGTATTCTTCGTGCGTTTACTTATTTTTTTGAGCTAGTTGACCCTGAAATTGAAAAGCACTACAAATGAACTCTGAAAATGTTGAAAGTTGGCATGCTATCATCATTTCACCCACATAGCATGTGTTAAAAAGTTGAGAGGGCTACGACAAAAACTGGATGCACTTCGTGTACAAAACGGACAATCTCTCTCGAAGTATCAGGGTTTCGAACGAGAACTCATCTCTTACAAAGGGATTTTATTTTTTTAAACTTATTTGAACTCCATACTTTTTGTGTGTTCAAAATGCACCATTCAAAGGCACATCACAAAATTTCAACAATTTCTGACTTCATTTGGTATATTTCATGCATTTACTTACTTTTTTTGAGCTAGTTGACCTTGAAATTGAAAAGCACTACAAATGAACTCTGAAAATGTTGAAAGTTGGCATGCTATCATCATTTCACCCACATAGCATGTGTTAAAAAGTTGAGAGGGCTACGACAAAAACTGGATGCACTTCGTGTACAAAACGGACAATCTCTCTCGAAGTATTAGGGTTTCGAACGAGAACTCATCTCTTACAAAGGGATTTCATTTTTTTGAACTTATTTGAACTCCATACTTTTTGTGTGTTCAAAATGCACCATTCAAAGGCACATCACAAAATTTCAACAATTTATAACTTCATTTGGTATTCTTCGTGCGTTTACTTATTTTTTTGAGCTAGTTGACCCTGAAATTGAAAAGCACTACAAATGAACTCTGAAAATGTTGAAAGTTGGCATGCTATCATCATTTCACCCACATAGCATGTGTTAAAAAGTTGAGAGGGCTACGACAAAAACTGGATGCACTTCGTGTACAAAACGGACAATCTCTCTCGAAGTATCAGGGTTTCGAACGAGAACTCATCTCTTACAAAGGGATTTCATTTTTTTGAACTTATTTGAACTCCATACTTTTTGTGTGTTCAAAATGCACCATTCAAAGGCACACCACAAAATTTCAACAATTTCTGAGTTCATTTGGTAATCTTCATGCATTTACTTATTTTTTTTGAGCTAGTTGACCCTGAAATTGAAAAGCACTACAAATGAACTGTGAAAATGTTGAAAGTTGGCATGCTATCATCATTTCACCCGCATAGCATGTGTTAAAAAGTTGAGAGGGCTACGACAAAAACTGGATGCACTTCGTGTACAAAACGGACAATCTCTCTCGAAGTATTAGGGTTTCGAACGAGAACTCATCTCTTACAAAGGGATTTCATTTTTTTGAACTTATTTGAACTCCATACTTTTTGTGTGTTCAAAATGCACCATTCAAAGGCACATCACAAAATTTCAACAATTTATGACTTCATTTGGTATTCTTCGTGCGTTTACTTATTTTTTTGAGCTAGTTGACCCTGAAATTGAAAAGCACTACAAATGAACTCTGAAAATGTTGAAAGTTGGCATGCTATCATCATTTCACCCACATAGCATGTGTTAAAAAGTTGAGAGGGCTACGACAAAAACTGGATGCACTTCGTGTACAAAACGGACAATCTCTCTCGAAGTATCAGGGTTTCGAACGAGAACTCATCTCTTACAAAGGGATTTTATTTTTTTAAACTTATTTGAACTCCATACTTTTTGTGTGTTCAAAATGCACCATTCAAAGGCACATCACAAAATTTCAACAATTTCTGACTTCATTTGGTATATTTCATGCATTTACTTACTTTTTTTGAGCTAGTTGACCTTGAAATTGAAAAGCACTACAAATGAACTCTGAAAATGTTGAAAGTTGGCATGCTATCATCATTTCACCCACATAGCATGTGTTAAAAAGTTGAGAGGGCTACGACAAAAACTGGATGCACTTCGTGTACAAAACGGACAATCTCTCTCGAAGTATTAGGGTTTCGAACGAGAACTCATCTCTTACAAAGGGATTTCATTTTTTTGAACTTATTTGAACTCCATACTTTTTGTGTGTTCAAAATGCACCATTCAAAGGCACATCACAAAATTTCAACAATTTATAACTTCATTTGGTATTCTTCGTGCGTTTACTTATTTTTTTGAGCTAGTTGACCCTGAAATTGAAAAGCACTACAAATGAACTCTGAAAATGTTGAAAGTTGGCATGCTATCATCATTTCACCCACATAGCATGTGTTAAAAAGTTGAGAGGGCTACGACAAAAACTGGATGCACTTCGTGTACAAAACGGACAATCTCTCTCGAAGTATCAGGGTTTCGAACGAGAACTCATCTCTTACAAAGGGATTTCATTTTTTTGAACTTATTTGAACTCCATACTTTTTGTGTGTTCAAAATGCACCATTCAAAGGCACACCACAAAATTTCAACAATTTCTGAGTTCATTTGGTAATCTTCATGCATTTACTTATTTTTTTTGAGCTAGTTGACCCTGAAATTGAAAAGCACTACAAATGAACTGTGAAAATGTTGAAAGTTGGCATGCTATCATCATTTCACCCGCATAGCATGTGTTAAAAAGTTGAGAGGGCTACGACAAAAACTGGATGCACTTCGTGTACAAAACGGACAATCTCTCTCGAAGTATTAGGGTTTCGAACGAGAACTCATCTCTTACAAAGGGATTTCATTTTTTTGAACTTATTTGAACTCCATACTTTTTGTGTGTTCAAAATGCACCATTCAAAGGCACATCACAAAATTTCAACAATTTATGACTTCATTTGGTATTCTTCGTGCGTTTACTTATTTTTTTGAGCTAGTTGACCCTGAAATTGAAAAGCACTACAAATGAACTCTGAAAATGTTGAAAGTTGGCATGCTATCATCATTTCACCCACATAGCATGTGTTAAAAAGTTGAGAGGGCTACGACAAAAACTGGATGCACTTCGTGTACAAAACGGACAATCTCTCTCGAAGTATCAGGGTTTCGAACGAGAACTCATCTCTTACAAAGGGATTTTATTTTTTTAAACTTATTTGAACTCCATACTTTTTGTGTGTTCAAAATGCACCATTCAAAGGCACATCACAAAATTTCAACAATTTCTGACTTCATTTGGTATATTTCATGCATTTACTTACTTTTTTTGAGCTAGTTGACCTTGAAATTGAAAAGCACTACAAATGAACTCTGAAAATGTTGAAAGTTGGCATGCTATCATCATTTCACCCACATAGCATGTGTTAAAAAGTTGAGAGGGCTACGACAAAAACTGGATGCACTTCGTGTACAAAACGGACAATCTCTCTCGAAGTATTAGGGTTTCGAACGAGAACTCATCTCTTACAAAGGGATTTCATTTTTTTGAACTTATTTGAACTCCATACTTTTTGTGTGTTCAAAATGCACCATTCAAAGGCACATCACAAAATTTCAACAATTTATAACTTCATTTGGTATTCTTCGTGCGTTTACTTATTTTTTTGAGCTAGTTGACCCTGAAATTGAAAAGCACTACAAATGAACTCTGAAAATGTTGAAAGTTGGCATGCTATCATCATTTCACCCACATAGCATGTGTTAAAAAGTTGAGAGGGCTACGACAAAAACTGGATGCACTTCGTGTACAAAACGGACAATCTCTCTCGAAGTATCAGGGTTTCGAACGAGAACTCATCTCTTACAAAGGGATTTCATTTTTTTGAACTTATTTGAACTCCATACTTTTTGTGTGTTCAAAATGCACCATTCAAAGGCACACCACAAAATTTCAACAATTTCTGAGTTCATTTGGTAATCTTCATGCATTTACTTATTTTTTTTGAGTTAGTTGACCCTGAAATTGAAAAGCACTACAAATGAACTGTGAAAATGTTGAAAGTTGGCATGCTATTATCATTTCACCCGCATAGCATGTGTTAAAAAGTTGAGAGGGCTATGACATTATTACATTATTGCACCAATATTCCTATCTATTATTTCTGTTTTCTTCTGGGTTGTAGCCATGGAGAATCTTCATCATTCAGTAGGATTCTTGGGTCAGTTTTCACTTTGAAGGGCGGAATTTCATGAAACTTATTATAATCTACTGACATGTCTGTCTTGTCATCTACTCCCACGATGTTTCTTTTCCCTGAAAGAACTATGTGGCGTTTTGGCTCATCGGACGATATCTTCTTTTGCTGATTTCTTTTTCTCATTTTTGTAGACATGTCCTGCACATAGAAAACCTGAGCGACATCGTTGGCTAGGACAAATGGTTCGTCCATGTACGCAAGATTGTTGAGATCCATTGTTGTCATGCCGTACTTTTGGTCTACAATTACCCCGCCTCCTGTCAGCTTCACCCATTTGCACCGAAACAAAGGGATCTTAAAAGTAGGTCCATAGTCAAGTTCCCATATCTCCTCTATGTATCCGTAATATGTTTCCAAACAGTGCCCATTCTCGTCTGTTGCATCAAAGCGGACACCACTATTTTGGTTGGTGCTCTTTTTATCTTGGGCAACCGTGTAAAATGTATTCCCATTTATCTCATACCCTTGGAAAGTACATATAGTCGAAGATGGTGGCCTGGCCAAACAGTACAGCTGATCTCCAACGGTGTCATCATTCATGAGATGTGTCTGCAACCAACTGCCGAAAGTCTTCTCGTGTTCCCCTTTAATCCAAGAGTCAGCCTTCCCCGGGTTTTCGGAGCGTAGAATATTCTTGTGTCTCACGATATACGGAGCCACCACGGTGGAATTGTCTAGAACTGTGTAGTGTGCTTGAGAGAAAGAATGCCCGTCCATACATACTTTTGCTTTCCTTCCTAGTGTGCCTTTTCCTGTCAGCCTACCCTCATACCGAGATTCAGGAACACCATTCGGCTTAAGGTCAGGAAGAAAGTCCACACAAAACTCAATGACCTCATCTGTTCCATAGCCCTTGGAGATGCTTCCTTCTGGCCTAGCACGGTTACGAACATATTTCTTTAAGACTCCCATGAACCTCTCGAAGGGGAACATATTGTGTAGAAACACAGGACCGAGAATTCTAATCTCTTCGACTAGGTGAACTAGGAGGTGTGTCATTATATTGAAGAAGGATGGCGGGAACAAAAACTCAAAGCTGACCAGACATTGGACCACATCAATCTGTAACCCTGATATACTTTCTCGATCGATTACCTTCTGAGAAATTGCATTGAGGAATGCACATACCTTCACAATTGCCAGGCGAACATTTTCCGGTAGAATTCCCCTCAATGCATCCGGAAGCAATTGCGTCATAAGCACGTGGTAGTCATGAGACTTTAGGTTTTGGATTTTTTTTGTCTTTCATATTTACGATTCCCTTTATATTCGACGAGAAGCCAGTCGGGACCTTGATACTGAAAAGGACTTCAAAGAAGATTTCCTTCTCTTCCTTAGTAAGAGCGTAGCTGGAACGCCCTTGAAACTGCCCTGGATGCATGCCATCTCTTCCTTTATGACGTCCCTGGTCCTCCCGTGCTTCCGGTGTATCTTTCGACTTCCCATACAAGCCCAGGAAGCCTAGAATATTCACGCAGAGATTCTTCGTCAGGTGCATCACGTCGATTGCCGAGCGGACCTCATGGACTTCCCATTAGGGTAGCTCCCAAAATATAGATTTCTTCTTCCACATGGGTACGCGCTTATCAGGGCCGTTAGGAGCAGGTTGGCTGCCAGGACCCTTTCCAAAGATTACTTTTAAATCTTTGACCATATCAAATACTTCAGCACTAGTACGGATGACATGCTTCCCCCGGGGTTCTGCCTTGCCATTGAAATGCTTGCCTTTTTTCTTTAAGGGATGCTTGGGAGGAAGAAAATGACGATTGTACGGGTACACATTCTTCCTACATTTGTCCCGATATATACTTTCTGTCTGATCCAAATAGTGCGTGCATGCATTGTATCCCTTGTTTGACTGTCCTGAAATGTTACTAAGAGCAGGCCAATCATTGATGGTTACGAAAAGCAACGCTCGAAGGTCAAATTCCTCTTGTTTGTGCTCGTCCCACACACGTACACCTGGTTCGGCCCACAACTATAAAAGTTCATCAACTAATGGCCTTAGGTACACATCAATATCGTTGCCGGGTTGCTTTGGACCTTGGATAAGCACTGTCATCATAATGAACTTCCGATTCATGCACAAACAAGGAGGAAGGTTGTAGATACATAAAGTAACGGGCCAGGTGCTGTGACTGCAACTCTGCTCCCCAAAAGGATTCATGCCATCTGTACTCAGACCTAACCATAAGTTCCTTGCGTCATCTGCAAATCTCGGGAACTCTCTCTCGATTTTTCTCCACTGCCGACCATCAGCGGTGTGCCTCAACTTATCGTCTTTCATACGATCTTCCATGTGCCATCGCAACAACTTCGCATGATCTTTATTTCTGAACAGACGTTTCAACCGTGGTATTATAGGAGCATACCACATCACCTTGGAAGGAACCCTCTTCCTGGGTGGCTCGCCCTCAATATCACCAGGGTCATCTTTTCTGATCTTATACCGCAATGCAGTGCATACCTGGCATTTATCCATATTCTCGTACTTCTCACCGCGGTAGAGGATGCAGTCATTAGGGCATGCATGTATCTTCTGCACGTCTAATCCTAGAGGGCAGACAAGCTTCTTTGCTTCGTACGTGCTGGCGGGCAATTCGTTCTTTCTTGGAAGCATCTTCTTCATCAGTACCAGCAACTTTTCGAATGACGAGTCAGTCACACCGGTCTCTGCCTTCTACTTTAGCAATTCCAGTGTGCTACCCAGCTTCTTCTGGCCATCTTCACAAGTTGGGTACAACAATTTGTTGTGGTCCTATAACATCTGCTCGAACTGCAACCTCTCCTTTTCTGTGTCGCAACCTCGCCGTGCATAAGAAATGACCCGGCCAAGATCATCAGTGGGCTCATCTGGTTCCCGTTCTTCATCCTGATCTTCTTCTTCATTGTCTTCCATTGCAGTATCAGCATACTCAGGGAACATAGATCGGTAGTTGTCATCATCGTTCTCTTCTTCTTCATCGTCGTCTTCCATCATAACCCCTCTTTCTCCGTGCTTGGTCCAAACATTATAGCCCGACATAAAACTGGACCGAAGCAGGTGGCTCTGAATGACTCTTGAGGAAGTGTAATCCTTCTCATTCCAACATTCAACACATGGACAAAACATATAGCCACCACCATGCTTGTTCGCATCGGCTGCATCTCGAAAAGAATGCACGCCTTCTCTGTAAGCGGCTGTGCGTCGATCACCGTACATCCATGGATGGCTCATCTGCGTTATACGACAGTATATGAAATACAATCATGATCCTAAAAATGAGTACCGCACGGTCTAAACGAGGAAATATAGTTGCTAACCTTTTAGAATAAGTAGAAATAAAGAGGAAGAGGTTTAAGCGTGGCTCGGGCATCTCATATCGTAGTTGTGTTCGGTGAACTGAAGCGGCATCGCTCTAACACACATTTCAACAAACACCTCTAGTGCATAAAAAAAATGGAGAGCTAGCACACACCCACACTCTTCCATCCAAGAAAAATGCAAGGAAGAGGGGAGAGGGGGGCTGTGCTATATATAGGCAGAGGACTTTAGTCCCGGTTTGAGACACAAACCGGGACTAAAGGTGGCGCACATGCGGGCTGCACACTGCGTAGCCCTTTAGTCCTGGTTTGAGACACAAACCATGACTAAAGGCTCCTTATGGGCCGGGACCAAAGCCTCGTGGGCGGCATTGCGATTTGGGGCGACGTGGCCGGGCCTTTAGTCCTGGCCCAGAGGGAGGCCGGGACTAAAGGGTCCAGGCCAAAGGCCCGTTTTCCACTAGTGCATCTCTTAATATAGACACCTATCTGAATTAATAATATTGCACCCACCCCTTTTTCATATCACCACATCAATATCATTAACCCACAATTTCTCTATATGTGATACATGATGGTTTTCATTATCGCTCATTGAATACTCATTATTTTTGATCTAGTCTTATGACTCATGCAAATTACCATCACTATTTGTCCATATCTCAAACAAATACAAGTGAGGAATGAGAGCATAATATTTCCATAAAATCTACACGCCACCGTGATAAAAAAGATATAAGTGAAGTACTAGAGCAACTACTAAGCTCAAAAGATATAAGTGAAGCACATAGAGTATTCTAACAAATTGCGATGATGTGGTCTCTCTATAAAATAGGTGTGTCCAACAAACAATGATTGTGGAAAACTGAAAGTAAAAGAAAACAAAAGCAGACGACGCTCCAAGCAAAACACATATCATGTGATGAATAAAGATATAGCTCCAAGTAACATACCGATGGATTGAGACGAAAAGAGGGGATGACACGGAAAGCTTAGATGCTTGAGTCTTCCTAGAATATTACCTTGGGATTCTTTGGGAATCCCCAAGCTTAGGATTTTTCTTCTTCTCAATCCTTTGTCCATCGGGAGAATACCCAAAACTTGAAAACTTCAATCACATAAAACTCAACAAAGCATCGTGAGATCCGTTAGTATAAGCAACATATCAAATACTTTCAGGTGTTGTTATAAGTTGATTATTATTTTATTTTAGCATAGGATACTGTATCCTAACTCCTCCACGGCTCGTACCAACCGATACAATTCATAGAATCATCAAAACATGCAAACTACCCATGCAAAAATAGGACATGACTAACACAGAACAGTCTATAGTAATCTGTAATGAACCTATACTTATACAACTCCAAAACTTATGAAAAAGTAGGACTGCATGAGGAATTTGTATATAAGTACCATGTAAAAGTTTCAACTTAAAAATACTTTCGAGTAAAATCAGAGAAATTCTTCACTAGACGTCAAAGTTTCTGTTTTTGCATCGTATCAATTCTACTCATCATGCAAATCATCCTAAAGGCTTTACTTGGCAGAAACACTAATTGAAACATAAAACCAATCATTATAGAGGCAAGAATCATGTTATCTCAAACTAACATAAAGGTAACTATTTGGTTGCTTCCCAACAAGCGCTATAGTTTTACGCCCCTAGCTAGGCATATTGCATAGTTTCAAGTGTTGTCATCTTTGACACTTAACCCATAAGTGGCTCTCATGATTGATTCATATGGTGGCCTAATTATCTTTGTAATGTAGTGTTCCATTCCTTTCTTTAATGGAAATTGGAACCTTATATTTCCCTCTTTCATGTCAATGATTGCACCTATAGTTTGTAGGAAGGGTCTTCCATGTATAATTGGACAAGTAGGGTTGCAATCAATATCAAGCACAGTGAAATCTAGAGGCACATAATTTTTATTTGGAATTATCATCACATCATATGCTACCCAAGGGTTTCTTGATGGTAGAATCCGCAATATGCAAGTTTAGGGAACATTCTTCAATATTAGTGAGACCAAGCACATCACATAAAGTGTTAGGTATAGTTGAAACACTAGCACCAAGGTCACATAAAGCATTGCATTCATATTTATTTATCTTAATTTTTATAGTAGGTTCCCACTCACCATGCAACTTTCTAGGAATAGTAACTTGGAGCTCAAGTTTCTCAGCATAAGCTTTCACCATAGCTTCCACTATATGTTGAGTAAAAGCTTTGTTTTGTTCATAAGCATTGGGTGAGAAAATAATGGATTCCAGCAAGGAAATACATTCTAATAAAGAGAAATTATCATAATTAAAGTACTTGTCATCCAAAATAGTGGGCACATCGCTAGTTAATGTTTTGACCTCTCCGAACCCACATTTTCAGTTTTAGCATTAAAATCATCACCCTCCAAGCAAATGAGACGTTCCTTTACTAGAGTTGACTCATCTCGAGTCCCTTTATCATTAAAATTAAGATAAGTAAACAAATATTCAATAGGAGAAGTACCAATCATTTTGACATCTTCATCATGATTCCGGTAAAACCGGGTGGAAGAGCTTTTTCTAGGAATTCCTGCTTAGCTTTCAACTTAGCGGTCCTCTCCTTACTTTCATTAAAAGAAACTTGGATAGATTTAGTAGTCTCATTAAAATCATGCTTCGGACGCGAAGATTTTTTAAGAGTTTCTATATCAAGAGCAATCCTATCCCTGTTTTTGGCCAAAGTATCAACAACATGCAATTTTTCTTCTACCATAGTATTGAAAACTTTTTTAGAATTAATGAATTCCCTTATTGTGTTAGGAAGATCGGAGGGTATCCTATTAGAATTTCTAGATTAATTTCCATAAGAATTACCATAAGAATTTCCATAACCATTAGGATTATTACCGGGATATGGCCTAGCATTGAAATTACCCCTATAAGCGTTGTTGTTGAAATTATTTCGCGAGAAAAATTTCACATCAATAGCATCATTATTTTTTTCAGTAAAGGTAGACAAGGGCATATAATTAGGATGAACATGAGTATTTTTGTTAGAAACCAAATTCATAAGAGCATCAACTTTTTCACTCAAAGTAGCGATTTCCTTAACAGAATTTTACCTTCTTACGAGTTGGAGCTCTTTCGGTATGCCATTGAGAATAGTTGGCCATTATGTTGTCTAGAAGTTTGGTTGCCTCTCCTAGGGTCACCTCCATGAATGTACCAACTGCGGTAGAATCTAGAAGATTTCTAGACACAAAGTTTAGTCCAACATAGAAATTTTGGATAATCATCCAGAAGTTTAAACCATGTGTTGGAAAATTCCATATCATGAATTTCATCCTCTCCCAAGCTTATGCAACATGTTCATGATCTTGCTGTTTAAAATTCATTTTTTGATTTCTAAGGGAGAAGATTTTAGCAGGAGGAAAATACTTGGCAATAAAAGCATCTTTACACTTATCCCAGGTTCCAAGACTATTACGTGGAAAAGATGAAAACCAAGCTTTAGCTTCCTCTCTGAGTGAAAAAGGAAACAATTTTAATTTCACAATATCATTATCCATATCCTTTTTCTTTTGCATATCACAAAGTTCATCAAAGGTATTAAGATGTGAAGCTCATTAGGACTTACCGAAAATTTCTCTTTCATGATAAGATTCAATAATGTAGCATTAATATCAAAAGCATCCAGAGTAGTGGTAGGTGGTATAGGAGTACTAACAAAATCATTGTTATTAGTATTTGAGAAGTCACACAACTCAGTAGTATCTTGAGACATGGTGACCGAGAAAGCAAAGTAACAAGCAAGACAAGCAAATTAGAGAGCGAAGATGCAATCTAGTGACAGGCTAAGAAAGCAAAGATAAATATTTTTGTATTTTTATATTTTTGAGACAAACTAAATATACCAAAAATAAAAAGAGGAACAAGTGAATGAAATTTTGTGTGGAGTTACTTGGTAGTTGCTGATGATATTCCCCGGCAACGGCGCCAGAAATCCTTCCTCATACTTGTGATGTGCATTGGGTTTTCCGTGAAGAGGAACGGGTTATCGCAACACAATGTGGGTAAGTATTTCCCTCAGTTATGAAACCAAGGTTTATCGAACCAATAGGAATGTCAACCAGAACCGTCTTCACTGACTGCACACAAAAGAACAATAAACTTGCACCCAACGCAGGCAAGAGGGTTGTCAATCCTCTTGTCTTGTTATTTGCAAGCAAGTGAGGTGTGTAGATAATTGTAGATAGCAAGATCAAATAAAAACAAGTAAATGGAAGCAAGGTAATGAAGGTTTTATCAATATGTTGTGAATAGACCCCGGGGCCATAGCTTTCCCTAATGGCATTTCTCATGTAAAATAACATACAGTGGGTAAACAAATTACTGTTCGGCAATTGACATAAAAGTGGATAGTTATGCAATATTCACAGCAATTATCATGTGCAGATATGCACCACATTCATAAAAAATAGGCTGACCCCTTCCTGCACCTATTACTATTACTCCACTCATCAACTGCTATCCAGCATGCATCTAGAGTATTAAGTAAAACAGAGTGATGCATGGAGAAGGATGACATGATGTGGACAAAGTAAATTCAAGCAATATGAATAAACCCCATCGTTTTATCCTTAGTAGAAGCAACACAAAGACGCATCTTGTCCCCTTCTGTCACTAGGTTATATAAATTCGCCATGTTGAACCTACCACAACACACCTGTCTCACGGAAGAAATATCGATCTAGTTGGCCAAACTATTTCAATAGGTCGGAGAGAATTACGAAGCTATCATAACCATGCACATAAGAATCATATTAGTATTCAGAGGAGACTCACATATTTATCATGAATAATTTGAACATAAACCCACAATTCATTGGATCCCAACAAATGCACCACACAAAAGGAATTACATCGTATGGATCAAAGCAAAAATGCGATGATCGTTGTATTGAAGATCAAAGAGAGAGAGCAAGATTGCCATATAGGTACTGACTATGGTACCGTAGGTCTGTGGTGAACTACGCACTCATCATCATCAGGGAAGCAAGGTTGATGAGGTGGACCTTCTTGATCGACCCCCTCCTACAGGGTGCCGAAATGGAGCTCCACATGGACTCCCGTCAGATCAGAGACTTGCGGTGGCGTAAAAAGTGTTTCGGGACTCCCTCTGGTGTTTTTCGGGTACATGAGAATTTATAAGACAAAGAACAAAGTCGGGAGGGCCACGAGGGAGGCACAAGCCATCAAGGCTCCCCCGAGGTCGTGCCCTGTTGGCTTGTGGGCCCCTCGTGAGGCCTCTACCCTTCTTCCGATGCTCATTGGTCTTCTTTTGGTCGAGAAAAAAACACCAACAAGTTTCAGGGAAATTGGACTTCTATTGGTATGGAAAACCTGAAAAGTGAAAAATACGCAGAAAACAACAAGTGACAGTGGCCCCTGGGTCAATAGGTTAGTGCTCAAAAATAATATAAGTTGGTAAATAAATATGCCAACAAGTATTCTAGAATGATAATATATCAACATGGGACAATCAAAAAATATAGATACGTCGGAGACGTATCAAGTAGCAAGAGTAGCAAGGGAAAGAGCAAGAGCTATGTTTCCAAGTATGAGAAGAAGAATTTTTTTTAAGAATAAGGAGAATTTTCCACGAAATCTTCATCAAGTTCTTCCTCGAAGTGAGAGCCCAACAGAAAGAAAATCCCCCACAAGGACAAGGCATATATTGGTAAGGAAATGGATTCTGAGGTAAAAGCTT
Source organism: Hordeum vulgare subsp. vulgare (assembly GCF_904849725.1). NCBI lineage: Eukaryota > Viridiplantae > Streptophyta > Magnoliopsida > Poales > Poaceae > Hordeum > Hordeum vulgare. Next base: position 175,649,966 of record NC_058524.1, read on the forward strand.
CTGAATGTGAGGCTGCCGAGGAAGAATCCTTCATCGAGGAGTGTGAATCAAGCATGGGTATTGCATGTTCTTCTACACCTACGTCAAGCTTCTTTGACATGATAGTGATGATGAAGCTCCTGCTTAAACTTCACGGAAAAAGCCTCTGAGGTAACTCCTGAGAAAACTGATGGTTCTTCCTCTGAGAATAATGTTGATAAGAAACCCAACTATGCCAAACTTGTAAAATTTGCTATTAAACAATAGAACCCTCTAGAGAAACTTCAGTAAACCCTCGGGAAGTATGAAGGTTTGTTGGTCAAAGAGATGGAAAAAAAATCAAATGTCTATGAACGGGCATTCTGCTCTTTTATCTAAAACTCAAGGAACTATCCACTCGTCGTGATTATCTTTCAAATGACCATGAGAGACTTACCTACGATTATCTCTAAAGGAAACAAGAGCTTGAATCTTTGAGGGTGACTCATGATGACCTTCAGATGAAGAACTTTTCTCTCTTCACCTAAGAACTGAATCTGCCTATGATGGATTTCTTCCACATTGCTTAATACTCTTAGAGCATAGCAATGCTGTTTCTATTCGCGAAACTTTGCATACCTATGATAATATTGCTTCTACTAAAAATGTGGTTACTAACCCCTCATATGAGGAAACCACCGCCATCGTTGATGAAAGTGCCAGGTTTAGAACTTACTTGAGACATGCCTCTTGAAAAGTCTCAAAGGGCACAAAATCTGTTGTGATGTTCTCAAGAAGTAAATTCTTCATAAGATCCATAGAAAGTAAAGGGTAGATTTCCACATAAACTTGAATGTTGATGGATGTTCCTGAATCTTGAGCAATATCCTAAGAATGTTTGGGTGCTTTGTAAGAGCAAAGCCCTCGATCCTTCGTTGCTTGTGATTTATGACTAACCAATTCCTTCATCCACTGATGTGGCACCCACATTTGGATACAGTGTATCACCACTTTATCCAAACGGAAGGCCACATACACCACCATGGGAAATCAATCTGGTGCATGCTTTTACAATCTATGGGTAACAATGTATGAGCCATTCAACAAAATAATGCTTTACTGATCTATACCGTTTACAACTTTGACTTATAGAGTTGCAATTCTCAGAATGTGTTGAGATTGGAATGGTCCGAGTAGACGTGGTGACTACTTGAGAAATGAATGTAGCGAAGACTTCTACCATGGTAGAGACACGGTCATTGCATGACTCCATTCCATAGGGAACTGCCTGTTTCTCCACTAGTGTCTCGTCAACTTTATCTCCTTAATTGCTTCGTACCTAGCCATGTTAAAATCCACGAGTACATTGAATGTACTCGCCAGCCAAAATCTCCGGAGCCTACCGAAGCAACACTCAAGGTTACTCAAGCATGAAATTGTTGCAATGCCAACAATCATCAACAACAATTATGTCAGTGTATTGAAAATGGGTGTCCAATACCCATCACTATGCAAAGACGGTAGCAGCCTCCTCGTCGGGAAAGGCTTGATGGTAGACAATAACATCTCAAGTGCTCAAGACTTGGTAGAAGATAACCATGAAGACGTCCTCCACGCATGTCATCCTGAACTACTAAGTAGTGATACGTCTCCAATGTATCTATAATTTTTTATTGTTCCATGCTATTATATTATCATTCTAGGATACTTTTTGAGTAATTATTTACCAATTTATATTATTTTCGAGCACTAACCTATTGACCCAGTGCCCAATGCTAGTTCCTGTTTTTTGTGTGTGTTTTGTTCCCCAGAAAATCCATATGAAACACACTCCAAACACGATAAAAATATACGAAGATTTTTTTGGGAATATATGTGAATTTTGGGCAGAATCAACGCAAGAAGGTGTGCGAGGTCCCCATAAGCTAACAGGGCGTGGCGAGGGGGTGGAGTCACACCCTGATAGCTTGTGGCCAGCCCTTAAGTCAGTTGGAGATCTCCTTTGGCCGCAAGAATGATAATTTTCCGATAAAAATCCGCTCAAAATTTCAGCCCGATCGTAGTTACGTATCTCCATTTATTTAAGAAACCGTGAAGGGCTAGAAAATAGTTCGTAAAAAGAGGAGAGAAACAGAGAGAGAGATCCAATCCCGGAGGGGCTGCTGCCCTCCGAGTGCCATGGCTGCCATGGACCAGAGGAGAAACCCTCCTCCCACCTAGGGAGGAGGCCAAGGAAGAAGAATAAGGAGGGGGGCTCTCTTCCCCTCTCTCCATGTGGCGTCAGAGCACCGCCAGGGCAACCATTGGCGATCTACGCCAACAACTTCGCCGCTGTCACCACCAACTCTCTCCTCCTCTATTGAGCCGTGTAAGTCCTCTCTTTCCCGCTGTAATCTCTACTTGAACATGGCGCTTAATGCTATATATTATTATCCAATGATGTGTGCCTATCATATGATGTTTGAGTAGATTTGTTTTTTCCTACGGGTTAATTTGATGTGATGTTATTTATATGAGTTGTGTGTTGATATGGTGCTGTCCTAAGGCACCTTCCATGAGGCGCACACGCGAAAGATTCACGCTGGAGGGTTTGCAATATGTTCATGATTCGCTTATAGTGGGTGGCTAGAGTGCCAAAAGCTTACACCCTGGTAAGGGAGTTGTGTGCATATGGGAGTAAAGAGAACTTGAGGTTTAATGCTATGGTTGGGCTTACCTAATGATTTCTAGTAGTTGTGGATGCTTGCTAGAGGTCCAATCATAAGTGCATATGATCCAAGTACGGAAAGTGTGTTAGCGTATGCCTTTCCCTCACTGCATATGATAAGTATCTATGATGTTATATTCAATTGCCTATGGACAATCTTTCTCTTGTGTTACACAAAAAAGCTTTCTACTCAATAACTTACTTATTAATATTTATTAAAACAACACCTAACTTTTATTTCCATGTTCTTTATTACCTTGCAAACCTATCTATTACACCTACTAAGTACTTCTAGTTTCCTTTCCTCAAAATAGTTTCATACTTGTTCTAGGTAAAGTAAGCGTTAGCGTGCATAGAGTTGTATCAGTGGTCGATAGAACTTGAGAGAATATTGATTCTACCTTTAGCTCCTCGTTGGGTTCGACACTCGTACTTATCAAAAAAGGCTACAAATGACCCCCTACACTTGTGGGTTATAAAGACTTTTTTCTGGTGCCGTTGCGGGGGAGAAACAACATAGTGGTTGATATTCTCATCTGTGCTTGTTTTCTTTATCACTAAGTAATTTTTATTTTCTGTTATTAGTGTTTTACATCTTTAGTTATGGATATGGAACACGAAACACCAAAAAAATAGTTTTACTTGCCACTCATGGAGATGGGGATCCTCCTAAAACCCTCGATGCTGGTTATGTGAAACACATTAATTACCGCTTTGATAATCCTGAGAAATCCTCATTCAACTAGATAATGGGAGACACGTTGGATCAACGGGAGTACTTTAGGGATCATTGCTTGTCTCAAAAAGGGAAACTTACAGATTAAATTAAAATGTAGCATTGGTATGCTTGGGATTTATGCGTGAGAAGTGATTATACTTGTTTCTCTAAGAGTAAGGGCATACACCTTCCCTTTCAATGTGAATTTAATGATAATAAAACCTTGGCTTCTTATGCTAATGGTATATATGATTACTATGATGTGGAAGAGATAGAAGAATTTGTTCCTTTTAAGGGTGCATATGAAATTGCTTCTTTGATTGAAAAGTATGATGCCATCCCTTACAAATATGAAATTTTTGCCATACTTAAATATCACTGTGAGAATTATGAATACAACGCCAGTATTAATGAATTTATTGAAAGAATGACCGCTTCCTTGGAAGAGACTAATATTTTGCAGGAATCTACGGAAGAATAAATTGCTGAATTTGGGAGCTCATTAGATGAAAAAGATGAGGAGGAGAGCGAAGAACAAAAGGAGGAAGAGCGGATTTGCTACCCATGCGCACCTAATAATGAGAGTAACACTTCAACTCAAATATTGTTTAATTTCCCTTCATGCTTACCGAAGGTTGAATGCTATGATGCCTTGGATTTGTTTGAAATTTCCCTTTTTGATGAACTTGATGCTTGCTATGCTTGTGGCCTTGATGCCAATATGAATTATTCTTATGGAGAATAACTTGCTATAGTTCTTTATTTTAAGCATGAAATTGTTGCTATTTCCCCCACACATGATAGTCCTATTATCTTTTTGAATCCTCCCATCTACACCATATCTGAGAAGTTTGCACTTATTAAGGATTATATTGATGGGTTGCGTTTTACCACTACACATGCTAATTTTGATGAATATAATATGCATGTGCTTGCTTCTCCTACTTGCAATTATTACGAGAGAAGAACCAAATCTTTACCCCTCTATGTTTCCAATACGATAAAATTGCAAGAAATGACTTATGCTATGTATTAGCCTTTACTTTGTGTGAATGGATTGTTCTTTTATGACATCCCAATGCATATGAATATAGTTAAAATTTTTTGCTACATGATATACATCACTTTATGCTCACTACTAAATTACAAATCATTGTTAATTAAAATTGGCTTTGATATACCTTGGGATCCGGGTGGATCAATTACTTGAGTACTCTATGCCTAGCTTAATGGCTTTAAAGAAAGTGCTGCCAGGGAGACAACTAAGAAGTTTTAGAGAGTCATTTATTTCTGTTGTGTGATTTTAAAATATTTAAAAACAAACAAATAAAGTGGGGAACCTAAAACTTTTTTGAAAATAAAAGTGAAAGTGAGAAGGACGAGCACTTTTGAAGTGGGGGCTAGCCTTGAACTATGTTCATGCCCATGGAAACTTTGTGAGTCTTGATTACATAAACTTTTCAGCAAAAATAATTATCCCCATGTGCATATTCATTGTATCATAAAAATAATGTGCCAAGATTTATCTTTAGGATGTTTAAATTGCTTGTTTGGTATGTGCTGTGCAAAAACAGAAACTTTGGCTCTAGTGTGTGATTTTTCATATTTTATTGGAACATAAAAAAATTCTGAAATTTTTACACAATACTTTTATAATTTTTTTTACCACGTCCTAAAGTTTCATAATTTTTCGAGTAACATAAGTATACGTTTCATCTGCATCTTTCCAGACTGTTCTATTTTTCACAGATTGCTGTTATAGTTGTTTTGCATGCTTATGTTTTGAATTCTTTTTTAGACCCATTGACTTGGGATCCATAAAACTGTGATAGAATACAGTGGGAAATGTTATATTATAAGTTTACAATAATGTTATGGCAGGAGATGATGAGATTTGATCTTATATGAACTAACCTATCTAATAAAAGTTCTATCAAGTTTTGTGTGGATAAAATGTTCAAAGTTCGAGGAATTATTAATGTAAGAAGAATAAGGAGAGGAAAGAGATCAAGCTTGGAGATGCCCAAGGCACCCCAAGTAATTATTCAAGGAGACTCAAGCGTCTAAGCTTGGCGATGCCCCGGAAGGCATCCCATCTTTCCTCTTCAACAATCATCGGTATGTCTCGTTTTTTGTTTTGTTGACATGATATGCGTAAATTCTTGGAGCGTCTTGTGCATTTTCTTTTCTTTTTAGCAATACACCATGCTGGTATGGCAAAGTCCATAGTTGGCTTTATAGAATGCTTCATGTGCTTCACTTATATGATTTGAACTTAGATGCATGTTTCTCTACATATAGAAAATCGGTATTTGTAGAATGATCTTTTGCTTCACTTATATGTATTAGAGCATGGTCTTTTGTAGAAAGAATTAAACTCTCGTTCTTCACTTATATTTGTTTGAGAGTTAATAAACAATGACAATAATTTGCATGGGTTATAAGACTAGTCCAAAAATAATAGGTATTCAAGGAGTGATAATCAAAACCTTCATGTAGCACATTAAAGAGAAATTATGGGTTCATGACATTGATGTGGTAATGTGAAAGGGTGTAAGTGCATCATTGTTGATTCAAATAAGTGTCGGTATTAAGAGGTGTTAACTTCTTGTTCCTCTAAAAATGAAAAGGGAATGGTGATGATGTGTGAGCATTTCTATTCCTCGTTGAAATCCTAGTGTTGTTTTGAGTCGGAGTCGTGTGATGGTTGATTCCTCCCAACCCTCTCCCTTGGGGCGTGCGAGTAGTACTTTGATTTTGATAAAACTAATAAAAAATTGCAATAAGTATATGAGTTATTTATGACTAATGTGACACCATGGACATACAAAATCTCACCTCCTCATATTTGCTAGCCTCTTCGGTATCGTGCATTGCCCATTCTTACCTCAATGATTAGTGCAACTTCCGCTGGTGCATCCAAACCTAGTGACATGATAAACTCTATTGCACATAAGCCACCTTATATATTCCTAAAAATAGCCACCATACCTACCTATCATGGCATTTCCATAGCCATTCCGAGATATATTGCCATACAACTTCCACAATCACTTCATATGACTTGTACTCCCATTGTCATATTGCTTTGCATGATCATAAGATAGCTAGCATGATATTTACATGGCTTGTCCATTTTTTGATATCTTTTGTTATGTTGAATCATTGCACATCCTGGTACACTGTGAGAGGCATTGACATAGAGCCATATTATCTTATCAAAGTTTCATAGCGAGTTGTAAGTAAATAAAAGTGTGATGATCATCATTATTAGAGCATTGTCCGAGTGAGGAAATAAAAATTGGGGATGCGAAATGAGCCCACCATATTATTTTTTTAAACGGGGGAGGAAAAAAAGAAGAAAGCCCATGATGGAAAAAATAATATAAAAATAAACAAATAAATGAGAGAAAAAGAGAGAAGGGACTTTGCTACTATCCTTTACCACACTTGTGCCTCAAAGTGGCACCATGTTCTTCATATAGAGAGTCTCTTGTTTTGTCACTTCCATATTGTCGGTGTCAAAACCGGCCTATCTCGAGTAGGGGGTCCGAATTCTGGATTTAAGGTCGATGGTAACAAGATATGATGGAGATGGTGTTTTACCCAGGTTCGGACCCTCTTGATGGAGGTAAAACCCTATGTCCTCGTCTTGTTGTTATTTATGGGGTAAAACCATACGGCAAGATCGATGTTGTGGCATAAACCCTAATCGTAATGAGAATGATGTGTCCTACGAGCTATGTCGCTTATATAGGCACCACGGGCATTAGGGTTTACACAAGGTTGTTTACAACAGAGAAGGAATATGCCGATTATTACATCTCCTTGGATTACACGCCAAATCTTCGGAAGAGTCCATCTCAAATCCAATAATTCTGGAGACGATCGAACATGCCAAAGAGTCCAACCCATGTGGATAGGTAGGAGGCCCAAGGACCCCTAATCCCGGACTCCCTTAGTATCCCCTGAACTAGTCTCCAATGCCAAAATCTTCCTCCCTTGATAACGTCACGGGAGCTCTAGCTTGCGAGGCGAGTTCCTCTTTTTTCCTTTAACCGAAGATAGCTCAACTACCGATGGCTCCTTCTCCTCTAAAAACATAGACAAAGATATATAAATATAGATTTTTATCCCCAGGTCATCCATTTAACAATAAGAAGCATCTTTCCTAATTTGAAAGGCCGCAGTTGGCAAGGGCCCGTTTTTTTTGAATGAGCGGTTCGAGACCGTTTTACTAACAAGTTCCATCATGGAGATCGTGCCCCCTTTACTAACAAGTTCCATTATGATTTGGGTTTATCCCACTCACCCATAATCACGATTTTATTGGGAAGTGGCAGAGTTTATGGTGCAGCTGTGGGGCCTTCGGTATTCTGGCGAGATATAAAAGGTAAAAATCATAACCTAAACCTCCTCACGCACCTCAAATCTCGCTCACCATTGCCATTCCCTCCTCCCAAAGCTCCAGCGCCCATCTCTCCTCCTCCTCTCAAGCTTTCGAATCCCCTCACCAGTCTAGCAATGGCTAGCGCCGGTTCCAAGGGCAAGTGGGAGGTCTCCTCTATCATTAAAATTGACATTTTGGAGCCGAAGTGCTGCGGATATCTTCCAGAGAACATAGCCCATCGTGCGCTGGAGAAGGATCAGGTTATCCCCATTCCCGGAGATGGGGAAAGAGTAGTTTTCGTCCCTCAGTTCATTAGAGTCTTAAGTTTTCCCCTTCACCCATTCGTTCGAGGGATCATGTTTTACAATGGGATTGACTTCCACGATCTCCCACCTAATTCCATTACCCATCTTTCCTCTTTCATCATGGTCTGCGAGGCCTTCTTGCGGGTTCAAGCCCACTTCAACCTGTGGCTGAATGTCCTTAATGTCAAGTCCAAGGTTGTTAATGGTGAGGAGACTAACTGTGAAGGGGAGATGATCGACAAGCTTAACACGGCTACATGGCCGAAGGGCACATTCATCGACACCATCAAGTCGTGGACAAAGGAGTGGTTCTACATAACCAAGCCACGCAACCTAGGCGAGGCAGTTCCTCTTGCATTTAGATCTGCCCCCCATGCATCTCGTGTCGTGGATGCAAAAATCCCTAGATTGGGGGAAGCCGTGGAGGTGAAGGAGCTCATTAATAGGATCTTTGATCTAATGGAGGAAAATCGACCTCACCAACATGGTCGAGGTGATGCTGCATCGCGGCCTTCTCCCGTGTCATATGTTGGGGAACGTTGCATGGGAAACAAAAAATTTCCTACGCACACGAAAACCTATCATGGTGATGTCCATCTATGAGAGGAGATTTGGATCTACGTACCCTTGTAGATCGCATAGCAGGAAGCGTTAAGAAACGTGGTTGATGTAGTGGAACATCCTCACGTCCCTCGATCCGCCCCATGAACCGTCCCACGAACCGTCCCGCGATCCGTCCCACGATCTGTTCCGATCTAGCGCCAAACGGACGACACCTCCACGTTCAGCACACGTATAGCTCGATGATGATCTCGGCCTTCTTGATCCAGCAAGAAAGACGGAGAATTAGATGAGTTCTCCGACAACGTGACAATGCTCCGGTGGTGGTGACGATTTACTCCTGCAGGGCTCCGCCCGAGCTCCGCAGAAATACGATCTAGAGGAAGAACTATGGTGTCTAGAACTGAGTTTCACGTGGAAAAAGTTGTCTCAAATTAGCCCTAAATCACCATTATATATAGGAGGGAGTGGTAGGAGGCTTTCCTTCAGGGCCAAGCCCTCAAGGGTGAGCCGACCAGGAGGAGAGGAGGATTCCTACTCCAATTAGGATTGGAAGGTGGAGTCCTTCTCTTCCTTCCCACCTCCCCTTTTTTTCTTTGGTTTTCTTCTCTTGGTGCATAGGCCCTCTTGGGCTGTCCCACCAGCCCACTAAGGGCTGCTGTGCCACCCCTAAGGCCATCGGGCTTCCCCCGGGTGGGTTGCTCCCCTCCCGGTGAACTTCCGGAACCCATTCGTCACTCCCGATACAATGCCGGTAATGCCCGAAAACCTTCCGGTAACCAAATGAAACCATCCTATATATCAATATTCGTTTCCAAACCATTCCGGAAACCCTCGTGACGTCTGTGATCTCATCCGGTACTCCGAACAACATTCGGTAACCACACATATAATTCAACTATACTAAAACATCACCGAACCTTAAGTGTGCAGACCCTGCAGGTTCGAGAACTATATAGACATGACCCGAGGCACTCCTCGGTCAATATCCAATAGCGGGACCTGGATGCCCATATTGGATCCTACATATTCTCCGAAGATCTTATCGGTTGAACCTCAGTGCCAAGGATTCATATAATCCCGTATGCTATTCCCTTTGTCCTTCGGTATGTTACTTGCCCGAGATTCGATCAACGATATCCGCATACCTATTTCAATATCGTTACCGGCAAGTCTCTTTACTCGTTCCGTAATACAAGATCCCTTTACTGACACTTAGTCACATTGCTTGCAAGGCTTGTGTGTGATGTTGTATTACCGAGTGGGCCCCGAGATACCTCTCCGTCACATGGAGTGACAAATCCCAGTCTTGATCCATACTAACTCAACGGACACCTTCAGAGATACCTGTAGAGCACCTTTATAGTCACCCAGTTACGTTGTGACGTTTGATGCACACAAGGTATTCCTCTGGTGCTAGTGAGTTATATGATCTCATGGTCATAGGAATAAATACTTGACACGCAGAAAACAATAGCAATAAAATGACACGATCAATATGCTACGTTCATAGTTTGGGTCTTTTCCATCACATGTTTCTCCTAATGATGTGATCCCGTTATCAAGTGACAACACTTGTCTATGGTTAGGAAACCTTGACCATCTTTGACCAATGAGCTAGTCAACTAGAGGCTTACTAGGGATAGTGTTTTGTCTATGTATCCACACATGTATTTGAGTTTCCAATCAATATAATTATAGCATGGATAATAAACAATTATAACGAACAAAGAAATATAATAATAAACAATTTATTGTTGCCTCTTGGAAATATTTCTAACACTCTCCCACTTGCACTAGAGTGAATAATCTAGTTCACATCACCATGTGATTTTAACGAATCCAACACCCATATAGTGCTGGGGTTTGATCACGTGTGGCTCGTGAGAGAGGTTTTAGTCAATGGTTCTGAAACTTTCAGATCCGTGTGTGCTTTACAAATATTTATGTCATCTTATAGATGCTGCTACTACGTGCTATTCAGAAATACTCAAAATATCTACTCTACTATACGAATCCGTTTTACTACTCAGAGTTATTCGGATTAGTGTCAAAGCTTGCATCGACGTAACCCTTACGACAAACTCTTTAACCACCTCCATAACCGAGAAAAATTCCTTAGTCCATTAGTTACTAAGGATAACTTTGACCGCTGTTCAGTGATTCAATCTTGTATCACTCTTTGTACCTCTTAACAGACTTGTGGCAAGGCAGGCACTAGGTGCGGTACACAACGTGGCATACTTTACAGTCTATGGCTAAGGCATAGGGGACGACCTTCATCCTTTCCCATTCTTCTGCCGTGGTCGGGCTTTGAGTCTTACTCAAATTCATACCTTACAACACAGCCAAGAACTCCTTCTTTGCTAATCTATTTTGAACTCCTTCAAAAAACTTGTCAAGGCATGCATTTCATTTGAAAGTTATATTTAGCATTTTGATCTATCTCCATAGATCTTGATGCTCAATGTTCAAGTATCTCTATCTAGGTCTTCCTTTGAAAAACCTCTTTCAAACAACCCTTCATGCTTTACAGAAATTCTACATTACTTCCGATCAACAATATGTCAACCACATATACTTATCAGAAATTCTGTAGTACTCCCACTCACTTCTTTGGAAATACAAGTTTCTCATAAACCTTGTACAAATCCAAAAGCTTTGATCATCTCGTCAAAGCGTATATTCCAATTCCGAGATGCTTGCACCAGTCCATTGAAGGATCGCTGAAGCTTGCATACTTGTTAGCATCCTTAGGATCGACAAAATCTTCTGGTTATATCACATACAACCTTTCCTCAAGGAAACCGTCGAGCAAAAAATGTTTTGACATCCTATGTGCAGTATTTCATAAATAATGCAGCAACTACTAACATAATTTCGACAGACCTTTAGCATCGCTACGAGTGAGAAAATCTCATCATAGTCAACTCTTTGATCTTGTCGGAAACATCTTTGTGACAAGTCGAGCATTTATTAATGGTGACTTTTCACCATCATTGTATGTCTTCTTTTCAAAGATCCATCTTTACTTAATAGTCTTACGACCATCAAGTAGTTCTTCCAAAGTCTACACTTTGTTTTCATACATGGATCCTCTCTCGGATTTCGTGGTATCGAGCCATTTGCCGGAATCCGGGCCCACCATCGCTTCTCCATAACTCGTAGGTTCATTGTTGTTCAATAACATGACCTCCAAGACAAGGTTACCGTACCACTATGTAGTAGTATGCGACCTTGTCGACCTACGAGGTTTGTAGTAACTTGATCCGAAGCTTAATGATCACCATCATCAGTTTCCACTTCAATTGGTGTAGGCACCACAGGAACAACTTCCTACGCCCTTCTACACACTGGTTGAAGTGACGGTTCAATAACCTCATCAAGTCCCACCACCCTCCCACTCGATTCTTTTGAGAGAAACCTTTCCTCAAGAAAAGACCCGTTTCTTGAAACAAACACTTTGCTTTCGGATCTGAGATAGGAGATGTACCCAACTGTTTTGGACATCCTATGAAGATGCATTTATCCGCTTTGGGTTCGAGCTTATCTGATGGAAACTTTTCACATAAGCGTCGCAGTCCCCAAAATTTCAAGAAACGACAGCTTAGGTTTCTCCAGACCATAGTCTATACTGTGTCATCTCAACAGAAATATGCGGTGCCCTATTTAAACTGAATGCGGTTGTCTCTAATACATAACCCATAAACGGTAGTGGTAATTCAATACGAGACATCATAGTATGCACCGTATCAAATAGGGCGCGGCTATGACGTTCGGACACGCCATCACACTATGGTGTTCTAAGGTGGCATGAATTGCGAAACAATTTCCACATTGTCTTAACTGTGTACCAAAATTCGCAACTCACATATTCATCTCCATGATCATATCGTACACTGTTTATCCTCTTGTCACGATGATCTTCACTCCGAAATAGCTTTGAACTTTTCAATATTTCAGACTTGTGATTCATCAAGTACATACTCCTGTATCTACTCAAATCATCAGTGAAGTAAGAACATAATGATATCCACTGCGTGGCTCAACACTCATTGGACTGCACACATAAAAAATGTATTGCATCCAACAAGTTACTTTCTTGTTCCATGTGGTATGATCTTGCATGTCTCAAGTGATTCAAAATCAAGTGTGTCCAAACGATCCATCTGCATGGAGTTTCCTCATGCGTTTATACCAACATGTATGGTTTGCATGTCTCAAACGTTTCAAAAATAAGTGAGTACAAAGATCCATCAGCATGGAGCTTCTTCATGCATTTTACACCAACATGACTCACGCGGCAGTGCCACAAGTAAGTGGTACTATCATTATTACTTTGTATCTTTTGGCTCCAATATTATGAACATGTGTAACACTACGATCGAGATTCAATAAACAATTGAAGGTAATTATTCAAGCAAATAGAATAACCATTATTCGCTTTAAATGAATAATAATTTTGCAATAAACACGATCCAATCATGTTCATGCTCAATGCAAACACCAAATAACAATTATTTTAGGTTTAACACCAATCCCGATGGTAGTGGGAGCGTGCGATGTTCGATCACATCAACCTTGGAAACAGTTCCAACACTTATCGTCACCTCGCCTTTAGCTAGTCTCCGTTTATTCCGTATCTTTCATTTCGAGTTACTAATCACTTAGCAATCGAACCGGTATCTAATACCCTCGTCCTACTAGGAGTACTAGTAAAGTACACATCATGTATATCAAATATACTTCTGTCGACTTTGCCAGCTTTCTCATCTACCAAGTATCTAGGGTAGCTCCGCCTCAGTGACCGTTCCCCTCATAACAGAAGCACTTAGTCTCGGGTTTGGGTCCAATCTTGGGTTTCTTCATTAGAGCAGCAACTCGTTTGCCGTTTCATTAAGTATCCCTTCTAGCCCTTGCCCTTCTTGAAACTAGTGGTTTTACTAACCATCAACAATTGATGCTCCTTCTTGATTTCTACTTTTGAAGTGTCATGTTGGAAATATGCCCTAGAGGCAATAATAAATTAGTTATTATTATATTTCTTTGTTCATGATAATCGTTTATTATCCATGCTATAATTGTATTGATTGGAAACACAGTGCATGTGTGGATACATAGACAAAACACTGTCCCTACTAAGCCTCTAGTTGACTAGCTCGTTGATCAAAGATGGTCAAGGTTTCCTGACCATAGGCAAGTGTTGTCACTTGATAACGGGATCACATCATTAGGAGAATCATGTGATGGACTAGACCCAAACTAATAGACGTAACATGTTGATCGTGTCATTTTGTTGCTACTGTTTTCTGTGTGTCAAGTATTTGTTCCTATGACCATGAGATCATATAACTCACTGACACCGGAGGAATGCTTTGTGTGTATCAAACGTCGCAACGTAACTGGGTAACTATAAAGATGCTCTACAGGTATCTCCGAAGGTGTTCGTTGAGTTAGTATGGATCGAGACTGGTATTTGTCACTCCGTGTGACGGAGAGGTATCTTGGGGCCCACTCGGTAATACAACATCACACACAAGCCTTGCAAGCAATGTAACTTAGTGTAAGTTGCGGGATCTTGTATTACGGAATGAGTAAAGAGACTTGCCGGTAAACGAGATTGAAATAGGTATGCGGATACTGACGATTGAATCTCGGGCAAGTAACATACCGAAGGACAAAGGGAATGACATACGGGATTGTATGAATCCTTGGCACTGAGGTTCAAACGATAAGATCTTCGTAGAATATGTAGGATACAATATGGGCATCCAGGTCCCGCTATTGGATATTGACCGAGGAGTCACTCGGGTCATGTCTACATAGTTCTCGAACCCGCAGGGTCTGCACACTTAAGGTTCGACATTGTTTTATGCGTATTTGAGTTATATGGTTGGTTACCGAATGTTGTTCAGAGTCCCGGATGAGATCGTGGACGTCACGAGGGTTTCCGGAATGGTCCGGAAACGAAGATTGATATATAGGATGACCTCATTTGATTACCGGAAGGTTTTCGGAGTTACCGGGAATGACGAATGGGTTCCGGGTGTTCACCGGGGGGGGGGGGGGGCAGCCCACCCCGGGGAAGCCCATAGGGCTTGGGGGTGGCGCACCAGCCCTTGGTGGGCTGGTGGGACAGCCCAAGAAGGCCCTATACGCCATAGATAGAAAATCAAAGAGAAAAGAAAAAAAAGAGGTGGGAAGGGAGAGAAGGACTCCACCTTCCAATCCTAGTTGGGCTAGGATTGGAGGAGGACTCCTCCTCCCCTTGGTGGCGCAGCCCTTGGGGCTCCTTGAGCCTCAAGACAAGCCTCCCTCCCCTCCTCCTATATATATGGAGCTATTAGAGCTGATTTGAGACAACTTTTGCCACGGCAGCCCGACCACATACCTCCACGGTTTTTCCTCTAGATCGCGTTTTTGCGGAGGTCGGGCGGAGCCCTGCTGAGATTAGATCACCACCAACCTCCGGAGCGCCGTCACGCTGCCGGAGAACTCATCTACCTCTCCGTCTCTCTTGCTGGATCAAGAAGGCCGAGATCATCGTCGAGCTGTACGTGTGGTGAACGCGGAGGTGCCGTCCGTTCGGCACTAGATCGGAGCGGATCATGGGACGGATGGCGGAACGGTTCGTGGGACGGTTCGCGGGGTGGATCGAGGGACATGAGGATGTTCCACTACATCAACCGCATTTCTTAACGCTTCTGCTGTGCGATCTACAAGGGTACTTAGATCAGAAATCCCCTCTCGTAGATGGACATCACCATGATAGGTCTTCATGCACGTAGGAAATTTTTTGTTTCCCATGCGACGTTCCCCAACAGTGGCATCATGAGCTAGGTTCATGCGTAGATGTCTTCTCGAGTAGAACACAAAAGTTTTTGTGGGTGGTGATGTGCGTTTTCTGCCCTCCTTAGTCTTTTCTTGATCCCGCGGTATTGTTGGATCGAACCGGCTCGGACCGACATTACTCGTACGCTTACGAGAGACTGGTTTCATC
Organism: Hordeum vulgare subsp. vulgare; assembly: GCF_904849725.1. Classification (NCBI taxonomy): domain Eukaryota; kingdom Viridiplantae; phylum Streptophyta; class Magnoliopsida; order Poales; family Poaceae; genus Hordeum; species Hordeum vulgare. The sequence goes on from NC_058524.1 coordinate 175,665,605, forward strand.
GCTACGAGTAACTCCGTTTCCCAAAGATGACCGGCGAGTGTCGGTTTCTCCAACTTTAGTTGAATCCTATTTGACTGAGGAGGTCCTTGGATGAGGTTAAATAGCAATTCATATATCTCCGTTGTGGTGTTTGCGGAAGTCAGATGCGATCTTACTAGATACCCATGGTCACCACGTAAAACATGCAACAACAATTAGAGGACGCCTAACTTGTTTTTGCAGGGTATGCTTGTGATGTGATATGGCCAACGATGTGATGTGATATATTGGATGTATGAGATGATCATGTTGTAATAGTTAATATCGACTTGCACGTCGATGGTACGACAACCGGCTGGAGCCATAGGGTTGTCTTTAAACTAATGTTTGTGCTTGCAGATGCGTTTACTATATTGCTAGGACGTAGCTTTAGTAGTAATAGCATGAGTAGCACGACAACCCCGATGGCGACACGTTAATGGAGATCATGGTGTGACACCGGTGACAAGAAGATCGTGCCGGTACTTTGGTGATGGAGATCAAGAAGCACATGATGATGGCCATATCATGTCACTTATGAATTGCATGTGATGTTAATCCTTTATGCACCTTATCTTGCTTAGAACGACGGTAGCATTATGATGTGATATCTCCGTAAAATTTCAAGACGAAATTTTGTTCTCCCCGACTGTGCGCCGTTGCGAGAGTTCTTCGTTTCGAAACACCACGTGATGATTGGGTGTGATAGACTCAATGTTCACATACAACGGGTGCAAAACAGTTGCACACGCGGAACACTCGGGTTAAGCTTGACGAGCCTAGCATGTGCAGACATGGTCTCGGAACACATGAGACCAAAAGGTTGAGCATGAATCGTATAGTTGATATGATTAGCATAGAGATGCTTACCACTGAAACTATTCTCGACTCACGTGATGATCGGACTTGAGATAGTGGATTTGGATCATGTACCACTCAAATGACTAGAGAGATGTACTTTTTGAGTGGGAGCTCTTAAGTAATATGATTAATTGAACTAATTGTCATGAACATAGTCTAATGGTCTTTGCGAATTATGATGTAGCTTGCGCTATAGCTCTACTGTTTTTATATGTTCCTAGAGAAAATTTAGTTGAAAGTTGATAGTGGCAAACTTTGCAGACTGAGTCTATAAAACCGAGGATTGTCCTCGTTGATGCGCAGAAGGCTTATGTCCTTAATGCACCATTCGGTGTGCTGCTCCTCGAGTGTCGTCTGTAGATGTTGTGAACATCCGACATACACGTTTCTGATGACTACACGATAGTTCAGTGCAAAATACTTAATGGCTTAGAAGCAAGGCGCCGAAGACGTTTTGAAACGTCACGGAACATAAGAGATGTTCTAAAGAGATGAAATTGTGATTTCATGCTTGTGCCCTTGTTAAGAGGTATGAGACCTTCGACAAGATTCTTTGTCCACGAAGTAAAGGAGAAAATCTCAATCGTTGAGCGTGTGCTCAGATTATTTGAGTACGACAATCGCTTGAATCAAGTGGGAGTTGATCTTCCAGATAAGATAGTGATGGTTCTCCAAAGTCACTGCCACCAAGTTGTGAGAGCTTCGTGATAAACTATAACATATCAAGGATAGATACAATGATCCTTGAGCGATTCGCGATGTTTGACACTGCGAAAGTAGAAATCAAGAAGGAGCATCAATAGTTGATGGTTAGTAAAACCACTAAGTTTCGAGAAAGGCAAGGGCTAGAAGGGATACTTCGTGAAACGGCAAAGCAGTTGCTGCACTAATGAAGAGACCCCAAATTAAACCCAAGCCCGGGACTAAGTGCTTCTGTTATGAGGGGAACGGTCACTGAGGCGGAGCAACTCTAGATACTTGGTAAGATAAGAAGGCTGGCAATAGTCGAAAGAAGTATATTTGATATACATGATGTTGATGTGTACTTTACTAGTACTCCTAGTAGAACGAGGGTATTGGATACCGGTTTGGTTGCTAAGTGATTAGTAACACGAAATGAAAGCTACGACATAAATGGAGACTAGCTAAAGGCGAGGTGACGATACGTGTTGGAAGTGTTTCCAAGGTTGATATGATCAAACGTCGCACACTCCCTCTACCATCAGGATTGGTGTTAAACCTAAATAATTTTTATTTGGTGCTTGCGTTAAGCATGAACATGATTGGATCGTGTTTATTGCAATACGATTATTCATTTAAAGAGAATAATGGTTACTCTATTTGCTTGAATAATCACCTTCAATGGTTTATTGAATCTCGATCGTAGTGTTACACATGTTCATGATATTGGTGCCAAAAGATACGAGGTAATGATGATAGTACCACTTACTTGTGGCACTGCCGCGTGAGTCATGTTGGTATAAATTGCATGAAGAGGCTCCATGCTGATGGATCTTTACACTCACTTGATTTTGAATCACTAGTGACATGCAAATCATACCACATGAGCAAGGCCTTGTTTTCATTGAGATGAAACAAGATAGTAACTTGTTGGAAGTGATACATTTTGATGTATGCAGTCCAATGGGTGCTGAGGCACGCAGTGGATATCATTATGTTCTTACTTCAATGACGATTTGAGCAGATACAAGAGTATTTACTTAATGAATCACAAGTCTGAAATATTGAAAGGTTCAATTCTGTTTCAGGAGTGAAGTTTGTCGTAACAAGAGGATAAACTGTCTATGATATGATCATAGAAATGAATATCTGAGTTACGAGTTTTGGTACGCAGTTAAGACAATGTGGAAATTGTTTTGCAGTTCATGCCACGTGGAACATCATAGTGTGATGATGTGTCTGAACGTCATAGCCACGCACTATTTGGTATGGTGCATGCTATGATGTCTCTTATCGAATTACCACTATCGTTTATGGGTTATGCATTAGAGACAACCGCATTCACTTTAAATAGGGCACCGCGTATTTCCGTTGAGATGTCACAGTATAGACTGAGGTTTAGAGAAATCTAAACTGTCGTTTCTTGAAAGTTTGGGGCTTTGACACTTATGTGAAAAAGTTTCAGTCTGATAAGCTCGAACGCAAAGCGGGTAAATGCATCTTGATAGGATATCCAAAACAGTTGGGTACATCTCCTATCTCAGATCTGAAAGCAAAGTGTTTGTTTCTAGAAACGGATCCTTTCTCGAGGAAAGGTTTCTCTCGAAAGAATTGAGTGGGAGGGTGGTAGAACTGGATGAGGTTATTGAACCATCACTTCAACCAGTGTGTAGCAGGGCGCAGGAAGTTGTTCCTGTGGCGCCTACACTAATTGAAGTGAAAGCTGATGATGGTGATCATCGAGCATCAGATCAAGTTACTACAAGCCTCGTAGGTTGACAAGGTCGCGTACTACTGCAGAGTGGTACGGTAACCCTGTATTGGAGGTCATGTTGTTCAGCAACAGTGAACCTACGAGTTATGGAGAAAGCAACGGTGGGCCCGGATTCCGACAAATGGGTGGAAGCCATGAAATCCGAGAGAGGATCCATGTACGAAAACAAAGTGTAGACTTTGGAAGAACTACTTGATGGTGATAGGACTATTGAGTAAACATGGATCTTTAAAAGGAAGACAGATGATGATGGTGATAAGTCACTGTTAAGAAAAGCTCGACTTGTCGCAAAGATGTTCCCGACAAGATCAAACAGTTGACTATGATGAGACTTTCTCACTCGTAGCGATGCTGAAAGTCTGTTAGAATTATGTTAGTAGTTGGTGTATTATTTATGAAATATTGCACATAGGATGTCAAAACATTGTTTCCTCGACGGTTTCCTTGAGCAAACATTGTATGTGATACAACCAGGAGGTTTTGTCGATCCTAAAGATACTAGCAAGTATGCAAGCTCCAGCGATCCTTCAATAGACTGGTGCAAGCATCTCGGAGTTGGAATATACACTTTGATGAGATGATCAAAGATTTTGGGTTTGTACAAGGTTTATGAGAAACTTGTATTTCCAAAGAAGTGAGTGGGAGCACTATAGAATTTCTGATAAGTATATGTGGTTGACATATTGTGGATCAGAAGTAATGTAGAATTTGTGTAAAGCATACAAGGTTGTTTGAAAGGAGTTTTCAAAGGAGTACCTGGATTGCGCTACTTGAACGTTGAGCATCAAATATCTATGGAGATAGATCGAAAGCGCTTAATAGAAGTTTCAGCAAGATGCATGCCTTGACAAGTTTTTGAGGGAATTCAAAATAGATCAACAAAGAAGGAGTTCTTGGTTGTGTTGTAAGGTGTGAATTTGAGTAAGACTCAAAACCCGACCCCGGCAGAATAAAGAGAATAGACGAAGGTCGTCTTCTATGCCTTGGCCATAGAATCTGAAGTATGCCATGCTGGGTACCGCACCTGATGTGTGCCTTGACTCAAAGTCTGTTGAGAGGTACAGAGAGTGATCCATGATTGAATCACTAGCAGCGGTCAAAATTTGTCCTTAGTAACTGATGTACTAAGGAATTTTTCTCGATTATGGAGGTGGTTAAAGAGTTCGTCGTAAAGGGTTACGTCGATGCAAGCTTTGACGCTAATCCAAATAACTATGAGTAGTGAAACGGATTCGTATAGTAGAGTAGATATTTGGAGTATTTACGAATAGCACATAGTAGCAGCATCTATAAGATAACATAAAGATTTGTAAAGAACACACGGATCTGAAAGTTTCAGAACCGTTGACTAAAACCTCTCTCACAAGCAAACGTGATCAGACCCCATAACTATGTGGGTGTTGGATTCGTTGGACTCACATGGTGATGTGAACTAGATTATTGACTCTAGTGCAAGTGGGAGACTATTGGAAATATGCCCTAGAGGCAATAATAAATTATTTATTATTATATTTCTTTGTTCATGATAATCGTTTATTATCCATGCTATAATTGTATTGATTGGAAACACAGTGCATGTGTGGATACATAGACAAAACACTGTCCCTAGTAAGCCTCTAGTTGACTAGCTCGTTGATCAAAGATGGTCAAGGTTTCCTGACCATAGGCAAGTGTTGTCACTTGATAACGGGATCAAATCATTAGGAGAATATTGTGATGGACTAGACCCAAACTAATAGACGTAGCATGTTGATCGTGTCATTTTGTTGCTACTGTTTTCTGCGTGTCAAGTATTTGTTCCTATGACCATGAGATCATATAACTCACTGACACCGGAGGAATGCTTTGTGTGTATCAAACGTCGCAACATAACTGGGTGACTATAAAGATGCTCTACAGGTATCTCCGAAGGTGTTCGTTAAGTTAGTATGGATCGAGACCGGGATTTGTCACTCCATGTGACGGAGAGGTATCTTGGGGCCCACTCGGCAATACAACATCATACACAAGCCTTGAAAGCAATGTAACTTAGTGTAAGTTGCGGGATATTGTATTACGGAACGAGTAAAGAGACTTGCCGGTAAACGAGATTGAAATAGGTATGCGGATACTAACGATCGAATCTCGGGCAAGTAACATACCGAAGGACAAAGGGAATGACATACGGGATTGTATGAATCCTTGGCACTGAGGTTCAAACGATAAGATCTTCGTACAATATGTAGGATCCAATATGGGCATCAAGGTCCCGCTATTGGATATTGACCGAGGAGTCACTCGGGTCATGTCTACATAGTTCTCGAACCCACAGGGTCTGCACACTTAAGGTTCGACGTTGTTTTATGCGTATTTGAGTTATATGGTTGGTTACTGAATGTTGTTCGGAGTCTCGGATGAGATCACACACGTCACGAGGGTTTCCGGAATGGTCCGGAAAGGAAGATTGATATATAGGATGACCTCATTTGATTACCGGAAGGTTTTCGGAGTTACCGGGAATGTACCGGGAATGACGAATGGGTTCTGGGTGTTCATCGGGGGGGGGGGGGGGGCAGCCCACCCCGGGGAAGCCCATAGGGCTTGGGGGTGGTGCACCAGCCCTTGGTGGGCTGGTGGGACAGCCCAAGAAGGCCCTATGCGCCATAGATAGAAAATCAAAGAGAAAAAAAAGAGGTGGGAAGGGAGAGAAGGACTCCACCTTCCAATCCTAGTTGGACTAGGATTGGAGGACTCCTCCTCCCCTTGGTGGCGCAGTCCTTGGGGCTCCTTGAGACTCAAGACAAGCCTCCCCTCCCCTCCTCCTATATATATGGAGCTACTAGGGCTGATTTGAGACAACTTTTGCCACGGCAGCCTGACCACATACCTCCACGGTTTTCCTCTAGATCGCGTTTCTGCGGAGCTCGGGTGGAGCCCTGCTGCCATTAGATCACCACCAACCTCCGGAGCGCCGTCAGATGCCGGAGAACTCATCTACCTCTCCGTCTCTCTTGCTGGATGAAGAAGGCCGAGATCATCGTCGAGCTGTACATGTGCTGAACGCGGAGGTGTCGTCCGTTCGGCACTAGATCGGAGCGGATCGTGGGACGGATCGCGGGACGGTTCGTGGGACGGTTCGCGGGGCGGATCGAGGGACGTGAGGTCGTTCCACTACATCAACCGTGTTTCTTAACGCTTCTGCTGTGCGATCTACAAGGGTACGTAGATCGGAAATCCCCTCTCGTAGATGGACATCACCATGCTAGGTCTTCATGCGCGTAGGAAATTTTTTGTTTCCCATGCGACGTTCCCCAACATGTCAAACATCACGAATCACTCAAGGATCATGATATCTATCCTTGATATGTCATAGTTCATCACGAAGCTCTAGCAGCTTAGTGGCAGTGACTTTTGGAGAACCATCACCATCTCATCTGGAAGATTAACTACCACTTGATTCAAGCGATTGTTGTACTCAGACAATCTGAGAACATGCTCAACGATTTGAGTTTTTCTCCTTTACTTTGTAGACAAAGAATCTTGTTGGAGGTCTCATACCTCTCAACGAGGGCACGAGCATGAAATCTCAATTTCATCTCTTAGAACATCTCTTATGTTCCGTGAGGTTTCAAAACGTCTTCGGCGCCTTGCTTCTAAGTCATTAAGTATTACACACTGAACTATCACGTAGTTATCAAAAACATGTATGTCAGATTTTCGCAACATCCAGAGATGACGCTTGAGGTGCAGCACACCGAGTGGTGCATTAAGGACATAAGCCTTCTGCGCAGCAATGAGGACAATCCTCAGTTTTACGGACTCAGTCCACAAAGTTGCTACTATCATCTTTCAACTAAACTTTCTCTAGGAACATATAAAAACAGTAGAGCTATAGCGCAAGCTACATCATAATTCGCGAAGACCTTTTGACTATGTTCATGATAATTAGTTCAATTAATCATATTACTTAAGAACTCCCACTCAAAAAGTACATCACTCTAGTCATTTGAGTGGTACATGATCCAAATTCACTAACTCAAGTCCGATCATCACGTGAGTTGAGAATAGTTTCAATGGTAAGCATCCCTATGCTAATCATATCAACTATATGTTTCATGCTTGACCTTTCTATCTCATGTGTTCCGGGGCCATGTCTGCACATGCTAGGCTCGTCAAGTTTAACCCAAGTGTTCCGCGTGTGCAACTATTTTGCACCCGTTGTATGTGAACGTCGAGTCTATCACACCCGGTCATCACGTGGTGTCTCGAAACGACGAACTGTCGCAATGGTGCACAGTCGGGGAGAACACAACTTCATCTTGAAATTTTAGTGAGAGATCACCTCATAATGCTACCGTCGTTCTAAGCAAAATAAGGTGCATAAAAGGATTAACATCACATGCAATTCATAAGTGACATGATATGGCCATCATCTTGTGCTTCTTGATCTCCATCACCAAAGCACCGGCATGATCTTCTTGTCACCGGTGCAACACCATGATCTCCATCAACGTGTCTCCATCGAGGTTGTCATGTTATCTATGCTATTACTACTAAAGCTATGACCTAGCAATATAGTAAATGCATCTGCAAACACAAACATTAGTTTAAAGACAACCCTATGGCTCCTGCCGGTTGCCGTAGCATCGTCGTGCAAGTCGATATTAACTGTTACAACATGATCATCTTATACATCCAATATATCACATCACGTCATTGTCCATATCATATCACAAGCGTACCCTGCAAAAACAAGTTAGACCTCCTCTAATTTGTTGTTGCATGTTTTACGCGGATGCTATGGGTATGTAGTATGATCGCATCTTACTTACGCAAAAACCACAACGGATATGTGCAAATTTCTATTTAACCTCTCCAAGGACCGCCTCAGTCAAAACTAATTCAACTAAAGTGGAAGAAACCGACACCCGCCAGTTATCTTTATGCAACGAGGTTGCATGTCAATCGATGAAACCAGCCTTTCGTAAGCGTACGAATAATGTCGGTCCGGGACGCTTCAATCCAACTAATACCGCCGAATCGAGAATAGACTAAGGAGGGAAGAAAATCGAACATCACCGTCCACAAAACCCTTTGTTTTCTATTCGAGATAACATCTACACATGAACCTAGCTCATGATGCCACTGTTGGGGAACGTTGCATGGGAAACAAAAAATTTCCTACGCACACGAAAACCTATCATGGTGATGTCCATCTACGAGAGGTGATTTGAATCTACGTACCCTGGTAGATCACACAGTAGGAAGCGTTAACAAACACGGTTGATGTAGTGGAACGTCCTCACGTCCCTCAATCCGCCCCACGAACCGTCCCACGAACTGTCCCGCGATCCGTCCCACGATCCGTTCCGATCTAGCGTCGAAAGAACGACACCTCCATGTTCAACACACGTACAACGCGACGATGATCTCGTCCTTCTTGATCCAGCAAGCAAGATGGACAAGTAGATGAGTTCTCCGGTGGTGTGACGGTGCTCCGGTGGTGGTGACGATCTACTCCTGCAGGGCTTCGCCCGAGCTCCGCAGAAATACGATCTAGAGGAAGAACTATGGTGTCTAGATCTGAGTTGCACGTGGCAAAAGTTGTCTCAAATCAGCCCTAAATCACCACTATATATAGGAGGGAGGGGGAGGAGGCTTGCCTTGAGGGCCAAGCCCTCAAGGGTGCGTCCGCCAGGAGAAGAGGAGGATTCCTACTCCAATTAGGATTGGAAGGTGGAGTCCTTCTCTTCCTTCCCACCTCCCCTTTTTTTTTCTTTCTTTGGTTTTCTTCTCTTGGAACATAGGCCCTCTTGGGCTGTCCCACCAGCCCACTAAGGGTTGGTGCGCCACCCCTAAGGCCATTGGGCTTCCCCCGGGTGGGTTGCCACCCTCCCGGTGAACTTTCGGAACCCATTCATCACTCCCGGTACAATGCCGGTAATGCCCGAAAACCTTCTGGTAACCAAATGAAACCATCCTATATATCAATCTTCGTTTCTGTACCATTCCAGAAACCCTCGTGACGTCCGTGATATCATCCGGGACTCCAAACAACATTCGGTAACCACACATATAACTAAACTATACTAAAACATCGCCAAACCTTAAGTGTGCAGACCCTGCGGTTTCGAGAACTATGTAGACATGACCCGAGGCACTCCTCGGTAAATATCCAATAGCGGGACCTGGATGCCCATATTTTTTCCTACATATTCTCCGAAGATCTTTTCGGTTGAACCTCAGTGTCAAGGATTCATATAATCCCGTATGTTATTCCCTTTGTCCTTCGGTATGTTACTTGCCCGAGATTCGATTGTCGGTATCCGCATACCTATTTCAATCTCGTTACCGGCAAGTCTCTTTATTCGTTCCGTAATACAAGATACCGTGACTTACACTTAGTCACATTGCTTGCAAGGCTTGTGTGTGATGTTGTATTACCGAGTGGGCCCCAAGATAACTCTCCGTCACACGGAGTGACAAATCCCAGTCTTGATCCATACTAACTCAACGGACACCTTCGGACATACCTGTAGAGCCCCTTTATAGTCACCCAGTTACGTTGTGACGTTTGATGCACACAAGGTATTCCGCCGGTGCCAGTGAGTTATATGATGTCATGGTCATAGGAATAAATACTTGACACGCTGAAAACAATAGCAATAAAACTACACGATCAATATGCTACATTCATAGTTTGGGTCTTGTCCATCACATGATTCTCCTAATGATGTGATCCCGTTATCAAGTGACAACACTTGTCTATGGTTAGGAAACCTTGACCATCTTTGATCAACGAGTTAGTCAACTAGAGGCTTACTAGGGACAGTGTTTTTTCTATGTATCCACACATGTATTTGAGTTTCCAATCAATACAATTATAGCATGGATAATAAACGATTATCACGAACAAATAAATATAATAATAACTAATTTATTATCGCCTCTAGGACATATTTCCAACATCATCACTGGCCTTACCTGATGTGGGAATATGATTCGGAGAATCAGGACATTGCGGCTGGCTCTGTGTGGAGCTTTTTCTGTAATATGCGTGAGAAGTTGTGGAAGGCACTATTCAAGTCGCAAAAGACTTGTCCTAACAAGGAGGAAGACGAAGGCCTTTCCCTCCTCAATCCCGCAGGATTGGTAATGTTTTTACCGTATTGTTTAGATTTCATCCTTCCCTTTTTTAACAAGGCATTCACCCGTTCCTCCCCAAAACGTGCATATCTAGCTGAAGAAATCCGGACGGATCAATTATCCAACGCCTTTGCCCGAGGATGTCATGACCCCTGTGCCGGCAGCCATGCTAGTGGAGAAGCCGTACACGGCTCCGAGGGAGAAGGGGGAACAAAACAAGGGGAAGAAGAAGATCCGGGAGGGTCTTTGGTCGAAAGATCCCCTGGACACTAATTCTGAAGAGACACTGGCTCCCTCCTATATGGAGGGAGAGGAAAAGGAAGATGCGGAGGAGGTAAGTGACTCCTCCCATACCAAAAAAGAGCGACGTTCGAAGATGACAAGGGAGATTAAGCTCCTATTGCTTCGAAGAAGCTACGTAGGGCCCCTATGGACCTATTCGATGACATTCCACACTCCTATGAGGAGTCTGCGGATGAGGCACCGATCACTCGAAGGACCCTCAGGATGAAACCCCGAGCAAAAAGGTATGTACAAAAAAATCGGAATATACCTTCCCTATAATTTTCGCGGTTCTAGTTAGGCTCATATTCTGCACTACAACCCGCAGCTTGATTTCCCCATCGAACAAATTTCGGCGGGGGATTCCCTACGAGAAAATCTAGCTGAAAGCAGGACCGACTCGCCCGACACACCTCCCCCTGCAGCCGAGGGGACCAGGGAGATGGCATCTAGGGAGGTCCCCCCATGCCGGATACCATGGCCGGTGGTGAAGATATTATGTCTGAGGTCAATACTTTGGCCACAAAGGACCAGGAGGATGAACTCCCCCTGGGAACAAAGGAGGGAGGGCCCGGACTTTTCGCGTCTCCTCCAAAAACAACTCTGAAGGGTCCTGCCTCTCCGGTGCTATCAGTAGTCATGTCTCTGCAAAGGGAGACTGCTACGGCGCACTCGGAGCCATCCATGACGGAGCCACTCCAAACTGGATGGCCTAACCTAAGGGAGGAAGGTCTGAATGATCCTTCCGTTCCTGAAGAATGCCGCACTAATCAAAGTGCAGTTTTGCGAAGTACTCAGTCTGTTGATAATGGTCTAAAAGGTGCTTTCGACGCACTGCTAGTAGGCATCAAGGTAATCCACAAATGTTTTCGTTTGTTATTATTCATTGACTAAAAGTGTTATTATGCCCGGTAGCCCCCAAGCCCTATGTAAGTTGGAAAGACACATGCGGGGTTTAGAGTAATTTGGAAAAAGTGCATGTAACCCCCAAGGCTCTGATGGGTTGATGAGAACACACCCTCGCAAAAAGAATTTGAAATAATATGAAAACTTAACAAAACATGTCCGTCTGCATGCTTCTGCATTAGCCGCAGCCCCCAACTCTTTGGAGTTGGAGGAGATGAACCAGAAACTAAAGGTTTCTGAAGATTAGCTGGATCGCATCAACAAGCGTTTTGAAGACGCTCAAAGTAAATTTGCAAGCCTTTGCTATCTTATTCAACTATTTGTAATATTTTTCTCTAAATGTGTGGTGTCCAAATGACTATTACATCTGTTGTTGCTGACGTTGATCGGCTCAAAGCCGAACTGGGCCAAGCCAAGCAAGAGGTCATTGAATACAGGGCAGCGGTCATACTTGCCAAAGTTTTAGTTATAAATCTGAGGCCCGGGTCAACGAAGTTCAACAATAACTTAAGGAGGGCATCATGAAGAATCAGACCCTTGAGTAGAAAGAAAGAGAAAAACCAACCAAACTGACGCTGGTCACTGCCACACTCCAAGAAGCACGGAAGGAGGCACACGATCTTCGGAAAGAGGTCCATCAGATCAAGCAAATTGCAACTGGTAAGCGATATCTACTACAATGTACCTTTGGCGGGCGAAGATTTGTATCTCTTAATTGAATATGGAGTTCTCCACGTGCGATTACCGATCTATCAAAGAGTGCAGAAGATGCCGAGAAGTACTATGCTTCTTAGGAGGGTGCGACATAACAAAGACTCTACTAGGCACATTTACAAAATCCAGAGCATCCATAGCTGACATCTGATCAGTTGAAGAAGCTGATGGAGCTGCACAAGATGACCAAGCCTGCCATGAAGGACTTGTGCATCAGGATGTGGACAGCCGAACCATTGCCCAGTAGCTACTTCGTCTTGGTTCAAAATTTGATTGTTGTGTCGCCTCGAATCGATGTCTTCAAGCATTGGGTATGCACTGAAGGAGCTCGTATGGACTTTGCGAAAACAATAACACATTTGCCGAAGTTAGAGCCCTCGAAGATGGCCACCACACCTCCATCGCCTGGGAAGGACCACATGCACCCTGGACTATATTTCTCCACTGCTATGGAAGGTTCCCAAGATATGGAGTCACTATGCTCTAAGGACATAGTCTTTGATTAAAATATACTATCCTGTAGAAGTGGTTGTATAATACAATGCCTTCTAATTTTTGCACGGTAGACCATGTCTTTAAATTTCAACTCTTGTTTTGGTTATTTTGATATTGAAAGTTTCCAGTCGCCGACTTAAGCCCCCCATCAGATTCTAGCGAGTGTATTTTCGGCTTCCGCATAGTTACCTTTGGCCAACGTCTTGGCACCCTTAAGGCGGTGATGTGGGAGAAAACTAAGCAATTGGACTATTTGGCTTTAATGCTTTCATTTAATCATAAGAGCTTGAACATGGGTACTAACTAAAACCCTTTCGAAAATTTGTGACATTCGGCTTATGCCGTGGTGTATAAACCTGTAATCACTTGGTCTGAATGCCTTCAAACCTTTCTCAGAAAGTGATGAACACCTAACGGTTCTGTAGTTTAACACTTGTCTTCGGATCACAGACCAGCTCTCGCTCATAATGTCGGTCAATTTTTTGCTTTCTCCACTTAGGTACTTAACCAGACTAACTGGAAATACAATTGTAGTGGTTCTCCCTTTACCTATATACGAACTAGCAGAACCTAAATGGGTAAACTCAGGAGTGGGGCAACCTAACATTTGACCAAGACATAATTTGGAACTGATGCACATAACACAAATCCAAGACGACGCACTCGTGAAATGCCAAATAGTAATGTAACGGTTCGAAAGGGGTGGTTGTGATTACCAAGCACCCCGTTAACTCAGCCAATATGTGCATAAAACCAAACTAGTATAAGTCTTCAAGAAGTAGTTCAGAAAAAGTAGGAAGCAAAGAACCATTGCAAAGCTCATAAATAACAATGAGCGTTCCGTACTTCCAAAGAATTATGTATTGTATAATTTGAACTTCACAAGCAGCCGTATATGTATAGATGAATCAAAGAGTACAAAGTAGAGGTTTACATAGGGTTGGGTATGACTAGCTTGATGTTCCTATAAGCACTCTACTACACGTCTACGCTTTTACTGGGCGGAGAATATTCCTTGAATAGGAGAAACTTCAATGAACAACTCTTGTGGTCAATGGCGGCCTTGAGAAGCCGCCGATGTGTATGTGTGCCTGACGTAGTGATCGGTACTTAATGGTACCTACCTATATATATTCGAAGACTGTAGAGGCCTTGATTTGGTTTATCCAAACAACATGCCTTATTTTATTAATCCTCATAGCTGCCCATGGTATCTTGAGCGCAAAGTTCTGTCTTCGAGGTACATACTTTCCTAGAGGCAAGGTGCTGCTATGAGGGGCGTATCCCTATTTACGTGCCGTGGTATGTGAGTGTGGAGGGGTACAAGCTTGTTTACACTCCTTGACGGATACCTTTGGCTTGGGAATCATGTCACCGGCCTGTACTTTGGCTGCTAAATCTGCAGTGTGTTCCTCGGTTCGAAGGGATCGCTCGGTGTTACCATTCACTGTAAGAACACCTTTAGTTCCTGGCATCTTCAGGTTGAGGTATGCATAATGGGGGACGACATTAAAGCGAGTGAATGCCGTACGATCGAGGAGTGCATGGCACCCGCTGTAGAAAGGGACGATGTCGAAGATCAAATCATCGCCATGAAACTTGTGAGGTGAGCCGAACAATACCTCTAGGGTTATCGTACCTGAACAACAAGCTTCGATGCTAGGAATTACTCCTTTAAATGTGGTCTTGCTGGTTTTTTTGATGATGGATCAATACCCATCTTCCGTACTGTATCCTCGTAAATAAGATTAAGGCTGCTTCCCCCATCCACGAAGACTCTTGTGAGATGGTACTTGTTAATGATGGGATCGAGTACCAAGGCCGCTGACGCCCCGTGCCGAATACTGGTAGGGTGGTCTATGTGATCATAGGTGATCGGACATGCCGACCATGGATTGTACTTAGGGGCTACTGGCTCTATGTCATATACGTCCCGAAGCACACATTTCCTCTCCTTTATGGGCAAGTGGGTGGCATAGATCATGTTCACCGTTTTTACTTCAGGGGAAACTTCTTTTGGCCCGTGTTGTTCGGGAGAAGAGGCTCTTCATTGTCCTCTCTGCATAGGCTATTGGCCTGATCTTCGGCCATGCTCTTACTCGCTGCTTTGGTCACCCAACAGATACGATTGGTGGGTGTAGCAGGCTTATTTCGAGTGCCATGTATCTGAAAGGCCTCTCGTGTATTTTATCCAGCGTGGTCACCCATCCCAATTTCCCTTGAATGGTATCTTCTTGGGTCCAGGCCTGGATTTGGCGAATCCTGCATTAACCATCGAGTCATCGGCTTCACCGCCATCCTACCGATGCTATTCTTGCTGCATCATGGCTTTCCATTACTGTCCTGGACTATAGAAGTGCCAGGGTTTGGGGGAGGGTTATTACACCGAGTCAACCAAGTATCCTCACCCGTGCAATGGCGGGTCAGGAGGGAGGCGAGGGCTGTCATTGTCCTCGGCTTCCTGTCCAAGTGTCCGGGCGAGCCATTCATCCCGTATATTTTTTTTGGAAGGAAGCTAATGCCTCAACGTCCGAACAATCAACAATCTGAGTTTTCTTCATGAGAAATCCGTTCCAGAATTGCCGAGGTGACTCATCAGGTTGCTGGATTATGTGGCTTAAGTCATCAGATGAACGTGGACGAACATAAGTGCCTTGCAAGTTGTTTCTTAAGGCGTCTTCAAGGTCCTTCCAACTCCCGATGGAGTTTTCTGGGAGGCTGTTCAACCAATTCCTAGCCAGGCCTTCGAGCTTAAGTGGTAGGTATTTGATGGCGTAGAGATCATCTCCACAAGCCATGTGAATATGAAGGAGAAAATCCTCGATCCAGACAGCCTGATCTGTCATCCCATCGTACTGTTCGATATTTACGAGTTTAAACCCTTCGGGGAACTGATGCCGCATTAGCTCATTCGTGAAGCACATTGGGTGAGAGGCTCCCCTTATCCGAGCTGTGTCATGCTGGAGACCGGTCGAGGTTCTACCATACTACATGTCCCGAACTCCATTGTTCTGGTTGGGATGAGTATGGTATTTGTTCTATCTCGCGGGAGTGCGACTTTCGGATCCGTGAGTGGATCTAGTTTGTTCTGCTTTAGACTTGGTTTGCTGCTGCAGATCATATCGGTCATTGGGTTGAACCAATTCCTTTTGCTTGTCTCATCCTCGAGGAGGATGGTCTCATTGATCACCTTGTGCGAATCTTGGTGGCGGGCTCCAAGGCCTCGTCTTCAAATTCTGTAACACACATCGACATGGGTAACTCTTGGTTTTCCCGTGTCGCTCCTATCCGTACCCTTCCTCAGCAACCAAGACTTTGGTCCATCTTTTATTAATGGAGTCTTGTTTGGCTTTGAGATGTCTCTGCTTTAGCTTAAGGCTTCGAGCAGTGGCAATGATCTGTTGCCTGAACACTTCCTGATGCAATGTGTCTTGGGGACAACAAAATCGTCGCCTCCCTTGCTCGCGTCTTCCTCGATCGGAGGGATATAGTTGTTGTCTTTGTAGTCGCCGAGATCTTCAGGCTCGTGTGTATTTGTCAGAAATATGCCCTAGAGACATTAATAAAGTAATTATTATTATATTTCCTTGTTCAAGATAATCGTTTATTATCCATGCTAGAATTGTAATTGGAAGCTCAAATACATATGTGGATACATAGACAACACACTATCCCTGGTAAGCCTCTAATGGACTAGCTCGTTGATCAAAGATGGTCAAGGTTTTCTCACCATAGACACAAGTTGTCATTTGATAACGGGATCACGTCATTACGAGAATGATGTGATGGAAAAGACCCAAACTATAAACGTGGCATATGATCGTGTTAGTTTACTACTACTATTTTCTACATGTCAAGTATCCGTTCCTATGACCATGAGATCATGCAACTCCCGGACACCGGAGGAATGCCCTCTATGTATCAAACGTCACAACGTAACTGGGTGACTATAAAGGTGCTCTACATGTATTTCCGAGGGTGTCTGTTGGGTTGGCGTGAATCGAGAGTGGGATTTGTCACTCCGTATGACGAAGAGGTATCTCTGGGCCCACTCGGTAATACAACATCACAATGAGCTTGCAAGCAATGTAAATAAGGAGTTGGTCACAGGAATTTGTATTACAGAACGAGTAAAGAGAGTTGACGGTAACGAGATTGAGCAAGGTATGGAGATACCGATAATCGAATCTCGGGCAAGTAACATACCGATGGACAAAGGGAATAGCATACGGGATTGATTGAATCCTTGACACTGAGGTTCGACCGATGAAATATCTTCATAGAATATGTAGGAACCAATATGGGCATCCAAGGCCCGCTATTGGTTATCGACCGGAGAGTGTCTCGCTCATGTCTGCATAGTTCTCGAACCCGCACGGTCTACACACTTAAGGTTCAGTGACGATATAAGCATAATTGAGTCATGGTGTTGGTGACCAAGGTGGTCCGGAGTCCTAGATGAGATTCGAGATGTGATGAGGAACTGCATAATAGTCTGGAGGTCAAGATTGATATATAGGATGAAAGTTATCGGAGTCCGTAAGTGTTTCGAGGTGCATCGAGGGATTCACGGAGTGATGAAAGGGGTTTGGGGGGCCCCGACAATTGTTGGGGGGCCTCATGGGCTTAGGAAGGGGGGTACCGCAGCCCAGTAGGGGGTTGGCCGCAACCCCTCTCCCCAACCCACTTCGGTCGAAGGGTGTGGGCTCCTCCTTGGGGCGTCGCCAGCTCAACTTGGGTGTCAAGGCACCCAAGTGGGAGGGGCCACCCAACCCTAGCCGTCGCCACTCCCCTCCCTTGGCTGCTTCCCCCTAGGGGGAAACCCTAGGGTGCCCTCCCCTCTCCCTTCCCCCTATATATAGAGAGGTAGAGAGAGGACAGACACACGATAATCTTGTCGCGGCGCTGCACCTCCTCACCCTAGTAGTTCTGTCCTCCAAATACGCCACGACGAAGCCCTCCTAAGTTGTCACCACTCGTGCTGCTGGAGGACTCGGGCTTCTAGTTCACCATCGCTTGTTGGATCAAGGAGGTGAAGGCGACACCAAGCTGTAGATGTGTTGAACGCGGAGGTGTCGTCCGTTCGGCACTTGATCGGGAGATCGCGAGACGGTTCATGATTGGATCGCGAAGACGTACCACTACATCAACTTTGTTCTTCTACGCTTCCGCTTAGCGATCTAAAAGGGTATGTCGGTTCAATATCTCCTCTCATTGATGGTCATCACCATGGATAGATCGTGTTTGAACATCGGATTTTTTTTGTTTCCCATGCAACGTTCCCCAACAGTATCCATGTATCTTGGTAGGTCGGGGTCGTATGCGGGGTCTGAAGGTTTTGGGGTTCGACGAGATTTTCCATATCCTTGGGATCTGGGTTTTCCCCTGTGCCTGCATGTCTATAGTTGCCCTTACGAGTTTTAGGTTTTTTGCGCTCGCGGCGGTGTTTGACGGGTTCGTCACCGCTGTTTTTGGCTGGAGTATCATCATCGCTTTTCCCCGTATCACCTTCGTCCCTGGGGGTGTCCACCATGTAGACATTGTACTTGGAGGTTGTTGGAGCATATATCTCCATATGTGGTTTTGGTACTTGATGACAATTCCTATGGACTAATGGTTGCCTTAAGTTACATTTGTAGGATTTGTCCATAGGCACTTCTTGAAGTCCATCTGTTGGGTTCAAGGAGTTTATATGATGACCAAGATGGTATTCAAGGTATTATCCAAAGAATGGTCATAGAGACACATGGTTGATCAAGATCTCAGACAAAGAGTAAATCAAGATGATCAACACACAAAGCGTACAAGATGTACCGAGAGGTATCAAGTGATCCCATGGTATGGATTTGTCCATAGGCACTTCTTGAAGTCCATCTGTTGGGTTCAAGGAGTTTATATGATGACCAAGATGGTATTCAAGGTATTATCCAAAGAATGGTCATAGAGACACATGGTTGATCAAGATCTCAGACAGAGAGTAAATCAAGATGATCAACACACAAAGCGTACAAGATGTACCGATCCCATGGTATGGTAAGCATTGTCCATTACGTGTTTGTGTACTAACCCATGGTCTTCGTGAGAGTTCTATGTGGGGGTTAGGTGTGTTTACATAGGCTTGCGTCAAAGGGAAGATCTCATACAACCCATGGAGTATGACGTCAAGTTGTGATCATCATCAATGGTTGATCAAGATCTCAGACAAAGAGTAAATCAACATGATCAACACACAAAGTGTACAAGATGTACCGAGAGGGATCAAGTGATCCCATGGTATGGTAAGCATTGTCCATTACGTGTTTGTGTACTAACCCATGGTCTTCGTGAGAGTTCTATGTGGGGGTTAGGTGTGTTTCCATGGGCTTGCGTCAAAGGGAAGATCTCATACAACCCATGGAGTATGACGTCAAGTTGTGATCGTCATCAAGATTGCGATGTGCAAGTTCAAGTGGATCAGCACGAAGATAGCATGCTTGAAGCTTGCCGTCCATTGTGGTGGCAATGGACTTGTGAAGATATGCTGAAGAGTGGCTCACCCATAGTGAGTATGGGGGAGCAATCAACTAGTCTTCATCAAGCCAACACAATCAAGAAAGGTGGTCCATCCTGAGGAAGCCAAGATCATCATCATCTAGCTCAAGAGGACGAGGTGCAAGGTATAGGTTTGCCCTTGATAGGTTTTCTGGTTAGGATAGATTGTTGTTCTATCAAGGGGGGCTCTCAAGTGAGTAGCTTGATCGTATCGTTCGTTGAGAGCTCAAACCATTTGCATCCTTGCATCATACTTCTTGGTTCTTGTTTGGTGTTTCTCTTTGTGAGTTTTAGAGCTTATGGTCATCTTCGTGACAAGCTCGAGTTCATCGGAAACGGAGTCCATATGCATCTACTATGATGTTTTCGATGTTGGAGTCTTTGCCGATTCTTCATTCATAGAGATCTCACATCTCTATATCTTTGGCATATTCATAACCGCATGGTCTTAAGATTTCCATCAGATCAAGCAAATTGCAACTGGTAAGCGATATCTACTACAATGTACCTTTGGCGGGCGAAGATTTGTATCTCTTAATTGAATATGGAGTTCTCCACGTGCGATTACCGATCTATCGAAGAGTGCAAAAGATGCTGAGAAGTACTATGCTTCTTAGGAGGGTGCGACATAACAAAGACTCTACTAGGCACATTTCCAAAATCTAGAGCATCCATAGCTGACATTTGATCAGTTGAAGAAGCTGATGGAGCTGCACAAGATGACCAAGCCTGCCATGAAGGACTTGTGCATCAGGATGTGGACAGCCGAACCATTGCCCAGTAGCTACTTCGTCTTGGTTCAAAATTTGATTGTTGTGTCGCCTCGAATCGATGTCTTCAAGCATTGGGTATGCACTGAAGGAGCTCGTATGGACTTTGCGAAAACAATAACACATCTGCCGAAGTTAGAGCCCTCGAAGATGGCCACCACACCTCCATCGCCTAGGAAGGACCACATGCACCCTGGACTATATTTCTCCACTGCTATGGAAGGTTCCCAAGATATGGAGGCACTATGCTCTAAGGACATAGTCTTTGATTAAAATATACTATCCTGTAGAAGTGGTTGTATAATACAATGCCTTCTAATTTTTGCACGGTAGACCATGTATTTAAATTTCAACTCTTGTTTTGGTTATTTTGATATTGAAAGTTTCCAGTCGTCGACTTAAGCCCCCCATCAGATTCTAGCGAGTGTATTTTCGGCTTCCGCATAGTTACCTTTGGCCAACGTCTTGGCACCCTTAAGGCGGTGATGTGGGAGAAAACTAAGCAATTGGACTATTTGGCTTTAATGCTTTCATTTAATCATAAGAGCTTGAACATGGGTACTAACTAAAACCCTTTCGAAAATTTGTGACATTCGGCTGATGCCGTGGTGCATAAACCTGTAATCACTTGGTCTGAATGCCTTCAAACCTTTCTCAGAAAGTGATGAACACCTAACGGTTCTGTAGTTTAACACTTGTCTTCGGATCACAGACCAGCTCTCGCTCATAATGTCGGTCAATTTTTGGCTTTCTCCACTTAGGTACTTAACTAGACTAACTGGAAATACAATTGTAGTGGTTCTCCCTTTACCTATATACGAACTAGCAGAACGTAAATGGGTAAACTCAGGAGTGGGGCAACCTAACATTTGACCAAGACATAATTTGGAACTGATGCACATAACACAAATCCAAGACGACGCACTCGTGAAATGCCAAATAGTAATGTAACGGTTCGAAAGGGGTGGTTGTGATTACCAAGCACCCCGTTAACTCAGCCAATATGTGCATAAAACCAAACTAGTATAAGTCTTCAAGAAGTAGTTCAGAAAAAGTAGGAAGCAAAGAACCATTGCAAAGCTCATAAATAACAATGAGCGTTCCGTACTTCCAAAGAATTATGTATTGTATAATTTGAACTTCACAAGCAGCCGTATATGTATAGATGAATAAAAGAGTACAAAGTAGAGGTTTACATAGGGTTGGGTATGACTAGCTTGATGTTCCTATAAGCACTCTACTACACGTCTACGCTTTTACTGGGCGGAGAATATTCCTTGAATAGGAGAAACTTCAATGAACAACTCTTGTGGTCAATGGCGGCCTTGAGAAGCCGCCGATGTGTATGTGTGCCTGACGTAGTGATCGGTACTTAATGGTACCTACCTATATATATTCGAAGACTGTAGAGGCCTTGATTTGGTTTATCCAAACAACATGCCTTATTTTATTAATCCTCATAGCTGCCCATGGTACCTTGAGCGCAAAGTTCTGTCTTCGAGGTACATACTTTCCTGGAGGCAAGGTGCTGCTATGAGGGGCGTTATTTACGTGCCCTTGTCGTCCTGAATCCAACAAGCTTGGGTTTGCTCGATTCGGAGCTCGTATGCGAAAGTTATGGCTGTTTCAGTGGCGAGCGGTAGTACCGCTGGACCTAGCGGTAGTACCGCTGGACCTAGCGGTAGTACCGCTAGAGTTGGCGGTAGTACCGCTGGCCATAGCGGTAGTACCGCTGGCTCGCGGTAGTACCGCCCCTGGTCAGCGGTAGTACCGCTCCAGGAGCTTAGTACCGCCTGCCTAGCGGTTGTTCGTGGACGGACCTTTTTGCGAAGACTTTCTTGGCGGTGGTAGTGCCTTTGCACTAGCACGGGCCCAGCGGTAGTACCGCTGGAGTGCCAGCGGTAGTACCGCTGCAGGCAGCGGTAGTATCGCTAGCTGGCGGTAGTACCGCTGGAGCGCCAGCGGTAGTACCGCTGCAGCCAGCGGTAGTACCGCTGGAGCTCGGGCAGAGAGTGGGGGTAACGGTCTGATTCTTTCCCCCACTATATAAAGGGGGTCTTCTTCCCCCTTGGGCTTATCCATCCGTTGAGCTCTTGTTCTACCTCCATTGTTGACATTCTTAGAGCTTGATTACTCTCTATCCCTCCAATGATTCTTGCTTGTTCTTGAGGGAAAAGAGAGAGGAGATCTAGATCCACATCTCCACCAATCACTTTCTCCTCTATGTGAGGGGAACCCCTTGGATCTTGATCTTGGAGTTCTTTGTGAGCTCCTTGTTCTTCCTCTCATATTTCTCCATAGCTTTTGTTGTTATGGAGGGATTTGAGTGTGAGGGACTTGACCACTTCGTGTGTTCTTGCCATTGCATTAATTGCATCGGTTTGAGTTCTCCACGGTGATACGTGGAAGTGAGAAGTTGAGAAGCTTACTACCTTTGGTACTTAGTACCCTAGATATTGTTCTTCGTGGATGCTTTGGCGTCCTAGAAGCTTGGTGGTGTCTCGGAGCTCAATCATTGTGGTGTGAAGCTCCGGGAAGCGTCGGGGTCTCCAATTAGGTTGTGGAGGTTGCCCTGAGCAATTTGTACGGGTACCGGTAACCGCCCCCAAGGGTTGCCACGTGTACGGGTTCGGTGACCGCCCCCAAGGGTTGCCATTTGTACGGGTTTGGTGACCGCCCTCAAGGGTCCCTTAGTGGAATCACGGCATCTTGCATTGTGCGAGGGCGTGAGGGGATTACGGTGGCCTTAGTGGCATCTTGGGGAGCATTGTGCCTCCACACCGCTCTAACGGAGATTAGCATCCGCAAGGGTGTGAACTTCGGGATACATCATCATCTCCCCGTGCCTTGGTTATCTCTTACCCGAACCCTTTACTTATGCACTTTACTTTGTGATAGACATATTGTTTATTGTAATATATCTTGCTATCACGTAGTTGTTTATCTTGCTTAGCATAAGTTGTTGGTGCACATAGGTGAGCCTAGTTGTTTGTAGGTTTTGTGCTTGACATATTAAACGTTAGTTTTATTCCGCATTTGTTCAAGCCTAAACCTTAACTATTTTAAAGCGCCTATTCACCCCCCCTCTAGGCGACATCCACGTCCTTTTCAGAGGTGGCGGCACATCGTGCCGTTACGGGAGGGTCTCGTGATTGAATAGTCGTGTCCATATCTCATGCTTCTTCAGAAGAGAAGTCTAATAGAATGGTTAGATCTTTGATGGTGGCGACAAAGTGGGTGGTGGGTGGGGATTAAAGTTCCCTGTACCTAGCTCCAGTGTCAGAAAGGTCCTTGGTCAGGGCCCGCTCATCCGATAGTCAATAGTTCGGGCTTGGGTCCTTGTCTCATTCGACCATGAGAGATTTCCTGGACTGGCGCTTGGAGCCCCGACGGAACTTTATTTCGATGCTTCGTCGTAGGACATGTGTTCGGCTGGGATGACCCTCTTGCCTCCGAATTCCATTGTCGGATCTTGGCTCGAGGCCGAATCAAGGTTGAAACCTATTCTAGACTGAAAGTCTAGAATAGGGCCCGAAGTTAAAGCTTCGGATATTTTGAGGTTTTCGGCCACAACTGGAACCTCGGAAAGGATCAAGTTGTCTCGGGTGTTGGCAATGAATTCCAAGTCGCCGAACTTAAATTCCTGACCCGGGGTAACCCCGTCGATCTGATGATGAGCTGCCTCGAAGTGCGAGGTTGTACTCCTAAAAGCATAGGATTGGCCAGAGATGAAGATATCTCCAGATTTGACGCTGTCGCTAGTGACCAAGCGAGCCATCAAGTCTTTCTTGTGACCTCACAACGAAGCTCTCAATGAAAGAACCAATGTCATTGTCAAAACTGGTCGATCTCGAGTAGGGGGTCTAAACTATGGATCTAAGGTCAATGGGTGACAAGAGACGATGGTGACGGTGTTTTACCCACGTTCGGCCCTCTTGATGGAGTTAAAATCCTACGCCCTGCTCTTGTTGTTATTGATGGGGTAGTACATAGTACAGAGTTGATCTACTACGAGACCGATGTTGTGGTCTAATACCTAATCGTAATGATCTTGATGTGTCCTACAAGCTATGACCCTCTGGCTTATATAGGCGCCAGGGGCGTCAGGGTTTACACAAGATCGGTTACAACACAAAAGCAATATGCCGATTACTACATCTCCTTGGATTACATGCCAAGTCTTTGGAAGAGTCCATCTCGAATCCAATACTTCTATTGACGGTCGATTAGACAAGAGAGTCCGGCCCATGAGGATAGGTAGGTGGCTCAAGGACCCCTAATCCCGGACTCCCTCACATATGCTAGTGGGAAGTTTTCATTATAGAACTTGGCTTGTATATTCTAATGACGGGCGTACACAAATTCCCGAGGTCATCATGAACAAGCAGGTTGGATGCACACCCACTTAGCTTAAGTCGAGCTTTCATACACTTATAGATCTAGTGCATCCGTTGCATGGGAATCCTTACTTCTCGCATTGAAATCTATTGATGGGCATCTCCATAGCCCGTTGAGACGCCGAGTTGATGCGAGACTTTCTTTTCCACTTTTACCCCTTTGAAACCTACCTCCACATTATATTCCACTTATATGCTATGTCCATGGTTCACACTAATGTATTGTGTGAAGAATAAAAAGTTGATGCATATTGAAGAAGTATGATCCAATTGCGTGACATCGGCACCGTGGTGCTTCACATTTGAATTAATGTGGTGAAGATGTATCCATGCCTTACTAATATAATATTATGAATATGGGTAAACATTCTTTGAGGATCGTATACTTCGAAAGATTGATGATTTTGCTGCTTGTGCTTATAAGTATTTCTATGTCAATGTTTGCTAATTCATTGTTTCTCAATGAGCGTACATGAAAAAGATTACATATTGTGTAGCATGTCACATCAAAAGATTCTATTTTTATCATTTACCTACTCGAGGACGAGCATGAATTAAGCTTGGGTATTGTTGGTACGTTTCCGATGTATGTATAATTTTTGATTGTTGCATGCTATTATATTATCATTCTAGGATAGTTTTTTAGTAATTACTTACCAGATTATATTATCTTTGAGCACTAACCCATTGACCCAGTGCCCAGTGCGAGTTCATGTTTTTCGTGTGTTTTTGTTTCGCAGATAATCCATATCAAACGGACTAAAAATGTGATAAAAATTTACCAAGATTTGTGTGGGAGAATTTGGGGAGTAGGAATCAACGCAAGACGGCGTCCGAGGGCCCCACAAGCTAACAGGGCGTGGCCAAAGGGTGGGGTCAGGCCCTGATAGATTATGGCTAGCCCTTAAGTCGGTTGGAGCTCTCGTTCGGCCGCAAGAAAGATAATTTTCTGATAAAAATCCCCATAACATTTCAGTCCGATCGGAGTTACAGATCTCCGAATATTTAAGAAACGGTGAAGGTCTAGAAAACAGGTCGCGAAAAGAGGAGAGAAACGGAGAGAGAGAGAGAAATCGATCCAATCCTGGAGGGGCTTCTACCCGCTAGGAGCCATGGCGGCCATGGAGTAGAGGAGAAACACTCCTCCCACCTAGGTAGGAGGGCAAGGAAGAATGAGAAGGAGGGGGCTCTCTCCCCCTCTCTCCCGGTGGCGCTGGAGCACCGCCGGGGAAACCATTGCGACGGTGATCTACACCAACAACTTCGCCGCCGTCACCACCAACTCTCTCTCCTCCTCTTTTCAGCGGTGTAAAACCTCTCTTCCCTGCTATAATATCTACTTGAACATGGTGCTTAATGCTATATATTATTATCCATTGATGTGTGGCTATCCTATGATGTTTGAGTAGATTTGTTTTGTCCTACGGGAAAATGGTGATATGACATTATTGATATGGGTTGTGTGTTTATATGGTTGTGTCCTAAGGTGCTTTCCTTGAGGTGCACACATGAAAGATTCACACTAGAGGGTTTCCAATATATTCAAGATTCGCTTATAGTGGGTGGCTAGAGTAACAAAAGATTACCCCCGAGTAAGGGAGTTGTGTGCGTATAGGAGTAAAGAGGACTTGATGTTTAAAGCTATGGTTGGGTTTACCTTAATGTTTTCTAGTAGTTGCGGATGCTTGCTAGAGGTCCAATCATATGTGTATATGTTGGAAGTACGGAAAGTGTGTTAGCGTATGCTTCTTCCTCATTGCATATGATAAGTATCTATCATGTTATATTCAATTGCCTATGGACAATCTTTCTCTTGCATTACCCAAAAAGCTTTCTACTAAACAACTTACTTATTAATATTTTTTAAAACAACACCTAACTTTTATTTCCACGTTCTTTATTAGCTTGCAAACCTATCTATTACAACTACTAAGTACTTCTAGTTTCCTTCCCGCAGAATAGTTTCTTACTTGTTCTAGGTAAAGTAAACATTAGCGTGCGTAGAGTTGTCTCGGTGGTCGATAGAACTTGAGATTATATTAATTTTACCTTTAGCTCCTTGTTGGGTTCTATACTCTTACTTATCAAAAAAGGCTACAAAAGATCCCATACACTTGTGGGTTATCAAGTACCTAAGATCAAGAGTCAAGTTGCCGACAATCTCCGAGCCCCCAAGCCTTGAGAGGTGTCGTGGTTTTGTCATGGCAGATGTCCTCGTACAAGGACTTAGGTGTGAGGCCATCGCAACCATGTGGCGGCTTGAAGGGGTTGGTCGGAATCGAAAGACGCGAATTTACCCAGGTTCGGCCCCTCCGATGGAGGTAAAGCCTACGTCCTGCTTGTGTTTCATTGATGAAGATGACGATCTCGATTACAAGGGTAAAGAATCGCTACGTCTAATCTCGAGGGTGTCTAATCTATATCTCTCTTGACTTATTTGTCTAAGATCTGACTATTGAGACCCCTAAAAAAACCTCCCCCCTTGGGGTGTCTCGCCCCTCCTTATAGAAGCTGAAGGGGCAGGTTACATATACAGTCCAAGCCGGATTTAGGCTTAGCATATTATGACTCCCCATCATGGGCCTCTCTTCGTGGGCTTCTCAGCCCCGGGCGACTTACGGACGGATTGCTGAGTCCCGGGCGACTTACGGACGGATTGCTGAGTCCCGGGCGACTTACGGACGGATTGCTGAGTCCCGGGCGACTTACAAACGGATTGCTGAGTCCCCGGCGGCTCAGGACCGGGCGGCTTAGGACCGGGCTGCTTTGGACCGGGCATCTGAGGACCGGGCTTCTTAGCATCGGGCTACTTAGGACCGGGCTTCTCACAACCGGGCTTCTTAGGACCGGGCTGTTCAGGACGGGCTTCTTAGCATTGGGCTACTTAGGACAGGGCTTATCTTCGAGACACATCTTCAGGGAATCCGTCTGCCGGGTCATACCGCGAGGTATATCCCCAACATTAGCCCCCAGGTTTGCTAGATTTTATTCATGGTAAGCTCCTGAAATAAGAATAGCAAATATGCTAAGTGTCCGGTTCTCTCCATTAACCGGTTTATGAAGTGGCTCCTCAGAAATCCAGTTTCCTCAGAAATCCGGCCTCTTCTTCATATGAATGAGCCGTCTTCACAATCATCTTGCAGATCCATGTCCTTTCCAAAATAAATACATATGACATTGAGTCGGCCTCCAATGCTTTGGCTTGAAAAAAATTGGGGAATAAGAAATCCACACAATGTTGAACCAGCTTCTCTTGCTTCGTCGGGTTATGATTGACAATGGCGAGTCATGATCGCTAATGGCGGGTCATGATTATTGGTAATGCCCCGTCAAACAACTAAACTCCAATTGACTATATCTAATTATTGGGAATAAAGAAAATCCGTGTGATGTTGAGCCGGTCTCCCAATACTTCACGTTCATGATGAAATGAAATGTGCTCTTTAATTTTTTGATATATCCCTATTACCTGTAGCCCCCAAGTGCCGGGTTGTCTTGCCTGCAGCAACCTGGGACTTTTAGAATTTTTTATCTGAATAGTGTAGCCCCCAAGTGATGAGTTGATTGCTTGCGACGACTGGGACTTCCACGTTCTTCTCCCTTGAAAATAAAACATCATATGATGTAGCCCCCAAGGGTCGGGTCATTATGCAATATTGAGCAGGGACTTTGTAGATCTGTCTATGTAAACTTGAGCGGCAATATGTAGCCCCCAAAAGCCGGGTCATTATAAAAATGATGAGCCGGCTCTTCCTTGAATCCATACTTGAATAAAGAGCGATATGTAGCCCCCGGGGCCGGGTTATCTCCTTGAGGTAGCTGGGTGTGTTGATGATGTGATGATTTGAAAAGCGGATTGCATTAGCCCCCAAGTGTCATGGTGCATGCTTGCAGCGACATGGGACTTCCATACCAGGATGTAATCTTGATTTGAATAATGTAGCCCCCAAATTCCGGGTTGTGTGCCTGCAGTGACTTGGGGTATTCCTCCCACTGTAGAATAAAATCATATCCACTCTGTGAGCTGATGATGCCTTTGTGATAAAATAAATCCTTGACCGTGGTTTGCAATGTAACCCGACAAATATATCCTTGACAAATCCATATGTTTGAGAAATCCATAAGTGTTGTAGTTTACTACAGAGCACAAGTTGAAGAAATCCAAGGGCCGGTCAATTAGATGACTCGGCATTATATGTGATGGCGCGGGTCTTCGACAATAGTCAATTCATTCGAGCTGGCTTAAAAACCCCAATAATTTAACTCTGGTTATGATAAACCGTGATGTAAATCCAGCAAAACTGGCTATTCAAAGATTTATTTGCACCTGTAAGAATTTATGCTTTGACCCGGTTTTGAAGACCGACATGATATGTATGTAATGTATGATGCAATGCAAAATGATGCATGTATATGACAAAATATTGCTGGTTTATGAGATTTGAATCTTACTTAAATGAAACTAGCTTGTTAGCCACTGGTTTATCCTCGCTCTCCGTAAGCCGGCACTCGTGACCAATCGTTGTTTTAACCTCGATAGTTCAGGGTCCAACTGGATTGACATATTGAGAGTACACGGGATTCAGAGTAGCATCATGCAGACAGGCAGGTTTAACCAAGTTTCAAAGAAGGCGGCTTAATAGCCCATGGAATATCCTCGCTTTCTGTAAGCCGACACTCGCGACCAATCGATGTTTTAACCTCGATAGTTCAGGGTCCATCTGGATTGACATATCGAGAGTACACGTGATTCGGAGTAGCATCATGCAGACATGCAAGTTTGACCAAGAAGGTGGCTTAATGGAAAATGGAGTATCCTCGCTTTCTATAAGCCGGCACTCACGACCAATCGATGTTTTAACCCGGATAAGTTCAGGGTCCAACTGGATTGAGTTATCATGAAACGGAGTACACGGGATTCGGAGTAGCATCATGCAGACAGGCAAGTTTAACCATGAATTCTTGCCATTAAGTCGGGCAACCACGTTTGAACTACGCATCATGGCGACTCGTCCTCTTGATAGACTTTAAAATACGTGCGAATGAAGCAGGGCACCCATGTTTGAACGACGCATCATGGCGACTCGTCTTCTTGAGCGACTTTAAAATCTTCTCGTCAGTGAGGAAGCAGCCCCCAGAACTGGCTTGGTTTTTCTGTAACGATTCGGGGTTCTTGAATTATTCAGCCCGCTTGAGTCCGCCGAACCATGTCCATGTAGCCCCCGAGTCTTAAGTCGACTCAAAGTGGCAGCTTGAGAATCTCCATACTTGATTTCGGCAAAAGTCGGTAGATAAACATGTTGGGACCCTCTCCATCTTCGAGATATAAAGCCACCGATGTGTCGATGTAAATTGGATCGTGGGAATGGCGGCTTGCGCACATTTGTTGGGCGACTCGTATGAGCGAGAACTGCACCGGTGGGTTCACATGATCCGGACCATGAGGGTGGCATCTTGAGTGTGAGAGTTGTCTGGCGTTTTGGCATGGACCCGAGAATCAACCGTGGCATTGTAAACCGCCTTGGTGCGCAGACATGAGAATTGGCTACGTCATTGTAAGCCGGTGTTGATGGCGAGTTGATCACCGCGTTTTATAAGTTTGTGCACGAGTCCGTTGAGCAGTGCAACATGCATAAACACCGGTGCATAAAAATGCCCCCGCACGCTCCATCTCCGGGATATAATGCCACCCTTAGAATAAAGAATTTTCCTGCATAAAATTTTTACAAGCCGAAGTAACTGTTCTCATATAAAATAATATGCACTAAGAAATTATATGGAAAAGATAGTACCTGTTTTTTTATCGTAAGTCAAACTCTACGATGACAGTCCCGTCTCCCAGGCGAGCACAACTTCTTTCTTGTATTTGACGGTAGAAATTCGTCGATCAAAACTGGGCATAAATAGCTCGACTAATTTTTGAAGGCGACGGAATGGACGCCAACCAATATCTCCCGATCTGAATAAATCTGATATAGTCTTCGTAAACGTAGCAATTGAGGAGAGAAACAAAACCTAGACCACTAGTGAATTCTCTCCCATGAAGTAACATATTACTTTTGGGGTGGTATGTTCACGTGGAGGTCACTAGTAGTTGTCTCAAGAGTTGATTTACTGGTGGATATGATAGATAGCATGGTATGAACCCGCGAGTGGACACATGTTACAGTGTAACAACGGATGAACAAGCACTGAACCCTTTGATGTGCGAATCAGATCCTTGTCCATTTTCTATACTATGTTCCCTCTTGCCTCCTCAACATGGAGGAGTACCTTTTTATCGGGCTGTACTTTGAGCAAATCTTGTTCAGTTTTCTAAACACTATTTCAAAACGGTTTGTTCTGCTGACTATATACCTCCCAATCATCCTCACTTATTGGTTCCACAGAAATGAATTCAGCCTTTGGCAACACAGAACGACGCTTCAGTACTGCCTTTGTATCAGCAGGTAGCGAAATACATGTAGCCAGTTGTTGGAACTCCTCGACGGCATCTGGGAAAGCAGAGACGACGCGTGCCTAGGTGAGCCAAAAATACACCCGTTCGAGGCTGCGCAGCTCGAGTGACAGGACCGCGGGAAAGGAGCTGCCAGCGGTGGTGCTCTTGAGGGCTTGGATGACGTGGCGATGAGTGATACGTCTCAAACGTATCTATAATTTTTGATGGTTTCATGCTGTTATCTAGTCTTCTTTGGTTGTTGTATGTACCTTTTAT
Source organism: Hordeum vulgare subsp. vulgare (assembly GCF_904849725.1). Lineage (NCBI taxonomy): Eukaryota > Viridiplantae > Streptophyta > Magnoliopsida > Poales > Poaceae > Hordeum > Hordeum vulgare. Next base: position 175,696,874 of record NC_058524.1, read on the forward strand.
ATCTTTTTTGGGACTAACTTATTAATTCAGTGTCAAGTGCCAATTCCTATTTTTTCCGTGTTTTTGACTCCTTTTAGATCTGATTTTGGAACGGAGTCCAAACGGAAGAAAAACCTCGAAATGATTTTTTCCCGAACGGAAGAAGACCACGGGGACTTTGGGCTAGGCCAGGTGGGCTCCAGGGAGCCCACAAGCCCCACTCCGCCACCAGGGGGGAGGCGGCGGTGGGCAGGCTTGTGTCCTCCCTGGCCGCCCCCTGACCTAGTTCTTTGGCCTATAAATTCCCAAATATTCCGCAAAAAATCAGGGGAGCCTCGAAAATACTTTTCCGCCGCCGCAAGCTTCCGTTTCCGCGAGATCTCATCTGGAGACCCTTCCCGGCACCCTGCCGGAGGGGACTTTGGAGTTGGAGGTCTTCATCATCATCATCATCGCCCCTCCAATGACTCATGAGTAGTTCACTTCAGACCTACGGGTCCATAGTTAGTAGCTAGATGGCTTCTTCTCTCTCTTGGATCTTCAATACAAAGTTCTCCATGATCTTCATGGAGATCTATCCGATGTAATCTTCTTTGATGGTGTGTTTGTCGAGATCCCATGAATTGTGGATTTTAGATCAGATTATCTATGATATATATTTGAGTCTTTGCTGATTTCTTATATGCATGATTTGATATCCTTGTAAGTCTCTCTGAGTATTGGGTTTTGTTTGGCCAACTAGATCTATGATTCTTGCAATGGGAGAAGTGCTTGGTTTTGGGTTCTACCATGTGGTGACCTTTCCCAGTGACAGTAGGGGCAGCAAGGCACACATCAAGTAGTTGCCATCAAGGGTAAAAAGATGGGGTTTTTATCATTGGTTTGAGATTATCCCTCTACATCATGTCATCTTGCTTAAGGTGTTACTCTGTTCTTATGGACTTAATAAACTAGATGCATGCTGGATAGCGGTCGATGTGTGGAGTAATAGTAGTAGATGCAGAAAGTATTGGTCTACTTGTTTTGTACGAGATCCTATAGCAATAATCATTGCATATATATCGTCACGACTTTGCGCGGTTCTATCAATTGCTCGACAGTAATTTGTTCAACCACCGTCTACTTGCTTTCATGAGAGAAGCCAATAGTAAACACTACGGCCCCCGGGTCTATTCACATCCATCGTTTACATCTCTGCTTTTACTTTGCTTTGTTACTTTGTTGCTTTCAGTTCTCACTTGGGAAACAATCTATAAGGGATTGACAACTCCTTCATAGCGTTGGGAGCAAGTTTTTGTGTTTGTGCAGGATCTTGAGATACTCCTCCACTGGATTGATACATTGGTTCTCAAACTGAGGGAAGTACTTACCACCGCTACGCTACATCACCCTTTCTGCTTCGAGGGAACACCAACGCAAGGCTCCAAGGCCACGGGGGAAATCCTTTGCATACTTGCCTAGGAAGTCCCTTAAGGCGTAGCCGCAACAGAAAGATCAAGCCAAGTATTCTCCCGTCGACGTGCCTATTTCTGGTGCCGTTGGAAGGTGTTTTGTTGCAGTAGTAGTGAGCATGACGAAACAGCTCCTGGACGCCGAGCTTTGGAGGCAGGCCCGACGAGGCGAGCGGCGGAGGCACAGACGCTGGCGAGGCAAGGCCATGGCGACTCGGACGCGACGTGGACGAGGCCCGCTCGGCGGGGCCAGACGGTGGTTTGGCGGAGGTGAGATGAAGGCTGCGGCCTGGCGGCACAGTGGATGGAGATGAGGCGCGGCCATGGTGGCGATGCAAACATGGTGGCTCAAGGCGTGGTACATGCCGACGTCACGGCGGCTGGAAGCGCGATGGCGGCTCAAAAGCGGCGGCGGCTCACGACGCGGCAGAGGCGAGGCGCGGCCATGGTGGCGATGCGAACATGGCGGCTCAAGGCGTGGTACATGCCGACGTCATGGCGGCTGGAAGCGCGATGGCGACTCAAACGCAGCGGTGGCTCACGACGCGGTAGAGGCGAGGCGCGGCCATGGTGGCGATGCGAACATGGTGGATCAAGGCGTGGTACAGGCCGACGTCACGGCGGCTCGAAGTGCGATGGCGGCTCAAACGCAGCGGCGGCTCACGACGCGGCACAGGCGAGGCGCAGCCATGGTGGCGACTCAGCTATGACAGGCAGCTTGGCTATGGCGAGTGGCTCAGCTGCACGTGAACGGAGCCTGTGGCCGGCACGGCCCGGCAGAAGCGGAAGTTGCGGCGGCTGCTCAGGACGCGGCAGAGGCGAGGCGCGGCCATGGTGGTGATGCAAACATGGGGGCTCAAGGCGTGGTACAGGCCGACGTCACGGCGGCTGGAAGCGCGATGGCGGCTCAAACGCAGCGGTGGCTCAGTGTGAAGATGGATCCAAGACGGGCGAGGCGCGACGACTGCGGCATGGATGAGGGAAGGTGAGCCTGGCTCGGACACTTCAGCCACAGAGTGATCCTGACTCGGGCAAGGCACCACATCAAATCTTTTGTCAACCTATTTGCAGATCGTGGCTCCCCCTTTTTCTCTTTTTTCTTTTGTTTTGAACCTCTCCGTGGTACAATCCGGTAGTAGCACATATATCTGAGTGGTTTTAATGACTCTGAAGTGCTTTGGTCTGCACGCGGTAACTGATCAGATCTTGGGCAGCCTTCGGTCTAGATACGGACCTGATTTGACATTGATCGCTTTAGTCGATAGAAACTGCTCGGTCTACTGTCCATCTCGGCAGATCTCTGGATGCAGCAGTGCACGGATGCCACCCTAATTTCTCCCGAGCTAAATCTTGGATATGTCGTAGTCGATGTAGATTCTTCCCGTCGTCTCTTCTTCATATCACAAATTGCAATCTTCTTGATACCTAGGAGGGATCCCTTCATTGATGAACTCAAAGTTGATGTAAATTCCTCCGTGCCGGCTCTTCCGAATCCGGCGGGTCATAATCTTCTCGATCCCTAAAAGAAATCCCATCAAGAACACAACTCCACCATGCGACCAGCCCCAAGGAGGGCGCCAACTGTCATGGTTTTGTCACGGCAGATGTCCTCGTACAAGGACTTAGGTGTGAGGCCATCGCAACCATGTGGCGGCTTGAAGGGGTTGGTCGGAATCGAAAGATGCGAGTTTACCCAGGTTCGGCCCCTCCGATGGAGGTAAAGCCTACGTCCTGCATGTGTTTCATTGATGAAGATGATGATCTCGATTACAAAGGTGCGGAATCGCTACCTCTAATCTCGAGGGTGTCTAATCTATCTCTCTCTTGACTTATTTGTCTAAGATCTGACTATTGAGACCTCTAAAAAACCCCTCCCCCCTTGGGGTGTCTTGCCCCTCCTTATATAAGCTGAAGCGGCGGGTTACATATCGAGTCCAAGCCGGATTTAGGCTTAGCATATTATGACTCCCCATCACGGGCCTCTCTTCGTGGGCTTCTGAGTCTCGGGCGACTTACGGGCGGATTGCTGAGTCCCGGGCGACTTACGGACGGATTGCTGAGTCCCGGGCGACTTACAAACGGATTGCTGAGTCCCGGGCGGCTCAGGACCGGGCGGCTTAGGACTGGGCTGCTTAGGACCGGGCTTCTCAGGATCGGGCTTCTTAGCATCGGGCTACTTAGGACTGGGCTTCTCAGGACCGGGCTTCTTAGCATCGGGCTACTTAGGACCGGGCTTCTCTTCGAGACTCATCTTCAGGGAATCCGTCTGCCGGGTCATACCGCGAGGTATATCCCCAACAAGAGGGAAACCAAAGACCGACAAGCTCCCTCCATGATCCAGCTTGGCGCCTATGAGAAGCTTGCCAATAGGTGGCAAGTGCGCATGCGGTTAGGTGAAGCTTGCTGGGCACATGGCAGGCTGCCGCCTGAAGACCAACTTTATTGACACTGTCCCGAGGATGTGTCGCAATAATAAAAGGTAGCTGGGCCGACGACACATGTGGAGCAGTTCTCCCTTGCCGGCATTTCACCCCGGCTTGACACCAAATAGATTGAATGCTTTTGTCCTATACCATTAGGGTTAGGTATAGGGCACTATAACATATGTCAGCAGTTTCACCACTAGTGTAGGCACTATTTACCTTGTGTATTTACCATTTTGACATTGTTGTAGACCCTTTTGTCTATAAAAGGAGGCCCATGGCTAACTTTACAAAGTTCGACAGTCTTCCCATTTACACAGGCTGATGCACCTCCGAGAACCTTACCAGCAAGGTTGCACACTTGTAATTGGGCATTTCCACTCATAATACATGAAAGCAGGAGTAGGGTTTCATGCTTCTCCGCAGCCCGAAACTGGGTATACTGATCGTGTGTTCATGGTTGTTGTTTCTCTTCATGTTCCGCGTGCCTCCAACCGAACATAGAAGGGCTTTGTGGCCCATAGATTGTCATACACCAATATGTTTGGCGTGCCAGGCAGGGGCACTACACGTGGGAATCTGCAACAGCCGTGTCAGTAGCATCATTATCATTTTCTCACCACCAATACCCATGGCTTCTAGAAGGGCTAAGGGTGATGCTCATATGTCCTCCTCCAAGGTGACGCTCCATGCGCGCACCGGAGACAAGGCTAGAGGCAGCCAAACGTCACACTCTTGTACTGCGATGGGGGAGGCGTGCTGCCTCTACATTTTGGTGGCCCGAGTCAACTGACACGCGATCCTTAATGGCAAGGAACCATGCAAGGGAAAAAGTCAAAAGACACACCAACACCGACGCAGAGCAAGGAGGATCCTCCACGTCCTACGTGCAAGCGCGACTCACCACATTGTCACTCTCAAGACCCAGGCCACCAACACGGGCGAACATCAGATGTACGCTCCAAGGACAGTCATGGCCAACCCATACATCTTTCTTCAGGTGACCCATAAGCTCCGCTGCGGGACTAGAATGGAGCTCCTCCTAGTTCGACCAAAAGTCGAGATCCGTCCCATACCGTTGGCGGTCGTCCAGTACAAGTGCTAAGGTGAGATAGAGTTCCTCCTGGCCTAACCATGAGTATGAGTCATCTCACACCTGGGCACCTTACATGCCACATACTGTGGCAAAAGCCACGGCACAAGCCCAACTCCTACTCAAGTTCCCTCCGGTAGATGCATAGATGGATGAGTGGCCTGCTACAATCCAGAGCTTGATTCCTTTTGCCAACAATAACAACGCACAACAAGGGAATCCTTCACGGTTTTTGCATACGGAGCCGGCAAGGGCGGACGGGGAACGGAACAGTGGACCGATGCAAATGGAGCACCAATAGTGTAGTCCCTACAATGCACCTGTGTGTTAAGAATGGTGTACGAATGTCCATGATGACGCCTCCATGGCATCGTCCGATCCACGAAGCGAGTGAGACCAACGTCAAGTTTTGCGAGATTGGCATTCGAAAGATGCGCATGTGCAAATTGAGTGGTGCCGAGAGACTCTGCAGCCATGTGATGCACGTGCTAGGATGGAAGAGAATGGGACAGTGCCAGAGTACCCTAGGCCCATGCCATATGACACAGGTTTCCCAACGTTTACTCAGGAGCCACGACAAGTTCGCTGGCCTTCTTCTCGGGGTTTTAAACCTGATTTGCCAGAAAAGTATGACGGCAAGATCAACCATCAAAGTTCCTCGGCATCTACACAATACCTATCTAGGCTACTGGTGGTAGAGACGAGAAGGTTTTTGCCAAGTACTTCCGGTTGGCTCTCAAGCCCAACATGAGGTGTGGGTTGATGAACTTGCCAGAAGTTTCCATCCCTTTTTTGGGTATATTTATGCCATCAATTCATTGGTGCATACCAGTGTAGACACAAGCTTCTAGGGAAGCGCAACAATTTGCATGTGCTCCCATAGAATGACGGTGAATCACTCCTCAAGTATATTCCAAGGTTCAGCTATGTGCACCCTAACATTCATGACATTCATCCTGCTGCGTTATTGCTGCCTTTCATAATAACATGCACAACTAGGGAATGCGGGAGGAGATGAACATGAAGCCGATGAAGGGTATCTCAGAGCTATATGCTCTTGCTGATAAATGTGAAAGTGCTAAAGAAGGGTAGAGACTTCCTCGAGAGGATGCAACTGCAATTGTAGCTGATTTAGACTATGATGATGCGTCCACTCCCCACAGAACTCACGTATGAATCTCCTTGAGTCCAAGATTTCAATGAGGCAGACCAGGAAGAGAGAAGGCATGACAATGCCACACTCTTGGAGGAGAACCGTTCCCTAGCTGATGTGCATGCTGCACACTATGAGCAAGTTTTGTGCCGCTACCATAGCCGCAAAGTTCATGTGAGGAAGCTTAAGGATGATGACATTGTTATTCCTCGGATCCAGCCCACGAAGGGATCAAAGAAGTTGACACCAAAGTGGGAAGGCACTTGCCGGGTAGTCCAAGTCACTAGACCTGGCTCAGTTTGTATAGAGATTGAAGATGGCACCCCGATGTTAAGATCATGAATATTCAACATCTTTGCAAGTTCTACCCGTGAGGAGGAGTTGTCGGGTCTCCCGACAACGCCTTTTGTACAAGTTGGCTGGGAAGGCATGTAATGCTTTGTACAAAGCAGGACGCATGACCTGTGTTTAGTGTAGGATTAGAAGTACGTATAGAGGGGGGATGGTGATTAGACTAATTGATAAAATTAAAACTTAAACTTTTTCCAATTTTATCGGTTCCCAGTTTTAGTGATTTTACCAAGTCTAGCGGACCATACACATGCAAGTCTATGTGTTTTACGTCAAGTAATGCCATAGCAAGTGTAAGTAAAGGAGGGTTAGGAAGATCGAACGAAATGAAGACACGAAGATTTTTGTGTGGTTCCGAGACGTGGTGCTATCGTACGTCCACGTTGATGGAGAATTCAGCCCACAGAGGGTAAAGGCTGCAGGAGTCCACGGAGGGCTCCACCCACGAAGGGACCACGAAGATGGAACCTTGTCTATTCCACCATGGCTTACGTTCACGAAGGACTAGCCTCACTTGGGGTAGATCTTCATGAAGTAGACGATCTCCTTGCACTTACAAACTTCTTGGTTCAACTAAACAAGATTTGGAGGTTCCCAAGCGACACCTAACCAATCTAGGAGACACCACTCTCCAAAAGGTAATAGATGGTGTATAGATGATGAACTCCTTGCTATTGTGCTTCAAAAAATAGTTTTCTCAACACTCAGTCACTCTCTCACAGAATTTGGCTTGGTAGAAGAGAATGATTGGGTGTAGAGCAACTTGGGGATGCTAGAAATCAAGAATCATATGGTAGGAATGGAATATCTTGATCTCCACACATGAGTAGCTGGTTCTTTCTTATAAAATGGATGGTGGAAGTGTTGGTTTATTATGAGTGCTCTTTCCATGAATAAGAGGGTGGTGGAGGGGTATATATAGCCGTCTCCAAATATCCAACCGTTACAACACTATTGCCCAACTCGGTGACACCAAAGTTAAAACTCGGTGTTATCAACTGGTGCAAAATGACCTAACTTTTGGCTTGCTCGGTGAGACCGAATGAAATAACTCGGTGAGACCGATTTTCCTTAACCCACGTAGATCTAGCACTTAGGAAGTTCCATGAATGAAATCTGAGAAATTCCAAAACTCAAAATCTTGACCATAGAAGGTTGGTTACTGCTTTTCAGTTCAACAGAATGTAGTCTCGATTCTACCTAGGTGCTAGAGTTGGGCATAGGTTCTGCCTGGGGCTAACCGAGTGAGATCAAAGTGAAAACTTGGTTCCACTGATTTGGGTAGTTTATGGTTTTGGAAATAATCGTTCGTGATAATTTGGTTGAGGCTTTTGGTGGCATATCTCTAAGAACTTGAGCAACCCGATCATCATCAGTACCTCATGCCTTTTTAATAGTATTGGCTTTCCTATGTGTCAGTCTAAAAACCATCAGACCTTGGGGTAGGGGGTCCCGAGCTGTGGATCTCAGACAAATGGTGGAAGGAACAAGGGGACAATGTTTTACCCAGGTTTGGGCTCTCTTGATGGAGATAAAACCCTACACCCTGCTGTTTGTTTATATCAACGGAGAAGTATCAAGTACATAGTTGATCGACCTCGAGATCGTTAGATGTGTTCTAACTCTAGGGCCACGTGGATGATATTGTGTTGATGTCCCCTCTACAAGATAAACCCTATGGCTTATATACACACTAGGTAGGATATCTAGGGTTACAAGGTTGGTATCTTGCCTTGGAGGTGGCATGAGAAGTCTAAAAGTACATGTCAAGCCTTCGGTAGATTCAGTCTCGATAACGCCATGTTGTAGAACTTATTAATCCATCTTATGAAGGAGGAGGACCTATCGGCCCAGTCTGAGGAGTATGAGTCGACTAGCTTAGGGCCCCCTATTCCAGGACACCGTCAGTAGCCCCTAAACTGGTCTTCTATGCCGAGGATGATTTCCTTGATGAAGATAACTTCGAATCCAAAGTCATTTGCTTGACACATGAGTTGCCTTCATGAATTTCAAACTCCCGAATCACACTCAAAGAAGCGACACCTTATAAACAAAGACCTAACCGAGCTCAACCTAAAGAGGTGAGGTAACCTAGCATCGAAGGCCGACCACACATGTGTGAAGAGTGGAACCTAGCATGATGGCTTTATCGTAGGGGCTCACCCCATGATGGGTCGAGTAGTTAGCACCTACCCCAAAACATGACCCGAGGTAGCCTTTTTACTGGCGCATCCCACCAAAGTGAAGACCGTGCCCGTTTTCTTAGGGATATCATCAAGATTTTGTTTTCCTCATATGCATAATGGCATCCTTTGTGGGAGTGGCTTTTTTATCGTCACGTCAAGGGGGACTCTTGGCCTTCCAACAAACTATAAGAGTAAAAGGACAATATCGCACGCAACCATGCTCTCATTTCCCCTGCCTGTTGCTTCATCTAGCTCTAGCGCCTAGATCCAATCTCGTACCCACCTTTTTCAGCAAACCCAAGCTCCCCATCCAACCATGAATGATACGCTCCAAAGGCACTGGAGTGGTTCCTCCATAACGGAATGCACCATCCTGGAGCTGTGCGCTACAAGATACCTCTATGCCGACATCGGCGCCCGCGCTTTCGGTGAAAACCAACAAGAGCCTGTTCCCAAACCAAGGGAGATGGTAGTCTCCATTCCCCATGTCATCCGAGGCGTGGGGTTCTGAGTGCACCTATTCATGCGCGGGATGATGTTATATTACGGGCTCGACTTCCACCATATGGCCCGAACTCCATCCTCCACCTCACCTCCTTCATCACAGTTTCTGAGGTCTTTCTCCACTTCAAGCCGCACTTCGGCCTTTGGCTGAAGATCTTTGGAGTCAAGCTGAAATCCAGCGGCTCCCATCCAGCAGAGTGTGGAGGGGCCATGCTCAGCAAGAACCAAAATGCTGACTTTCAAGGCTTCATTGAGAAGTGGTTTTACATCAGCGAGCCGCTCGTCCTTAATCAAACCAAAGTCCCAACCTTTTCCGCTGCCCCCAAGGAAGCTCAGGTCCTCGAGAAAGAAGGGCATCATCTGGGGG